>NC_140073.1:17886386-19270813 GCF_964194135.1 Talpa europaea
GATAAGGGACATTTTTCCATGTTCCTGCTGGCCATTTGCCTGTCTTCTTTGAAGAAGTGTTCATTTAGGTCTTCTGCTGATTTATTTTATTGGGATTTTTGGGTTTCTTTGTTAACTTGGATGAATTATTTGAAGATCTTGGATATTAGCCCTTAGTTAGATATGTCATGTGCAAATATTTTCTACCTTTCACATGAGTGTTATTTTGTTTTAATGATAGCATCTTTCACAGTGCAGAAACTTTTTTAGTTTGATGTAATCCCAATGATCTATTTTTTTTTTATTTTTATATTTCCCATACAGTTGCAACCCTCTTATTTTGACCCCAATACCTCCACCCCATATTGTCTTTCCCCTCCCTCCACCCCATATTGTGTCTCTGGTTTATAGTTGTTTGTTCATTTTGATTTTTTCTTTTTTATAGTATTCTTTTCCCTGGTTCCTTATTTAGGTTTTCTAGATTCCTGCTATGAGTGAGACCATCTGGTATTTTTCTTTTTCCTTCTGGCTTATTTCACTGAGCATGATCCCTTCCAGCTCCATCCATGTTGCTGCAAATTGCATGAGTTTATCTTTTCTGATTGCTGAGTAATATTCCATTGTGTATATGTACCACATCTTCTTGATCCAGTCATGTATTTTTGGGCATTTGGGTTGTTTCCGAAGCTTAGCTATTTTAAACAGTGCTGCTATGAACATAGGGGTGTAGGTGCTCTTTGGAATTAATGTTTCTGTGTCCTTTGGGTAAATACCTAAGAGTGGAATTGCTAGATCATATGGGAGCTCTATCTTTAGTTGGTTGAGGAATCTCCACACAGCTTTCCATAGGGGTTGGACCAGTATGCACTCCCACCAGAGATTTCCTTTTTCTCCACATCCTCGCCAACATTTGTTGTTGCTAGCTTTTTTTTTTTTTTAATATGTGCCATTCTCACTGGTGTAAGATGGTATCTCATTGTAGTTTTGATTTGCATTTCCCTGATTACAAGTGATGTTTTCATATGCCTGCTGGTCATTTGCATTTTCTCTTTGAAGAATTTTCTTTTTAGCACTACTGCCCATTTTTTGACTGGATTATTTTCTTTGTTGTTGTTGAGTCTCATCAGCTCTTTGTCGATTTTTGTGATCAGTCCCTTATATTAGCGTTGTGTGCAAAAATATTCTCCCAGTCGGTGGAGTTTCTCTTTGTTTTGGTTATTGTCTCTTTTGCTGTGCAGAAGCTCTTTAATTTCATGTAGTCCCAGCTGTTTATCTTTGACTTCACTATCACTGCTTTGGGTGATGTGTCTGTAAAGATGTCTTTGAGGCGCATGTCATATAGTGTTTTGCCTATATTTCCGTCTATGTATTTTATGGTTTCAGGGCTTATGTCTAGTTCTTTAATCCATTTTTGAGTTGTTTCTTGTGCATGGTGTGAGGTAGTAGTCAAGTTTCATTCTTTTGCACGTGGCGACCCAGTTTTCCTAACACCATTCACTGAACAAACTTTCTTTGCTCCAGTGCATATTCTTTGTTCCTTTGCCAAAGATTAGTTGACCATAGATCTGTGGGTTTAATTCTGGGTTTTCTATTCATTTGCACCATAACTAAATGGAAGAAAACAAAGGCAAACCACTATGACATTGATTAAACTGATGTAGTTGGGTGTCAACTCCAACCATTGTCTTGGAGTGTTCCATTTTTTTTTTTTTCCCACTTGCACTTGGATGTTTTAAAGGCCTATTGATGTCACCATCCCCAAACTTAACTCATGAACTTCTACATCAAACCTGATGTATTCAGAATAACCATCTCTTGAATGATGTCTTTTCATTTTAATGATAGTTTCTTTCCCTGTGCAGACAATTTTTAGCTTGATGTGCTCCACTGATTTACTGTTGTTATTGTTTCTCCTGCTGATAGAATCTAGTCTCCAAAGACATCCCTGAAACTAGTATAATGGCATGTTCTGCCTGCGTCATTTGCAAATTGTGGTAGTTTTACTTCTTCTTTCCCAATTTGGATTGCTTTTATATCCTTCTCTTGCCCAAACTAAAATGTGTTTAGGTAAATTATTTAATCATATAATACATCTGTTCTTCAGTTTCAGCATGATAGAAGAAAAATCTAAAATTCGATATTAGGGGCCTCCCCGGTGGTGCAGCAGGTTGAGCGCAGTGCCGTAAAGCTGTCCACAGTCTCTGCCACATGGGTTCAATTCCCAGCTGGCCAGGAAGATACCCACATGGTGCGGCAGACCTCTCCTGTCTCGCCTGCAGCTCCCCTCAGCAGTGTTTTGGTCCTTCTGCCTATTCTGTCCCCCACTCTGTCTCTGGTGAATCCTCTCACCCTCCCATGCCTCTGGCCTATACTCCAGTTCTTGTATAAATAAATAAAGCTTTTTAAAAAAATTAGATGCTAGTATATCCAACATAGTCTTTTTGAATTGAACTTTTAATTTGTATTTTTACTACTCCCCATCTACCGAGCTTAACATAGTGCATTGAAATATAACAATATTGTAACATGTATTCTGCAGTGTTATAAATAGGCACTCTATGTGCTTCATATTAGTAATTAATTTTCTGATGTTAACTGCTTTCCAAAAGAGAAAACTGAACCTTAAGAAAGAATATTTTGAAACTCATGCAATTTAAAGTTAGTATATGTCAACGTCAGGTTTTGTTCCCTGGTGGATTATCTCATTAACTAGTGTGCACTATTGCTTAAAACTTTCCACTGAAATTTAAAAAGATATGTTTTGAGTAAGTTGAAATGTCAATTTTACTGATAACACAGTAATAACACAGTGAAAAAAATTGTTTTTGTAGTGATTTTAACTTGCCTACTTGTATTGGAAATGCCAATAGGTGTATACTATCTAGTTAAAATGAGAAGCCAATCAAACAATTAAACATTCCCTATTGAATTGCATAGTTACAAGTTTTTATTGAGGATATAACTCTTATAAAAACCTTGGAACAAAGTTTATAATAATTCATCATTTTTGTTGAAGGAAAGATTCACAAAATGCATTACACGAAACATCAATACCACCGAAGTAACTTATTAGGATTTCCATGTCAAATAAGAGGTCAACTTTGCACCTTGATGGAGATTATGTAGCAAATGATCAAATTAAAGGCTTCAATAAGTCTTGCAATAGAAAACTCTGTTTAAATTGTTTTGATTTACCATTTTATAACTTGGTTGACCAGATATAACTTACTTAGTACTCTCCTCCTTACTACTGTGCAGAACATATTTTGGAAAATGCTAATCTAAGTGATTCATCTTGGCAGCGGGGTTTGTATTCTTTGACAAATAGTTTGTACTCTATTTCAATATTTTAAAGATCCAAAGACTCAGAGACATTTTCTCTTCCCACTTTCCAGTTCATCTTTTAAACCAGTAGTTGCAATAATAATCAGGAATCCTTGATCTAATCACTTACAAGTTGGTAGTTGCTGATTACTGTGCCCTATCAGATGTGCAGACATGCATGACCCAATAAAAGCAAAAGGACAGTATTTTTATGGCATCACAATTTATACTAGCAAATAGGTAGACAAAATTTAATGAAAGAAATTGACTGAGAATTGAAAAGATGTAAAATGCACATTGAATATGTAAATGCCCCTACCAATATATATAGTCATAGACAAAAACACCAAATAAACATCCAGCTCTATCATCTTCCCAGAAAGATATCCCTTTCAATCCTCAGGAATATGATAGTGTTTTCTGAAAGACACTGATCAGCCTATATGAAGTTCAATAAATATTCAATAAATATTGAACTTCAAGCCTAAATGAAGTTCAATAAATATTTGTTGAGAGAATGAAAGGAAGAATAAAACAGACTGTGAAGTTCAAAGATAATAATGTGTGAGCAGCTACAGATTCCACAAACAACTGTCTATCTTTATATTCACTCAGTGTGGGATAACCTGTTAATCTTATCAGTGCTACCTGTCTGTGGAGTTGTAATCATTATCAGTAATACCATCTCCTGATGGGAATCTTAGTGATATAGAAAGCCTGGTGGAAAAAAAATAAATAAATAAAACATATATTTTTAAAAAAATATTTATAAAAGACCTATACCTGTCAAGGCTTTTCTCTCATTCAGTGGGATGGCCTTCTATTTTACATTGCTGATGCTTGAGTTTACCTGCTTGTTGTCATGGACACTACTTCTTTTCAAGTTTTTTTTATTTTTATCTCTGTTTTCTTCAGACACTTCCCTACAGGCAAACAAATGCTCCCTCTTCCCTTTTTCCATTTCCTTCCACTCTCCCTTTCAACTTCTTCTGCTCCATTTCATTGTCATAATTCCAATACTTCATTCAAGGAAAATGGTTTGCAAATGTTCTTCCTGAGCTAACTATGACTTTTACTTTTATGTCAAGTCTGACATTTTCAACTTCTGCAGGTCTGTTCAATGTTCAGTTCCTATATATATATATATATATATATATCTCAGATACTCATCATCCTTTCTAAAGCCACCTCCATTTCAACCCTCTTCTTGGAGTATGACTGGATCCTTCCAAATAATTCATCTTCTTATAATCTAGAAGTTGTTACAACTTCCAGATAGAATTGGCAGCCCTGGGAATTAGAATGCTCCACTGTCAGCATGCTCACCTGAACAAGTTATTCAATAATCAATCCAAGTTGCAACCTATCCAATTTCATACTTCTGATCACTACCACGTACCCATTTTTCTTACCTAGGCCACAACTGAGATCATATCTTTTGGAAAAAATTCAGCTCAGATGTTTTCATTGAAGTGATAATGCCTCACAAACTTGCTATGCATGGTTATCAACTAAAATATTAATAATTATAGTTGAGGATATTGTAAAAGACAATTTAATCATGCTTGTTTTTACCTAACCTAACATTTCTTCACCCCTTGTCTCACCTCTGCCTTCTGGAATATCTTTTTTTTTTTCTTTTTTGCTCCTTCAATCATCCTGGGCTAACTTAAATTAGGAGTCCCTGAAGGATTCTACTTTTACAGCATTTTTCATAAGTAGCTGCTCTTTATTTTCCTACAATTCCTGAGTAGGAGTGAAATCAGCTTTATTTCAGGATCTATTGCTACACCCTCTGTATTTTTTTTTTATAGAGGCATGCTTTTATTTATTTATTTATTATATTTGTTTGTTTGTTTTGTTTATAATGCACTGGGTACAGTCAGAAGCGCGGGAGGGTGAGAGAATTCACCAGAGCCAGAGTGGGGAGCAGAGCAGGCAGAAGGACTGAAGTACACTGCTGAGGGGAGCAGCGGGTGGCAGGAGAGGTCTGCGCACCATGTGGGATCCTCCTCCGGTGGCCAGGGAGCATCCTGGGATCGAACCGGCACCGCAGAGGCCGCGGGCAGCTTCGCAACCCAGCACTCAACCGCTGCGCCACCGGGGAGGCCCATACACCCTCTGTATCTTAATAAAGAAGTAGAAGATTACATTTCTGTTGGAATCTTGCTATAGAAATCGACAAATTTTTTGGTGCCTACGTCTGTCATCTACTGTTAACTTGATTACACTTAAGTTTTTAAGACTGTGGCAAATTTCACAAAACCCCTTCTATTCTAAGTTCTGCTATATTCTGGTCATATTAATGTTTATGTGGTGACCCATTCCAAAATCCAGTCTCTTCTTACTCGGTATTTACATTTCAATAACTAGGGCAACCTAAAGTGAATTATACAAAGAAGGACAGTTACAAGAGTGATTAGGTATGTGATTCATAATTATACCAAGAAAGCATTAAATTACTTTGAAAAAAGAAACAGAATGTATGATCACTCTCTTAATGGTTATTTTCAGATACATGCTACAAAGATCAGGGACTAGTATTTTAATGATCCAATATAAAATAAATATATATAAATATGTAGATAAGTAAATGGGCAAATAAATTGACTATCTGTCTGCATTTTTGTGTCTTCTCTTTCATCAAAATTGAAATCTACTCCAAACCTATTGGCAGATAAATGTCCAAAATTCATACATCATTTGTTTGAAATTCCTTTGTCGTCATAACTTTCACTCCTTCATTCCTCTATTTTCTTTTAGATATTGCTTTATATAACTTTCTTCATTTGCGAACTCCTGTGCTATATGTCAATAAATGACCATGAGCCAATTTCATTGCCTCAGTACATGTTTATTACATCAGGCATTGATTCACTCATGATTGCATCCTGGCTTCTTACTTTCTTTTTATATTTTCTTTCTGACATACCCACTTCACAAAAGTTCAATATTTGATCAATCTACCTCTCAATCTTCCTCTTGTCTAGATACCATTCTGCTCTAATACCATCAGGTTTAGATTAGATTCTCTTTTTACAAGAGTATTTTTTCCAGTCACTTTCCAGTCACTGTCTTACCTTTCTTTATCCTTTTCATAGCCACATTCTCTACCGCTACATGTTTATTCAATATAACGTTCACTGCAAGAGAGACAGGTGTACTGAAGGTATTTTATAGTTAGTTGTTGACTTTCTTTGCCACTCTGGATTTTCTGAAATCTTCCAAGAAAACAAGTAGGGTCTATGCATGTTTATTTCCCTCACATCTACAAGCATTCTTAGAATACAGGAAGTACCAAATGAATAATGTTGAGTGAATTAATACCTGATTTAATGAGTATGTATGGAGTCAATATGTATATATGTAATTGACTTATGGTCATTTTCCTCCTATTACTTGTGTATGTACTACTGTGTTCCCTTTCATTCATCTTGCCCCGCATATTATTTCTTGGCTTCCATGGAGTTTAATCCAGAAGTAATCCAAATAAAATATCTTTTAAGGACCCTTGTAATTTGTCATAATGTAGATGACAGTCTATTGTTCTCTTTTCTCTGGATGAACTCTGTGGGAGACTTGTCAATTCCATCTTGTTCAAATGCTATTGTGGTATTACTGGCTTTACTGCAGGCAGACCCTCATCAGCATTATAATAGCATTATGAAAAGCAAAAGAAAAGCCTATGCTTGTTAATGTCCATAGGCTCCAGAGGTTAAGCTGTTCCTTTTTAATTCAAAGTGGTCAGCTTCTAGGACTATAAAGTAGAACCTAGATGTTCACTTTTCAACAACTGTCAGTATTATTCATTTCTCTACAGTCATGCCCCTTGACTTACAAAATGCTAGTGTAGTAGCCAAGGTTCTTCAATGATCCAGCCTCATCCCTTGGCATATCAGCCAAACCATACTAGTTCTCTTAGCATCCTGTGATCTGCCATGACTGTCTCTACTTGCACCTGCTGTTTGTCCCCCCTAGAATATCACCTATCAACCTTCTGCACTTATTCATATACTGCTCTTCATCCTTCCAAATTCAACTGGGCTATTAACTCCTCAGGGAAAGCTTTACCACTTTTTTCCAGTAGAGTTCAGTCCCTGAATTTCTTTGGCACCACATTTAATAATCAGTCACTCAATGTTATAGTTGTATAACTGGTAGTGTTTTGTTGTTGTTGCTCAAGTTTTCATAAATCTGTGAGATCCTGAGGGGAGATGACATTTGCTTCATGAAGACACACAAATAGGAATCCTATTGAGAAATCAATTTATCTGTTTCTTTATATAGCCTGGACACTGAGAACCAAAATAAAACCTTACTGTCTATATCAAAGTGACTTTGTGATTGTACTAGTGTCATCAGTGTGACTTTATTTTACTGAAAGTTATGTAATCAGGCAAATGAGTTCTACGTTCACTACAGGCACTTGCTGATACACTCAACGTTAAGTTGCTTGAATAATTTGCCTTGCTGTTTTCACCAAAGTATCGTAGCCTTTTCCCAATCTTAATGAAGCCCCCATATTGGAAAAACTCACCTTAAAACAAACTTCCAGTTTTCCATGATTTGAGATCATTTCATCTGTCCACCAAGACATTGACAATTTTTTGCAGAACTGGTAGACTGACTCTGTTGAAAATCTATAAACTCAGCATAGTTTTACTGAGAGATTGTTGAATAATTGAATTAAACTGAATATAACATTGGTTTCATAAAATGGGTAAGATTCCAGCTTCTTTGTAGGAAAGCATGTACAAAATTTAGGTGATAAAATGTTTCATGCTTTTTTTAGGTAACTAGAATGGTCAAACAGATAGAAATAAATAATACAATGGTGGTTGTCAAGGGTTAAGGGTAGATAAAATGGAGAGTTGTTATTTCAATAAGTATAAAATTTCAATTGTGTTAAAAGAGTAAATCCTAGAGATCTACTGTCAACCTAGTCCCTATAGTTAACAATATAGTAGTGTGTGCTTCAAAATTTGTTTAGATGGTAGATATCATGCTAAGTGTTCTTAGTACGCGCACACACACACACACACACACACACACGGGCGATATAAACTCTGAGAGGTGAAAGATTATGTATATTACTTTGATTTGGGGGATAGTAACACAGGTGTTTGCATAGACCCAGACTCATCAAATTGTATACCTTAAATATAGTGCTTTATATCTCAATTATACATTAATAAAACTATTTAGAAATAAAATGGTCTATGGTATTGCAGGGCTGTAAGTTGAAAGTATTTGTAAGTAAAATGTAGGGAACAATCTAGAATATATAACCATTGTTAGCTGGCAGAAGCTCAGATTTAGCCAAGAATTAATGTGAGGGGGAAAAACAATAGATACCTACTATGTGTTCATTGGCTTGGTACTTTGCATGAGGTATCTCATTTTGCTTAGATCATAGAGATTTTTGCTTCTTTAAATAAAAATTATAAATCATTTTAGACTCTTTCCCAATACTACCTCCATTTGAGATTAAATGGTTAATATGCATTTAAAATGTAATCAGGCCCAACACTGATTCATTATCTGGTTCAATGGTTCATCAGTTCCTTACACATTATACAGCCAAAGGGTATCATCACAGACCCAGACTACATTTGCCATCTGAAGCAAACTACCATAAAATGTTAGGTCCTTATCAGTCTTATATCTTTGAACCAGGTTGATTTACACACATATCAAGCATCTTGTATTTAGAAATGAGAATCAAAATGTATCATTACTTGTCATATGAACTCTCCTTTATACATTTTCCTTTATCTTTATTTGTCCAAGCCTGAGATGCATCTTTCCATTATGATCAGCAAATAAAATACAAGAAGATTGTGTAAGGAGTCATCTCTTTTAAGGGAAGTATCTGGCAAAATATGGAAGAGGTAGAATGTCAACTGAACTATGAATAAATATGCCATTGGCTAATGTCTAGCTTCATGTGCCTTTGCTTGTATCTTGTTTTTTCAAGTGTATGCATTTTATTTATCAGTTCAAATTTACATTTGGCCTGTCATGTTTCTCTTGGCAGAATATGTGAGCCCCTCTAGCTTCAGTGTCTGCATTTCTAGTGCTAGTTTATCTGTACATTTTGGATTGCCTCTTAGCTAGAAAAAGGAATAGGAAATCACACTTGTAGAAACTATATGATTAACCACACATAATGCAATGTTAAGGGGAGAGGAGAAGAAAGTGGCTTTTCTTGCTCCATTCCCACTCCTAATTCCCTGGACAATGGCCTTTCATTCAGACTTTCACTTTTAAGATAGGCAAGATTATGATATATAAAAAAATGACTTTTCCTGGACAAAGTGTTGGCCCTCTGCCACACTTTTAACCAGGTACAGAGAAGGATCCCCAAATGTTTTGTTTCACGGTATTATCCATGCAGAATGTATTAAACGTACAAACGAGCGCCATGGTTTGATAAGGACTCCATTCCTTAAAGTGTACCTTAACTATTCTTCCAACTCAAATGCGGAAGGAATCTGCTCCTCCTGTTCTAAAGTTTTATCAGGCTCATCTGTTTATACTTACGGGGGTGATTCTGTGAATCAATCAGAGAAATTGGGTTGACTCTTAGTGATTATAGTTTCAAAAATATTATTTTGCTTAAAAAGTAAAAATACAATAAGAAAAATTGACAACAGGTTGTCAAAAATTATAGCAAGCATTGAGAAATAATCTTTCATCCAACTGTCTACAACAATACAGATAAAACTTTCAGTATTAATGCTGCTTTGTCTTTTACCCTGTATTAGTTGCCTGAATCACCATATTTTGTTGTACTTCAGCCGCAATTTGTAAGTCAGGAACCTTATGACTTTTGCAAGTTCAAACAAAGTCATGAGAACAATTTGATCCATTTTTATAGATCCCAGGGAATTTCTAGAGCCCTGAAGGCATAATAAAATATGGAGTATTTATGTTCAAAAATCAACGTCTGTATTCATATCCTGTATCTTTTCCAATACACTTAAAAATACGTAGTGCCCAAAGTTCTCAAATAAAAGCACTTATGAACTCATCTGAATTTGCGAAACATCTCACAAAGAAAAATCTGACAAAGCATTAATATGCTAAGTATATTCATGCTTTGCCTTTAAGGGATCCAATCTGTATTTAAGGCTGAATTATTTATTACAGTTCTGCTGTTTAGAACCAAGATGTTTTTTTCTTTTTTCCCATTATTTATTTATGCATACATAAAGAGCTGGGGGTACAGGCCAGAGACATGGGGGTGGGGGTGAGAGGACTCACCAGAGGCAGAGTGGGGAACAGAACAGGCAGACTAAAGAAATACATTGCTGAGGGGAGCAGCGAGCAAGACAGGAGAGGTCTGCTGCACCATGTGGGTTGCTCCCTGGCCTGCCGGGGTTCGAACTCGTGCTGCAAGAGGCTGTGGACAGCTTCATAGTGTGGTGCTTATCCCCTCGCGCCACTAGGGAGGACCCTAAAATCTTCCCATTTTAAAGGGATCAGAAAGTAAAGATACTAGAGCAATTTCTAAAACTAGGTGTGTACACTCATCCCAACATTATGTGAGCCATAAATGCAATATATGGAATTCATGAGCGATGGGTTTCTTTTTTTCCTTTACCATACGGGGCTCGACTTTCACTGCCAGGCAGATAAAGAGGCTGCACACTAGTGGAAACAGAGCAGGGGTTAGCTCTGCTATATTCTGTTTTATCAGCACCAATGTATGATATACTCTGGATTAAATGTTAGCACAAAAAATGAAGGTGCTACATGAGAGGTGAACGACGCGGTCTGGTGTCTGCTACACAAGGGGGCCTCGAGTTTACAGTCAGCGTGGCCCATAGCCACCGCCAGCATGCACCGCGGCTCCCATCTGGGGGGGTGCAGCCTCACGCGCACAGATAGGAGCGCCGTGCAGTCCTCCTGACGCCACAGGGCCTGGAGACGAGCGGGGACACGATGTAAATATTGTAGGGTAAGGTAAAAGGTATCAGGCTTTTCTGCCCTCCCGCCATTAGGATAGATGACGTAACCCTGCATGCCTGATGGCGGGCACCTGGAGTAGGGTGTGGGCATAGGTAGATGGGATTCACCTGGGCTAAGACTGGGCTTTTAAGGGCGGCATCACAGGGACATCAATAGAAGCCGATAAGCAGCAGAACGAACAGAAGAGCAGAGAAGCAGAGAGAACGCCAGAGAGAGTGAGGATTTGCTGGGGGCTGGGAGGCCTGTCAGTCTCCCAGCACCCCTGCCTGCCATATGCCTGGTAATCCCAATAAAAACCTGCAAAACCACTGAGGGCTCTGCCTCCTCCTTTACCTGGTCTGCATGGGATCAGAAAACCTGCTCAGTGGCCATTCCTGCTCCCTTATAAAGATACAATGTGATATTTCTCTTTTTTCCCCAAAAACACTTTTTGGTTGGCTTGGTCTGGGCGCCGCCCCGGTGGCCTCGCGCAGACGGTGGGTGGGGGCTCCGGGGTGCCAGCTGAAATCTCACTCTTATAAGCTGTTCTTAGTTATGTGCAGGACTGTGCAGCGCTACAACAAACCTTTCAGTATTAACCATTCCATGATTGACATGCCAACAGACTCCAACGAACAATAATTCCACTTAGATGACCATGAAGATTTCAGTAAACAGTTTGAAAATGCTAGTGTGTTTGTAGAGTAAGGAAAAAGTATCAGGCTTTTCTGCCCTCCCGCCATTAGGATAGATGGGGGTAATCCTGTGGGCCTGAATGCATGCCTGATGGCGGGCACCTGAAGTGGGTTCACCTGGGCTGAGAGACTGAGTTTATAAGGGTGGCGTCGCGGGGATGCCAGCAGAAGCCAAGAATGAACGGAAGCCGTGAGAAGAATAGAAGCCGAGAGAACGCCAGAGAGAGCCCAGATAGAGTGAGGATTTACTGGGGGCTGAGAGGATTGCCAGCCTCCCGGCCCCCCAAGACCCCTGCCTGCCATATGCCTGGTGAACCCCAATAAAAGACCTGCAAAAAGCCACTGAGGACTCTGACTCCTCCTTTACCCGGTCTGGTGGATCAGAAAACCTGCCCTGTGTCCATTCCTGCCCCTACAGTGTTCCTTGAGTACTTTTCTCCATAACACGTTAAAAACAAATCTCTCACCTGGAGACCCCTAATACTATTTCGTTTCCTGAACTGAATGATAGCATAAAGCCTGAGGCCACGCAAAATATATAAGGTCTGGCCTATACATCCCCCATTAGAAAATCCATGGACTCTATATACATCGTTTTAGTGTAAGTTAGGGCCTCAGACTATGATTTTTGAAAGGAAAAAGTATAGGAAAAAAAGAGTAAAATATCTGTTGTGGAATGGAGCGGTTTCTAAAGCAATTACTCTTACAGAAACTCAGCATTCCAGATCCATATTGTTTACACAACCTTGGAACTCTGAAACTGAACCATCTGGAATGTGTTGTCTCTTGGGTCATAGTATCAAAAAGAGGCAATGAAGGGTCTCACACCCACATTTAAGTATGTCTGTCAGGAACAAGGCTCACCTGGTCCACTTCCGCTCACCTGGTCCACTTCCGCTCACCACGCAGAAATAATAACATGACCCGCCAAACTGCAAAGGGAGGAACATTGTTAACTCTTTTGCATGTGCAGAAGGGAGGAAATGCTGATAAGGGCTCTTTAGTGCTAGCTATGTGACCAGGGACCTTTTCTGGAATCTCTTAGATCCTTTATTTTCTCCTCTATGAAAAGGGAATTTCAGAAATTACTCCCATTTAAATATGAATTTTTAAATTATTTTTGTTGTTAAATCAGCATTGGCTTACAACACTGTATAAGATTGAGAGGCAAATGAACAGAATATACTTCATACAATTGCAACAATTGTATGAAGTACAGTTATCATGTCTGTGTTCTAGCATGCTGTATAAATTCAAAAAATGATTATCTTGTCCCCATTTGCTATCCCTCAGCAATACTGTAATAGCTTAGTCATTTATATACTTCAAAATGAAATATACACGTTGTTTTCTCTCACTTTTTGCAATAAGGCATTTTTGCAAAAGGATTTTAAATAGAGGAACTTACATTTTCCCAATGAATACAAACATTACAATAATAAATAAAAAAAAATTCAAATTGTTGTTTCAGTGAGCCATAGATTTTATGTTTGCATGACAAATGTTAGAATGTCATGAAATTGCAGACATAGTTGGAGTTTTTCTGTTCACTTGATTTTGATCCAGCTTGGTTGCCTGGGTGAAATATTAATATTAAAGCACAAGGCAAGCTGCATTTGCCCTGTGACTATTCTACTTCCCTGAATTCTGACAAACTACTATCATTCAAACTTATTTCTCATCAAAGAACTTGAATTCTTTTTATTTTGATTCTGACATTTGGTATGTTCTATTCTGTGCTCCATAGTGATGGAAGACCCTTATCAAGGTTTTCCAAAACCATTCAAGGACTTAACAAGAACTCAAGATGAAGGGTTGTAACACATACTAAACCCTTATCACATATTAAATTATGCTTATAATTTTACACAAGCAGTGTCAGCCATTCTATAAAAAGTCTATCATCAGCACCATATTAAGGGTGGAGAAAGAAGATAAAAAGATAGTTTAAATGATAAGTTTATGTCATAAAACTCATAAATGCAAATAGGAGATATTTGCATTTCAGATAATGATTTCAGGATAAAATTACACCAGTATTCTCTTCTGGACATGAGACACTTTGGTCAAAGTCACAAGTTTATTTAAGATTTATTTTATTTATGCATACAAGTGCTGGGGTGCAGGCTTGCACCACCAGGGAGGGAGGCCCCCAAATTAGTTGATTATAGAAGCCTTTAAGCTCATCTTCAGAGAAAGATTTACAATAGCAGAGTGTTTTTCCAGATTCCTAATTCAGAACACTTACTGTATATTTTAAGAGTAGCCTGGAAGTACTGGACTGTGAGATATTGGACAGAGGAAGATATAATCACACATCAGATGACATGAAATAGACAACATGAAGCAGCTAGCACCATGCCTTAGTGGGAACAAGTACTGAGCTGGCCACTAGCTCTCTGTTAATTCACTTGTTCATTTATGTTAACTACTAGGGATAGGAAGCAACAGACCCGCTTTAGAGATTTACTCAATCTGGAATCACCTTCTCAACCTACTTTTATGGAAGAACAAAGAAATAAACAAAACAAATAATTTCATTTCTGGAATAGCACTTAGTCCTGTATCCTTGACAGTACGCTTAATCAATGATTTTTCACTTTTAAGAAGCTTTATTTTTATCATAAGAAATCTTCCATAAAACTCTATCTAAAGTAGAACAAAAGGCTCTTTAGTTGATATAAATCATTTCATGTTTAAGTCTGTTGCAGTTTCCAATTCATTTCTCAGTTTTGTTTTTTCATGGCATGATGTAGAAAAATCCTTGCCTTATACAGATAAATAGTTGCAAATTATTTTTAAACAATTCTATGTGCTATCTCACTACAGTTTCCAATTAAATTGTTCTGGAAACTTTACAAAGGACAGTGAATTTTTTTTTCAAAATTAAATCACTATGTTACCAATATTTTAGTTCTTGATTTATTTAAACCATTAATATTTAATCTTAAAAATGTCCCTTTGCCAACTAAAATATTCAAAAATGTTTGAAAAATTTTTCAGTTGTATCTTGCAATTAGGAATATTTCAAAAATGCCACAACATTAGATATTTTGGCTTCATCTATTAAATAATCATTCAACATTACAAATGAGTAAAATTTATTTTTCTTTGAATGTCGAAATAAAAAGTTAAGCTTCAAATTTTAATGCTGACAGTCTAACTTGAGAGTAACTTGTGAATGTGAATACAGGATAAAAATATGCAAACTATTTCAACAATATCTACAGTTTAATTACTAACATTAAAAATGTTATTTGCAATTCTCATATGGTAAACTTTTATAGGGACATACAACAAATACCTGTACAAAAAAGGATCTTACTTCAACTAATATTACAAATAAGTCTGAATAAGATGAAATTAAAATCTTCTGCCTTAAAACTGACATAGAAATACAATTAGTGATGATATTATATGACACAATCTTTTTTTTTTTTTAAAACTTTTTTTTTTTATAGAGGCATGTTTTTATTTATTTATTATATTTGTTTGTTTGTTTTGTTTATACATGCACTGGGTACAGTCAGAAGCGCGGGAGGGTGAGAGAATTCACCAGAGCCAGAGTGGGGAGCAGAGCAGGCAGAGGGACTGAAGTACACTGCTGAGGGGAGCAGCGGGCGGCAGGAGAGGTCTGCGCACCATGTGGGATCCTCCTCCGGTGGCCGGGGAGCAGCCGGGGATCGAACCGGCGCCGCAGAGGCCGCAGGCAGCTTCGCAACCCAGCGCTCAACCGCTGCGCCACCGGGGAGGCCCTGACACAATCTTATAGTAAGTTTTCTTAGCCAGTATTATTGCTCTATGAAGCACACAATGAGGGTTTTAATATAATTTTCATGTTTTTTTTCTTACAGTTTTCCAATTCTCTACACAGACATCATATTTTGACACCTTTCTTGATAGACTATTTAAAACATGGAAACACTGAAAAATGAGATTTTATTTTTGATAATCATTTTTTATAATCTTTCTTTTAATAACCACCTGAAAAACAAAAAGGGCAGCAACATCTGAGACCTCTTTCCCTGAAGTGTGAATATTTCAAATATTCTCAGTCTTCAGATGAATGTATTATGTGAATTGGATTATATCCTTGGGTTAGTTTCTGTGCTTTCACTAGGAAGTTGTGCTAATTGTATTTTCATAGATGTTTGTTCTTTCAACATATTTATTTCTATGCCAATAATGCTGGCTTAATAAACTACTTCCTAGTACCTTGTGTTTCTTCCTAAGTTTTAAGTGACAGCTTGTTTTTAACAACATTTTAAGTGCATTCTTATAATCAGATTTTGATTTTGTTTGCCTAAAATATTCAATAGTATTGAGTTTATGTTGAAAGAAGATGAGAGTCTTCTTTCAAAACATACATGGCTGTCTTTCAAACTGATGTGGAGTTTTAGAACTCAATATTAAAATTGTATTATACACCACCCATTTCAGATAGGAGTAAATTTTATCATAAAAAATAAATTCCCCTGAAAAAAAATTTGCCTTACTTATTCTAGATCCAAGTGAACTATGTGTATGTTTTAATATATTCATATATTTATTTCATTTAATTTTATTAATGTGATTGAAGAACAAGTTAGTTGATATTAACACTAATGTATCACTGATTCTGATCAAATCTTACCATATAAATGGTAATTTTTGCTTAATGACTTTCTGTTTTCAACTACAGAACTATCTCTAACTTTAAAAGAAATTATTCCGTTTCACTAGAAATCACCATATGTTTTATATATGTCAGGGTGGATGTATGCACATGCATAAAACAAGAAAAACTACAGAATTATAAAAGTACTGAATTTTTTAACATAGTGTTGTCACGAACAGCATGCATCTTAGCTGTCCTTATTATTATAAAACTGAATATTTTCCATGCCATAAACTTATTCCCACAGAAACAATTGAATATTGTGTGGGATATATTAAGCATGATGACACTGAGACTGGAATGAAAATCTGAAGTGTGATGTACTATGTAAATATAGAGCAAATCAGGATATACTGGTTCTTTAGTTTAGGAAAATCATTCCTAAAAGACTTCAACAGTAGAACTGAGCATATTGTGTTGACACTAAGTATCTGGGGATGAGGGTATAATGAAGCCCACTCTGTCCATAATGAAAATATTACAAGACCATTAAGTGCGTATGATGGAGAGCTAAAAGGGAACTAGGTTATTTAGAACTCTGACTGAATTCTTGGAGGAGTTTAATTTTCCATTAAGATACAGGAAATTGAGAGGCCTTAAAAGAATTGGGGTACACAATAAGTATAAATTAATTTCTTAAAAACACCAGTCTAGTTTAGAGAAAAAGCAATTGACATTAGATTGTAGTGTGAATATAGAAAGAGGGACAAGGCAGGAGGCCAGAGCAATGTCTTGGTGTTGACAGAGAGAAACGAAGTGAAAAGCAAAATGGTAGATGTTCTTCTAGACTTAGCAGGTTTTTAAAGTTTCAGCTTATTTTCACATGGCATTTGGATGCCCTTCAGACTTGAAGACATTGTCTTTTGTATGAACAACAGCAACAAGCACAACACGCACAGGCGGGATGGCATGCACACTGATAGCAGCTTAGGCAAACAGACTGTACTCACCATCCATGTGATCAAAAAAGACCCCAGGAAGTGGTTGTTTCCTGTGTCCAGATCTCAGTTCACACTTTTACATGACAGGTTCAAAACCTACTTCTTCCTACCCCACCTGAAAGGAATTCCATTAAAGCCTTGGGTCAGAAGGAAAAGATGAGCTATCAACATACCACCGTTTTTTGACAGCTTTTCCATTTGTATATGCATTTCAATCAATTTTAAATCAGAGAGACAATAAAGCAAACCTCTTTCAGCTTTCAATTTACCTCTGCAGTGATGGGTGCCCTGTCTGATGTTTACAGTTCACAGTCTCATAATAATGGATTATTTTAGCACCTTGCTTCTGTCTATATATTTTTCTAACGCTTTCAGCAATTTCATTAGAGCTGTTTTTAAGATGACAATTAGAATAAAATGAAAAGCTCAAAAAGCTGTTTGAAGCATAACAAAAAAGGAAATGTAATCTAACTTTGGAAAAAACTGATTTTTTTTTTTATTCTTTTTTTTCTGACAGCTTCATTTATTTTGTACTCAAGAAATTCCAGGTAATTTTTGGAGGATCTTTTAGGTTTTCTGCAACTACTCTTCAGCACAGACATTTTCCTGCACATTTCCCAGGAGTAATTCCCACCCCTTTTTTGCCCATAACCATTCACAAATTACTTCTCTAATTCATTTTAATGGTTTGCTCAAAATAGATCTTATTCATTTTTATGTATTTTGCCCTCCTAACTCTACTACTATTCTATGAAATTAATTAAAAGTATATGTGTCATTTTTTTTAAATGAGGTTGACAGTGACATGGTTCTTATTATACCATTTTGTCAATAAAGAGTTTTGTTTAAAGGCCTCCCTAGTGGCGCAAGGGGTTGAGACACAACCTATGAAGCTATCCACAGCCACTGCAGCTCGAGTTCCATCCCTGGCCAGGGAGCTACCCACGTGGTGCAGCAGACCTCTCCTGACTCGCCCCACTGCTCCCCTCAGCAGTGTATTTCAGTCAGTCTATCTGTTCTGTTCCCACTGTCTCTGAGGAATCCTCTCACCCCCCACACCTCTGGCCTGTACCCCAGTTCTTGTATGCATAAATAAATCTTTAAAAATAAATAATTTTGTTTAAACACTCTCCTTAAATGTCCCATGAAACACATTAAGTTTATCAGGTTTGAATATGTTTTTCTTGTACGCGAAGTATTGTTTCTTACATTAAAAATGTAGTTTAAAAGTAACATACATTCAATTGTCTTGATGAAACAACTGGCTTATCATCTCTCAACATAATTTTCTCTCCCTGCTCCACACCAATGGCCCCTCATTCCTTCGTTCTTTCCAATAACTTCCACTTCAGGAAATCCTACTTAGGACAGGTGGAAGTATAGTCAGATGTTGGAGATATAGAGACTGAACTGAATACATAGAGGTAGCCAAACCCAGTCTACTTATAACGAGGAAAACTTTAAAGTACTACCTTCACAAAACTGTTAACTGCAGTCACCATGCTATGCATAGCACCCCATGATTTTTTTTTAATTTTACGGACTTTTTTGCTTGAAAAATTTAGACTCCAAATATGAGATCATTTGGTATTTGTCTGACTTATTTCACTTCAAAAGCTATGACTTCATGGTTTCATTCTGCGACTTCTTTAACATAACTATCCTGTTTAATATTACATAATGGTCATGTCAATCGTCCCTGATCCCAATAGCAGTCCCACCCCCTAAGGTGTAGTATTAGCTTATTAGCAACAATTTATGATTTCATTATTTTTTAAGATGAGAATGACAAATATATGGTTCAATAATTCACACAATAAACTGTAGGAATTTTTCCAAGTTTTGTGCTGTCACATTGATATCCATTTACTTCTGCTCTGTTTTAGCTTTGTTCTTTTTAAAAAAGAAAACTGCTTTTAAATTATAGAATAAGAGTCCTTTCTTTAGTCATGGAAAGGACATTAGAGATAATGTGGTCTCCCTGCCTTCCTGGATGAGAAAATTAAGCTTCACTGTGTATATACAACTCGTCCAAACTCATGTGGATAACTGAGTCATGTTATTTGAACAGATTCTGTTATATTCTGATTCTGCCTCTAAGTCCATTGCATTTGAATTTTAATCTCCCCTTGTATATCAGTTGACTAATTCATTACTTCCCTACTTTTTAATCTCCTTTTGGATTTCTCTAATATATTTGCATTGTTTTTACATTTATGCCGCTACCATCCAATGCAGCATTTGTGAATGAGGCCATTTTTCACACTGTCCTGCACTATTGAAGAGTACAGTGTTTGCTATTAAACAGCTGCCATGTTTCAGCCCAGAGGCAACTAAACTTCTGTGATGACTAAGATGATCCCTGTTTATGTGTCTTGTAATCAATTTGTAATTTTGGTTGAGTACAATGAGGCATTTGCATGAAGCCCCCAGATAGGGCACTGCTGTGCCTGGAGGCTGGGTTTTGCAAGCAGTCCTCTGAAAGCTTTTGCCTGCAGGAAATTCAAATGAGGGTATTTCCCTTCAACAGCAGAAATTAAACTGCAGGAAATCTTGTTGATGCAGTTATATTTTAAGACAACAGTGCTCAAAATGTCAGTCATGATTAATCAGTATTATTATGATTGTCATTTTCAATCTATGGTTCTTTTTCCACTACCTTGAAACATCATTCTGAAAAAAAATAAATAAATAAACAGGATACATATATTTAATTCTGAAAAAGTGTGATTAATATCCTCAGGTCTGCAAATACTAAAGACTATCTTCATATTTGATATATTACAGTTTCAGATATACTAGCACAGTATCTCTAAGCCTTAGTTTTCTCATCTATAAAATGGAGATAATAAAATTGTCTGAATTTTTGTAACCACCGAGTGACATGGTATAGTTAAAAAGTATAAACTGTGAAAATAATATAAATATTAGTAATAGCTTGAGTATGAGTTTCTGAAGCACAGTATGACAAAGTGGTAGAAAGAGAAAATAAAATTAAATATGCTTTTAGCAAGGAAGTATTGACATCAACATTAAAATTTATAGATTATAAAGTCTGAAAATATTACTTGTATCACCATTCAGATTTTTCTTTCTCTGTCTTGACTGTAAGATTTATTTTTATATGGTTAGATAATAGTTACTGTAAGAGAAAATTCCTTAGATTTGCTGCTGAACTGCACTGTTTGGTCTGTTCAGCCATAATTAATTAAATACATTAATATGTATGCTTCTAAAAATTAGTTTAGACACAATAATTGTCTCATTAATTTATTTAAAAGGTCTTTAGATTTGGAAAAACTTAGCAGTTATTAAGTCTACCTATCTAATTATCAGTCTAGCAAATCCCAAGATTTATTTATAACATTCATTGATCACTTGCCATGTGTTACAAATTATTTTAACCAATTATATTTGGACCCCTAATTGAATTTCCCAGTGATTAAATCTAATTATTTCTATAGAATGATACTATTACTAATATTCATTTGCAAGTCTTAACCAAGTCTTAACAATCAAAACCGAAGGAAACATTTATCTTGAAACCCAGTATATACACTAGCACATGTTGTAGAAAGATTGTTATTGAGGAGCCAGCAACAATTCAAGTAAAATGAAAGAATGAAGGAAAAACAGATATATTTGAGTTTAAATGAGAATATATGCCTGGAAAGATTCTGCAAATATAAATGAGTAAGAGCAAGTAAAACATAATTGACATATTTTTCTTTAAGCCAGCAAAAATGTCAACATCTTAATACTTGACAAATGAAAGGGGCTTTCCAGATAGTGATGCTTCCCTACCACTCTGGCTACTACAGCACAGAGTCTTATGCTATTTTTTGTTCTCCATACTATGACTCTCCAAAGACCCTCCTTGGTTCAAAAATGTTATGAGCTGAGGAACTCACCAAACCAATTAGTTGGCAGTACCTTGTCTCACCTAAGACCTACCGTGTGGTGACTGTTCAGGGAAGACTTGAAAGAGTGAAAAGGAAATCAGGAAATCACTAAGATAATTTTCAATTCCTTTAACTGGATTGAGAAATAAAATGCCTCTTTTCCCACACCATAGAAGCCATATAATGGTACTAAAGTTCAGGATTGTCTCCTCAGTCTGTGAGTGGATATACTGAGATTCTGCTATGGAAGATGCAGAATACCAGCTCCTTTGATCCCATTAGAACCTGAAAGATTTAGATTATCTGCCAACGCCTGAGAGAGCTAGAGTTCCTTTCCCTGGCTTCGCTGAGAACTTGATCATTCTAGGAAGCATTGCAGATTAATAAGGCACAACAAACATTATAACCTCCAAATTCTGACACCTACATATATTCATCCTTCAATTTTTTCTTCTGAAAATAAACTTTGAAATGAATAATATTTCCCCATTGTGGAGTGTATACTGTTTTCTTGACAATAGAATAGAGAATGGATTTAGGCATTCAGTTATACCAAGCACTTAATCCTAAAGAAAAAAAGAACCACAGAAAAGACTGAAGCATTTTTACAATATGGCAAAAAACCTAAAGATACTTTTCTAAAGAAGACATTCAGATTGCCTGTAGGCACATGAACAATTAGTCAACATCACTTATTATAAGCAACATGCAAACCAAAACCACAGTCAGACACAATCTCACCCCTCTTAGGTATTTACCCAAATAATATAAAAGCACAAATACAAAACGCTTCATATACTCCTATGTCCATAGCAGCACTATCCACAACTGCAAGTCATGGAACCAACCTAAGTACCCAAAGACAGACGACTGGAGAAAGAAATCACAGAGTACATATTCAATGAAATTCTATTCAGCTATTAAAAAAGATGAAATAGTGTCTTTTGGGACAGAATGAATGGAGCTTGAGATGGCTTGGCTAAGTGAAATACATCAGTATGTGAAAGATAAGAGGAGCATCCTTAATGGTGCAAGGGGTCAAGTCTCAGCACTATGAAACTATTGCAGCCACTGTGGCCTGAGTTCCATCCCTGGCCAGGGAGCTACCCACATGGCACAGCAGACCTCTCCTGTCTCGCCTGCTGCTCCCCTTAGTAGCGTATTTCATCAGTCTGCCTGTTCTGCTCCCCACTCTGTCTCTGGTGAATCCTCTCACCCCCGCCCACCTCTGGCTTACACCTAAGCTCTTGTATGCATAAATTAATAAAATAAATCTTAAAAAAAAAGAGAAAGATTGATGTTGGATGGTTTTGCTTATCTGTGGAATATGAATAATCAAAAAAAAAATACTGGCAAAGCACAGCAAAAACTATTGCTAAACTCTGTTAAAACAAACAAACAAAAAAATGGTTGACCAGAAGAACAGGAGGGAAGGAGGAGGGAATGGGAAGGGAAGGGGGTAGAGCACTGGCACTGGTGTGGTGGGGGGGGGTTAATGGAGGGTGAGCAAGCATGTGCACATATGGGGGAGTAAAACTGTAACCCCAAAACTGTATATGAATGTAAATGACTGACAAATCAATAAATATGTTTTCCTTATATGTGAAAAAGAAATGAATGAGCAAAACTAGTGGCAGACATGTGTGGTATATACAAATGTGCCTCTAGAAACACTTTGCTGGGTTTGGAAGGAAAGTGTGACATAAGAATCAATCTTTCATGTTCTATCTTCTCTTCGGTTTGACTAAGTCTTGATACTCCCAGACTTTAGGATGCTGTTTTTCCTGGTTTCCCAGGGATGGTATTGGTTTAGGTTTGTTTCCAGGTTTAATTTCTCAACATTCTCTCTCTCTAGGGGCAGCATTGTTATTTTTTAAAGATTTATTTTTGTTCGTTTATGCATACAAGTGTTGGGGTGTAGACCAGAGGTGCAGGGGGTGAGAGGATTCACCAGAGACAGAGTGGGGAACAGAACATGTGGATTTACTGAAATACACTGCTGAGGGGAGCAGCGGGCTAGACAGGAGAGGTCTGCTGTGCCAGGTGGGTATCTCCCTGTCCAGGATCAAACTCATTCCACAGTGGCTGGCGATAGCTTGATAGCCCTGTGACTTAACCCCTACACCAACCAGGGAGGTCCTCTAGGAAGTAAATTAAGTGGTCACGATGAAGTCATTTTTGGAGATGTTGGGTTTGAAGTGCGGGGTCCTTGGGTTCACTCTGGGAAAATTTCACCAGAGCTTCCCTTTAACAAGCACTGGCAAGTTTCCCAGGCAAGTTTCTCCATGACACAGACATTAGTTACATCCAAAAAGGCAAGTTTCTTACAAAAGGGGAAGAAGAAGAAAGGACACTTGCAGGGTTGCAGGGCAGAATGAGCTTCCCCAAAAGGACAGGTTTGCTAAGAAAGAGGCCTGCATGGTCACAGGTGGGCTGCCTTGAGGAAAGCTGCCCCTTGAGGAAAGGGGTGCAGGGAAGCCCAGGCAAGGTCAAGGTCCTGGACAGACAGGAAGCCTGCTGCCCTGTGGAGCAAGAGTTGGTGACAAGAAGAACCTGCACAGGCAGAGGTGGTTAGGACTGCTGCCCTGTGCCAGTGCAGGGATTGCACTGCTGCAGTTTTCTTCTCTTTGGGAGGGGCTCATTCCTTTGTGGAGTGATTTGTTTGCTGTGGATTTTGGATAACTGCATAGAATTTGAAAGAGATTCTCCAATGATCCTCAATCTCTCTATCTTTACCTCAGGTCTGCAACCTATGACACAATCAGCAGTTTGACACTTTGCTTGGTGCCTAAGGGTTTTTTGTTCCAACATCTGGTTTAACACCTGTGCTAATCTCTTTCACCCTCACCTCCAGCTCCTGGCATTTTGTGAGCCAGGTTTCTGGTCTTGTGGTGCCTCCATTCCAACTTCTCTATTCTTATCCTCCATCAACCCCCCACCTCACCCCGCAGTCTGACAAACAGTGAACAGATAATAAAGACTGATGAATGAGTTAAACAAACATCAAAGAGTCTGTTTATGTTGACAATATTCACATAGTCTCCTTTTACTATTGAGTTAAAAGGAGTCCATTCTACTGAGCTAATAATCTCCAACATGGAGTATTTTGTAAAACATTCTGTTTTTAGATTGAAGGTATTTTGTTATTATATTATTAAAGATGTCTCCTAATCAGTAAGAAGGACCCATCATATTATTTCAATTAGAATTGCACAAATGAAGAAGTTATACCATTTTTGCTAGTTTGGTCAAATTAGGAATACGGGTCCCTGGACTGATGAGTAAGAAGTGTGTGTTAGGAAAAAAAAAAATGGAGAATATGAATTTGTTTGACTTCTAGTCTGCCTGGGCTTTCTGCTCAGAAGAAGTGCAAAAAAATATTTTCATCAACTTGCAAGATTTCTGTTCCTAAAAGATGAAGGTGCATTAGCGTGAGATAGATGACAAAACTTTCTGGATTTCCCAGTTCTGCTTACCCTGATAGTTTATGTATCTTTTGATTTTCATCTTCCATCTCTCATTGCCTTCTCTTCTCAAGAATTTTGGTCCTGGCCCACCAGCACATTAGACATTGTGTTCCAATTGGCTGACTTCCAAATAAAAATAAATCAATGACCATTTTTGTGAAAAACCCTCTATTGAGATCTTACTTAATGAAATGATCATGCCAGAGTTTAATCCTGCCCAAGTACAATTAAGTTTCTGCAACTGCCAAGCTCAAAACCATATACATGAAAGTATAAAATCTTGGAACATTATGCCTAAAACTGCATTTGGTCAACTTCACTTTGTCCATGAGTGAAGAGAAAGAAGGAAAGCAAAAGAGGCTATTTACTGCCACGTAATTGAGGGTGGCTCTGAAGATTTTTTCTACTGGCCTGAATAAAGCGCTGATTTCAAAATCCTAGAAATAGCCAACTCTGCAGTAGCACTGGGCCCCTGGCACATCAGTGAAGAAAAATGTGTTTGTATACACTTGCTTTTCTTGTGCTTTGCTAGTCTTTACATTGTAGGTATAAAAGGTGTTATTCCTCATTTGCTATCTGTCTCGCCCAAATGAGTTAACAAAAATACAATTCCAAATAGTTTTTCTTTGCTGAGAACTTTCCATTTTCATATCAAAGCATGTTTGCGATTTTTGCGGAACATTTATTTCTTCTGACATCCAGTGACTAAGAAGTTCATATTTTGGTGTTAGCTATCATATGATAAGGAAGTAGGACATCAAGTAAGTGGGATTTATATATTTTTTCATAGGCTGGTCTCATTTGGAATTGTCCTGAAATGAGCCTTTAAGAATCTATGTTCAAAAGTCTTGTTTAAATATTAAGGAGAATCGTTGTTGCTTTTTAAATATAAATGTATTTTTTCAAAATGATGGTATATCTGAGACTCTCCCTTGCTGAGCTATTGCATAAAAACTTTTGCTGGGTTCTGAGCCCAGGGCCAGGTTGCATATTGCTAGCAAGAGAGCCAAGGGCAGGGAACACTTGTACCCTGTCCCAGGCTAGATGTGTGGGTGGTAATTATACCACTGCTGTTCGCTCTCTGAGGAGGACCAGCTCCTCTCTTCTAGGCAAAGGATCTATACTGGGTAAAGAATCCAAAGATTTTTCTTATTATTCCTGCTCTCGCTGACTTTATTTCTCTTCCAGGAAGACACTGTGCTTATTTCTGGCCTCAGGATTTTGCAATTGCTGTCTCCTCTCCCTGGAATGTTCTGCTTTCAGAACATTGAAATTTACTAACATTTCACTATCCAATTATCGCTTCAAATGTTGCCTTATTTTTCTTCATATACTAGTCTTTGTGCAAAATCATCTAATTTTATCATAGGTAAATACATTTTATATATGTATAAATAGATGATTTTGCAGAAAAAATAGTATGCATATTAGTAAATATAGTATATTAGAAATATAGAAATGACTATATATAAGAAGCATACATAGTACTAGATAGTGTAAATGTATTTATAGACATTAATATATATATATACTAGTATATATGGATAAACATCAACATGTTGACTGATTACTATGTCACAGACACTATATCATATTTCCAGAAAACAAAAAATAAAAAATAATATCTCTGTTATCAAATCACTCAAAATGTATATGAACATGATAAACATGCAAAAAAATAATTTCAGGGATTGATAAGTGCTATGACGGACATCATCCATAACAGTCATTGAGGATACCCATTTAACTAAGTAGGGAGAAAACTCTTAGGGAGATTGTGCTTAATCTTGGATCTGAATTTGTGATGGTGTTGGAAATAAATAGCACAGGCAGAAGACACAAAGAACTAGAGTTGGCATAATTGATGAAGAGAATCAAAGCAAGTACATGAGTAAAGGGATGTCTATCTGAGTGGTTGACAGAGCTCAGGTGGTATAAATCTTATTATAGGAATTAGAATTTTATCCAAGTTCAATGCAAAGCAAATAAATATTATATTTCAAAGGTGAGTGACAAGATGCTGCTTACATTTTTATTGATTCCTCACCTGTGTGGAGGATGGATAAAAAGATATTACACTAGGATAAACTTAGATCTGGTTTAGTATCAAAAACTATGCCATTTCAATGGCTTTATACAACCAAAGTTTACTTCTCATTCAAGTGAAGAGGAATAGTGGGAAGTTTCTTGATTTGATTAATCAGAAAATATATGGGCTTACTGCCAACTCATCACATGGCTATAACCTTGCCTTGGCAGATGAACAAGAGTTCAGACAATCATCAGACAGGAAGAGCCACATCTGCTCACAGTTCTTTTTGTTAGAGCTTATTCATATTTTCAACCAAACTACAGCAATGATAGAAAATATAGGGTAGCGATGGATTTTCTGCAGCACTAAAAGAACTTGGGGGCGGGGGTGGCAAGTAGTGTGCTGCCTGGAGGAGTTTTCTGAATGAGACTCAGTAAGCTGGAAGAAAAGATATTATGTCAGAAAGTGATATATTTGAAATTTAACTTTTTTCTTGAGCTTATATTCAAATTGGAGGAAAGATGGAAAACACTCAAAACCTTACAAAAGTAGTTCATTACAGGTTATTTATTCAAAATACATTATAGGGCCTCGCTAGTGATGCAGGGGTTAAAAAAGTCTCAGCACTTTCAAGCTATCACCAGCCACTGCAGCATGAGTTAGATTCTAGGCCAGGGAGCTAATGCAAATGGCCCAGCAGACCTCTCCGGCCTCGCCTGCTGCTCCCCTCAGCAATGTATTTCAGTTGATCTACCTGTTCTGCTCCCCACTCTGTCTCTGATGAATCCTCTCACCCCCTACACCGCTGGCCTATACCCCAGCTCTTTTATGCATGAATAATTAAAAATAAATCTTAAAAAAAACAAAATATATGATGTTAAGAGAAACAAATTAAATATAACTTATGAAATTATTTTCAAATAATTTGCTGTTTGACTTGCAGTGACTTGTATTTTTTTTCTCTCTACACACACACACACACACACACGCACGCACACACAAGAGTTTTAAGCACTAGGATTATTTTAGCAACATGATATGGTAGACACAGCTGTTACTCTTTTTGTCTTCTTTCAGTGGGCCATATCTCATTATTGAGCTGTGGACTTGATACCCATAGCCTGGCATGGCCTCACTCTTTCATATTTCAAAAGCAACATTCGCCAATGCCCTCAGTGGTTTCATATTTAGCAATGTTAACTACTCTTGGTTTCAAATGCTCCGTTAAAAAAATGAGACCACTTGCATCTTAGTTTTCTCTTGTAAATCCTGTATTTATAATTTCTGAGACTTGTGGATGATGACAGTGCATAAATACCAGGAGTTATTAATAAAGTGTTAGTGTTTACAGTCAAGTCACTGAGAAATGTTCAAAGAGGTTAATTATTCTTATTATGTCTGTAGCAATGGGAGCTTGAAATTGGATTTTCTAATATTTACGATAGTACTACTTTCTCTTTACACATACACACACACATACACACACACACTGAAGTGGAAGGAGAGACATGTTGGAAAGCTGTTCCTTAGCATAGTGACTTTGGTGCTTTTGCAGGCAAGCAGGGCAATAGAAACCATCATCTTGCACTCACAGTAGATTATATGGTACATTGTGAATTCGGATCTCTCTTGTCCAAGCCCTCTGCCTAACCTTTTTCTAGTGGTTCCATCTGGAGATAGAACTGTAGTGGGATCAGAAAGTATTTGTTCAATAAGCAAAGAATGAGAATGTAAGTGGTTGAATTTGAGTTTGAAATTAAAAGAGATTGTATTGAAATTCTGTGAATTAGACATTCTTGAGTCCTGAATACCTTTTTAATTCCAACTGACAGGGATGTATGTAGTGCAAAAAAGCAAAAGGATTTCCATGAATTAAGTGAATTATGGGCTACATTGTTATATGGAAGAAAAGTGAAAAAATGGGAAACAATGAAATACTTAATTTTTAAATGTGCTAGGGTTATGTGAAACATACTGCTTTAATGTTCAATTCTGCTTCTTGCTGACATAAAGTGACCCAAGGTCACCTGATAAGGTCTGGATAAATAGGATGTGATGAATATCTCCTCTTGTCACTCTTCAGCCTTCAGTGTCAAGCTGTCTTTCCTAGGAGGCTGGCATACAAACTAGATCAACAGATCACCTTACCATCTTGCTTTCATTTAGATTCAACCAATCAGCATGAGGATTAGACTGAGATCAAGGTATTTATTTTCTTGATTCCTCTTTTCAGGGTGACCTATTATTTCCTCTACCTAAAGTGCTTGCTTAAAAAATAAATAAATAAAAATCAAATAAAGTGCCTGCTTTTTTGATGGCAGTCCTCTATATATTATTTTTTCCTTTAGGGATTAATTTTTGCAAAGAATTTAACCTCACACATAGAGAGGGCTAGACTTTGCCCTTATTTTCTGAAAGGTAATCTCTAAGCCCAAGGAATGACAAGCTTGATAGGCATCTATTTTACCTGCAATCCTTGGGCCACCAAAATAATAAAATGTGATTTAGGGTAAGGACTTTGAGTCATGTGGTGTCAGCTCAATCTACTGAGGGCTGGAAACTGACATCAGCCTTGTGGGTTGTGAACACTACCTATGTGATGGAGTCCAGTAAGAACTTTGGACATCGAGTTTCAGGTAAGCATCCAATGTTGGTACTACTCTATGTACTTTGTTGGATATTATTGTCAGGAACAGTTAATGCTGTCCTTGACTCAAAGAGGAGTGGACAACTGAAAGTTTCATTAATAGAATCCCCATTGGTGATTCCCTATACATGTCTTCTCATGACTGATATTAATTTGATAATAATGTATCCTCTAGTAAAACATAACTATGAGTACTGAGCTCTTTTAGTGAACTGTTAAATCTGAGAGTAGTTGTGACAAACCTTGAACCTGAAGTTGGTATTAAAAGTTTGTAAACAAATCTCTAACTTTATAGTTGATTGATTTTGCACTGCTGTTCAAAGGGCAATTCAATTGGGGGAAAAAAAAAAAAGCCCGACTCATTGAAACATTTTGCTTGGGAAGAAGAATGACAGAAAGTGAGATGAGAACTTTTGGTTCCTACACTGTGACCTCCATCCCCTAGCTGATTTAAATATCTCTCCTAACAAGCGATGATGAGTGTACAAACTTTCAAGGAATCTCTGAATCCTTCCAGTGTAATATCAAACCTAAGGATGGCCTTGAAGAACCCCAAACTTCACAGTTAATGTCAGTAGTAATGTCAGTCTCATGCACTGTGGACTGTTTAAACAAGTTCTCTAACTTCTCTCACCTTTCTTTTTTTCCTTATTGGTCCTGGGATTATATTATTAATCATTAGCATTTCTGTACACTAAACCCAAAGCTTTATTAAAAAAAAGTGCTGGGGGCTCCCCGATGGTGCAGCAGGTTGAGCGCAATGCTGTGAAGCTGTCCGCACCCTCTGCAGTGTGGGTTTGATTCCCTGCTGGCCAGAGAGGTCCACATGGCACGGCAGACTTCTCCTGTCCAGCTGGCTGCACCCATCAGCAGTGTATTTTGGTCCATCTGCCTGTTCTGCTCCCCGCTCTGTCTCTGGTGAATCCACTCACTCTCCTATGCCTCTGGCCTGTACCCCAGTACTTGCATAAAAATAAATCTAAAAAAATAAAGAAAAAGTGCTTCTATTAAAACTTGAAGCTACACTATGTGGTGGGTGAATTTCCTTTCACTCAGACAAGAACAACTGTAGCATCTTTCAGTCTTTTTAAATTTCATGGACACAATTACTTTTGGTATGTTTTATACAATAGGTATACTATTTATCATATTTTTAGAAAACCGTTTTGTTTTCTACTGTGTTTGTTTTTGTGTTAATGAAAGGTGGCTTGTATTTTGTAGTCATATCCCCTTTGTTTAAATTTCACACATGCACACACATGGATACTCATATATGTGTGTACAGTTGTATGGGTATATAGTTAGTCTTCAAAATCCTTTCAGTTGAATGTTTGGGACATGTTTCTCTTTGTTCCCAGGACATTATTACTTTGTACATTTTAATTTTATTATATTTTGTATGTTTACAATGCATGTCTTTCCTCATTAATACCTATTTGAAAATATTATGCAAATTCATGAGATTTTATTTACCATAATGACTTGATATTTAATAGAACTCTTCATAGAAATCTTAAATATTTGCTAATAATTTCTGCAAATTTTATTTTGGCTGATTTTCGTGGATATTTGTTCAAAGACATTTTGGCATGTAGAAAATTATACAATTTGCATATTTTAGCCAAATTTATTATACTATCTCACTGTAATGATCTGTAATTTGTTCTTTGAGGCTAATATTTAAAGGGGAATATATATCTCTTCCTTTTAAATGGAGCTTTTTTAATATTTAAATTTTACTGATATTCAGAATACTATTAAGTAGTGGTGGTTTTGGTTGGTCTTATCCTGGTTTTATGAGGAATCTCTTGAGTTTCAACATTATCATGTTTGTTCCTGTTTACTTAGGTATTATATATCTACTTAAAAGATGGTTAAATGACATTGATTTTTGAAAATAACATTATATTTTATGAAAACTCTTAGTGTTTACTGAGATAATTCTGCAAATTTCCTCCTCTGATTTACATTTAATGTACTTGTATTCAGAGATGGTACTGTTGTAACAGAAAGCCTGATTTTTTTGAGAGCTTAATATGAGGGAGACACTGGGGTAAGTGTTACTTTACTAATATTAAATCACTTTGGAATTTCAGGAACAATGTTAATTGAATGTGTTCTATTTTAATATCAGGTTGTGTTACATCCTTATTTCATTTAGAATTTTTAAAAAATATCTACACTGATTGTTAGACATGATTTTTTTTTTACCAAATGTAATTTAAAACTAAGACAATACTTTTGTTATACTGTGACCTTTAAAAAAGTTTTTGCATATTATGCCTACTCTTAATATTTTCTTTTCCATTGCCTGCCTTCATTCGTAACATACTTATTTGTATTTCACTTACCTAAATTATATTAAACTGAAGAGATGGGTCATACTTAAGTTTCCAGTGTGGCAAATATGCCTGGAAGGTACTAAATAACATGGAATTTAGGGGGGCTCCCTCATAGCGCAAGGGGTTAAAACCTATGAAGCTGTCCACAGACTCTGAAGCATGAGTTCAATCCCAGGCCAGGGAGTTACTCACATGGCACAGCAGACCTCTCCTGACTCACCCACTGCTCCCCTCAGCAATGTGCTTTGGTCAATCTACCTGTTCTGTTCCCCACTCTGTTTCTGGTGATTCCTCTCACCTCCAACACCTCTGGCCTGTATCCCGGTTCTTGTATGCATAAATAAAAATCTTTTTTAAAAAATAGTTTAAGAAAAATAAGATAGTTTGTTCATGTTGGTTCTTGATTGCTTTTTTTTTTAAAACCTCCGTGAATTGTCCCTGTTTCCACGTGTGATCTCCATTGGTCCATCACAACAGTTAGTGACCATGGCAGGATGAGGAAAGAAGTGGAGGTGATGTCACTGTATCACTGGTGCTGTAAGAGGAACCACTCTGGCCAGTGGGTAATGCTCATAATCAACTCCATGATGAATGGTGGAAGTCAGATACTGTTGACTTCCTGAATGGGCCACTGGGAACCAGAGGAGGAAAGAGGCAACCGTGGAGACTTTATAAAGAAGGAGCACAGGTCGATTGCTCTTTTTGGCAGCTTCTGAAGGCACCCTGGTCTTTGCTTACTTGATACTATGTGCAAGTAGGACAGAAAGCTTTCAATCCCGTGCTGGCCAATAAATGTGTTTCTCCTCTCCATTTTCTCACTCCATATGTAAATAACCCTTTAAAATAGTTTGTTTTTTGTTTGTTTCTTTTTTAATAAATTTTTCTCTCTAGGCATGCATCCTCTGGACAGGATTCATTGCACTTCAACTGAGACAAATTTCATTGGGCATGATACTGCCTTTGTTGGATACCAGCAGTAACTCTATCATATTTTAGTTTCATAGACAATGCATAATTTATGAGCATAAATAATTGAACAAATGAGGAAGAACTGGTGATCAACAAAATAATGAGCTTGCATGGACTCATCTGAGGACTCTTAAAGATTCCCTAAAATATTTGAGAATGGGAAGAGATACAGTCACATGTTTGTTTTTGTGTGGCTGTCATATTCCAATTATTATCCCAATCTTTCAGTTACAGGTTGAAATTTCTGGACATTTTTGGTTGTTCCCTAAATTATTAAAAAAAAGACACATTTAATTGAAAGAACTTTGGACTGTACAATTGTGAGCATGTGAAATTGCCTTTAAAATATGGTAAATACTACATACATGCATGTGCATGTGCATGTGCTTTTACACACATATACACACAGAGCCTAGAATTTTTGAAGCATCTGTTGTACTTATAATGGAAAAATAAATGATGGTATAAAATATCTTGTTTGAGGTCTACAGGATGCAAAAGAAATTTCCCACTACTCTGGATTCTTCTTGGGCTGGTCAAGAAATCAAACCAGTGTTAAAATGGTGAGCCAGGTCATTTTAATAACATGTATGTGGGGGATTCCACAGTGATTGTGCATGGCCTGCCATCATTTGGGGAGAGGATTCTTATCCTTAAGATTAGCGTCAAAGAGCTCAGCAAGCCCAGGGAGGTGTGTGAGGGGGTGTGTCCACGTTAAGAGTAGCAATCATGTCTTCCTAGGTAAGGGTCAGGAGTGGTGAGCACTTTGGGAACAAAGGATGAAGGGAAAGGTAAGGCCTCATCTTTTTTCTTCTAGGACTTCACTGTCCTCAGCCCAAAGTGATCTGCATACTAGAATGGAACATCTTGAGACTAACTGAGAATCTTGTGTTGGGATAATTTGAGTAACTTCAAGATCCAGTATGAAGCTGAAGTTCCTCTGTCTTTATTTAAGAAATACCTATTTATAGTAAGGAAGGAATTTAAAGATTAGAGATATGAAATATAGAATTGAATATAATGATAAATGTTTCCCTTAGGCATTGTTCTATAACCCCAGTAGTAGAGAAGGGACGTAAATAACATAATCAAGTTTAGGTTTTCTGACATTTAAAAAAAAAAATGAAAATCTTCCCAATGCCTCATTTGACTAATATGAGGGAGTTATAGTTCTAAAATTACCTGATGCAAGAATTTGGAAAAAACTATATTAACATGTGGTGATATTGGCAATTCTTGAATACATGATATATAGATAGGTAGGTAGATGATAGCTAGGTAGATAAATAAAATATATATAGATCCATACACACATATATACATATCTGTAGAATAGATATAAAAGCAATGTATTCATAGTGTTTTTGTTTACTTCAAATTACTTTAGGTATATTGTGAAAATCTGAATTACTAGAAATGATAAATTTAGCCAAGTCATTGCATGAATCTTTCTAAGTGTAAAAGCCATGAGCAAACTTCAAAAAGCAACATCTAAATGTTGTGCAAAATTTTAGAATGTGCACAAGGAGACTTAAAAAAGTCATTCTGTGGAGTCAGCCCACCCAAAAGTTCAAATAGACTTGTCATTAGAACCAGGTAGGCCTCGGTTGTAACAGTGATCTAAACAGAAAAGTGTGGGTTCCTATGAGCTGGCCTACCTGCTATCTGCAAACCACAGCAGAGCAGTCTTTGACTACCCATGAACAATAGCCTGTATCATAAGACAGGCCAGGGAATGCCTAGGCTACCATTGACCTGATTGCATGACTAACTCCATTGTGGTCTTAGGGTAACTGAGCCTATGCTAACATCAGCACATACACAAATGTCTCTTGAACTGTGGTCACAATGTCCCCTTCTCTGTTCCTCCTAAAACTTTGTCCCCCATTCTAATCCTACCCTCCAGACAGTATTCCTCATACCATTGTCACATGATAAGTTTTTTTTTATTTATTTTTTTTTTTTTTAATTTTCTAGAGGCATGTCTTATTTATTTATTTATTTATTATTTGTTTGTTTGTTTGGTTTTTATACATGCACTGGGTACAGTCAGAAGCGTGGGAGGGTGAGAGAATTCACCAGAGCCAGAGCGGGGAGCAGAGCAGGCAGAAGGACCGAAGTACACTGCTGAGGGGAGCAGCGGGCGGCAGGAGAGGTCTGCTCACCATGTGGGACCCTCCTCCGGTGGCCGGGGAGCAGCCGGGGATCGAACCGGCTGCAGAGGCTGCAGGCAGCTTCGCAACCCAGCGCTCAACCGCTGCGCCACCGGGGAGGCCCGATAAGTTTTTTTTTAAAGAAATGTTTGTATTTATTTATGCATGCAAGAACTGGGGTGTAGGCCAGAGGCGTGGGGAGGGGGTGAGATGATTCACCAGAGACAGAGTAGGGAGCATAACAGGTGGATCTACTGAAATACACTGCTGAGGGGAGCAGCAAGTAGACAGGAGAGGTCTGCTGAGCCACGTGGGTCATCTCCATGGCTGGGGATCCAACTCCTTTTCATGAACTCTCTGTCCCTCTAAGGGGCAGCAGCTTCCTGCCTGACCGTGCTCTGCACCTACCAGAGCTTCTCTTTACTGACCTCCCTCAGGAGTTCGCTCTCCTCAAGGCCGCCCACCTGCAACCATGCAGGCCTCTCTCAGCAAAACTGTCCCTTTCCGGGCAGCTCTTCCTGTCCGCTAGGTCTATGTGAGTGTCCTTTACTCTTCTGTCCCTTTTCTAATAAACCTGCTCTTTAAATATAACTAACGTCTCTGTCTCGTGGAGAAACTCGCCTGGCAAACTCCCCACGTGCCACTGAAACGGGAGCTCTGGTGAAACCTTTCCCAGAGTGAACCCAAGGACTCTGCTTTCCAAACCTGTTACAGGGCAACCCTAATATAAAACAGGTTGCCTGACTGTGGGTCCTCACCCGCGCGCTTAAAGGGACTTATTAATACTCCACTGTAGGCACACACAAAAGGTTAAGAATTCAGGACATCCTGGGCCTCCCGGGTGGCGCAGCGGTTGAGCGCTGCGTTGCGAAGCTGCCCGCAGACTCTGCAGCGCTGGTTCGATCCCCGGCTGCTCCCTGGCCACCGAAGGAGGGTCCCACATGGCACGCAGACCTCTCCTGCCACCCGCTGCTCCCCTCAGCAGTGTACTTCGGTCCTTCTGCCTGCTCTGCTCCATGCTCTGGCTCTGGTGAATTCTCTCACCCTCCCGCGCTTCTGACTGTACCCAGTGCTTGTATAAATAAATAAAAATAAATCTTTAAAAAAAAAAAGATATCCTTTCTTAAAAAAAAAAAAAAAAGAATTCAGGACATCCTTTCCCCCTAACAAACCCACTAACTCCAAAAACTACATCATCAGCACTGAAATTTTAACCCCTGCACCACCAGGGACGCCTGCATATCAGTTTTTACCATCTTATATGATTTCAATGAATGGCACAAGAACTTCTGCTGGAGCTGCAGGGTCTTAGCCTAGCAAACCTGCTCCACAACTGCTGTGTCCCTCATCAAATTCCTGTAGCAAAGCGGCCACAAAATTCCTGTCAAAACAGACAAGGTTCCATGTTCTCTGCTCCACAAAATTAAGGGTGGATCTGAGCAGGGAGGAAAGGCTAACAAGGGCTCTCCAGAGAGTGAAAACTATAGCAGCAACTAAGGGGCCCAGGGAAGTTAGTATCCATGATAAGGCCCATACCCCACGGGAGAGGCTTTCTACTTTCCCTTGAGCGGCAGTAAGTATATAACTATTTTTTTTAAGATGTTATTTATACAAGAACTGGGGTACAGGTCAGAGGCATGGGAGGGTGAGAGGATTCACCAGAGACAGAGCAGGGAGCACAACAGGCAGACCGACCAAAGACACTGCTGAGGCAGGAGAGGTCTGCCACGCCATGTGGGTTTCTCGCTGGCTGGCCAGAAATCGAACCCACGCTGCAGAGGCTACGGATAGCTTCACAGTGGGGCACTCAACCTGCTGAGCCACCGGGGAGGCCCAATAAGTATATAACTATTAGAAGGAGTCTTTTGTGGTAGCATTTTTCAAAGGTATCTATTGGTGGAAGAGGGAAAAGAGTAGATAGAAATTAAAGTAAGATAGAAGAATTGGTGTGGAGATCCTGTTTAGGGCCTGAATTGCCTTTTGTTAATTTTGTGGATATGTCTTGCTTGGACCCTGATCAGCAGTCCTCGTTCCTCGTGTTTTGTTTTTTTAAGATTTATTTATGTATTTATACAAGAACTGGGTACAGTCAGAAGTGCGGGAGGGTGAGAGAATTCACCAGAGCCAGAGCGGGGAGCAGAACAGGCAGAAGGACCGAAGTACACTGCTGAGGGGAGCAGCGGGCGGCAGGAGAGGTCTGCGCGCCATGTGGGACCCTCGCCGGTGGCCAGGGAATCGAACCAGCGCTGCAGAGGCTAGGGCAGCTTCGCAGCCCAGCTCTCAACCGCTGCACCACCAGGGGATGCCCTTTCCTCGTCTTTTGAAGAGGTATTTTGGATAGCAATACCACTAAGCCACAACAATAATGTTTGTTATTTAAGAAAAGAAAATGGTGGGAAATACCCTCAACAAATATTGCTTGCTTTATTAATTCACACATATGACTGTTTGTAATTGTAATAGGGCTTATTTTCACTCTTCTGTTAAGATTTATAGTTGAAAGTTGGACCAAAGATCAAACTAAGATATTTAGAATACTAACTGCAGTTCCTTCTAATGGTTAAAATCCTATTTTTAAATTAAAGTACTTTGCTAAAAGTCTACTGTTATTAAGTGTAAGTGTACCTGTGTATGTTTCTTTCGGGTGAACAGGGCGGGTGAGAAAGGGAGATTGTCTTTTGGAAGAAATTAGTAGGATATATGCTGTGCAAATAATGCTTGCTTTATTGATTCACACATACTATTGTTTGTAATTGTGATAGGGCTTATTTTCACTCTGCTCTTGCAAGTTAAGTTTTTTCTGGGCCAGAAAAAAAAAAAAAAAACAGAATGTGTTAACGATGCCTGTGACATGAAGCTTTTATTGCTTTGCTTTTGTTTATAAATAAGCCCAGATGATATGTCATAATGTTACAGGTCAGGGAGGGGGCAGCCCAAACCCCGCAAACCTGCCTATTCTATATAGGGTTCTGCCATCCGCCACATTAACACAAAACATGAGACTTTAATGGGAAGGAACTTTAATACAATTAGGAAACAATACAGGAAAGGCAAAGAGTCTAGTTTCTAAATCAAGCACCCAAAGTTACCCGTCCCCTCGTGGGTAAAACTCCATCCAAATGGATTGGCCCAGAGCAAGGCCCCAAAGCCTGCCATAATTCTAAAGCATCTTCCAGTGGGGACCCACAGAAAAGGGTCAGAAACAACCAGACAAGCCCGGAAGGAAAAGAGCAAAATCAAAATCAAGATAAAAGCTGCCATTGTCACCTCCCCACGGGTCTCACCCACATCTGTGTCACCCCGTCCATGACCAAAAGACAAGTGCAGTTTCTTCACCTGTCTCTAGGCTCCATGCGCCTCCTCCAGGTCTCCTTCTGGCTCCATCCTGCTTCCTTCCTTAGTCTCCTCTGCAGCCTCTTCTCTCCCTGCTCAGCTCCACCCTCTCTTGGGTGGGGCAGGAAGCCTGGAACCTCCCCCTCTCCTGGGGACCACCCTGTTACAATAAAATCTTTGAGTTGGAAAGAACCTTAGCAACTTTTTGAATCCAGCTGTCTATCTCATAATTTTCTTTTTAAAATTTCTTTGCAACTGTTTCTTACCCTATAATGGCTAGGTATTAAGAAGTGATGAATGCACTAAATAGTGGTATGCTTAAGTAGATTACATAAGAAAGCATAGCATTGTCTATAAACAAAATAGAGGAAGAAAATTTTCAAAAGAAGCTTTATTGCTGAAATGAGGATTGCTAAAATCCACGGTTCAGACTATGTATAGTTTTGTCGTTTTTTTTTATAGTTAGCAGATTTATCTTGGGATTTCTGAAAAATGATACATATTAAATATAAGCTGGGATTTTCAATATCCAATTTACTTTGAATGCAAGTTGGTCCATTAAAAACAGACTATTTAGCCTAGCTTTAAATTTATCCTATTTTTTAGGATAGAATTAAAGAACTGCTGTTTCTTAGTCAAAGATGACACTCACTTGACAGTGTTATTATCTGTACATAAATGTGGCTATTAAGTCTGAATCATCTCAAACTTTTCAACTGATTATGTGTAGAATATTCTGTGCAGCTCTTCTATTAGAGATGCACATACTGAGAGAATATGAAAAAAATACAAAGAAATAAATTGTTTTCCCTATGACCTTTCTGGTGCTCAAGCATAAAATGAGCCATTCGTTTCAATTCAATTCAGTTTGATTCGACTTGATTCTATTTAAATTGACTTGATTTATTCAACAAATGTTTCTATAGAGGTGTAAAAAAGGAGCAATCTCTTGGCTTTTGGAGAGTTGCAGTTAAATACCTCAAGGGATAGGAGAAGGTGTTGCCTCCAGCTGAACACTATTTAGGAACATCTCTTAGAAACACTGGCATTTAAACTGAGATTTAAAAAAAGAATAATGCTGACAAAGGCAAATATGGTCTGATAATCAGTTAAAATAAAACCCTGAATCTATAAAGAGACCAGAATTTCAAAAATCAAATTTAGACAAGTAGAAATGGGAAAGAGAAGTGGGTCAGAAGAAAGAAAACTCAGGAAAACCCAATTTGGGTGGGTCAAGTGCTTGATAAGTAGTTGTACTTATTTCTGGAGACCATTATGAGAAGAGGAACATAAAATGCTTTAAGAAACTGCCAGAGATAGAGGCATGATTAAGTGGAAGAATCTACAGGACAGTAAATGAGCTTTAAAATAGTGTTTCAAGTTAAAAGGCCAAAGACCTGGAAATCACCCTTTTCAGCTTTTTGCACACTGACTACCGGGAATGTCTTGCTTCCAAGCATTCATTCATGCCACTCACTCTCCATACCGCCAGAACTACACCCAAACATTCTTGCCCATTCCAATGTTTCTCACCTAATCTATACAAAGTAAATCTATATTTACCCCTGTCATTAGTATTGCTTCAATTGACCCATAGTTACATATTAGTGTTGTGCAACATTGGCCCAGTTCTTGTCTCGTGCTATGAAAATTGCAGACATGAACGGAGAGGAGTGAGTTTTAGAAAGTTTATTCAGTGATAGTGATGGAGGACAAGAATAAAAAGACTGGAAAGGAGATGCCCCAAGACCAGAACCTGACTCACACAAGGAGGTGGGGGTAGAGGGAAATACTGATACCGGAATTGTCAGGCCTAGTCTCCCAGCCAGGAATGAATCCCAGGCTTCAGGGGCAGCGCTGAGTCCCAGCCACTAGACCCCCATGGGTTGGTGTCTCATGAAGCCGCAGCAGGAATTTCGCAGACGCTCAGGCAAGAAAGCAAGAAGAGGCAGGTTTGTTTAGAGAAAGAAAAGGTTTATTGAGGAGAAAAGGATCTGAAGTAAAGTGGGACTCCCAGGCCACGAAACCAGGCCAGGGAGGGGCAAGGAAGCCAAAGTGGAGTCCTGTCTCAAGGAATATAGACCTTCTTTCCCTCATTATTCTGAAGCTCCACCAGTCTCTCTGTGATTGGTTAGTTCTGGCTGTCTCACTTAATCTGCTACTGAGTGGGGGGATCTTCACATGCCTTATCTAACAGGTTTGTCTTTCCCCATTTGTTGCACCTTCCCCCTTGTTTGATAGATTCATCTTTATGGCCCAGTCTCCCAGATGAGCACCCCTGCATTTCAGGGAAGAGAAAGTTAAACATCAGCTACTGAAGAAAAACAGGCTGCTGCTCACCAGTCTCAGTGCTGACCCCTTCTCATCTCCCCCTTGCATACATACCCTGCATTCTGACAAAGGAGAGGACAGTGGTCTACCAGACATGAGTCTGCTGCCCTAATTAAACCACTCTCCGTTTCCCCAAAGTCCACCTCCCTTTATCACCTGAAGGAAACCAAGGCCAGCGTTAACAGTGTTGTCCTTGGTCCTGGGATGCTTGTTTTTCCCAGTGGAATTAGTTACATTCCTCTAGTTGTCCTTATCTCTGAAGCCTTCCTAAACTCTTCAGAGGTCCCTTCCTGCGATGTCCCTAAAACTGCCTAATTACCCTAACTTGCCCTATGTCTCAATACCATGACCATTAACCCATCTGTAGAGGTCCAGACCCTTGGGCGCTAGTGCCTTATCACAAGGCAGAAGACCCAAGCAGGATCAGATGCTGTAGGGTGTGGAGCACAGGCCTATAAACACAGACCTCTAAATAAAGACATAGAGATTGGGCCCATTCTGGAATCTCTGGCCACTTCCTGGTTTTGCCTAGTTATTCCAAAATCAGTAACAAACAGCTCACTGCAGGCAGGAGTGGCCCCTCCCAAAGAGAAAAGGCCTATATCAATGCAGTCTCTGCACTGGCTCGGGGCAACACTCTGCACACCTGTGTCTATGCAGGTGCCTTTTTTTTCCCCCCCAAAGCTTTATTTATTTATACAAGCACTGGGTACAGTCAGAAGCATGAGAGGGTGAGAGAATTCACCAGAGCCGGGAACAGAACAGACAGACTGACGAAATACACTGCTGAGGGGAGCAGCGGGCGGCAGGAGAGGTCTGCACGCCATGTGGGACCCTCGCCTGGTGGCCGGGGATGGAACCAGCGCTGCAGAGGCTGCGGGCAGCTTCGCAGCCCAGCGCTCAACCTCTGCACCACCAGCGGAGGCCCTATGTAGATGCTTCTTTTTACCAGCTCTCTCCTCTGCAGGGCAGCAGCTCCTTGCCTGCCCATGCCCTGTACCATAGCGGGACTTCTTTTCACTGATCTCCCTCAGAGGAGGCTGCTTTCCTCAAGGCCACCCGCCTGCAACCATGCAGGCCTCTCTTAGCAAACCTGTCCCTTTCCGGGCAGCTCTTCCTGCCCACTGGTGTCTTTTACTTTCTTGTCCCTTTCCCTAATAAACCTGCCCTTTAAATGTAACTAACGTCTCTGTCTCGTGGAGAAACTCGCCTGGGAAACTGGCTGCACGTCACTGAAAGGGGAGCTCTGATGAAACTGTGACAGGGCAGCCCCGATATGAAACGGGTTGCCTGACTATGGGTCCTCACCCGCACGCTTAGAGGGGACTTATTAATGCTAAACTGCAGGTGCACACAAAAGGTTAATAAAAGGTTCATTTATAAGGAAAGGGAAATGAGGAAATGAATAACTCAGGGAGTGAAAGAGGGAGATGAATTCGTAAATGCATCCTACCCGTTCCGCTGACCTGGAATCCCAACGACTGGCCCAGCTGGCGAAAAGCCGAGTGCCACGTGGCCGAGAGCCTCAAGCCCAGCTCACACGGCTGGTTCTGCATTCAAACAAAAGAACACAGCTGCGAACTCTGCCCTCAGATCCGCGCAACCCTCCCTTTGGTGATCTTGGGATTTGTAGTTTGTGGTGCCCGGATGGAGTAGGGGTGGGGTGCACGAGAGCCTGTATGGAGTTTGCTCAGACATCCTTTCCCCCTAACAAAACCTTTCTGTAGCGGCAGGAATGACACAGGGCAGGTTTTCTAGGATCCCAGAAGACTGGTCCAGGCAAAGGAGGAGCGTCCTAGAGAGACCTCAGTGGCTTTTGCAGGCTTTTATTGGGATTTACTGGGTACACAGCAGGCAGGGGTGCCGGAGGACTGGCAGGCCTCCCAGCCCCAGCAAGTCTTCACCCTTTCTGGGATCTCTGGCATTCTCTCACGGTCTCTGCTTCTCTGCTCTCCTGGTGTCCCTGTGATGCCGCCATTATAAGCCCAGTCTTTGCCCAGGTGTACCCACTTTTGCATGCCTACACCCTACTCCAGGTGCCCGCCATCAGGCATGCATTCAGGACTGCAAGGATCCATCATCAATCCTAAGGCGGGAGGGCAGAAAAGCCTGATGCTTTTTCACTTACCCTATAATTCACCCCCTCAGGGTTTTCTGCCAGACAGTCTGTATCAGTCTATATACAAGTCATATACGTTTCTCTTGGCAATAGAACACTGCAGCCATGGCCCACAAAAGCAAATGAAAAACATCACAATATAACAAAATACAACAGAACACAAGTAAGTCCAGGCAGGGCACCAACCTAGTGGCAAAAGACAAGATTATTGGCACCAGATGATCCACCGTATCTGCTGCCGAAGGCACTGTTCATACAAAGGAGGGGAAACCACTCAGGCATCTGCCATCACACGCCAGGAGCCGTCAGGCTTCCTGGCCTTCTCTGGCTATAGTCTCGGCTATCAGCCACACACCGCATCCACCTGCAGGATGCACTCACTCTGGGAATGGCGATTCTATACCATTGGGGGTACTCGCCAACCCTCAGGGTTTCTGTCTGCGGTCACTCCAACACTCGGCTTTCATAGCCACCAATGCGACGCGCAGACCCCCTACACTCAAGCCAACCCACTGCATAAGCACATGGGCCGGGGATCCGTGGATACCAGCTCTACATGCAGCCTCCCTTGGGTCTCCTTTTTGGCTGTGGCCTCCACCACAAGCCATGTTCCCTACCCGTCCCCCAAGGACGGGTTCCTCAGCTCCTCACCCTCACTCAACCGTGAGCAGGGCATCACCCACAGGTGATTTTTTAAGAGACTCACTGGCCTTCTTTAGCTTGCTTTGTGCTTAACAGCCACTCAGGGCTTCTCAGTCTTAGCACCAGCTTTTGCCTTCTCAGTTGGCTTTTCTCCTCTGCCTAGCTGCTGGGCATACACAGGCTGCTTTTGGCCACTGAGGTCCACTGGCCACCCCCAGATTCCCATCTCCTGGGGTTTACAAACAATAGCATCCTCCCCCAGGGTCCCCAAAACGTTAACAACCTGACAAGTTCCCTCCGCCTTCTGGCGGGATTGTCAGTCCAAGTCCATTAGTCCAAGTCCATAAGTTTCTCCCTTTGTCCACATTGGGGAGCTCTGAACCGTGGTCCTTTCTTCCCCAACAATTCTGCTGCCTCGGCGGTCTTGGGCTGGTCCTCTCGGGCGTTTCCACCTCCAGGCGAGGTCTCAACCTGCAGCTCCCGGACCTTGTCCATTTCCTGTGCCACCACGACGCCTCCAGCGTTGTCACAGGCTCTTGGTCTGCTACTCCTCAGTCCCTCCTGAGGTCTTTGGAGGGCTCCATACCTGTCTGCTTCAGATTATCTTGCTGACTTATGCCAAATGTAGTGGCAGGAATGACACAGGGCAGGTTTTCTAGGATCCCAGCAGACCAGACTGGTTAAAGGAGGAGAGAGTCCTAGAGAGTCCTCAGTGGCTTTTGCAGGCTTTTATTGGGATTTGCTGGGTACACAGCAGGCAGGGGGGCCGGGGGGCCGGGAGGCTGCCAGGCCTCCCAGCCCCCAGCAAGTCTTCACTCTTTCTGGGCACTCCGGCGTTCTCTCATGGTCTCTGCTTCTCTGCTCTCCTGGCATCCCTGTGACGCCGCCCTTATAAGCCCAGTCTTAGCCCAGGTGTGCCCACTTACACATGCCCACACCCTACTCCAGGTGTCCGCCATCAGGCATGCATTCAGGAACACAAGGATCCATCATCAATTCTAATGAAGGGAGGATAGAAAAGCCTGATGCTTTTTCACTTACCCTACACTTTCCCAGAGTGAACCCAAGGACCCCACACTCCAAACCCACAGACTCCACCAAAACCCCAACAATAGGAAAGCTGGAAAGTTCCCTGTGGATACAGGAAGCGACACTCCAGCAGGTTACCCACAATATGGTCATGTCTAGGGTCATTTATATAAACTAAAACTTGCTAAGTGGCTATCTATTGAAAACATGCTTGGGGAGGGAGCTTGCTAACAATTAGCCCACACACAGCCAGAAGCCTGGGAAACCTCCTAGAGATTAACACTCACAACTCAAATCATCCTCTATCATCCTCCATTATCCTCCCTCCCCCTGCTGTTTTCTTATCAGGCATTTTAGGCTGTCTTCAGCTTACAGGTGCAGGGGAGCAGAACAGGCGGATTGACTGAAATACATTGCTGAGGGGAGCAGTGGGCAAGACAGGAGAGGTCTGCTGTTCCATATGTGGGTTAGCTCCCTGGCTGGGTATCGAACTCGTGCTGCAGTAGCTGCTGATTGATTCGTAGCAATGTGTTTAACCCCTTGCACCACCAGGGAAGCCCTGGTGATGGCGGTTTTTGGGGGTCATTGGTTTTGAAGTGTGGAGTCCTTAGGTTTGATGGAAGACAGGAATAGAAAAAAAAAACAAAAACTGAAAAGGAGGTACCACAAGACCAGTTCTCCATCAGTAGGCATTAGGCTATGGGTGCTAATGGGTGTTACTAGAGATGAAAACAGTGGAATGTTAAAAAGGATTAAGTGTAGCTATGAACAAAAATATTTTCTACAATGGATATTGCAAATAAAATACTAATAATAATATAAAAAGTAAAATAATGAATAAAATAAAGTAATATTAAAGTGATAGCATTATTAATTCCTATATTTATGGCCCTTTGCAGTTTGACATCAATTAAAAAAGTAGAGTGGGGCCTCCCCAGTGGCACAGTGGGGTGAGCGACATTCTGTGAAGCCCTCACAGCCTCTGCATCATGGGTTCAATTCCTGGCCGGCCGGTGAGAATCCCACATGGTACCACAGACCTCTCCCGTCACGCCCTCTGCTCCCCTCAGCAGTGTATTTCTGTCATCTGCCTGTTCTGTTCCCCGCTCTGTCTCTGGTGAATCCTCTCACCCTCCCACGCCTCTGGCTTGCACCCCAGCTCTTATATAAAAATAATCTTAAAAAAAATGTACAGTGTATTTCTCCACCCCTTGTATTTGGGTTGGTTTATTTCAACCAATAGTGTATGGAAGATGCCAGCTGTGGTGTGGACCTCAAGATACCCTGCAGCATTTATTTACATTACTCTGGAATTTGCCACTTCCTTGCAAATAAGTCTGGGTTAGCCTGATGTGCAAAGGAGACACATGGACTAGCCAATCCTTTCTCCTGCCAGTAGCCATACAGCTGGCAGATAAGTGAGGTAACGTCTCAGATCATCCAGCCACCTGTAGCCCCACCAGCTGCCTTCAGACACATGAGCTAGCCCAGTTCAATTTAACAAAAACTTTCCAGACTCAAAAAATTCCCAGCTAACACACAAAATGATAAATTATATAAAGGGCTGTTGTTTAAGTCCCTTGTTTTTGGAATGATTTCTATACAGTAAGGGCTTATTAAACAAACTTGCAAACTACTTTACTATAAACTGCTCTTAGTAGATAATTCAGGTATATATATTCCAAGTATTATAGAAATGAGCTTAGGCAACATCTTCACAATTATAAACCTAATTCCCTGGTGAAATAAAATGAAATAATCCACTTTTAATTTCTTCTTTTTAGACTCACAGAGGTTTGAGTTCCTGGCCCAAGGTAACTTACCCATACTGATACCTGACAAATAGGAAATTCCTAGAATATTAACAGCCTTTAAGCTGTTAGTGGCATAAGCATCACCCATCTTCTGTTTGATTTCACATTTCTAAACAGCTATCGCTTTTATTTACAAGCACGTACAGTTCCGTAGAGTCTAATAATGTCGATGGTTGCTCAGATTCTCATTTTTATCTCAGCGATTTCTAAATGTTGTGCCACATTGTAATTAACTAGAAAACTTTAATAAAAAGTACTTAGGCTTGGTTCCCATCTGCAGACATTCTCATTTAAATGTTTAATCTGAGATTGCAGAGAGACCCAATCAGAGATTTTGGGATTCCTCAAGAAATTCTGATCTGTAATAACACTTGGACTCCACTGTCCTTAGCTCAGTCTGGGCTTCTACAACTCAGCAGTATCACCAGACCACTAATCAAGCCAAAGAGACCGCATCAGAGTTGTAGGTATAAATACGTGGATGTGTGTGTTACACTTTTAGGATAAATTAGTCCATGTTTTTAAAACTCTACTACTTACTTGAATACTCTGTTTCCAGATTAAAATAAGAAGCAGAGGACGCAGCTGTCTTTGCCTTCCTGTTCTCTCTTCAGTAAACATTTCATTAAACATTTCATTAATAATGACCCTCTTCATCTACCACTGAATGTTACAATCTGGCCACATGGGAAGGTGGGTCATCTCTCTCAGCCACCACAACTTGACAGTGCACTCACAATTAATGACACCAGAGACACTGAAGGTGATACATCTTCCTGCTTAATGAAAAGTTCCTGCTGTTATATCCACTTGTTTGCCTGAATATTTTTCAGTCCAAAGCCATCTCTAATAATGAACCACTGGCTGACATTATAATCTCAATCACATTTGCTATTGAATTTTTGGACACTTTTTAAATTTTACAGCTCTACTAATTAAGTGAAGAATTTTTTGATGTCACCATTTCTAATTTCTGAAAACTACTTTTGTTGCCCTTTTCTTAGTTGGATCAAAAAGTTCTTTGCTCTTTAATAGCACTGAAAATATTAATCAAGAAACAGATGTTCCACAGGTATGCACAGAGACCATCCCTTAGGAATATTTGTACACCACACCTCTCCACATGCCAGCAGATTAGAGGATATGGTTACCTTCTTTTCAAATAAAAATCTGTCATTCAGACAATACTTATGACCCAATTATTATATGTTCCAATATGAAACAGTTATTCTTTTCATGGGTCTGGCTCAATGAATGTATTCTTTTTGTAAGACTTATTTATGCATACAAGAACTGGGGTATAGGCCAGAGGTGTGGGGGTTGAGAGAATTCACCAGATATAGAGCGGGGAGCAGAACAGGCAGATCTACTGAAATGCACTGCCGAGGAGAGCAGCAGGTGAGACAAGAGAGACAAGACAGAGATCTCGGGATTCCTCAAATTCTAATCTGTAATAGTACCTGGCCAGGAATCGAACTCATGCCACAGTGGGTGGAATAGCTTGATAGCGCTGTGTCTTTAACCCCTGCACCACCAGAGAGGACTACACATACTCTTCTTTTCATGGGACTGGTCAAATAATAAAAATTAGCTTTTTAGATTTCTCCAATTATTCAAAATTCCTGTACTGACCCAAGGGAAAAAAAAAAGATTAAATTGCACAAGGAGTTGAGAGAATTAGAAATAAGGACAATTATGTTATTGTAAAAGCTTCTAAGGCAGTTAATAAGTATATGACATAATTTATTTCTTCAGAGACATTTGTAAACTGGAAAGGATATTCCACGCTCTCACCAATTTCAGTTTTACAAGCTTTAATATGCAGGGCTGGTAAGACAAAAAAAAAAAATGTATCAGGGACATAGATAGTTCTTTTACAGAATTGTTTCTTCTTTGATTTTCAACATTATTTCAGAAACTTCAAAATAGCCTGCTTCTTCAATTTGAAGTTTATAGCTATTTCTAATACTGTGTCCATGACATTTTTAAATGTTTTATTTTATATAATTCTTACATCATTTTTCATTTTTGCACAATGTATGCATTTTCATTTTGGTTATATTCCCCATACAATTGTACCCCCCCTTATTTTGACCCTAATCCTTCCTCTCCCACCCCCTGTAGTGTGTCTCTGGTTTATAGATGCTTGTTGATTTTGATTTTTACTTTGTATTAATTAGTCTTTTTCCTAGTCCCTTATTTAGGTTTTCTAAATTCCTGCTGTAAGTGAGACCATCCGGTATTTTTCTTTTTCTTTTTCTTTCTGAGCATGATCCCTTCTAGCTCCATCCATGTTGCTGCAAACTGCATATGTTTATCTTTTTTGATTGCTGAGTAATATTCCATTGTGTATATGTACCACATTTTCTTCATCCAGTCATCTGTTTTTTGTGTCCATGAAATTTTACAGAGGATGACTCCTGTCCTCTTTACTGAAAACTTGAGTTATCTTGATATGATTCAGTTACTGATTGCCATTGTTAGACTGTTCTTCCTTCTTCCAAAATGTCATAGGCTCCATCTCTTTTTCTGATATATCTGTTTCCATAACACTACATCCATTTCCCTTCTATTGATGCCATTTCTACTAGTGTGCTAGTCCCATGATCTTTGCTAGGATATGTTGTATGATCCTAAACCTGGGAAGATGGTCTGTTACATGAAAAGAGACCTTGCAGAGATAATTAAGTTGGCAGACCTGAAGACCTTAAAATTGTGCTGGATTTTCTGGGTGGGACCAATCTATTAATATGAACACTTGAAAACAGAGTAATTTCTCTGGAATCATAGAATGAGGTCAAAGGGAAATCAGAAATTGTCAAGCATAACAAGGACTGTATAAACAATGGATGTTTTGAATTTGAAGGAGGCAACATGATGGAGAATGTGGGCAGTTTAAGGAGTTGTGAGGCCTTTCCACAATAAGGAGGAACTGAATTTTGTCAATAACCTAAATCAGCTTGGAAGTAGAACCTCCCACAGAGCTTCCAGATGACAGTCTGAGCTGACACTTTGATTTTGACTTTGTGAGACTCTAAGCAGAGTACCCACTCAAACTCCCCAGAACTTCTGACATACGTAGTTTTTTAGGAAATAATTATGTATTTTAAGCTGCTGAGATTATACTAACTTGTTACGACAGAAAGAGCAAATTAACATTAAATGAGAGATAACTTTGTGTGGATCCCATTAAATTAAAAATCTTTGTTTGACTTAATCCTACAGACCTATGTGAAATAGAAAGGAGAACTGATGTGGAAACACATTGTGGAAACTAAAGATAGAGCCACACAGAAGAAAGAAAAAGGAAGAGAATCCAGATACAAGGTGGCACAGTGTGAGCTGATGGATTAAGCCACAGCAGAACCTACATTTGAGGGTTACCAGAACTAAAAATTGGTCTTTCATTTTCAAGATCATTTGCGTTAACTTTTCTGTCACACACAACACAAGGTTTTAACTCACCCATAAGTAGATCTAAAGTGTGTTTTTATATAGTACCAAGTAAATATAAGGCACATAATCACTAAATTACCCTTACACGAAGTACAGTAATTCCTTACTTAGCATTGATAGATTCTTGGAAACTGCAAGTATCCTCAAAAAATGCTTTATTCAATGTTTGCAGGATTTTTCTTTTCCTCACAAAGATGTTGAACAAAATGGCATTGTTTGAGGACCTGTTGCATTACCAGAGTCCCAGGTATGTGTTACATTGATTATGAGACACAGGGCAAGCTAGGAATTATGCAGTTTTAGGGACAGTGCAGGAGGGGACCTCTGAAGAATTTAGGGAGGCTTCAGAGATAAGGACAACCCAGGGAAAGTAACCAATTCCACTAGGAAAAACAAACATCCCAGGACCAAGGACAACATTGTTAATGCTAGTCCTGGTTTCCTTCAGGTGGTAAAGGGAGGTAGAGACTAGAGAAATGGAGAGTGGTTTAATTTATGGACAACTTAGAAGGGCAGCTGTTTAACTTCAATGTAGAGATGCTCATCCGGAGGACTAGGCCATAAAGATAAAGCGATAAGTATAACAAATGGGGAAAGACAAACCTGTTAGATAAGGAATGTGAAGATCCCCTACTCAGTAGCAAATTAAGTGAGACAGCCTAGAACTAACCAATCACAAAGAGACTGGTGGAGTTTTAGAATAATGAGGGAAAAAAGGTCTATATTCCCTGAGACACAATTCTACTTTGGCTTCCTTGCCCCTCCCAGGCCTGGTTCCCTGGCCTGGGAGTCCCACTTTATTTCTGTTCTTTTTCTCCTCAATAAACTTTTTCTTTCTATAAACAAACCTGCCTCTTCTCGCTTGCTTGCCTGAGCGTCTGTGAAGTTCCTGCTGCAGCTTTGTGAGACACCAACCCGTGGGGGTCTAGTGACTGGGACTCAGCGCTGCCCGGCAGCCTGGGATCAGTTCCTGGCTGGGAGACTAGGCCTGACAATTCTGGTATCAATTACATATTGTCTTTTTTTTCTGGTGGGTCACAAATCCAGAAGACAGAAGATAGTGACCGTGTTTAATGCACATCATGAATGCTGTTAGCACTGCACTGGGCTTCTGCTGACTAAATACTTGAGAACAATGAGATAAAGAAGTAAACTAAAGAAATAATTTAAGAGATTAGTCTCCACCCATGAAGGACTCATGCATGCTATAGTCAGTTTTTGTGTCAGTATTAAATAGAAAGTAAGATCACACCATCTTCTGGGTAGAGGTAAAAATAAAATAATTCTATATTCAAACTAAAAATTCTGTATTTGTTTTAGTTTGTTCTTTGTATGTATTGTGTTGAACTTGATGAATAAAAGATTTCTTAGTGGAAAAACATGTTTTATAGCAAGCAAATATCACCATATCGACCGTTGAGGCTTTTAATGAAAGCATATGAATTTGAATTCCAGATTAATATTTTGGTGGGGGGGATCTATTTTAAGACATGCAGAATTCCACCTAAAAAAGAATAGCTGATGTCACCTTTCACTTGAATTTATGCGCCATTTACATATTTGACCAAAAGTTGAAGAATATACATTAATTAATTCAACATATACAGAAAATTGAGAGACCTAGGTCCATTTTTATATGCATTTTAAAATCTTATTTTTATGAAAATAAAGACCTGAATAATTCTGCAGAAAACTGGGTTTGAGATGCAAACTATCCAACCTATTTTTATATACAGTCTGCATGTTGGCAAGGAGACATCAATACCTGTTTATTGAGATGCTTAGAGCTATACTATGATTTAGCATACATCTGTATTGATTTTTGAAGAGGTTTCCAAGGAACATTTTGAATACTCACTAACAACAGCATTTAAGCAATCAGAGAGAAGCACCAAGAGCTATATTGTAGTATGTGAGATATTCTATTCCTGCAAAAGAATAGGCTGAACGGCTCATAGGATTTCAAATATCTTAGTGTTGATGTATGAAGACTCTGTATATAGTATAATTAATTATTATTTGCTAATATGGTGTGTACTTGCCAGTTCTTTCTTAAAGTTCTTAGATTTTGTTAATATAGACTGGAAGATAATCTCCTTTTCTGTATTACAACAAACATCAGTTTTAGACAGTTAGATACAAGCTATTTACTTTGCCAATACTGAGCAATACTATTTATGAGCAGATGATCTTATTTGTTTTTTGTTTGTTCTTTCTTTTTTGCATGGAAGAACTGGGGTGTAGGCCAGAGGTGCCAGGGGGTGAGATAATTCACAAGAGACAGAGTGGGGAACAGAACAGACAGATCTACTGAAATACACTGCTGAAGGGAGCAGTAGGCAAGACAGGAGAGGTCTTCTATGTCGTGTGGGTCAACTCCCTGGCCAGGGATTGAACTCAGGCCACTTTGAGGTGAGAGAGACATCGTTGGTGGTAGTGGTGAGACTTAATCCCTAGGCCATCAGGGAGGTCCAGATGATCTTATTTGAAAGGATGCTTTTCCCTAAGCACAGTTTTGTTTTGTTTTGTTTCTCTCCCGAATTCAACATTACCAATGATTCTTTGCTTAAAATATCACACAAAACCATGGCTGTCACAAATAGAAGTCTGTGACCAATTTGATTTCACTAAACCATGGTTTTTTATATATGACTTGGTTCTATCTTTGAGGCAATGATTTTTTTTTAATATATTGATAATGTCATCTAACATCTTTGAATTGTCAAGCTAGAGATATTTTGCAAGAAAATTTCTCCCTTCCTTCTTTTTTAAGCATGTAAAATTCTAAGTCATCCAGAAAAGATTCTAGTTTCCTTTTTAATATTTTAAAGAAATAGGCCTGACAACTTCCACTTACATGTGATTTAAGTATTTCTCAGTAGTGATGATCTATAAGCTTTTTCATATATCCTAGTGAAATATTCTCAATGACTTTTTATTTTTCTGACATTCTGGAAATAAAAAAAGAGAGAGAAAACAGAACAAGCACTGACTTCAAGTCATCATTCAGAACTTTATATTGTAGGTGAAATCATCTTTCCTTCATTTTTATTTTTCTGGGGGTAAAACAATACTTTTTAATGCTTATGAACTTTTCATATTGATTTTATAAAAGTTTAATATAGAAGGATCAGCAGAAAGCTAGTTTGACTAAGGGTTTGGGTTGTGCTTTTAATACTTACATTCAATTTTGACTATAAGTAAAATGAATCAATTTTTATGATAGTGCTTTAAGTTCAAAAAAGGGATTTCTATTCAAACGAGTTTACCTAGATTGTTGTATGGCCCAAGGAAACTTGGACACCAGGGCTAACAAGAAGCAAGTTTATTGTACTGTTGCTAACTCAGTGGAATCACATCCAAAGGCTGAGCCCTATTTGCAGGAAGTCAATGTTTTATATACTCTTTTAGTTTCTACAGGTTCCAGGTGGGTTTGCATTGGCAGCTGTCCATGATCAGATATGATGTAGCTACATACCAACAGTGAGTTGTATGGTTACATACCAAGGAGTGAGTAAAGGGTCAGTAGTCATGGGACTCCCCAAGGTCCATCCTGCCTCATGGCAGTACATTGTCTAACATGAAGCAAGATTTATACCAGAAACTGAGTTGTATATCAACCAGGAACTGAGCAAAATATCATCACTCAAGCCACCCCCCCCCACAGCCTGCTTATCTCAGATCACCATGACAAAAGCCATTTTTGTCGTTGTTATTGGATTTTCAAAATTCAGTACAGTTTGGCAGAGGGTGGAGGGCATAGGGGGAGAAATACCATAATAATAATTATTATTTTTTTTTGCAGTTGATTAAACCAGAGCTCAAAGTGTTTAAAAAAAAATGGCTATTTCAGAAATGAATCTTATATGGATATAAATGAGTCTGACCAAGGAAGTATGCTAATGATGGGGACATTTTAGGAATCTGGAGAAAGCGATCCTCTTTTAAGACATGTAATCATGAATGAGGCATAGAAATCTCTCAGGAAAAGATGGATGAGATTGTGTGTCATGGAGCAAAGCAGAGAATGAAGGGGAGACGTGTTTGACACTGGGAGCAATTGTGTTATGCAAACTTTTATATCTAGAGTTGGTGATGTATTTTCATTTCAGACATTTATTTACATAGTCTGTATCACCATCAAAAGGAAGAATGCAGGTAAGGAATCGGGGGTAGATTCTGACTATCTTATTGAATGCAGATTTTTATCCACCCGACTTCTACAGAGTGATGATTTTATTTTTTCCTAAGTTGTTGATGTTACTATATTGGAAAGGTATGAGAAACCTTCCTGATATTAAAATGGATTACATGTCTCACTATTTTCTGTCTTATTTGATTCTTTATCTCCTAAGTAGCCAACATGTATTACTGTTCTTCAGCTATGTCAACAGAGGGGTCTCAAACTTTAGTGTGTATCTTTATCACTGGGGAGTGGGTGTGTGTAAAAACACGTAATGTTAGGCTCCATCCCAAGACTTTCAGATTTAGCAGATGGAGGTAGAAAATTTGAGTTTCTAGCAGTTGCTAAGTAACATTGAATCTGTTGAACTGAAGCTACACTTTGAGAACCACTGCTCTGAGACACTAGCATCAAGTCAATTGCATTTATATTACCCAAACGTAGTATTTCAACACAAAAAAACAATAGTGTTTCTAGTTATTACATGGTTTTTAATACAGTAAGATGCAAGGCCAGTGAGTAGTTTTTATATTTTTACTTAAACTAACTCTACTAGAAAGGGTTTTCTAACTAGTTACTAATAATTTTCACTAGGCAATATATAACAAAAATTGAGCTTTAACAAATGAAAAACTATATTTTCTCAAGTATTTCATGACTCAGCCGTTAACAACTTATTTTGCTAAAGCTTAATAATTTAATACTTGAAATATTCATGCAATCCATATTTTTCCAAAGAGAAATGGTGATTATTAATCAGTGATATCATGGTAATGAATCATATTCTGTAGAAGCCAATTATATAAGTTAAAGAATGCCTGCCATCTATATTAGGGCATATATTTCATGTCCCTAAACTATCTTATTTAATTATCATTTTTTTCTGAGCTGGTCATTTGATAAGAACTGAACTATACATAATTGGACATTAAGTTCTGTCTAGAATATGAAGAATTGTATTGCTGATTAAAGATGAAATACTCCATCTTAAAAACCAGTAGCAGAGTTGATAGTTAAACCTAAGAAGTGCATCTAGCATTCTTATTATACCTACAGAATTCAGAAATATAATGCAATGATATAATTTTAAAACTGACCTGTATTCTGTACTGCTTTAAAATTGGGCAAGTGAATAAATGATTTTCCATACACTGGTAGCTAACTGCATTCATAATTCCTTGTACTTAGCAAAACTTTTTAAAATTACTTCTTACATGTTTTCCCAAACTGGAAACAGACCTGCTTTTTTGTTGTATTTGCTCTGGTGGCTGGATCCTTGTAGAGATTCAGTGATTTCATTTAGAGCTCCTGACCATAAAGTTTCAAGCAAAGTGTATATAGGAAACTTAGAAGATGGGATTTTAATTTTCATAGTTACCTATCCATTCCAGCTGAGTGCATCCTGCAACCATAAAACAAGATGATCCATTACCATAGGCAGCCGTATCACTTTGCAGTCATCCCACATTTATGTCTCAGTGAGACTTCTCTATTGTGATTTTGCACAGAACTTTCCTTTGGAAACACATTGGGTAAATGCAGTCTTTCATCCATGCGAGCCGTATGATTCAGGTCATATGATGCATTTAGAAAGCATTAATTATTCTTTTCTAATTACTGAGGATTAATATCTAGGTAGCTGAGTTTAGACAAAAGTACGAAGTGAGAGGCAACCTCCTGAAATAAGAATGTGGCGCTCTCAGTGGGATTGCCTGACACGTCTCACAACAACTGCATCATCAGCCATAATCACATCATCCAGGTCATTTTAATGATGCCGAACTTTAAGTCAGGGAAAAGAAGGCATGCAAGAAATTGCTGTCTTTTTAATCAAAAGAAATTATAACTCCATCGAGACTTTTATCTTTGGAATTAAATGTGCTGTTGAAGCTTTATGTCTCTGTAATGCTACACAGGAATATTCTATCATATTGATAGATTTGTAATAGCTAAGTCATGTCACAAGTGCCTGTCATTAACCCATGATGATTTGACTTCAATTCCCTTAAACCCTAACAGTGTAGCTCCTCAAAAAGATCAAAATAAGTCAAATGATTAGATATCTGCTTATTCCTCCAGTTTCATATTTTATTAATATTCTCCTTGATTTTATTACTGATGCCACACTGGCCCTCCTTTTTCTTCAGCATACAATCTATGCTTCCTTCTCAGTGCCTCGTGTTGCTACACATCCTACATGGTCACCTCCTAAGTGCCTTCAAGGCTGACAACTTTTTGTCATTTCTTTCTCAGCTCAAAGGTCATTGCTTCTCTGATTCATATTGCTATCATCCATAATCGCTCCCAGTCATTTCCAAGATAACATTTATATCAGTTCTCTTTTAACTTTGAAGAGACCATCCTAAAACTTAGAAGATTAAACCAGCAATCACTTATTATTTCCCACAAGATTAAGGTGATTTTATGGATAATGGTTGAGTAATTCTACTCAGGTAGGCTAGATAGGTTCAGCTGATCTCTTAATTCTTTCCTGCATCAATAGGTAAGTTGGTTGGGATGTTGACTAGTCTGGGAGGACTTCACTCACATACCTGGTCGTTATCTAGCTAATACAAAGGGTTAATGTTGGTGCCTGGGTCCTACATTTCCCTTTACCCAGCAGGTTAGTGCAGACTTATTTCAAAAGAGCTGGTAGTAGTTTGCAAGGTTTTCAGGTCTATTCACAGAACTAACACACTGTCATTATGTTATAGCACAGGGAGAGAGGCACTTCAAAATCCCCAAACCTGCCACTCTAAATAGGTTCTGCCTTCTGCCACATCAAGACAAAACATACTCTAGTGAGTATGACATTCAGTGGGAAGGAACTTTAATATTATTAGTGTGCAATGCAGAAAATGGGAAGAATGGAGATGAATATAGTTTCCAAATCAAGCCCCCAGAGTTACCCAACCCCTCGTGGATAAATGCCCAGCCAAACAGGGTCGGCTCAAAGCAAGCCCTCTGAGCCCTGAAAGCCTCCCCCGTGGCGCAGTGGGCTGAGCGCAGCGCTGTGAAGCTGTCTGCAGCCTCTGCAGCGCAGGTTTGATTCCCGGCCGGCCAGGGAGATACCCAAATGTGGCGATGGACCTCTCCTGTCTCACCCACTGCTCCGATCAGCAGTGTATTTCTGTAGATCTGCCTGTTCTGCTCCCCGCTCTATCGCTGGTGAATCCTCTCACCCCCCTCCCCCGCATCTCTGGCCTCTACCCCAGCTATTGTATAAATAAAAAATAAATCTAAAAAAAAAAAAAATCCATAACAACACTGCCATTGTTAACCTCCCCATGGGTTTCTCATCCTCATCTTTTTCAACCAGTCCAGGATCAAGGAGCAAGCGCAGCTTCTTCACATTTCTCTCTGCTCCATGTGCCCCTCCTGGTTGCCCTCTGGCTCCGCCTTCTTCCTTCCATCCCTAGTCTCCTCTCTAGTTTCTTCTCCTCCCTGCTCAGCTCCACCCTTACTTAGGTGGGACAGGGAACTTGGAACCTCCGCTTTCCCTGAGGACCACCCTGATACAATTATTGTAATAGTCTCTTGCTAAGATAAGTCAAAAAATTAACTGAGTCAAAATGTGCAGAGCAAATAGACCACACCAATCTATGGTGCAAAGTTATATTTCAAATAATATTACGTGGAAAACTAGAGAATTGGGACAGTTTTTGCATAAAGTCTATCTTACCACCTTATTTTCATCTTGAAGTTATAGCTTTTGTCTTTGAACTTCTTAAGTTTATCTTTTTACTTACATGAATTAAAAATCCATGAGGCAAGGAACCTGGATTTGTTTTTTAACCATTCCCATGTACACAGGGTCTACAACAATGTTTACTAAGTGCTTATTAAAATTTGTAGAGATTAAATACATTGACTGAACTCATTGGGATCATGTCTCTAATCTTTCTCAATGTTTGGAGAACAACTGTTGTGAAATATTATCCTTTGATCAATAAGTTAAAGGACCCTCATCCTTGCATCAAAAAAAACAGTAGCTGCACACTACTGTCTTATAGGAACTGACAAAATATACAGTGAAATAAAAAGCAATTAAGTGTTAGTTTCTCATTACACTATTAAGCAGCTTGTTCTTGGTCACGGCCCCTTATTTTTATTAAGTCTCTAAGCAAATGTTTCTTTTCATGTCTTGTATAAGTGCCCCCTTCAGAATTCAGGGAAAGCAAAGGAAGAAACTCAGAGAATAAACGAGACCTTAGGTCATGAATAGCAGTGTGCAATCTAGACATGGCAGTCGGGAGCGAGCTGAAGCTTCAAAAGCTCTGTCTGCCATGGAAGCAGTTGTCAGGATGAACCAGCAATATGAGAAACTTGGGCATTTTATTTCTTGTTCTGCAGCTGTGTGGGAAAAGAGAACAGGAACACCGCAGTTGAAAACCAACTGTGACCAATGTGCTTTCCTGGGTGTTGCAAAGTCCTTTTCACCCTCACTATGCGATCTATTGTTATGCCAATTTTTGAAGATGTGAGACTAAGAGAAGTTTAATTGCTTGCCCAAAGCTATTTATCTTGAAAGGAGTAGAGGAGGCATTTCATCCCAAGACTTCTTCTTCCACCATATTCTAGAAATCAGAACCTTCAGAATACAAATAGCAAGCTGTGTAAATATAATATTAATGTATCTCTTGTCATCAAGATACATTTTAGTGGAATTTACTAAAAAGCTAGACACACACATATATATAGCCTGTTCTAAGAAACATAGAATCAAAGGAGTTTGAGGAATGTAACCTATTTAAGTCAATAGGATCAGGATGACATATATGATTAGTAATAGAGTTCACCCTAATATCTGGTAATCTTAATGAATGATCTTCAATATCTGGAACCCCACTTTGTAAGGTAAGGTGCTCAAGAGAAATACTGTTTGTAACAGTGATGATGAAAATAAGATAAACAAGGAATACAGGGATCACTGAGAACTTAAATATGCTGTGATGTGGTTCAAAATCTGAGACAGTGAAAGAAAAAGAAGGATCGAAACGGTAACTAGAACCCAAGGTGACAGCAGCAGCAGCAATGTTCTAGGGAAGTACCGATGCAGTGAAACAGTCTCTCTTCCTGCCCCATCAGATAAGCATCCCTATCTGTTGCATTTAACACGTTTGTCTTCTTGCATTCAAAGGAAAAGGAAGGACATCCCTAAGAGGATGAAAGGGAAGTTAAACATCTAAAGAATTAAAAAAAAAAAAAAATCTGGTGTTAACAAAGCAAGCCTGTGCTAACTGCAATCTCCATATACCTGCATCAAAAGGACATGCCAACCCTTCCTATGTCCTGTTTGCAAACCCTTGCACATTCCCTTTTGTTTTATTCCTTTGTATAAATATCCCTGCACTCTGCCCAAAAGCAGGACGATGGTCTTTCGGAAATGAGTCTGTTGTCCTTATTTTGCTGACAAATTGAGGAAATTAAATTTTCCTTCTCTTCCAACTCACTTTCCTTTTATTGGCTAAGGGAAACTGAGGCCAGCGTTAGTTATTACTGCTTCTTAAAATTTAATGGGCACACAAGTCTCATAAGGGTCATGTTTAAATACAGATTCTCATTCAGTATATTTGGGTTAGACATCAAATTCCTAAATTTTTAGCTAGTTCCATGTGAAATTAATGCTGCTGGATCAAGAATCACACCCTGTGGGCCTCCCTGGTGGTGCAAGGGATTAAAGTCTTGGCACCATCAAGCTAGTGCCAGCCACTGCAGCACAGTTCAATCCCTGGCCAGGGAGGTGACCCACATGGTGCAGCAGACCTCTCCTGTCTTGCCTTCTGCTCCCCTCAGCAGTGTATTTCAGGTCCAGTCTGCCTGTTCTGTTCCCTATTCTGTCTCTGGTGAATCCTCTCATCCTACCACACCTCTGGTATGTATGTTAGGGGGAAAAGGATGTCCTAAAGCTAATTTCATACAGGCTTTGTGGACTCCAACCCCACCCCAGGCCAAAGCCAAAGACACTGGGAACTCCAAATCCCATCACCACCCAAGGGAAGGTGGCTGGGGCATGAGGATGGGGTTAAGCAGCCAGGTTGGTATAAGGCCAGACACGTGGGCTTTGGAGGGGTCCCCCATTTTGGCTCTCCGCCCGCTAGCAGCATCCGGCCAGCTCTGAGAGTGCCTTTGGGTTTCCAGGTCGGCGGATTGGGTAGGATGCATTAAAAACTTTATTTTCCTCTTTTCTCCCTGAGTTGTACATTTTCCTTCTTTCCTTTCCCCTTGTAAATAAACCTTTTATTAACCTTTTGTGTGTGCCTGTAGTGGAGTATTAATAAGTCCCTTGTAAGTGCGCAGGTGAGGACCCACAGCCAGGAACCCGTTCAATATCGGGGCTGCCCTATAACATGTATACCAGTTCTTGTATGCATAAATAAATAAATCTTTAAAAAAAAAAAAAGAATCACACTCTGAGTATCTAAGGTCTGTTGGTTTATCAACAAAAACATTTCAATATATGTTAGTGTGCAGACTAAGGGGTACCTGGGATCCTCCAAATGTGTTCTGACACCCACCACTTAAAGACAAAACATTTATTAGTGTGAAAGAACTTTAATAGTGTACATAAAAAGAAAAGAGTACAAAGGATAACAGTTTTCTAATAAAACACCCAAAGTTACCCACATTCCCTTGTGGGTAAAAGCCTAGCCAAACAGGGTTGGTATAAAATGAGGTTGCTGAGACCTGAAAATATGCTACAAGTTTAAGGTACTTTCTGGTGGGGAAACTTTAGACATGGGGCAAGTGGATAGTTTTAGGGTCAAAATAAAATAGGAATGTTAGGGGGAAATGATGTCCTGAGCTAATCCCATACAGGCTTTGTGGACCCCACCCCCACTCCAGACTAAAGCCATCAAGACATTGGGAAAGACAAATCCCGTCACCACCAAAGGGAAGGTAGCTGGGACCTGAAGGTGGAGTTGGGCAGCCAGGTTGGGTATAAAAACCAAACACGTGGGCCTTAGGGTGGCTCGCTATCGCTCGCCTCCTGGCTTCACAGCTCCTGGCTCGCGGCCAGCTCTCAGAGCGCCATTTGGGATTCCAGATCGGCGGATCGGGTAGGACACATTTAAAACTTTGTCTCCCACTTTTCTCCCTGAGCTGTACATTTCCTCATTTCCCCTTCCCTTGTAAATAAACCTTTTATTAACCTTTTGCGTGTGCCTGCAGTAGAGCATTGGTAAGTCCTTTTAAGCGCGCGGGTGAGGACCCACAGTCAGGCACCCCGTTTTGTATCGGGGTTGCTCTACAACAGAAAAAGTTTGGGATGAATAAGGAAGTTTCCAGAGGTCAGGACAACAAACCCCACAGGGGACTGATCCACACTCCAGACTAGGGGCAACAGGACACTCAAAAAAAAGGGCAATAAGGAAAAAGGACTCTTAAGACTGGACTGGACACAAGACTTAATTCTGGGCACAGAAACATTAAGAAAGAGTGAGTGAGACCACAGAGAAGTGACCAATCACAAAGAGACCGATGAGGCTTTAGAATAATTAGGGAAAGAAGGTATGCATTCCCTGAGACACAACTCCGGGGAAGCTTCCTTGCCCCTCCTTGGCCTGGTTCCACCCATCTGGGAGTCCCACTTTATTTCTGTTCCTTTTCTCCTTAATAAACTTTTTCTTTCTCTAAACAAATTTGCCTCTTTTTACTTCCTTGCCTGAGTGTCAGTGAAGTTCCTGCTGTGGCTTTGTGAGACACCAACCCATGGTGGTCTAGAAGCCAGGACTTAGAACCGCCACTGCAGCCTGGGATCCGTTCCTGGCTGGGCGACTAGACCTGAAATTTGGTATCAAAACCATTGAAAAGGGATGTTGGGTTATCATTGATATGGCTGAAAACTAAGTCCCCCAACTCCTTGTTCAGCAGGAAAGTTTGGGAGGCTATAGAACCATATAAACTACTTTGACAGAAAAAAAAAAAAATCTCCAACTCCAATAACATGGAAACAGTGTCTGGACATCTTTGTGTCAAAGGTCAATACCCTGACCAAATATTCCAGCAGATAATTGTTGCAAAATGGCACCCCAAGTAAGAAAGCCTGTGAAAGCAGTACAGAAGAGAGCCGCAAACCCTTCTTCATGCACAGACAATATCTCTAGTTTTGCCGCCTGCTCACCTCAGGGTATTCAATACACCTGCCATTTTCTGGTCTCTACTCTGTCTCTGGTGAATTCCTTCAGCCCATGACTCTGGACAACTCCCTGATTTTCTTGCAACAAGGGACAAAGGGGCTGGGCAAGTTTGGGACAAAGGGAACAAAGTCAGAATATACAACAAAGAAACAGCTTTTGTTGTCAGCTTCCCCACTGGCCTCTCAGACATGTTTCTTCCTAGTGTCTCTACATGTCTTCACTCCAGATGTCTCTGTCCATGGCCCCCAAGTCCTGGGTGCAAGTTTGAAGCTGAGAAGCAGATACAATTTCTTCTTCATGTATCTCTCCTCCAAGTCCTCTTCCAAGTCTCCTCTTCTGTGTGTCCTGCCAGTCTTCTCTCCAAGTCTCTTTAGCATCACCTCACTGCTCCATTCCACCCTTCTTTAGGAGGGGGAGGGAAGCTGGGACCTTCCCTCTTAATTAAGATTATTCACTGTTAGGCCTCCCTGGTGGCGCAGGCTGTTGAGCACCGCACTGTGAAGCTGTCTGCAGCCTCTGTAGCTCAGGTTCGATCCCAGCTGGCCAGAGAGCAACCCACATGGCACAGCAGACCTCTCCTGTCTCGCCCGCTGCTCCCCTCAGCAGTGTATATCAGTAGATCTGCCTGTTCTGTTCCCCACTCTGTCTCTGGTGATTTCTCTCATCCCCCACACCTCTGGCCTGTACCCCAGTTCTTGTATGCATAAATAAATAAATCTTTTAAAAAAAGAATTCTTTCTTTTGTACCTGTTGGTAAATGCAACTACATCAAAGTCTAAAGCTTCCTCACAGTGAAAAAAACTATCTTAAAAGAGAAAATACATCCTACTAATGGAAAAGGTATCTGTACATCATACATGTGACAAGAGGTTAATATCTAAGATCTTCAAAGAACTCATATGACTCTATCAGAAGGAAAAAAAAATGGGAAGAAGAGCTAAATAGATACTACTCCAAAGAAGACCAGCAGGTACATGAAAAAATGCTCATCATCACTTCTAGGCAAATGCAAATCAAAACCACAATGAAATATCTCACACCTGTGAGAATGACCTGTATCAAAAGGAATGAGAAGAACAAGTATCGGGGAGGTTGTGAAGAAGGACCACTTGTACATTGTTCATGGGCACATAGATGGGCACAGCCATGTGGAAAACATGATTTCTCACAATATTTAAAATCAATTTCCCATATGATTCAGAAATTCTACTCCTAGGTATCTAGGAGAATTTGAAATGCTGAAGAATTTGAAAATGCTAATTTAAAATGATATATGCACTCTTCTATTAATTGCACCACTATTTACAATAATCAACTTGCAGAAACAACATAGGTATCCAAGAAAAGATGACTGGAAAAAAGAAGATATGATACACACACACACATACACACACACACACACTCAATGGAATACTACTCTGGTATAGAAAATGAAAGATGAAACATTGCCATGTGCAGCAACATGGATAGAACTGGAAAGAACTGTGTTTAATGAAATAAAACAGAAGAAGAAAGTTAAATACCAAATATTTTCGCTCATAGGAAAATACAGAAACAAAATAAAGGAACACATAAAGGTAAGCCAAAACAAACCCTGCAGAAATGAGGCTACAAGGGAAGGTTGGGAGGGCAGAAGGAAGAGGGGGTTCAAAGGACAATGGTGGAGGACTATGGTTGCCTTGGTGGTGGGGTTAGTGTAGTAGTATACATCTGAAGATGTGTGAATCTGTACCTCTGACTCACATACAGCGTTGGAAATCAATGTTACCTAAATAAAGAACTAATACAAAAAAAAATTCACAGGCATAGAAAGAAAATAGGGATTATTAAAAATTTCAGTACTCAGAAGTTCCCACACAATCCAGGCATGAGTTATGACTGGAAAGTAACTTTAAGAGTCAAAGAGCAGGGACTCTAGTACACACTCCACAGATCCCTGTTCTCTCTTGTTACACTATAGCAATCAGCTATTCCCTATTCTGCTTTAGCGCTCCTTAGCTGCTCATCATTGATGCCATTAGCCAGCCACTACATCTGTATTCCTTGACCCAGATATCAAGCACTAGTCAAATAAACCACGTCAATTAAGGAACGTGTGGTCAACATTCCTCACAAGAAATAAAAGCATGACAGATATTTGTAAGGTTGTAAGGTGCTCTGTAATATACTTTAGAAGATTATCTTTTGCATTCTTCAAAAGTAAGACTGCTAACAAATTCTCTGGGGTAAGTTAGATGAATTCCATAAGGAAGGAGGAGTATGAATTAGTCTAATTGACTATGTATTCTCCCATACTTACTTTCAATGATGAACTTTTATATCTACTCAAATTTATAGGGATAAAAAAATAACAAAAATATCAAGGACAATAACAGCAATAACAATGACTATAATAATAATAATAATAGCAATTATATACATATGATACAGAAAGACTAGGAAAATAGAATGCAAACTAGTTTCTGGAGTTTGGATGATATATCAGGGCTATTCAGGGGTCCCAAAATATAGTTTGAAAACAAAATGTATTGTGAATTAAGTCTTAACTTTTCCAGAAAAATCTCATTTGTGCACAAAGAAGGCCCAGGACTAATACAAGACAAGAAGGGAAATGTCTTATATGTGTAAGATTATTTTGACTTGACTGTAAAGCAAAGTCCAATCTTTGCACTAATGTGACCCTCCTCTTAGTGGGATTGAGCACATAAAAAAAGTATATGTGATCTGGCTGGCTAGCAAAACTTTTCCCCAAAGGAGAAAAATGGGTTTTCATATTATCTGCAGGACTCCTTGCATACTGAAAGTGATAATTTTTATCCTCCTAAGTGTCAGAACAAAAGAAAGAAAACAAACAAGAAATCAAACCTATATAAGCCCAAATGTTTTTTAAAGTCAGGTTAAGGGCCCCCCAGGTGGCATAAGGGATTCAGCACAACACTGTGATGCTGTCCGCAGCCTCTGCAGCACGAGTTCGACCCCTGGTTAGCCAGGGAGGTGACCCACATGGCACAGCAGACCTCTCCTGTCTCGCCCGCTGCTCCTCTCAGCAGTTATTTCAGTCAATCTGCCTGTTCTGTTCCCCACTCTCTCTGTGGTGAATCCTCTCACCTCCTGCACCTCTGGCCTGCACCCCAGTTCTTGTATGCATAAATAATTAAAATCTTAACAAATATATAAAAATCAGGTCAAACAGAATTGCTGTAAATTTAAAAATAAAACAGGGCAATTATAAAGGTGGAAAATAGACTGGGGCAGTATTCCTCTAATTTCAGTATCTTGTCTGAGGTTTTCACAATGCAAATTGCTGCCATAAGTTTATCATTATTAAAGGAATGTTAACTAGAATATTCTATCCTGAGTGCCTGAGTGGAGGTTTTAATCTACTCTTATATAGAGGACTATTTGAAAAGATTTTATATTCTGAAAAGATAAAAATTAGGTAATTATTGAGTATCAAGTCCACTTAAGCAACAAAATTATAAATATAGGATTTCGAAGAATTTTTAGCTTTTTAAATTGTCTATTAGTATCATTCATTATTTCCTTCCAGTGATCATCAGTAAAACCTTTGAAATTAAGGAACTAGATTGGAACAAAAACATATCAGTGCTTATTTTAGAGACAGGGAGAAATGGAAATTATGTATTTCATCCTTATTTCTAAGATGATAAAATATAGATAAAACATTCAATTTGGGGAAATAGGATATATGAAAACCATGGGACCTCCTGTTTGAAAGAGTGTTTTTTGTGTTCTTTAGTAAAACCGAATGATACTTCATAGGATATCTGGAGAAAGTAGAAGTTTTCAGAGGCAACTTTGAATGACAAAAAAATAGAAACAGGCTATCACTAGCATGAAAATCAAGCAAACTGAGACTTGATTTTGGAAGCATCCTAAGGTTTACCTGCTTAACTGTAGAATAGAGTAGTATAATTTCTCTTAACCTGTACATAATCTGTCACAAGCCTCTATGCATGTAGATCTATGCATGTATTTCAGCTGCAGACATACTATAGTTCTGGAGAGCTTGTATAAAATCCAGTAAGGTGTTGTTGTTTAAAAGAATATTCAAAGACACTTTAAATCAACTTATTGAGTGGGGATTGATATAAATTTTGGTAGGTTTACAGAGTTTATAAACAATGATACCTTGGTGCAAGAATGATTTTATTTCACTTTGTTTTGTTTTGATAGGGCAGCTAATGATAGGCCTTTCTCTGGAAAACCCTAATTGTGGACGGCTGAGGTGAGCAGCTCTAGGTTGGATCTTATCTATTCAAGACTGATATTTATACAAGAAGAGTCTTAGAAATTCACTATATATGCCTTCATTGGAATATAAGTTCCCCTTGAAGATTTATAGTTAGCTATGTTCTAGTAATCATCAATGTAAAGATTTGGACACTTCTTTATGTGGAGAAACTACTAAACTTACTGACAGTTCCAGATCCCGATCTATCTTATATTAATCTTAATACGAATGGACTATATACATGAGGGATAATGCTTTGCAAGTGACACAAACCCAAGCATTTATTTCTGAAGGACAAAGAGTTGAGGGAATATAAACAATCCTTATCTTCTGGAAGCAGTAGAAGAAGTGTATTTGGGGAACAGCCATATATTTCAGTCAAGAAAAAGGGGGTAAAGGGCATACTTTCTAGAAAACATTAATAAAATGCTACCCAGAGTAGATGATCAAAAAGTTCCAGTGGAATGATTTGAGATGGTAGAGAATTAAATCTGAGCAAAAGATATATGCATAATATGGGAATAAACAAGTGACTTGTTTGATAATAGAGAGTATTTGACTTCTGGAAATGTCTGAGATGATCTGAAATGTGGGAACAGGATGAGTACAGAGTGCTTCTATGTAGAAAGTGGGCCACAAGACCTAATGCCATGGTTCAAAAAACTTTGCTTAGTGGTATGATGTGCTGTGGAATACTATATGTAGGTCACTATTGGTCAAAAGAAGGTAGTTTCTTGAATTTTAGTGTCTTATAAAAAGCACTGACATCTAGTATATCTATAAATTTACTAGTATCAAGATTTTGATAAGGAAGAAATATTTCTCAAGGAGGAAATAATTTGGAATGTTTACAAGAGATAAAGACTTGGACATACCTGTTTTAAAATCATAATTGTCGTGCTCTTCTTTATGTTTTTATTATCCATTATGAAGTCTGAAGCATATATGATCTCTTCAAGTCTTAGTTTTCTCCTTTATAAGATGGAGATATTAACTGCAATTTGTTCATGTGTTTCTTGTGAAGATAATTAAGCTAATTCGTACAAGAGCACTTAGCAAAGTACCTGACATGGTATAAGAAACACAGCAGCATTGACCATTATTATCACTGTCTCTTTAAACTTAGAAGAGCAAATTCTGAATTCTGTTATCCATTTTCAACCTTTGTCATTCTAGACTTTAAAAATGCATTGATTTTCCTTTTTTCTTTCTATTAGGGAATAATATTATGGAGAAAGTAATTTAGTCTTTCCATTGGTCCCCAGGAGGCCAATACTCAATATGAATCTCTGTGCAAGTGGAAAATTATGCATTCTGAATCTGTCTCAGCTCGTCTATCCCATAGCAGGACTGACTACATTGTCCTACTCCTTTGAAGACTGTATGAAGGCTCATGGTTCTTTCTTATTACCACATGTGTTAGTGAAAGTAAATTCAGGATAATTTGTATCCTAGAAATGCCTTAATAGTTTTAGAAATGGTCATCAGGCATTGTTGACTCAGTTATAAATCAGATATTTGGAGGGAAATAAATAAATGTAATGAAACCAAAAGACCTGCTGTTTTAAGCTGTTATTAAAACAATTGATCAACTATATGATTATTTATACAAATCAGTGAGCTCAGTCAATTTTCCATAGTTGAAATTTGATGGTCCTTTGCATGAGTAATGGCAGTTAAACAGGCTATATCTCGCTAGCTTACGGTTGTTTTTATTTATTTGTGATATTGCAATAAAATACTTTTAGTCATAACTTGGGTTTTTATTTATTTTTTTGCAATTTGAATTCAAAGTTGGGTCATTTTCTCTAATACTTTCAGTAACACCAATAAAGTTGTTATGATGTGTCATTTTCTCTCTTAACATGCTCTATTCCCCATCCCAAAGTACTTACAACTTTTATTCTGTATTTTATTTCCCTTGGGCAGTTTATAACATGCCTAGCAGTGTAAGTATATTTTAGATAAATCATTTTTTACTTGCTGAAATACAAAGCAATATCATTTTTTAAGTTTTTTTTTTTTTTTAAGTTTTAAGCAGTGGATTTTCCAAACAAAAAATGTATCATGAATTTGAAAAAAAAATCAATTTCAGATTCAAAGTTATTCCTGAAAACATTAGTAGACGTGAAATAAATGGTCTAAAGGCACAAAAGTTCAGTTTTAGTTTAATCTTTTCATTTCAACTTCAGATAATAATCTTTTCCCAATCTATTGGAGGTTGAAAGCCTTTTGAATTCCTTTCTTATGTACTATAAGTACAAAGTTTTTCATAAAGCTGTTTAGTGAATTAATTCCAATAACTTAAGCAGCTATAATCTTGTCAGGTAAAATAGCCTGGAATAGTATAGAATCAAAGAGTGAAATACCTTGTTTCTGCTCTTTACCAGTTAAGTAATCTCCAGCAATTTATATAACTTACTTTGGGTCTAGATTTTTACCAATTTGTTTTTTGTCTTTTTAAATCTACCACAGTGATTATGGTTCACACTTGAAAAAAAGTTTTTATGGAAGTAAAGTCAAATGTGATACACCATAACCAATAAGAAATAGTTACCCATTTACTGAAGCACCTTTTTCCTTTACTTCTTTGTCCTCGCGAGTACCCATTTTAGATTTTGTCCTCTTGACAGAATTCAATAATTTTAAATGATATTGATTAAATTTGCCACATTTTGGGGCCTCCCTGGTGGTGCAAGGTGTTAAGCACCGCACTACGAAGCAATCTGCAGCCTCTACAGCACAAGTTCGATCCCCGGGTGACCAGAGAGCAACACACATGGCAAAGCAGACCTCTCCTGACTCTCCCGCTGCTCCCCTCAGCAGTGTATTTCAGTCAATCTGCCTGTTCTGTTCCCCACTGTCTCTGGTGAATCCTTTCACCTCCTGCACCTCTGGCTTGTACCCCAGCTCTTATACGCATAAATAAATAAATCTTTAAAAAAAATTGCCACATTTTGAACATCTGCTAATGAGTTTTTAGAAACAGTACAACTAACCCATTCTGTTAGTGTTCAACCAGGGTTACTCAGGGACTCCCTAACTTTCACTTGCTAAAGGTGTCTGGCCATCTGTGTGCAGAAAGGCAAAGTAGACTCTTAGTGTGAAAGATCATAAATAGAATTAATGTGCATAGACACAGAGAGAAGAGAAAATCCCTAATAAGAATTTCCCAGTAAACATTCAAAATTACCCATCTTCTCATGGGCAAATGACCACCTAAATAGTTGGCTGGAAGTGGGGCCACTGAGGTCTGAAAGCTTGCCACATATCTAAGGCATCTTATGGTGGGGAACCAGAGAAAAGGAGTTCTGAAGCAGGTCCCAGAAAGCTGCAGAAAAGAAAATACCACTTCAAGATGATGACTGTCATTTTCAGCTTCCCCACTGTCTCTCCCCCACAAATCTTTCAAGTGTCCCCATGTGTCGCCATCCAGTCTCCTCCCTAACATTATCAGGGTGCAAGACAGACTACAGAAGCAAAAGTTCTCACCCTTTAGCCCAACTGCTTTTCTTGTTATGTAGCTTCACCTGGCTTCCAGTTCCACCCCTAGCTCCCATAGCTAGTCCAAGGTGCCTACATTAAGTAACAGTTTCAACACTGCAACAGGCCAGAGAAATATATGAGATCATCTGGTTATTGAAGATTGTGAAACTAACTGGAGTAGCTCAAGAGTAGTTTTGCCTAAACCCTAGCTATGGATTTGGGGAGATAATTGTGGCATTTCTGAATGTTTTCTGATCAAAGTTCTTAGCTGGGTGAGAAAAAAGATTTATTTTTATACCATGGTAAAATGGTAAAGTCTTCCTCCTCTCTCTAGAGGAGATTTGTTTATATTCCAGAGTAATAAAGATAATGTTTTCCTCCAGGCAAATGTAAGGCAGGTTTGCCAGGAACGCTTTCCAAAACTCACTGCTCTTCTGCTGGGAAACAGAATCATTTTGAGAATAGCAGCCACCCAGATTATCTCTGTATCACCTCTTAAATTTGGGGGGTAAAGGACACCATGGAACATGAAGCTGAACTATGACTAATGAATGATGGGAACACCTTGGGTATGTTGTATCCTCAACAAAGGAAGTTATCACTCTGGGGCCCATCATAGTGTTTAGGGATTATTGGACTGTTTGATTTGACATGGATTAAAAGACTTTCCAGATGCTTTTTTTTTTCAATTTTTATATTCCCCATACAATTGCACTCCCCTTATTTTGGCCCCAACCCTCCTTTCCCCGCCCCCCATACTTTCTCTGGTTTATAGATATTTGTTGATTTTGATTTTTTCTTTCTTATAGTTATTCTTTTTCCTGGCCCCTTATTTAGGTTTTCTAGATTCCTGCTATGAGTGAGACCATCCAGTATTTTTCTTTTTCTTTCTGGCTTATTTTGCTGAGCATGATCCCTTCCAGCTCCATCCATGTTGCTGCAAATTGCATGTGTTTATCTTTTTTGAATGCTGAGTAATATTCCATGGTGTATATGTACCACATCTTCTTGATCCCGTCATCTATTTTTGGGCATTTGGGTTGTTTCCAAAGCTTAGCTATTGTAAATAGTGCTTCTATGCTTTTTTGAGTGTAATCAACTGTTCACGTTTCCTCTGAATATTGTAGCTGAGCACCAAGTCCTGCTTTTACATCTGTGTTCCAAAGAACTGATGTAAAACAACCAATATAAAACTTAGATCATTGGGCAATTTACTCTTAAGACTAAAGAGACAATGCACCAAAATACAAGGATAAATTTACTATCCAAAAGGGAGGGAGAGACAACTACCTGGATTATAGTTTTGGTTCTGAGGTTTATAAATTATTTGACATGGGTCTTGCTTTTATTTTTTAAAAGTTAGAGATTTATATGAAATTAGTATTTTTGAAGTGCTTAATAAAAATAAAATACCTTGGAAATAAGAAGTAATATTTCATTATTTCATTATTATATCAACATTATTATTATTATGTAGGTTCCTAAAGACCTTGATAGTACTGAATTGCTTGGTGAGAGGAGCAAAAATAAATAAATAAATAATAAGCAAATAAATGAATAAATAAATAAATTTGGAAAGTGGATTTGCAAAATTAAGAATTTTGTAGTCAGTAACATCATTAGTTTAATAAAAGTTGGATTATGATACAGAATCATCATAGTTAAGAACCTATAATTGTCCCAGAAATATTTAATGTTTTCCTATTCAGTGTTAGATACAAGCTATAAGTCATCACTCTCACAGATTTTTAGTCTAATAGTAAAGTTCAACTAAATTAATAGTTATTAGCACCAGCCATCTGTAATCTCTTGAATTAAATTATGTGAAGGAATTTGAAATAATTAATTCAAGTTCCCCAGGTAACTTATGATTTGTAGAATATAGCACCAAAAATATCACAAACTAAAAGACAAAGAAATAGCAACCCCGGAATAGGGGTTTTGTGAATTTTCATTTGCAAATAAATTCTGAGTACAGACTATATACCAGATTCTGTGGTAGGTTCTTTTCACATATAAGTTTTAATTTTATATTAATAATAAACCATAATTATTACTACCTATATTTTGAAGTAAGAAACTGAGATTCTGACAGATAAATCACCAAGAGAGTCTGCATTTTAAATTCCTATTCATTTCATTCAGCTTCACTATTTTCCTAAAATCAATTTAAAATTTTGGGTGAGATTCATAAGAAATATTAATACCACCTAGATGAAACATAGAGACTAAGTATTAAATGCAAAGAAATCTTGGAATATTTGATTATAGAGTAACATTTTAACTATGAACCAGCAACAAAACAACTGGTATCTAAAAGCCATAAGACACAGGAAACAGCTCTCTTTACTCATTACTGAACAAGCCTGGAAATTAGAACTATATTTAATGTATATCTATACTGATTTCTATAATGATAATCAACTATATATATATATATATGTGTATATATATACCTATATCCAAATATCTATCTGCTCTACATGTACATCTACATTTATATCTCATTTATAGACAATTTGATTAAAAAGTTCAATACTGGGTCAATTTGATGAGAAATTTTTTTATTTTACTTGTGTTCGTACATGTTTGTTTCTATGGATTCCTCATGTCAGATACCCATACTGTGTACCTTCCATTCCATTCACTGTTTTTGTATGCTCTAAGCATTTCAGCAATCATTTTGTATGCAGAGGTATTCACAGATATTGAATAAAACATATACTCTTAAATCCAGTAATTGGAATTTATTTATTTTTAAAATGAGCAAAATGAGCAAATGACTAAGTGCAATCAAAAGCTGAGTGCTGCTGAAAGCTATTTTCTTTTCCCCCTTTTAATGTATAAGTGGAACTATTCTTATTAAAAGCAATGGACACATTAAGTTTCCTTCTCTTATTTCTTGCTCTGAGTGATGTTAAACAAGCCACTTAATATCCTGTATCTCCAATTTTCTGACCTATAAAATGACCTGTGCTGCTTATCCCATTAGATAATTATGAGTCAAATTGGAGAGTGAATTGAATGTATTTTGTAAACCTAAAGCACTATACAAAATTTTGGATTCTAAATTTTTCTTGTTCTTTCCAACAATATATGGTTGTAATTTATGGTTGTAAATCTACACTTAAAGGTTTGTAGTAGTGTTAGGAAAGATTTAATTATGATATCTGATAATCAGATGCAACTGCTCCAAAACAGAAAGAGCAAAAAGATCAATCAAGACAGGTCTGTCTTATTAAGAATGCCATGTTTGATTTTATATGTTGATTATTTTACAAAGTTTGAGCAATATCATTAACCATATATCCTAAAGTCAACTTAACAAGGAAAAAATGTACATAAATCATACAGTCATTTATGTGGCTGAACATGAAAATGGTTAAAATCAGGCAGACAAGACAGGAACATTTCCACACCTGGTATAGTTTTGACAAGATAGAAAAAATGTTCTATCTTATTGGGGCCTCCATGGTGGTCCAGCATTAGGTCTCAGTGCTGTCACAACTATAGTTTGAGTTTGTTCCCTGGCCAGGGAGCTATCCCACATACACTGCAGCAGAAATCTCGTCTTGCTCACTGCTCCCCTTAGTAGTGTATTTCAGTAAATCTGCCTTTTCTGCTCCCCACTCTGTCTTTGGTGAATCCTCTGAGCCCTTGTACATCGGGCCTACACCCCAGATTTTGTATTCATAAATCAATCAATCAATCTTTAAAAAATGTTTTATCTTCTTAAATTAATGGCAATACTCTTTCTGGAAACTGTAAGGCCTGCAGGCAATTTATAAGTTGTGAAGTAGTCTGTTAATAAAGAGGATAGTACAAAAACATGGATATAATTCAATATAGATTAACTGGTTAAAATTTGGGGTCATTGGCAATAATCCAAACAGAGATCTTTGTGGAATTGGCGGCATATTTGAAATTATTCATATTTGAAATTATGAATCAAGATAACAGACTGGCAAAAAATAAAGGTGGGAAGTTTTATCTTCTCACCTTGACAACACATTTTCATAATGAGAAAAATGTTTTAAAATATAAAAGTATAGTTGTCTGTTTTTTATTTGATAGAAAGTATGCAAAATGATTTGATTAAATTGTTATTCCACATCTAAGAGTTCTGTTAATAAGTTAGTAATATTTTTGAGTAAAATATTGAAACATAATAATTATTACATATTAATTCCATATGATTTATTTTTCTAAATGATTTTATTTCAACAATATATTTAACTGTGTGCTGTTGTTAATGCTAGTCTCAATTATTTATGTTCTACTAATGGTGATGTAAAATTAGACATAGTTTCTTAATATTTAAATCCTTAGATAGCATTTTTTAAAAAATCTCAATGTAGAGAAATATTGACTAGCATTTTCTTAAAACAGTGACGTTACAATGAGCAATGCATTTTATTATCATCTTTAAATGTTGCAATGGATTGCATAAAACAAACTACCCATTTGAAAATATGAAACATTTAAATTTATCACTTAAAATGCTATCAGTAATACATTGCAATTTTCATCTACTCCTAAAAAAAGACTGCTACAGTATTTTAAGTTACTTGTCTCTCAAAATTTTAATGCTAAAAATTAACAATAGAAATAAGTTATTTAATGTGTCCAAACCTCTCTTTGATTAAGATGACACCATTATATATAACTCAAAAGTAAGGTTTCTATAAAATTTAATTTTCAGGATTATTATATTAATCTTTTTTAAATTATGCAAATATTTTATTTTGAAGTTCTGTTATTTAAATGTAGTATTTTTGGTTGTCACATATTTCACATGCACTTACATTTTATTTGGAAAATCATTTTTTTCTAAATGTTTGTAAATATCTTCAAAAGCTATTTAGTCGGGCCTCCCCGGTGGCGCAGCGGTTGAGCGCTGGGTTACAAAGCTGCCCGTGGCCTCTGCAGCGCTGGTTCGATCCCCGGCTGCTCCCCGGCCACTGGAGGAGGGTCCCACATGGTGCACAGACCTCTCCTGCCACCTGCTGCTCCCCTCAGCAGTGTACTTCAGTCCTTCTGCCTGCTCTGCTCCCTGCTCTGGCTTTGGTGAATTCTCTCACCCTCCCATGCATCTGACTGTACCCAGTGCTTGTATAAACAAAACAAACAAACAAATAAACACACCTCTATTAAAAAAAAAGTTATTTAGTCAGTTTTATATCTATTTGGGCATTTTTGATGTTAAGTATCCATTTGCTTTTTTTAATAAAAGTAAATTTTTCTTTGGATAAAGAAAATTCAAACTTATTTATTTATTTATTTGAGCAATCTTTGTTTTATTGTATTCTTCTTGCAATATTACATTTTCTCTAAATTTAATCTATATTTTAAAGAAAAACTTTCAGTCAGCATTCCCATCATGTGAGATTTGAAATGTGTTTCATCAAAATCTTCCATCTTTAGAGAGATCCAGAAGGCCTCATATATAATTTTTGAATTGTTCCAAAGGATGTGATCATTATTGGCACAGTTGAGGTTCTGTCTCCAGTAAAAAAAAATTAGAACTGTATGTCATTCATAGCCAAAGAATGTTTTTTAGGTTTTACCTAAAAATCTCTCATGTGTGCCTTATTCCTTATCAATCATGTTACCACCATTATAAATATTGCTCCCAATAATTTCAAAAATTACTGAACCAAAGCGGACATGTTTTTAATGCATTTTCAAAAGTGAGTTAAAAATAATATTAAATATTTTTATACAAAATAAGTACAATCCTTATGTTCAATGAGCATCCATTTGTCAATGCAGATAACTACAATCACCCTTCTCACATGTTATATATCTAGACATCACACACATTCAATTTTAAGAAAAATGTGATAGCTTATTATTGCAAAATATTCATCTGCTACCATGTGCTGATTTTTTGTGTAACTTTATAGGCATGGATTAGAACCCAAATAGATGCAACAATATGGATGGTGGCTCATGTTAGGAAGTCTTATTTAATTTGAAATAACTCTTGTATTTTTCTATCTATACTGACAGGTTAATCAATTTGGTTTGACCAAAATGCTTATGCAATTCAATCCAATTCAATGCAGTATCATTTTAATAAATATTATTATTAAAAAACAGTAATATAGATGCAACAAAATTAAGTATATAATGTAGCTGAAGACTACAAGTCTATATCCCCTCATTAAGTATGCAGCCTGTGTTCCTAGACAACCTCAGGAGGTATTCTGACCTGATAAGAAGAATATGTGCTTTGATTATTAAATCACAGTCTTTATAATTATTAAGTCGAATTTTGTTTATATCTCTTTAGAGCTCAGTTTCTTCATCTGTAAAATGGGAATTAACATGTTCATATGGCAATGTCAATGGTCAGAATAGAATGAGATAGTGCTTAACTTGGCCAGTGCATAAAGATCAGATATGTATCTTCCTTGCCTGTGGTTTGTGTCTCCAGATAATGTCCTTTTCTACTATCCTGTAGGATGCAACTGAGGATGCAGCAGCAAAACTCGCAGTACATGGAATCACACTGGCAGACAATGTTAATGATTTCTTCAATTTTTATTCTCAAACATCTAACTTGAAATCTTGTGTATATTTAAAGTAAGAAGAACAATGTCCTTCAAGACAAGACAGCCAAATAATTGAAGAAAATGTAATTTTTATACTTTCTACTAAGAAGTATTTGCAGATATTTCATAAGATTAAGCTTTGTTAAAAATAATTTAAAAAATTGTGATTGGTATCTTTAGCTTAGAGAATATGACCATATGTACGTATGTATCTCTATGTATGTGTGTGTGTATATATAAATATATATATATATATATATATATATCACACACATATTACTAGAGAACAACTCAAATATTTATGCACCAAGAATATAAAATCTTCAAATAATCTGATTCTCTTACAGGCAGTCTTCTCTACTGTCACTTTCTTCACTTTTTTATTCCCTAATATAATGATATCTATCTTAATATTGCAATTTCTTTTAATGTTGAAAGACTACTTTTTCCTGATAATGTGGCAAGTTAATGGATTTTGCAAGAAAGATAGGTATAAAATGTCAACAATAGATAAATATTGTACATATTCAAAGAGACTGTCTCACCAGAGTTCTGATATACATCTGTTAATATCTTACTCTAAATATGAAAGGCTGTTTCTTTTAGGAAATCAGGTGATATGTGAGTTTGGCTGACAATATCACCTAGCAGGTCTGTGTTGCTTTGCATAGAACCTAGTGTGTTTTTTTTTTTTTAACATAATAGCAAAATGTGCACCTATGCTATGAATAAGGCATATATAACTCCAGGAGGAATAAATAGAATTGGAACAATTTCCATTCATTGAAATATGAAATTTCCTTCTTCAAAGAAAATACAAATGAATTAATTATAAGCAAATACAAACTAGCTCAGTCATTCACTTGGTAGATAGTACATGCCTGGCCTGTGTCAAGAACCAGGAACTAGCATAGATATTGGGATGGGAAATTAAAAGAAACAAACTGTTTGTTTTTACACTGATTCTACCTGTTCCAGAGTGTTACAATAATGAACATAAAAGATTTTATCTAGACATGGTACATGTCTTGCCAATTTCTAATAAAAATAAAATGGGATCATAGCCACCAGGATAGCATGACCATACATTCTTACTCCTAAATATATGACCATGTTATAAAGGCAGAGTTGATTAGGGAAAATACTCTCGTATTTTTCTGGAATTCTTCAGGCTTCAGAGAGACCAGTTTCCAATGCCCTTCACTTGTTTCAATTTCCTTATTCCTACTGGCATAGTTTGAAAATCTGCTGGACAACACAATGGGAATTTTAGCATCTCTCTTTCCACTCAAAAAACTGGGATTTTTGCCATGGATTTATCATGGATTTCATTGGTTACCCATTGAAGGCACTGCCTCAGTTGACCTCTATTATAAGAGCTCCCAAACTTTTCCACCCCTGCATCATCCTCAATGTTATATTTATGTTTGTCTGCGGAAGATGTTTAGAAAACTGTGAACACTATATTGTTTAGAACACTATATTGAATAAATAAACAGATGTTTAGAACACTATATTGAGTGGCATATAAGACAATATTTTATCTCATATAGGCAAAAAATACTATAAAATATATTTGTTGAAGACTAAATTCATATTGTTAGGGAAATCTTCACAAAAAAGTGAATGAGGGACCTCCCTTGTGGTGTGGGTGTTAAAGTCTCAGTGCTATCAAGCTATCTCCAGCCACTGTGGCATGAATTCGATCCCCAACCAGAAGCTGACCCAAATGGCACAGCAGACCTCTCCTGTCTTGCATGCTACTCCCCTCAGCAGTGTATTTCAGTAGATCTGTCTGTTCTGCTCCCCACTCTGTATCTGGTGAATCCTCTCACACCTTGACTTCTGGCTTACACCCCAGTTCTTGCATGCATATATAAATAAAATTAAATCTTAAAAAATGAGGCACAATTATTTGGATATCTCTGTAGTGTGGTGATGATAATGATGATGATTTGCTTTGAATTCACATTTAAGATATGAAAAAGATGGAATCTACACTGTCTTCAGAAAGTCAATGACACTAGGATTTATGTGAAATATAATTCTTTAGTGTTTATGATGGCTAATTTTATGTATCAACTTAACTGGTCTACAGGGTCCCCAGATGTTAAGGCAAACATTATTCTGAGTTTTTCTATGAGAGTGATTTTGGATATTATCATTCGAATTGGTAGACTGAGTAAAACACATTAGCTTCCTCCCATGGATGGCCTCATCCAAGCAATTGGAGGCCTGAAACAAAGTGGGCTCCGTTGAGAAACAGAGGGTTCCTTCTGCCTGACGGCTTTGGACTGGGACATTAGTGATTTTCTGTCTTCATACTTGAGCGAAAACATCAGCTCTTGATGACACTAGAGCTTGCTGGAACTATACTGTGATCTCCAGCTTGCGGGTTAAACCTGCAGATCTCAGAACTTGTCAACCTGTATAATTATATGAACCAATTCTTTATAATAAACTCTTTTGTAGCGGACCCTAACTCACACCTTGTCTTTTGTGCATTCCCAGACCGAATGTTATTGCATCTGTCAAGATATTCTAGAATTTTATCTAAGGCACTATCATGTCTTGTTTCTTTTTACCTTCCTATGGATCTTTAAATTATACTTAAATAGGGCATACTGATACTAATGGAGTGTACATAGTACAAGATGCAAAGCATTATAGTATCAACAGATTATAACAGATGATTTCTCTAAATCTCTAAAGTATGCTTAGTTGTTTCCTGAAATGAATTTTCTTTTCGTCTGGGCACATAGATTACATTTCCTATCTCCCTGTATATTTATGTGCATTGTTGTGGCTGACTTCTGATCAATTAACTGTGAATAAAATATTATGTGTCACTTTCAGCCCCAGCTTAAATAAACTTCCCATTTGAGCTTTTCATTTTCTTTTCCCCTTTTAACTGAGTAAGACAGAACCTGCCCCTAAATTAAACACTTTAACCAGATAAAGGACCTAAAAATATACATGGCAAGAATCATCCATACTACCCCTCACACTCTATTTCTACTTACCAGGAATATCTAACTAGAAAACATGAGAGAAAAACAAACTTCTATTGAGCTTGGGCTGTAATATATTTTGGGCTTGTTATTATTGTTACAACAGCATAGCCTAACAATAACCAATCTCGTGGCCAAGAGTAGATTAAAATCCAGTGAATTACAACATCACAGGTAAAATCCATAATGCACTATTACTTTGCAAGGTTTAAATATTCATAATTTAATATAGAATATACCATGAAAAGGAAAATATTTTTCTTTTATATAATAAATATTTGCTGTTCAGTGTGTATAACATTTTATGCTAAGAACTATATTGAGTGTTTAGTATAGAAATAATTATTATTCTGAAGCTACCACCTTCAAGAACAAATCCACAATTCATGCATGTTTCATCATTTATATTTCAAGGACATGCTACCTATGGGAAATAACTTACTATTATTAGCTCTGAACCAATGAATGAAGTCCTTTAGGTAGGAATCAATAGAAAACCAACAATAAATGTTATATTTTAGAGAAAAGATATTACATTTGACTGAACAGTAAAAAGAAAGTCAAGGTGGGTATGATATTTAGGTGATTATTAAAGAGAGAGAGGGGTGGGGAAAGACCTACACAATAAGAGATGTATGTAGGAATACCTATTTGGATAGCATCAGAGAGAAACAGAAATAAGAGTAAACATAGTAAGTCAGGGAAAACCCCATCCTTATCAGACTTGTGGGTTTATATAGGTGAGTCATCAGCATCCAGGATGAGCTGATACTTAGTGCTGATTGGATGTGTTATTATTTGTGAGTTCCCAACAATTTTAGCATTTATTCCATAGATAAAAAGCAAGCCATCAAACTAATCCAATTATATAAAAATTTGAGGTGGTTATTCTAAGAAGCCTGTTTTGAATAAAAAGTTGAGTTTAAAAAATGAGATGTTCTGCCTTGAGTCTTCAAATTTTCAGTATCTGTTTCACTGTCAGAGAGTATTCCATGGCAAGCTTTGAAATACTGTGGGATGAAACTTTAGGATCAAGTGTGCAATAGCCTTCATAAGGAGTAGAAAGGAGCCCTAATCATTGCCCAGCTCTTACATGCACAGTCTATCGACTGTTTCTTTTTATGCTTTCAGAACACTGCAAAAACAATTTAACTTGCTTTTAGAAGAGGTGTTGAGAAGAGCATTTTCTTTTAATCTGTCAGATGCACCTTTTTTTTTTTTTTTTTAGGTGACGTTTCAAGACTATCCAGCAGGAATCTGTTCACTGTGGTAGCAAATTGCTAAGAACTTTGTGGTAGCTTTCCACCTCATTACATTTTTCCTCTGTGCATTCACCTATTAGAATGCCTGGTTTCATCCCCAAACTACCAGTTTTGCTATCCCATAATATGCTATCCCATAGATGACTATACCACTACCCCTATAATAGTGATGATATCTTTGATAATATTGATGATAATAATACCAGCTTAAGTTTTATTTTTCCTTAAGTATTATCAAGCAAATATTGTTTTATATAAAAATGGTTGACCTTGAATCCTAGGGACAAAAAACAACAATCCAACATTCTATGAAAAAAAGAAAAATATACTGCTGGAATATCATCAGAAACTATGTTGAAGTCATGTAGAATGTATACCAGTAATAGAGGATTTTGATATTGGAAAAGGTGAGAGCAGATCAATCATGTCTGAGGTTTCTGATTATACTGATAAATTTCAAATCCCTTACAAAAATAATTAAGGTGTTGAAAATAGTCTTATTTGCAAACTCAGCTATGAGAACTCAAAAGGACTTTGTAGTGATATCAAACACGAGGGAAATCTACAAGAAAAGAGTGATGTCTCAGTTTAAAAGTTCAATCCTGAACCCACTTACAAAGAAAATAGACACTTTAAAAAATCCATTTTTGTGAACAGAATTTCTGTGCCCCTGTCAAAAGAAAAAAACACAAGAAATACCAAGCCAATACAGTTTTAAAATGATAAATAAGCAACAGTCCTTCTGTCCACTTGTGACTGTGCAGGTGCTTCTTTTTACCAGCTCTGTCCCTCTGCAGGGCAGCCCATGACCTGTACCATGCCAGGACTTCTCTTCACTGACCTCCTTCAAGGCCACCCGCCTGCAAACACACAGGCCCCTCTCAGCAAACCTGCCCCTTTTGGGGCAGCTCTTCCTGCCTGCTTGTGTCTATGCAAGTGTCTTTTACTCTTCTGTCCCTTTTCTAATAAACCTGCTCTTTAAATATAAAAAATAAATAAATAAAATAAAATGACAAATAGCAGATAATGATGTGAAAGTTTGTGGCAATTTCCAAGTATGTTATCCTTGCCAACCTTAAACAAGTGTTTGCAAAATAGCCACATAAATACGGCATACTAAGAACAGCATAATTAAAACACGTATCATTAGCTAATACAATTCTAGACTTAGACTTACAGGACACTGGGACGGTCAGAAGACTTGCAAAGTACAAGGACTGGGACCTGCTGCAGCCAAGTAGTAGCAGCACTTCAATAGATGGTGCTCTTCTCCCTGCTTTGAGCTCATTCCTCAAAATGGCTCAGATTCCAAGTCTCCAGGAGTGTGCTGGATCCTCTCCCCTCTTCAGTTTTTATCTCCTGTCATTCAGTTATATTTAACTAGGTGATTCAGCCACAGAAAACTAACAACTTATGAATGACTTAATATGCCACTTTCTCTGAGTCCCTACTTCTTTTCAAAATGTGTTCTCAGCCTGGGAATGCCTTCTCCCTAACCATTTCTCATCACTTTGGACAGGATAGCTACAGCTGAGCCTTCTATACTGTACCCACAGTATAGAGCCTGTGCTCATTCTTGAGGCCCCTGTATTATCATGCATTGAAAAGAACTCTCACCTGCATTATACACCCACATTATATAGTACACATATATGTATATTTTATGTCTACATGTTAATTGTGACTTTCTCCTCCAAAAGAAGATGTGTTTCAAGGAGGAATGATTGTGTTTCTGATAACAATCACATAATGAACAATTCCTAAATATTTTTTCCTAAATATTTAAAATGAGTAAATAAACCTAAATAGTAGTGTATTTTCCAAACTCTCTTTCTATATTAATGACACCTCTTGATGTTTTATTTACATGTGCAGTTCCCAGCTCTGTTGAGCTTGCTTGTTACCTTTCTAAGCTATTTTAATTTACCTTCAGTTTTGTTTTGTGTGTGTTTTTCACTTGGTTGCCATTTTAAATTGAAATTCTTGGTGATCTGATCATATTTTTTTCTTCATTTTTTTTCTTTATTATTGTCTTTAATTAGTTTTTACAAAACAGAAAAAAATATTTAGAGATTGACAGAAAGTTTTAATTTAACTTTTAGACTCAAACACCTGGGCCTCCCTGGTGGTGCAAGGATTAAACACAGCACTGTGAAGCTATCCACAGCCTCTGCAACAGAGTTTGGTACCCCACAGCCAGGGAGCTACCCACATGACGCAGACCTCTCCTGCCTGGCCTGCTGCTCCCCTCAGCAGTGATTAGAGCAGATACACCTGTTCTGCTCCCGACTCTGTCTCTGGTGGATCCTCTCACGCCTCCCCACCACCCACACCTCTGGCCTGCACCCAGATTCCTGTATGCATAAATAAATAAAAATAAATATGTATATTTAAATTTTATATCATGGCATTATTATCAATAGCAGTTTCATTTTGAAAAATCAGTGAATTACTTCCTGAGACTGAGACTCTTGCTCCATACCCTCCAATCTTGTACTTTTTTTCTAACAGGAATTTGATGTTTCAATATTCTTTGTTTTGAATTCTCTGATGTTTCATGACTATGTTTTATAATGTAGGTCTTTACATTTAAATAACCATTTGTTATTTTAGAATACTTCTGGGACATAGCAAAAGAAGCACTACAAGGGAGACATATATATATATATCTACTATATATATCTTTTATATATATATATATATATAGAGAGAGAGAGAGAGAGAGAGTAGATAGACCCACATCAAGATATAAGAATAAGCTCAAATAAATAATATAATCTTACACTTCAAAGATTAGAACAGGAACAAACAAAGCCAAAAACAGGTAAAAATAAGGAAATAATGCAAATTATAGTAGAAATAAATGAGGGTCAAGCTAGTAATAAAGATCAATAAAAGCAAATACTGCTATTTTGAAAATATAAACAATATAGACAGAGGTGAAGTGCTATCAGAAAATTATAAGACACTATTATGAACATCTATACACCAGTAGGTTGAATAACCTAGAAGAAATGGACAACTTCCTAGAGGTATACAACTTTCCGAGGCTGAATCAGGAAGGATTAGAAACCTGAGCAGAACAATTGAGGGTCAACAGAAGAGTGGAGAGGAAAGTGGGGAAGGGGTTTAATGAACTATGATAGAGGAATATGGGGCCTTGGTGTGAGTGTGGTGTGGTAGTATACACCTGTAGAGGTAGGGAGGTATATTTTACTTTATAAGTATATTATTTATCAGTTGTTCTATAACAAATTAATCTATAATATAGTTGCTTAAAAAAGAAAATAAAATTCAGTAGCTTACAGGAACAAATGCTATCTCACAATTTATTTGGGTAAAGAATCTAGGTATTACTTGACTGGGTTTCTTGAGTTATAAAGGCTGAAATCATGGGTTTCAGTTCCCTGAAAGGTCAAGACAGTAGTGTTGGTAAACCCACATAGAAACTTACTCATGTTGGGCCTCCCCGGTGGCGCAGCGGTTGAGCGCTGGGTTGCGAAGCTGCCCGCGGCCTTGGCAGCGTCGGTTTGATCCCCGGCTGCTCCCCGGCCACCGGAGGAGGGTCCCACATGGCGCGCAGACCTCTCCTGCCGCCCGCTGCTCCCCTCAGCAGTGTACTTCGGTCCTTCTGCCTGCCCTGCTCCCCGCTCTGGCTCTGTGAATTCTCTCACCCTCCCGCGCTTCTGACTGTGCCCAGTGCTTGTATAAATAAATAAAAATAAATCTTAAAAAAAAAAAAAAAGATTTATTAAAAAAAAAAAAAAAGAAACTTACTCATGTTACTGTTGGCAATTGTTGTCCTTACTAGCTGCTGGTTGTAAACATTAGTTCCTTGATAAAAGGGTCTCTCCATGGGCAGATTGCATTCTTCAAAATGAAGACTCTAAGAGAAAGAAAGGTAGAACTAGAGAAAGAGTAGGCAGAACTGTTTTTTTTTGCAATATTTTTGCAGCCTATGCATTAGAAGCAAGTGGTTAGTCCTTGTCACACTCATGGTGAGAGCATTTCATTGGACATGCTTCATGAAAATGAAGATTTCTGGTGATTATTTTATTTTTTAAGATTTATTTTTATACAAGAACCAGGGTACAGGCCAGATGCGTGGAAGGGTGAGAGGATTCACCAGAGACAGAGTGGGGAGCAGAACAGGCAGACTGACGAAATACACTGCTGAGGGGAGCAGCAGGTGAGACAGGAGAGGTCTGCTCGCCATGTGGAATTCTCGCCGGCTGGCCGGGATTGAACCTGTGCTACAGAGGCTGTGGACAGCTTCACAATGCGGTGCTCAACCGCCTGTGCCACCAGGGAGGCCCAGGGTGATTATTTTAGAGGTTGTCAATTCTCACAGGCATCACTCAAAAGCTTTTCAAAATAATTGAATTATTTTGCACTCTAATCAACAATGTAAGAGGGTTCTAATTGCTCCACATATTTGCCAATATACATCTTTGATTTAGTATCACTTTTTAAAAAATGTTTTCAAGTAGCTGTGAAATGTCACTATGCCTCTCATTTTCATTTCTCTGATGAATAATTTTCACCAACTTTTCCTGTGTTTAATGGAATTTTACATTTCTTATTTTTCAAAGTTTCTTTTTTTGCCATTTTTAAATGATAAGGTTATTCTTTTTTACATTGAGGTTTAAAACTAGTTGAGTATATATTCTGGATACAAGTCCTTTGTCAGAAATTTATATCATGATTGATTTTTAAGTTTAGAAGTGTTTCTTCCATTTTGTTTTCTGGAAAAAAAATGTCTACAACTATTATTTTTATTCTTTTTATTTATTTTATATATGTATAATAGAACTCACTAGTAAAATCTTATAGGCCTGTGGTTTTCTTTATGGAAAGCTATTACATTATAAACTCAAAATATTCTGTTTTCTTGTTTAATTTTTAGTAAATTTGTTTTTAAGAATTTGTTGGCAATTTTATATAAGTTGTTTAATTCATTTGCCTAAAATGTTTTCTATTCTTTCTAATTATCTTGTAATGTTTGTATGGTTTCTACTGATGTTCTTTTATTGCCATTTTTTAAATGTACAGCAATAGCGCTAAAAAAAAAAAAATTGAAATTTTGATTGGAATAGCATTGAATCTATATATTGCTTTTAGTAGGATGGCCATTTTAATAATGTTTATTCTTCCAATCCATGAGCAGGGGATGTCTTTCCATTTCTTTGTGTCTTCTTCTATTTCAACAGTGTTTTATAGTTTTCTTTGTATAGGTCCTTTACCTCTTTTGTTAGATTTATTCCCAAATATTTGATTTTTTTTTGTTTCGATAATAAAAGGGATTTTTTTTATTTCTTCTTCAGATTTATTGTTTGTATATAGGAAATAGAACAATTATTGATGAAATTCATATGGAATCACAAAAAAACCCAAATAGCCAAAGCAATCCTGAAAAAAAAAAAAAAAAGAAAGGAATGGAGGCATCACACTCCCAGACTTCAAACTATACTACAAAGCCATAATCATCAAAACTGCATGGTATTGGAACAAGAACAGACATACAGACCAATGGAATCAAACAGAAAATCCAGAAATAAACCCACAGATTTATGGTCAACTAATCTTTGACAAAGGAGCAAAGACTATGCATTGGAGCAAAGAAAGTTTGTTCAATAAATGGTGCTGGGAAAACTGGATCACTACATGCAAAAGAATGAAGCTTGACCACTACCTCACACCATACACAAAAATCAACTCAAAATGGATTAAAGAACTAGACATAAGACCTGAAACCATAAAATACATAGAAGGAAATATAGGCGAAACACTACGTGATATGCACATCAAAGACATCTTTACAGACACATCACCCAAAACATGATAGTGAAGGCAAAGATAAACAGCTGGGACTACATAAAATTAAAGAGCTTCTGCACAGCAAAAGAGACATTAATAAAAACAAAGAGAAACCCCACCAACTGGGAGAATATTTTTGCACACAACACTAATGTTAAAGGACTGATCACAAAAATCTGCAAAGAGCTGATGAGACTCAACAACAACAAAGAAAATAATCCAGTCAAAAAATGGGTAGAAGAGTTAAAAAGAAACTTCTCTGAAGAGGAAATGCAAATGGCCAACAGGCATATGAAAAAATGTTCAACATCACTTGTAATCAGGGAAATGCAAATCAAAACCACCATGAGATACCATCTTACACCAGTGAGAATGGCACATATTAAAAAAAACTAGTAACAACAAATGTTAGTGAGGGTCTGGAGAAAAAGGAACTCTTCTGCACTGTTGGTGGGAATGCAAACTGGTCCAACCAGTATGGAGAGCTGTGTGGAGATTTCTGGACCTACTAAACATAGAGCTTCCATATGATCCAGCAATTCCACTCCTAGGTATTTACCCAAGGGACACAGAAACATCAATTCCAAAGAACACCTGCACCCCTATGTTGATAGCAGCACTATTTACAATAGCTAAGCTTTGGAAACAACCCAAATGCCCAAAAATAGATGACTGGATCAAGAAGATGTGGTACATATACGCCATGGAATATTACTCAGCATTCAAAAAAGATAAACACATGCAATTTGCAGCAACGTGGATGGCGCTGGAAGGGATCATGCTCAGCGAAATAAGCCACAAAGAAAAAGAAAAATACCGGATGGTCTCACTCATGGCAGGAATCTAGAAAACTTAAATAAGGGACCAGGAAAATGAATAACTATAAGAAAGTGAAAATCAAAATCAACAAAAAACTATGAACCAGAGACACTTTTTGGGGGGTGGGGGGCGGGAGGGGAGGGATTGGGGTCAGAATGGGGGGTTGCAATTGTATGGGGAATATAAAAATAAAATTTATTATTAAAAAATAATAATAAAACAATGATAATAATATACTTTAAAAAATAAAATACAATAAATAGTAAAAAAAAAAAAAAACTAACCTAAATCTGGATATTGAACTTGGTTGTTGAGATATAAGATTAGATATAATATTAGATATAACATTGAATCCTCATATGTGTAAAAAAAAAAAAAACTTCAAAAAGCTTCATGTCTTTCAACTTCCTGAATAAACAGATGGACTGATTTCTACAAACAAGTTACGAAAAAGCCAAGTTCATGGAATTAAGTTATGTGTCATGGCTATGTCAGGATTCTGCTTTTCTGTTTAAGAACATTATTAGCAAGTGAATAGCAGTGGCATGAAGGATAGGACACCATGCTGTTGCTGGGAATTGGCATTCTGCTGTAATCAGAGCAAAGTCTTTGGAAGCTGGTACTTCATTGCAAAGCCGATATGTGTTAATTTCACAAAAGCCGAAAATGGCATCAGGGGATTACGATGAGAGGGGACGTCAGGAATTTGTCAGTTCTTACACCTTGAGACATAGAAAGGGAAACTTAAGTCTCAGAATTAGACTTGTTACAGGCATTTGGGCAATTAGCACTCAGATAGAGGGCAAATAATGAGAGAAAAGGTGACAATTAAAATCAACTCTGTGATAGTTTTAATAGCTTTTTTTTTATAGGAAGATTTAAAATATGATTTTCTGTGAATTCCAATCACAATATTATCTGTACCTCTGTAGTGGCAGAATAACCACAGAGCAGGATATCTATGATCCGAGCAGACTGGTCAGGTAAAGGAGAGTCCTGGAGTCCTTGGTGGCTTTCACAGGCTTTTATTGAGCTTTTCATGTAGTGTGGCAAGCAGGTACAGGGCAGGCAGGGTGTGGGGGGTGGGGTGGGGAGGCAGGAGGCTGGTAGGCCTCCAAGCCCCAGGCAAGTCTTCACTCTGGGCTTCTCTGGCCTTCTTTCTCCCCTTCTCTCTCCTGCCTCTCTCCTGCTTCTGCTTCTCTTGGTGACTACCTCAGTACTCCTCCCATGGCCCACAGAAGCAAACAAGTCAGCTTACAGCAATGTAACAACTGCAGGTGCCCCATGAGGCAGGGTAATGGTAGGAGGGCAGAAAAGCCTGAAAACCATTTACCCTACACCTTTAACTTTCATTCTAAGGACAGGGCTAGTACCTCTGTGTCAACTACTTATATGTCTCTCTAATCATCACAACTATATGAGAGAGATTTCATAATCCTGTTTTTTTAAGTGAGCAAACTGAGGCTCAAAGAAATTTAATGACTAGCCAAAGATTACAAGAGCCCACATGGCACATTTAGGATTTCAACCACAGGTTTACTCTCATTGCCTCTTGATTTTGTGCCCTTAAAACTGAAAGTTCATTGAATTTGATTTATACAGAACTACAATGGCTACTGGCCAGTTTAGCTTGACTATATATATTCTTTATAAACTCATCAAAATCATGTTTCCAATATTGGCCATTTTAGCATTAACTTACGCTTTTCTAACATCACACACTGTTTTTTTTCCTATTTTTCTGGGTAGCTGTAGCAAATCAAACCATTTATAGTTCCTGGTTCTCATCAATACCTACTCTATTGAATATGTGTAATGGAAATTATGAAGAAATAAGGTAAATTATCACTAAATAAGCATTAGGAATATTACTTTGAATTAGAATTGAATTTCTACATCACAACACCTCTTCAGATGTATGTTTCACACTTCTCCCACCTCAAAGACATTCCTAATCCTCCACCACATTCATTGGGCCACTTTCTTTTTTACTTCCCACCCCTGCCCACCCTGATATTCTCAATTCTGCAGTACTATTGCTAGGATTTGTATTGGTATAGGTTAGTCTGTTCTTTTTTCTTTGTTTCTTTAAATTCCACTTATTAGTGAAATCATCTGACATTTTTCTTTTACCTTCTGACTTAGCTCATTTAGCATAATCCCCTCTCGTTCCATCCATGTTGTCACAGATGGCAAGAGTTCATTTCTTTTTATAGTTGGTTATAGCTCAGTAGTTTAGTATGCTTAAGTAGTATTTTACTGTATGTATAAAACACATCATATTTATCCACTTCTCTGTCATCGGGCACTTAGCTTGTTTCTATAACCTGGCTATAGTTGAGAGTGCTGCAATGAATACAAAGCACTTACCACTCTTTAAATGAGTGTATACCACTCTTTAAATGAGTGTATTTACATTCTTAAGGTTAACACCTAGGAGTGGAATTTCTGACTTATATGATAGATTTAGTTTTAAAAATATTTTGAGAAACCTCCATAGTGTTTTCTGTAGGTCTGTACTAGTCTACATTCCCACCAACATTGTATGAGGGTATCTTTTACTTCACATTCTCAACAACACTGTTTTCTCTTAATTACAAATTATTTTATAAAACTGTATGGTAGATTTCACTCTTGGTACAAGGTTTTCTAATGATATGTTTTCAATTTGGAAATTGAAGGTTTTCTTTTTTTTTTAATATTTTCATTTTATTCAATCTACCTATTTTCCTCCTGATCAGCCCTTTCAATTGCACACCAGTGGTAAAAGATGGCAAAATAAAGAAAAATAAGTATTAGAAAAACCTGTTAAATATTCAAACTTCTTGAGGCCTGAGAGGATAGAATTTTTGTTCCAATAGGATTTTCAGACTGACTTTAAATTTCCTTTAGGCCTATGGTCAAATGGCAAAAATTACCAAAGATTATTAATTGACTGCCATACTTTGCTCTGGGAATGGTATATGTGTTTTTGGAGACAAAGTAATATAGTTCTGGTTCTCCACTACTTGCAATAGAAAGATTTTTAAATGTTTTCACATGTGTGCAGAGTTAATTATAGTTACATTTTCTGAATCTTGAAATTCTTTTTCTTATAGAAATTTTAGATGTTTCAATATAATATATATATATTAGTAGCCTAACACAGTCTAAGGAGGACATTACCCCAATATTGATGTGCATTCCAGTGGGTTGTTGGTCATATCAATATTGGAAATGAGTAAATGTTTTACAAATTCACATGTTTTTACAGTCAGCCTTTCTACTTGAATAATTGGATCCTATAGAATTTGCTAAGTAAATGCACAGAGATACTAGGTTTTCAGGATATTTGTTGTACTATTGTTTTCAAATAACAGACAAGCTAAATATCCAACATCAGTTACTGGTTCACCATATAAGCATATACCAAAGCAGTGGAATAAAACTCAGCAAATAATACTTATGAGGTAATTTAAGAAATATACATCATGTCTGTCTAAATGAGAGCCTTTAACTGTTGACATCAGTCACGGCTGGATTCAAGAGTTGATTCTGTTTCTTACTCATATTGAGCTGCTCAATTATCTTTTCATCTTTTTATATTACTTTTTGTTAATATGATGTATGCCATGAACTTAGTGACTTAAACACATTTATCATTTCACTTTTTGGTGGGTCAAATGTCCATGCACAACTTTGCTGATTCTTCTGTATCGTGTCTTGTAAAACTGTAATCTCATCTGAGACTTGAAGTCCTCTTTTAGGCTCTCTGGTAGCTGCCATAATTTAGTTTCTTATGATTGTAAGTATAAAGCATTCACCAGCTAGAGAGTGTCCGTCATTCCCTGACATGAGGTCCTTTTTACAGCATAGCATTTGCTTCTCCAAGATCAATAGGAAAATGCCCTTGCTGTACTCTGTAGAGCCACCCAGGTTTAACTCAAAATCAACTGATTTGGAACACTGATTATATTTGCAAAATTCCTTCATTGTTCCATGTAAGGTACTCTAATCAAAAGAGAAACTGCATCATATTCTTTCCCTTACTCCAAGGAGAGGAATTATGAAGGTGATGTGAGTTGTGGGTAGTCATCTTAAAATTCTGCTCCCCAAATGCCCAAGGCATAATGTGTTTATTTATTAAAACTATACTAATAAGTTGCCTACTTAACAGTATTAACAGAATAATTATATAAGACAAAGAATATTAACCCCATACATGGTGTCAAAAAATAAGATGGTTATTATATTTAATATTACTAGTAATAGCAGTATTGGCAAAAACAAAACAAAACAAAGCAAAGACTTGCAAAATGCATAACAACAGTATACATATAAGGCAACATACCAAAATTTTATAAGGACACACTTTTACAGTTTGGAGGTTTGGGATAATGGATAATTTTTTATTTTCTGATTATTTTTATATTAATGTATTATAGTCTCTTGTCTTTTGTGCAATAATTAGTGCACAAAGCTTTTGCCATATTCCAGAGCACTGTTATAATAAATGAATTCCTTTAATCTCAATGCAATTCTCTGAGTTTACTATTATTAGTATCCTTAGTTTACAACCGAAGAAGCAAAGGTTAGATGTTATGCTCAAGGTCACTAAATATTAAACATCACAATCAAAATAGTAATGAAGACAGACTATTTTTAGCATTCTTCTTTGCCTTTATATTAATATGCATTGTTTTCATAATAAAAATAATACAAATCGTGTATCATTTTAGTAAAAGTAAAGCTAAAGTAAAACAAGGCGATCTCAAGTTTATTAAAAAAAAGAGAGACAGAAACTGAGCTTTGTGTTTCCCTGAATCTTCCTCCATCCCTATTCTCTTTTGTAATACAGTCTTTTATAGTAGAGCTTCAAACAGTTGGTAAGCCACTCTGGTGGCCCTGAAACCTGCTGGAGACCGAACATTTCGCAGACCAAGAGTAAGGGGGCTATTCCTGGGAGAAAAATCTGTGCTATCCCAGCAGCTCAGTGCCTGAAAAGACCTCATCTCTGTTCTGAATTGGTTTTCTCCTCTCCAAAGGCTGTCCTTTCCTTTTCTATTTTTTTTCCCTCTTTTACAGGATCATTTTGCACAGAACTCCCACATAGAAGTGTTTCAGCTAAAAAACCTGTTCCCCTAACAAATGGTTTCCACCCAATCCAAAAGGAATCATCCAAGTTCTTTGAATGTCCGAAGCATTTTCTAGGTGGTTTTTGGAGTATTTCTGACTCGAGCAGCACCTCCTGGCATGTATGAGGACCCTCGCGATGAAGAACGATTTACTCTCATACCTTTCTGTGCACATGTCATGTGTTAAACAACAAAACAGTTTCGGTTCTCTCCTCTGGATTGTGGTTCATATGAATCCCCTTGACAACAACTGCTCAACATTTGTTCCTCCTTAGTTACTACTGTCAGAGAGAACCCTGCTTTCCCCTACAATTATTTTTTTTATTGCTTCCTGCATTGTTTGCTTTCTGACCTTTCCTTTTGTCCTTTATAAGTACACATATTAAAATAAAAATACCAAGGCCAAATGCCTCCTTCTTGTTCCTGCACAGCCTGCTCTGATGCAGAAATTTGTTTGGATTGGTCTTGAACTACGTGTGGGTGTTGGAGTGGGTGGAAGCAATGAAAGAAGAGATGAGGGGGCAGGAAAGGAACAGAGATGGCTTTCTCCTTTTCCTTTATTATCTTCTTGTCTTTCTTTTGTTTGCACCGTGGCATAGTCACAAAAGCAGAGTGGGATATTTATTAATTTGTTCATTTGTTCATTCATTTCACCAGATATTTGCTGTGCGAGGAAGTAGAGCTAAAACAATGTGCAAATGATGAAATAAAAAGCACTAGAGATATAATCAAAAACTGTGGTTTTCCTTGGCATTTAAACTTACTAATTTTGAAAGGTAGCCGCAATTCACAGAACATCCATCAGATATTTTTTGATGATCTACTTACTACTGGGCCTTATGTTAATTTCTGGGGACATATTAGTGAACTATTTAGAGATAATCTTACTCATTAAGAAGTAGCAGTTCAGAGAGCTATTTCATCCGTTTGATCCTTAATCAGATTGGTGCACTTTGAGGTTATAACAACTTTTCTCCCCAACCCAGCATTATAGTTATTTCTGCTTAAAGCGCTACATTCAAGTATAGACATGCTCACTCGAGCCCATCTGCTGCCAAGTGCTGCATTTACTTCTCCTCCTTATTGCACATTTTTTTTTAATCGTATGACACCAAAGTCCTTAGAGCAAATAAGTTTTAGAATAATGCAATCGGATACTAACTATATTGTAGGGTCTGTCACCCTTTTCTACTCCAGCAATGCCTGTATTGCTTTCATTTTTTTTTAAGATGTATTTATTTATTTATACAAGCACTGGGTACAGTCAGAAGTGAGGGAGTGTGAGAGAATTCATCAGAGCCAGAGCGGGAAGCAGAACAGGCAGAAAGAACGAAGTACACTGCTGATGGGAGCAGTGGGTGGCAGGAGAGGTCTGCGCACCATGTGGAACCCTCGCCTGGTGGCGGGGGATCGAACTGGCGCTGCAGAAGCTATGGGCAGCTTCGCAACCCAGCGCTCAACCGCTGCGCCATCTGCGAGGCCCAATGTCGCTTTCATTTTTAAGCAAGAACAAAATCAATTTTAATTGTTAGAATTTGAAGCACTATAAAAATGGAAGTATCACATGTATAAGCAGCCAGGAGGAAGGTGATTTAGTGTAGACTGATAACATATGCATCATTTGTGTCTGTAAAATGAAACTTAGACTGTGGTTAACGAATAGAAGAGAGGGAGCTAGGATGATCAGACTAAAAGAGGTTTTAGCTACAGCAATCAAACAACAGGAAATAAAAGGATTCCAGATGAATAAATAGGTAGTGAAACCATCATTATTTGAAGACTATAAGATACTATATATCTATATAAAACCTGAATGACTCCATCAAAAAGATACTAGAAACTAAAATGAACACATTAAAAGTCACAAAATCAACACACAAAAATCTGTTGCATTTTTATGTGCAAGTAATGAATGAAAAGAAAAAGAAATTAATATAATAATTGCATTCACAATCACATCCATAAGTATCAGATACCTAGGAATTAATCAAACTAAGGAGGTAGGGCATCCAAGGAAAACTAGACTACTATAGTAGAGGAAATAGATCATGTTACAAAGAGATGGAAAAGCATTCAATGCTAATGGATGAGGAGAATCAATGTAGTAAAAATGATTATTCTACCAAAAGTGACATAAAAACACAGAGCAATCCCCATTAAAATATTGATATTTTTCAAAGAAATAGAACAAAAAATTAAATTTCATATAAAACTGTAAAAACATGAAAAGCTAAAGCAATCCTGAGAAACGGAGAGAAATGAAGATATCATGTTACCTAACTTTAAACCATCCAATGAAGCAACAGTAATTAAAATAATATGACATTGGATCAGTGTGGCAAGAACACATATTCAAAAACACTCTCTTAGCATATGATCCATCAATTATACTCCTTGATAATGGATATCTGTAATTATACATTTCTACAAACCTATATAAGGAATGACTCATAAGATTAACTATGGACTTTGGGTGATTATGATGTTCAATGTAAGTTCATCATTAGTAAAAACTGCCCCATTCCAGTGAGTAATGTTGATAACAGGGGAGACTCTGCATGTGGGTGGACAAGAGGTATATGAGAAACTTCTGTATCTGCCTCTCAATTTTATTATAAACCTAAAACTTGTCTCAAAAAAAAAAAAGGCCTTAAAAACTGCAGGCAAGATGCAGAGCAAGACCTTGAGATGACCTGGAATTTTAGAGGTAAAAATATCATTACACCTTTATCTGAAACTTAGTGTATCTATATCTTCCTTTGGCCAGATGTGGTATTTCAATCTGAGAAAAGAAAACAGAAGATATGAGAAGATTAACTAAAAGATTAAGAGAACAAAGGAGCTTTTAGGTGATAGAGCCTATCTATAATTTGGCAATGAAAACATTCTCACTGCAAAATTATCCTGCTTCCTTATATATACTCAGGACTTTTTAAAGTTAGCTTGCAAGGTCAGAGTGATAATTGGCTTGATCATTATGCTACTTGATAAGATAAGCTCATCAGCAGTTACTTAACCTTTTTGCTTACTAGAAGCCATGCTAAACCTTCAATTTTCAGGGAGAACACATTGACTCTGACAACACCCAGCTGTAAGTCTCCCATCCACCTCACCTGCTGTTCATTTGTGCCATGTTCTCCCATTTCTATAGACCTCCCTGGTCCTCTAGTTCCTACTATTTCGGGATTTCTAGCTTCCTGCTGTAGTGCGGTGTTTTCTAACATTCCATAGCTTTTATTCTTAGTTATCCTGTGTCTCAAATTGTTAATACTCAGAATTTATTTTCCCTTTATTAACAAGATGCCACAAATTGCCAGCAAAAGTCTTAAATTAGTGGTTTGAAAATGTACTAAGATTTACTTTTTTCTATTTTAAAATATTTTATAAAAACAGAGATAGCTCCATCTCAAGATCTAGAGATGAAAACTGAAATATATAGTGAGAAGGAAAAAAGATTTTATGATTAAATTCTAAGAAACAGATCTACCTCTTGAATCCTATAAAATTAATTTACTATGATAAATAACTATACAACTCTACACAGCATAAAATATTCAAAAAACCATACCATGACAATAGAATTGGTTGAAAATATAAGAGATTCAAAGAGATTTAGAAAGTCTTTGCAAAAATCTATTGAATTTTATAATAGTTCTAATACATCTTTTCTGTAGTTAAACAAGTTTTGGAACATTAAAAACTATATTCATCTTTCTAAGTTTGATGGGGCCCATAACTACATTAAAGATCAAAGAAAATTTGTAATAAACATGATACTTATTTAATTTCATTTAATCTGACATCTCATGTATTTACTATTTTTAAAATAAATAAGAAATCCTCTCTTCATGTTTATTACAAAAATAGCAAATATTGGATGGTTTCACTTACATGCAAAATATAGAGAAACCAAACAAAGGGTCAGAAAAAGACAAAACTTGCAAGACAACAACAGATTTCATGCATACAATATGGGAAGGGGCAGGGGTTTTGAGGGGTCAAAACAGGAGAGGGAAGAGCACAAGGTTGATGGAGACAGGTACAATGGTGGTGGAAGAACTACGTATGAGGAGAAATCAAATGCTGTCCAAAATTTAACAACTGTGTAAGAAAATAAGTGAATGCATTAAAAAATATCCATGAAAATCCATTTTAAAATTTTATCTTTTAGGAGAACATTAAGAGGGATTCTGGACTGGAATATTAATGAGCAATGCATCATTAGTATGACTTTTAGGTTAGGGTTAATATGCCACTCCAAATATCTGTCTTCAAAATGACATCTATTTTCTAAAAACAAAATTTGACTCAAGGCATAAAAAGAAAAATTCTATTTTCTGTGAAAGTGCATTATAAAACTATACTAATATATTGAAAAATAAGCATCCACTGCATGGTTTAACTTTTCATTATTTGTTTTGCAGAGAGCAATTTTAAGTCTTAGTAGTCACCAATGAATAAGTATTTCCAAGTCATCTATGATTTCTAAGTGCGGGTGAAATTTTGCAGCTTTTTGGATAGTATGTTTGACCAATCAGTCCAACATAATAAAGCTTCTAGATCCTCTATGGATAAAATGTAAGAGCTAATGCAATTCTTATCATACAGGAATGTTCTATTAGTGTGGGCTAACAAGATAAACAGTTATATTTCCTCATCACCTCTGTAAGGGATGATCTCTACTCTTGATGCAATTCACGCGCTTACAAGGCAAGGCATGAAGGCTGTTCCCAGAGGTTTATCGCTAACATGGGCACAATTTAAGTAGTCATATTTATTCATCTATGTATTTCATTGGTTTTGTTTTCAGCAGCGTAATTTGCAAGTAAAAATTCAGAAGAAATTCTGACTCGATATATGCATTTAGAGGCATTCTATCTAGATGTATCTGACAAACATTAATTTGCTTGAAATTGAAAATAAGCCCTGATATCTGATCACCAATATAAAACAGAATGCAGACAAAACATCTTCAGGTTGACGAGCCCTCACCCAGGTATAGACAGAATAGTCACTATCTCTCTCCATTCAAAAATGATGTTTTATGATTTCGAATGTGAATGTCATATTGTTTTTTGCATATGAATCTTTCAGTTCCAGCTCTCTTATATTGAGAATCTTTTAAATATCCTGCTATAACTCAAATAGCTCCACCTTTGCTTTCTGGCATTGGATCGGGGATGCACTACCACATCCCCAGGGACATGTTGAGGGATGAGTCATGGAGCAGGTTTGCAAGGCAAGACCTTGCTGCTCAGTGAGCAGCCTTCTTGCTATTCATTAGCAGTAATAAACAAGCATGACTGATCATGTGGCAATGGTAGGAGGAAAGGCAAAGGGTAATCAACTTTCATAGGGAATGGAAGGGACATGTGGTCCACATATACAGGGAGTACTTCCTCTGCAGGCACTTGGTATAATTTCTGAGCTACTCCCAGACCACCTCAAACCATGGCCACACAATCAGTCAATGGCTACCTAGGTGTCCCTGACTGCTTCATGATGTGGGCCTTTGTCTTAAGGCCATCATGCAGGAGGGCCTTATCCAAATCCTTCACACATGGGTGCATAGAGAGGACATACACATACAGGTGCAGAGGCCCCAACCAGTAGAAAGGCCACATTATGGAAAGCTGTTTAGGGAACTTCACGTTGTGCTAGAATCAAAGTGCTTGTCCAGGATATTGCTTTGTCTGTCCTGTGTTCTCAACCTTTGGGTTGCCAGAGGAGTACTGGTTTATATAAATATGTATGTGTGTGAGTATGCTTTTGTGTATAGGGAAGGAGTGTTACTAACTCTTTTGCCTTGTGCTCAATTGTTAGCATGGCTTTTTTTTTTTTAAAGATTTATTTATTTATGCATGCAAGAATTGGGGTACAGGCCAGAGGTGCGGGGGTGGGGTGAGAGGATTCACCAGAGACAGAGTGGGGAGCAGAACAGGTGGATCTACTGAAATACACTGTTGAGGGGAGCAGCAGGCAAGACAGGAAAGGTCTGCTGCACCATGTGTGTCACCTCCCTGGCCGGGGATTGAACCCATGCTGCAGTGGCTATGGATAGCTTCATAGTGCTGAGACTTAACCCCTTGTGCCACCAGGGAGGCCCTGTTATCATGGCTTTCAAAGCAATCACCTTTCACTGTGATTTTTAGAAGCTGCATGAAGGATCTAGTGTGAGACAGGAACTGTTATAACTGGTTCCAAACTTTCTCTTTTCTTATTGCAACTTCCTTCTCAAAGTACTTCATTTCTGGTTACAAAACAAAATATTGGTGGATGGATGGAGCGACACAGAAGAGAGACACTAGATTGTATATGTCAATTATGCTGAAATCAAAGAAGCAAGAGGGGCCAGTCATGCTGACAGCACATGTGTAAACATTCATATGTGAGAGAGGAGAGGGGAGGGAGGAACTGGAGGATAAATAGTGCAGGCTGAGAATGCATAAGATCTGAAGGCAACCTAGTGGCTTTAGAATATTGAACATAAAGGAAAAAGCAATAGTGGCTGAGTTTAAAAAATTAGATAAAGCCCATGATTAGGAAGGACCATATAGACTTGGAGATTTTATGGAGAACAGTATTACTGAAAAATCTATAGAGTGCTTTAAACCCATAAAGGCTTTTCATTTCAGTAGTTGAGAAGGATGTTATTTGAAGTTGGCCCTTAAATATCTAGTTTAATATCAATATACTCAGTTACTAAAGAAGATGGGCAATTGTTGGGTTTTATTAGAAATATCCTTTCTTTTCCTCTCTCCATGCACATTAATTTTAATAAAGATCTTTCACATAAAGGGTATGTTTGTTTTGCCTTTGTGCACATGGATGGCTAGGCCAGTTTTAAAGTGTGCACCCCTTCATTCTTTGGGGTGCCTGAGTGCCCCTTGGAATATACTAATAGGATTTATTTGAAATTTTTTATCAGGTTTTTGTTAAAACTTGATAATTATCTTATTTTACCTGATTGAGCTATGATTTTATAATCCCCAAAGTAGACTATTGTATTTGAAGATACTACAGTTGTGCTGAAAACGTGGCTTTACCTAATCCATCAATTCTAGGTAACTATGAAATTGTTTACTCAGATGTCAGTGGGTAGATTAAAATATAACAAGCAAGAATACAAATTGCATTGAATATTGCTGTTCTACTGTTTCTTTGTTCCCTTTCTTTCATTCTAGCAATGGAAATTTATATAACATTTTCTTTTATTCTTTTCTGAAAAATCATTTAGAGGATAATATCTTAAAGTATTGAAATAAGCTTTCTTGCTTGTATTAGGTGCGTACCAACAATATCATATCACATGAAATAATCAAATAAGGTTATTATCAAGAAACCTATACATATGTATAATGTATAACTTTCCTAAGTAACATCTACTCTTCAGATAAAGCAATTTTGATATCTTAAATTAATTGCATGTTTCTTAAAACCTGTTCTAATATATAAACTGGTTGCCAACATTCTGCATATAGACAACCAAATGACGAGTAAATTCCTCTTTTAAAAGTAGTTTATCTGTATTTTTTCTCCTATAAGATTAATTCCAGTAATCACAAACTAACCTACAGCTCAGGTCAGCTGTTTTGAAGTATGTGTGTGCTTTAGAAATCCCTGGAGTCGCTTATGGACAAAGCAGTGTGTTGTCTTAGATAATAACAAGTGTCCACTAGGATCTAATTGAACACCGTATAAGGAGTTAGCAGACTACACCACTGTCTTAAGTTTGTTTTAGAGGATACACAATAATGGAGCAAATAACAGGTTATTTTTTTTCTTTTTTAAACCAAATATTTACTCATGGAATGAAACTGTTTAAAAATATTACTGAGGAGTTTTTCTATTGATGAATATATAAACATTTGGGGATATATTTAAAATTGTGAGTTTCAGGGCCCCCCCTGGTGGCACAGCTGCTGAGTGCTGGGCTGTGAAGATGCCCACAACCGCTGCAGCGCCAGTTCGATCCCCAGGCGCCGGCGAGGGTCCCACATGGCATGACAGACCTCTCCTACTGTGCCCACTTCTTCCCTTAGCAGTGTATTTTGTCAGTTCTGCCTGTTCTGTTCCCTGCTCTGACTCTGGTGACTTCTCTCACCCCCCCCCATGCTGCTGACTGTACCTAGTGCTTGTATAAATAAATGACTCTTAAAAAAAAATGTGAGTTTCATACACTATTATTCACAATAAAAATTATGAGATACATTTGTGGATATTTGAACAAAATCAAATGGCAAATGTTTGAGATGAATAATTTTGCCTTGAAAGTAGAATGGTTACAAATAATGTAACATCTTGAAAAGGTGACTTATCAAGTTTGCTAAGCTAACAAACACTAGAATTTGAACTTCACAGAAATGAAAAGATAATTTTTTAACAAAAGATGTAGGAGGCAACATTGTGTGGCATGTTCTGCTATCATACATTGCTAAAGACATTAGCACATTAAAATCACATGAATACTTTCAATCCCCATTAAAGACATAGATGTAACTGGAGTTGGTACTATATAAGATACTATATTTCCTTTAAAAAACATAGGGGTAAGAAGGAAATGTTGCTATGAAACTTTGTATGAGAGTAGGACAATATTTTCTTTTTCTAAATATTTTACTTATTTGTTTTTGAAGAAACTTGATTTAGAGGTATAAAAGCACACCCCTTCAGAAGCATGTCACCACACCACACCTACCATTAAGGCACCACAGTCCTCCAACATAGTCCATTGTGCTCCCTCTGTTTATTTTTTCTTCTCTACCCTCCTCTTCCCTTCTGATAGTCTCAGTTATAGTCACATTTCTAATATTTGTTTTTGGATTGCTTTTAACTAATCCTCTATTTTGTTTCTTTATATTCCATATGTAAGTGAAACCATGCTAGAGTTGTTTCTCTTTCTAACTTATTTCACTTAGTATTAACCCCTTAGGTTCCAATAATGTGGTTGCAAATGGCAAGGCTTCACCTTTTAATAGCTGAGCAGTATCCCATTGTATCAATAGACTGCAGCTTAACCCACTCATCTGTCCTTGGGTGCTTAGGTTGTTTCCATAGTTCCATAACTTCGTTAAAAAGCAACCAAGGGGTACCCATGGCTCCCCAATTTGCACACTAAAGAGTTCCAGCCATCCAAGTACACAAAGGCAATGCAGACTCTTAGTGTGAAAGAACTCTAATAGAATTAGTGTGTGTAGAAATGATAATCATTTCCCAGTGAAAACACCTAAAATTATGCATCCCTTCATGGGTAACTATGTCCAGCCAAATAGTGTGGACCCTAAGTGGGGATACTGAGGCCCAAAAGCTTGCCACAAGTCTAAGCACCTTCTGGCATGGAACCATAGGAAAGGGTTTCTGAAGCAAATCTGAGAAAGCTGAGACAAGCGAATACCACATCAAGATAATGGCTGCCGTTGTTAGCCTCTCTGCATGTCACTCACCCATATGTTTCTTCCAAATGTTTCTACATATCCCTTCTCCATTCGTCTCCTTCTGTGCACTTCCCAGCAGTACCTGAGGGTAGGTCAGGTCACAGGAATAAGAGGGAACTCTTTAGCCCACCACCCTTTCCTGTTATATAGCTTCACCTGGCCACTCAGCTCTGCTCCTTGTTAAGTGGGAGTGGGGAAAATGGCTCCTCCCCTTAACAGAGGTGTACCTGTAGCATCCTGACAATTATAAATGGTGTTGTAATCAATACAGGAGTGCATATGGCCTTTCAAATTAGCATCAGTGATATTTTTTAGACCATATATATGTTCATCAAAGATCTAAGTGAAAATTAAGTTACCTTGCTTAAAAAATGATGTTAAAATTAAATGTGAGGGGCCTCTCTGGTGGCACAACAGGTTAAGTTTGGACACTATGAAGCTATCCACAGCCACTGCAGCATGCATTCGATCCTCGGCCATGGTTCCATATGGTGCAGCAGACTTCTGATTCACCTGCTACTCCCCTCAGCAGTGTATTTCAGTAGATCTGCCTGTTTTGCTCCCCACTCTGTTTTGGTGAATCCTCGCACCCCATCCCTTATACCTCTGGCCTACACCCCAACTCTTATATGCATAAATAAATAAATCTTAAAAATATATAAATTAAATTAAATGCGAATACTGCTTAGGAATAGACTACAACCACAATTGAATCTTTAAGGTAAACTTAAAGGAATTTCTCACCACCTGGTCAGCTCCTGGGAAGGTTACATATGCTCTTTCTTCTCACAGGAATAGTAGTGGACAAAACACTTTGAGAAATGTTCTTAGAGTAATTTGTTCTCTCTGATATATCATTGAGATCTTGCAGTAAGTAAAACTTTATTCCCTTGGGGGAAAAAAAAATCTAAGATGATATTTCATAATGCATAGGCACTTCAATGCATAAATTATATTGTTTCTGTTTTTAAAAGTATAAAAATCTAAAAGCCAACTGATGAAGGCAAACAAACGTGTTATTCATGCATGCTGTCTTGAAAGGGTTAGATTTCTTATTGTTAACCTGCACTTTAAATGGCCTTTGCTAGAGATGCAGGAATTGCCCTAAGAGTGTTATCAGTATAAAAGCATCATTGTGTTCACCATTGCAGGAAATCTTTTTGTTCATATCAGCTCTATCTCTACTTTATGCAGCTGCTTGGTCAATTTGAAATGTTTTACTCAGAGATGACTAGGGTAAGACTTTGAATGCCTTTTTCTTTTTTAAAGATTTATTTATTTATACAAAAAGTGGGGTACAGGATAGAGGCATGAGAGGGTGAATGGACTCACCAGAGACAGTGTGGAGCAGAACAGGCAGACGGACTGAAGACACTGCTGAGGGGAGAAGCAGGCGAGGCAGGAGAGGTCTGCTGCACCATGTGTGTATCTCCCTGACTGGCTGGGGATTGAACCCGTGCTGCAGAGGCTGCAGACAGCTTCACAGAGCTGCGTTCAACCTGCTGTTCTACCTGGGAGGCCCTGAATGCCTTTTTTTCAGGAGATATTATCAAACACCGGTGAAGACAAATTTTCCTGAACAGAAGATCCATATTAAGTCATTTTTCACTCATTTTTCAGGTTTGTGAAACCAGGTAATTACAGAGGAGAGGAAAAGCAAAGACATTTAAGAGTGAAAGAAATAGAGAACGATACATTCATGCTACATAAAGAAGTGAGATGAGGATAAGAGAAACATGAGCAGATGAGAAGCAGAGAGAAAGAAAATCAGGTGTTTGAAGTAGAATGAAGATAGGCGAATGGATACTGAAGCTATTTCCTTTAACTTTTGAAAGGATTGATTTTTTTTAGACAGTGTCATTTTTTTTTAGCACTAATTTTCTGATAAATGCATTAATCACCTTGTGATGACAGCACACTTTTGAAATCCTTTGTCATTTTTGACATTCACAACAAAGGCAAAATAAACAGTTTCATAAAAGTAAATTGAGAATCAGACACTGGTATTCTATTCTAAATTGAGGACTTTGGGCTTAATTTGATGTTTGACCAAGTAGAGGACATGCCTGCTCTCTCGATTCTTCCCTTAGTTAACTGAAAGTTGAAAAGGACTTTGCTTTAGATACACAGGAATTTAATGCCATATGGATGCCATATAGGCTGACTCAATCTCTGAATCTTTAGAATTCAGAATATCCTCTTCCTTTATAGAAAGTTAGGGAGAAACTGGATCATTTCGATTATAATGCTCAAGACTACCTATTTTTTAAAATAAATGAAGCATGGAATAAGTGCTCTTCTCCATGAATTATCTGCAGGTGTAATAGGTAGTAACACTATTCTCCACACTGATAGTAGGTAGGTGGCCACTATTAATACTGAATCCACCATATATCTTCCTGAATATTAGTTTAATATTAAAATTCCCAGGAAAGTATTTGATTGATGACTGTAGATCATATGCCTATATAGGAAACCATGGCCAAGACTTGTTTTGCAAAAGATAGTCTAAGCTTAATTGGTGGAAGATTTGCCTCAGGATTATCCATTTCTGCTTATCTTCTCTGTCCCCTCCGCTGCTTTTTTTTTGTTTTGTTTCGTTTTGTTTTTGTGGGACCCTCGCCGGCAGTCGGGGAATGAACTGGCACTGCAGAGGCTGTGGGCAGCCTCGCAGCCCAGCACTCAACGGTTGCACCACCAGGGGAGGCCCCTGCTGCTTGTTTTAATGCCCCACTTACTTTGCAAAGCTTGACCAACAAATAAAAAGCAGTCGGGACAGAAATTAAAAGGTCTTTCAGAATCTGTGTGTAAGAATGCAAGATCAGAGGAGAATTTGCAGACTTTGAGTTACCTGGAATGAAACTGAAAGTGGAACCATAACTCTTGGTTCATAGTCTAGGAGACAGCATTTGAAAGCAACGAACCCATCACGATTGTAAGAGGTTCCACCTACAGTTGATTTCAAAGTGAGGGTTCCAACAACATATAATTTCAGTGAGCAGCCATTTGGCTAACCTTATATGGAGACTTCAAGAACTGATCAATCAGAATCCGACAGCTTACATTTTTCTAGACCTTTCTTTGTTCCTCAACCTTATAATATTGCCAACCTCCCCTCATTGAGAAGAATGAGTTGAGCCTTGTATCAGGTCTTTTTACAGGTCTACCTTGCAATAAACTCTTTTGTCAAAAAGTTGGTGGTGTAGTTACTTACTTTCTCTGAACAGAAGGCAGGTTTATACTTGACATTTGAACATCACTGGTGGTGGTGGGCTCACTCAAGTTGTCCAAAAGGGTGTCATTGGAATCCCCCAAAGGAAATCATAGTACCTTTTTAGGTAGTTGCCGAAATAGATTCCGAACCACCAATAAATAATGTATTGAGAAGTCACTATACCTCCATGAAGTCTTAAACATGGACTCGTGGTTTAGAACCAGAGAAAACAAGGTGCAAATTCAGATTCTAAGACATAGTTGGTGTGTGATAATGGTAAATAAACTAGCCTAAATAAAACTCTGTTAAAGTTTTCTTTCCTATGAAGATATGAAGAAAAATTGGGAAAGCTTTGTTACCATGAATACTAGAAATATTTATTGAGGTTTATACCTTTAACACTCATTTTCACATGCCAAGGGAAGCTCTTATTTGTCACTAAGGTTTATAATAAAAGTTTTTCTTCACTATAAAGATTTGGAAAATATTTCTTTCTTGTTTCAGGTAATATCATGAACAAGCAAAATTAAAAATACTCACTGTAGCGGCAGGAATGGCCACAGTGCAGGATCTCTGTGACCCGAGCAGACGGGGTAAAGGAGAAGAGAGTCCTGGAGCCCTTGGTGGCCTTTCCAGGTGTCATTGGAATTTACCAGGCACACATGGCAGGCAGGGATGCCAGGGGGGCCGGGAGGCTGGCAGGCCTCCTAGACCCCAGCAAGTCTTCATTCTTTCTGTGCTCTCTGGCGTTCTCTTGCGTTCTCTCCACATCTCTCGTGGTTCTTCTTCTCTGCTCTTCCGTTCATTCTTCTTTGCTTCTGCTATCATCCCCGTGGCACTGGCCTTATAAGCTCAGTCTCTCAGCCAGGTGAATCCCATCTACAGATGCCCACACCTTACTCCAGGTGCCCGCCATCAGGCATGCATTCAGGACCGCATCAAGGGTCTATCATCAATCCTGATGGCGGGAGGGCAGAAAAGCCCGATATCTTTTTCACTTACCCTACACTCACAAATCATTATAACACTTCTTTGATGTCACACTGTGGCACAGAACTGTAGACAAGGAGGCCTCCCTGGTGGTGCAAGGGGTTAAGTGTCAGCACTATGAAGCAATCCACAACTACTGCAGCATGAATTTGAAACTTGGCCCTGGAGGTGACACTCATGGTGAAGCAGACCTCTCCTGACTCGCCCGCTGCTCCCCTCAGCAGTGTATTTCAGTCGATCTGCCAGTTCTGCTCCCCACTCTGTCTCTGATGAATCCTCTCACCCCCACCCCGCACCTTTGGCCTGTACCCCAGTTCTTTTATGCATAAATAAATATATATTTTTAAAAAAGAAAACTGTAGTCAAGACCTTGCTGTTAAAAATCCTTTTGGCAATTAAATCTGAAGGCGAGAATTTTGATACCAAATTTTAGCATAAAACTGGCTGGCTTTTTTAAATATCTTCTTGGAAATTCTTAGACTATGATAAGTTATCTATATTTAAATATTACATATTTGTTCATTTATATACTAAAATTTGACCATAAAATGAGAGTTAATATGTATTGAGGGTTTATTATGTGCCAGGCGCTAATTAATTCATTGAATGTACTCTGTCTTAGGTAATTTTATTTCCCTTATGTTCAAATGAAAAAAAAAAAATGTGGTCAATCAGTTTCTCAAGACTACACATCAAATATTTAGATATTTAAATTTTTCCTTTTCTACAAATGAGGAAATGAAGATTCTTAGAAGCCAATTTTACTCCCTCAGGGTCACATGCATAATATCAAGCAGGAATGGGATTTACAAAGTATAAAGGTATATGCTTTGCCATTACTGTATCATACTTTGAGTATGGGTCCTCATACTCAAAGGACCAATCCACAGTAGCAGAAATAAATGAGAGAGCGTGAGAGAGAAGGAAGGGGGCAAAGAAAAATTTATTTAGAATATTCTAAAATTTTATTTTGAATTAGAAAGGAAAAGATACTTGCTACCAAGAGAATTTAGAGCAGAGAATGTTATGGAAGATATTCTGTCAAGCAATTAAGCAGCATATACTTGAAAAAACCTGATTACCTCATCTAGGGGCAATTTTTGTAACAGGAATTTGTTGCCACTTTGTGGCAGGAAACACAATGAGGGCACAACAGCTGTGGAGCAGGTTCTGCTGGAGCAGAAGTTCTTGTGTCATTTATTGAAAACACACAGGCTAGGAAAAGCTGATCATGAGACAATGTTACGAGGTCCAAGGTCCAGGGGGACAAGGAGGACAAGGAACAGAGAAGAGGACATTGTAACCATATGTCAAGAGACATTTGCATCAGCAGTGTTTGATATTATCACAGGCAGAGTCATCTTGAGACCACCATGGAGATAGTCAGGTCAATGGTGGCCGAGGCATCCCTGGGTCTGCCTTGTGATATGGGCTATTGTCCACAGGTAGTCAAGAAACTCTCTGTCGTGATTTGCAGATAGCAAATAGGTCACAGTTGCCCATGAGTGACCAGCTCATAGGAACCCATAGAATACAAGTTCAACTTTGAAAAAAAAAACAAAACAGCATTTTGTGGTGTTATTTTGTTACATTCTAGGGTCTTGTATTGTAGATGAAGGACAGCTGCCAAAAAGTTATTGCCTTGTATGGGAAAGATCTCTGAGAAAATTACTTACATTCATTCAAGTATGTCACAGCATTACATAAGTGCTGCAGTTTATATTGACAGCATCTGTTCCTTGTCCTGGCCCAGAGGGTGGCAAACCAGGTATAAATTCAAAAATGCAAATTTTATTGCATTCTTTCACAGCTAAATTCTCACATTATACCTCAAACCATGAATAAATTATACAGATTTACACTTTCTACCCCTTCATGTGATCATTAATCCTCTTTATTGATGAAAAACATGCTTGACTTATATGTATATATACTTTTAATTTCCATTCTGCTAAAGAGCTGAGTAGAGGGATATTTTTAGGTCTAATGATGATGATGATGATGACAATAATTACAATGATGACTATAAGAAAAATGATTTTGAAGTTAATAATTATGGTGATGACCTTAAAAAATCATTTAGATGCTATTTTTAATGCCAGAACTAAATTTTTACCTGTATCTGTGTTGTTAATTGGAAGCTAAAAAAATGTTATATTTATTAGACAACTGTGGAGAATTTGTCTATTAGGAAGAAACGACTATCCTAAATATACATTATATCCACTCTTTCAATTTTAACTGCCATCATTAATTTCTCTACTCTTTAATTATTCATTCACCCGACCATTTAATGCACACTAATTAGGTCCAAGTAAGGTGCTGGCATACCACAGAGAGCCAGCACAGACATAGCTATTACCTTCACGGACCTTCAACCTAGTCAATACATAGATGCTGGTTACATAAAACAAACTGAAAAACTGCAGCTGTGATAAGAGCTATGAGTGAAAGTAAAATGATGTTAACAGAGTTCATAAATGAGTATTTTTGTTTAATTATGAAAAATGGATTAAATGACCCATAGGAGTTCAAAGAGTAGAAGAGAAGTGTTCTAGGTACAGTGGTCAGAAGAGGTAGGGCATGAATATTAGTAATTGAAACCATCTTCATTTGAATTGGCAAGAGCTGGAGGAGTGTGATTCAAGATACAAGTAGAAAGGCATATAAGAAAGAAAAAGCATTTATAATTAATATGAAAGTTTGGTTTAAGACAAAACAGATTATTAAATTCTGAATAACTTTTGCATGGTATGCTGACATATTTATCACATATTCTAACCGAACCTACTTGGCTCTTTGTGCTCTTTGATCATTTCTGTCCACTTATACTATACTGTTACTTCCACAATTCCTGGTACTTCTTTCTTCCCCTCTCTATGAAAATATTATCTTGTAATTCTGAACTACAAGGAAATTTGTTTGCCCTAAGTTTCTTTGTCTAAAATTTTTCATGCCGTGATTTATCCATAAACCAACAGATTGCATGTTTCCTGAGACAATAATTTAATATTTTCCTACCACCAATTCTGACTTAAGGCCTTACTTTTAAAATATGTGTAAAACCTAAAAATTTGAAGATTGTTACTATTCTTTATACACACATTACTTACTGTATATAACCACAAATTTTTGAAAATAGTACTAAATTAAACATTTTGTCATTAAACTATAACAAATATAAGCCACCATAGTGTTATTAATGAAAACTTCACCTATCACTAAGGTTTTTGTAGTCAAATTTGGAAATCCTATAAAGAAAAGTAGGAACTGACATGTTCAACAAGTATTTTTAGATGTTTGAAAGATTTGCCATATATGGTTATACATATATTTGACTATTTTGTAATTTTGAGAGAAATGGAATATAGTCAAGAAAGTCAATTACACTAAAAGCCCAATAAAATGTTTAAATGTGAGTAAAATCATACTATGAACCTACTTAGAACCCTTTAATATATTGATTTAACATAGAAAGAATGTGGGTGGAAATCAAAGGAAAAAGAAAATGGAAAGAAATTGTAAAGAAAGTATCTTATTTAACTAAACATTACTTCTGGAAAGAAAAATGACAGCATGAGAAAAAACAACCTTAGAGCCAAGTATATGGTCCATGAGACCTTCCAACTTGGGGGGGGGGCAGGGCGGAATAATAGTAAAGGGATAGAAAGATTAGTCTTTCAAGTAGAATGGCATGAAAGGTGTAGGAGGTAGCCAGCCAATGACTAGGAAGAGAATTCTGTGTCTTCAAAGGAATAAATATAAAAAAAAAAGAAAAGAAAAGAACTGCTGGCTGAAGTTGTTCCCTTCCCAAATAAATTTTTATTTGAATAAATAGCTCGTTTTCATGGTAAATCTTTATTTTTCAAAATATACACTGTAAATACAAAAGAATGAAGCTTGACCACTACCTCACACCATACACAAAAATCAACTCAAAATGGATTAAAGAACTAGATATAAGACCTGAAACCATAAAATATATAGAAGGAAATATAGGTGAAACACTATGTGATATTCACATCAAAGACATCTTTAAAAACACATCACCCAAAGCAGTGATAGTGAAGGCAAAGATAAACAGCTGGGACTACATCAAATTAAAGAGCTTCTGCACAGCAAAAGAGACAATAACCAAAACAAAGAGAAACCCCACCAACTGGGAGAACATTTTTGCACCCAACACTAATGATAAAGGACTGATCATAAAAATCTGCAAGAGCTGATGAGACTCAACAACAACAAAGAAAATAACCCAGTGAAAAAATGGGCAGAAGAGCTAAAAAGAAACTTCTCTGAAGAGGAAATGCAAATGGCCAACAGGCATATGAAAAAATGTTCAACATCACTTGTAATCAGGGAAATGCAAATCAAAACCACCATGAGATACCATCTTACACAAGTGAGAATGGCACATATTAAAAAAACTAGCAACAACAAATGTTGGCGAGGTTGTGGAGAAAAAGGAACTCTTCTGCACTGTTGGTGGGAATGCAAACTGGTCCAACCAGTATGGAGAGCTGTGTGGAGATTTCTGGACCTACTAAACATAGAGCTTCCATATGATCCAGCAATTCCACTCCTAGGTATTTACCCAAAGGACACAGAAACATCAATTCCAAACAACACCTGCACCCCTATGTTTATAGCAGCACTGTTTACAATAGCTAAGCTTTGGAAACAACCCAAATGCCCAAAAATAGATGACTGGATCAAGAAGATGTGGTACATATACACCATGGAATATTACTCAGCATTCAAAAAAGATAAACACATGCAATTTGCAGCAACATGGATGGCGCTGGAAGGGATCATGCTCAGCGAAATAAGCCAGAAAGAAAAAGAAAAATACCGGATGATCTCACTCATAGCAGGAATCTAGAAAACTTAAATGAGGGACCAGGAAATGAATAACTATAAGAAAGTGAAAATCAAAATCAACAAAAAACTATGAACCAGAGACATTCTATGGGGGGTAGGGGGTGGGGAGTGGAGGGATTGGGGTCAAAATGAGGGGGTTGCAATTGTATGGGGAATATAAAAATAAAATTTATTAAAAATAAAGTAAAATAAAATTTGTGTAAGTGCAAAAAAAAAGAAAATTATATCAATATTCATATTGATTAAAATTCATATTACCCTAGGTAAAATTTTATGACACTTTTAATTAAAAAATTATGCAATTTCTAAGAAAGTTTGATTATCCATAATTTAATAAAGATATTAAACAAATGTGTCTTTAAAGATCTAGTAGAAAGATGCATTCATATATGCTTTAAAGACCTCCAAAGTAAGCCATTTATTCCTTCAACAGTTATTGAGCACTAACAGACATTTCCTTAGGGTTGTGAGAGAGGGCTCAACCTGAGCCCAACTACTTATTGGTGTTGGGACCTTGGTGAAATTACTCATTATCTTGAAGCATATTACATTTATTTTTGTAAAATGGAGTCAAAATATTTATTTTATAGAATCACTGAGAGATTAAATGAATCGGATGGTGAAAAAACTTAGAACACCTTTAAAGTCTATTATTTATTAAGGTAAGGGCAAACAGAAACAAGTTCAGAAATTTTAGCTACCCTATGCCAGTCATTGTACTAAATGTTAGGTAGTGCAAATGTTTGTCATAGAAAGAAAAGATGTAGTGTCTACACTCAGGGATTTTGTGGGATAGCAGAGTGCTCAGAAATTTAAGAGTGGAAAGTACTGACACTGACAGATGCTCAGGAAGCAACTGGAAGGAGGTATGACACTGGATTTATGGTGAAGTAGCTAAGTTAGATCCTCAGAATTGTGCAGACTAGTGTTATTTGCTACTTTGGAATAAGTCAGTTTTAGCTCTGTCTACAACCAAGTGAGTTTAAGTCATGGAAACTTTCTAAACTTTGGTTCTAAAATAAAATTTTACATGAGCTGAGTTTTGTTTTGTTTTTGACATACTGACATTCTGCTCCTCTCTTCTTTCTGAGGTTTTGGGCTTAGGAACTATCAGTACAGGTGTCAATTTAAAAAATAGCTCTGTGTACGTGGATCCTCTGATTATATCTATGGAAAGTGCAGGGTTCTTCATACTTTGACAACTGTTATCCTAAATGCTTTGGGAATTCAGAAATAGGGCAATGTAAATATAAGAAGTTTAAATTAGATTGATACAACCAATAGATTAAGCAACCAAATATTCAAGACAAAATACAATTAAATAGTAAGCATTTTCAGATGCAATGTCATTGCCTAAGCCCATGAATGAAGGTGGTAGCACCAAAACTCTACTGCTAGACATTGTGCTATACACTGCCTGGCACTTATAAATATCCATGCTTGAAATATAATGTCACTTGTAAATTTGAGAAAAAAAATATACACTGTAAAATGTAAGTCACCTTGCCCTATGTTACTTCCATGATCTAAATTTAAGATGCTCCTTTGTCTAAGAGAAAGGGTTAATTTATGTTTATATATGTATAAAACATAGTTTATACATAACTTATAGTTTAGTTGCTGATATATTATTTCAGAAACTAAAGTCCTCAGAATGCCTGCTTCTTGTTGTTACGTTTTGATATGCCTTTGCCATTTTTCTCTTTCTTTATTATTGTAATAAAGGTTTAAACCCCATAATTTTTCTATGTATAGGTAGTTATGAAAGAGTTTTCAATTTCAGATTTTCCATATGTTGGGTTAACACTATTCAATACTGCCATGAAAGCAGGTGAGTCAGCATTAATCACAGAATCATACAGCTGGAAGGAAACTTCAAAGGTCACATAGTTAATTCTCCTGACTCCACGTAGACTGCCTTGAAATTAACCTAGACAAATAGGTGTCAGTCTAAGAATGTAAAGGTCAAATGGCATATTAATGTATGAACACCCATAGCCAAGTGGATTTTGAGGTGATAATTTAGGTAATTCAAGCACAATATGTTCACATTGGTTCTATCATCTCAATATATGAATATTTCCATTTGGACAGCAGTGTAGTTTTGCATGAGAAAGTGCTTTGTGGTCTGAAAGGTCTATATTAGAAGATTTTGTTGAGAATGGAAGAGAGTAGTTATCTGCTGCTGTGTAATAAACCCCTATAAAGCCTCTGTGTAATAAACCCCTATAAAGCTTATTGACTTAAAACTACAAGAATCTGTTGCTCATGATTACACAACTCTGCAGGGCTTAGTGGAAATAAATGGATTATTTCTCTTCCACATGGTGTTGGCTTAGGAATGTGGATTTGGATTTTGCATCACAAGATTCACTCTTATCTTTAAGACTACAGAGGGGATTGCTGGAAATAGTCTGAACATATTTACATGGAGGTTTACTATCAAGAGTGCAAATATAGATGCTACAGATCTCTTAAGGCTCAGAGATGGAATTGATAGAAAGACATATTCATTGTATTTATTAGTCAAATAGGTTATAAGAACAAGGTCATACATAAGAGCAACAGAATAACTCTTGATGTAAGGAAGATGAGCATATACAGGTAAGGGTTACATTTCTAGGATCAAATCTTAGTAAAATCTACCACAACAATCTACTCTCTCTGGTGAAAGTCTATCTATCTCCTCCAACATCCTTCCCCCTTAAATATTGCCTCATTAGGACTAGACCTGAAGTCCAGTTGTTGTGATCCTCATCAGATCTGGATTCAGATGAAATTTCATGGGTGTAAGTCAAGTTCCCCTGGAAAACTGATAATCAAAAATATTAGTTACAGGGCCTCCCTGGTGGCGCAGCGGTTGAGCACTGGTTTGCAAAGCTGCCCGCAGCCTCTGCAGCGCCGGTTCCATCCCCGGCTGCTCCCCTGCCACCGGAGGAGGGTCCCACATGGCGCACAAACCTCTCCTGCCGCCTGCTGCATCCCTAGCAGTGTATTTTGGTCCTTCTGCCTGCTCTGCTCCCCGCTCTGGCTCTGGTGAATTCTCTCACCCTTCTGCGCTTCTGACTGTACCCAGTGCTTGTATAGATAGATAGATAGATAGATAGATAGATAGATAGATAGATAGATAGATAGATAGATAAATAAATCTTTAAAAATATATATATTAGTTACCTGCACCTTATATTATTTATGAGACAGACACAAGACAATGGAGACGCATTTTCAAAGAGAAGAACACACAGCGTATAGCAGTCTCTGTTCCATAGCGATTCTGAAATAAAGCAGTCACTTGCTTTCAGAGCCTCCTACTCCTACAGACAGGGGATGCTCTTTGACTAGATCCCAGTCCCAGCGGTTGGCCAACTTTTGTTCCTATCCTTTGAGCTATTGTTCTTGCTTTCTGAGATGTCATTTCTTTATCATAAGTGATAATTTGACTTGCTTCTTAGTAGCTTTTTTTTTTCTTTTGTTTTAAAGATTTATTTATTCATACATACAAGAAGCGGGGCACAGGCCAGATGTGCGGGAGGATGAGTGGACTCACCAGAGACAGAGTGGGGAACAGAACAGCCAGACCGACTGAAATACACCGCTGAGGGGAGCAGCAGGTGAGACAGGAGAGGTCTGCCATGCCCTGTGAGTATCTCCCTGCTGGCCGGGATGGAACCCGCACTGCAGAGGCCGCAGATAGCTTCACAGAGCTGTGCTCAACCACCTGTGCCACTGGGAAGCCCAACTTTTTTATTCTTGATTCTATAAACAATTGGTGGTCAGAAGCCTCTTTTCATTTTAAATTGTCTTAATCCTGTTTAGTCCAAGGTACTACAAGTTTTCTGAGAATTTTGTTTGAAGTTAACATGTCAAATTATATCTAATTTCATTAGACAAAAGCCACACCCACAATCTCTGTAATACTGGCCTTTCTCAATTATTCATGACTCTGCTGGAAACTGTCATTAATCCTTTCAGAAGACTTTTTTTTTTCCATGTTGAGAAACTACAGAAGAAAACTCTAAGTCTTTCTGAGGTTCTAAAAGAGTTCTATGGAAGGACCCTTGATTTGATCTTACCCTGAAGACATGTTTTACTGGTGGTGTGCTGGATTTGATATTTGCCTGAGACTATTTTTATCTCAGAGACTGGGGATTAGAAATCATTGTATTTTCCAACCTAGAAAGTCCTCAGATGGAAATACTTCCTCACAACTCTATTTCAAAATTGAACATTTTCTTGCGTAGTTCATTTTTTCTTGTATTTTATAATACACAGTAAACAAAGTCAATGGATATTTTTGACATTCTGCTGAGATATTTCCTCAGTCAATTTTCAATTATCTTATGCTGCAGCTTCATCACCAGCCAGGGAGCTAACCCATATAGCACAGCAGACCTCTCCTGTCTCACACGCTGCTCCCCTCAGCAGTATATCTCAGTAGATCTGCCTGTTCTGCTCCCCACTCTGTCTCTGGTGAATCCTCTCACCCTTTCCCACCCACCCCTGCACCTCTGGCCTACACCCCTGCTCTTATATGCAAAAATAAATAAAATAAATAAAAAAAGAACTATGTAACCATCAGTTCTAAAATAACATAGGAAGTGGGGATGAAAACTGTTATTGTTTGAGAGAAGCATCTTTCCTTCTAGCTTTCTTTTCTTATATGTAAGGATATTAGTAATTTAAACATTCAAACTTTAGTGAGCTTTTCTATTTCTTTGTTCACTCTTAGAGTATATTATTTATTCTATCCATTACAGAAATGTAGTGTGGGTAGATGAAGTCATCCCAATAATAATGTGAGATGAAGTCATCATTTATATTTTGGTATTGTTGGAGGTAATATTTGCAGATAACAAGAAATTTTAACCAAATACCATATGGCCTGAATCTTTACACTTTTTCTTTTTTAAACAGGGATGTTTTTCCCCTAACAGTTTCCTTAGAGTACAAGCCAAGCAATTTTTGGATGAGTACATTCAGGGGTATTGACATCTTGTTCTTTTGTTGTAGGCTTCAGGGAATGAGTTAAAAGGCCCTGGAAGCACCAGTGGTTAGGGAACTCTGGATGACATATTGGCTATGACAAAAGGCGCTCCATGCACAGTGTCAGCAGCAGTGGCAGTAACTGGTTCTGGCAGGATGGTCTTGACAGTGGCTGATGAAAGGAGGCACTTTCATCTTTATGAGTTTTAGAGGCAGTTCAGAAAATATTTTCAAAGTTCTATTCTGGAAATACTGAGAAAGAGAACATTCAATGGTTTCAGGAATGACACTGGAGACCCCCTCTGCTCACCAAAAGCTCTACAGAAACAGTGATGAGAGTTTCGTGTTTCTGTCCTTTTCTCCACTTGCTTCACTTAGTCTACACAGTGTTGTTCACCGAGTAAAGAGGAAAGAGAAGGGAGTAAAAGAGACCCTAAGAGAGGAACAAGGATAGTGAACAGAACCAATTTGACTCTTCAGTCAATCCAACTCATGTGACTAGATCAAAAGAAGCTTAGGAAGATTATAATAGAGAGTGGATTTTAGGTTCCTGAAGAGCAATGAGTGAAAGGATATTCCTGTAGAGTTGGTGAGAGCCAAATAAAGAAGCTTGGGTACTTGATTAGAAGGAAAGAAAAGTCTCACAAACTAACCTCGGGGTTCATAGATGTGATATGTTAAACTCCAAAGCAAGGGATCAATATCGGATGTGTAGGGAGTGGTGAGTGAACCCTGGCAAGATTCTAAGTATAAATCACAATGAACAAAAGGAAAGGAAAGAGAAATTTGGGGAGTGCTGAAGAGTGGCATTCATATGCAGGATCATTTTAAATTCAGACTATATTTATACAAATTTCTTCCTTTATGTCAGACACTGTATTAAGCATAAAAATAAAGATTCCACAATACATTTCATATTTTAAAAATAACATGCAAAAAAATTATGATCCAATACCCAGAACACTAAAACATAAAATTTTAAATTATCCCCATTTCAATTCACAATATTTATACAGATTTTCGTGTGTGTGTGTTTATATGCAATTTTAAAGATGTCAGGAAGAAAATGAATTTATCCAGCACTAGTGAATTTTTATCTTCTACTATAAGTAGCATCCCAAACTTATTATTTGTGAAGTAAGGTTGATGATATCTTATAATCTGAGGCCTATTTCTTCTGTAAGATTTATTTTTGTTCCTGTTATACATTCTACCCTTAAAAATGACCTCCACCGGGTCAATGGTTTTTACTTCATCACATATAAATTTTATCTGCTGCCCATACAACACTTGAATTTTCCTGAAACAGTTAAAGTTGCTAATTGAAAAAATAAGTAAATACATGCAATTAAAGCCTCAAAGGAAAGAAAAATGCAATTTAAATAATATTAGCACATGTATTTACTATATAATATACTAATATATTGCTAGGCATCCTCACTTTTACTTTTTCTACCAACCTGTGAACTCAATATTACTTTTTAAAGTTCTGTTTCACAAGCTAGATGAAATAAAGCAATTTGACCAATATTAAAGATTCAATATGTGGCATATTCAATTTAAGAATTTACATGCTATGTCATAAAAATCACATAATTTTCAAACTTACAACTTTATCACATAGCAATATAAAATAATTTTTGATGCATGAAGAATAATGTTTGGCATTCATGAAAAACTAAACACTATAATGCTTGGGTTACTAACAACAGCACAATTTAGGTCAATGAAAAGAAGAAGTTTGCCCTTTCAAACCAAAACTTTCTGTTGAAGCTAAAAATAACTATTGATTTAAAAATAAAAGTGTATTGCATTTCTGTTTCCAGGAACAGAGAAGATATATGCTTTTCCTTATTCCTTTATCCAAGTAGTCCTGCATTTTAGTCCAACTAAAAGCCATGGTCAGTATATTTTTTTTAAAAAGATGAAGAAAGTTGGAGAGAAGAAGGAAGACCAGCTAGGAACCACAGGGTCCAAACAGCGGCATGGTGGTATTGAATTCCTTGTGTTTTCTTTTTTTACTTTGTATATCACAGACTTGGAATTCAAAATTGGCAACCCAGAAACACCAGTGAACTCAAGCAATGTCCCAACAAAAACCTCCTCATTCTAGCCAATGATTTGGGAGATTATTTTTGGAGCATAAATGCTCAATTTGAAGCAATCACCAGAGAAAAATCTGCAGCCCCACTCCACAAAGTTGGCAAGGGCTGAAAGTAATCTCAACTGTAGCTCCACTAGGCTGTAGAGAGGCTCCCTAATCCTAGGCTTGCTTGAAGTCAGAGAAGGTCAGGTAGAGAATCCGGATTTTCATCCCTGCTGACCGGTAACAAATCTCACACTGGCCAATGTCAGGGAGTCCACATGGAGAACCAGGGTTCCATCCAGCAAACAGCAACAAATTGTCTTTTGTGGTCTTAAAATTGAATAACATTGAATCTCAGTGAGAAAGATATTTCTTCATTTCTCTTTTTGAGTTTCTTATTGCACCAAAGAGAACATTTCTGCTTAAGACCACCATTTCTTAACAATCTCTCCCTCTTTTAGCAAAGACAAAGCCTTCAACTCAGAATCTTTAGCTAGACTGATACTTAGATAGCTAGGTAACATTTTGTATTATTACTTTGCATTCACAGTGTTTATTTTTTAGTTGTCAGACATTCATTAAAAAAAAATTCCCTTTCCCATTGTATGTAAATTTTCCTTTTAGAAAATATTACTTTCTTCTTAAAGATTTAAAGAAAAATAAACAATAAGGGTGCATAAGAATTGAAAAGAAAACTTATGACAGCATTATGTCAATGAAAAATTTTTAATTATTACGCATTAACTTGTACAGTTTTCCATGTGCTATGAGAGATTAATGTCTCAGTTTAACTAGTGCAGAAACTGAAACTAAGTGGTTGATTCTAGGTTCTGTAGATAGATCCTACATGTTATAGGTCAGTTTCTCAGTTACTGACCCTTCTTTTAAAACAATGCCTCTATAAATTAAAAAGTTTTGCTTCTACAGAGGGATTGTATTCCAGGTTGGTTGGGTCATTGTCTCTGACATTAACAAAATAACTGTGAGACTCTTAAACCATTCCCTCTAGCAAAAGCATGTAAGATTTATTAATAATAACACAAATGCGATTTTTTTAAAAAAATGGAAATCAGGTTATTTTAACTCTCTTTAAAAATAAACTTATTTTGTTGATTGCTACAATGCTGATCATCTAATAAAGAGCCCTGAGGTAAATAACCTAAGCAATTCTGGTGTTCTTTCTTCTGATAGATCATCCATTTATAGATTGTAGCTCAGAAAAATAAATAAAATGAAGATATTATTAAATTAAAAGAGAAACCTTAAGTAAGCCTAAATGCATTAAATAAATGACTTAATAAAATCTATAAGATTGAAAAGCACAAGTTATATGGGTTAGAAGAGAAAGTAAAGGAATATATTTGCATAAGTTTTGCTCTGAAATTGAATTAAATGTTACATCTTCTTAAGGTTCAGGGAAAAAAAAAATCACAGTTATAGCCTTAATCAGGGAATTGTAATGGATAGCCTTTATTATTCAAAGAAGTAGACTGTGATATTAATCAAAAGAAAGTATAGAGAATGCATTTCATTTATTTAATGAACATATTTGAACAGAATTTAGTGTGCAGAATGGGGATCACTCTATTAAAAGATTTTGGTTTCCTACATTCTTACACTCTTGATGTATTTCACTTTTTGTTGAGATAATCATGTAAGGTATTAAAACCTTTTGGAATATCTCTTAAAAATTATAGAATTATATGTAAAAGTACATTTTTAATCAAGTGATGTTTGCTAAAAGTTCAAATCCCTAGTTACTGAAATTAGTCTTTTAGAACTTTTTTTAGTAAGACATAAAGAAAAAATCCTGTAATTATATTCATTAAATTATTATTTTTAACTACATTGCTTGAGAATTCTGAAAACCTTCAATCACATGAAGAAAATAGTCTGTTAATAACTATTAAACACAAATAAAGAAAGCATACTAGTTACTAGGTGTCAGTACACTACAGTAAAAATTTCTTAAGGTTTTAATCATTTTATCTCTGGTGATATCCTTAGGATGCCTATTGTATTATCAGTTTCTGAATATATAAACTTGGGGATGGGATATAGTTCTGGGTAAGTTTAGTAAACACCATTGAAAAAAAAAGAAAATATTTGCAAGGTAGAACAAATTAATTATAAAGTATAGTAGACCCACTTTAGGAAGTTGCAATTAATAATTGCATTATATAATGTGAACAAATCTCATGTATGTAATAGATGTGAGACCCCAAGGCATTAAAATCGAATTGATGCTGTCTACTGATACTATATAAATTCTAAGATATCACTGTAGAATGCATAGCACATTCAGGAGACTAGCAGAGGTGTGTAAACAGTTGAAACAGTTGAAGTCTTTCCTGTTGTTACTACATTGTGATGCAGATAGTCTAATTTTCAGAAACATTTACAATTTAAGCAACTGAATGGAGAAAATATTTAAGTTTATATAGGAGATCATTTTCAATAGAAACTTTTTATAACCTTAGTGATAGATTATTTCTTAGAAACGCCAATGGTTCTGTTATGGATAATCTGTACAAAGGTAAACGTTTTATGGTATCAGGCAATATTTCAGAACAAAGTGAGAATTGAATGAGAATGAGGATTTCAGGCTTATAAGAATTTCTTTCCAAATAACAAACTTTGGGATAAATTAGCCATTTTTTCCCTAAGACACATAAGTAAGAAAACTTACATGCCACATAAAAATTATTGCTCGTTAGTCATTTTTAGTCATCAGTTTAGAATGAGCCAAAATAGCTTGTCTTGTCCATAACTTTAATTTGAAATCCCTCCCGATATCACCAATTTCAACCAAATGACATATTTATTGAACATTTTTGCATCAATTCTGATAAGATAAATATCTCTTGGGATCCTCAAAACAAATTATCATTGGGAATATGTGATTATATCCATAATTATTGGAATTGCTCATTTTTGATTTAATGAGACAAACAGTGAGAGGTGAACTATATAAAATTTAACCCCAGGCACAGAAATATAACAAAGAAGATTACAACTTAAAGAAATTTCTAGGGAGTCTTATCTGCACCTAAGAAAAATTACTGGATTAAAAAAAATGCAACATTTTTAAGTCCTTTCATTAAATTCTCCTAAAGTGTTAGGAGTTATAAATATTAACTGAAACAGACTGTCTTGATTACAAAAAAAAAAAAAAAAAGAGCTCAAAAACAAGTATGTCCTATATGGAGTATACTTACCAATGAACAATTTATTATATAGTCAACACTAAGAAGCACTAGGTTGAAAATTGGTAAAGCTAAGTCTCAATGTAGAATTACTTTGCAGTATTAACAGTAACATTATTAAAAAAGTAACATTATTATTTAACATGTTTTTATTTTATTTTGTGATAACAATACCATGTATCCATGTTGTGCTCCATTTTACTTTGACCAGTACTCGCTGAAAGAAGAGTGAAGTATGAAAGAAGAAAACTAATTTTTGCACATGTGCTGAGAGAAGTGGTATAAAGATACCAGCATGAAGAAAGAAATATCATTTCACTAAAACAGAAAGTTTATGTGACAAAGAAAAAGTGAGACACAAGTGAGATATAAGTGAGATACAATTTTAAAATGTATTGGAGGTATGTGTAATCTATTAAACATTATTTTTGGAAAACTCTAGTTTTTTTTTTGTTTTTTAAATACCTATTTTGGGTGAAGATAAATTGACATTTGTTGTATATATAACATGATTACCTGTATCAACAATGTAATGTCAGGAAAATGAATAACTATAAGAAAGTGAAAATCAACAAAAAACTATGAACCAGAGACACTTTTTGGGGGGTGGGGGGTGGGAGGGGAGGGATTGGGGTCACAATGGGGGGGTTGCAATTGTATGGGGAATATAAAAATAAAATTTATTATTTAAAAAAAAAATAAAAAAAAATAAGTTTTAATCTTTTTTTTTTTCCATGAACACTAGTTCCCAAGAAAATGAACTGACCAAGTATTTTCAAATGAGGACTTAACCCTCTTTTTTTCTAATAAGCGATTGACATAGGTATTTTGAACTAAAATAGAAAAATAAAATATGAATCACTTTAAAAATAAAGAAATTATTTATTGAACACACAGTATTCTTAACTATTTAGATATAGAAAGCATTGAGCAGGAGAAATCAGAGTTCATAGTTTCAATTTCATTTTTTAGTCATCTATTATGCTTGGCAATGTGGCCTTTGTGTCTGGCAAGAATCTCATCACCTGCAGAACTACGCTGTTAGCTTCCAAGAGGTCTAAGTAAGCCCTTTAAGAATATGCAGCACTGTTTGTGGTGTGCAAATTTATTTTGGGCCATGTCACAAAGAAGAAAGAAAAGAAAAATGAACAATACAAAAGTAATGCACAACCTGTTATCTTCTATATAGAATGAGACTATAAACTAAAATTGTTTATCATAATTGTAAAAAGATAAACACCATTTTCCTATTTTTTTCTGATTCTCATTAGAGCACTGTCAATGTCATTTCAATTACCCAATGACCTTTTTCCTATCCCATAGCTTGTGTCCTCTGGAAAATATCATTTGGACTTTATAGTTTTCTTTTAAATAGTATTTTCATTGCATTTGTATGAGTTCTTAAGTTATTATTTGTAGTGGTTGTTTTAGATATTTTTAAAAGGTATTGTATTTGTAGGTTGTATTCTGTGTCATTTTTCTACAAAACTGGTTATATTTATTATTGTTTCTGCCTACAATTTATTTGTTTTCCATTATATAAAATTCCATCAAATGATTTCTCATAATTTACTTTTAAGGGTTGCCTATGTTTTTTGAATTTATTAGCATCATTTGCTTTAATAAAGTGCTACTAAGAATGTCCAGTGTATATTTCTTGATGTTCACATGCAAACATTTCTCTAAAACACATGTATAAGATGAGACAATAATGGGTTATAGGATATGCAATTGCTCAGTTTAACAAAATAATGTCAAATTGTTTTTTCAAAACAGTATTCCAATCTAGCTATCATTATATAAGACCCTCCATTATTTACAATATTTTCTGGAACTGGATTATATTTCCTAATTGTTGTCCTTCAAATTTAGTATAAAATAATGACATTTATGGTCTTAATTTGCATTTCCTTATAAAAATAAGATAAAATTTTCACTGGTTAATCCATTATTTGTGCTTTCTTTTCATGAAATGTCATTCACATTTTATAGTATTTTCTATTAGATATTTTACCATATTCTTTGATATTAGTAAATAGTCTTTGTGTTGGCATGTTAGCTAACAACTATCTTTTCTCTGAAAAACTAAATCTCTTAATTTTAAAATACTTAGATATACCAGTCTTTTTTCCTTATAAGTTGCTTTTACTTTCTATTACTAGATAAATGAATGTATTACCAAACATGATAAAAGTGTACTTTAAAAAAATTTGTTCTTATTGAGGTAACTGTGGTTTATAACACTCTATATCATTAAGACATTTTACTTCCTGAGTTACATGTGATTGCAATAAAATTCTTCATTTACCTACTTCAACATACTCCACACATTTCTTTTCCCCTTGAGATTGCAACTTCACATTATGTAGGCTTGATAAAAATGCTTTGCAGAAACAGTGGAAATCTCAACAGCATATTTACATACTGATCACAGAGGATATGTTACTTCTGCCAAAGGTTTAAAAATAATAATGTGTATCACTTAGCTAATGAAGACACATTCTGAAAGCTTTGTATTTCTACAGCTTAAGTTACATTTAAAAAGCATTACAAAAAAAAATAAATAAAAAGCATTACATTTTATTTAAAAAAATATTTTCTGGAGTTTTCACCTAACTATAAATTTTCTAAAAGTTCAAAATTAAAAAGTCATTATAAAGGAAATATTATTTTAGTAGTTCTTTCAATCATGTTGAGCCAGTATTAAATCTTGTTGCTAAAAATTTCTTCATAGAAAGTTGGTTGTAACTAGAAATAATTTCTAAACTCCAAAGAAGAAATTACTTCTGGGTAATTTTGAGAAACTTAGCAATTTACAATTTTATGTACTAAGTATAAAATTACAAAATAAGTTGAGTGACTAAACTATGCATGGGAGGAGAGGAAATATCTCCTACCTCTCTGGGTTCATCTCATATTCTGAATCAGAAGTTCTGTAATTAAATGTTACCATATAGTTAGATTTCCTTCATAAAAAGGTCATTCCTAGCAAAAACCCTAATTAAGGTAATAGTTCCAATTTTCATTTCTTCTAGCTAGTAAAGGGAGTGGTTACAAAAAAATTATTTTGAGCCTGCAGGGCTTGAAATAATCTACAAACTGAAATGGCATGTCTTGAGGATTCCTGTTCTGAACTTCTTTAGGACGATATTTGTATTATTTATCTGTTTACATTTTAAATACACATATTTGTTAAGTAATATCTGCTACATTACTAATCCTCTATTTAATTACTCCTGGTTAACATAAACAAATATTTCAATATGGGTCTTATTTTCTGTCTCATTGGTATAGCTAGATGGTGGAGAAGAAAAGACTTTCCAGGCTTGGTTGACCGATTTTACATAGTTGATAACCACTTGCTTGTGATATTAAATTGATTAGGAAACAGTAAATGGGAACTGGATACTATTAGCAGGTTTTAAGAAAAATGCATTCATAATTTTCATTGTGTCTTTTGTGTTTTTGGTTGCAGGAGACAGAAACTCACAAGGAAATAACTTAATAAAATTAACATATCTCAAGATAAAAGTGGAAACAAGGTATTTCAGGTGAGCAATTATGATTCCATACTAAAACATTTATGATTGTTAATCTTTTTTAACATGTTGAGTGTTGGACTCATCAGACTCAGTGGAATGGAATAGACAGATAACTACTGACTTGTGTGGGCTTATAAACTAAAAGCAAGCATCTATCACATCAATAGCCATATGGCATAGATATATTGGATGATACCACTGGTTCCAAGGTGGATTTGAATTAATTTTTTATTCACTAGCTAACTATCACCATGAAAGCAAATGTTTCAATGAGAAATAAAATGAACAGTATTAGAATTTGAAAGAATGCCTAACATATTAGTAAACAAAAGGAATAGTAAACATTAATGCTCCAGAAAGAATTTTTCATCAAATGATGGCATACTACAATATGGTTACTATTGTAAATTTTCATTCTCAAGATAATTTGTTATCACCTGAAATAAAAAAAAAAAATTGAACAAGTTAAAATAACTAAAGGTAACCTTCTATTCCATTAACATGTGTCATCCCTCATATGGTTTGTGAAAAGACAACAGAAGAAAATTTGAGGTTATTCTTGTTTTCTGTCAACCAACTGGAAGTCCACTAGGACCAACCCAGTCTTCATCATAGGTCATTAATTATACTGATAAAGGAAAAAGATGGGAAAAAAAGAAACTACTAAATTAAAATAAATCTGCCTCAAATATTAATTACATTAAAAATCCCATCAAAACCTTAGTTGATAGAGTAGGTTTAAGTTCTTAATTTTATTGATCATTCTGCAATCCTATGCATAGGATACTAGGAAACATTTGCACTGATTAGTTAGAATGCACCATTTAATCTTATTTAGCAGAGTAGTGCTTTATACAATACAAATTACAGTATATATATTCTGAATGAATATATTTAAAATATAAAAATTGAATTTAATTATTAATAATTTTGAACAAATTTATGAACAGTTAAAGCCCCAAAGTTAATAAATAAGATTGATGTGGCTTTCCTATCAAATTTTGACTTGTTTGTAAATTTTTAATTATGTGAGTGAAATGCATTAATTATTTATAATTAGAGATTCAGAGAATGAAGGAGATTTTACTAAAATGTGTTTACTATCTCCTCTTTAAAAATGGGGTAGTTTAGAGACCTGTACAGAGGTCCAAACTAGTACAGAAATATGTCTTCTTCAACATGCTCCACAAATAAAGTGAATTTTAAGGACATTTTGGTACTTTTGAAGTACAGTTTCAATTTGCTAAGTTTCTGACTCTGCCACATCGATTTATCAACTGTTAAGTTTCTGAATATACCAAATCAATTTATCAACTGCCTCAGATACCATCTTTGTCTCTCAAACTCAGAGTAGAAAAATATCAACCAATGATGCACCCTGAACATTTTTCTTAAATCCTAGACATTTCCTCATGGTTTCAAGTCAATCACTGACCTGGCCTAACCTTCTTAGTTACTGAACTCCAGAGATTATGACATAAGGCAGCCTTGCTCCATGCAGACATCAAAAAAGAAACCACTGAAGAAAATTGGAATTTAGTTACTTGATCTTCATGAGATTGAGGTCTAATCCTTTCATTTGCCAAGTCAATGGATAGTTGTCTACATTTCAATTTATTTTCAGAGTGATATATAGCAGAGTTGTGAAACTTTACGAAAGGATTTCAAAAAAGACACAGAACATCTAAAATTTCAGATCCAAAAGGAAGATGCTTTTGTCACTTTATCATGGCATAAGCTCAGCTTTATAAAGGGAAAGAGGATGCCACTAGGCAACTGTAGCATCAGGTATTGAAAACTATTTTTCTCTAACAATGTTAATAAAGTCAAACCAAAACTATACATATAACAATCATTTTCAACTAAGTATATAAATATAGCATTTAGTTAAAAATGATTTTGACTTTATAGTAAAACATAAACAGAAGCGCTTCAATACTATGTTTAAATGTACCAGGAAAAAGTAATTGATCTAAGGAGAATTGAGTTTGAGACTTCATGGTTTTTGATAATGATAAAAGCATAGTTAATAATTTTGAGTCTGTTTGCCAGGATCTGTGAAGCATTATTTCATATAAACCTCTTAAAATTCCCAGTTTGCCATATGGTAAGTGATATTTTCATGCGCCATTTATAAATAAGTAAAGTAAGATTAAGAAAGTTTTAAAAATCACTCAAATTGTCAGCTTAATGACAGATGCAGAATTGGCGCCAAATCTGGAGGGCAGGAGGGTCTGAGCTCTTAAATACTGCACTTTATTTTATAGAGTCTCATATGGAAAGAGCTTATTATTATTTTCTTCAACTATATTAACTTAAAATTAATATATATAATTTTCCTAGATATAATTTTCTTGCAATTAATCTAAATTATTTAGAAAACAATCAATATAGGAGAAACTATCCATGTTCAAGGAGAGAAAAGAACCAGTTGACAAAAGATGACGAATCCAAGGCAACTATTTATACGATATTTAAATATTTAACTTTACCTTCATAAAATATATACCCAAAGACATACATTGTTCAACTTAGGATTTAAAACATTAAGAATATTTTTTGGCTATATTGTATTCTGTGATATTTTTATTAGTCATTAATTCTTGAAGAATTATTAAAAGTCTAAATCTCATAATATTTTATTAATACATTATTTAATTAGATAGATAATAGATGATGTTAATAGAAAGGGAAAGGGAAACTTCAAAGTAATTTTTCCTAATTAAAAAATAACTGCATTTACATGTTAGTTTGTACAGATTTATAAACAAAAAAACTGGTTTTCACTGACTCTTTTTAAGCATGTTTTCAAGATAGTCATGAATGTTATTGTGATAGAAAAATGTGAAGATTAAAATTAAAATTATAGACAAAATAAACTGATAAAGATAAAAATCTAATAAAACAAGAGGTTAAAACTCTATTATAATAAATTAATAACAACTCTGGATATCACACAAATGAGCACACATATCAAAAATTATATTGCTAACAGATATCTTTAGTCAGGGAATATGAATAGCGACCAAAAAGATTTCTTTATTTATACAAGAACTGGGTACAGTCAGAGGTGTGGGAGGGTGAGAGAATTCACCAGAGACGGGGGGGGGGGGGGGGGGGAGGCAGAACAGGCAGACGGACCAAAGACACTGCTGAGGGGAGCAGAGGGCAAGACCGGAGAGTTTTGCCATGCCATGTGGGATCCTAGGCCCCTGGGAATTGAATAGGTGCTGCAGAGGCTTCCAGCAGCTTCACAGCATGGTGCTCAACCTGCTGTGCCACCGGGGAGGCTCTTACTGATACAGAACAATTGAACTCAGAAAATATTGTATTTGTGGTTTTTTACTGGCAAGACAGAAGCATTTCTTAAGGAAATTATGAAAGTCAGATAATTAGGTCAAGAAAAGAATTTATTAGTCATTATAATGTCCTTGATGATCGAAACATTTAAAAAAATGAAATGTAGATAAAAAACTATGGATATTATGCCTCAGAAATGATAGTAATTATTATGAACATTGAAAAACTAAGTATGAAAATAAAGAAAAATTCTCAAATTATCAATTGCTGAATCAGATGTCTAAAGTTGAAAAAATATTATAGGTGATTACCAATTATGTAAACATCTTTTTGTTTTTATTTAGAAAAAAAATAGGTTGTCAGATCACAAACATTTAAAATACTGGACTTGTAATTTTTATCCAGCAGATTAAATAACAATCTAGATGATAGAATTTCCTGAAATATTAAATTGAAATTTATATGAAGTGTCATGATCCTTGGAAAATTTATATAGTTTGAAAAGAAACATTGATTCCAATATCTAAAAGTTTGTAATAATTTTTCTTCAGAATCTTAAAGAGATTCTTTAGAAAATAGTTTTTTTTTTTTTTTTGGTTGTTGAAGAAGTAGTCTTTGAAATTGAGTGATACTTTCAACTTCACATTTGTATAATTTTGCATAAGTATATATATATCAATCTATTTAAAAACTGAATCTACAGGGCCTCCCTGGTGGCGCAGGTGGTTGAGCACAGTGCTGTGAAGCTGTCCGCAGCCTCTCAGTGCCGGTTTGATCCCCGCCGGCCTCAGAGCAACCCACATGGCAAGCAGACCTCTCCTGTCTCCACCGCTGCTCCCCTCAGCAGTGTATTTCGTCAGTCTCCCTGTTTTGCGCCCAGCTTTATCTCTGGTGAATCCTCTCACCCTTCCACGCATCTGGCCTGTAGCCCGGTTCTTTTATAAATAAAATATAATAAAAAAACAAAACACTGAATCTACAAAAGATGCATAAGTCCTGATATGTTAAGGATAAGCCTCCCAAAGACATTTTGAATAGCCATAGAAAACATATCACTTTGTCATGTGAATTTTTGCTGAAGTAAATTAAGCGCTGAGGGCAAACATCTAATTACAGAGCATCTGGCCTTTGTCATATGAGTTATTAATTTCTTGTGATGCGATTCCCCTATCTCTCTCCTTGAAACCCCAGGCCCCTATCCCATGTTTAGTTTAGCATATATACCCCATTTTTTCCTCAATGACCCGAAATCCACATTCATGTGGATTTTCCATAGGTATGCATTAAATCTTTATTTTCCTTTCTACTACTTTATCTAATGTTAATTTGATAACTTGGCAGACCAGCCCAAGAAGAGTTCACAGGAGTAGAGAAATTTTTCTCTTTTACCCCACATAAGGTATATTATAAAAGCACTCCAGTCTGTCTGTCCATTTTTCTATTTATATTTTTAGTCAAGAGGAACTGAAAGCTATTTTGAGCAGTCTTCACCCAAAATTAACGATGTTATTTCAAATCATAGTGTTTGACTATTTTATTTTTGCTTTTCTAAACTACTTGAATTATTATGAATATTCATGACAGCTATCAAAATAATTTATCATTTTCATTTTCAATATAAAATAAATAAAATGATATTGGTAGAAATCCTATAAAATAAACCCATAGCAATGAAATATCACATAATGTAAGTCTGTCTGTCCCTAAAATTTTGAATGAATTATCCAGTATTTAACACAAGCATGCCCCTCAAATATAATGAAGCATAAAAACAGAAAGATTGTTCACAGCCCAGAATAAGTTATATTGATTATTTTTCATGAAATATAAACTTGGGTTTATATTTTGTACACCAGGTGCTTTAGACCTAGCAAGTCTTATTATAGATAACATAATCAACTCATCCATGTGCATGATGCTCGATCATGCAGCAAATCTGCACTCTAAAACTATGGACATTCATTAACTGTGTTCTGACATAACCCTTTTGATGAAATGCAAAATAGCTGGTTTATTTAATCACAAATTGAATGACTCTTGACTCTGGACCAGAAACTAAAGAAAAAAGATGCAAAAATGTCTTCATCCTTCATGTAAGGGAAAGTAAGTTGCTACCCCACAATGTATGTCTTTGGCATAAAGATTATTTTAGGGTGACTATTTTTAAGAAATAGGAATCTCAAGAATTTTTCTTTTTGCCTACTCATTAAGAACCAAAAGCTATTTAGATGGAGGGCTTCTTCCAGGAAGAGAGCAGTCACCAGAGAGAACAACCACAGATATCTAGCTGTGCTAGACTGGGAGGTTCTTAGCAAAGGCCTATTTGTTTACAAGTCCTCTCTCGGCAGTGCAGGGTTAAATCTCAGCACTATCAAACTATTACCAGCTACTGCGGAATGAGTTCAATCCCTAGCCAGGGAGCTAACCCACATATGGTGCAGCAGACCTCTCCTGTCTCACTTTCTGCTCCCCTCAGCAGTGTATTTCAGTAGATCCACCTGTTCTGCTCCCTACTCTGTCTCTGGGGAATCCTCTCATCCCCCGCACCTCCCAGTTCTTATATGCATAAATAAAAAAATCTTTTTTTTTTTTTTTTTAACTCTGGGTCTCTTTGACTTTGCACAGCATGGACAACACATATTTACCATACATTTGGTCTTTCCATCTTCCTATAAATTATCTTCAAACAATTTGAAGTCTGATCTCTACTACCTTCTCCTTAACTCAGGATAGTATAGAAATCTGTTTTTTGTCCAATATGTTCTTGGATCTCATCTTTTTGAATGCCTCTCCCAACCCTGCCTCAAGTTCAAAGTTAAATTTGTTTTTCTCCTGCTAATCTGTCCTTTATTACAGGGCAAGTTTCATTCAAGAATCACACATTATACAAAAATGAATGATATAAAATATATATAAAATTAAAAAATTAAAAAAAGAATCTGGAAAGGTAGAAGAAAGTTTTTCTTCCCTACAGTCATTATCAGCATTGTCCCACCATTGGTATTTGTTGTGCGGTCATTTATTCCATTAATGGTCCTCCACATTTCCATCACAGTCAATTGGATGAATAACTAACTACTGTTTAAACAAGGTCATTCCCCCATTACTGAGTGCCCTAACCTCATTAATGATAATGGAAGGGATGGCTGCTAGTCTGCATCAGCATGAAATAGGCTTAGTGGGAAACATTCAAAGATCAACAAGAAAATTATAGCTTTTAAAAAGTTATTATCAAAGAATTCATTCTCTCTAGGAAGCAAAAGTCAAAGCAATTAAATGACTTGTTTTTATTCGATATCAAAATATACATATTCACTGGGTGGTATTACATTCAAAAGTTCAGAAAATAGTGTGGCTCTTTTATTTTTATTGTCGTTTGTGCGGTAAAAAGAAAAGTAGAAATGATTCCTTCCCCTCCAACTTCCAACTCTATGTTTTTGCATTTTAATTCAATGTCATATATTTTGGGCCCTAAGATACTATTAACTCTGGCGAGCTTTGTTTCTGGCCTGAGGCTCTTCTATGTAAGTGTTGTTTTTATTTTTAAAACTAGATGTGAATTGAGCAGACACAGATGGGGGTTAATGGATTGCAAGTCCTCATTGTGTAAAACTGAAAGCTTCTTTTAATAAGGTACCTATTAAACATTTGCCAGTTGCTGCATTTTTATGATACTTCAATCTAGCTGAATGTTAATTTTACCTTAGAACTTTAAAACATTGGTTCTCAAAAAAATGCATTAGAATCATCTGGGGTACTGATTATTAATCTATATTCCTAGGTTTCAAGCTTACTGATTTTATTTTGTAGGACCTGAGATCAAATCTTTTAATATATTTGTTACATTATCCTTCATTTTTGTACAATGTATGATTTCCCCATGAAATCCCCACCACCAATTTACCCGTGCACCATTAGTATAGTCCCTTATGAGGGCCACATTTTAAGAAACACCAGTTTAAACTTGTAGCTGTTGAACTTTCATTATGTACTTGTTGAAATAAACTATGGCTAATAATTTTTATTATTTTAAAAAATAATTGTTTTCACACACCACCTTCCTTTTCCTCCCAAACAGCAATTTGGGTAACACGTTTGCCAACAGACAACAAGTAATACTAAACTCATCTAATTTTAGGAAGAAACCATAGTGTTTCTAAAATCATGAAATCAATAAAATCATGAGTAATACTTTTTTAAACAAATGACTCAGGTTTATAGGTTTGCCTCAATCCTTGAAAAAAAAAGTTCAGTCCCTAGAAATCATATATTTTAATTAAAAGTTGGGATTCCTAATGATCTAGAAGTTTATTTTCCTTTCCCATATTATTATGCATACCTAGATAGTCCTTCTCATATAGGATAATCAACACTAGTCATTTCTGATAACTAGAAGGTGTTTGGGTGAGTTCAAAACCCCTGCCTTACCATATGCTAGCTATGTAGTCTCCTATTCTGCCTATTAATTTAAAAACTAGCACATTGATAGTGAACTGAAAGGTCTCTCCAAGATACTCAGAATAGGCCTTCCCATGACATGTCACTCTGACATGTGCATTAATTCTAGTGAAGGTCAAGCAGAGCCCTGCAGTTTCATGAGAAACTTTTAATATTCCCTTAAGCACCTAGAAGAACAAAAATTGGGATTCATTATTGATATGAATGAAAATTACCCAGGATTAGTGTTTTTATCAGAAATAACCATTACAGTGGAGAAACCAACTTAATGGCAGGTCAGACACCTAATTGTAGGACTTATTGTCTTCATTTGGAACATACTGTTCTCTTCATGTGAGCTTAACTTCCCTTATCTTTGAACTTGACGTTATTCCATTCCTTTGCTCAGGACATAAACTCCTGTTTTTCTTCACTAACCTTGCAATCTGTGTCAGGATTCCCTGTATGTATAGAACTATTATTTTTTTTACTAATCTGTCTAATATTATGTTGAGTACTAGATCAACTCAAGAAAAATCATAAGGGATAGAAGGAAATTTCCTCTTATAACACTTATAATAAGATTACTATTGTTACAACTGAGATATGCCAAGAATTTAACAGAATTACCAGCAAATGAAACACAATTACCTGCAGTGAATAGTATTACCTTTCTAATCATCATTATTAAAATATAATTTTGTGATAATAATGAGCATTGCTTATATTATAGAAAATATTTAAGGAAATACATTCCTTAACTGAACATTTTTTCTAAATGAAATAGTTGGCATTGACCTCTATTTTATGAACTGATCCATCTACTACAGAAATGGCATGAATATATTCTGCTTTTAGGTCCAAACTCTGACTAAACAAGACAATGACAAACTAATGCATAAGCAAATGGCATTCTGATATGTTTGTTAAATAGGGTCACAACAGAAACTGTTTTGTACTGTTAGGGTTCTCTTTATAGTAAATTAAGAAGAGACCATGAAAACAATTTCACATCTGTATTACTGAAGATGAACATGATAGATGCACAGTGAGAATGTAATGAATATAATGTCAAGGTGATAAAATGTGGTAGGATGGCCTGTTCCTGTTGAAATTTGCGCCCATAAAATCCTGAAGAATGGAGGCTGAGAACATGTAGTTAAAAAACACAACTTGCTTTTGAGTGATATCTATAGCAATTTGAAAAGCAAACTGAAAGTGCATTAGAAATCACTGAAAACAGGGCCTCTCCTGATGGCGCAGCAGTTGAGTGCTGGGCTGCGAAGCTGCCCGCAGCCTCTGCAGTGCCGGTTCAATCCCTGGACCCTGGCAAGGGTCCCACTTGGCGAGACAGACCCCTCCTACCGCGCCTGCTGCTCCCCTCAGCAGTGTACTTCAGTCAGTCTTACCTGTTCTGTTCCCTGCTCTGTCTCTGGTGAATTCTCTTGTCCTCCCACGCTTCTGACTGTACCCAGTGCTTGTATAAATAAATCTTAAAAAAAAAAAAAAGAAATCACTGAAAATAAGATTCAACCTGTTCATTTTGGAAAAGATTAAAAACAAAGAGAGCGACATCAAAAAAAAATACATTAACTAGAAGTGAGATTTCCTATTAGTCAATACAAATTAAACTGGAAACACAATCAAGTTAAGGGGCAATTCATGTTGAAACTTGCTGTTTCAATTTTCTTCCTTGATCTTGTGGCTAATATAAGTACTCAAACAGATATAAACATGGCATTTTTGCTTTTGCTCTCTTCGACTATCATTAGGAACACAAGGGTTTCTATATATCCAATGTGCTACCATCATTGTAGCTATTTAAAAAAAAATAATTCTCAGTAGGAAAGAGTAGGGAAAGTATTGTAGACTCACCTTATATATTTCCAGACAGACATGTAATTCAACCACGCATCCACAGAAAGGTAGTTATTTATGTGTAGGGGCAGGAAGACCACAGAGCAGGTTTTCTAGGATCCCATGCAGACCGGGTAAAGGAGGAGTTAGAGTCCTCAGTGGCTTTTACAGGTCTTTTATTTAGATTTACCAGGCATATGGCTGGCAGGGATGCTGGGGGGCCGGGAGGCTGGCAGCCCTCCCAGCCCCCAGCAAATCCTCACTCTATGCGTTCTCTCTGCTTCTCTTCTTCTCTCGGGTTCCGTTCGTTCTTGGCTTCTGCTGGCGTCCCCTTGATGCCGCCCTTATAAACTCAGTCTCTCAGCCCAGTTGTACCCACTTCAGGTGCCCGCCATCAGGCATGCATTCAGGACCACAGGGTTCCCTCATCTATCCTAATGGCGGGAGGGCAGAAAAGCCTGATACTTTTACCTTACCCTACATTATGGTAGGATAAAACATTCTTAAGTGTTAATTAAGTGTTAAAAAACTAACAATTTTGCAAAGAGTAATTTAGTGAGCCAGCAGAATACTTAAAGAAGGGAAGGGTCTATGGTTATCATTAATTGTAAGAGCTCAATTGTAGCATAAGGCTTATGAGAAATAGCTGCCCTCTCCACTCTCCTGTTTTAGAAAAACATTACCATTTTACATAAGAGCTATTTCTGAGCAAAAGTTTCCCAGGGAGTGATTACTTGAAAGAATTTTTGTGTAAGGGTCTTAAGAATACAAAATTTCCAACCTTGTAGGTCTAGGTTGGGGGTGATATTCTAACATTGAACAAACATTCCCAGATATGTTTAATTTACAAATGACTAACTGAAGTTTTTACCAATAAAATTACTTGAAATTTTCATAAGAATGAAATTGTGGTCAGAAACGGTTTTTGCAACATTTATTTAAGTCTGCCATAGAAACGTGACCAAGCGCTTTATTCACCTCTTCTTGGTGTCTCCCCAACTTCCTTTTGCACGGACTTTTACAAGTTGGTTTTTACTTCATATTTTGTTGGTTTACTATAAGTAAATCCTAAATGAGCAATAGTTTTTGACTGCAATTAAGTTTTCATAAGCTGCCACCAGGAATCTGAAATATATGCATCTTGATGTACTGAGAATGCAAATGCAAGTTTGCACTTATCATTATATCTAGATCTTTTTGCATTGTTAAAATGCAGACATAACATAGATCTATGGAATTGTGTCATAAAGTATTTTGATCATACAAACTGGAACAATCTGATACATTTTGTTGATAATGCTGTTTTTCTCAGCTAGAGCGACGTTCTCTGTCCCAAACAAATTTACACTAACATAATGATGCATAACGGTCCCAAGATCCAGCTCAGCAATAAGCTTGAATCATTTGATGAACATATAACTTTTGACAGCTGAGTAAAAATTACTTTTTACTTGAATTGTCCAATGTTTTATATGGGATAATAGTAATAATAACAACACTATACCCGAGTAATTTCCTGCAACAAACTTTCTTTATAGGTAGTGGGCATCGATTCCACTAAAAGATTTCAGAGGTTTGATAAACCAATCACCTGGCTTAGTGATGCTGGTGAAGCTTTGGGTAAAACTACAAAGGGGTACATATAAATATTTGAAATAATTTATTAAAAATCAAGTGACATTAATATTTTTCTCATAGGTATAACATTGATGAGCATATTTCCTTCAATGTATTATCACTAAATATATATTATTAAATGAATTTATTTATATATATATATCATATACAATGACACATTTACAAAGTCACATGATGTAAGGGCAGGGCAGGCCACTGAGCAGGTTTTCTGATCCAGCAGACCGGGTAAAGAAGGAGAGTGAGTCCTGGAGCCCTCAGTGGCTTTTGCAGGCTTTTATTGGGATTTACCCGGTACACAGCAGGCAAGGGTGCTGGGGGGCCGGGATACTGGCAGGCCTCCCAGCCTCCATTAGGTCTTTACTCTTTCTGGGCTCTCCCCTTATAGGGTAAAGAAAATGTCAGGCTTTTCTGCCCTTCCGCCATCAGGATAGATGATGGATCCTTGTCCTGAATGCATGCCTGATGGCGGGCACCTGGAATAGGGTGTGGGCCTAGGTAGATGGGATTCAGCTGGGCTAAGACTGCTTTTAAGGGCGGCGTCACGGGGATGCCAGCAGCAGCAGCAGAGCAGCAGTAGAAGCCGAAGCAGAAGCCGAGAAGCAGCAGAACAAACGCCAGAGAGTCCAGATAGAGTGAAGACTTGCTGGGGGCTGGGAGGCCTGCCAACCTCCCAGCTCCCCAGCCAGCACCCCTGCCTGCCATATGCCTGGTGAACCCCAAATAAAAGACCTGCAAAACCACTGAGGACTCTGACTCCTCCTTACCCGGTCTGCATGGGATCAGAAAACCTGCACTGTGCCCAGTCCTGCCTTTACAATTGGCGTAGTCAGCAGGATCCATGTAGACAGGTATTGGAGCCCTCCGAAGACCTGGAGGGACTAAGGAGAACAGACTATTTGCCTGTGATGACGCTGGAGGTGCCATGGCGGCACAGAAGGTGGATACGGTCCGGAGCTGTGGGACGAGACCTCACATGGAGGAGATGCCCAAGAGGACCAGGCAACGACACCGGAAAGGACCAGGCAACAACACTGGAAAGGACCAGCCAATGACACCGGAAAGGACCAGCCAATGACCCCTGAGGCAGCAGGCTGTTGCTGACGCAGGGAGGGGCCAATGGACTTCAACTGCTGGACATGGACTGATAAACTTGGACTGACAATCCCGCCAGAAGGCGGAGGACTTTCAGGTTGATATGTTTTGGGACCCTGGGGGTGGAACAGTTTTGTCTGTGAACCCCAGGAGATGGGAGTCTGGGGGTGGCCAGTGGGCCTAGATGGCCAAAAGCAGCCTGTGCATGTCCAGCAGCCAGGTGGAGGAGAAAAGCCAACTAAGAAGGCAAAAGCTGGTACTAATGCTAAGTTGAGAAGCCCTGAGTGGCTGTTAAGCAGCCTGAGTGTGCTGAAGAACTGTGAGTCTCGTAAAATCACCTGTGGGTGATGCCCTGCTCATTCTTGAGTGAGGGTGAGGAGCTGAGGAACCTGTCCTTGGGGGATGGGTGGGGAACGTGGCTTGGGGTGGAGCCCAAGCCGAATGTAGAGTTTGGATCCCGACCCATGTGATTGTGCAGTGGGTTGGCTTGAGTGCAGGGGTCTGTGAGTCGCATGGGTGGCCATGAAGGCCGAGTGTTGGAGCGACTGCAGACAGAAACCCTGAGGGAATAAAATTGCCAATCCCAGAATAAAATTGCCAATCCCAGAGCTAGTGCATCCTGGGGGTGGATGCTGTGTGTGCCTTGTAGCCGAGACTACAGCCAGAGAAGGCCAGGAAGCCTGACGGCTCCTGGTGTGATATAGTAGATGCCGTGAGTGATCCCCCTCCCTTGTATGAGCAGTGCCTTCGGCAGCAGATTTGGTGGCTTATCTGCTGGTACCAATAATTGTCTTTTGCACTAGGTTGGTGCCCTGCCTGGACTTATTTGTGTTCTGTTGTATTTTGTTATATTGTGTTTTGTTATATTTGATGTATTTGCTTTTGTGGGCCATGGCTGCATTGTTTGTTTGCTTAGAAAATTGTATATATATGTATAGACTGTATGGCAGAAAACCCTGAGGGGGTGGACTGTAGGGTAAAGAAAATGTCAGGCTTTTCTGCCCTTCCGCCATCAGGATAGATGATGGATCCTTGTCCTGAATGCATGCCTGATGGCGGGCACCTGGAATAGGGTGTGGGCCTAGGTAGATGGGATTCAGCTGGGCTAAGATTGCTTTTAAGGGCGGCGTCACGGGGATGCCAGAAGCAGCAGCAGCAGCAGCAGCAGCAGCAGCAGCAGCAGCAGCAGCAGAGCAGCAGTAGAAGCCGAAGCAGAAGCCGAGAAGCAGCAGAACAAACACCAGAGAGTCCAGATAGAGTGAAGACTTGCTGGGGGCTGGGAGGCCTGCCAACCTCCCAGCCCCCCAGCCAGCACCCCTGCCTGCCATATGCCTGGTGAACCCCAAATAAAAGACCTGCAAAACCACTGAGGACTCTGACTCCTCCTTACCCAGTCTGCATGGGATCAGAAAACCTGCACTGTGCCCAGTCCTGCCTTTACACCCCTTCTCTCTGCTTCTCTCGTGGTTCTACTTCTCCTACTCTGCTTCTGTTTCTCTGCTTCTGCTGGCATCCTGTGATGCCACCATTAAAAGCCCAGTCTTACCCAGGTGAATCCCATCTACATATGCCCACACCCTACTCCAGGTGCCCGCCATCAGGCATGCATTCAGGACTGCAGGGTTCCATCATCTATCCTAATGGAGGGAGGGCAGAAAAGCCTGACACTTTTTACCTTACCCTACATGCGGTCATTTACTCTGCATTCTTTTGGGGGTTAAACTTATTTTAATAATTGTTCAGAAACTATGGATGTTTGTTATTAAAAATGTACAACACATAAACATTAAAATAAACTTAACCAGTTTTATTATGTTCCTGAGTTTCTTAGGGATTATTCATAGCCTATACACTTCAAGCTATGGTTCCTTGAAAAAGAATATCCTCATTATTTCATAGAGTAGAAATGGAGACCTAATTAAATAACTTGAATAACAATAACCAGTCTGGAACCGAACCCCAAATCCATGAGACTCAGTTGATTGCCTCTCCTATCATATCGGTTCTTGAATGTGACTTCATGAAATGTGACTTAATAAAATAATTCTTAGAATGCCCTAATAGCAGAAGTCACTCAGGTATGATGCCCTAAAATAAATACTATCATTTTTATTGATGACTCAGGATAATTTAGATGCCATACATCCTTCTCTTTTAAGCGAAGCAACAACACAACTGATCAGAATTTCCTGATCATCAGGCATTTAATTAATTGAATCCATCATTGTGTCATATTCTTAAAGGAGATTCCTCTTTTGCCAGTAGTGGAAGGTGGCAGGACTATTTTGAATTTTGGGGAGCTTTATTGGTTTTACAACCTCATTTTCTATTACATTAAACATATTAAAATGCATTCATTTTGTACACATACTAACATTGATCCATAGCTACATATAAAGGTGGTTTGTTATGCTAATGTCTGAGATAATGTTACATTTGGCAAGCATACCATTATATATTTATAATGTTAAAGTCTATAATGCTTTTGCTGTTGTAAAGTAATCCTTTTTTTTGGTCAGAATAAACCCTTTCTGTGTCTACATCTTAACACACAGGCATTTTTTTCACGTGCCTCAAATATGGCAGATATTAGAAAAGCATAAACTTATTATTCAACTATACACATGGACCAAAATTATTCTTTTTTTACACTTAGCATCAGGGTTAAATGTAAGGTTAATTTGGTTAATACTTTTGACTTATGGCATTTTAGTTATCTGTGGGCAGTTTTCTCAGGTGTATATACATCTGGGCAATCTAAGAATAAGTGCTGGTTACACATACCCTTGTCAAAATGATAACTTTGTAATAAATGGTAATTGTTTAGCTCTGCCTCTGAAAAACATGATTTCAAGCCATACAAAATAATGTTTAAGAACTTTGTAATATTTTCAAAACCACAGTAAATCAGTGGTGCAAATAGGTGGCTTTTATCTTGCTGAAAGTTTAATATTAGCTGAAATAAATTCAGACATTTATTTATTTATTTATTTATAAATGGGTAGTTCTATCATAGTCAAAATATAAAGTGGAGGTAATTGCATAATTTACAGAATTGCCATTCATGTTCCAAAAAATTATTTACTTCCCATAAGAATTCTCTTTAAAATAGAACCGTAGAGTATCAAGAAACTACAATCAATCGGTAAGGTCATTTGAACTTTGCCCTGATGACCACATATATTATTGACCGCTCAAACCACATAAGTCTATTTTCAAATTCAGGTTTGAAAGCAAATGAAAAATAAAGTAAGTTTAAGTATCAAAGTATATTGAAGATGAAATAAAATTTTCTCTTGATATGAGGGAATGTGTATTGTGTTCAAAGTTTAAAAGTTCGGTGGATGCGAATACTTGTAACAACAGCAGCACCTAGAGCAACGTCAGTACATTACTGTATTGATTTTCTGTTTTTTTTTTTTTTTTTTTCCTAGCCAGAGGATGAAGTTGATTTACCACCTTTCTATCGACCTTTTCCATTCAAGAAGAGTGCAGTCTCAAGTAAGAACCTGGTTTTTGGGGACAAGTTACTTTGTTTTATATCACTTATACTTTAATAAAGCTACCAAATGAACAAAAATGAATGTTATTATAGTGCTTTTAGAGTAGTATATAAAAAAGTAGTAGTATAGCTGGATGGAACTTCAATTGTTTCAGTGAAGCAAATGTCACATCTCGTTATTGTAAAGATACACATGCCCAATCATTATCCTCCTACCTAAAATACTTTTTTTTTACTGAAAGAAAGGTGTTTATTTCATTCTAATGTGTTTTGTAATATTGAACATGATCAATTAAAAAATGAGTTGCCAAAAATAACAATCTCCTTTTAGAACTTTAAAACAGAAATGTGTATTAATCATAGCTACATACTTCATTGAATAGCTTTATAAGTTTGTGATTTTCATCACTTATTTTGATATATAATTGTTTTTATCACAGAATTATTATAACATCATAAATAGATTATTTATACAGTTTAAATCTAAATTATAGTCTCGATAAATAAAAATGGATGACTTTAAATGACAAGTTTTCCATTAAATTTGTTAAAGAACATTTAAATTTTTAATAAATGGCTTTGATTGCTTGTTCATGGTTCCTACCTAAGTATTTGTCAAAATCCCTTCAGTGGAATTTAATAAATGTGTGATAAGCTTTATTAAATGTGATTTCAGCTCCTTTCAGCATGCTAAGTCAGAGTGAAGACAAGTAAGAAATTGATTTTTGGGAACAAGTTACATTGTTTTGGTATATAAATGCATTAAAACTACAAAAAGAAGCAAAATGTTATTGTAGTGCTTTTAGAGTAGTATGTAAATAATAAATACATACCTAAAACTGGGCAGATTGAATGCCCTCAGACAACATTGGCGATATTAGCTAGACTTGGACTTCTCTCTATGTTCAAGGGACCAAACTGTCGAGATTTAAGTCACTATGACAAGTTTCGTCCATCCACAAATGGAGTCTCCATGTTAAACAGCAACGCAAGAATAGTAGAGAAAACGTCCTGAAGACCGGGTTCAAACCTGAGATTCAATGATGTCTGAAACCTCCTACGTCTGAGTTGTAAAACCAAAAACTTCTGTGTTCTCTCTTCCCTTTTTAAAAATGGGTAGACTGTTTATCCTCTCATTGTTAAACGCCACTATATATCTGAATAAATTTAGAGAGCCAATTGATTTTTCTGATCATCCCATGTAGCATCACATCAGTGCCTTTGTAGAAAGGCACTACAAGCAATGGTACAACGTGGAAGGTTTTTATAGGCAGAAAAAGGCTGGGACAAGGTCCTTAGAAAACTAAAAGAAAGATTATTTCAGGTAAAACCACATTCTCTTCAGGGAAGAAGAGGTGGGGTGGTTTTTCAGGCAGATTGCCAACCAGTGCTGGCCAGGAAATTTCAGATCGATAGTTTAAATTTACACTTCGGAAAGAGGCTAAACTGAAATTAGGTTAGTAGTATGTCTGGGTGGGGTTTTATGTGAGACTCCACTTTGGCTGGATCTGTTGATTCTTTTTAATATTATTATTATTATATAAGGTAAACCACTGCATGTCTACATCATGTGAGGGGAGACAATCTTTACATTGTTGTTTGATTAGCTCCTGAATTAGCTCTCCCAACAAACTAGCTTTTTTTTTTTTTAATTTTAAAGTTGTTTTATTTTTTTTATTAAAGATTTTTTTTTTAATTTTAAAGTTGTTTTATTTTTTTTATTAAAGATTTATTTATTTATTTATTTATACAAGCACTGGGTACAGTGAGAAGCGCGGGAGGGTGAGAGAATTCACCAGAGCCAGAGCAGGGAGCAGAGCAGGCAGAAGGACCGAAGTACACTGCTGAGGGGAGCAGCGGGCGGCAGGAGAGGTCTGCGCGCCAACCAACAAACTAGCTTTAAGGTCCAATGTACTCTGAGTCATAGTTTGTTATCAAGCATTTACTTGATAGTAACAGAATTCTCTATAAATTGTATTCATGCTACTGTTCAGTTTTTCTAAATATTAAAAGCCAGTAGAATTACTTTCACAATAACAAGAATATATGGCATAAATCATATGTTCCTGATGTTCATGTATATATCCCTTTATAATTTTGAGGCTTTGAAACACCTAAGATATGACCTCCATATTCTTAAAGTATAATTCATGTAATCTATCTAAAATTTTCCATTTTTTCCACAAAATTTACAGATTCATTTTGTTCATGTTCTGTACAATGTATAAGAATATTATATTTATAACATAATAACATTGCCAGATTATTTCAAAACACAAACATAACAAGTAAGACATAGTTAAAGATTTTAATAAATGGCCAAAACATTTTTGATATTAACATATATTTAAAAGTTTTTAGTATCCATGACAACATTCACTTAAATAAAGAATTACTCAAAGAATAAATTTTGAAGACTTCAATCTCAAAAACAATAAGCTCATATATAAGTAAATAAACCAGATGTCATAGAAATAATTCTATTTCTAGAACCACAGTTATATACACATGCACATTCATATAAGACAAAAACACAGGCTATTTCTTCTAAGTTTCCCACCTAGAACTTTAAAAAAAAATCTTAGGAAATATGAAGTTTTCTGTTTCACTTAATACATGGACATAAAGCTGAAAAAGTATAATATGACAATCAGAGAACATATAACTTTGTACACTAAAAATTATTGATTTTTTTACTTAGTATAGTTGGCCTTTAAGAAAGTCATTTGAAATGGGAGGAAGATACATTGGTAATAGAAGCACTGTTTATAAGTCAACAGTACATGGTATAAGATTTATTTCGTTATTAATTTTATCTTTTCAATTTTTCCTCACTCCTATTAAAATCATCATGCAGCAAATATCTATACATCTTCAACGTATTTTTAAAAGACATTTCTGTGACTATTTAATTGTGCATATATTCCCCAAAACTGAATTTATTTTTGGCATTAGATATCTGTTAGCAAGAAAGTCAATAAATGCTATACAGTAAAATTATAACTGTTATAATTTAGAATGAAAAAAAAATCAGCCATAATAAAAATTATACTATAGTTTTAGTTTTTAAAGTTATAGATTTTTTTCTAACGTTTATAGGCTCTTTGGAGAATATTGTTGCAAAGTGAAATAAGGCATACCACATCAATATTTAAGGTAAATATCCTTAAATCATTTTGTGCAATTGGGATGTAAGAATAGTAAAAATGATTAGATACAGAATGCTTAGATACTTGACTATTTAAAAGTCTGGCCCTAGTACAGCTAAGCATTTTACTTTAAAGTCCAACACAGGAATAATTTAATTCATTGCTTTTATGCAGCTTAGTACACTTTGTTCAAATATTTATTTGAGTATATGGGCAAAACTAACTCATTTTACTGACAAAATATAATCTTCTTCTGCCAACTTTAACCAAAAAGAGTTATGAAAAACCAAGAGATGTTACTTTTTAAATATTATGGTGTATGTATACACCATATTTTCTTGATCCATTCATCTGTTTTGGGACATTTAGGTTGTTTCCTCATCTTAGCTATTTGTAAACAGTACTGCAATAAAGATAGGAGAGCAGGTTTCACAATGAAATTACTACTCAGTGATCAAAAAAACAAAAAAACAGAAACTTATGCCATTAGCACAGAATGGATGGAGCTGGAAGGGATTATGCTAAGGGGAATAAGTCTGAAGGAAAAAAAAAGGTAACTATTAGGTGGTTTCACTTATATGTGGAATATAAAGAAACCAAAGAAAAGGTTAAGAAAAAGACAAAACTTGGAAGCTGACTATAGATCTGAGGCATACAGCAAGGGAGTGGCTGAGAGAGGGGTTAAAAGTAGGGAGGAAAGAGCACAAGGGATGGGGAAGATGGATCATGGTTGATATGGTGGTGGGAGAACTACAGGAGCTACACCTGAGGGGAGAAATCATATATTGTACAAACACAAATAATAATATAAGAAAATAAATAATAAAAAATTAAGATTGTTTATGCAGATATTTTCAAAGAAAAAAAAAATACTGGGCCTCCTTGGTGTTGCAGGGGTTAAGTCTCAGTGCTCTCAAGCTACTGCCAGTCACTGAAGCCTGAGTTTGATCCCTGGCCAGGGAGCTACCCACTTGGTGCAGCAGACCTCTCCTGCCGCGCCCTCTGCTCCCCTCAGCAGTGTACTTGAGTAGATGTGCCTGTTCTGCTTCCCATTCCGTCTCTGGTGAGCTCTCGCAACTCCTGCACCTCAGACCTACACCCCAGTTCTTGTATGCATAAATAAATAAAATAAATCTTTAAAAAAGAAAAAAAAATAGTATGATGATTTTCTTTGTGTAACACTTGGCATTAGTAACCAAATTAAGAAAATATGTGTTGAATAACTTTTACTTAGTCCCAAAGTTTTATTGTGTTTGGTGTGAATTATAATACTCAGCAAAAGCTAAATACAGTGAGTACTTAGAGAAATTTCCTGGCATTTTGCTTAGGTCTTTATTTATTTGTTTGTTTGTTTATTTATTTATTTTTGTGGGACCCTCGCCGGCGGCCGGGGAACGAACCGGTGCTGCAGAGGCTGCAGGCAGCCTCGCAGCCCAGTGCTCAACCACTGCGCCACCAGAGGAGGCCCAGGTCTTTGTTTTTTTTTTTTTTTAATTTGTTTATTCATGAATACAAGAACAGGTCCGATGTGCGGGAGGATAAGAGGATTCACCAGAGACAGAGCAGGAAACAGAACAGGCAGACTGACTGAAATAAACTGCTGAGGGGAGCAGCGGGCAAGACAGAAGAGGTCTGCCACACCATGTGAGCATCTCCCTGGTCAGCCAGGAATGGAACCTCCACTACAGAGGCTGTGGACAGCTTCACAGTGCTGTGCTCAACCACCTGTGCCACCAGGGAGGCCCTTGCTTAGGTCTTTATGTGTGGTTTCAACTTTCACAATGGTCTTTGGACCTGGAGCCAATATTACTATTCTATTCTGCAGTGTATTCAGCTTTTGCTGAGGTTTACAAAATAGCAAATGACAGCTAGGAAATCAGTGTTTTAAATCATTGTGTTGTTAATACTTAACCTGTCGTATAATTTACCTTTTAGTATAAGTAATACAGATTATTTTCCTGACCTCAAGAAACATGTTATCTATTGAGGCACTTATAATAAACAGTTTTGTGAGGATGTTTGACTGTTTCACAATATGGAAAAGAAGGAAATCTAGGGAGTAGAGGTTCCCCTTTACACACAGGTGATGTGCCTCAGAGGTACAAAGACATCTAGAATGAATCAGAATGTAGCACATCAGAGGCTCTTCTGGCTGAGCATAGTGTCAATTTTTCTTCTGGAAGGAAACCAAGTGAAACTAGTCAAAGGTTTTATCTCAACTCTTCAACTTAAACTACCTCCTCTGCTTCTTTCCAATTATCTGCTCTAGTATAACAAAACATACAGTTCTGTCTGGCATTGAGTTAACAGGGGAAAGTCAAAGGAAACCTGGAATAGAAATGGGGTAGAAGAAAAAAAAAGAGATGGAAACCGTTGTAATAATAGCAAGTTAGTAATCAAGAAGTATTTGTGGTACAATTAGTAAGTCTTTTGCATGCTTCCTGGTTGGCATATTGTATATTACTCTAAGAAAAAGAGAGGGGAAAAAAGTCATTCTAAAGCATCCAAATACTACTTCTCAACTGAATTAACTTTTAAAGGCAACATTGAGAATTATTTAAAGCATAACTTTCTCATCAACAAAGCACCAAGCTATAATTTTGTAGACATCTTATGTACAGAGAAAATAAGTAACTAATTCCATGCTCAATTACACATTTTCATGGACAAGTGCCCAATTTTGCAGGAAATGGTCTCTAGCAGGTAAAAAGAATATTTTTACAAGAGAGTAGAGAGAAAAGACTATTTTAGAAGTATGAATTTATTAAAAGTAAATATTAGAACTATATAGGTGATAGCTATTTTGAATATCAGCTAGATATTAATGCCAAATTGTTGTTATCATATAATTTTTTCTATCACCTGGAAGTTCACGGTCTGACATTTCATAGTATCATGTGGAAATATTGTAGAAATCCCATCTTATTTCAGAAAGTAAATTTGAAACCCTAGTTTCAGCTGCCACATGCCATACATCTACAATTTTTGGTATATATTATTTTACCACCACTTCCACAGCTGCTTTAAAAGATTACTCAAAATTCATTTCAAGAACTGGATACAGGACCTTAGGTAACTGCACATTGTAACCTGACTCAGGTTAAATGTATTTGGATCTCTGTGACTTTAATTTTCAGTCAACACTGAGTCCCATTCATAAATGGAGACAGTTTATGAAGATAATTAGCTCTTGGGCATCATGATTGGCATAAGCTTTGGAGTGTCTTCAATGCATTTCCTTGGGGTATTCTTCAGAAATACTTGATGAATAGCCACTAGTCCTCTTTCCTTCTTCGCCAGATCCTTCTCCTGGAATTGATCCAAAAACAGAATCACTGTCAGTCTCAGTTAATGTGGACCTAAAGTAACAGTCCCAGATACAGGAAAATTAATCACAACTCTGCCTATTAAGCTAGTGGCTATCAGAACAAAATGCATGTAAATTAATTTTTAAAAAAGTTTTCAAAAGGAATATTTAACTACTTTAAAACACAGCAACACCAATTCCATGAATACAAAAATAGCACAATGTTATTAAAATGATTTTCATTACTTATTTGTACTTGTAACTCTAAATGACCACATTTAACTTCTCTTGCTTATACTTTAAACCTAGAATTTAAATTTTTTTGAGACTATATAGACAATGTTAGAGCACTTTATTATGAGTACATGTAGTATCTTGTCTGTAAAGTTATAAAAATGCTTCAAATTTAATTTTTGTACCAACAAGGTGAATTATCCAATGTCAAATGAAATTAATAAACACAGGCCTCTGGAATCACAAAGTCACACAACAGCCTGAATTGCATTTCCATAAAAATGTTATTTATTTTCTGCTGACATTGATAAAATATTCCCCCAGTGACTTCAAAATATTTTTAAAATCAGATCCTGTCAGACTTCTGCATTTGGAAACAAAAGAAGTGTGACTACACATTCAAGAGAAGAATAGGCACAGTGCAGTAACTTATTTTTGGCATCCAAAGACAAATGACAGATGGGTTTGATCTTGTCTGGGCATCATCCAGCTCAGAAGAAGTTAGCTCCTCCCACCTAATTATACAACAAGTGTCACTGCCACACACAACCACCCTGACTGTATTGTCCCTCTTCTGTCCATATTGATTTTGATCTGGGAATGGTTTCAGTGACTTTCCCACAGGCAAGTTACACCTTTCAGTGTGTTGAGTATTATTTTAGATTTCTCAAAGACTTAGGCTAAATTGTCTTTTTCTGTTTATCACTGTAATGGTTTTCTGGTGTGATAGCATTTGTGTTATCTTTTAATTTCTTAGTGCCATGGGGTACAAGTTGCCTGTGATTTTAACTGTCAAGAATGAGTCAGACAGAAAGATCGTGGCTCAGGATGAATGCCACAGAGTTGTTCTCATTCTGCTATTGCTCTGTCAGAGAGGAGAGCAGGAGCTAAAGTTTGGGGGTATTATCTGAATTGGAAAATATAAATGACAACTTTCAGCATCTTATCAATGAAGGCATACAAACAATAGGGACAGGAACTTACCAGGTGATGATGTGTCCTTCGGAAATATACAAAATAAAAGTATAATACTAAATAAATACCTATAGGTCGTGATTAGATATTTAAAAAACAACAAGTTTAAATGTTACATCAACTCTTATTTCTCTTTCTTTTTTTAACTTCCTGGCTGTAGGATTTCATTGTTAGAAAATAAATAAAATGTACTATTTCAATTTTGTTCAACTTGGAATTTGTTCTTTAATACAGGATGAGTTTTATAATCAACTTTATTTCTCTTTCTCTGTCTTGCTACATATATTTCTATTTCTAGCTATATGTATACCTATATCTATGGATAACTACCATAATTGTGATTATTTCAATTTTACCTATTAGTTTTACAGATTAAAATGACCTGACAGCACACTACACTGGGAAGAATGTTAAAACTACATTATGTAGAAAGGGTGCATATGTTAATATCTATCAAAATGCAACATAAATGACTTTTGATCCAGTGATTTCCTTCCTATATCTTACAGATTTAAAATGAAAATGGGCCTCCCTGGTGATGTTGGGGTTAAATCTCAGCACTATCACAGCTACTGCCTGAGTTCAATCCTGCCAGGAAGCTAACCCACATGGCACAGCAGACCTCTCCTGTCTCACCTGCTGCTCCCCTCAGCAATGTGTTTCAGTCAGTCTGCCTGTTCTGCTCCCCACTCTGTCTCTGGTGAATCCTATCACCCCTGCACCTCTGGCCTATACTCTGTTCTTACCTGGATAAAAAAATAAAATAAATCTCTAAAATGAAAATGATTAATATAAAATATTTTTCTCTTCATTAATGTTTGTGATAGCAACATCCTGAACGATCTAAATTTCCATTAAAAGGACACTGACTAAATAAATTATACACAACCATAAAGTAGAATAGTAGTCTGTTAGATGGTTTAGGACGCAGCCTATGAAGCTATCCGCAGCCACTGAAGCATAAGTTCGATCCCCGGTCAGGGAGATACCCATATGGCACAGCAAACCTCTCCTGACTCACCCACTGCTCCCCTCAGCAGTGTATTTCAGTCAATCTGCCTGTTCTGCTCCCCACTCTGTCTTTGGTGAGCCTCTTACTGCCCCATACCCCTGGCCTGTACTCCAGTTCTTGTATGCACAAATAAACCTTTAAAAAATTATTTTTTACAAGTAGAATTTCATGACAAAGTTTTATCTATTAGAACATACTATGCAAATAAAGGCATTTATTTCCTACTTTATTGTTATTAACCACTACCTTGCTGTGATGATTTTTTTTAATCATTAGGCAATGGAATTTTATTTATTTATTTTTTTTTTTTATAGAGGCATGTTCCATTTATTTATTTGTCTGCTTGTTTGTTTTGTTTTTTTGTTTATACATGCACTGGGTACAGTCAGAAGCGCGGGAGGGTGAGAGAATTCACCAGAGCCAGAGCGGGGAGCAGAGCAGGCAGAAGGACCGAAGTACACTGCTGAGGGGAGCAGCGGGCGGCAGGAGAGGTCTGCGCGCCATGTGGGACCCTCCTCCGGTGGCCGGGGAGCAGCCGGGGATCGAACCGGCGCCGCAGAGGCCGCGGGCAGCTTCGCAACCCAGCGCTCAACCGCTGCGCCACCGGGGAGGCCCTAGGCAATGGAATTTTAAATTACATTTTATTTTATTATAAAACTATATATGTTATTGCAAGAAATGTGGAAAGGCTAATAAATTTAATACACAAAGAACTCTGAAAATTGCTAAAAACAATTCACACACATAAAAAGACATTTATAAAAGAGGAATTATAAGTGGCTAATAAACATATGAAAAGATGTTCAATTCCACTAGAAGACAAAATAATAAAAATCACATAAAGTGAAGAAAGCAAGGAATAGAGACAAAGTAAAAAATAAACCTGGTTCTTCAGAAATATTAATGATAAAAAAAAATCCAGTAAGATGAAAATAATAAAAGACAAGCAGATAAAAGGTATCATCCAAACATGAAAGGCTTACAAATTATATTGTATTAGGAACAAACATAAGTTAATATCCTTAAAAATAAAAAAAAAAAATTATTGCTTTTTGGCTTTTTGGCTAAGACCCAGTGTAGCATCTGATTTTATAAGTTTAAAAGCAAAAAAAAAAAAAAAAGATTAAATTAAAATATCAAAAATGACACAAGAATAGCAAGAACTTGAGTAAATATATACCACAGAGTTAATTTTATAATAAGCTCTACCAAATATTTTTAGAAATAATTCTAATTGTCTATAAATTAAACAGTGATTTTAAAAACACATGTTCAACCCTCTTCATTACAGAAGTCTAGTGAAATATTTTTCCACAAAGTCTAGGCAGGTTGGTTGGGTCTTCTCCACCCTAGTAAAAATGAGTTCATTATAAGGCTTAACACATGTAGAATGACCGGGAATCATACACCTGCTTGTAACAATATTATTACTTTAAAGAGAAATAACCTGGAGGGAATCCATTCCCAACTTGAACTCCTGGGAGAAAGGAACAGGAAGAAGAGGATAAAAAGTAACATTCACAGTGTCTAAAAATTACAGAATTTTATATACATGATTTTTTTTTTCTGTTACCATAATTCTTCCTGGCGAATGCCAATACTACTGCTGGAAACTGATAGTCAGCAAAGTTAAATATCCTATTTCTGTCATATAGAAAAAATTAATGTATGGAGACTGAGCCTACATATGATCTATTGTACTCTTTTTAGTTCCTTGTTCAGTTAACATTGAAACTTGAAAGTTATTTATGTATGTGTTAAATTTCTTTAAAATTAGCTAGTTTATGAAGAAACTGCTATTGTATATGAAAATGGAATTTTCTACTTTAAAGAAGACACATCATTCGGTTAAAAAATGTTTTTCAAAGTCATAAATATTGCCACTTTAAGAGCCTTTATAAGCTTCTAAAGGAATAACGCATCCCATTTCTGAACTATCCATTAGTATTTGTGATTAATTAGCATGAAGAATAATGAGGTGACTGAGACTAGAGTACCCTTGCTTTAATTGATTGCCTGAGTTCCTGGATTAATAAAATCCAATTATTTTCTTATGTAATTGGCACAAAGTTTATTTGTATCTCCTTTTTAATAAGTTTGCTAATGACATAAGAAAGTAAACAAAACAAAATGATTGTAAATGAATACAAAGTTGAATTTAATCTCTAGCCCTGACCAAATATCCCTGTGTAGAGATTAGTTCAAAATCCTTATTTGTGTACAAAACATACACCAAGTTAACTGTCTCTCTTACCCTGACTGGTTTGCTGAAGTGGGAGCAAGAAAGTATTATAGCCTTTTAAATAGAAGTGAAAGATCATAGCACTCTGGAAATAGAAAAAGGCCAAGCAGAGGGAAATCCCTAGTGCTACAGAGAAGGAATTTTAACTAAGAGACTAGAATGGAGTAGTTTTTCTATAGACTGATTTTTAGATGTTTCTCAAATGACTAAAATGGTGCCTTCTGGAATCCTACACCAAGTCAATGCCTCTTCCTGCTTGACCTTGCAAGCTCCATTGCCAGATTTGCAAACCTCCGCCTCCATCAAACCTGTTTACATCTTGTCTATGCAACCTAAACTTAAATTTGACTTTTTACAGACAACATAGGGTTGAGACACTGAACCACTGAATAAGCCTGAAATAATTCTCCATGTCCAATGAGTTCTTTTCTTCAAACTGTCATTATCTTTCTTTGCCGCCTTTTATTTGATTTCTGTAGCTTAGGTCACTTAACCTTTGCTTCTAATTTTTTTTTTAATTTTTTTAAAAGATTAATTTATTTATTTATACATAAAAGCACTGGGTATAGTCAGAAGTGTGGGAGGGTGAGAGAATTCACCAGAGCCAGAGCCGGGAGCAGAGCAGGCAGAAGGACCAAAGTACACTGCTGGGGGGAGCAGTGGGCGGCAGGAGAGGTCTGCGCGCCATGTGGGACCCTCCTCAGGTGGCCGGGGAGCAGCCGGGGATCAAACCGGTGCTGCAGAGGCTGCTGGCAGCTTCGCAACCCAGCGCTCAACCGCTGCGCCACCGGGGAGGCCCATGCTTCTAATGTTTTGATAGAAATTATTTCTTTCTCTTAAGCCATTTGATTGAGGCTTAAATTTATGAGTAACTGACAAGATATTTAAGAACTGCAAGACAGTATGCTAGACCACACAGAAACTCCAAACATAGCAGGGTTACAAAGAATGGGCAAACAATATACATTGTTGTTTATTTAAATTTAAATTTGTTTAATTAAATGTAATGCATCAGTATAGTATGCTGGTAAAATTGTACTTGAAAACCATGCCCTCTGTGACTGCAGTTTCAAACATCATTCATGTGGATGAGTCGTCTATTTTATAGCTTTAGGTCATACCTCCCCAGGAAAGTTTAGGCTTACATTCATGGCTGCTTAATTGATAATTTCCACTTTGATAAACATCCACAACCAAACTTCTGGTTATTACCAAAGACAGACTATTTATTTATTTTTCTGTCTCTGGTAATGGTCATGTCTATGTCAGAGTTTCCCAATCCAATATTTTTGAAGGCAGGATTTTACTCCTGCTCCATCCTTCATCCAGTCTTCCAATCAATTCTGTCAATGCTTCCCTAAAATAAATCTGGATTTGGCCAAGCTCTTACCACCATCACCACCACAGCCCTAGTCCAAGTTTCCAAGGCACCAACCTAACCTATTTAAATCATTGCAGTTGTCTGTTAAGACCTAACATCCGATCGTGTCACACAAATTTTCTTTACTCTCATTCAAAGTCAATGTCTTTACAGGTGTATGCAAAGCCTACATATGCTTTTCCTTCTTCACTGATATCATCTTCTAGGTACTCCTCTTTGTATAAATTGACTGGCTTCAGTTTTGGAGGCCTATGCACTTACTACTTTCTAAATTTGGAGTGTTAATTGAAATCCCAGTTGTTCTGTATAGACAGTGCCCTCACCCCATACCTTCTTCAGGACTATAATTAAATGTTTCCTCACTGTGTCTTTCTCTTTTCATCATATTTAAATTATTCCCTAATGTTTCCCATACCTATTTCCTGCTTTATATTGTTTTCTATGGTATTTGTCAGCATCTAGTATGTACATTATATATTTTACTTATATATTTTATTTTCTATCTCCTTTGCCTAAAACATCAACTCTGAGATCAGGGACATTTGCAATTTGTTTCCAGCTGTATCCCTTGTGCCTGCTAGTTCCTACCATATATTAGTTGCTCAATAATTATCAGTTAAATGGATTTGACTGTAGTGGACAGGGTCATTTTCATAAGTTTCTAATGCCTTCCACTAACAGGATTAACTATTCATATTTACATTACATTATTATTCCCATTTTGGAAGTGGGTTGAGGGAGCTTCCATTCCTTAGTTTAAGCCATTCCTTAAAGGCTTGACTATGGAGTTCATTCTGACTAATGAGCTTTCAGTACACAAAGAATAAACAGTCTAGAAAGCACTTGAACAGTGATGCAGGCATCTCTTGCTCCTCTGCATTATGTGAGGACATTGCTTGGTTTAGACAGCCAGTCCCAACTAAGATCAACAGAGCTGCTCAGCTGAACCAACTTATATAAAAACCACCCCTACGAAATGCCCACATACACGAGCTAAATAAATGCATACTGCTTAAAACAATAAACCACTTGGTTTGTGGGTATTTATTATGCAAAAATAGCAGCTTAAGCAATGAACATAGAACACATTTTCTTAGAAATCAAAATGCTATAATGTCTTCCTAATTAATGAACTTGCTATAGTAAATTAAACCACAAAAATTAAATATTTTCATATTATTACATGAATATAGAGAAGCTTAAAACTCTGTGTACTCAGTTGTAAATTTTTTTGAGCAGAGATAATATAATCATTATCTTCTTCCATAAACTGTTCATTTATTACTTGCTTCTTAATTTTAATAATTTGGATATAGGACTTTCCCTCCATTTTACATTAACCCATTTCAAGTCTTCTCAAATAGGAGCTATATGAATATAACAATAAATATAATAACATACTTAGTAGAATCTATGTGTTGATGCAGCAACATAAGATTTTATTAATGTTTAATTATTATGATGTCCACATTCTTGCTTGTATAATTTTAAAAGGGTAAGTCCCATTATCTATTTTCAATATCTTTATAATGAGATTCAAACCAAGCAGTAAAAAGCAAAGGACCTCTGAAATGAAACAAAATATTTTACATGCTCTTAAATCATTTATTTTTTAACTCATTTCTATATCATGGTACTTAAAATAGTTTCTATGATGACTAGTATAATAAAAATATTTTATTGTTTATTGCTGCCTGAAATAACAAGTCTGAAATGATAATAATTATTAACATTGATATTCCATCATTTTAATTTCTATATTTTATCTGAAATAGCTTGCAAATTTTCTAAAAGACACTGGTTTAAAATAACAGTTTATGACTCTAAATACTATGTCCATCCTTAATTTCCATAATTAGTTCACATTTAGTACACTAACATCTCTTACACACACACACACACACACACACACACACACCCCATGTATCAATTCACTTATCTGGGGATTTGTTTTAGAAAATTTCCCTTTTTCTTCTTGATCAGTTACTCTTAAATATCCAGAATAAATCTTATGCACATATAAAATCATTCTTTCTGCAAGTATATCTGTAAGTTCATTCATTGCATCAGCAAACTGAACCTGTGAAAATATAAAATTTAATTCAAGAATTAAAGACAAAATATTAAGTCAGAATTAAACAAAAAAAATTAAACAAAAAGATTAAGTCAGACAATTGTAAATTGAGTAACACTGACTTCTTTTTTTCAATTTAGTAATAGACCTTATTAACTCATTAATGCCTTTTAAAATTATATTTACTATTTTTGAATGCAGCACTTTTAAATTGAAATGTTTTAAAAGGAAAGTGTAAATCCCACTTTATTTTTATATCGATTAAATTTGTAGAAGTATTTTCCATTTATCTGAAGCATTTTCATTATAAAGATTTACACTTCTTGAAATTGTATATCTACTCTTGTCCTGTGTATGGGTACTGAGGCATTTCTAAACTTTGGTGGAAGAAGAAGTGAGACTGGATAAGATCAGAGCTGGGGAATTGAACTGGAAATAGATCTGATCAACAGAGAATGGTGGCCAGAAATACAACTTACATATCTAGATGAAGCAAGTGAACTTGGCCTTGGTTGAAGGTGGCAGAAGGGAAGAGACTGTAGAGGATTAAAAATAGCATTGATATTCCAACTTTAAAAGGTGTTCATTGTGATTCTAAGTAATTTCTTTTTGGAGCAGGATCTCCCACCGTGGTTGGGATTAAGAGGCCTATGGTCTAAAATGTGTTCCATAGAACTCCAGGTTCTAGGGCTTGTGGAAGAAATACTGTCACAGTGGAAAATTGGGTACCAAAAGGGCAAACAAAACCTTATGGAATACAGAAACTTAATTCCATTATGATAAAGTTGATATGAGTCAGCTCATATTTTTCAGTGCTTATTTTTAAATTTTGTAAGTGAATACTTAGCATCATTACAGTGAGCAATTCTAGAACGCATTGTTGAAAATTTCCACCCTAAGTGTGGTATCTACTGGAGGGAGATAGTCACATAATGAAGTGCCACTGACCAGCTTTCTGCAAAATGTCAGGTCAGATGTCCTTGAAAGGAAAAGATGGCCTAGGTGAAGCGAAAGAACTGAAGGGAAGGGGATGAGGTAGAATGAGGAGACACTGACACTTGGTGAGGTGCTATTATCTTCTGCTGAGAGACTCAGCAGGTCTTTATTCATTTTTAGTAATCAGAAAAAAAATGCATTATCATGTGTAAAGCAGAGACAATCAGAGTATTATATTCCCATGGACTACTGGCTCCTACAGGTTTCAGCTAGACCAGTAGCCTTCAAGGTTAATAGATAAAAAACAAACCCTACACTAAAATTTATTTCAGCTAGACAATTACCTAAGACAGTGGATAGGCGCCAGTACATCCTCCCTATCAGCTAAAGTCTAAGCATCAAAAGACTGTTCTATTCATATGGCCTTTAGCTGGAGACCAGCTGCTTCTCAGCTATCAGAACTTTTTCTATCTAGAAACTTCTTCACACAGTTAACTTCATTTAAAAATTTTCCCAAGAAACTTCTAAATAAAAAGGAACTTCTAAAAAAGTAAAAGAAGGACTTACTATAATAGTTGTGCTGGTTTGCTTGTCAGATATGTACAATAAATAGTCCCCCATTGTCAAGTGGGCCAAAGTGTAGTAACTAATTTCTAAACAGGTAACTTTCCGTGCCAATTGCTTGCAGTCTGCTGATACGTACAATCCACTGCCCAATATACTCTCTAATGAATTTTTCTCTCTCTATGACCAAAAACAAAAAGCAAAGGAATGCCAGATCTTCAGGCCCACGGTGTGAGGCCCTTTCTTTTTGCTGCTTGTCAGTATCCTATCTGGCTGGGGCAACAAGGCACCCTGCAGCAATGAAGGAACTATAGAGTATGATATATCCCCATTCTTGATAATGACAGTACTATATCTATTCAATCCCTTCCCCTGTCACATGGAAATTCCTAATCGACTCCTCCTATACATACCAGGATTTGCTTAAGACCTGGTAGAATGAGCTCTCTGATTATATCTTACCAGTCTGGGTAAGCTGCTAAATGCTCTAAACTTGCATCACCCCATTTATAAAATAAGTTATAATATTAAATACATCTCTGAGCTGATTCTAAGAAACGCCATGCATGGAGAGGAATTAGAAGAATGGCTGCCACATTTTTAATATTCAATATGTGTAGTGTTACTACTTATAATACTAGGGTTATTAGCTATAATTGAACAAAGCTAAGGAAAGGAACACTAGTGTACAATAGAAAATATTGTTCATAAACAAAATCTGAAAGGTAAGAGTTAAAAACTCAAGAGGAATTTGCTCTAATGCATGTGAATCTCTTTAATGCTGAAACGGAAAACCAATATTCTTCATAACTTGATCACAAAAACATCAATAAGCATTTTACCATGGATTTGCATCTATCTTTATTTAACTCTAGATTGCATGAACTATGCAAGTTACCTCAACCTCTTTTTCCTCATGAATAAATTCATTCCCTATTTAACTTTGCTTCACATGATACAGCATATTACATTTTGGAAATATGAGGTTCCAGAAGTGTCACACAAATATAGAGCTCTAATGCTTTCTGATCACTCAAAACCCATGGTTAAAAAAATAATAATCCTAAATAGAGATGGACTGATATTATGCTAGGAGATATTGCTGCTGCTAAGTTTAATAAAATATGATTGACATGCTTAGATTTATCATGGGAAGGATCACATTTTTATAACAATCCAAAATGACATAGAGCAAAATTTGCTGCCAGTGAGTGGAATGAGAAACACAATACTCTGGGTTCTGTGTCAGAGCATTAACAATCCAGCATTGGAAACAGACAGAAACCCCACACCTTTCTTCTTGAGTGTGGTTTCCAGAACCTGTCCCTATTACCTATGCCCTCACATACTGTCTTGCTCTCTGCTCTTGCCCTCCTACTCACTCCCTGTTACAGCATTTGCTGGTGGGTATTTCTTCTTCCTAAAAGCTTTCTACTTGACAAGTTGATGTTCAGAAAGATTACAAATCATTGAAATTCCCAGAGATTGGAAAACATTTTGATAAGGGTATAGAATGTAAAGGCGAGGTCTTCTCTTTCCCCATTTTAGTGTTTATGTTTACCTAAGATGATGTAATTACATTTTGTGGAAGTCTTCCTTGCCTAAATGAAATGGTTAATTTAAAATAAAAAGATTGAAACCTTTCTAAGCACACATTTATTTACACTCTATCTTTTTCATTGATATAAAGAGACCATGACCCCATCTTTCTCCTGAGATACTGGAAAGAAAATTGTATTTTTTTAGCTTATTATTTGGGGAATTAAATGTTTTTTTACTGAGAAATATTGCTTTATGTGCTGCCTTGAAATAAAGGAGTAGTTCTTAAGTGCAGGAGATATTTCAAGAAAGAGAAATGTGTTTTGCTGAATTTTATTAGCAGTTGAAAGTGATTAATAGAGTAAGTGTGGTCCTTAAGAATACAGATTCTAGAGACAGAATTAACTGCAGGTGAATCATATTTTGTTAGCTAAATAAGCTTGGGCAAGTGACTTAATATCTCAGGACCTTGTTTTCTTCTCTTTAAAAGACATTGATATAGGACAAAATACCTGAGTAGAAAATTTCCCCAAAACGAATTATAAGTAGTCAATAAGCACAGGAAAAATTTCTTGACACCCTGCAAACAAAATTCACAGTGAGATACCAGCTAACACCCAGTAGAACAACTATAATCAATTACATAGTAACAATTCTTAATGAGGATGTGGAAAAATTGAATCTACTATACTGTGAAAATGTGAAATAACTCCTTGTTACATACCCAAGGGGAAAAAATATATATATATCCACACAAAAACCCATACACAAATGTTCACAGAAGCATTATTCAGAATAGTACAAAAGTAGAAATAACTCACATTTCCATCAACAAATGAATGGGCACAATGGATAAGTAAAATGAAGGACAGTCACACAATGGAAGATTATAAAGCAATAAAAGCAAATGAAGTACCGATACATATTGGGTGATATGTATCAGTACATACAACATACAACATGGATGTACATACAGCATGGATGATCCTTAAAAACCTGCAAGTGAAGTGTCACTCACAAAAAAACACACAGTGTACTGATTCCATTTATATGAAATGTCCAAAATAAGTTGATTTCTAGAGACAGGTTGTATATTAGTGGTCCTCTAGGTCTGGGTGGTGAGAGTGAAGTAAAAACAGTGACGGCTAAATGGGTGCAGGGAGTTTTGGTGGGATGGGTGATAAAAATGTTCTTAAATTGGTTATGAGTATTGTTGCAAAACTGTGAACATACTAAAAAAACATTGAATAATATACTTTTAGTAGTGAATCTTATAGCAAATAAAATACCTCAATACAGTTGTTACAATATTGATTATTATGTATATTGTGATAATTATACCTAACTCCACTGGTTTTTTGTGAAGGTAAATAAGGGTATATAAAATGCAGCATTATAACTAACAGATTATAGCAAACTGTCTGGTATTTTTACTTGTTTCCTAACTTCCCATGGTGTTTCCATAAAAAACTTTTAGAAAGAATGGGATATATTTTCTTTTCTTTTTTAAAAAAATATTTATTTACTGCATAGAAGAACTGGGGTATAGGCCAGAGGTGCAGGGGTTCAGAAGACTAACCAGAGACAGAATGGGGAGCTGAACAGGCAGATCTACTGAAATGCACTGCTGAGGGGAGCAGCAGGCCAGTCAGGAGAGGTCTGCTGTGCCATATGTGGGTTAGCTCCTTGGCCAGGGATCAAACTCAGGTCCTAGCAGTGATAGCACCAAGACTTAACCCCTAGGCCACCAGGGAGGCCTGGGATATATTTTCCTAAGGTATAATAAACTCAGATTCAAGAAATATGTATAAATGTGTAGGGGACTGCAACTAACACATAATGGAAATTGATCTTCAACTACTTTTTTGGACTACATATTATTTGTCCTTTCCACTATACCACAATAAATCCCCTCAACACAAACCTTTTTTTTTTTTTAACCCTCTCTTGATGTTCTTAAATTTCCTAAAGCTTGACTCTTATATTGGTAATACTATTTTAGTTTTCTTATATACCATATCCCATTTCTGAATGCACATATACTGGCTTCTGTAAATTCTTCCATTTTTCCATAGATTTTTCTTTAATAAAATAAATTATAACTTCAATGTTTTACCACTTTACCTTCACATTACTCTTAAAATTCAATTTGTCTCATAAAGCAGCAGAGATAATCAGAATAATCAATTGAGATTATTCAGTTGCATAAAATGGAAACACACATTTTGTTCCTTCAGGTATAATGTTGCTTCTTTTATAATGTATTAAATCGGTAAGGCTTAGTAGGAGGTAAAAAGTTGTATGAGATTTCTTGTGGTATCATTAGCTTAACTGCTCCATCTAGTTCTTTACTTGCTTACAATTCAAAAATTTAGTGAGCCTCATAAATTCCATGTTAATTTTAAACATTTTTAATTCTTAAAATAGCAATACTGAAGATATCACTTCTTTCTGGGATCATTATTATTAAAATTTTATTATTCATTTTCCTTAACATCAGACACAATTATTTTAGAGACTAGTTTCAGGTTTTCTCAAGAAGGAAGTTAAAATAAACTAGTCATAAGTTAAAATAAGCTAGTTCCTCCAAATTTTGTATTTTTGATAATGTGCCTAGAAAGAAATCTCACATGTGGACTGTCACAGAGGCGAATGTGTAAAACACTGAGTATCCTTATATGCACAATCTGTAATAAAGGTTGATTTTTTTCTATATTATTTCTCAAAATAGGTCATTGGAATCATATAAGTCACAACTCAGTCAAATTGATTCTTTAGTTGACAATAGGATACAGTGGTAAGCATTGATTCACTTACACCTTCACTTGATTTAGATATAGTTTCTCAAATTGTATCATTCAATATGGAAGCCACTAGTCATATGTAGGTATTTATTTATTTATTTATTTATTTATTTATTTATTTATTTATTTATACAAGCACTGGGTACAGTCAGAAGCGAGGGAGGGTAAGAGAATTCACCAGAGCCAATGGGGAACAGAACAGGCAGAGAGAAGAAGTACACTGCTGAGGGGAGCAGCGGGGCGGCAGGAGAGGTCTGTCGCACCATGTGGGACCCTCGCCTGGTGGCCTGGGATTGAACCTGCCCTGCAGAGGCTGCGGGCAGCTTTGCAACCCAGTGCTCAACTGTTGCGCCATGGGGGAGGCCCCATATAGGTATTTAAATTTAAATTAAGTAAAGTAAAAATTGTTTATCAGTCTCACTAGCCACACTTCAAGTGCTAATGGTGGTTGTGTTGAACATGGATATAAAACACTTTAAAATTACCAAAAGTTTTATTAATATAGCTTGCCTTGATTATCTAGAATAGTCATTCTTAATTTTCTTTCTGGGTTGGGTGTTATTTTGAAAATTCAATGAAACCTGATCCAAAAGAATAAATAGACTAAAAACCTGCCTCCTTCAGGTGATCATCCATAATAAGTATGATAAATTGAACTCTGGACAATTGTGAAAATTATTTCAATGTTATATTTCTTGAAGATTATTAGAAGTTCAATTACTTAATGTTGTTATCTAAGTACAGGCCATATTATTAGCTCAATTTCAGATTATGAGAGATACCATTACCTGAAAAATTACAAAGAAAATAATAAATAAAACCTGCCTAATGAAGAACTGCACAAAGGCAATTTCATCTCTATTGTGGCTTGTTGATAATAATGATTATACAATAATAACACAATTAATAATTAAAGTATCATGTGTGATACTAAAGGATTCACATGCATTACCTCATTTAATCTTCAAAAATTCTATAAATCAGACACCATTGTTCCACTAATTTCAGATGGAAAAAAGATTAATAAAGAGATAGAGCAAATTATCCAAAAATATTCACATCTAGTAAGAACTGATTCAAGGAATGTACTTATTTTTGTTTAACTCACTTTTGATTTAAGGACTGTTGTTGCATGGAAAAATGGGTGAGTAAAGCTAAATGTAAGTCAAAATTATAAACATTTTATTACAGGGAAGTGTTAGATATAACTGTATGCCCAACTTGTCCATTGAAGGAAAAAAAATATTTGCAAATACTGATAATTCTTTCTTTTAATTAATTAGGATAGACAAACACATAACACATATTTTCACAAACATACATAACACATATTTTCACCTTTAATGTTTCTTTAAAATATATCTAAGGGCCTCTTCGGTGGCAAAGGGGTTAAGTCTAAGTACTATCAAGCATTCACAAGCCACTACTGCATGACTTTGATCCTTGGCCATGGAGCTAAGCCACATGGTATAGCAGACATGTCCTGCCTCGCCAGCTGTTCCCCTCAGCAGCGTACTTCAGTCAATCTGCCTGTTCTGTTCCCTACTCTGTCTTTGATGAACCCTCTCACCCCCCTCACCTCTGGCCTATACCCCAGCTCTTACATGCATATATAAATAGAAATAAATACAAAGTAATATCTAAACTCTTGGTGGTAGGGGGGTTGGAGGTACTGTACTTGTTCTAGTAATATTTAGACTTGTTGGGGATAGACTGAGTTGAATCAGATGGCATTATTGGAAGATATTTTGCAAGAATATGAAGCATTATGTTTGTATTTCTATGATTTATAATTCTTGCCCTTTTTTTTTTTTTTTTGCAGTTCGCTTTAACTGCCCCAAATACTATAGTATACGAAGTTGATGAGGCCTCCCTGGTAGCATATGGGGTAAGATGCAGCACTATTAAGCTACCCACAGCCACTGTAGCATGAATTTGATCTCGGCTGGCCAGGAAGGTGATCCACATGGCGCAGCAGACCTCTCCTGACTTGCCCGCTGCTCCCCTGATCAGTGTACTTCAGTCAATCTGCTTGTTCTGTTCCCCACTCCCCATACCTCTGGCTGTACCCCAGTTATTTTATGCATAAATAAATAAATCTTAAAAAAAGTTGAAATAATCACCCAGGAAGTCACAGATCACCCTTTTTTAAAGCCAAAAGATCCAAATTTGCCATACAGTAGCACAAACAAATCCATGTCAGCACTGAATTCACATACAAACACACTTGTACATATAACTCATTTGTTCATATGAACAGAATTCCAAGTAAAATGTTTAGGCAATAACAAATCTAACAAATTTGACAATAACCCCAGAGCTAGGAATCACTAAGTAGTTTATTTTTTCCCTGAATTTTATTATACCAGCAATTCAGACTACATTTACCTATAAAGAGAGCAGTTAAGCACCATTTAGAATTTTAGGCGTATCTTTTCCATTCCATAAAATACCCCAATGGGGTCTTAAAACTCTCGGTATTTGGCTGAGCATATATGTTATATAGAACAAAAGATTCTTATTTTCATCCACTGATATTCTTGTAGATAACTCCAAAATAACAGGCCTCATGAAATCTAGGATTTTCTTCCTATCTATCAGATATATCCGATAAGACCTGAAAAAAAAAAAATAGTGTTCACGTCTTAACATAGACAGAAAGCAGTGATGGGGCAGACAGTAACCAGAGTTTAAGTACCATTGGGGTTATAAACCTGTGTCAGAATGACTGTTTTCTATAATATAGGCTATAATGCCTTCCTCACATGTGATTTTGTAGCTGCCATTAGAATTATAGGGAAGAGCTCTATGAATAATGAATTACAGATATCATTTTCATTTATGTAGAGCTTGGCAAAGGGAAGTAGAAATAGTATGACTGATTAACTTTTGAAAGGGACTCAGTAGCCCATGGTCTCTGTTTTCTTCTTTTTTATTGTGAAGATTCCAGAGCTTACTGTAATATTTCCTCTAAATGCCTATAGGTGATATAATTTTCTTCCCAAAGATTTCACATCTTCAAAAAACCATCTAATTTTTTGCATTCTTTATTCTTTATTGAGTGACATTTAGGACTTTTGAAATACTATGAGGCAATAGAGGTGAAAATGATGAATACGATTGGTTCTTCACATGATAAACTAATTAGTTAGCTGTTCAAATGTGGTGTTTCTCCCCAAATGTATTCTGTTGCTAGCATATTGGATATTCAATCAACACCATTCGGTAACAAATTGGATGTAGACAGAAGTGAGGAAGAACATATATATTCAATGAACGACCTTTTTTTTCCCTCTAAGTCTGAAGGGAAAGATTCCTCCAAAAATTAAAGAGAATGACAAAATGGAAAGATATCTAACCTAATTGTGAGGAAGCCTAGTAAAAAATGTAGTAACTCTGAGGGAAAATTTGAATGCACGTTAACTGTATAAAAATCACAGTTATATTCTCTGTATGGTTAAAAGTAATATGAGTTGAAATACATAACAATATTTATGGGTAAGAAGGGGAAAAGATAGTGGTGTTCTGAGGTTCTTAGTATAGAAAAGACTAAAATAATTACACTTGAGAAGGTATATATAATTGCAAGTTCCCTGATAAACAATAGAAATAGAGTAAATATATTCTATATTGTTGGTAGATAATGAAATGTTAGCATTCAAGCAACACAAAAGACCAAAAGGAGAGAAAAAGAAATATAGAATATGTAACAATAAGATATATAATTTATCATTTTTAACAAAAATATATGGGGGGGCCTCCCTGGTGGTGCAAGGGGTTAAGACACAACCTATGAAGTTGTCTGCAGCCAGTGCATCATGAGTTCGATCCCTGGCCAGGGAGATACCCACGTAGTGCAGCAGACCTCTCCTGACTGTCCTGCTGCTCCACTCAGCAGTGTTTATCAGTCAATACACCTGTTCTGTACCCCCCTCTGTCTCTGGTGAATCATCTCCCCCCCACACTTCTGGCCTGTACCCCAGTTCTTGTATGCATAAATAAATATTAAAAAAACAAAAATATATGGGAAATTATGTGTAAACAGATTAAATCCTCTGATTAAAGGACAAAGATTATAACAAAGAAAATTGTAACTACATGCTGTTTTTCAGTGACCAACATAAAATATAAACATATATTTTAAGTGAAATAAAGTTGCAACTTAATTTAGGAAGTGATAATGTTGGAATTGCAGGTAAAGTAATATTAATTGCAGGTAAAATAATATTAACATAACTTTTTTTCAAATAAGAAGAGTTACTTTATAACAATAGCAGTTTAAGTTTACCAGGAATATGCTAGAGTTTAAAAATATATATGCTACCTGATGATACAGTTCTATTTTTTAAAGAAAACTAACCAAAAATACTTAAAAATTGACAAAATGTATCCATAGTGAACATATTTTCATGTTTTTTTTTTTTTTTTTCCCCAAAAACTCTCAGGATAAGCAACAAATGTAACTATGAATCTTTAAGAACAGTAACAACAGCCTTTGCTCTGGGGTGGTTGAGGAGACCTGCTCTTACACCTAAGCCCCAGCAGGCTGGGCACAGCCAGGACCCTTTAGTAAGAAGGCTCCAAACAGAATCTAGGCAAAGGAAGAGGCAAACAGACCTCAGAGTCCTGTCACATCAAAATCATCCAGGAACTTTAAAAAGTGCTAGTGCTGGCAACATGGCGGTGAGGAGACACTGCGAGTAAGATCTCCCGTTAAAAAAAGTTAATAGGGAGGAAAAGCGGCAGGTCCAAGTGAGAAGTGGGACACGGAAGATAAACGGGTGACTCCAGCAAACTACCCGAAGAAGAAAGTGGCCATAAAAGAGGACTAGAAGGGAGGAAAGCGCAGAACCCTGCTCCCCTCCCCCACCCAGAGTCGGCACTCTCAGACCAGCAGAGAGGAGGAAAACAACAAACTAAAACGACCAACAAGAACAAACTACGCAGCAAGCGGGACTGTGAGTGGAAAGGAACTATTGCAGCCACCACACCCCGTGAACGGGAGCTGTGGAGAACCCGCAGGATTCGTGAGCAAATGGCTCCTGGTGCCATTAGAGAAGAACAAAGACCCCAGGAGACCCGCACACAGCCCGGGCTGCCAGTAAGCTTGTGTGGAAAAGCGGCACGCTGGGCACGCTTGAAAAGCAAACGCGGACCGGGATCGCGGCTGCCCAGGTCCCCGCGCCTGCGACCTAGGCTTGCAGGGAGATGCGCGGAGGCCCTCACTGGGGTGAAAGTCCCTCATTGAGTAAGCAGGAACCAGGCGCCCAGGCACGGGAGCGGGTGCAAAAGGCTCCATTCCCGTGCCACTGAACTGGGCTACAGCCCGCGTCCTGGACCTGAGGGCTTTGGAACTGAGACCCAGGGCACGAAGTTCAGGGCGTGGGTTCTCCACAACGGTGGGGCACAAGGCAGACACAGTACCCCAAAGCCGTTGAGGTTTACCCTACCATTCCCGCTCTGTTCCCTGTCCCACGGGGTGGGGGGAGGCGAAAAACAACCCCCCCCAAGGACAATAGGAGAGATCTCTGGCGCCACCTAGCGACCAGGAAAAAAAAGTCACTAACACCCCATAGAACAGGAAATTTCTTAAGACTACTTGAAAAGGGCAGAAGGCTCCTGGAGGAGACAGTGGCCAGCTGGGAAGTTAGCCCACGCCAGGCCCCTTCCGACCAGCAGTCTGAGCCCACAGAGGGAACAGGCACCCACGGCCGGGGCAGACGGGGTGTGCAGAAGAGTGTACCTGAGACCTGAAGCACAGGGACTGAGTCCCGCGTCGCCATTTTAGAACAGGGACATTTCTTCAGAAAAGACTGCCTGATACCAGCAGAAAGCTCCCTCAGAAGCCAGAGATGGCTCCTGGAGGAGCCAGAGGGGAGCGGAGAAGTTCACCCAAGATGCCGGCCAGTCCGAGCAACACAGTGTCCCAATACATACGAGAAATTAGAAAACAGACAGTAGGGAGTAGAAGAACCACACGTAACCTAACAACTCCTCAGGAAAAAAGCACACCACAAAAAGAAAACCACCCTCCAGATTACAATGACAGTAACTTGGAAGAACTTCTGAGAATTCCAGAAAGAGAATTTAAAATTGCTGTGATTAAAAAATTGAAAACAATGATATGAGAAAAATAATCAACGAGCAGAAGAATGAAATTGAGTCCGTAAAGAGGGAAGCAAAAGAAACACAGGAGATCAAAGAATTAATGGAGGAACTAAAGAACTCTGGGAAAAGCAATGAAAGCAGAATAGATGAAATGGAAGAACGAATAAGTACTCTTGAAGACACAGAAATAAAAAGAACCAAAACAGAAAAGGAAAGAGAAGTACAAATGAAAAAGAACGAAGAAAGACTTCGGGAACTATCTGACTCCATGAGGAAAGGAAATATAAGAGTTATAGGAATTCCAGAAGGAGAGGAGAGAGATGTAGGAACAGAGAAAATATTCCAGGAGATAATTGAAGAGAACTTCCCAAATGTGAAGAAGGAGCTGAAAATTGATATACAAGAAGCAAGAAGAACTCCAAACTTCCACGACGAAAGGAAAAATACAGCAAGACACATAATAGTAAAGCTCCCAAGAATCCAGGACAAGGAAAAAATAATGAAGCTGGCAAGAGGGAAGAAACAGATAACATTCAAAGGAAAACCAATCAGGCTGACATCGGACTTCTCTGAAGAAACACTACGGGCAAGGAGAGAGTGGAGGGACATAGTCAACAGACTCCAAGAAAACAGATGCCAACCAAGAATAACCTATCCCACAAAGCTCTCCTTCCTCTATGAAGAAAGAATAAGGACCTTCCCAGACAAACAGAAACTCTGGAATTTCATTAAGACTAAACCCCCACTCCAAAAAATACTACAAGGAATCTAAAGCCAGAACCTCAGTGGAACGAATAACAACGAAAGAAGGCCAAAAAAAAAAAAAGTTATTAAAAGAATAAATAAATAAAATCAAAGAAAAGACAAACACAATGGCAAATACAGATGCTAACATATCAATATTAACTCTAAATGTAAATGGACTAAACTCTTCAATAAAAAGACAGAGTTGCAGCCTGGATTAAGAAACAAAACCCAACCTTTTGCTGTCTCCAGGAAACACATTTAGCTACAAAAGATAAAAATAGGCTCAACGTTAAAGGATGGAAAACAATCCTACAAGCAAATGGACCAAAAAAGAAAGCAGGAACAGCTATACTTATATCAGATAAAACAGACTTCAAACTCAAAAAAATAAAAAGAGACCCCAACGGTCATTACATTATGATCAAGGGGACAATATTTCAAGAAGAAATAACACTCATTAACATATACTCACCAAATGAAGGAGCACCAAAATATATCAGACAACTGCTGTCCTCTCTGAAAACAGACATCAGAGAAAACACATATGTAGTGGGAGACTTCAACACACCACTATCAACAATGGATAGATCAACAAGACAAAAAATAAGTAAAGAAACTAAAGCTCTAAATAAGGACCTATAGCATTTGGGCTTAACAGATATCTATAGAACACTAAACCCCAAAAAAACAGAGTACACATTTTTCTCAAGTGCACACAGATCATTCTCCATGATCGATTACATACTGGGGCACAAGACAAACATCAACAGATACACAAAGATTGAAATCATACCAACCATCTTTTCTGACCATGAAGGCATCAAACTAGAAATAAACCATAAAAGGAAGGCAAGGAACTTTACTACCTCATGGAGATTAAAAACCACACTACTGGAAGACCACTGGACTAATGAGGAGATCAAAGAAGAAATTAAAAAATTCTTTGAATTGAATGACAAGGAGGACACCAATATTCTAAATGTATGGGATGCAGCAAAAGCAGTAATAAGAGGAAAATATATAGCAATAGAAGCTCACATCAAGAAACAAGAAAGAACTCAAAGAAACAACCTAATCTCGAAGCTCAAAGATCTAGAAAAAGAACAACCAAAAAACCCCAAAACCAGTAGAAGAAAAGAAATAATAACCAAAGCAGAAGTAAATGAAATTGAAACTAAAAATACAATCCAAAAGATCAATGAAACCAAGAGCTGGTTCTTTGAAAAAATCAATAAAATAGACAAACCCCTAGCCAGGCTCACAAAGGAAAAAAGGGAGAAAGCACAAATAAACAGGATCACAAATGAAAGAGGAGAAATCACAACGGACACAGCAGAAATCAAAAGAATAATCAGTAACTACTATGAACAGTTATATGGAAACAAGTTCAACAATCTAGAGGAGATGGACAAATTCCTACAACTCTACAATCACCCAAAGCTAGATAAAGAAGAAATAGAACACCTAAACAGACCAATTACAATTAGCGAAATTGAAATGGTAATCAAAATCCTCCTCAAAAACAAAAGCCCAGGACCTTATGGATTTACAAATGAATTCTACCAAACATTCAGAGATGAATTAGTGCCTATCCTTCACAAACTCTTCCAAAAAATTGAGAAGGAAGGCACAATACCAAACACATTCTATGAAGCCAACATTACACTAATACCAAAACCGAACAAGGACAACACAAAAAAGGAAAACTACAGGCGAATCTCCCTAATGAACACTGATGTAAAAATCCTCAATAAAATTTTAGCTATCAGAATCCAACAATGTATCCATAAGATAATTCACCACGACCAAGTAGGATTCATTCCAGGGACACAAGGATGGTTTAACATCCGAAAATCAATCAACGTTATCCAACACATCAACAAAAAGAAATATAAAAACCATATGATAATATCAATAGATGCTGAGAAAGCTTTCGACAAAGTGCAACACCCATTCATGATAAAAGCCCTTGAAATTCTTGGGATACAAGGAACATACCTCAACATCATAAAGGCCATCTATGACAAGCCAACAGCCAGTATCATTCTCAATGGTGAAAAGCTGAAAGCAATTCCATTAAGATCTGGAACAAGACAAGGATGTTCACTCTCACCACTGCTTTTCAATATAATACTGGAAGTCCTAGCCAGGGCAATAAGACAAGAGAAAGACATCCAAGGAATCCAAATAGGAAAAGAAGAAGTCAAACGATCTCTATTTGCAGATGATATGATAATATACATAGAGAACCCCAAAAACTCCACAAAAAAACTAATTCAACTAATCAATCAGTTCAGTAAAGTGGCAGGATACAAAATCAACACGCAAAAGTCAGTAGCCTTCCTATACACAAACAATAAATCTGAAGAAGAAGAAATCAAAAAAACCATCCCTTTTATTATTGAAACCAAAAAAATCAAATATTTGGGAATAAATCTAACAAAAGAGGTAAAGGACCTATACAAAGAAAACTATAAAACACTGTTAAAAGAAATAGAAGAAGACACAAAGAAATGGAAAGACATCCCCTGCTCATGGATTGGAAGAATAAACATTATTAAAATGGCCATCCTACCAAAAGCAATATACAGATTCAATGCTATTCCAATCAAAATTTCAATGTCATTCTTCAAAGAAATAGAACAATTATTGATGAAATTCATATGGAATCACAACAAACCCCGAATAGCCAAAGCTCTCCTGAAAAAAAAAAAAAAGGGAATGGAGGCATCACACTCCCAGACTTCAAACTATACTACAAAGCCATAATCATCAAAACTGCATGGTATTGGAACAAGAACAGACATACAGACCAATGGAATCGAATAGCAAATCCAGAAATAAACCCACAGATCTATGGTCAACTAATCTTTGACAAAGGAGCAAAGACTATGCATTGGAGCAAAGAACGTTTGTTCAATAAATGGTGCTGGGAAAACTGGGTCGCTACATGCAAAAGAATGAAGCTTGACCACTACCTCACACCATACATGAAAATCAACTCAAAATGGATTAAAGAACTAGACATAAGACCTGACCATAAAATATATAGAAGGAAATATAGGCGAAACACTACGTGATTTGCACATCAAAGACATCTTTACAGACACATCACCCAAAGCAGTGATAGTGAAGGCAAAGATAAACAGCTGGGACTACATCAAATTAAAGAGCTTCTGCACAGCAAAAGAGACAATAACCAAAACAAAGAGAAACCCCACCAACTGGGAGAACATTTTTGCACCCAACACTAATGATAAAGGACTGATCACAAAAATCTGCAAAGAGCTGATGAGACTCAACAACAACAAAGAAAATAATCCAGTCAAAAAATGGGCAGAAGAGCTAAAAAGAAACTTCTCTGAAGAGGAAATGCAAATGGCCAACAGGCATATGAAAAAATGTTCAACATCACTTGTAATCAGGGAAATGCAAATCAAAACTACCATGAGATACCATCTTACACCACTGAGAATGGCACATATTAAAAAAACTAGCAACAACAAATGTTGGCGAGGGTGTGGAGAAAAAGGAAGTCTCCTGCACTGTTGGTGGGAGTGCAAACTGGTCCAACCACTATGGAGAGCTGTGTGGAGATTTCTGGACCTACTAAACATAGAGCTTCCATATGATCCAGCAATTCCACTCCTAGGTATCTACCCAAAGGACACAGAAACATCAATTCCAAAGAACACCTGCACCCCTATGTTTATAGCAGCACTGTTTACAATAGCTAAGCTTTGGAAACCACCCAAATGCCCAAAAATAGATGACTGGATCAAGAAGATGTGGTACATGTACACCATGGAATATTACTCAGCATTCAAAAAAGATAAGCACATGCAATTTGCAGCAACATGGATGGCGCTGGAAGGGATCATGCTCAGCGAAATAAGCCAGAAAGAAAAAGAAAAATACCGGATGATCTCACTCATAGCAGGAATCTAGAAAACTTAAATAAGGGACCAGGGAAATGAATAACTATAAGAAAGTGAAAATCAGAATCAACAAAAAACTATGAAACAGGGACACTTTTAGGGGCATGGGGGGCGGGAGGGGAGGGATTGGGATCAGAAAGGGGGGGTTGCAACTGTATGGGGAATATAAAAATAATATTTATTATTAAAAAAAAGAACAGTAACAAAAAAACAGTCAAGATGTAGATTTCAGTATTGTAACTAACAAATAACTGTACCTTCTCTTGCACACCTCACACAGGTATCCAACACATTAGATGACAAGTTGCTATCAAGACTGCTACGTTAGTAGATTTAGAATACTTATTAAAGTTTTAATAAATAATTTATATAAATTGCTATTTACTATTATTATTTTGCATGTAAAACACATCTATGAACTTTTTCCTACTTATTTCTGTAAAGCTTTTACTTGCCAATCCATCACTTGACTTAAATATTCAAGCAGATTTTTATTAAGTATATACTCCTGCAATCACATTCTATTTCATGCTCTTCCCAGTAACTTGGACAATTTAGATCCCTCTGCCTGGAAAACTCTAGGTTACTCCTATTCTTCTGCACACTGTATTCTAATTCAGCCTTATGGAAATATTTCCTTTTAATCAGAATACTAATGCATACCTTTATACCACAGCAGGAAACTTGTTAGAAATGCCCCTCCAATACCTAATTTACCTAATAACTCCTCCTGTTGCTTAGATAGTGATAGGTCCTTAAAATTGTTGTTTAATTGCATAAAATGATGAACAGTTTTTTGATTTGCTTCATCTCTGTGCTTAATTTCTATTCTATGAGCCACTATGCTTCCAAATTTAGAAACCTTGACTAATTCACACCCACACAAAATATAAATTTTATTGTTTACATTATTTCTTTTCTGCATATCCAAACTATAGTATTCTTTTAAGAAATCAACAGATTTGTGTGTATGTGTGTTAATCATTTTCTCTTCTATTTTTTCCTCACAGAACTCAATAGTCAACCTCCTTCCAAGATGCAAACAGCCTCCCAAATGATATCGCCTACCAGAAATTAATTCTAATTATTTGAAAAACTGGCCAATCTAAACACATTCTGTAAATAATAGAGATTCATTTTCTTGCCAAATATGTAAATCTGTGTTTATGTTTATAACACAAATAAATTGTATGACTTAGGTTGCAGATTGCTAAAGTAAACAAAATCAACCACACTTTATCTACTATATATTTAGTTACTTACTAATATTCATGGATTTTGTGTGCTGGCTGATTATTCATTCATTACCTGTCTTCATTCTTCTGTTCAATGTGGTAACCTCTGGTCTCTGCTACATGGTATAGGTGAACTTGCAGAAGGTAAAGTTTCCATGAGTTTTAAGATATTTCAAAGGTATCTCTGAGTCTGTGAGATAAAAGAAACATTCATTTTGATCTATGATAATTACTTTTCTTCAGTTTTAGAGTATTGAAATAGTTGGGAACATTTTATTATTATTTTTCAGTAGAAAGTCACACTTTTTGAAATGCCAGATTTTAAATATTTAATTTTAGAAATAATGCCAGCTCCTATATCTGTTAATGTTAAGCAGATAAAATCAATAGCTCCATACAGGTTGATATGTCACCTATAAAAGGTTATCTTTACTGTGAAACTGTGTCAAATGTATTAACTAATTTTCCTATTATTTCTAGATTCAAACTACAATTAAGTACATAAATATTTTGTAGTGTGGTCTGACTTTAGTTACAAGCATAGACAATTTTGACTCTATTTATCCATATGTTAACTCTTGAAACTTTTCTTTGGTCTGACAGAACAATAGAGATTAACTAAAACCACCCACTTGTTCTTATCAGGAACCCAGGGGTCAACTTAAAATTTTCAACTTTCCTTTAATACCACATTCAATCCATTAGTAAGATGTTTATTTTATGTTCTGAAACTTACTGTGTTTCATATTTCCTTTCTGTGCTCACGTTTCCAACTTTACCCCAGCCTATCATCATCTTCCATCTATTACAGCAGCCTCTCAACAAGTCCCTTTTGTCTTCATGCTATTTTTACCTTTTTAAAAAATAAGTTCCCTAATACTTCAGCCTACAGTCCTGTAATGGCTTCTTAATACATTCAAAATATCATTAAAAACCTATCAATACCAACAAAGGACTTACATGGCATGGGTCTTGCCCACCCACTTGACCTCATCCTGCCAACCTCTTGCTAACAACATTCAGGCCAGTTACACTGATGTGCTTTCTGTTTCTTGAGCACACACAGCTCATTCTCATTTTTACACTTGCTATTCTTCCTATACGGAATGCTGTTGTTCCAGTTACTAATTTTACTCTTTCCTTCTTGAATGTTAACAGTCCAGAGAATCATTTTCTGGTCACTTCATCTATCTCCCTAAATGCAGAAAGAACAGTCCATTCATTGACCATATTGACTTGTGTCCTTTGTGTGAGTGACTGTGTGCAATTTGGATCCTCCGTGTTCATCATAGGTATCTCCTCTACTAGAAATCTTATCTGGAAGCTTAAGATATTATTTTGTGTGAGGCAGAAGACCACTGTACACTTCTTTAAGGAATAAAGTACATTTTTAAAATAAAAGTTACAGTTTAACCTGATATTTTAAGAGGAAGCATAGATACTACTTGAAAGACTAATTCCATCAAGACTCTGAAACATTTGAAATGTCAGTTAATTCATCTACAAAATGAAAATGCATACAAAATATTTGACTTTCTCAGTGTGGAGATAACTGATGCTGTCGTATTACTGCTGCCTGGAGACGATGATTCCATTTCTGGTTTGTTGGGAAGAAACTCATACAATGAGGAGAATATTATTTTATGAGGTTTAAAAGTTCTTAATAAGTCTAAAATCTTTGAAAAGTGGAAGAGAGCCTAATTACGTACAACATGGTGGAAACAGATGCTGCCTAACATACAATAGATTGCTTAAACTGTCAACTCTTTGCAGCTGAGAGCATCTGACAACAAGACTTTGCTCTTTTGGAGACCTGGCAGGCAAAGACAACCAGGAATGTCAAATGCCTCTCCTAGGGTTGCAATTTTCTTTTCCAAAAAGTTCCAGTTTTCTGTAGTTTCTCACTACTAACTCTAAGCTCTGATGATTCTGGAACTGTTTGAAGTAGGAAAGGTACAGCCGAAATGCCAAAAGAAATCATGGAATTCTAACAAATACTGTGGGAAAAAACCCAAACTACAAAAACTGAGAGGCATTATGTAGAAAAAGATTTCATTTTGAATGATCATATGAAAGTGAAAGAGACTCAAGTTTTCTCTTCTCTAATGATGTATACCTGATTAACAAATAACTGCACATATTTAAAATATACAGTCTGATAAACTCAGACATACACAAACATACATGATATTATTGCCAAGCAAATACTAAATATCTCCATGACCTTCAAACACATCCTTGTATTCTTATGTATGTGTGTATAAATGTGTATTTCTTTATATATATATATATATATATATATATGTTACATCATCCTTCATTTTTGTACAATGTTTGTTGTTTTCTCATCTCAGGCATAGTCCCCATAGAATTCCCACCACCAATTCATCCACGCACTATCACCATAGTCCCCTGTGCTTTTACCTCTCCTTTTCTGATCCCTCTCCCACCTCCTCCCCTGCAGAATATCTCTGATTTATAGTTGCCTGTTCATATTTTTTTAAGATTTATTTATTTATGCATAAAAGAACTGGGGTATGGACCAGAGGTGCAGGGTGTGGTGGGGATGAGAGGATTCACCAGAGACAGAATATGGAGCAGAACAGGCGGATTGACTGAGTAGGTGAGACAGGAGAGGTCTGCTGTGCCATATGGGTAGCTTCTTGGCCAGGGATCAAACTCGTGTTGCAGTGACTGGGGATAACTTCATAGGTTGCGTCTTAACCCCTTGCACCACCAGGGAGGCTCACCTGTTAGTTTTCTTAGTTAGAACATGTAATTGATATCTATTCTCTAAAAATATTTTCCCAGCTTATTGAGATACAACTGACATATAACATGTGAGTTGAAGGTATAAAAACTGAATGTTCTAAGATTTATCCTTATAACTGGCTCATAAAATCATGAAGGCTGAGAAGTCCCACTATCATCTTCAGTCTGCAAGCTAAAGACTCAGGAAAGTTAGTGGCATAAATTCCAATCTACATCCAGGGACCTGAGAACTAGAAGTGCTAATGGTTAATGGTGTAAGTTCCAGCCCAAAGGTAGAAAAAAATATAAATAAATAAATAAATAAATAAATAAATAAAATAAAAACTGGTGACCCAATATTAATTTATACTGTGAAATAATCACTAGAGTAAAGGCTAGTTAACACCTACATTCTCTTATATTATGACTGTTTTTAAAATAGCATTTAAGATCTTCTAACAACTCTTGGGATATAATAGAGTATCATTCATTATAGTCATCGTGCTGTAAGTCACATCCCCAGAATTTATCTGTCTTATACCAGGAAGTTTGTAACCTCTGACCAACATCTCCTGCTTTCTCCTACCACTCAGTCTCTGACAACTCCCATTCTGCTTTTATTACTATGATCTTGGCTTTTTTCATATTCCACATATAAGTAAGAACGCACAGCCTTTGTTTTTCTCTGTTCTCCATGTAACTTATTTCACATACCATAATAGCTTCTAGGTCCATCCATGCTGTGTCAAATGGAGAATTTCCTTTTTTATGGCTGAAAATGTACCATTATTTCTCTCTACCTGATCACATTGAATTCTCCATATGTTCATTGATTCCAATCCCTTCCCACAGTCTCAAAAGAAAGGTAATCTTCTTTTGAAGATTTCTCTTTGTCTTGTTCTTTTAAAAACACCCTCTCCATCTGCCCTTTTGCTTTCTGCTAATTATTGTATAACCTTTCTCATATTAAAAATCATCCTCACCCTGTCTATGTTTTATCATACGTCTCAGTATCTTGCCAAAATTTTCTAATGATGGTCAGTGCTCACTAAGTCCTTGGCTCACATCCCATCCTTACACCTATTATATTAAATCTACAGAGATTTTGGGATGTGTCTGAGTTACCATAACTATTACATCTTCTGACCCTTTTGTGAGAACAACTTCATTTTTACTGATTTCAAGTACAAGAAAGTTTTTCTCTTTAAGCAATAAAATTGACATTGATATCAATATCATAGTTGTCCAGTATAACACAGAACCAGTAGATCTTGGATAAACTTTTGGATCAGTCTTTAAAAGTATACACCAACATTCTTAGATATACGGAATGCTAAATGGGGGAATCCTGATTTTTATCAACTTCATCAAAAAAAATAAATTCATATTTTATCTATACAAGGCCCATGTGAAGAAGTAGAAACTCAGGGTTGCTTTTAGAAGAACAGATGTACTTTCTTGCAGCAGGTAAATGGTAAAATGGAAAATTGTGTCAGTCTACTGAAAAACCATCCAAATTGATAAGGAAGGGGAGAAGTAAACATAAAGCAAAGAACACGTAGTGTTGTATCGGCTTGTTTTCTTTATTATACTCTTATAGGTTATAAGAAGATGGTATAAAAAATGGTATAAATCCCACTTTAAAGTAATGAGACAAACACCACCAAATATCATTTATAAAATAAACAAATGCAAAATATAAGTATATGTGTATGTTCTGTTTTCAGTAGAATTACTGAGTTTTTATGTTTGATTTTACAGTCAGGTAAATGAAATGAATATTCTCTCATTTGAAGAATGATATAGGATTCATAATTCTATATGCCATTTATTTTACTCCCTCATTTTGATATAGAAAGCTGTCCACTTGATTGCACTTTGTCAATTTTCTTTGGTATCCCATATTTTGATAAATATTCTGAGAAAGAATAAAGAAATCTATGCTTGCTTTCTACAAAATACTGTTTTTCTAGAGTAGAAACAAATTGACTGGAACAAAATGAAAAACAGTTTTTCCAGAATGCTATTGTTCAGAAACCATCTACTGTTTGGAAAAGGGACTCTGCTATGTTCTGCCTGTGTAATGTATTCATCTGTCATTTTCCTAGCACTTGCAGTCTATGTTTATATACTTATCACATGACAATTACCATCACTTAACTAATTTTAATTGAGCATGATTGGTAATATTTTATATTAACTGCTTTTTATATCAAAATAGACAGTTAAACCATGTATTAAAACAAAATTATTCACTTATTTAGAACAATCTTGATGGATCCATATTGAAATACGAAATACATTTATACAAATTCAAAAAAATACCAGTTAGGAAATAGAAATATCACTTTTGTTACATGTCATACTGCTATAGAACTTACCAGTCGTGATGATACAAAAAATAAACTAAGACAAAATAATAAAGTAGAATACAGAGAATTAAATGATAATGCAAACAGCCATCGCATTTATCAGATATGAAAAATAATGCATTTTTAGTTATGTATGTAGAGAAATTGTTAAAAAGGTTAAAATGTGGGCCTCCCTGGTGGCACAGATGGTTGAGCACAGCACTGTGAAGCCATCTGCAGCCTCTGCAGTAGTGGTTCCATCCCCGCTGGCCTCGGAGAAACCCACATGGTGCAGAAGACCTTTCCTGTCTCATCCGCTGCTCCCCTCAGCAGTGTATTTCGTCAGGCTGTCTGTTCTGTTCCCCACTCTGTCTCTGGTGAATCCTCTCACCCTGCCTTGCATCTGACCTGTACCCCGGTTCTTGTATAAATAAAAATAATTCTTTTTTTAATGATTTTTTTAAGATTTATTTATTTATACAAGCATTGAGTACAATTTATTTATTTATACAAGCATTGAGAAGTGTGGGACTGTGAGAGAATTCACCAGAGCCACAGCAGGGAACAGAACAGGCACACTGATGAAATACACTGCTGAGGGGAGCAGCGGACGCAGCAGGAGAGGTCTCCATGCCATGTGGGACCCTTGCCGGTGGCCAGGGATTGCAGCCCAGCGTTCAACTGTTGTGCCACCAAGGAAGGCCCAAAATAAAATATAATTCTTAAAAAAAACATGAAATATTATTAAAGTCAATGTAAATTTAGTCCATAATCAATTTCATTATCTTCTTTAATACATGAAATTTTATTATTAGTACTACCAGTACTTACTATTTATAAAGACAGAACAAATAGTCACTAGGAAATTACAATCTATTTTGTTGACATGGAAATCAATTGTACACTTAAAGCGTAATTTTTAAATGCATTATAGATAGTGAAAATTTAAATTTAATGTGCTTTTATTAAACTTAAGTGAGTACTTGAAAACTCATTAACTCAAGTATTATTTTGTCTGAACGTAGAGTACTCTGTATATTTAGTGTTAATTAAATTCTTAAGCACTTCGATTTATTGATTGATGCATGTGTTATGGCCTTGCTTTATATTAAAATTACAATCTAATTTCAGACCCCATCTTCAGTTTAGAGACAGAAGAAAGAATAACAAGTCAAATGACACCTTCAAAAGCCAAGGAGAGAATTCTAAAATATGGAACATTCTAGAAGATAATTAGTGTAGTCCCTAAACAAAGTCAATGTCATTTTAATAATTGGGACATATTCTAAATCAAAAAGTCATTTTGATATCTTGATTGGACAGTGATAGAAAATTCTTACAAAAGATACTTGGAATATAACTGGGACAATTAAAATATCACTTCTGCAATGGAGAGTAGTAGAGAATTATTGCTAATAAATGCATTAATAAACTTCATAGTGACAATATTATATATTTATGTAAAATATTTCTTATTTTTCAAAGACACATGCTAAAGTATTCAGTAATGAAATGCTCTTTTCACAATTTACTTGAAGTGGTTCAGCAAAATACAAGCTCACACATACACAAAATACATAAAATGGAAGAACCAATAGCAAGATTTTAAACACTGATAAACTCAAATGATAAAGACATAGGTATTTTATTCTGCTATGCTTTCATTTTTTCATGTTTTTGAAAATTTTCACAAAAGCTTGAAGCAGCATGAATTCCATGTTTAAGAGTTGAAATGAGAGAATTGAAAAAAAGGACTGTATCTAATCACTCATATTTCAAAACCAAATTTATAGTCAAATTTATAGAAAATTTATTTGCTTGCAATAGTCATTCTTAAAGATGTAATGTCAGCTTGGAAATTTTACTCTAGTAAAATCACACCTTAACTTTCCAAGGTGTCTCCTTGCAATTATACAATGACAACCTAATCTATTGATTGCCAGTAACTTTTCTAAAAGTCAGGAACTCCCTAGATCCTTACATTTTTAATAATCTTACTTCCATTTTCATTTTTTAGCTCTAGATACAATTATCATATTACACAACTTTTGAGCTTTTTAGTACATGAACAGTATAACATTTAAGTCTTTAATTTGGGATGTCTTGTTCACATTATCATCAGCTACATAAGAAAGGAATTTTTCTTTGCAAAGTTATTGTTTATTGTTTGAAGAGAGGTATATCTTTATGTAATTATGTGAAATCCTATATAATACAAATGTTAGAAAGAAGACTGAATATCAGACAGCTATTAAGAATTAATCAGCAATGAGGATGTAAAACCTAAAACCATAGTGAACCAAAGAGAAAATTATTAAATCTCTCATGACAGCATTCATATACAAATATGAATGCTGTCATGAGAGATTTAATATTTGTATATGTGTATACTGATATGCATATATAATTATAATTAAAAGTGTAACTTCATTGGTTAATAATCAGGGTGGACAGTATTAGTTTTATACATTTATAACAATAAATAAATACAAAATTATATAGCGTATGAAATAATAGATGGAGGAGTAAATAAAGTCCACCCTAAATTATCCATGGTACTACAGCAATAATGCCCCTCAATTTCATGTATACATTTTACATTTGTTTTTCCTTGCAAATTGTCAAAGCTTGACAATGATCAAATAGCTAATTGATTTCAAGAACTTTTAGTTTTCACATTCTTTATCAATACCAAATTATTCAAATAGCATTTTAAGATACTTAAGTAGAATATATAGGAAGGAGAGTATACTTAATCCATTTTGTTAGAAATTTTGCTGGAACAGTGTCACTTGTTTTAAGGCAAATTTTCATAATGGAAATTGGTTCTTGTCCCTAATCTGACTTAATGGAAGGGAAGATCAAGTTATTGACATACCTGATAGGATATCAACACAATTTGCTGGAACACTTGCCACTTAATGATGGAACTGTCAGAAAAGTACTAATGAGAAAGGGATGCTTTGATTAGACGCCTTGTTGAATGTTAATTATGAAAATAGAGTTTGTATTTTGACACAAAATTCCTGTTAGGAAAAAAATGGATTCATGAAGGGCCAGGAGGTCAAGGTAAAACAAAGATACATTTATCTAATATATTGGCAAAATAAATACTTTCAATATAACATTAAAAAGTCATATGATTTGCTAAAATTGTAGGTGATGTCCATCCATATTCCAGGCTACGATGCTTAGTAGAATAAATACTAGTAGTAATATTGGTTCTTATTCTAAGAGTCATAGTTGCAAGTAAGTGTGGGGACAGAGATATGAAAGATCTAGCAAAGATGTTACATAGGCATATATAAAGACTGTCTTAATTTTAATCAGATGCAGAGATACATGTTAGTTATACTCCAAGCCTAAAACTTTATCATGTGGAAGAGGCCAGCCTCACTCACTGGTAAGTTTGCAAATAGGCCTGGTAAATACTTCAATGCAGTTGTCTCACAAGGGCAAACAATAGTGAAGAGATTCTATGTTAAGGCATACTTCACAAAATCATACTTCTGGTGTCTTTGACTTTAATTTCTATGATTTTCTAGAATTAATAATCTTGTTTTATGTAGGTTAAAATATTGACATAAACTACTAAAATATATTGGAAGTAAATCAGCTGACTGTTAACTTCAACTGATCAAACTTTTTGTTGCTTTTTACCAAAAATTCATATATAATTCCATTCAGAAATTTCATTTTGGTAAACTACAAAAATATAGTTTATCTTTGTCAATTAATTTCCTATTGGTTGATATTTGGTAAAGTAGGAGATAATAAGACCATTTTTATTTTATAATCATTTGCAATTAAGATTGTATCTGAAAAAAATTGAGACAATTTTCTAGTTAATTTAATTTGCACACCACTTTTACTTGACATTTCAGGCAACTTGGGGAAAAGCTATTTTATTTTCAATTTTACTTGGGGAAACACAAAGTCACTTGAATATTGCACCCTTACTTTGCAGCTGCAGCTTTAATCAACTTGGGTAATTTGGTAATGCTGTCTTCACAGGGAGATTTTTGCAATCCATGCATATGGATGTTTTTATTCTTGTTACTTTGAGAATGTCAGAAGTCTGAAGGACTATGTAATAATTCCCATATAATATCTTCATGTACGTCTACTACAGCAGTTCTATTTACATATCCCACAAACACTAATTATTTTCATAGAATGCACTTAATTAACTCCATCCCACTGCAGAAATCTCATCTAGAGAAGATGATGAAGCTCAGTTAATTGCAATCTGGGAGTGTATGTGCCTTAAACAGGTGCAACCTCCTGCATCTATTTTGTGACTCTGTTTATGAATAAACATAAATTTTAGGATATCATGTTTAGTCTCATTCTATCTTGTTCGATACACAAACGATAATTTATGGGTGTTTTTATCCAAGCTTTGGTAACTGATGTCAGGTTATTATTAGAAAACTAAATAAAATTAAATCATGTTACATAACCTATAAGAGGTATTTATAGGTGCTTAATTTAAGCAAATTCCCTCTCAGTGTCTGCTTTTAACTTAGAGTGAAAAATAATCAAATCAGTCTACTCTAAAGTCATGGCTGGTGAATTGTTATTGCCCAATACATTTGGCAAATGTCTCTAAATTCCTTGTGGTATAGCACATTTGAAGAAATTGAAATCATTCTTCCATAGGGAGTTGGAAGTATTTTGAATGCTTTTAAACATCTTATCAATTTTATAGTATATTCAATATTTTTACCTGATAAAGTGTCTTCTACGTATAGCATATCAACAACCTTATTTATTTATGCATAAGTGCAAACTATATGCATTTTGTAATATTATGAATAAATAAATCACCTGCTGGCTATGCAATAGTGTCAGAAATTACAACATTACCTATGTTCTCCATATGTGAGTTAAGAAATAAGTTAGTAACCATAGCAAAAGCAAAACAAATTCAAACAAAAGCAAAACAACACTCACAATGATCAGCAAAACGAAGTACAATAAAATCATGCACTTTATATACATACAAATTAAAAATAATAAAAATAAAATTACTTAAAATATTCTTGTTTGGATGATTCTGCTTGTTGACTCCATAATCTGTTTTAGCTTATATGGTAGAAGGAATTTTACAACCATTCCCAAGATTCCATGGTGTCCATACCACACAAATCCCTAGGATGGTAAAGATGAGAGACTTTAATCCTATGTTTACACTCTATTATAGGATACAACTGACTTAAAGTTTATCTAGTTGGGTCTAACCTAATCACAGGTGCTTCCAAAAGTGGGGAGTTTTCTCTGGAAGGTGGAAGCAGAAGAGGAAGTCAAAGATTGAATGTACGAGAAGAATTCAATATGCCATTGTTAATTTGAGATGCAAAGGGTTCTCTGTAAAGAATGTGAGTGGCCTCTTGAATCTGAAGTGCTCTCTGTCCAATGAAGGAGAGCTCAGTCCTGCAACCCAAGGAACTGAACTCTCCCAGATACAATTCAGTCTGATAAATACTTTGATTTGAGCCTCACACCTAAAGAAATGAACGCAATCATAGAGATAAGTCTGTCTCTGCTCAATATTAATTAAACACACATATTCATTTTACTAAAATTATATGGCAAATAATATTTATTCCATCTTCTCAATAGTTAGCTGGAGTTCCTAATTTGCACTGTAATGCTGTTAATTGATGAGAGTTCCTTAGATTAATGCTTTGGAGTAATGGAGATGGGTATTAAGGTTGGCCTCAGTGGGCAGAATGAATGGATATACTATGGAAAAAATTGGATCTTCTGCTATTTTTCTATTTAGTTTGCCTAATAAATACAGTCCAAAATTTATTTCTACATGTTTAAGTAGGGAAGGATGATACTAGGACTTACAAGTAAGTAAAAGTATCATAGGAAATGGGCCTCCCCGGTGGCGCAGCGGTTGAGCGCTGGGTTGCGAAGCTGCCCGCGGCCTCCCTCTGCGGTGCCGGTTCGATCCCCGGCTGCTCCCCGGCCACCGGAGGAGGGTCCCACATGGCGCGCAGACCTCTCCTGCCGCCCGCTGCTCCCCTCAGCAGTGTACTTCGGTCCTTCTGCCTGCTCTGCTCCCCGCTCTGGCTCTGGTGAATTCTCTCACCCTCCCGCGCTTCTGACTGTACCCAGTGCATGTATAAACAAAACAAACAAACAAATAAATAAAAGCATGCCTCTATAAAAAAAAAAAAGTATCATAGGAAGTACTGACCATTTGTTATGTGACATACAAATAATGAACATGCACATTGTATGTCTCTATATATGAATAAACATAGGTCTCTGTACATATTTGTAGCAGATATGCAGTCTTTTGCTGTTAATGCCAAGGTATATATACTGAACTCCACTTAATCTTGTTTGTAATAGAGTTTAACTAATTTCAGATTAAAATGTGGATGGAGAAAGTGGAGCAATTCAGGAATACGGAACTATTTCAAATCTTACACAATATGCATAAAGAAACATTGGAAGGTGGTTAGGGATTCCTTTATTATCTTTAGGGAAAACAGTATTTCTGATGTACCCTTACTGGGAAAGAGAAAAGAAGCTGAGTGCTCTCTAAAGATCAGATATAAATCATAAACCCTGAAATGTTTGTTACAAAGCATTTATTCTCTGTATAAATAGGGCATGGTGCATTTTTGTTTTTTATCTCTGTTTGAAATATCACTGAATTCAACTGTTTGCCAAATGTTAGTCTTTCAAAAATGTAGTGCTTCATAGTGCCTCCAAGGGAATTCCTTGCAGAATAATTCACTAGCACTAATGCTGAGAGAAAAGTAACACCCATACAGCAGAATACAATTAAGTGAAACTGTACATTATAAAATGAGAAATAGATTTTTCATTATTTTAAACTTCTTTTTCAAAGTAGGATTTATTAGCCACTGGTTTACTTTCTATGAGGTTTACAAGTTTTCTAGGATTAATGAGAAAATAGACAATGGCTTCAAAGAAATCAGGACATCACAAGTGATTGGTACATTTGGACTATGCACATAGAACTATTTTTAAATCCTTAAAAATGATATGTGTACCTGATAGAAAATGCAGGATATAGAAAAGTGTGACCAGCCATTGTGAAGGACGATGGAAATTAATACAAAAATATGGGCAATAAGTGTTTGATTTCTGTATGCTTCATTAAAAAAAAATCTAGCTCCACAACTCAGCACAGTGATTGAAAACTTAACCTGTCTCCTACAGTTGCAGTAGTTTTATCAAAAGACGAATGGTGATACTGGGAAGTTGTGAGGTTTTTCCAATATATGCTACTTTAAAGGTTCAGTTGTTTATTGGAAAAGTAGAAAATTTATAAATAAATTTATAAAGAGTAAATCTTTTAGATACACTCAAATAGAGTATAATGGAATTTGAGGAAAAAAATCCCCAGTGCATAATTTTCCTTGATACACTTCAAAGCACAGGATTGCCTCTGGAGTTGAAACTTTTGCCAGTACTTCTTTATGGTGTAAAGGACATACTTCAAGTTCAATAAATATTTAATCATGATAATGGGACATTTTGAGGCTGCCTGCTAGGAAAACATTGTAGTAAGCAATTTAGCAGTAATTAGCATTTGGGGATGTTAACAATGCCTAGAGACTATACATAACCTTAGAAATTATGACATGTTCTAGAAAACAATTTCAAAACAATAGTCAAGGACTTCCTTTCCTTTAGTGTTTTTTTTTGTTGTTATTGCTGCTCAAAAATATTTAATTTTTCTCTTCTAATCACGATGTTCTCAATATTCTGAGTCTAGGTGCAGCAGTTAATCAGATATACATTTTCAAGAATACCTGCTTCACAAAGCTAAGGAGATTAAGAGTAGAGAGATTTCTGCTTGACCCATTACTATAGCTTGACCTCTCAGATAGACTCAACTGAAATTAAAATGAAACACAGTGAGGGAAACATCAGAGGTGGCAGCAGCCTGGCTCAGGAGTTAAGTCACCAGCAGAATCAGGAGGGTATGCAAAGGTGTGATCAGTGGCTTTGCATGGCCCCTGAAGCTGAGAGGTGGATGGGGAAGGTCTCACAGAGGGGAGATGTGGTTAGAAATTCTTGTGTGCAAGTGTGTGATAGTGGGGTGGAGGTGGCCTAGTGAGCTTGTCAGAGGCTGAAGTCCTGAGATGGGCACTGTGCTGGGGTCAGTGGTGGCAGCTGCTGTGGTCTTTCTACAGCTTGGGGCCTCTATACCTGGGGGGTGTATGTCCTCACTATGCACCCATGTGTGTGAAGGATTTGAATAAGGTCCTCCTCCATGATGGCCTTAAGACAATGACCCATATCATGAGGCTGCTGGGAATGCCTAGGTAGCTGTTGACTGATTATGTGGCCATGGTCTGAGGTGGTCTGGGAAGAGCTCATAAATAACATCAAGTACCAGCATTGGAAGTCCTCCCTGGATATGTGGTTGACATGTCCCCCCAGTTTCACATAAAGTAGATGAGCCTTTGTCTCTCCTGGACCCTGCTCCTCCTGCCATTGTCACATAATCAATCATGCTTGTTTATTACTGATAATAAGTAGCAAGAGGGCTGCTCACTAAGCAGCTAAATCTTGTCTTGCAAACCTACTCCATGACTGGTCCCTCAGTGTGTGACCAGGGATGTGCTGGTGTGTTCCTGACTCAATAAGTTGCCTGGTTCAGATTTTCGGTTTACTATGAGTGTGTGGCATCCATATTTTGGTGAGTAGTATTGGCAACAGCAATCCAGTAAGTGTGTCATTTGTTTTAGAGGGTGTGGAATGTAGGAACTGGAACAGGTATTAAAGACTGACCTGTGGTGAAGGAAAGGATAGATGTAAGAAGGCTGCAGTGATGCTGCATGTAGGGGAAGAAGTCAAATAAATACATACTATAAGGATAACACACCATTTCCCTGGCTGTCATGAAAGGGATTTGTAAATTTGCAAAGGGAGACAACTAGAATGAATCTTGTATGGAAAACTGAAATAGAAAGTATTACTATATAACTCAAAGTTTTCTGTATATATAGATAGGGATTAAAATTAAATCAGATGTGCATGTGTGAGTGCATGTTCCATAGAGAGTCTTAGAGTAACAACACCTCAGAAGCTGTGAGCAAACTTACATCACAGATCTCAGCTTCTAAATTTGACTCTCCACTGAAAGGAATAAAACTATTTGAAGACATGGTAAATTCTGGGCTAGGGTACAAAGTACACATCATGATCCTTAAATACCATGATATGCCTGAGTAAGGAAGTGCTGAAAGAATGGTGATTATGTAAAGGTGAAAAAGACACCAAAACAGCATGAAGTGCTATTCACTGGCCTGTGAAAATACATCAGTGAACAAATGAAAAAAAGAAAAAAAGAAAAAACTAGAAAGCTTTTCATTAGAATAAAATACCATCCAATAAAACTGGAAAAAAATGGTTAATTTACTAATCAAAATTTGAGAATAAGCAAAAAAAAAAAAAATCATCCAAATAATATCAACCAATGCTAAAATAAGTGAATGAAAGTTTGATAAGCTATTGGATGTTTACATAGTTTAAAACACCTCCCCAATGACTTATTGATTATAATAGTGAAAAGTGTTTTTTCAAAAGAGGCACTTAAAGAGTTTCTTATTCCAATAATCAAATTTATATGGGAAATAAATGGAATTTTTTTACAAATAAAATTCATAGATCACATGGAGATTACAATGATCCTAACCAGAATCTCACCAAAGGAAACATTAGGCAAGTTAAATTTAGAGAATTTTACTGAATGATTGATCTATAAATCAAAAATAACATCAGTCCTCAAAGTCAAAAGAAGATTAGGTGCTACAGATGAATATAAACCAAAAAGACAAGATAATCATATGTGGCATATTTTGAAAAAGATGTTCTGCTAAAATGGAGATTATTGAGACAATGGGAAAACTTTAAATAATTCTGTGCATTAAATCATATTTATTACTTTATTTTCTTTATATGAACAGTACATTCAAGACACAGGAGATATTTTTAATGATGTAGCAGTATGTTGGCAATTCATGTTCAAATGATTTAGGGTAAATGATTATTTGTACTATTCTTACAGTTTCTTTATAGAGTTGAATGATTTCCATATATTCAAAAATACTGCATTATTTAGTTTTACATATAATTAAATTTTTTCCAAAGTATTATTAAGGGGCCTCCCTGGTGGCTTAATAGTAAGTCTCAGAGCTACACGGCCATACACAGGGTTCGATCCCCAGCCAGGGAGCTAACCCACGTGGCACAGCAGACCTCTCCTTTCTTGCCCACTGCTCCCCTTAACAGTGTATTTCAGTAAATCCACCTGTTCTGCTCCCCACTCTGTCTCTGGTGAATCCTCTCACACCCTGCACCTCTAGCCTGCACTCCAGTTCTTCTACACAAAAATAAATAAATGAAAACTTTAAAAAATACATTAAGAAATGTGATGGAAAATGCTTTTTATGATGATCTTCTTTCACTTAGTAATATGCATTTATAGTTCCTCCATGTTTTTTTCATGCTTTATAGCTCATTTCCCTTTAGAGTTGAATACAATCCTACTGTCTGGATTTACCAGAGTTTATTTATTCATTCACCTACTGAAGAACATTTTGACTACTTCCAAGTTTTGGCAATTATGAATAAAGCTGCTATAAACTATAAACATAGTTTAAACTACAGACATTCGATGTGCAGAATTTTGTGTGGGTATGTTTTTAACTCCTTTGGGTAAATTCCAAGTAACATCATTATTGGATGTTGTAGCAAAAGTATGTTTAATTTTATAAAAAAATGGCCATACTGTTTTCCAAAGTGACAGCACCATTTTGTAATTCCAACAGCAGTGGATTAGAGTTCCTGTTGTTCAATATCCTTGTCAACCCTTGGTAATGCTAGTTTTCTAGATTTTAGCTATTCTGATAAGTATGTAGAGGTATCTTGCTATATTTCCTGTTTTAAATAACATGGTAACAGCCATTCAAAGCAACACATATGTTGTACAATGTTTCCAAGGAAAAAAACAAAAGTGATTAAACATAAATGATAAAATGTGTAGCATCGTTAAGAGACAGTATATGCCGACTATATTGTTTTGAAAATATTAACCAAAATACATAAAATTCTTTAATAGCAAGGGGATAATATAGAAGACTTAACCCAAATGTATTACTGTAAACATGCTGAAAAAGTAGAATGAACCCCACCCACAATTTGGCTCAGATTTTGAGACTGAGGAGGAAGTTTTATTCTGTATAGATTACAAAATTATACAAAGAAACAAAATAAAAGTTATGTTTTCTTAAAAATATAAACTCTAATCATCATGTTAGTCTCCTACTTACAACTAAATTTTTGGATGTATATCAGATGTAGATTAGCATACCACTCCCACCACCCTTATCCATTCACCATAATAATGCAGCCATGTAAACCAATGTTACTGCAATAATATTAAAAGTAATAATATGATTAAATAATAAAATCAAAATAATATAAGTAAAAGTAAAGGAATAAAAATAAACAAATATTAAAATAAATAATAAAATTAAATTAAACACATTTTTTAAGGTTTCAAAGTTTTAGTTTAATACTTAAAATTCATGAAAAATAATAAAACTTGCCAACCACAGAACACATTAGGGATTATTTCTAATCCACGAGAAGATTTTCAAAACATTACTACCAATTCACTAAACTATTAATAACTTATTCATTCTCAATAAATATTTTCTGAGCATGTTCTCATCTACCCTAAATGTGTTTTTACAGACTGACTGTATTTAAGCCTACAACCAGAAAAGGAAATTAAAGTAAAAGTCTGTATTAGTTATCTATTGTTCTCTCTCTCTCTCTCTCTCTCTCTCTCTCTCTCTCTCTCTCTCTTTCTCTCTCTCTCTCATAAAATCCCAACATTTACTAACTTAAAACAATAAACTTACTAGCTCACAATTTCTGAGGTTTGGGATCTCTGTTTACTGTATTGGGTGTCCCTTGCTTATGTCTGTTCTAAAATTATGGTCAATTTGTTGGCTGGGACATTAGTCATTTCAAGACTCAACTGGGTATAAAAAATCTGCTTTCAAGCTCCTTCACATGTTTGTTGGCAAACATCAGAAAATTTGTTTCCAAACTCATTAACTTCATGTATCCACAAGGCTGTCTCACAATATGACAGCTAGTTTCCTGCAGTTAGTGAACCAAGAATGAATGTGATAGTGGCCAAGAAAGTCACAGTCTTTTTATAGCCTAACCTCAGAAGTAGCATCCCATCACTGCTTTTATATTATAATAATTAAAAACAAGTCAACAAAATCCAAGGGAAGGGCATCAAATGTCCCCCCACAAAAAAGTGGTGACCGTTTGGGATGTTTTTACTCACTTTAATCTGCTTACTCACCCCAGTGATTCATGGATATCTAATCCATCTCCTTCAAATTTCCCCAAAGTCATGCCATTACAAAATCAGCTCATAATCTAGAATTTCATCTTCTAAATCAGGTCTCAGTGTGGATGAGGCTACTTGACTACAGTGTCTTAAGTACGGCTCCTCGTGTGTGACCTCACTTTAACTGTAGGTCTAAGATAATAAATAGACAATTATCTACTCCATTAACACCCAATATTCAATGGTCAAATAGCACAGGTGGCAACATTAGACACTTCTGTTCACTGAGGATTAAATGAGGTTGTTTTAATGATACTCTGGATTTTCTTTTAATCAGAGATAGCAAGACATGTAGACATGGAGATGGCCTTGCTGAAGAAAGAAATTCATACTCACATTTCTCTAGAAATAGGTGGTATAAAGTCAGTCAAGAGGTAGAAGGGACAAGAAAATATGGGCTGAAAACTTTTATTGTGATTTCTGCAAGAAGGAAGAGGTGAGGTAGGGTATGCAGATTTAGTGACCAGTTTGAGTAATTTCACTGAGTTGTATGGGTTGCCCCTTGTGTGATAACTGGCCCTGGAGAAATTAGGGTAATGGGAAAATAGCCTGGTTGATTCGGTGGGTTTGTATTCGAAAAGTAACTGTAGGGGCAACTTATTTGTTATTTTTAGGAATTGGCTAACATTGGCTTGGCAGTCCCTTCAGGCTATGCAAGCTTCTGGATGTCAAAACATCTGACTATGGAAAATAAAGGGACACATTTAATACAGCAACAAAAGCGAGGTAATTAACCCACAAAAATTCCCATTTGGCCACAGAAGAGACATCTTTGATTAATTATTAATGCCTGAGAAAAATGCTTTGTGTTTTTTTTTTAAATATACATTTTTACATCATTTTTTTTTTATTTTTGCACAATGTATGCATTTTCATCTTGGTTATAGTCCCCATACAATTCCCACCCCCCTGGTTTTGATCCTACTCCCTTCTCCCCCCACCCTGTAGTGTGTCTCTGGTTTATAGTTGCTTGTTGATTTTGATTTTTATTTTATTATAATTAGGTTTTTTCCTGGTCCCTTATTTAGATTTTCTAAATTCTTGCTATGAGTGAGACCATGCAGTATTTTTCTTTTTCTTTCTGGCTTATTTCACTGAGCATGGCACATATTAAGAAAAACTAGCAACAACAAATGTTGGCGAGGATGTGGAGAAAAAGGAACTCTCTTGCACTGCTGGTGGGAGTGCAAATTGGTCCAACCACTGTGGAGAGCTGTGTGGAGATTTCTGGACCTACTAAACATAGAGCTTCCATATGATCCAGCAATTCCACTCCTAGGTATTTACCCAAAGGACACAGAAATATTAATTCAAAAGGGCACCTGCACACTATGTTTATAGCAGCACTATTTACAATAGCTAAGCTATGGAAACAACCCAAATGCCCCAAAATAGATGACTGGATCAAGAAGATGTGATACATAAACACAATGGAATATTACTCAGTGATCAAAAAAAGATAAACTGGGCCTCCCCAGTGGTGCAGCGGTTGAGCCCTGGGTTGCGAAGCTGCCTGCGGCCTTTGCGGCACCTGTTCTATCCCTGGCTGCTCCCCGGGCACCAGAGGAGGGTCCCGCATGGCGTGCAGACCTCTCCTGCCACCCGCTGCTCCCCTCAGCAGTGTACTTCGGTCCTTCTCCCGCTCTGCTCCCCGCTCTGGCTCTGGTGAATTCTCTTACCCTCCTGCACTTCTGACTGTACCCAGTGCTTGTATAAATAAATAAATACATCTTTAAAAAAAAAGATAAACTCATGTAATTTGCAGCAACGTGGATGGAGCTGGAATGCTTTGTGTTTTTGACTCTGCTCTCTGTGGTCTTGATTCTGATCTCTGAATGATTTTCTCTTCTAAGAAAAATAACAATTTGCAGGTAAGCAATTCTCTAGGTCTCAATTCTGCCTGTAGACTTATGGGGTCAAAAGATGTATCTTTAATCTATAGCACTTCTATATGCCCTTTAGTCAAGTCAATTGATGTTTCTCCATTAGACAAAGCCATACCCATGAATCTCTTGGAAAGAAGTATACTTCTCTGTTTTAGATTCCCGCTATGAGATTCTGGGAACAATGTCCTAGTCCTTCAATTGTTTGATGAGAGGACCCTGGAAGCACAACTTTAAAAATACTTTTGCTTGACTGAATACAATGAGGTACTAACTTTGATATTTTTAAACTTTAAAAGATATTATAGTTATACCCTTGGCTTCATTTTTTGACCAAGTTTTTCCACCTAAACTGTATGTAGTGTTTCCTCGACAACTATTTGAAAATTTGTGATTTGTTAGCTTCTGAAAAGGTTGAGGATCTATAAAACCATCAAGTCTAGCCTCTCTGTTTAAGCCATTCTTTCTGTTTTTCTATCTCCTCTTGTATTTTCTACAGCATATTAGCAGAAGCAAGGTGGTACCTTCAAGACCATGCTTAGAAATTCCTTGCTAGATCACCCCCTTCCATTTGGTATTTGAAATATTTCTATGATATATAACTGCAGGCAACAATGTTGTTAAATCTCTGCCTTTCTGTATTAGTCACCTTTACTTGCTTCTGAGCCTTTGCATTCAACATCCTTAAATCCAGGCTTCTAAGAATAATCTGCTTTATGCAGTTAGCCTTATCTATCAAGTTAATCAAATTTCTTCCCTCCCCTTTCTACTTCCTGGTTCCAAAGTCATTCTCACATTTTTTGGTATTTGTTATACAACACCCCTCTCCTGGAATCAAAATCTGTATTAGTTCTCTATTTCCATGTAACCAATTACACTCATATTTAGTGGCTAAAAATAGCAAATATTTATGATCTCCCAGTTTCTGTGATTAAGAAGCTGGTTTCAGGTTTCTGTGACTCAGATTTTCCACTGTGTCTGCAAACTGTTGGCTGAAGTACAGTCACCTCAAGATTCAAATAGGACTGAAGTATTGTCTCCAACTCTCCCCTAAGGTTATTGGCAGTCTTCAAAAAAATCTGCTTCCAAACTCACCTACGTGGCTTGCTACATAGTTCTGCCTTATGACATGACAGCTGGCTTCCCCAGAACAAGTGATCAGAAAGTGACAAAAAGAATGTTCAAGATGGAAACTATTATCTTTTTTTATAACTGAATATCAACAGAGTTGTCCAGTCCCTTCTTCCTACTCTAGTTGTCAAATATGAGCAAATGAGTCCAGGCCCAGAAAAAGGTATTAAACCAAACTCAAATACTAGAAGCAGGGGTCACCTTGAACCAAATTAAAAGCTAGGCCCTATTCTGAACAGATTATACCAATCTTGTTGTATGAATCAGTTTTAGAATTTCTTCAAAGGTAGGAATGGCCATTTGCACAGTTGTCAACATGAGCATGTAAAGTAATAATTTCTCCAGTAACCTCCAATGAGAAAGTGTTGTTAAATCAAATGAAAATATTAGCCTTTGTTGCTGTTCTTACTACCTTGACTGATGTCAAAGTAGTATTCAAATATGGACTATGATACTTCGAACCTCACTAGAAGGAAAGAGGATGTAGGAGAGTTAAACACTCCTTTTAAAACTCTGCAGAGAATCTTTTCTAGCATCCCATTTATGCTAGAAAATAGACCTACTTAATATAGGAAAGAAAAAGGTAGGTAAATTATGTAAAGCATTCAGACAGAGTAGTTGTCACATATGTGAATCATGCTGGGGTGATGGGAGGCAGAGCAAGGATTTCCTGACTACTGAAACCATTTTTGCATGCAGTATATTAGTTGTTATATAAAAATAAAGAGCTGACATGAGAAGCAATTAAGTGTTTACTTGGGATCAAAGAATTACAACTCAGGATACATGGTTTCAGAAGAAATATAAAATATATTCCATGAGGAATAAAAATTGGGAGGGATGATGGGAGAAAAAGAGGATAATAAGGTAAGTGGTTTAACAAAAAAAGTTATTGTTAGCAAGCATAAGTTATCCTTGCCTGAAGGTAACCGTTTACTGAATTCTAACTTATGATGAAAACCTGGAATCATTAGTCCTTGTGAAGAGGAAAACCAGTCTTTTATGGGTTTATAAAACAACAGTCTTTGGCACAGTAGAAATAAGACTTTTTTTTTTTTTTTTTCCTACTAGGCATTATTGACCTACTGTAAAAATGGCCCCATGTATTTCCGCTTTTCACACCATTAAGAATTACTTTCTACTAGAATCTACAGAGAAATATAAAAGGGGTGATTTCTGCTCTTCAATACTCTCTGGTGTTCAGAACACTTTAGATGATGGTCAAAATAAAAACCGCATGCATATTAACATGCACACTGTCAGATGGTACTTTGCAACATGCCCAACACATTTTTGAGTGGTTTGCATGGTATTTTGCTAAAAAACATTATTGTTTTATGACAAGGCAGATGATGGTTTAAATTCTGGCTTTGTCACTTAGTTTAAAGAATGAATATTAATGTCTCTACACTCTGATGGTTTTGAGGATTAATGGAGAAAATGGTTGTAAAATCCTAAAGAGTTTATTATTTAAAAAACCCTCAAAAAGTGACAATTTAACTACCCTCCCATTATTAGAAAAACATTTAGTGAAACAGCTTTCCTTCCTAGTTTTCTCTCTCCACATGCCAAAGCCCTTTAAAATGTATGTTTATCAATTTAAAAATATGCAATATTATCTGAAAGAGATATACAGTTTAACTTATTTCATGAATATTTACCTACAAAATACAATACAAAGGGTAAAGTTTTCTAACATGGAGTTAACCATGCCTTAATTTCTAAAGAAAGAGCAAGATGGTAGGTTTGATTTCTGTGCATTGTCGGAATTGAAAATATTGAAATTTTGGAGTGTGGGATGTGAGACACTTTAGCTGCAAATGGTAAGGAAGCACAGATGAGTAAGTCTACGAATGTAGAACTTTTTCACATATATATTATATAAATGTGAACATGGATTTAAAAAATACTTGAGTTTTAATCTATGTTAGATCTTGAATAGGTAAATATCAGCATGAAAATATAGTGCAAAAAAGGTTTTTCTAGTCATATTGAGTACAATGAATTTGATAAAGGGCAAGAGAAAAATTAAAATCTGACATATCAATAACTAAAAAAAAGAATAGCTGTAACAGACAACATGGCATTTAAATCAGGGAGTGATTCATAAGTCTATTTATAGCATGTATGTTACAATTGACAGAAAGAATAACATATATAGTATGGATCTAATTTAGAAAGAACTATGTCTATATGTGTCATTTTAAGAAGTACATATCATTTTGTGATATATAATAAGGTGTCATATGGGAAAAGGGAGGGATATATATAGCAAGAACTTTTTGACGGTATTCTTTTCTATGAGACATCCTAAAGATTAACCAGATGAGTAACATGGCACATAATATATGAAATAAGTTTTTCAGTAAGTGGCCATTATTTTCATAAAGTTTTCTGAGAGAAACTATTGATCTTAATTGTTGGTACTATAAAAAGTCATTCTCTCATTAGAAGTTGCACTACTGGAATTATCTATCAACTTAAATTTTTGAGCAGATCAAAGGACAATTACACAATCGGAATGAATGAGATTGTAGATGATCATGCTGTTTAGAAAACATATAAAGCATTTTATATCTCATCTCCTTGGAGTGTTTAGGGTCATCTGTTTCTATAACCGAATGGATCTAATATACTTGGGTTGAAATTCAGCTTGAAGTATATTCTTTAGATCATTATGACTCAGTTGGATATATTCTTTGATGCCAGCAAAATACTTGGGAAATAATCTTTTCACCCTCTCATGAATTTTTCCAACTTTGTTTTTCAACTCCTTCACATTTTGTGGGCAGCCACAAAATTATCTTCCAATACTTTTTGAACAATTTCCAACAGCTCTTCTAGAGTGTTTTCTCCTCCACTTGCTCACCATAAAATGCCTTAGGGTCGTTAATGGGGTCACTGTCCACAGGGAATCTTTATTTTCTCTTCTAATTTTTTACTTTCTTTCTTAGTCTTGACAGCCATTTACATTAGGAACTTCATCCTTCAAAACTTTCTTAGAGTTATTTGTTTTAAGATTTATTTATGCATGCAAGAATTGGGTTACATGCCAGAGGTGGGGGGGTGAAAGGATTCACCAGAGACAGAGTGGGGAACAGAACAGGCAGACTGACTGAAATACACTTATGAGGGGAGCAGAGGGCAAGTCAGGAGAGGTCTGCTGCTCCATGTGGGTAGCTCCCTGCCCTGGGATGGAACTTGTGCTGCAGTGGCTGCAGATAGCTTTGTATGTTATGTCTCAACCCCTTGAGCCACCAGGGAGACCCTTTCTTAGAGTTATTTTATCTGGATATCACTTCCCGTCTCATTCAGACTTTCTTTATAATGTCAGTTTATAGAAATTAACCCTTCTAATGTAAGCCATTAGAGTAAATGTAGCTCACTTGTCTCCATAGCTCCACTTATTATACTGTATTTATCTAGAGAAACACAAAATGAGGCTACATTTAAAAATATTAAGAGTGAAATCCTAAGTTTTGAAGAATACTGTAGTCCATCTATTTGAATTTAAGTGACTCAATTGTGATTCACTATCCTAATTAAGAAGCTAATTAATGTTTGAGTTATTTCCCATGGTTACAATAATGGACATTATTTTCTACATTTTATTATTGCCTTCAGTAATGTTTCTTTCAATGTTAGGTTATTCTGGGAAATCTTCAACAAAAAATGTAGAAGCTGTAATTGATTTATTTTCACTTGAGAGCTTTCTTATCATAATTGAAAGCTGGGAGACTAATATTTTGAAGGGGGCAATGAATCTATAATTTCAGACATGAAAGTACTCTGCTCAACAGATAATCTGATTTACCAGCTTATTTTGCAAAGGAGAAGTGTAGTTTTGTAAAGTTAAGTGACAGTCAAAGACTATAGTGTTTTGCGGTAACACAATAGAGTCCATAGCCCTTGGTTGATATTTATCACGGGGTCTTTGTCTTAAACATTTGGCTAAGATTATTATCAGTGTTTGCAAATGAAATCATTGTGGCAGTTTACCGATAGTTCAATGATCTGGAGAGCAGCTAGTTTTGCTTGTGAACCAAAGATAGAAACTTGAAAAATGGCGGCAATACCTGACTCTTTATACTATCACACCAGGAAAGGGACTTAATGGTCAACATTTTATGCATTAACTCTTATCCCCATAGAAATATAATTGTGTCTCACTGTTCTCAATAAATATTTCTAATAGTTCCTCTTTAACACTGTCACTCAAAGTGTATTCCTTAGTGTGCACCTTTCTGTGAAATGTATTTGCTAGTCCATCCAAGAATAGAGCAAAAAATTGAAAGCAAGCATATAGAAAATTTATAACAATGGGCCAGCCATTGTTTCAACTTCCAAGTGTATTATCAGAGGATTCTTATTGTAGCACACAATATAGAATATTTCAGTAGTCAAAATCACCTGGTGAGGCATATGATCGATCAGGTATTGGATGATCATTTTTTTTTGGTCCACAAAAAAACAGAATGTTTAAAAAAATGGTCTTTCACTGTATAGTTTAAGCAGTACTGCAGCAGAGACATGACATGCAGGGTTTGGTGGCTTCTATTGCCACTTACTGCTTAAATATTTAGTTAGTTTCAATTCCCACAGTCTTGTATTTTCAAGGTAGCACATGGTTCAGATATCACTTTAATTATAGAAATAATTGCCTAAAGGACAGAAAATGCCAGTAACTGTGCTCTTAGTTCACCTATGAGTCGAGCAAAGTCACCTATTATTAATAGGGATGTTGGGTGGAAGCTGAAAATTATAACATAACCCAAGAAGTTTGTTTTGATTTCCTTCCTGGCTGGAGGAAAGAAAAAAAAAAATGAGGAATAGTGTATTCATTTGTTAATTCCTAAGGGAAAACATAGACTTTCCCTGGGAGGTAGGATGTATTGAAGTATTTACAATTTGTTAGTAATGTAGGTTTTCCTCAAGGGAGAAAAGAATAGGAAGAGGGAGGTAGAAAGACTTCCCTCAGTGGCATAAAACACAATTTGAAATAATCCTGGAAACTAAGGGGCTTGAAATATGCAAGCAACCTCTTACCCATTTCTAAAAATGTTGAGTTATAATAATTTTGTAAGATTTGAAAATAATACTGTTGAAGATTAAGAGAATAAATTAATAAAATATCTTACTAACACCAAAGAAACATTCTACAATTACCTAAGAAGTCAGCAGGAAGGTCCGGGAAAGTTATGGAAACTCTGTATTGAAACTCAGGGTGGGTGGGAATCACTTACGCAGAAAGCATTTTTAGGGATTTTGTCAGAACTTTTGGTTTATTGTTTATATATACTCTAAGAATGAAATCTCAGACTGAAGAACTTAGAGTAAGAATGTAAAAAAAGTTTCCTTCAAAGATCCACTTAATATTCTCTTAGGATCTTTGGAAAAAATGTGAAATTTGTAAGAATAAATGTGATTAGTATGCATCTTACAGGTGGAGAAATTGTTAACATTAACTTTTCTCATTTCATACGTATAACAGGTACATGAGAGACCAAATTTTGTTTTTTATTTCCTATACAATCTCTAAAAATACATGGAATTTGTGTTCTATTTTTCTTATCCTCTTTCTTCCAAATTCAGGACATATGGTAGGTAATGGTGAATAACATAAGTTCCACTGTTCAAAAATTTATAGAGCAACTTTGTTATCTTTTGCATTCTTAGATTTTTTTGTCAAGGTTGTCCTGCTTACAGTTACAGAACACTCCTCAGAAAAATATTCTAAATATATTCAGTCAATCTAAAGACATTCTGTCAATCAGAGAACTGTGACAGACCAAATTACATTTCATGTTTCACATTTTAGGTTGTTGCTATTATTTTGATGTCTTTATTTGACAACTTGGAATATGGTAACATGAATAAGTAAAGGGTATTTCAAGATTATTTGAGAATTGAGGAAAGATTAGTTTGGACATAAAAGGGATTTTATCAAAAAGAATATAGAGTAAAATCTGTAGTCTTTCTATCTGATTAAATAATAATATGAAATAAAAACTTTTGTTAAAGGTTAATTGGGAAATCATAAAAGCTGCATAATGTAAGTTAAGAATATTTCATTGCAAAGGAACTCACAAAACTCCTTTGGCTTACTTTTTACTCTCATATAATTTTTGAATGCATCTTGAAATAAGTATTGGATGTGTCAAAAAAGTAAATTAGCAGCATAAATACATTTGAAATCAATAAAATCTAACTTTATTGAAATTCTAGAATTTTTGCTTTAGTTTAACTATCTCACGATCTGTGATGTTTTGGATAGTCATTGATTATTTTCATTTTTTAAATTCTGCTACTAGTCTCAATGATTTCCCTTGCCAATTAAATGCATTCATTTAATGTCATTCTTACTCCCCAAAATATATCAATTTGATAAACTGCTTTAAAATCAACATTACTGACATGCTAACTATCCACAGCTATAAAACCTAATAAATATTCTATGATTGATATACCCAGATATATAAATATATGATTAATATATCAATGATTAATATGTCAAGAGACATTTCCAACAAGTAGAAAATATATGGTGAGGGGTTTTATGTATAAAACCAATGAATATCTTTTTCCAATGAGACAGAAACAGTTGATTCAAATACTTGCTCTCATATTTTCCATGTAATAATGCTAGATCAAGCACATACTTTCATTCCCAAGGAATATTTCTGAATTCTCCCTTTAGAGACTTGCTTACAATTGTGACCCAGATGTACTATACAGTCAGGAAAAAAAACTGGGGTGAAGAGATCAGGAACCAGAGAAAGAACAGTATTTAAATAGGAAATGAAAGCTAAAGAAGAGTAAACAGAAACCTTGTCTGCTGAGGGCAGGGAAAGACAGGGAGGTAGGAAAATGGGGAAGAGTCACAGACAATTTCCACCTTCCATTTGTAAATCCCAATTGATTCTTTCTTCTACGTTAGTGATAGGTTATCTTACACTAAATGTCGCGTTACCTGTTGGAGGTTTATATCCAACAGAGCACTTTTCATGTATCTATAGCCTAACATCGTCTATCACTATCATTTCTGTCATTGTCCAATCTTACTTTCTCTTGATTAGACCAATTATAACTCTGCATTCTTTTTTTTTTTTTTGCTTCTCTGACATCCTCTCAATTTTAATTTCCCTATCTACAATAATTTTTTAAAGAGACAAATACAATGGGACTTAGAAACAGCACCTAGTTATTTAGATGCACATATATTTTTATAAAATCAAGATCACACTCCTCAGTATTGCAGCTGAGGGACTTTCAACCCAATCCTACATGTTTTTTAATACTTCTGCAGTTGAATTTCTAGGTTTTTTCCTCCTTCAGCTCTTATACTTTGGCCCTAGATAACTTGGTTTCTGTGCCTTAGGTAACATATATACCATTCTCTTTTTATTTTCATGATGGCAATGTTATTTTTCTCTTTGTCTGAAACAATTTTCCACCATTGGACTTTCACATCATAGAACATTCTCTCTTCAGTGAGTCTTTACTGCATCCCTTATACTAAATTAATTTCTTTATTTCATAGACTACATAGTAACTTTGCTTATCACCACTCTAACAGAACACATTGTATTGTAATTATAATACTTAACTACTGTGCATTCCTCTAGGTGGGAAATTCATATTTTCTTTTATATTGCATATGTTTGCCTAGTGTTGGTCTATATTAGACACATAATAAATATAAATTAAAAAAAGTATTCCTTAACAGTAGCTTTGACTTTTGTGTGTACCTAAGTTGGAATTTAAGAAACAGGAACACATATTGTTCCTTAGAGTTCTTATAAAATATATAATTGAGGTTAAGATTCAGCTCTTATTATATAAATAGAGAGAAAAAAAAATAAGGCCATGCAAAACATTACCAAGTGGAGGTAATCTCCCCTGGTTAGACAGTATCAGTCCCTAGATCTTGGAAAGTGAGAAGGTAGAGAAGTTTTGAGAGGACTAGTCAGCCTACGGTTTTCATTAACTCCTTCCCTAGAAAGCCTTTTAAGTTGCCCTCATAAATGGCATTACCAGGAAAACAACTGGACCCTTGCTGGGTTTCCGTGATGAGGAAGAATACACTGATCATCCCAAGCAAGCAGAAGCAAGAGCAGAATGTAATAATTTTCTTTTAGCTCAACTTTTCCCTCAGTTTCTACCAGCTCAAGTGGCAAACATTATCCACCTACCCCCACCCATCAGAATCAATAATCAAGATAGAATTCAAGTGCTCAGACTATTGAGTCCTGGAATCCATAACACTGTTCATTTCTCTAATTTCCACAGTTTTTCCCCCAATGGGGGAGGACAATGGCCTACTCTAAATTATCAATTGTGAAAGAAACAAAGCAAAATGTTAACGGAGATGATATATGGGTGGAAGAATCCAAATAAATTCATATTTGATTTCAAAACAAGTTGGTATTCATGCAGATGAGTATTTTCATATTGTGATATGAAATATTCTTTAGAGATTATGGGGTGCAGCATTTCATTTCATCTACAATGAAATGAAGTTGTAATATAAGCTCTGAGCCAAAGAATTAACAGTTATAGAGCTACTTGATGGTAGGGCTCGAGCCTAATATGAGGCCGTTTTCCCTGGCCAACAGCATTTTCCACTGTACCATATTGCATCCATCAAAATGAGACAAAGTTTTAGAAAAACTAACCCAGGTATCATGCTTAGCGAAATAAGCCATAAAGAAAAAGAAAAATACCGGATGGTCTCACTCATAGCAGAAATCTAGAAAACCTAAATAAGGGACCAGGAAAAGGAATAACTATAAGAAAGAAAAAATCAAAACCAACAAATAAGTGCTCGCTTCGGCAGCACATATACAAAACCAACAAATAACTATGAACCAGAGACACACTATGGGGGAGGGGGGGTCGGGAAAGGAGGGGTTGGTGTCAAAATAAGGGGGTTGCAATTGTATGGGGAATGTAAAAATAAAAATTTTTAAAAATCACAACTAAAGTGAAAATTAAACATAGAAGTAAATAAAAAACAAAAACAAAAACAAAAACTAACCCAGGTGAATAGCTGAAGTGATTAAGCAAAATAAGGCTATATGATATTCTTAGACAAACAGACCCTCTGTGATCAATATTAGGAAGCTTTTCGCTATCTGGGGATATGTTTTAATGAAATCTTTATACTGAAAGGAACCTCTTAATTCCAGCCATTTCAAATGCACAGGAATTATTTTGTCCACCTTACTTTTTAATGAAGTATGAGCAGTATAAAATAAGAGCCATTCAAAAATTGGGTGAAAACCATCTTGTTCTTACACATTTAACAATTTAAAGTGACAATATCATAAGATCACAAATTGAATAAGCATATGCTGTTCAATGCAATTATCATTTACTTGATTTGATAAAGTATTCATATGCGTTCCATTATGGAATAAAGTACGATTAGAAGTCCTGAATCAGGTTATTCCTGTCCATCTTATTGTTTGTTTGTTTGTTTGTTTGATGGGGGGGGGCTAAGGGTAATAGAAAATGATCAACTAATTCTTTTTTTAGGTGTACAGACCTCGAGTTTTTGATTCATAGGCACTGATTATGTTTTATACAAATTATGTGGAAAATGATTCTTTGATAGGTGATTGCAATCAGGATGATAATATATAATTTTGATTAATCAAGGAAGTTTGATTAATTTCAGTGTTGATCATAGCATAATTCCACACTAGATTGAAAATCTGTTTACTGTCATTTGCAATGAGCAATTTCCCACAGTGAATGGAACATTTGCTGAAGTTCCTCAAACTCTGAGCTCAAGTTTTCTGATATTTCTAGTGACTGGTTCATAAAAATAATGCTTTCATGTTTCAAAAATCTAACTTACCAAATTCAACATAATATCTACAAACACAATAGAAAAATATCCCTCAAGAGGTACCATTTATGACCACTCTGTTTCTTTTCTTCCATTAAAACCTGCACTTCTTAAGTTTCACTCACTTCCTATTGATCAAGTTTTGACTATTATGATTAATAACTACTATTAATATATAATATTATATAATAACTATACAATAACTATATAAGGGTATCTAATAACTATATATTAATAGTTATATATCAATCTTACATTTTATCTGAAATTACATTGCAGTTTGTATTTCATTGGTGTTAATTTGTGACTTTTATCTCTTGAGGTTTACTGACTAAACATCGTTAACTATAACAATTCTTCAAAGTAATAGAATAAACATTACTAAAATTCATTTGAAACCACAAAAGACCCTGGACAGCCAAAGCAATCCTGACCAAAAAAGAGGAAGAATGGCAGTATCACACTCCCAGACTTCAAACCACACAGCAAAAATGTAATAATCAAAATAGTATGATACTAGAGCAAACACAGACACACAGACAAATGGAATATAATTAAGAGCCCACAACTAAATCAACAACAATATGGACAGTTAAAATATTGTTGGAGCAAAGAAAACATCTTCAATAACTGATGCTGAGAAAAATGAACAGCTATATGCAAAAGAAATGAAACTAGGCCACTATCTCACACTATACACAAAAATTAACTCAATATGGGTAAAAGACTTGGATGTAAGCCTAAAATTAATTCTTATTTGTCTTTAAAACTTCTCAGTAAACATGGAGGTGAAAGAATTTGGAGAAACTATGTTATATTATTTTCATGGTATTAGTATTTTTCTGTGATAAATCTGCTGTTCCCTTTGGGATACATGAAATATCCCTGTATGATCATAATATTTTATTGTTACACTGAAATAATCATGAATTTCATCTGTACCTATAAATACTTTTATTTATGCAAGAACCAGGGTACAGGCCAGAAGTGAGGGAGGGTGAGAGGATTTACCAGAGACAGAGCGGGGAACAGAACAGGCAGACTAATGAAATACACTGCTGAGGGGAGCAGCGGGCACGGCAGGAGAGGTCTGCGCGCTATATGGGTTTCTCACAGGCTGGCCGAGATTGAACCCGCACTGCAGAGGCTGGGGACAGCTGCACAGTGAGATGCTCAACCGCCAGTGCAACCAGGGAGGCCCCTTCACTATGATGTATTTAACTAGCTTACACTAAAAAATCAGAAAGATTTGAAAGTTGCTGAGAGAGTTGATCTTAAATGTTCTCATCACAAGGGAAAATAATTGTAGCTTTATATGGTGATATACAGCTAGTATCTGATAATCTGAGAACTAGCTTTATTTTGATCATTTTGCTATATATAAATACTAAATTATTAGGTTGTACATCTGAAACCAGTAAATCGTGTCATTTACTTCTTAACTGTAACAGACATTACAAAGAATATGGGGATGTAGAACATAGCCAAATCCACTGATGTGTGAGGGATAAAAGCATTAGCATCTGTTCTCAGATTTAATGTATTGAATTTTCAGCACATGATGAATCAGGGACCGCAAAAGGGCAGATCCATGACCATTTTCAAATAAAATCAAGAAATTAAATAGCAACATTAAGATCAGAATGAGAATTACGGACAGTGTCCTTGGATTTACTGCTTTGACTATTCTCTTTCATCTTCTCACTTATTTCTCCATCCTAATGCAGTCTTTCTGGGTGCTTCCCTCCCACCAACACTGGACTTTTTATCTTCCTTATTTTCCTCCACTTGACTGGCTTCTGAGGCCCATGTTGTAATTACTTACACCTATCTCTTGTGAAAAATTATACCTACATTTGCTTCAATCACCACCTCTTAAGAATGGTCAACACACTTAAATTTCTGACTCTGAACAAGGCAAAGGTTTCTAATTGTATTTGATTTATTGTCAAGAATCTACTCCTTGCACAACAATGAACTATGACTAATTGTTCCCTCTCATAAGATAATTTAATTTTTCCCCATCTATGCTAATGGCTGTTCTATTCTCTTTCTTCCAAATAATGATCTTTTGACTGAATTGCTTTGCCATTCTTTCTCCTTCATTAGCTACTCATAATCAATTTCATTAAGTCATATTTTAAATAATTTCTCCAATTTATCTTTTTATCCATTTATACTGTTTTATAAACTGCCTTCATATCTGAACTGTCCTCTTTTCTTCAGAACCCAATAAATTCTTGAAATTTCACTCCATGCTCCATTCCTCTTAAAAGTTTGTCTAGCCTGCTTCCTAATCTTACTTCATTTTAAGTAACTTTTATTGACTTTAGTAACTTGTTATTCATGTGTATGATCCTGTGTTGTCCATACAATGTTTGTCAAAAGGAGTAAAATTATTTTTATAGGTATTTTTCTTTACTTATTTTTGTCTTTCTCTACATACTGACTAATAGATTTTATGAAAATTATAGCCAGGGCCTCCCCTGGTGGTGCAGGCGGTTGAGCACCAAGCTGTGATGCTGTCTGCAGCCTGCAATGTGGGTTCGATCCCAGGTGACCAGCGAGGGTCCCACATGGCGTGGCAGACCTCTCCTGTCATGCTCGCTGCTCCCCTCAGCAGTGTGTTTTCTCAGTCGGCCTGTTCTTTCTCTGGTGAGTCCTCTCACCCTCCAGCACATCTGGCCTGTACCCTGGTTTCTGTATAAAAAATAAATGAATCTTAAAAAAAAAAAAGAAAATTATAGCTGTTCATCAATTTTGTAATATTTTTTGATTACTTCTCATTAGAGTAATAAAATAACATAATAAATAACCATCACTATATCATAGACAGTGAATGTATAAATGTAGATATAGTTTCTGGCAATAATAGATAACTGCTATATTACAAACTGTTAATATTGCTATTTGAAAGCATTACTTTCCATTCAGATAATTTATCAATAATCAATAAATTACAGATAAGAGAGTGTATGTATTTCTATAAATATTTAGGAAGAATTTTTCGTCTACTATTTTCAAATTTCTTATTAAGTTTCTTGTAATAAATGTCATCAAGTGAATTAGTTTTTTTAAAATAGAAAATCTTGGTAATAAATTATAGAAATTTATGTCATGGAAAGCAATAAGATTTGAATTATAAGTTATCTTTATTCTCTGAAAGTAACAACACATTGACAATTTGCTTTACATCCCAAAATCTTTCTCAGATTTTGCATTTATCTGTATTTTGACTTTTACTAAGGAAGCTAATGGAAAGTGAGGTAAGTGTTGTTTTGACTTCAATGATGATGCAATTCCAAGAACCTCTAAAAAAATTGAACTTGTTTCCATTTTTCTTTTTCGATATAATCAATTTGCAGAACATTTCTTTTTTTTTAAAGATTTATTTATTTATGTATACAAAAACTGGGGTACAGGCCAGAGGTGTGGGGGGTGAGAGGATTCACCAGAGACAGAGTGGAAAACAGAACAGGCAGATTGACTGAAATACACTACTGAGTGAGCAGTGGGCGAGTCAGGTGAGGTCTGCTGTGCCATGTGGGTAACTACCTGACCGGGGATCGAACTCATGCTGCAGTGGCTGGTGATAGCTTCCTAGGTTGTTTCTTAGCCCCTTGTGCCACGAAGGAGGCCCAGAACATTTCTTTCCATCATTTATCTTTGCAGACTCAATCTCTTTATAAAATAGTTTTATCTTATGGTTTCCAGTATCCCCATCATGTCACTTTCTGAACATTTAGCCTCTTAAAATATCACTAAAATTTCTTTTTATGTATATCAGCATTCTTCTTTAAAAAAAAAAAGATTTTATTTTATTTATTTATTTAAGAACTGGGGTATAGGCCAGATGTGCGGGAGGGTGAGAGGATTCACCAGAGACAGAGCAGGGAACAGAACAGGCAGACTGACAAAATACACTGCTGAGGGGAGCAGTGGGCGAGACAGGAGAGGTCTGCCATGCCATGCGGGACTCTCTCAGGCTGGTGGGGATGGAACCGGCACTCCAGAGCCTGCGGACAGCTTCACAATGCCTCGCTCAACCGCCTGCGCCACCAGGGGAGGCCCACTAAAATTTCTTCTTTAATTTATATTCATCATGTTGGGTTCTAAATCAAATGAAGACTAATACTAAGCAAAACAAAAGGCATCTTTTTATCTTTATCATGTTCTCATCAAAAATGATGTTAAAAACAATAAAATGTATCTTATATAAAAGTTGTTTATTGGTATCTCACTAAATAACAATAAATGAAGATTTGTAAAGAAAATAGCCAATCATAACAAAGAAGTCACTCAGAAAGATATTCTTCAAATATAAAGGTGATTTTTTTCAGCATCTGTATTTAAACTTTTCAAGATAAATGTGACTCAACCTGGTACTTTTGTATATTTTACACTGAATTTTATTAGTCATACATCATCAGAATTCCTCTTTTCTTCTTTAATTGGTGAATGTCGATTAATCAAAACATAAGATCAAGTACATAAATCTACTCTACCTCAAGTTCAGGTTTCTTTTAGTCAATGAATCCTGAAGATGTCACATTTCAGTTCATTTGTTGAATCTATTATGTTCACCAAAAGAGAGTATATCACTAGAAATATCTTTATATCTAAGAAAGGATCTTTTGAAGAAATACCATAAAGACCTTCCCTTTGAACAAAATTTTATAGAACTTACATGTACTTTGAACTCACTAAGATTCCTGGAGTTTGTTTTCTAAAATATCATAGGAAGTTATTATAGTCCAGTTTTATTTTTGGCTTTTTCCAAAGAAAGGCCACAGAAATAGAGTTAAGTAAATTTCCACCTTTTCTTAAAAATGAGAATCCAGCAGAATGAAAGTATTTGATTGAATGTCATTTAATTATATCTTCAAGGAGATGAAATGCTATATTAGAAATAAATACCATTAACTAAAGGACACATTATTTTCAGTTGAAAAGCTTGGTTTTTGATATGAGAAAAGTAAAAGAATAAAATATTACAATAAAAATAAAATGTAAAATGTCCACAAAATGGATATATCTTTTTTTCTCACATGTTTTATTTTACTTTGGAGCTATTTTCTTGAACAGATGCTTGTCAAATAAGGAAAACTATTTAAAGGAATATTTTACAATTTAAAAAAAACAAATTTAATTGCATTCTCAGTGTAGTATTTTTATGAATGCTGTATATATCATCTTAAAGGGTAAAATATAATTGAACACAGAAGAAATAGTCTTTTGAGTAAATTATAATTAGAAAAATTGGCATACAATTATGTTAAAGGAGAATTAAACATTGAGAACCATTTCTCACCCTGCACACCATGAAATTCATAATTTTAGTTGAAAATACAGTGTCCTTCACTTCAGAGATTTTTCCAACACTTAATTTGCAGACAATTTCCCCAAAGAAGTTTAAAGAATACATCACTAGAATTGAAAGTTTCAGAAAATACCTCTCTATTCACATTGTCAATAAGATAATTTTCAGCATTACAATAAATCCTTCTCTGGAGGAAATATATTTGCTATCTTTAGCTATTCCAGTTCTATCATCTGTTATGGGTAATAGTGTTCTACTGCTACTAGACAAATCACTGCTGACTTATAGTGGCTTAAAACAACACAAAATTGGGCCTTCTTGGTGGCAAAGGGGTTAAGTGTCAGCACTATGAACCTGACCCAGGGAGGTGACCCACATGGTACAGCAGACTTCTCCTGTCTCGCCCGCTGCTCCCCATTAGTGTATTTCAGTAGATCTACCTGTTTTGCTCCCCACTCTGTCTCTGGTGAATCCTCTTACCCCACCCCATACAACTGGCCTACACCCCAGTTCTCATATGTATAAATAAATAAAATAAATCTTACCATAATAAAAATAAAACAACACAAAATTATCACCTTACAATTGCGGAGTTCAGAAATATGAATTGGGTTTTGCTAAGCTAAAATCAATGCAGGCTGTTCCATTTGAAGTTTGTAGGAAGTCATAATTCTGTCTTTTGGAGGCCTAGGATATATCCAAATAGGTGTGAGGCCTCTATCTACTGAAGACAAGTTTTAAACAACTGCAGTGTGTTCTCTATTAATTCAATACCTATCTTCCCTCTGAATTTATCACTTGAGTGAGAAATCTTAAGATCCTTTCTAATTTTTCATCTACGGTCACTACATTTGCTATCTTAACCATTTTGTAATGTCAAATAAATGCCTTAAGCCTAATGATATTTGAACACTTGTGTTTCTCCAAAGTTGATCTTGAATTTAATATGGGGGAGACACTCTTTTTAATAATATGCTTATTATTTTTGTCTTATCAACTTTATTCTACCTAATGAGGCACAAATGGATAGATTTTTGTGTAACAAAGATAGAATTTCATCATTTCCTGATCTTAGGTAAATTATAATATTTTGAGACCCACAGGTACCTCTATGATATATTAGTGATAAATACTATATGTATTAGAAATGTGTTATTCTTTGTAAAATAGTCATTTCTTGTATTTGAGATGAATCAGATGGGACTGTCATTTGATCCATACACTATCCTTAACTACTATTGATAATGTAATAGGTAATTAAATATAGTAGAAATGTTATAGAAATAGTGTTGGAAAATAGAAAAGGCAAGATATATGGAATAAAGACTCCAAATAATTTAAAATAATATTAAGGAAAAGGATCACTACCAACCAGTTAAGAAAGCATATCTAATATTGATTGAGCACTGACGGTATATTAGGCAAGTTCAAGTGCTTTGCTCGTACTGTCACTTAATTCTTCATACCTGTATAGATAAGATATTTATATATCATCATTTTATAGATGAAGGAATTCAGACAACAATAAGTGAAATATTTGATGTAGGAATACAAATTACCAACTGATAATGCTGAGATTTTTATCATGGGAAGTTTGGCTTCAAAGATTTTGCATGACTATAATGTGCAAATAGTAGCAACCACCAGAACCTGGAAAAGGCAAGAAGAATTTTTTCACAGAATCTTTAGAGGACCATAGCCCTACTGACACTTGAGTTTGGACTTCTAGGCTTTGGAATGGGGAGATTATATGCTTTATTTTTTTCAAGTTTTCCAAGTGTGTTCATCAGACCCAGGAAACCAATTCTATATATTGCTTTGTTTTAACCTTCTGTGACTTTTTTGAACATTACTTATTTAATGGTTAATACTAGTAAATTGTTAATTGCAGTAATAATTTATAGTTTATAAATATTAAATGTAGTCGGTTTTTGGCTAAGTGCTTTTACACGTGAATGATATTTAAAGGTAACACTGTCAACTAACAAATAAGCTATTATATTCATTTAAGAGATGATCAAATTTGGACACAAAGTAGGAAATTCCAGAAAGTGAGCAGCAGAGAGGACTCACCTTGTTCTCTGTTACTGCAATATGTTTAAATATATTGGCATACTTAATATTTACTAAAATTTTGGCACATTTAGACAGTCTATGAATACTTAAATAAATGAATGCATGTAGCACAATGCAGCATTTTTCATATGATAATATTTCTATTTTTTTTGGCAACAATGTATAGAAGCACATTTTAAAATGGGCAGAAAACCTGATTTTATGTCACCATATCTGTCACACCCAAACCAAAATTCTTTACTAATGAAATCAACTGCATCCAGAAGTGCAAAAATCAACACAGATATTTATAGGGAACTCTAAGACTCATAAGCTACCAATCACCAAACACAAAGAGCTTTTCTTCTAAGAATGCTCAAACAGATTATAAAACAATATATTTCTTTTATGTTCTCATGGCCCATTAAATCTTTTTTAATGTGGTATTCTTTTGAATCAGTAATTTCTGAGTATGCCAAGTAGTAGCACTTACTCTGGTTTTCATTGTTGTTGAGGACTATTATTCATTTGTTTTTCTCTTGTCTTATTACTTCCATAAGCAGTATCACTTTCTCAGTTTAAAAACTTTAAAGTAAGAATATCGACTTTTTACTAAAGCAAAGAAAGATTTTTGGTCTGTGAAATCTGACTCTGCCTAAGCTCTCCTATTCAAAAGTAGCACATGAGTTGATCAAGCATCATCTTCCTGAATATCATCACTCTAAGAAATTAAAAGTGGGGCTTCCCTGATGGTGTAGGGGTCAAAGTCAGTGTCATCAAGCTACTGCCAGCCACTACAGCATCAGTTCCCTCCCTGGCCAGCCAGGAGCTGAACAACGTGGTGCAGCAGACCTCTCCTATCTCGCCCACTGCTCCCTTCAGCAGTGTATTTCAGTCAGTCTGCCTGTTCTGCTCCCCACTCTGTCTCTGGTGAATCTTACCTCTGTCTTACACCCCAGTTCTTGTATGCATAAAAAAATAAATCTTTTTGAAAAAAGAATTTAAAAGTGTCTCACATAGCAATTTAGAAAATAAAGGAAACATCTGACATGAGTTGAATTACACCCCTCCCAAAAAAATGTTACAGTCTTAACTCCCAGAACCTATGGGTGTGACCTTATTTAGAAATGGAGTTGGTGATGCAATAAATGTAAAATAAAGTCATACTCCACTGGTGTGGGCTCCAATGTGACTTATTCATATAAGATGTTTTTATGGGGGAAAACAGACACAGAGAGGTGACTGTCTTGTAAGGAGACAAAGATGCAGAAGGAATAGCTATATGAAGATTGTAGCAGGAGTTGAAGTATGCGGCCACAAACCAAGGAATGCTTGGGGCTACCTGAAACCAAGAGTGTCCTATTGACACTGTAGCTGTCAAAAGGAATGTGGTCCTTCTTGGTAATGAATTTTAGGACCTCAAGAATTTTGCAAGAATAAACATATGTTATCTTCAGTAGTGCTTTGTTCTGGTGTCCTGGGAAACTATAACAGTGTCAAAAATTTTGTTAATATTGAGAGAGCATCATGAGCCAGAAGAACCAGGTATCTTTCACTCAGTCAGCCAAGCCAGCATTTCTGGCCCACTTTAAGGGCTCCTAGGATGGGTTTATAGTTAAATAAACATTTAGATGTAAGGATATTCAGCCTTTTTTTGCAATTCTGGCTCCAAATTTGAGTTTCACCATGATTTGCCAGAAAGCAACCAATCAGACTTTACGAACTTGCCTAATTTTATAATTTCTTTATTCTCTAGCCACTAAATTGTTGCCCCAAATCTAAGATTTAGGAAGCAAAGGTTTGAGAGCATGGCTTCTAGTTTTCTTATGAGGTAACCTTGCAATAAATTCTTTTTCTCAAAAGACCAGTGGCATAGATAATGGCTTACTGTGCTATCAGCTTGCAGGTCCACATTTGATAACAGAAGAAGCTCAAAAACACCAACAATGGTATATTGCATGAAATTCTTACAAACCACAATGGAAAATCCATTTTTGGATGGATGAGCCAAGGTGTTTTGGCTTGTTGCTATGCAATGACTCTGAGATACATGTTTTGGTGGATTTTATATTGATAGTCATGTGGCTGTTGTGTTGTTCATTCAACACACTGCGGCATAATAAACTATCCTGAAATTTTAGACAGGGTATCCTTGTGGGGTCTGGGCCTTGAGCATGCATTTCCACACATACTTGGTGATTCTGTATTTTTTATTTTTCTGTTCTATCAACTGGTGTCTCATGTTCTAGGACATCTCAGTACTGCATGAACTTCTTACAGTATGATGGTTTTAGATTAGTTGTGGCTGGCTTCCAAAAAGAGTATTTCAAAAGATGCAGGAGGACGCTACAGATCTTTTCATAATGTAGCTTCAGACCCTAAACCTTACAATTCCATATTTTATTGGTTAAACAAGTCAGTCTAGTCAGATTCAAAGGGAAAGAATTATACTCCTCAATGGGAATATGGCAGAAGAGTGATTTAGTAAAATACAAGAGGTAATAACTTCCTTGTAACTCTTCCAACTTAAGTGTCTAGCTTTAATATTGAGTTCAAGCCAAAAGGATTTTTATCTTTGCCAGTCACTGTAGCATATAACATCTTCGTCAAATGGTCATTTCTATAAAGCTGAGTGGTAAAAGTCAGCCCTAGGTTGCATAAAAATGGTATACAACTCTCACTAAAGCTGGAGGACTTTAGTAAAGGCACAAGGACCTTAACAAAATCAAAGGCTGAGACCCTCATCCAAGAGGGGATCCCACAAAATTACCAACTGTAGGGACCTTGAAGTCTGATGTGTGATGTAGCCTCAATATACATAGGTGCAGAGGGCTCTATTTAGATTAATTGTGTATGTCACTTAACAGAAAGGGCATGCTTTTTGTTTGTGTGTTTTTAACATAGTCACAAGTTGAATCTGCTTGATTTTGGACTTAGAAGATAAGCTTTTGCTAAGTGGAGATAGGTAACAGGAAGATCTTTTGACCATAACAACATTATCTTTGCAGAAATAGGGCTTTAAGAATAAAGCATGCTACATAAGACTAAAGCATAATGCTAAAGCAATTTTCTCCCCTGTAGTATGGAAACCTAACCTTAAAATGTTATGTAGGCATATTGCTTCCCAACATGTTTTTGGTTTTTTTTTTTTTATAAGTGAAGGAACTTCTATTTGTGTAATATATCTGACCCTTTAAAAGTTCATTTTTTCTAATCATTGTACCTGAAAAGACAAATGACTTTATTGTTATTTTTGTTTGGAAGAAGAAAATGAGCATATCACCTCATATCCCATTTTTTCTCATTTTAGGAACAAGTCTGTCTACAGGAATCAAGATCTGTTCTCTTCCTCCAAACTGTGGGTTATTAGAAATTTACTCCTTGGGGAAACCCTTCTGCAGTGTGTAAGTGGTTGCATCATTATTATTTCCTGCCATATTATTAGGTCTAGTTAGCTTTATATCCTAAATTATACTCTTGTATTTAAGTTGGTTCAGAACTTAAGCAAGGAAATGGGCAGAACCTTGTACTTTCTATTATTTTAAAATATCTGTAGTTTGTAATCAACATGAAATACATATTTTTTGAGTTGAACATGAAATACAATGTTTTTTGAGTTGATTAAATATTATAAATATTGTATACAAAAATGTCTAAGTTTAGAACAAATTTTGCATCTTACTAGTTACGTAAAATTGAGCTATCCCAAGTTTCATTTCACATAAATATATTGATAATAACTTGATCACATTTAGGAGTTTTTAAAATGAAATAATCATTGTAAAGTTATATTTTGACATATAAAAACACTACACAATCAATATATTGTCACTAATATTTGGTGCAGTGTATATTCCTGGCCAGAGAGAATTGAAATGGAAAGCAGTCACTGAATATATTAATTATGCGTGAACAGGGGTTATGAACTAGGAATGGTAAATCTAGGTAAGTTGGAAGAGAGGCATAGGTCTAAAAGAGTAGTTATCATGTTGAACTTCCATTCTTTGTTTTGATGTCTCTCTTTTCCACTAGATTATGGCAATAAATATCTTATTTATCTTTATTTTCCCAGGACCCTGCACAGAATAGAAAATGAATTTAGTTTGATTGAATTGACGGACTGAAGGTAAGTAATCACACCAGTGAAGGCTATCCAGACCCTCTTTACTTGGATATTAAACCAGGTAGATAACCAATAGTGAAAAAGACCATAGATAATGTCAAACTTAAAAAAAAAAAAAAACAGACAGGAAGGGAGAAGTTTATCCTATGTTCTTATACTGCCTAATTATAATCTTGACTTTCCAATTTATTTTGGTGTCATTTTTGCAGAATTGATAGGAGTAAGATAGATGATGATAAGGAGGAGAGGATGAGGATGATGAGAGAGAGAAGTAGATATATTTGTTTCATGTTGTTATACAAATATCGGGGGCAGACTGATAGAAAGAATTCTGTTGAGTCCAATAAGAGAATGTTGTTCTGAGTTCCAGAATTTTAACTGAAGTATCATTGTATCACAATGTTAAATGACTGACTGAAAGAGGGTTTTCTTAATACTTTCCTGCTTCTAGGACCTGAAATTGAAACCTACACTAGGACAAGTTTCTTATAATTTTGTTTGTACCATTTTACTTTTATTTCAGTTCTAAAATCTAAATTACTCTTTCCTCTGATTAATTTTTAATATGTTATTTACTTGAAAATTAAGTATGCTATAATGTAGTTGACATGAAGTAGGCCAAGGGAATGAGTGAATTTTAGATTTCTTGTTAACGATTCTGCACGATATATAGCATGGAAAAATAATCAATTTTGATTGGAGATATTGTCTCCAGGGAAGCTAGTAAAAATGAGCTTTCTTTGCTTTTTGTAACAATATTATTGAAGCTACTGAAATTGGGGTCATGAAGGGTTGATAGCTATTCTTTGGGGGCTTCTTCCTCATTACATCTCTAACTCTACACATCTTTTCTAAATGTGTATTTAGACATGTTTCTTCAAAGGATTTCAACATGTTTTTAAAAGAATATGAGAGTTTTGTGGGAATTTTTTGCTTTTCCTCTTATATGTCAGAGGCAGGGACATATGAAAGTAAAGCATTTACTGTAGCATTAATTTGCTTGAGAGTTATAACTATGGGAGTAAAATATTTTATAAACATGAAAATCATAATATCTAATATTAAAACACACACCCCCAGGTGTGTACACCCCCCCCCCCAGAAAAGCAAGCTCATGGATACATTTGCTCCAGATGTCTCCCTTGCTAGGGGTTATCCATTTAGGTAGAATCTCAACATTTAATCTTGAACTTGTATGTGCTCACTATCAACTTTACCAAATATACAAAAAGGAGCCACTTCCTTGTTTCTGTAGCATCACATATTTTTCCAGTTTTCTTTATATCATGTGACTTTTGATTCAAAACTTTGTCTGACATTGTTAAAAGACTTAGCTTTAGTTTGGAACTGTAGTATGTTTAATATTTTGGATTCAGTTGGTTTGACTACAAAATACTGAACTCTTTCAATCTCATTTAAAATTAGGAAGTCACATAATATATTTTGTAAATATTTTATATCAATATTTTGTGCTCGAGGTTAAGAAATATGTTCAGACATGAATTTATGCACACCTCCACATACCTTGAGGGTGTATTTCAAGAGAGCTTCTGTTATGTAATTTAAAAACTGAATTTGGAGTGTATTGCTTTTTTTTTACTTGTCATATGCAGAAACTAAGATCAGAGAGAGAATGATTTACACATCACTCATCTCCTAAGAGGCAGAGCAGAACTTGATTCCATGCATTCATTCATGGGTCTTGGCTTACTTTACAAATTTCCTCATGGCAGTAGTGATGTATTATATTGCATTTATCGCTGTGTCTTATAGTGTGAATGAAATAGATTATAATTTATGTACTGATTTTTAATGCACTTAGAACATTCTATCAGGATGTCTGTCCACGTATGGCCTGTTTCTTAGCTGAATCTGACACATCTTGAATATTTTAATTAATCTAAAGATGCCCTTGTTTAATAAAGATAGATACATATTCTTAACTGTTTGAATTTATAAGGAAATAGTTTTCAGATGGCCATAAAAATCTAAAGTTTGGAGACAAACAGCACATTTTCTAATCACTGTAGGGCTTTAGGTCAATGATAAGTCATTATTATCCTGTGGAGCTTGGAATATTCCATATTTTGAGTTCTTTAGGGCTCTCCTCTTATCCAGCACCCATGCTCTTCCCTTTCTTCCTCAATACTTTCTTAAACTACTTAATTCATGGCTATTCTTCATTAAAATATCTTATATATGTTTATTATACCAAAAACTCTTTCTATGGGTCCTAAGAATCTATATGAGCTTAATATCACCATTTGTTTACCATATTCCACCCACGTAATACTTCTCAATTATTTTATTCCTGAGACACATTAAATTCATTCATGCCTTGGCACTTGTTCATTTATATTTCCCATGCCCAGAGTGTCCTTTGGTCAGAAAGTCTAGCTTTTTACTGTCATTTGGGGTTGAATTCTTACATCTTCTTTTCAGCAAAATTCAGTATATGAAAAGCAGTCCAATAAAAAGTAATTATCTTTTACCTGCATCACTATCATGCCAATTGTGTTATCTCATTTATAATGTTTATTTGTTTACTTTTACAGTGTCTATCTCCTGAATGCTCTAATCTTCAAGAATCTAAGCCTCAAGACAGATTTTTGTCTTAGTCTTGGTTAGATATTGTACAAGTAGAAGAAACTGAAAATATTATGTGCTCAATAAATATTTGTTGAATGAGTGAATTATATTCTCTCTTTCTCTCTTTCTCTCTCTTTCTCTCTCTCTCTCTCTCTCTCTCTCTCTCTCTCTCTCTCTCACACACACACACACACACACACACACACACACCTCTTAAGCTATCCTGACCAAGGAACAAATAATGCCCTTGAAGTGAGGAAGCAAGAGCAATGTGGTTACGCTCTCTGCAGAATCGCAGGAAGGCACATATGCTCTCTAAATTCATTCTCACATGGAAAAGTATCTCCCTCATTGTGACTAAAAGGGTACATCCTGTTCATGCTCTGGTTGTGTGATATGTCTGGTATTGAATACAGAGATGCTATCTTAATTTCTGCTTTAAGATGAAGCATGAACCTCAATGACAAAATAGGTAAGAAGATACAAAATAGTCTCAAAAGCATACAGATAAGGGGGAAAGACAATGAATTATTATTAAGATTAAATGAAATGAAAGTTAATTGGAAGCATTTCTGCAAAATATATCTGAGGAAAGGGTAATAATGGAGATTAGACAATTTCACTGATAATATGGGTGGGAGAACATGAAATACATAATTATACTAAGTACTGAAAATGTCAGAGTTTTTGAAAATTCATCAGCAATTAAAATGTCAAAAATATGCTTTAAAATGAGGAAACTATATTACTCAGTTATGATGACTATGGAATGGATAAAATAATATAGTATCACTAGAAAATTGAAAGGAATGTCTGAAACTTACTAACATTATGACCTACCATGCAGAGGGCCTGAAGTAATTAAATGAAACTTAAAATCTCCAGTTGACGCTGATTAAAAAAACTAGGGTTATTGGTATATTTAGGACAATTCAAGATTATTTTTCAAACTATATTAGGACAGTTCACAATTAGTTATTTCAATATATAAATTATAGATTTATTTCCTTTTTTGAAAATAATATCTACCGCTCATCCTTAATTCAACCATGAAAGTTACAGCAAACTAGATCCCACATTATCTAGGATGTTGAAAATCTACAACAATGCTATGTTTAGTAACATTTCTGGTGTTACGAAGTGTGAGATGATATCACTTTCATTATTAGCATGCCAACATTTTAATTATAAATCTAAAGTTTGTTTGGATTATAGTATCCTATAGCAATAAATTATGTCTGAGAACATTTTTTCACTATTCAGAGTAAGTTATTAAGTGTTCTGTGGCTTGGGGACTGCTAATCTTTAAGAATATTCATGCATGGGCTTTTGTGGAATACAGAAAACTATAAGTTAATAGCATTGTTTCCTCTGCTTGATGTGATTTAATGGTAATCAATGTCACTTACCAACTCATTAAAAAGTCTTCCTCACAGCTCATCAAAAAGTAAAACCTGGGGGAGTTGAACCTTTCCAGTCAATTAAAAGACAAAAGCACCCAACATTTTTTTCCCAAATACAATTAAACACGAGCACATAAAATAACAGCTAAGGGAAAATATTTCTTTTAAACTTCTGCTTTAATTTGACAACAAATTTTATAAAGAGTATTTGTCCATAAAAGAAAATATATACGTGCATATATATGCAAATATATATACATATATATACATACATACACATATATGCACATATATATGTGTGCATATATATACATATACATATATATATAAATAAAACTATCAGAGGATGGGGTTGATTCAGGAATTCATTGACTCAGAGTGTGTCCCTTATTTCAGCAATATCATTTTCTTATTTATGCTATAATGTATTTTGTTTAGAATTTTTTTCCTACTGTTTGAAATTAAATATAGGCAGCTGACATAACTAGCTTACATCCTTCTTATGATTTGTCTGGTACTTTTGACAAAACTAATGCCCCCTCCTAAAGAGAAGACATACACATTTCCACTTATACATAGACATTCACAATTGAATTGTGTGAATTAGAAGAAATATCTTTAAAATTATATTCAAATTCCTAATAAACAATTCTAATTTGAGCAATAAAATCACTAGATACAATATCCTAGGTCTTAACAATTCCTTAATATGTTGTAAATGTTAACATTGTGACTGAAGTAAAAGTCTCTAATGGTTAGACAGAGGATTTATTAGATAATCAAAGTCAGGATTGAAACTTGGGAAACAGTTTGACAGATTTTACTTTGTGATAATTGTTCCAATAATAACAAACTTGAGTTTAGTTTGTACAGATAGGAACAGTGAGTCACTGATGTTAAAAAATGTAATTATTCTTGAAGGGAATGGGGAAATTCTATTTTTGGTCTATAGGATTAGATTTTTTGATTGCCTAAATTATCCTGACCTAGAGAAATGTTCATGCTGTCTGTGCTTAGAGGAAGGAGACATTCTTCAGCTTAATCACTTCCCTGATTTCTAATGGATACACTGTGGAGTTGCAAAGGCTGGGGACCCATCATTTATACTGTGTCTGTATGGCTCCTGGGTCATTGGTTCAGATTGAAAGCCTGGTTCAATTCCACAGGCAGCAGATTCCCACGTGGCTCTTTCACAGCATAAGAATTGAGTTCTGACTTAAAGTTTATGCAGATGGATTTTTTTCCCTTTGCCGCTAGATTAGGGTTTCCAAAACATTTACAATATATTCATAATATTGAAGCATACTTGTGATTATTTTTGTATGTGATTATAATAATTGTGGTCTTAAAGTATCTATTAGATTTTACATTTTCTGGTCAAGCAAACAAGAAAACATTCTTTATATAGTAAATGGAGACATGCTTACCAAATCTTCTATTTCTACCTTCTCAAATATAACCTCATCTTCCTGGTAATTGGCATGCCTCTTCCCCTGCATTTGTGACTTTCTGAACAGCGAGTTAGGGATAGGACAAAGGGAAAAAAATTAGGTGTTTCTATATAACGTACGACTAAGTTTGAGGAATTAAAGTTTTCATCACCATACAGTGTTATCAACAATGATGAATTCCATCATTTCATAGCATCAAAGCCATTATTAGAAAAATGTTGTTTACTAAAGTATGTTTATTGCGTAGCGTTTAAGATTATCGTTTTCCTTTCTCCATCACAACCGAACATAACTGCAAGTCTCAGAACTTGGTCAGAATGAAATGACCTTGTTAACACTTCTGTTTAATTCTACAATAATGGTGACAATACCAGCTGATGACAATTCCAGCTGATAATATTTTTATTAATTATAAGTAAGTGCAATCATTTTTGTAAGTGTTTGGCCATGAAAAAGTGAAATGGAAAGAAAAACAAGAAAATATGAAAAAAAAAGCAGTCTCTATGCGAAAGGCATTATAAATGATGATTTCATTGAGTCACTCTAACTGAAATACAATGATTGATTTAGCAGAATATCTGGATGTGTTTTAAGATTTTTTAATTTGGTTATTGTTTTAGTTTTCTAGGTGAATAAGGTAACTATTAATCAAGATAATTATTCATTTTGTCCACAAATGGACAAAATTCACATAGTGATTTTTTTTTGTTGCTAAAGACCATAAAATAATAAAACAAAAAAAATCAAAACTGCAATGAATAAAATTGGATATGCGTTTTACAAAATTGAATAGTTTGAGAAATTGTTAATATTGTAACTCTGCTTTTTATTTTAATGTGTTGCAAAAGAATTCTTCAATTTTCACAGAACAACACTTGAAATAAGTGAAATTATTTTAATTATAAGGCATTTGATTGCTTAAACCTGTCTATTTTAATTGTAATTTTATTTACTTGGAATGTAACATCAATGTTTACATTTTATGACAATGTTTTCAGCAATTTTTATGCAAAGACAACAGGGGCTTTGATACTAAAATGTGTTCAACATAACCTCATTAGTGACTGTAAAGAAAAATTCTGTTCAATTAAACTTCAGCTCCTGGGTTCATGTAATATTTATTCATTTTAAAATTATTAAATGATCATTTATTGACCATATCTTAGACATAGTGTTAAATATTGGGATTATAATAAAGAAATAAAAAAAATGTTTTCATGGTCCTCAGTTTTTTGCCATTTTAAAGACAGACATTTAAACAGGTAATCATCATTACATATGATGCATTCTATAGTGGATTTTGATATAGGATATTACAGCAACATCAAATGAGGGAATTTGATTTATTTGGTGTTTGTAGTAGATTTTTACTATCTCCCAGAATTCACATTCACCTGAAACTTGAGAAATTGGCATTGGAACTAGCCTGCAAATGTCATCAGTTAAGTTAAAAAATGAAGTGTCCCTGGATTAGGATGGATACTAAATCCAGTTTAAATGGTATTCTTGTTATGAAGAGAAAAATGTGGGTATACACACAGAGGGAGAAGATGACCTTTCAAAAGGGAGGCAGATTTGCATTTCCCTGATTACAAGTGACTCTGAACATTTTTTTCACATGCCTGTTGGCCATTTCCTCTTTGGAGAAGTTCCTTTTTAGCTCTTCTGACCATTTTTGGACTGGATTATTTACTTTGTTTTTGTTGAGACTGTTCAGCTCTTTGTAGATTTTTGTGATCAGTCCTTTATCATTAGTGTTGTGTGTGAAAAATTTCTCCCAGTTGGTGGGCTGTCTGTTTTGGTTACTGTCTCTTTTGCCGTACAGAAGCTCTTTGATAGCAATTCCACTCCTAGGTATTTACCCAAAGGACACAGAAACATTAATTCCAAAGAGCACCTGCAACCTTATGTTTATAGCAGTGCTGTTAACAATAGCTAAGCTTTGGAAACAACCCAAATGCCCAAAAATAAATGACTGGATCAAGAAGATATGGTACATACACACAATGGAATATTACTCAGCAATCAAAAAAGATAAACTCATGCAATTTGCAGCAACATGGATGGAGCTGGAAGGGATCATGCTCAGAGAAATAAGCCAGAAAGAAAAAGAAAAATACCAGATGGTCTCACTCATAGCAGGAATTTAGAAAACCTAAATAAGGGACCAGGAAAATGACTAATTATAAGTAAAAATCAAAATCAACAAGCAACTATAAGCCAGAGACACACTACTGGGTGGGGGTGAGGGGGCAGAATGGATTACAGTCAAAATAAGGGGGAGTGGGAATTGTATGGGGACTATAACCAAGATGAAAAAGCATACATTGTACAAAAATTAAAAATGATGTATAAAATATATAAAATAAAAAAGAAAGGGAGGCAGAGGCTGGTGTTACTGCTGTCCTAACTCACTATTATTGTTGAATCTGATTTAAAAAAAAAAAGTTTGTCTTTTATTGAGATATGTAACTCACTAATATTGTTGAATCTGATTTTAAAAAATTGCTCTTTTATTGAGATATGATGGTATTAATAAGCTGCATTTATTAATACTGTATAATTTGATGTCTAAATATAATTAGTCATCAATCAAGATAATGTAAATTTCCATCATCCCTGAAAGTTTCCTCAAGTTTCTTTGCAATCCACTCTTCCTAAGTCCCTTTCTCTAAACCGAAGAAGGAATTTTCTCTTATTATTTTCCTTTAATTATCTCCACTCTCCATCCAAACTGTCCCTGTAGTTTTTGGGGAAGGAAGTGAAGCAATAAATGAATATTTTTATAACTGAGGCATTGCTTTTATTGATACCCACCCAAAAGCCTATGCTTAAATCCTTAGTTTGGTCCTTTCTAGGTTGCCCTTTAGATTCCATCTAGAACATTCTAGATTGAAATTACATCAAAGGAATTGGAAAATTATTCTGAAGTACTTCGGTGTCATAGGTCATCCATAATTAAGCATTTATGTAATAACAGAATCTGCCATCCTGTATCCACAATGTTTCTATCGGCAGCATGCATTTGAAAAGAATCACTGAGACTAACTTGTTGTGAAATTCTGTCTTAACCACTTCTGGAGTGTGTAACTATGGGTAAGTTGCATAATCCTCTGTACCTCATTGTTTTCTTTTATAAATTAGAGATTATAATGGCATCTCCCTTTTAACATATATTTGGATTTTGAATAAACAATATAAAGTCCCTTATAGTAGTTATAAGTACATGATGTGATCAAATGCTTTTTATAGAAAATATAATTAATAATTTTAACTCCTGAAGTTTTACAGGATTTAATCAATAATATATAAGCAAAATACCTGTTATATGGTATTTCCAATAAGAGGAAGCTTTTATTTTTCATTCCAAATGATCTCCAAATTGTTCTCAAATTATGTTTCTATGCCTGGTTATTGAAATCTAATTGCTAGAAAAAAAGTTGAAGAAAGGGTTGACTTAACCTCCTATCTATTACAAAGGCAACTCACATTAAATAATCACAAAAATCCTGGTAGTTTTCCATTACTTGTATATATGATTTTAGTTCAGCCTTAAGGAGCCAAGCACCAATTCTAAAATATTTCCTGGAATGTCAGATCAATCAAAATACCTGGTGTTTTCCATCTATCTTTTTCACTCAATATATGTGGGCACTACAAACAAAATAAATGAAAGAAAAATATCAATCATGTTTCTTGATTGAAGGAGCTGCAACATTGTATTATTTGACTTACGGGCCCTTTTAAAGGTCACTCTACACTATGTATTAAAGAACAGATACATACACTAAAAAGAATAATGGTTAATTAAAAATAAAATGGATGAGGAATTTGATTTTTTCCCTTTTTCTGACAGTTCTCATATTTGAATAATTAGGTGGGAAAATGCTTATTGATGGAGGTTGATGAAGGCATTAAAAGAGAGAATAAACTATTTGGGATAAAATATTTCAGCTGGAAATACCTCTTATTGTTTCTGCACAGGTAATTTTTACTTATAAAGAGCTCTATATAAATATATTTTGCCAATTTTAATTATCTGACCATTAAGAAAAATGGTTTCCTTTCACAAGCCGCTAAGAGAATTTCTAGCACTTTCATGTGTTTGGAGAAGCCAGAATGAGTTATTTTATTTTTAATTCAAATTTGGCTTAAATTTGATCCTCTAGGAGACATCCTGGAAAACATTTGGTTTTGAAAAAATAATAAAAATAACAATATTACGGGTTTATGTTATCCACTAATTGTTTTTTTTTCCTCCATCCCCTAATGGCTGAAAATGTCTCCTGGTGAATTTTCCAAATGTTTGCAGGTGCCGAATGTGTCAAATTTGCACCTGCAGATTTACGTGAATGTGCCTCCAGTAAGCTTCACACTGAACAGTATACGGTGAATGCAATCAAACAGATGGACCTGGGGACAGCTGGAGTCTGAGGAGAAAAATGAAAATAACAACAGGAGCAACAACAACAAAAATCTAGCAAATATATCAATATAGTTCTCATCTTTCATTGGATTAGGGAGTGCAGTAGATATTTTTAGTATAAAATCACCAGCAATTGAATTATAACTAGGAGAGAAATTGTACAGGCTCCTTAAATCAATAACCCGAGTAAAGTAACATGGAATAACGATGTCTAATCCCATGTACCCTTACAATAAACTAGGCATAAGTCTCCAAGGGCCAGCCCTCACCTCCACCATCAGTGTTGCCTTCTCTAAATTCATTATCTGCTGTGTCCTTTCATCAGCTTTTATAGATTCTTCCTTCAACTTGAGTCTCTAATTACAGAACTTTTCCATTCCCATGGCCAATAATTAGCCTTCTTGTTATTTCAAACCTGAGATATTTCAAACACTTCCTGCCACTAGTGCAGCAAGTCGGCATAATAGAAACCATGCATGGTTTTTAAAATGCAGTTCTGTTGTAACTCTATTACTTACACGTTAACTCCTTCAAATTTTAGCTGTCTGATATAAAAATAAGACCAATTACTCCTACCTACTAGAACTGTGGAAGAATCAAAGAGATAAAACCAATAGAGTTCAAGTTGTTCATTCGGTAATACTCTAACCTACGGGTCAATGCAAGCAGTTAATACAAAAGAGACTGACAGCCTATGACAATTCCTTCTTATTCCGGTCGTAAGGTCAAGTTGATTTCACACACACACACACACAAAAAAAAAAAAAAAAAAAAAAACAAGCTGTAAATTATTTACTTTGATGGTTAAATAAAATGTATAAACCTATGTTTTAGTTACTTCCATAGCGTACGAGGTCCATACACTTCTAAATGTCCAATGATACAAGTGAAAGTGTACAGATCAGTTAGGAGGATATTGTCATGGTTCAGATAATAGATAATGAATTTGAACTAAAATGGAAATGCTGAAGAGTGGTCAAAATTTAGATACTTTGAACGCTGAACTAAGAACTCATGCAATTTGAGAGAATATTCAATGGGAAGTAGAATGTGATGAAATGGGAAGATTCATGGATCATTCCTAGGATCTTTGAGTAACAGAACAAAAGACCAAGTGATTTAGGAGTTTGAAAGACTTCAGAGAAAAACTAATTTAAGAGTATATACAAGTAAAATCTGCCAGGAAATGGAAGATAAGTTATTTTTCCACCCACATAGTCATTATATGAAATAGTTTTCATTTCATTTTTCATAGATATGAAATTTCTGGATTTTAATTAGGATGTTTTATATCAATATAAAATTGTTTTTATGCTGTCTGCAAAAACACTGACTTTAAGAAACGATAAATATAAATTATAAAAATATAAAATGAAAATACTATTCAAAAGAAGACTGAATAGGGCCTCCTCGGTGGCGCAGCGGTTGAGCGCTGGGCTGAGAAGCTGCCCAGAGCCTCTGCAGTGCCAGTTCAATCCCTGGCGTCCAGCGAGGGTCCCACATGGTGTGCAGACCTCTCCTGCCGCGCCCACTGCTCCCCTCAGCAGTGTACTTCGGTCCTTCTGCCTGTTCTGCTCCCCACTCTGACTCTGGTGAATTCTCTCACCCTCCTGCGCTTCTGACTGTACCCAGTGCTTTTACAAATGAATAAATAAATAAATTTAAAAAAAAAAGAAGACTGAATCACAGGCAAGTTAGGCTTAGGAATGATGACTATTACTGGGAAAAAAAGATAAATAGTTCATGTTTGTAAAATTGTCAACTAATCAAGAAAACATTAGAATCCTAATGTGGATAAGTCTAATAACAGTGCTTCAATCTAGATGAAACAAACTGATATAAATTAAAAGGAGAAATAGAAAATCCACAATTACATTATGGGATCTCCTAATTCTGTAAAATTCTGTAACTGAAAGAACAAATAGATTAAAAATCAATAACCCCATAGTATACTGGAAAAAATTAGGAAACAAGTTATCAATTATGACATAGTGTTTATAGAAAACTTTAATTGACCATCACAAAATATGCATGCTTTTCTAGTGCAGATGGAAAATCCAGCAAAATAGACCACATATTTTGGGCCATAAAAGAAAGTCTTAAAAACTGTAATATAATTAAGGCCATAAGTATTATATTTTCTGACCACACTGGATTGGAACTAAAGCAGTAGCAGAAAATTGCTGGCTAAATTGAAATATTTGGAAATTAAACAGCATCTTTTACAGTAAGACATATTATTTTAGAAAAAAAATCACAAAGAAAATTAGAAAACTTTTTGAAGTAAATGAAAGTCTACCCTATTAAATTCTTGGTATTCAACTAAAGCAATGTTACAAGGAAATTTATAGCAGTGTTTTTACTTAAAAAGAAAAAAAATAATAAAATTTATGATATAAGCTTCTCCTTAGGAAGCAGAAAAGCGAATAAATTAAAAGTAATAGCAGAAAGTAAATAATAAAGAACAGATACATATCAATGAAAAAGAAAAAAAAAGCCCATCTGTGGAATGAAAGTTGTTTCATAAAACTCTGGCCAGAATGAATAAGGAAAGGAAATGAACAGATTAATTAACAATGTAATAACATCATATACCTTAGTTTGTAATTCTCCTATAGTGATTATTATGAACAAAATTATGCTAATATACCCTACAACTTAGAGGATTTGAAAAAATTGCTCAAAATACATAAACAGCCAAAATTGATTTGAGAAAAAATAGATTAATAGATATATTTATAAAATAAATTGTGTTTAAATTCCTCCCCCAGAGGAAACCATCTGCAGATACTTTTCCTGGTAAAATCTACTGAATAGTTAATGAAGAAATAACATCTATTCTACAAGTTCTATTTATTTTTTTTTTAATTGAGATAAAATTGGTTTATACCATGTCTGTATTTTAAAAGTACAGGATTTCCCCCTTCAGATGTTGTTATCACACCACACCCATCATCAAATCCCCATAATCTCTTGTATTCCCTCCCCATTTCTTTCTCATCCTACTCCTACCCTTTCCTTTCTGGCCTCAGTTCCATAGTCAGCTTTCGAGGGATAGTTCTTTTTTTGGCTTTATCTGACCCTCTGTTTGGTCAAACTTGGTTTTAAAAAACAGGAGAGAATGGGATACACCTTAATGTATTTGATGAGGATGACATTATCTAGATACCAAAATCAGACAAAGAGTTTATAGGTAAAGAAATTTACAGACCAATATTCTTCTATTTTTCATGTATAGATATAATTGCAATAGTCCTATAAAAGTTCAATGAATTTTATCAAATATATGTATTTCTTTAAAAAAAAAAAACAAATTTATTTTTGCATGGACGAACTGGGGAATAGACCAGAGGTGAGGAGGGTGAGGGAATTCACCAGAGACAGATTTGGAAGGTGAACAGACAGATCTACTGAAACACACTGCTGAAGGGAGCAGTGGGCAAGACAGGAAAGCTCTGCTATGCCATAGGCAGTTTATCTCCCTGGCTAGGGATCAAACTCAGGCAGTAGCAGCGATAGTGCTACGATTTAACCCTATGCCAGCAGGGTGAATATATATATTTCAACATATATATGGCATCTTTGCTAAAAGGAGTACTGTGAGAAATGTTAGCATGGTTTCTAAATCAAAGAATATAGTTCTCCATATTAGCACTAAAAGATTTTTATTTTTATAAATCACATGATCAAAATAGACATAACTATTTAAGAAACTATGAATAGTTGAAATTAAATTTTATTATGAATGACTGAATACTTTGTCCCTAATTTTGTGTCTAAGGCAAGAATGTCTGCTCCCATTACTTCTATTCAATTTTGACTAAAAGTCCTAGCCGAATTGTAATAAGGCAAGCCAGAGAAATAAAAATGCACACAGACCAGAAATTAAGACCTGAAGTTCTAATAATATACAAGCTACCTGTTCACATAGACAATCTTCAGAAATTTCCAAAAGTTCTTCTAGAATCAAGAAATGAGTTTAGCAAGGTTATAGTATAAAAGATGAATATGTACTAATACAAATGAATGAAATTAAACTGTGATCCCACTTGTGTGTATTTAATCCAAAAATACAAAATAATTATTTTGTGAGTGATACACTGCAACCCCATGTTGCCTGCAACATTACAACCAACAACTGGAATCAACCTAACCTATTAATTGATTAATGAATAAAAAAAGTGTGGTTTATGTATACAATGGAATACTACTCATATATAAAAAAATGAAATGCTGCCATTTACAACATGGGTGATGGAGAAAAGGATTGTGTTCAAGCAGATCCTTACCCCTTTCTTGGTCATTGGTAATGGTTTATTTCTTGACTTTGGTGGTATCCATGGAATGGGTCTAGGCGAATAATAATTCACACAACTGGGGGCTTAAAATTGTGCACTTTTTGTATGTATTAATGTTTTGATTTGAAAAGCAAAAAATGCACTACATGTAAAAAATAGGAAAAATGAGAACTAAAAGATTTATAAGCAAAGGGATATACCTTGCTATCACAGACTCATGCAATCTGCTTCACCTGCAAGTCAAAAGAAGCATTGCTTAGAATAAAGATGAATTTAGGACTCTGTGACACAAAGATGCCAAAGACGTGTTTTTTTAGAGGTAAAAAGCTGAAGAGAAAAGAGTGAGGAATGAGAGTTAAACAATATATTCTGATTTGAAGTCTGTCTATTTTAAGAACCTGAAAAGTTGAATATTCCTCTGTTGTAAATGACTTCTAAATGCATAGAAGAGCAATAAAAACAATCATTACAAAGATTGTTTTTGCATTGTAAATCCACATTTCATGTGCATTAATAACAATTTAATTTATAAGGATTAATGATATTTTGACAAACACCAAGGCAGTTAATGATTAATCTAGTTATTACAGAGTGCTTCTGTTTGAGATAATGTTTTACAATCTTGGCATTAGCACAATCCATCTGGGTATTACATTTATACATATTTAGTTGGAAGTGAATAGAATGCTGTATGCTAAACACTAGTAGTAATATATTTAATAAATGCATTGTTGCTCACTTGTTAAAACAATCTCATAGTAAGTAGTTCACTTTTCTTAGTCCTTCCTTACCTTAGATAAGTTTGAGTTTACTTTTACTATGAGTTTAAGATGTGTAACATCTAGCATTATAACATGAATTAATTTTTTTCTAATCTGTATGGCCTATGCATAAAGATCAAGAGTTCAACTGTCAGTTACACATTATTTTGAATTACAGTAGTTACTACTGACTTTATATAAAAATAAAGTAAAATATATTTCTTCGATAACCCGAGTGTTGCTTGACCTATAACAAAGCTAATATTTTTACATTTTCCCCTGATATTTCTAAATGCTATTGTATTTTATTTTTTAAGATTTATTTATTTATGCATACAAGAACTGGGGTACAGGCCAGAGGTGCAGGGGGTAAGAGGATTTACCAGAGACAGTGGGGAGCAGAACAGGCAGACTGACTGAAATACACTGCTGAGGGGAGCAGTGGGCAAGTCAGGAGAGGTCTGCTGTGCCATGTGGGTAGATCCCTGGCTGGGGGATGGAACCCATGCTGTAGTGGCTGCGGATAGCATCATAGGTTGCATCTTAACCCCTTGCACCACCAGGGAGGCCCAATGTTGTCATTTTAAAATGACAAGCATCTATACACATTTAGGTACTTCTAATCTCTTAAAAACAACAGTATACATATATAACATATATGTGTATATATATACACATATGTGTATATATATATATATATATATGTATATATATATACATATAAACTGGAGGAGAACTATGCAAGTAAGAATGTTAAACAACATGGAGTGTCCTCAAAAAATTAAACATAATACTGCAACGGTACATTTGGGTATTTATCCCACGGACCCTAATGAAAATCTGAGCCTCAACTCCTGTCCTCTCTCTCTCTGCCTGCACCCTGCTCTGATGCCTGTGAACTCTCAAAGCCCATCATGTATGTCCCCAGGACCTGTAATAATTTTTATTACAATTTTTCTTGTGCTCTTTTATTGATGGCTCAATATTGGTTACACAGGACTCTACATAAAAATTGCTAATTTTTAAAAGCTATAATTTAGGATTACTCATAATGTATTACTTTTTATAAATACAAAATATTTTTCAAAAATAGTGTGCTAAGTATCAACAGTTATAAAATTTCACATACATAATGACTTAAGCTATGTAAACTATCCATTAATCACAGAACAGAATAGAAACTCAAAAAATCACCATATACAAAAAGTGATCATTTTGGTAGAAGAGACGATGTTTTTTTCTTGTATTTATTTCCAGAATAAATTTGTGTATATAAAATAAATATGTACTTTGTAAATATATAAAACAGTTCAGATATTAGAAAAGTTACAATCTAACATAAAAGATAATCCAATACAGTCAAATCAGATCCATTTTAGCAAAGTCTAGGAAAATAAGGACAAATACTACTAAAAGTAAAATATGACAGTGATTAACATTATTTCACATTTATTATATTCTAGACAATGTTCTAGTATATTTACATGTATTAATTATATATATGATGACTACCCTGCAACAAATATTGTTCTTGACTTCATTTTACATTTTAGGGAAATGAAGCAGTTTATGAGGAAGTAAATGGCTGTGCTAACAAATACTGGAATCAAAAGTCAAACCCAATAAGCATATCATTCTGTGAAGAAGCAATATAATATTGAAATCAGAAACTTGTGTATATATCTTGTACTGGTAGATACCTATAATGAGTTACAGAAGAATGTTGGGTGGCAATTAAAACTTCAATAAGCTAAACTCTAGTACAACAAAATCAACAGTGTGTGTTCTTAATATATTCCAGTATTCCTAATAGTATTTCTTACAAATAAAAAAATGAAATGTTAACAGTGTTTTAACCTTCTGTGCTTTAGTAAGCTAAAGAAATGAAGATTTATGCACACACACACAAATGTAACTATTATAGTTAATTTTCATGACTTTGTAAATGCCCTTTGTGAATAATTTACAATGAATGACTTATTTGCTCTACAGAAAAGATATGCATTTGCTAATTAAACCTGACTTTATTTATATGACTTCTACTTTAAGGGTGAAAATTTGCCATATAGCATGTGATAATCAGGGCATTCAGAACCTAAAACGGTGACTTGAAAAATTAAGGACAAAGTAAAATAAAGCAAAAGGCTTCTAATATATTCAAGCATCTATTCTATACAACTTGAATCTATACACACACACATTATTGTTATCATTATTATTATTAGTCTACAATTATCATTGACTCTACAACTCCTTTCTTAATATACAATATATGTATGTAAGGACCCATAGCATTCAATGACCAGACAATTTGCTTCCATTTTAGACATGGATTCTTGCCAAAAAAAAATTGAAACACTGTGAAGTTACCATTATTAAAGAAACTTCCAGTTTTAATTAAAATTATTAAAGCCAAATGAAAGAGATTTCTTTTAATAAGCAACCCATTACCACTTAACCTTGAATCTTACTCAAAACACAAACACATATTACTAGATGTAATTGCCTTTAAAGTCCTCTAATGAATGAGTTAGGAGGACTTGTGTATAAATTTCAATAGTGGCTAATTATCACCTATTAAGCATATCACTCTGCGAAGAAGCAGTATTATACTGAAATCAGAAACTTGTGTATATATCTTGTACTGGTAGATACCAATAATGAGTTACAGAAGTATGTTGGCTGGCAATTAAAATCTTCATGTTCCTCTTCAGAGACATTCTTTTTTTTTTTTTAAAGATTTTATTTATACCAGAGCCCAGGTACTGGCCAGATGTGTGGGAGGGTCAGAGGATTCACCAGAGACAGAGTGGGGAACAGAACAGGCAGACTGACGAAATGCACTGCTGAGGGGAGCAGCGAGCGGGACAGGAGAGGTCATCCGTGCCATGTGGGACCCTCACCAGCCAACCGGGATCAAACCGGTGCTGCAGAGGCTGCAGGCAGTCTCACAGCACTGCAGTCAAACCCCTGTGCCACCAGGGAGGCCCTTGAGACATTCTTTGGGATTGTTTTCCAATGACCAAAATAGTTATTGCCGAATAAGGATGTAGTGGACTGAAAAAGTTCATAAAGCTTTAAAATGACAATAAACAAATAATTCATTATTATTGAAATATTCTCATGGACTATCCAGTCTCAAGACATAACTTTCTAGAACAAAACTTGGTTTTTCACTTCAGGTCAACACTGAATCACTATTAACTTCCTAAGCAAAGTACCTTGTAATGCCTATTAATTATTATTATTTTTATTTTTTTAAATGAATTTTATTTTTATATTCCCCATACAATAGCAATCCCCTTATTTTGACCCCAGTCCCCCCCATTCCCACCCCCCACACCCCATAGAGTGTCTCTGGTTCATAGTTGTTTGTTGGTTTTGATTTTCACTTTCTTACAGTTATTCATTTTCCTGGTCCCTTATTTAAGTTTTCTAGATTCCTGCTATGAGTGAGAGCACCTGGTATTTTTTTTTTTCTTTCTGGCTTATTTTGCTGAGCATGATACCTTCCAGTGCCATCCATGTTGCTGCAAATTGCATGTGCTTATCTTTTTTGAATGCTGAGTAATATTCCATGGTGTATATGTACCACATCTTCTTGATCTAGTCATCTATTTTTGGGCATTTTGGTTGTTTCCAAAGCTTAGCTATTGTAAACAGTGCTGCTATAAACATAGGGGTGCAGGTGCTCTTTGGAATTGTTTCTTCGTCCTTTGGGTAAATACTTAGGAGTGGAATTGCTGGATTATATGGAAGCTCTAAGTTTAGTAGGTCCAGAAATCTCCACGCAGCTCTCCATAGTGGTTGGACCAGTTTGCATTCCCACCAACAGTGCAGGAGAGTTCCTTTTTCTCCACAACCTCGCCAACATTTGTTGTTGCTAGTTTTTTTAATATGTGCCATTCTCACTGGTGTAAGATGATATCTCATTGTAGTTTTGGTTTGCATTTCCCTGATTACAAGTGATGTTGACATTTTTTCATATGCCTGTTGGCCGTTTGCATTTCCTCTTCAGAGAAGTTTCTTTTTAGCTCTTCTGCCCAGTTTTTGACTGGGTTATTTTCTTTGTTGTTGTTGAGTCTCATCAGCTTTTTGCAGATTTTTGTGATCAGTCCTTTATCATTAGTGTTGGGTGCAAAAATGTTCTCCCAGTCGGTGGGGTTTCTCTTTGTTTTTGTTATCGTCTCTTTTGCTGTGCAGAAGCTCTTTAATTTGATGTAGCCCCAGCTGTTTATCTCTGCCTTCACTATCACTGCTTTTGGTGATGTGTCTATAAAGATGTCTTTGAGGTGCATATCACATAGTGTTTCGCCTATATTTTCTTCTACGTATTTTATGGTTGCAGGTCTTATGTCTAGTTCTTTAATCCATTTTGAGTTGAAAATACCATTAATTTAGATAAATCTTTCAGCAAATTCTTATTCCTAGGAAAGTCAAACCTTGCAAGAAAGTTTCTGAGAAATCTAATCTACCAATTTTTTAAAAGATTTATTCATTTATTTATATAAGCACTGGGTATAGTCAGAAGCGTGGGAGGGTAAGAGAATTCTCCAGAGACAGAGAGGGAAGCAGAACAGGCAGACTGACGATGTACACTGCTGAGGGGAGCAGCAGGCGCAGCAGGAGAGGTCTGCACGCCATATGGGACCCTCGATGGTGGATGGGGATCGAACCAGAGCTTCAGAGGCTGTGGGCAACTTCGTAGCCCAGCGCTCAACCACTGCTCCACCAGGAGAGGCCCTAATCTACCAAAATTTTATAGTATTAACCAGTGTTAATAATGGACTATTACACTTTGTTAAAACTTTACCCAATTTTGATCAATTTGAGTAAATGCTAAAGATACAGACAACAAACATAAACTATGCCTCTATTCAAAGAAATGAAGAAACTCTGAATCCACTTTATTCAGTACATGAATTAAGGATTTATTTAATTACTTTGGGCATTATATTGTCATTTCCATCATAAGCATCATCATCATAATATTACCTCTTTCCAGCACTTGATTCTAATTGCTCTCTCTCTCTCTCTCTCTCTCTCTCTCTCTTGCTCTCCCTCTCTGTATGTGTGTGTGTATGTTGTCTTCTAGGTCCTATTTAGGGAAGTTCTGTATCATGTCATTCACTAACAAATTGTTCTAGTGATAGATAAACAGACACTTAAAAATAATAACATGTTTACATAAAGAAAACATGGATCGGACTAAGGTGGAGCAACATGGCGGCGAGGAGACGCAGCGAGTAAGATCTCCCATTAAAAAAGTTAATAGGAGGAATAGCGGCAGGTCCAAGTGAGAACTGGGACATGGAAGATAAACGGGTGACTCCAGCAAACTACCCGAAGAAGAAAGTGGCCATAAAAGAGGACTAGAAGGGAGGAAAGCGCAGAACCCTGCTCTCCTTCCCCACCCACAGAGTCGGCACTCTCAGACCAGCAGAGAGGAAGGGAAAAAACAAACCAAAACGACCAACAAGAACAAACTACGCAGCTAGCAGGACTGTGAGTGGAAAGGAACTATTTCAGCCACAACACCCCGTGAACGGGAGCTGCGGAGAACCCTGCAGGATTCGCCACAGAGGTGAGCTCCAGGCGCCATTAAACAGAGACCCCGCCCCCCAGGAGGAGGCCAGGACCAGCACACAGCCCCTGGCCACCCGGTAAGCTTGCGTAGAAAAGCGGTGCACTGGAAAAGCAAACGCGGATCGGGATAGGGATAGCGGGGAAAAGCAGCATGGTTGAAAAGCAAACGCGGATTGGGATTGCGGCTGCCCAGGTCCCTGTGCCTGCGACCTAGGCTTGCGGGGAGACGCGCGCGAAGACCCTCACTGAGGTGAAAGTCCCTCACTGAGTATCCAGGAACCAGGCACCCAGGTACGGGAGCGGGGTGCAAAAGACGCCATTCTGTGGACACTGAACTGGGCTACAGCCCGCGTCCTGGACCTGAGGGCTTTGGAACTGAGATCTGGGGCACAAAATTCGGGGTGTGGGTTCTCCACGACGGTGGGGCACAAGGCAGACACAGCACCCCAAAGCCGTTGAGGTTTACCCTACCATTCCCGCTCTGTTTCCTGTCCCACGGGGTGGAAAAAAAAAAAAAAAAAAACAGCTCCCCAAGGCCTCTAGGAGAGATCTCTGGCGCCACCTAGCGACTTGAAACCAGCAGAGGCTCCTGGAGGAGCCAGTGGCCAGCTGGGAAGTTAGCCCACACCGGGCCCCTGCCGACCAGTAGTCTGAGCCCACAGGGGGAGCAAGTACCCAAAGCCGGGGCAGACCAGGCACGCAGAAGAGTGTGCCTGAGACTGGACACGCAGGGAGTGTGTCCCGCATCGCCATTTTAGAACAGGGACATTTCTTCAATAAAGACTGCCTGCAGAAGGCTCCCTCAGGGCCAGAGGTGAGCCGGGGAAGTTTGCCCACACCAGAACACCTCTGGCCTGCAGTCCAAGCCCAGAGGGGGAGAGGGAACACACCGCCGGGGCAGACCAGGACCACAGGGGAGTGTGTCCCCACATCAGCATTTTAGAACAGGGACCTTTCTTCAGTAAAGACTGCTTGAAACTGACAGATGGCTCCCGGAGGAGCCAGAGGGGAGCAGAGAAGCTCACCCAAGATGCCGGCCAGTCCCAGCAACACAGTGTCCCAACGCATAGGGCAATTTGGAAAACAGACAGTAGGGAGTAGAAGAACCACACGCAACATAGCAACTCCTCAGGGAAGAAGCACAACACAAAAAGACAACCAGCCCCCAGATTGCAACGACAGTAACTTGGAAGAACTTCTGAGCCTTCCAGAAAGAGAATTTAAAATTGCCATGATTAAAAAAATGACAGAACTTATAAAGGAAAACAATGATAAGGGAAAAATAATCAATGATTAGAAGAATGAAATTGAGTCCCTAAAGAGGGAAGTAAAAGAAATGCAGGAGATCAAAGAATTAATGGAAGAACTAAAGAATTCTGGGAAAAGCAATGAAAGCAGAATAGATGAAATGGAAGAACGAATAAGTTCTCTTGAAGACACAGAAATAATAAGAACCAAAACAGAAAAGGAAAGAGAAGTACGAAGGAAAAAGAACGAAGAAAGACTTTGAGAACTATCGGACACCATGAGGAAAGGAAATATAAGAGTTATAGGAATACCAGAAGGAGAGGAGAGAGATGTAGAAACAGAGAAAATATTCCAGGAGATAATTGAAGAGAACTTCCCAAATGTGAAGAAGGAGCTGAAAATTGATATACAAGAAGCAAGAAGAACACCAAACTTCCATGACGAAAGGAAAAATACAGCAAGACACATAATAGTGAAGCTCCCAAGAATCTAGGACAAGGAAAAAATAATGAAGCTGACAAGAGGGAAGAAACAAATAACATTCAAAGGAAAACCAATCAGGCTGACATCAGACTTCTCTGAAGAAACACTACGGGCAAGGAGAGAGTGGAGGGACATAGTCAACAGACTCCAAGAAAACAGATGTCAACCAAGAATACTCTATCCCGCAAAGCTTTCCTTCCTCTATGAAGAAAGAATAAGGACCTTCCCAGACAAACAGAAACTATGGAACTTCATTACCTATAAACCCCCACTCCAAAAAATACTACAAGGAATCCTAAAGCCAGAACCTCAGAGGGACGAATAACAACTAAAGAGGGCAAGGAAAAAAAAAGATATTAAAAGAATAAATACAATCAAAGGAAAGACAAACACAATGGCAAATACAGATGCTAACATATCAATATTAACCCTAAATGTAAATGGACTAAACTCTTCAATAAAAAGACACAGAGTTGCAGCCTGGATTAAGAAACAAAACCCAACTTTTTGCTGTCTTCAGGAAACACATTTAGCTACAAAAGATAAAAATAGACTCAAAGTTAAAGGATGGAAAACAATCCTACAAGCAAATAGACCAAAAAAGAAAGCAGGAACAGCTATACTTATATCAGATAAAACAGATTTCAAACTCAAAAAAATAAAAAGGGATCCCAACGGTCACTACATTATGATCAAAGGGACAATACTTTAAGAAGAAATAATACTAATTAACATACTCACCAAACGAAGGGGCACCAAAATATATCAGACAACTGTTGTCCTCTCTGAAAACAGACATCAGAGAAAACACATATGTAGTGGGAGACTTCAACACACCACTATCAACAATGGATAGATCAACAAGACAAAAAATAAGTAAAGAAACTAAAGCTCTAAATAAGGACCTAGAGCATTTGGGCTTAACAGACATCTATAGAACAATAAACCCACCAAAAAACGGAGTACACATTTTTCTCAAGCGCACACGGATCATTCTCCAGGATCGATCTTATACTGGGGCACAAGACAAACATCAACAGATACACCAAGATTGAAATCATACCAACCATCTTTTCTGACCACGAAGGCATCAAGCTAGAAATAAACCATAAAAAGAAGGCAAGGAAATTTCCTATCTCATGGAGACTAAAAACCACACTACTGGAAGACCACTGGACTAATGAGGAGATCAAAGAGGAAATTAAAAAATTCTTTGAATTGAATGACAAGGAGGACACCAATATCCTAAATGTATGGGATGCAGCAAAAGCAGTAATAAGAGGAAAATATATAGCAATAGAAGCTCACATCAAGAAACAAGAAAGAACTCAAAGAAACAACCTAATCTTGAAGCTCAAAGATCTAGAAAAAGAACAACAAAAAAACCATCCCTTTTATTATTGAAACAAAAAAAATCAAATATTTGGGAATAAATCTAACAAAAGAGGTAAAGGACCTATACAAAGAAAATTATAAAACACTGTTAAAAGAAATAGAAGAAGACACAAAGAAATGGAAAAACATCCCCTGCTCATGGATTGGAAGAATAAACATTATTAAAATGGCCATCCTACCAAAAGCAATATACAGATTCAATGCTATTCCAATCAAAATTTCAATGTCATTCTTCAAAGAAATAGAACAATTATTGATGAAATTCATATGGAATCACAAAAAACCCTGAATTGCCAAAGCTCTCCTGAAAAAGAAAGAAGGGAATGGAGGCATCACTCTCCCAGTCTTCAAACTATACTATAAAGCCATAATCATCAAAACTGCATGGTATTTGAACAAGAACAGACACACAGACCAATGGAATTGAATAGAAAATCCAGAAATAAACCCACAGATTTATGGTCAACTAATGTTTGACAAAGGAGAAAAGACTATGCATTGGAGCAAAGAAAGTTTGTTCAATAAATGGTGCTGGGAAAACTGGGTTGCTACATGCAAAAGAATGAAGCTTGACCACTACCTCACACCATACACAAAAATCAACTCAAAATGGATTAAAGAACTAGACATAAGACCTGAAACCATAAAATATATAGAAGGAAATATAGGCGAAACACTACGTGATTTGCACATCAAAGACATCTTTACAGACACATCACCCAAAGCAGTGATAGTGAAGGCAAAGATAAACAGCTGGGACTACATCAAATTAAAGAGCTTCTGCACAGCAAAAGAGACAATAACGAAAACAAAGAGAAACCCCACTGACTGGGAGAACATTTTTGCACCCAACACTAATGATAAAGGACTGATCACAAAAATCTGCAAAGAGCTGATGAGACTCAACAACAACAAAGAAAATAATCCAGTCAAAAAATGGGCAGAAGAGCTAAAAAGAAACTTCTCTGAAGAGGAAATGCAAACGGCCAACAGGCATATGAAAAAATGTTCAACATCACTTGTAATCAGGGAAATGCAAATCAAAACTACCATGAGATACCATCTTACACCAGTGAGAATGGCACATATTAAAATAACCAGCAACAACAAATGTTGGCGAGGTTGTGGAGAAAAAGGAACTCTCCTGCATGTCGGTGGGAGTGCAAACTGGTCCAACCACTATGGAGAGCTGTGTGGAGATTTCTGGACCTACTAAACATAAAGCTTCCATATGATCCAGCAATTCCACTCCTAGGTATTTACCCAAAGGACACAGAAACATCAATTCCAAAGAACACCTGCACCCCTATGTTTATAGCAGCACTGTTTATAATAGCTAAGCTTTGGAAACAGCCCAAATGCCCAAAAATAGATGACTGGATCAAGAAGATGTGGTACATATATACCATGGAATATTACTCAGCATTCAAAAAAGATAAGCACATGCAATTTGCAGCAACATGGATGGCACTGGAAGGGATCATGCTCAGCGAAATAAGCCAAAAAGAAAAAGAAAAATACCGGATGGTCTCACTCATAGCAGGAATCTAGAAAACTTAAATAAGGGACCAGGAAAATGAATAACTATAAGAAAGTGAAAATCAAAATCAACAAAAAACTATGAACCAGAGACACTTTTTTGGGGGGTGGAGGGCGGGAGGGGAGGGATTGGGATCAGAATGGGGGGGTTTCAATTGTATGGGGAATATAAAAATAAAATTTATTATAAAAAATAAAAGTAATGAAACTTCAAAAAAAAAAAAGAAAACATGGATCACTTGGCTTGCACTTGTCTGATAGGGTTTCCATCTTTATTAAGCATAGTATACCTGGGCAAAAGTCCTTTTTCTATATGTCTAATTAAACATAGCATTCCAGCAAATGAAAACTAAATATCTTGTATGTACTTAAAGTATGCAGTTCAATTGTAATATTGGACCAAATAGTCAGGAAAGATCCTGATCAACATTTACATAATACAAGTTAGTGTTGGGGGGAGAAAGGCAGATAATGTACCTAACAACAGAATTAGCATGACACCAATGTGAACTGGAATTCTGATTTACCCTTTAATTGTGTGAATTTAGAGAAATAGTTAATTACAGTTATTCTTGGTTTCTTTGGTATAAAAAGGTAGATGGTATTAACTGCACTTTATACCTAGACTAAATGTTGTAATATATAAAAAGTATTGGCATGTCATAATGGCATTGCCTTGAAATTGTCCCCATTAGAGCTTCCTTTGTCTTTCTCATCTTACAGAATGATAATGCCATCCAGTAGAGTTCCTGTTATCAACTCCTCTCTTTTTCACACACATTACAACCAATGCAAGAAGAGAGTGTTTTTTTTTTTCACATTGTCTGTAGTTCTCTGTACCCACTACATTTATCCTTGCCCAAGGCATGCTTTTAGCTGTTTTCCATTCTATATAATTTATTTTCCATATACTCATAAGAATGACACTTTTAAAAGATAAGGCTGACCAAGTTATTCCCTTGCTTATATCAACACCATTTTCTCAATTTAATTAGATTGTAAATCAAAATTCTTAAAATAATCTATAATTCCATGAATGGTTAGAGTCACACTATCAATACTTCCACATTTTCACTGACCTCATCTGTTACTTAATCTATCCACTCCAAGACAAGACAGTCATAATTCTATGTCAAGCAAGTTCCTGCTTCAGAACCTTTGTATTTGCTCTTCATCCACTTTAAGTGATTTTGCCATGTATCTTTATGACTCTCTTCTTTCAGAAACCAATTTAAATGCTACCTAATTTGTGAGGACATTTGTGGTCATATAACTTACAGAAGTCACATGTCCTGCTTTCTTTACCTAGTCTTAATTATGTCCATACCCCACCTGACACAGTAAACATGCACCTGTTCATTTATTTTTTTTGTCTTTTTTACAAGTAATGTAAGTCTCATCGAGACAGAGTTTTCCCATATGTTTTACTTTATTTTGTATCCAGAAGTCTAATGAATGCAGGAGTCTAATATCAGAAGGATAGTGGTCATGATGAATATGAATTAACAGCTAATATAGCAGAACATTTGTAATAATGCTCTTGTGTAAAAGGAAGAATGAGAAACAAGAAAAACCCTAAGGAAAAATGGCTATACTTGCAAAATATATACAAGGGAATTGAGAATTTAGAATAACTGGCATTTCACGTAAACACACTCACACACTCACTCACACACACACACACACACACACACACCATCAAATCAGTATCTTCTTCCTAAACAGCAAGCAGAGGGCCAGCACAGAGAAGATGCTCAATAACCATTTGTTGAATGGTTAGTTGGAGTAAAAGATGAATATTGACAGATGGCTGTATGTCTAACTAGATGAATGGATGGTTACCTGAGTGGAACATGGAATAAAGGAATTAAATAAAAAATTTTCTTGGGTTTAAAATAAGAGGAGAATGGGGAAGCTTGCCAACCACGTTATTTCACATAAGAACATTATTGTTAGATAGGTATAGATGTATTAAGGATATTTCTTTGCCTGCTGAAGGAAATTTATAACAGGAGGTACTGTTTACAGTAGAAAAGTGTAGGTTTGGGGCTTCATTTCATAGATCTGCAACAATATATCTGATAAGCATAAGCACACTCAAACTATAAAAGCCTCCCTGTGGTTTTCTGCAAACATAATTATTAATGTTATTTTGTTGTTAAAAGATCTTGATATAATGTGTAAGTTGTAACACTTGATACAATGTGTAAGTTGAGCTGAGTTGTAACAGGTACTCATCAGTGGTAACTGGTATTGTTGGTAATAACAAACTTTGCTGGTACAGGTACTGTGTTTTCTTTGGTACCTAATCTTGAAATCTATGGTACTTTTTAAAAACAACTGTAAATAAATTAGAGGAGTGTATAGTTAAAAAAAAAACTTATTTTATATTATTTCATACTTTCTGTACTGATTAAATAATGCACTACTTTAGGGAATATATTTTGCACATCAATCAGTTGCAGGTGAAAATGTATCATACAGTTTAAAAAAGAGGCTTTATAATCAGATTTATGTTTCATTCCCTGCTCTACCACACACATATGTTTGACATTGAGCAAGTTAATTAACTTTCTAAGGCTCAATGATCTCAGCTCTAAAATAAGGATAAAAACAGTTAAATCCTAGGGTTGTTGGGAGGCCCAAAAATTACTTGTCACATGAAGTTTTTAACATTATGTAAAGAAACTTTCACTCTATTATTCTTCACAACAAATTACAAGGTAAAGTGATACTATTATCCCCATTTGTAAAGAAAAGAGCAGGCACTGAGTGAGGAAGTAAACTGTGCAAGGTCACAAATCTAAGGTCTGGATTGGCACAGAGGGCATCTGGTTCTAGAATACTCTTAATCATTTCCCTATGTTACCTCTCTCTGCTCTCCTTGCATTAATATGAAATGACATTGAAACTATTAAAAAAAAAAGAGAGAGAGAAGCATGTGCAAACTTTTTTGTACTCCTAGTCACCAGCAAAAGTCCCACATGTCCTACCTTCACTGGAATGGTAAGAATTCTAAATTAATGCTAAGGTTCTCTAACAAAAGTTACGAACTACAGATAATGCAGATTGTTTTTCCTGTGGGAAAGAATATCCATCTTAGAATCAAAGGAATAATATGATTTACTGTAGTAGGCTATGACTTTCATTTCACTGTAGGATTTGATCTAGTTTGTAAAGTGACAGACATACATATTGATATATACTATCCAGAAAATATGGGAAGTGACAGTATTTGAGGGTAACAAAGTTGGTATTATGCTATTTGTATCTTTGGCCATATCCTGCTGTTATTAGCTCTGTTGCTTAGGGTGATTCTTTTCATCTCTTTGATCCTTAGTTTCCTCATGTGTAAAACCTGAAAATATCCATCCCAGAGTTGTGACTACCACATGAAGTAATATATACTAAAACATTTTCCAAAATGTAAACATTGGCAGATTGTTAGCATGATTAGTGATAAATCATTCCCATTTCAGTTTTGAATATCTGATATATTCAAACCATAAGCTCCTCTTTACATCTATATCTTTGGGAGATGAATTTTCACCTATGTAGCCAAGAAACTTAAAAGAAAGAATAGCCTAGTTCCCCCCTTAGGGATATTAATCTAATATCTGACACACTGCCATGCCTCTTTAAACATAATATATGGAATGTAATTTAGCATTTTCTTAATGACTCATGATTATGAGAAATAGGAGTGACTGAGCTGCATAGCATATAAAGATCCTGTCAGGGGTGATGAAAGTGAGTTAAGCTGCTGCTGTGCACTAAATACCCTCTTTCTAGCGCCCTCACTTCGTGACACCTTTCATCAAGTTGTCACCTGCTTCATCACCTATCTTAGCATTTTTAGTACTAAATGAAGTTTTCTGTCAATTATTCTAAATTATTTTCTATAATCTGCTATGGAAGAGAATATTTCAAAACAAGTGCTTTAAAACTATTGTAGGACTCATAAGTTTGGAGAGAGAGTGAGCAGTCTTTTCTAGAATACGACTTGCAGTTCTGGGAACGATCACTGGCGGGCTGGAGAGTCTTCATAGAGACTGGCTTTTGTTGGCTAGCTGATTTTGTAAGACATCTCACTCCAGATAACTAGGATATATAATGCATTTCCAAAATGTTGGCAGCATCGAATGTCTTGGTAAGACAAAAGGGCCCATGATTACTTTTATGAAAGATTATAAAAGTTTAGAAAACAGACCAAAAACCTAAGCTGAATTATTAAAACCATTCCATTACTTGTAATTCACTCATTTGTCCTGACATTCTGATAGGCATATTCTGCTTCACCCAAGGTTGTTGCTTTAAAGAAGATACCATTTTAACTTTCATATCTTAGAAACAGAGGGGAAAAAAAAACACAATATAATGTTTATTTTAAATATGCAACTCGCTTTAAAGACAAATATATTTAGATACTGCAAACATAGTTTTAACACATTTATGTTTAGATATTTGCACTTAATATATGCAAACAACTTTCTGAATTCCAAAACAAAGAAAGTAAGAAAACATTTCATTTAAAAATAAATTTGACAAGTTTACATTACTGTGAAGAAAACCCCTTTATTGTGCTTACAGAATTGTCTGTAGCATATGACTAATTACCCCTTCTGTCTAAAGGAGGAGGGTTTTGTTTAGCCATATTTACCATGTGCTCTTACTTCCAAATTATATCTTTAACCACAGAAATGACAAGGCACAAATAATGCCATTAGATAAATATATATTTTATTTATAAATATTTATTTAGAATCATTGATAAAAATAATGTATATTTTTATTTATATATTGCCAAATAGAGAAAGTAATAAAAGAGCTGGTGTGTACAGTTCATTTTTCAAGCCAAGTTTTGCTACTTTGTTTTCTACAAGGTTTTCAAGTTCCTCTGTTACACTGTGCTTATAAAATAATGAAATATTACAAATATACACACATATACATATATGTGTTTTGTATATAACATATATGAATATGAAATAATATGTATTCTAGAAAAGACTTCATTCTCACTCCTAACTCATCGGTCTTATAATAATTTTAATGCACTTGTTTTGAAATATTCTCTTCCATAGAAGATTATGAAAAATAACTTAGAATAATTGACAGAAAACTACTTTCAGTATTAAAAATTCTAGTATAGGAGATGAAGCAGGTGACAACTTGATGAAAGGTGTTAAGAGGTGAGGGATGATAGAAAGAGGGTATTCAGTGCACAGCAGCAACTTAACTCACTTTCATCACTCACACAGACAGACAGACAGATTAACAGATAGATGTCCATTGGCCATTTGCCAATAATACAGACATATTCCATTTATTATATGTAGATCACTTGATGAATAGTAGAAGTTTTAATAAAATTGTTGATGATGGTGGGAAAATGCAGGTGTGGCTAAAACTGTCCTTAAATGACCAATTTTAGATGGAGAGATTCCAACTGCCCTTTCAAAGCATGCTTTCTAGTCATATTTCACTTGCTTTGTTAACAATTATTTAAGCAAGTGTAAAGGTGAAGTGGTGAAAGAGATGAGGTATATTGCATTGTTTATCATTATTCTGATACTTCTTTTCTTTTAGAACACAAGAAAGGGGCATTTATCACATATAACCAATATCCCTGATGGAAGAAGAAAATGGAGCATGAATCAATTATGGGGGAGAAAAGTTGATCTGAGCAGTGGAGTCTAAGAATATTTAACGTACTTAGTACACTCCAATTGAACATTAGTTCAGGTTTAACTTTTGTCTTTAATTTAAAGGATTTGAAATATTAGATTAGTAATTTCTATTAAGGTCATACTGCTGGAAAATTGAAGCTATAGAAGTTACATCTAAGTTATAGCAAAGTATAAAAAAGATTCCCCTTACTTTTTCTATTACTTACAGAAATGCCTAAGGTGATTTTAAACTCAGCAAATTTTGTGCTGATTCATATAATTCATTTCTTCCAGATTAATCTTCCTAAAACAGGGCTATTAGCAAAATAATTTGTCCAGTCAAATATGTTCAGTTTCCTACTATCTATTAAATGGATTATAAAAAATAGCTTTCAATAATGTTCCTATTTATTATTCCATCCCTATTGATCATTACTCCTTTTCATATATACCAGCTTTCAAGTTAAATTAAAGTATTTGCTATTTGTAAATATATACTTTCTGGGTGAGTGCATGTTGACACTGTTTCTTGAAACACCCATCCTATTTATTTCATAGCTCATCTCAGCTCTCACATGTTGTTAAGTTCTTTGGTTCTTTATTGTTCTATCTTCCAAAAGTAATTACCTCATTTCCTGAATTATCTTGATGCTTAAATTATTTCAAATAGCACGGAGCACGTTTTATTTAGATATGGAATATGCACCTCTACATGGATGTAATAGGTGAATCTATGTGCATGACCAGTGTCAGATCTGGCATCAGGGTTTAAGTCTCAGCTTCTCCTGAAAATATCAGAGTGCTGTTGTGTTAATTCTTAAACATTTGTGCATCAGTGTCTTCATATAGAACTATGGTTGATAAAAGTCCTTATTTTATAGTGTCATGGACATTAGGTGAGAAAATCTATGTGACAGGCTGACGATTGTATCTAGCATATAGAATGAGTACAAAAAATGTTGCTGTTATTGTATATCATAAATTAATATTTGATTGCACTTATTTCACTATTTTCATGAAATATCAGCTTATTTAGTAAATTTATTTGCACTGCTGTATTTGTCATCAAAGTGTTTTAGGCAAATTTGCTCATCAAATATTTACACACTGCCAAATATGTATGCTGTTTTAAATTTATAAGAAGTTTCAAACAGTAATTTTATCAAAAAGATATACCACATTTCTAATAGGCACATTAGGGGAAAAACCTCACACAGTTGTTTGCAGCTAAATGCACAAAATGCTAGCTCAAACATGTATTTAAAAGTAGTTTAAAAGTTCCAGATGTTCTGGGTTATATGAAATCAAGGCTCTCCAGTCAGTGGGATACAGCTATCCATTTTACAACTATCATCACATTGCAGAATGGAAGGGAGGCCAACACAGCAACCTCTTTCCCACAAAAAGACCTGCACTTGAGATGCCTCCAACACCAGAAACTTCAGCACTACAACCAGTCTGCAGGAGGTTATATTTATTATCAACCCTCCCTGTTTAATTAAAAGACAATTAAGATAGCCTTGTACTACATACTTATTTACCTCTGTGCTGACCCAACTCTAAATCATCACCTGGATATTTTTCCTACTCTCTGTATCTAACCTCAGGCTGTTTCCAATGCTTACATTCCTTCTACTACACCCTTTACATTCTGCCACCAGACAAATATTGTATACCTTAAACCTCCTCTGAAGTTATTCTTTCTCAAAATACCTTGATATGGAATCTAAGAGGCATTATGTTTACAGGTGACTTAGGGTTGCTTATTTTTCCGCACATCACTTGCCTACTGTGGTTCTTGAAATTGAGAATTCTACAAGCTTCTCATAACTGGTTCCTAACGATTTCTCCTCATTACCCCTGGTTGTAATTAGCTTGGAATGTATAACATAGCATCAGAGACTGCAGGACTTAAATCACAGACACTTACCAATGATCTGCAGACTGGGAAGGTCAAGATCAAGGCTTCAGGAGAGGTATTGGGTCAGCTCCCTGGTCTGGGATCGAACACATGCTGCAGTGACTGGTGATAACTTGATAGTGCTGAGACTGCCCCTTGAGCCACCAGGGAGGCCCTGCAATTCACTCTTGTACACAGGTTATATTTCTTGGTCCATCACCATAATTTCTCAATACAATCAAAACACATAACCCACTCTCCCATCTGTGTCACTCATTTGGCAGAATCCCAAATATGATGGCATCCAAAACTGCCCCTAGCAGAAGCATGCAAAGATGCTGACTTGTCTCCCTCTAAATTCATGAGGACACATTTGGCATTCTTGATCGAAGGAGCTTGTCAATAATACTTGTTTTCTCTCACAATCCACTCTTGTCCTTTTAAGCAGTATTTCTCAGATAGAATCCTTGGAATTACTTGTGATTATGCTGTAATACTTTCTCACACGTATTTTGGCTTTGTGGTTTCTATTTCTTACTCTATTGTTGAAGATTGCATTGTATATATCCTTTACATTCTGAGAATAAGTATTTCTAGCTATTCTAAATATGTCAGAACAGAATTCTGGGGAAAAATAAAATAGTGAGAGCATTTTACACTTTATAGCTATAAGAATTACATATAATAGGGCCTCCCTTGGTGGCACAGCGGTTGAGCGCTGGGCTGCGAGTCTGCCTCTGCAGCTCCGGTTCATTCCCCAGCCGCCGGCAAGTGTCCCACCAAAAATATATATATATATAATAAATTATATATATGTAATATCATATATATATATATAATTCTTATTTAAAACCACTCATAACACTCCAATTATGGTTTGTCATTTAATTGATAGACATTATTATTGATATTCTATGCTTCACACTAAGTTCCAAAATAGTGATGAAAATAGTTACAATTGTATTTTATCTCTTTTAAATTTAAAATTTTGATTAATATAATCAGAATCAGTATTTAGATCAAATCTTAAAAATCCCTCTTTTCTATAATTTTCCTCAAATAGCTTGTTCATTCATTAAAAAAAATATTTTTGGCAATTTAATATAGCTACATAACTTCTTAGATCCTGGAGCTATAATGGGAAATAAGATAGAGAAAAACCTGTTCTCAGGGAGCTTGTATTTGCTAAAGGAAAAAGAGAAAAAATTAAGTTTTATGAAGAGTATGAAAAAGGATAATATCAGAGAGTATATTTGGTTCTGACCTAATTTAAAAGGAATTTTTAGGTAAATGGTGCAAATGTGGTGACCTATGAGCAGAGAACAGAGTGGCAAGAAGAACACATGGCAGGACTCTTTACAACAGGGGACAGCAGGTGCTATATCGAGGTGATTTGATCATTTAAGTAATGAAAAGAAGGTCCCTGTGGCTGGCAAAGATTGTGCATGGAAAGGATCAGGGAGGAATAAGAAGGGCAGCAGTCAGACTATGGTGGAGGGTATTGATATTATCCAGCTGAGAAATGGCAATACCTGGGCCAGGTAGTAATGGGAGAGATGGAGCATAGTAATTGACATTCAGAGCAGAGATTTTTGTTGACTTTTTAGTCTAATTGAACTGAACTTCTGGAAGTATTTGCTGTTGATATTACAGTTTTAGATTCTAGTGTATCCCTTCAATTAGTTTTGATTCCTAATTAATATAATTTATTTGTTTTTTTCATTTAATCACTAACAGCACATAAGAGGGTGAAAAGAAAACCACATCTGGATCCTAATAAATAGGCAAGTCTGAGACTGTCAATACTTTAACTTCTGTGCATGGTAACAGCAGAGAATGATTGTAAATTTTAATATAATTTCTTTCCTATTAATTAAATATGGTGAATTTGGCAGCTCTTCAAATGTTGGAGGCTGATACGCTGAGTGAGTTCTATTGACAAACTGGATGAAATTTGGACTACAACCAAGAAAGTTATTTGTGAATTTTTAGTTTTCCCCTGAATTTTAGTTTTTATTCTAAATGCACCTTTAAAAACTAGTAGGAAACCTTTAATAGCAGATAGTTTCAGTAGAACTTATTGTTTGTCAATATTACTGAACATTATCATTCTATGTTTCTTTAATATCCATCAATGATATATTTGAAAATTTAATATAAGATCGAAGTTTGCATCAGAGATGAAAGAAAAATGGTCCATGCATCCCCAATATATATTTTCTTGAAAAGAGAAAAATCAAGGGTTTGGAGATTGAAAATCAATTTCAAGTGCTTCTCCTATTTAGCTCCCCTTTTAGAGGTAGAATTTTCTTTTTTTAATATTTATTTATTTATGCATACAAGAGCTGGGGTACAGGCCAGAGATGTGGGGGGTACAGGCCAGAGACAGAGCGGGGAACAGAGCAGGCAGATTGACTGAAATACACTGTTGAGGGGAGCAGCGGGCAAAACAGGAGAGGTCTGCTGCACCATGTGGGTTGCTCCCTGGCCAGCCGGGGATCAAACTTGTTCTGCAAAGGCTGCAGATTGCTTCATAGTGTGGTGCATAACCCCTTGCTTAACCAGGGAGGCCCTAGAGGAAGAATTTTCTTCAAGCCATCCTAAACAGTTTTCCACATTAGCTCAAACCTTGTAATATTAATATCTCTGATAATAAACATATACAAATAATAGATTATTCTGTGCAGTATCATTTTAATTTGACATAGTCCCATTTGCTTACTTTGGCTTTTATTTCTCTTGAGTTTGGTGCTGAATATTCAAAAACATCACTGAAGCCAATGTCTTGGAATGTGTTGCCTATATTTTCTCCAGTGTATTTTATGGTTAAAATACTATATGCACGTGTTTTTTTTTTAAATATTTATTTATTTAAATAAAGAGGTGGTGCAGAGGTATGGGGTGGGGGTGAGAGAATTCACCAGAGAGAGTGGGGAGCAAAACAGGCAGATCTACTGAAATACACTGCTGAGGGGAGCTGCAGGCGAGGCAGGAGAGGTCTGCTGTGACAATTGTTATGCCGTAGTGTCTATGTTAGCACTGTCTTTAACTTCTGCACCACCAGGGAAGCCCCAATATGCATGTCTTTAATCCATTTTTAGTTGATTTTTTTGCCTGGTGGAAGATAGTGGTCTACTTTCATTCTTTTGCTTGTGACTGTCCACTTTTTCCAACACTCAATGGGAGTAGTCTCTGAATTGGTGTACTTATCAGACATAGCTTTCACCTCATTTTCAATAAACTTCTACATACTAGCCTGTCAAAACTGAATTAACTTCTACTTCCATTATGTTACCTTTTGTGAATATTTAATTATTTATCTCCTCTTCCTGAAATTATTATTCTGTAAGATTTAGGTGTGGCTTCATTGATAACTGGTATTTTTTTTTCCTTTTCTGTTGCTTGTACAGCTACATTTTATCTCCCACCTTCTGGACTATGTAATTACCTTTATTTTATTTTGAATATATTCATTTGGATATACACTCTTCATTTGTACAGAATCCCCATGGGCTTTTGCCTATTTCATTCCATTTACTTTCTTTCTGACCACTGTGGGTACCTGAATTGATAATTCCATTCTGTAACCATTTGTTAGAGTACAGAATGGAGATAGCATTCTCAGTCAATTGACCTTATACATGGAGAGCATTTTGCATTTTCTTCTAGTCACCATTCAGTGGGAAAGAGAAATGAATAATTGTCTCAAAGATGTCAACCATAAATTTCCAGTTATATAAATAAATTTTCATTAGAATTTATCACTGGTGTAGACAAAGTTTCTCTATGTCTCTATGCATGATTGGTTACTAAATTGCTTTCTAAGCTGATAATTTCATTAACAACCACTGGCAACATACTAGTGCTTTCCTCTTTAAGCATACTTTTAAATTTCCTTTCTCGTAGAATAGGGATGTCTAAAAACTGAACATCCTAATGGCTCCCCATGCCACCCATTTAAATCCCTTTTGTCAATGATGACTTCTTTCTGCAGCCTTTCATTCCATGAAGAGATGAATTATCTTGCCCAAAAATAACAAGTAGCATAAGAGTAAGGACTAGCTAGGTCCTCTGTGTCTTGCTTTTTGTTTATACTGTTAATATTCCACTCACCACTCTGTATTTGTTAATGTAACCTGTCTCTCTAGAACAAAAAATATGTATTCAACTTTTTGCCAGCTGAATGCCCAGCATGTAGTAAACATTTAATATACAAGTGTTGTCTTATTTTTCTACTGTATCAGGGGAAAATTAAGTTGCTTCAATGATGCTAGTATTCTCTCAGTTATTGCTTTTAGTTATTGTTTCCATCTTTTAATATTTTTTTTCCAATTTACACTATATATATATATATATATATATTGACTTTAAGGTGGGAAGGTACTATAAAATAAGATTGTTAATTTACTTGGGACTTTCATCATCTTGGTGCATCAACTGGAAAAGGCCAAATATAAAAGTGCTTGCCAAGACAGCTTATGTATTTCTGTCAATTTCTGTCTGTTGAAAACATAATTCTTTCACAGCAGCCAGTAACAAAGAGATTTGGAGCCAGAAAGTGATGAAGCTGTCTTTCTTTCCAACTTGTATCGTGTTGTGCATTTGGAACCCAGAGCGAAGATAGTTTATTCATTTCTTGTCATCAAAAATATTGTCAATATTTTGTGATGCCGTTCAATGCAGGTGATTGGTGAAGTTCAAAGAACTGTTCAACATTTAACCATGAAGTATTGAAACATTTCATCAAGATTTCTAAAGACGCATTGCTTTTGAAAGGAATGACTCACTTAGCAACCCCTAAAAGACAGATTCTGTAAAACCTATTAATCAAGTGGAAAGTAACTGAACAGTATATAATTCCCAAACTAGATCATGGCTCCAGTGTCCCAATGGTATATTTTTGTGACAACCCCGTCCATTATCTAACAGTAAGCATGGGTCTATGACAAGCTTGCGGCAAGCACCATTTTGTACCCTTGAAGATGAGAATGGGGAGTCTAACAGTGAAAATGTACTTGATGCACACATGGTTTGAACAATGGTAGATAACCATCTTTTAGGATCAATGAATGAATAAACCCTCAGCAATGTTTCAAAATCCTCCCATCTACCCCTTCCCCCCCAAAAAAAAAAAAAACTTGCAGCAAAAATAGTGGCAGTGGAAACATCAAGTTTTATTCTAATCCCTCCACGAAGTTTAAAACATTCCTTAGAACTAGGTCAGTCACTTTTAGTTTTACTACTTTCCTATACATATCTATCACATTCAAATTTTCTGCAATTATCTCTTTTTCTACATTTTACTCCAATAATACCAGCTGTATATACCTTGTAACAAAATAAACAACTCTTCTTTTATGCTGATATTTTCTCTATTCAAGTAAGTGTAGAAATTAACCTATTTCCCCTTGAGTTTAGCTGTAAAAATGTATTCCCTTTAATCTTTCCTGATAAGGCAGCCCTTTAATCAAGTTTGGTACTCTCAGTGTAGGACTAAATTCAATCCATTCTATAATTTAACTCTTATGAGAGAGTTGATCAGGATGAACGCAATGCTTTCTACTCTGAATTGGAAGGTTTGAGGGGCAACACTTAGAAAACCACTCACTGCTGTAAATGTATAATGGAGATTAACCTGAAAGACATTGATTTTTATCTTGATATATATTCTAAAGCTCTCTGGTGTTTGAACACTTACAGTTCCTGTGTACCTGAAAGCAATAATACATTTTCCTTCTGGTCTCTCAAGAATTAATGAAGGTTCCGATAGTCATCATATTTGAGGAAATCGATAAACCTCAGGTTTTTAAGGCTGCTGAAATACCTGTCAGATATATTGGCTATTTAGATGCTTCTTGCTTATTGATTACTAGATTCAAGGGCTAATAAGTCTCAAGAAACTGAGAGGCAAATACATCAAGAAAGTTTAGATAGTAATTAGTAGAGCTTTGTATTGATATATATATATATGCATTTAATATTAGAGAGATAATTAGACATGTTTGTTGATACCTAATATTCTAGATCATGAAAAATAATTAAAATCATAGGTGTCCTGAATCCTATATTTCATTAATAGGAATATGCAAATATTTTATTTTTTTATCTTTGTTATTTTTTTTTTATTTATAGCCATCAGGAAACTTTTGTTCTACTAACTCTTGCATAAATTGCCTGTGTGCTGTGGTCCTATCCTCCTAACTAATTCACTTGTCTGATTCAAGATATCCATTAAAAATAATTCCAGAAGTGCCTCCCCTGGTGGCGCAGCTGTTGAGCGCTGGGCTGCTAGGCTGCCCACAGCCTCTGCAGCACCGGTTCGTTCCCCGGCCACTGGAGAGGGTCCCACAAAAAAAAAAAAAAAAAAAAAAAAAAAATTCCAGACAATTTTAATAATAGATATCACTGGGTAGAACACTTTCATATTCATTGCATTGACCAGACTGACAGAAAATTAGTGTGGTTTAGATCTAATGAATGAAGTCTTTTGAGCAGGTTATCTGAATCTGAGCAAAGAAAGCAAAAACAGTATTTCTAATGGTTACATGCACCTCTATGTTCACTGCAGCACTATTTACAATAGATAAGCTATGGAAACAACCTAAGTGCCCAAGGGCAGATGAGGAAATTAAGAAAATGTGATGTGTGTACACATGCATATTCAGTGAAGAGAAAAGATGAACTTTTGCCATTTGTGACAATACAGATGGAACTGGAGGGGATGATTTTAAGCCAAATAAGTCAGAATGACAAAGACAAATATCACAATTTCACTTATTTCACATAAGTGTCTACAAAGCAAAGGGTAGGCACAACTGAACCAATAACAAACACCAGAGTAATTTGTCTGTAAGGAGAACTACCAGAGGAATGAGGAGGTGGAGAGTCATGTGTGATGGGGGCCCAACAGATGGAGGTGGAGGACGATGAGTACCTTGGTTGTGGGTGTGTTGTGGTGTGATCCAGGGCCTCCCTGGTGGCACAAGGGGTTAAGACTTAGCTCTATGCAGCTATCTGCAGATACCGCAGCTCCACACAAGTTCAGTCCTCAACCAGGGAGGTGACCCACATGGCACACAAGATCTCTCCTGATTCACTCACTGCTCCCCTCAGCAGTGTATTTCAGTCAGTCTGTCTGTTCTGTTCCCCACTCTGTCTCTGGTGAATCCTCTCACCACCTGCACCTCTAGACTGTACCCCAGACTTTGTATGCATCAATAAATAAATTCTTAAAAAAAAAACAACAAAGTGGTGTGATCCCACATCTCTGAATCACACACAATGCTATTAACCAACAATGCCTTAATAAAATTAAAAAATAATATAGCATTAAAGAGTTCAATTTAAGGAGTTTTTAAATACCACCATAGGTGAAAATTAGGCAGTAGAAACAAGAGGTGAGGTTAAAAGACTTGATTTAAAGCATCTTTAATGTGGAGAGGAGTGTTAAGTTCCAGAAAGGGAATGATGACTGGAAATCTTGAAAGTGGGGGTGTGTACCCTTGTTTATGCTGGACACTGTTGACACTCAGGTGATGAGTCTGTTGATGATAGACTACGTAAGATGGTGGGTGTGCTATGCTTAAAGGGCTGCTTAAGCCACCACTGTGGCTATGCAGTTTGGCCTTTTCACTGCTTTGATGAAGACTCTGGGTCTGTGGGGCCTTTTACCAGGCAGATTTGGAAAAAAAAAAAAATTGGATAGGAAAGACATGACTGAAAATAATGCTTCGTCGCAGACTCTTGATCTGTGAGGCCTTTGTCCAGGCCGATAGGACACTCAATTCCCTTCTCCAGGCTTGAGCAGTGGGGTGTGGTGTCCCTGTTCGGACACCAGTTGTTGCATCAGACAACACCACACTGTCAAAGAAACAGGAGATGTGGAGCAAGCTGTTCTGGCAGGATGCTGCCAAGAAGGCAAATCCTGGCCTATTCATTGATCGAATGATTTTATACAGTCAATTACTCAGAGCAGGAGAAAAAAGAGAAAAAAGGTTGGAAGGAAGTGAATGTAAGCTTAGGATATCTAGGCATTTTGGGGAGATGAGTTTGAGGATCTGAATTTGTTTTATGACTCATGTTTGAAGATGGAAATCAAGCCTCTGACTCCCACTCATTCCGATCTTATTAACAAGGCATTCTGCTGATCAGTCTCTGGGACACAAAGATACATTATCAGTCTATGGCTCCCCAGGCGTTCCTGACTGCAGTGCCAGGAAGGGCACAGGGCAGGTTTTCTATGATTGGGCAGACGGGTAAGGAGAGTCCTGGAGCCCTCGGTGGCTTTCTCAGGCTTTTATTGAGCTTTTACACGTATTGCATCAAAAAGGTACATGCCAGGCAGGGATGCCAGCGAGTCAGGAGGCCGGGATGCCTCCAAGCCCCCTGCAAAGTCTTCACTCTGTTCTTCTCTGGTGTTCTCTCCTTCTCTCTCCTGCCTCTCTCTTGCCTCTTCTTCTCTTCAGTGACTATCTCAATACTAAGCCATGGCCCACAGAAGTAAACACTCAACTTACAACAATGTAACAACTGCAGGTGCCCCATCAGGCAGGGCAATCCTAATGGTGGGAGGGCAGAAAAGCCTGAAAAACCATTTATCCTACACTGACACATTCTCATTGTCCCAGGGAATTAACATTCTGCTCTTGTTTAACTTGAGAGGAACCTTTACAGGGTGGGTAGTTTGCATTCTTTATGTTTATGTAATTGATTGACTGTCACATGGACTTTGTACTGAAAAGGCCAAACTGCAGAGCCAGAATGGTGGTGTAAGCAGCCCTTTAAGCTTAGCAGACCCATATAAGATGACATTCGATTTTCCATTTGTACCTATGGCCTACATTGCAACTCCACTGATGCACTTTCAAAGCTCACCCTGCTGGTGAGTTTCAAGATGAACAGAAGAAAATAGTAAAGTCCTGGTATGAAAAGCACCGTTGTTCCTTTATCTGAGCAGTTCCAAAAGGCATCAACCTTTCCCTGGCCCATATGGTCAAATAGAAGGAGAGTTCTATTATAAAAAAAAAAAAGGCAATATTATGGAATTAATAGTTAATGATAAGGATATAGTACTTTGAAAAGGGTAATAGAAAATGCATATGTTTTAAATTTTGTGATGAGGAGAAAACACATCACCAAATGTAAATCAGCAGCAGCAGTACAAAGCAACAACAAAAAAAGTTGAAACAGAAATTATTTCATTTTTGTAGAGTTATTTTGATTTTTATCCAAATTATTGCCATATTTAATACTTGTGAATAATATTTTTGTATAACATATGGAGGGAATCCTCTTCAGTTGTGCTTTTATTGTTTTCCACTAATAAAAGCCATCTCTTATTAATTCCTAATGCCAACTGTTTAAGCATGTACATTATTACTTATTATAAATAACAGCAATGTGTTACTAACAGATTTTTAATGAGAAATAGATAATTGTCCCATTAATATAAGCACACTACTATTTTTTTTTCTTTATGAACTTAATCTTCAACTTGCCTTGCAATCTAGTTATAGGATTTTAAGTTATGTTTATTGGATTTATCTTATATGCAAGTAATAATCTTATAAATACACTTAAGTTTGCAATCATGTTTATAGGGCCCAAATAGCTGTGTTTTTTCCAATCATTGGAAATCGATCCTCTAATTATGTGATAGTCACTATTCAGTGATAGAGTAACTATAGAGTAATTACTAAGCCATTATTGAATAGCATTGTAAGACCATGAAATTACAGGGCAGATAAATTGCATGTCAATTTTTACATACTAACACACAGCACTGCATAGAGGATAAGCTTATTTCTTTAAAAAAATTTAAAATTTTGGGCCTCCCCAGTGGTGCAGCTGTTGCGCTGCCCGCTGCCTCTGCGGCGCCTGTTCAATCCCCGGCTGCTCCCCTGCCACCGGAGGTGGGTCCCACATGGCGCGCAGACCTCTCCTGCCGCCCGCTGCTCCCCTCAGCAGTGTACTTCAGTCCTTCTGCCTGCTCTGCTCCCCGCTCTGGCTCTGGTGAATTCTCTCACCCTCCTGTGCCCAGTGCTCATATAAATAAATGAATAAATAAATCTTTAAAAAAAATTATAAATAAATAAATAATTTAAAATTTTATTTATTTACACATACAAGAGCTGTGTGTAGGGCCAGAGATGGGGGGTTGAAATACTTCACCAGAGACAGAGTGGGGAGCAGAACAGGCAGATCTACTGAAATACGCTGCTGAGGGGAGCAACAGGTGAGACAGGAGAGGTCTGCTGTGCCAGGTGGGTCAGCTCCCTAGCCAGGGATGGAATTCTTTTGCTGTAGTGGCTGCTGATAGCTTCATAGTGCTGAGACTTAAGCCCTTGTGCCACCAGGGAGGCCTGATAGTTTGATTATATCCTCAAATCTTTCTCTGAGTAAACTCACTTTACTTAAATTAGCCATGATAGGGGGATACTGTTTCAGCTGTCTCCTGTAGTGTGAGAGTTTTCTTACCCTTTCTGATCTCCAAACACTGCTAGAATTAGAGATGAATTCCTCAGTACTGCTTCTAGGCTAGAAGACAGGTAACTTCTGTTGTAAAAAGCCAGAAAGTTGATGATTTAGGCTCTGCAGATCTATGTCAGTGCTATTGTTGTTGCTCCTTTTTCTGTATTGTTTCACAAACCTTTAAATGTATAAATATATTTTAGCCATGACCACATAAGTTGGGCATTGGATTTTTCCACATTGACTAAACAAGAGTTTACCCACTCCTGTTCTAGATAATAATTTTTTTTTAATCTAAAAGAGGATTTGTGTCATTTGATCATTCTTTTTCAAGAAATTCTCTACTGTTCTATTAGTTACCCTATCTTCATTTAATTTAGCACTTTACTTACTTCCTTTCCTACTCCAGAGGAAAGGAGTAGGATTTGCTGCTACAAATCATAGAGAACACAGATGATGCTGTCATTAACATGTCTCTCAGTATTTTGTTTTATTTAACACCTCCCTCTCCAATAACTCAAAATTATACCACTTTCCGAATCTTCCTCGGCCTCTCTCTCTCTGATCACTGCCTTCAAAGTTTCAGCTCGGCCCTCTCAGCCACCCCACTCAACAGTTTTTACAACACTGGCACTTAATTTACCTTCCTATTATTCCCTGAATATCCCCACATTTATTTCATGGTTTATTGCTATACTTATTTTATCATATACCTACTCAAATCTTCTGCCCATTGTGATTTTCTTTTCCTTTATACTCCAAGTCAAAGCACAAACTGTACTAAGACACAACTCACTTCTTTCCCTGTACTTCACCCCAGAAACAACAGGAGAAAACTATAAAATGGTGTCAAATAAGATAATTTTTTTAGTGCTAGAAAACTCCATGGGGCTTTCAGTGTCTAAATTGTCAAATTGTCAATAACCCTCCCCATCATCATTGCTGCCAATCATGATGTGGCTTGTGATGTCATTGCGACAAACCAGAATGAGACTCATAAGTCTTATCATTTTTCCCTTCTTTCATTTGTAACTACACCCGAACTTTCTGCCAAATCCTTCACTATAAACATGGTTTCCTAAATCATAGCAATTTCTATAAAAAATACCATAACTAATATTCTGAGTTAAATGACTATTAAATATTTAATTTCATGTGGACTTAGCAAACCAATTTGTTATTCTTTGGAAGTAAAATTATTTATTAATAATCACAGCTCTACCTCTTCTTTAAAATCTATCACTTCCCCCCCATGGAAAAATTTCTTTGTTTACTATATATTTTTTGAATATTTAGTCTCTTTTCCCTATCAACTCAGTGATAAACTGCTATTTTAATCTTTAATTAAAAAAATTAAATTATTTTCAGTTTTGTCAAAAATTTTTACTTAATGCTTTCAATTTAATATAATGTATTATTTGATTCAGTAGTATTTATCTGCCACATAACATAGAGAATATTGGTAGGAATCTTTTATATCTGAGTACTCTGATTATGTCAATTCTATGTGCTCAGAGCCATTTTGTTCTTCAAAATACCAAATTTTGTTTTTATTTGTGATATATATATTTATTTAATTTAGATCTTTGCCATTAAGTAGAAATAGTCATGCAAGTATTTTATTAATGTATGTAAATATATACGTGCCCACATATACATATATATGTATATATTCATGTACCAAAAATGTATTTTCACTGTGTCAATAAACATTGGGCAAAATATCTTTTTAGATAAGATGTGAATATCATTACCCTTTCAATCAGGGTGAAGTACCTTTCAAGAATGATTTTGAAAAAACTAACAACTTGATTACTAATAACACTTCTAGCTACTCGTATATTATTTTACAAATTTCCAATCAAACTTAGATTAAATTGTTCTTGCTGAGTCAGAAAAAATAGCTCAATGACATTGAAAATCTTTGGTTGGATGTCAATTTTGTTCATTTTTTTTTAAATGAAGTCATTAAATTCAGAGAAAATATGTCAAACATCTTTTGGTGTTGTTTTTTAAGACTTTTTTTATGCAGAAAGAGGATACCTATCTGTCTTATTCATAATTTTGCAATAAGAACTGTGTTAGACACCATAGCAAAGAACAAAAAATTATATCAACCCCAACCCTTTAAAAATATAATTAATTTTGGGAAATTATAGAGAATGTACAGTAATATTGTGGACTTCAGATATTTATCAATTTTAAATAATTTATGAAATTTTATTCTTAATCTTTGAATTCTTCATAAAATTTAAGGTAATAACTTTTTTGGTTACTTTATGAATGTGAAATGAGATGTAAAGATTAAAGACTTTCTACAATTACACAGTCAATTATCAACATAGCTATGGATAAACCGAGTCTCTTCAATCCTAGATAGAATGTTTTCAGTTATATTAAGTTGACACATGATTTTACATCTAAAATTAATCCTACTATGTATATGTTTTATTAATGCTATTACTGATGTTCATAGTAGGAAATAAAATTATTGAATAAATTCTGTTCTCTGTCATTATGCATTTATTTTATAATGCAAAGCCTTATTTTAAATTATTATTAACATTTTAAAAAATTTTAAATAATGAAACTCTCTATAACAGAGAAAGAAGTGCTAAGCATGAAAACTGTATGATTCTGGGAATTTTATCCTCTGCACTTGGCACATAATACCATAAATATTTGCTAAACAGCACTACATTTTTGTCTAAGCCAGACTGACTTATGAAATTCAAAGACACAAAGGGGGCCTCCCCTGGTGGCACAGCAGTTGAGCGCTGGGCTGCGAAGCTGCCAGCAGCCTCTGCAGCGCCGGTTCGATCCCCGGCCACCCTGCCACGCCCGCTGCTCCCCTCAGCAGTGCACTTTGTCAGTCTGCCTGCTCTGCTCCCTGCTCTGGCTCTGGTGAATTCTCTCACCCTCCCGCGCTTCTAACTGTACCCAGTGCTTATATAAATAAATAAATAAATAAATATTTAAAAGAAAAACAAAGACACAAAGGGTTCATATGCTTTCACCAATTAAGAATAATTAGTCTGGGCAACATGGCGGCGAGGAGACGCTGCGAGTAAGATCTCCCATTAAAAAAAGTTAATAGGGAGGAAAAGCGGCAGGTCCCAGTGAGAACTGGGACACGGAAGATAAACGGACGACTCCAGCAAACTGCCCAAAGAAGAAAGTGGCCATAAAAGAGGACCAGAAGGGAGGGAAGCGCAGAACCCTGCTCCCCTCCCCCGCCCACAGAGGCAGCACTCTCCGACCAGCAGAGAAGAGGAAAACAACAAACCAAAATGCCCAACAAGAAAAACGGATGCAGCAAGTGGGACTGTGAGTGGAAAGGAACTATTTCAGCCACCACACCCCGTGAACGGGAGCTGAGGCGAACCCTGCAGGATCCGCCGCGGAGGTGAGCTCCAGGCGCCATTAAAGAGAGCCCCGCCCCCCAGGAGGAGACCAGCACCAGCACACAGCCCCGGCCGCCCGGTAAGCTTGCGAGAAAGCGGCGCTCGGATTGCAGCTGCCCAGGTCCCCGCGACTGCGACCTAGGCTTGCGGGGAGACGGCGGAGGCCCTCCCTGAGTGAGCAGGAACAAGGTGCCCAGGCAGGGGAGCGGGATTCAAAAGGCGCCATTCCCGCGCCACTGATCTGGGCTACAGCCCGCATCCTGGAACTGAGGGCTTTGGAACTGAGACCCGGGGCACAAAATTAGGGGCGTGGGTTCCCCACGACGGTGGGGCACAAGGCAGACACAGCACCCCAAAGCCGTTGAGGTGTACCCTACCATCCCCGCTCTGCTCCCTGTCCCACGGGGTGGAAAATCAGCTCCCCAAGGGCTCTAGGAGAGATCTCTGGTGCCACCTAGCGACTTGACCCCAGCACAGGCTACTGAAGGAGCTAGTGGCCAGCTGGGGAGTTAGCCCACACCGGGCCCCTTCTGAACAAGTAGTCTGAGCCCACAGGGAGAGCGAGCACCCACAGCCGGGGCAGACCAGGCGCGCAGAAGAGTGTGCCTGAGACCAGAAGCGCAGGGAGTGTGTCCCACATCACCATTTTAGAACAGGGATATTTCTTCAGTAAAGACTACCTGCAGAAGGCTTCCTCAGGAGCCAGAGGTGAGAGGGGGAAGTTCGCCCACGCCAGACCCCCTCTGGCCTGCAGTCCAAGCCCAGAGGGGAGCAGGAACCCACCGCCGGGGCAGACCAGGCGCACAGGGGAGTGTGTCCCCACATCGGCATTTTAGAACAGGGACCTTTCTCCAGTAAAGGCTGCTTGAAACTGACAGATGACTCCTGGAAGAACCAGAGGGGAACAGAGAAGCCCACCCAAGATGCCGGCAAGTCCCAACAACACAGTGTCCCAACGCATACGGCAAATTAGAAAACAGACAGTAGGGAGGAGAAGAACCACACGCAACCTAGCAACTCTCCAGAGAAAAAGCACACCACAAAAAGAAAGCCAGCCCCCAGATTGCAACGACAATAACTTGGAAGAATTTCTGAGCCTTCCAGAAAGAGAATTTAAAATTGCCGTGATTAAAAAACTGACAGAAGTCATAAAGGAAAACAATGATAAGGGAAAAATAATCAACGATCAGAAGAATGCAATTGAGTCCCTAGAGAGGGAAAACAATGGTCAGAAGAAAGAAATTGAGTCCCTAAAGAGGGAAGTAAAAGAAATGCAGGAGATCAAAGAATTAATGGAAGAACTAAAGAATTCTGGGAAAAGCAATGAAAGCAGAATAGATGAAATGGAAGAACGAATAAGTAATCTTGAAGACACAGAAATAAAAAGAACCAAAACAGAAAAGGAAAGAGAAGTACGAAGGAAAAAGAACGAAGAAAGACTTCGGGAACTATCTGACTCCATGAGGAAAGGAAATATAAGAGTTATAGGAATACCAGAAGGAGAGGAGAGAGATGTAGGAACAGAGAAAATATTCAAAGAGATAATTGAAGAGAACTTCCCAAATGTGAAGAAGGAGCTGAAAATTGATATACAAGAAGCAAGAAGAACACCAAACTTCCACGACGAAAGGAAAAATACAGCAAGACACATAATAGTAAAGCTCCCAAGAATCCAGGACAAGGAAAAAAATAATGAAGCTGGCAAGAGGGAAGAAACAGATAACATTCAAAGGAAAACGAATCAGGCTGACATCAGACTTCTCCGAAGTAACACTACGGGCAAGGAGAGAGTGGAGGGACATAGTCAACAGACTCCAAGAAAACAGATGCCAACCAAGAATACTCTATCCCGTAAAGCTCTCCTTCCTCTTTGAAGAAAGAATATGGACCTTCCCAGACAAACAGAAACTCCGGAATTTCATTGCAACTAAACCCCCACTCCAAAAAATACTACAAGGAGTCCTAAAGCCAGAACCTCAGAGCGACGAATAACAATGAAAGAAGGCCAAAAAAAAAAAAAAAAAGTTATTAAAAGAATAAATAAATAAAATCAAAGGAAAGACAAACACAATGGCAAATACAGATGTTAACATATCAATATTAACTCTAAATGTAAATGGACTAAACTCTTCAATAAAAAGACACAGAGTAGCAGCCTGGATTAAGAAACAAAACCCAATCTTTTGCTGTCTCCAGGAAACACATTTAGCTACAAAAGATAAAAATAGGCTCAAAGTTAAAGGATGGAAAACAATCCTACAAGCAAATGGACCAAAAAAGAAAGCAGGAACAGCTATACTTATATCAGATAAAACAGATTTCAAACTCAAAAAGATAAAAAGAGACCCCAATGGTCACTACATTATGATCAAGGGGACAATACTTCAAGAATAAATAACACTCATTAACATATACGCACCAAACGAAGGAGCACCAAAATATATCAGACAACTGTTGTCCTCTCTGAAAACAGACATCAGAGAAAACACATACGTAGTGGGAGACTTCAACACACCACTATCAACAATGGATAGATCAACAAGACAAAAAATAAGTAAAGAAACCAAAGCTCTAAATAAGGACCTAGAGCAATTGGGCTTAACAGACATCTATAGAACACTAAACCCCAAAAAAACGGAGTACACATTTTTCTCAAGCGCACACGGATCATTCTCCAGGATCGATCACATACTGGGGCACAAGACAAACATCAACAGATACACCAAGATTGAAATCATATCAACCATCTTTTCTGACCATGAAGGCATCAAACTAGAAATAAACCATAAAAAGAAGGCAAGGAACTTTCCTACCTCATGGAGATTAAAAACCACACTACTGGAAGACCATTGGACTAATGAGGAGATCAAAGAAGAAATTAAAAAATTTTTTGAATTGAACGACAAGGAGGACACCAATATCCTAAATGTATGGGATGCAGCAAAAGCAGTAATAAGAGGAAAATATATAGCAATAGAAGCTCACATCAAGAAACAAGAAAGAACGCAAAGAAACAACCTAATCTCGAAGCTCAAAGATCTAGAAAAAGAACAACAAAAAAAACCCAAAACCAGTAGAAGAAAAGAAATAATAAAAACCAAAGCAGAAATAAATGAAATTGAAACTAAAAAAACAATCCAAAAGATCAATGAAACCAAGAGCTGGTTCTTTGAAAAAATCAATAAAATAGACAAACCCCTAGCCAGGCTCACAAAGGAAAAAAGGGAGAAAGCACAAATAAACAGGATCATCAATGAAAGAGGAGAAATCACAACGGACACAGCAGAAATCAAAAGAATAATCAGTAACTACTATGAACAGTTATATGGAAACAAGTTTAACAATCTAGAGGAGATGGACAAATTCCTACAACTCTACAATCACCCAAAGCTAGATAAAGAAGAAATAGAACACCTAAACAGACCAATTACAATTAGCGAAATTGAAATGGTAATCAAAAACCTCCCCAAAAACAAAAGCCCAGGACCTGATGGATTTACAAATGAATTCTACCAAACATTCAGAGACGAATTAGTGCCTATCCTTCACAAACTCTTCCAAAAAATTGAGAAGGAAGGGACAATACCAAACACGTTCTATGAAGCCAACATTACACTAATACCAAAACCGAACAAGGACAACACAAAAAAGGAAAACTACAGGCCAATCTCCCTAATGAACACTGATGCAAAAATCCTCAATAAAATTTTAGCTATCAGAATCCAACAATGTATCCATAAGATAATTCACCACGACCAAGTTGGATTCATTCCAGGGGCACAAGGATGGTTTAACATCCGAAAATCAATCAACGTTATCCAACACATCAACAAAAAGAAATATAAAAACCATATGATAATATCAATAGATGCTGAGAAAGCTTTCGACAAAGTGCAACACCCATTCATGATAAAAGCCCTTGAAATTCTTGGGATACAAGGAACATACCTCAACATCATAAAGGCCATCTATGACAAGCCAACAGCCAGTATCATTCTCAATGGTGAAAAGCTGAAAGCAATTCCATTAAGATCTGGAACAAGACAAGGATGTCCACTCTCACCATTGCTTTTCAATATAATACTGGAAGTCCTAGCCAGGGCAATAAGACAAGAGAAAAACATCCAAGGAATCCAAATAGGAAAAGAAGAAGTCAAACTATCACTATTTGCAGACGATATGATATTATACATAGAGAACCCCAAAAACTCCACAGAAAAGCTAATTCAACTCATCAATCAGTTCAGTAAAGTGGCAGGATACAAAATCAACACGCAAAAGTCAGTAGCCTTCCTATACACAAACAATAAATCTGAAGAAGAAGAAATCAAAAAGACCATCCCTTTTGTTATTGAAACAAAAAAAATCAAATATTTGGGAATAAATCTAACAAAAGAGGTAAAGGACCTATACAAAGAAAACTATAAAACACTGTTAAAAGAAATAGAAGAAGACACAAAGAAATGGAGAGACATCCCCTGCTCATGGATTGGAAGAATAAACATTAATAAAATGGCCATCCTTCCAAAAGCAATATACAGATTCAATGCTATTCCAATGAAAATTTCAATGTCATTCTTCAAAGAAATAGAACAATTATTGATGAAATTCATATGGAATCACAAAAAACCCCGAATAGCCAAAGCTCTCCTGAAAAAAAAAGAAGGGAATGGAGGCATCAGACTCCCAGACTTCAAACTATACTACAAAGCCATAATCATCAAAACTGCATGGTATTGGAACAAGAACAGACATACAGACCAATGGAATCAAATAGAAAATCCAGAAATAAACCCACAGATTTATGGTCAACTAATCTTTGACAAAGGAGCAAAGAATATGCATTGGAGCAAAGATAGTTTTTTCAATAAATGGTGCTGGGAAAACTGGGTCGCTACATGCAAAAGAATGAAGCTTGACCACCACCTCACACCATACACAAAAATCAACTCAAAATGGATTAAAGAACTAGACATAAGACCTGAAACCATAAAATATATAGAAGGAAATATAGGCGAAACACTACGTGATTTGCACATCAAAGACATCTTTACAGACACATCACCCAAAGCAGTGATAGTGAAGGCAAAGATAAACAGCTGGGACTACATCAAATTAAAGAGCTTTTGCACAGCAAAAGAGACAATAACAAAAACAAAGAGAAACCCCACCAACTGGGAGAACATTTTTGCACCCAACACTAATGATAAAGGACTGATCACAAAAATCTGCAAAGAGCTGATGAGACTCAACAACAACAAAGAAAATAATCCAGTCAAAAAATGGGCAGAAGAGCTTAAAAGAAACTTCTCTGAAGAGGAAATGCAAATGGCCAACAGGCATATGAAAAAATGTTCAACATCACTTGTCATCAGGGAAATGCAAATCAAAACTACCATGAGATACCATCTTACACCAGTGAGAATGGCACATATTAAAAAAACTAGCAACAACAAATGTTGGCGAGGGTGTGGAGAAAAAGGAACTCTTCTGCACTGTTGGTGGGAGTGCAAACTGGTCCAACCACTGTGGAAAGCTGTGTGGAGATTTCTGGACCTACTAAACATAGAGCTTCCATATGATCCAGCAATTCCACTCCTAGGTATTTACCCAAAGGACACAGAAACATCAATTCCAAAGAACACCTGCACCCCTATGTTTATAGCAGCACTGTTTACAATAGCTAAGCTTTGGAAACAACCCAAATGCCCAAAAATAGATGACTGGATCAAGAAGATGTGGTACATATATACCATGGAATATTACTCAGCATTCGAAAAAGATAAACACATGCAATTTGCTGCAACATGGATGGCGCTGGAAGGGATCATGCTCAGCGAAATAAGCCAAAAAGAAAAAGAAAAATACCGGATGGTCTCACTCATAGCAGGAATCTAGAAAACTTAAATAAGGGACCAGGAAAATGAATAACTATAAGAAAGTGAAAATCAAAATCAACAAAAAACTATGAACCAGAGACACTTTTGGGGGGCGGGGGCGGGAGGGGAGGGATTGGGGTCAGAATGGGGGGCTGCAATTGTATGGGGAATATAACAATAAAATTTATATTAAAAAAAAATAATAAATAAATAAATAAATAAATAAATATTTTCAATTAGAAAAACTCAAAAAAAAAGAATGATTAGTCTGATATGCTTAGTTGCATATGTAAAATATTTCTTGCATGTATTAGAAACATAAATGCTAAATGGGCTTTCTGTTGGTAACATAGAAAGGCAATTTTATTAGTAAGTGGAAGTATTTCTTGAGCAATGTGAATTCATCTGCTTTATAATGACGTATGCTTGGGATTTTCACAACAAAGAATAATTCCTTGAATAAAAGATACCTGCTTTTCTGTGAGAGCAGCATAATAATCCATATACATCATGCATGCCTCAATGTCAGATCTAGAATCAACTTGATTTGATAATCATTTTGATCTTTATAAGGCCAAAAAAATGGTTTTGCAGGTCTTGATAATAATTGCTGCTCTTTTTTTATTGACTACTATATTCACTTAGTAACTTCATCTCTTTGAGTAACTGTTTCCCTATAAAAAAGAAAATAAACATTCCATCTATATAAATCTTATAGATACATGTTTTGATCAGGAGATGAGAAAAAGTCATGGCCTATCTGGTATAAAAGCATAGTCAGCCAAGACTTAAAGGCAATGCAGAAAGCAAATCGTTGCTCCATTAGGTACACTTAACTTATTTTGTTTCTTTTTTGAACAAGGCTTGGGCCTTGTATTTGAGAGAATCATTGCAGAATTGGGGAATGGGAAAGTTGGTCCTGGTGACATTGAGATTTTTCTTAACCTCTAAAATACATTGAAAATAAATGGCTATAAAATGAATTAAATATTCACTGTGGGATTTTAATGAATTAATGTATGCGGACAGATATAGATAGAAATTGATATAAAGTTCATAATTGAAGATTTGTTTCTTATTTTTTTCTATTTAAAAATTGTTTTTAGGACTAGAAAGTGATAGTATTTCCAAATTCAAATAAAATTTGGACTCAAATTCTGTTCTGATGGAGGAACAATGTCATCTAATATCTTACATCTCTCCACTAAACATCATGTGTCATATCATTTGCTGTGTCTGCAGTGATGATTCATTGCATGTTGATGCTGACAAAAATTATAATGGAAATTTTTATAGCTAATAATTTTTCCATTTATATGTTGTATGTTTATCACTTCCAAGATCCTTTTGAAAATTTTAAAATGTCTTCCTTTTATAAGAAGGTACCCTAATATATTTTTGAGAAAAATATTTGAAATCAGAATTTTTAAAAAATATATCCATGCTATTATTAAGGAAAACAGTAAAACAATTAGTAGTAATATTTTTTGAAAAAATGGAAAGGGAAACTTTTTTAAATAGTTTCATTTAATTATTCAAATGCACATTTATATATTTATGTGCTACTTTTACCCAATAGCAACTTTAAAATAGTCTAAAAGAACTTAATTTTTATTAATTATATGTCTATGTGGAATCATAGAAAGAAAGAGAACTTACTTTCAAACAGAAAGAATCTTAAAATGTTGTCTTTTTTAAATGAATTTATTTATTTATACAAGCACTGGGTACAGTCAGAAGCACGGGAGGGTAGAGAATTCACCAGAGTCAGAGTGGAGAGTGGAGCAGGCAGACTGACGAAGTACACTGTTGAGGGGACAGCGGGTGGCAAGAGAAGTCTGAGCACCATGTGGGACTCTCACCTGGCGGCTAAGGATCGAACCGGTGCTGCAGAGACTGTGGGCAGCTTCCCAACCCAGCGCTCAACCGCTGTGCCACCGGGGAGGCCCAAAATATTGTCTTTTTAATTTAATACTGAGTGCAGCTTGGAAAGTTACTTACTTTCAGGGTTAAGTATGTTAAGCCCTCAATATATAAGTTTAAATAACGTTGGGTCTCCCTGGTGGCTAGGGGTGAAGTCTCAGTGTTATTACCACTGAAGCATGAGTTCAATCCCTGGCCAGCCAGGGAGCTACCCACATGACACAGCAGACCTCTCCTGTCTTGCCAGCAGCTCCCCTCAGCAGTGTATTTCAGTCAATCTGCCTGTTCTGTTCCCTACTCTGTCTCTGGAGGATCCTTTCACACACATACCCCCTTCGCTCCCCGCACCTCTGGTCTGCACCCAGCTCTTGTAAACATAAATAAATTAAAAAAAAATCTTAAAAAAAAAAGAATTATCTTTCCTTGTACTATCCTTGCCTAAGGCTCTAGTGATCTGTCTGTTTCCACCCCTTGGAAGTAGAGCGATGACGACAGCAAAAAAATGGAACCTGGGTCCAGCAGCTTACATGGCCCACAAAAGCCTTCATGATCTGCCCCTTGCCTCTTTATCCAGTTTCCTCTTATACACTAAGTTCAATGACTATTAGATCCTAATCCAGAGATTTCTTGCTGGTCCTCTAAGGTAGGACTCTACTCCTGGGCCTTACACTGGCCTTTGCATTGCTCTTATATTTCCCCAGTCCTGGGAGACTCCAGCTTTTCCTTCAGACCTTGAATTAAACCAGCTTTCCAGGTTCTGGTCCCCAAACCTAGTGCTGTCTCACCGTCCCTTGCTCTATCCTTAGATGACAATTTATATTACTGCATCATAGATTTTATCAGAACTTGCAAAAAATACACTAACTTGTGGAGTTACTTCTTTACTTGTTTCTTTGCTCACTATGCTAGAGGTGGGTATGAACAGCAATTACCTCTTACTTTTTACATTTTCTTTTTTTTTTTTTTCTAATTCAATCTTCACTGCAAAGCCTATGCCCGGCCCATAGGAATAATTCAATGAGTATTTTCTGATGGTTCCTTATGTTTCTTGTGGTCATGGGTGATGATATCTTTAGTACTACCCCTAAATGTAAGGACACACAAATTGCTTTTCATAACGAGAATTGCACACTATATAAAAAATTTAGATAAGGATTCAGTACGGCAGAACTGCTGCTTCATTGGTTTAAAACCAATTTGATCTCAGCGTCTTTCTAAATAATGGCAAATATGAAGGTTTATATAAATGAGATAGGACTATTTATCTCAATGTTGTTACATAGAGGGCAATCCCCATGCATCAGGTTTTACTTACTCTGTTTTAGATAAGGCTCTTCTAATAAGGGAGCATAAAGTTTCTGCATCATTCGATTTCTCTTTTTATCCAATTTTCCTCCATTCTGTTTTATCTCCATTTCATATATTTGCTAATATCTGCCTGCTTCTCTTTTCACTGTCAGTTACTCAGCAATATAATCTTTACTGCATTGTAATAATTTTAATACCTTCCATTCCTAACTTGCAGGACCTGCTCATAAATTACAGGATTTGTCCCCTGACATACTGATATTAATACCATTTTTCCTTCCTGGTTTCCCATCTGTCTCCATCACCTGTCTTTTCCCTTTTTTGCCCCTCTGTCTTGTCTGCCAGCTGGTGTTTTACTAATGTTTTTCAGTCCTTTCTGCCTTTCAGAATTTTATATATATATATATATATGTATGTATATTACGATATATTACATATATCTTCTTTGCTGGTAAATTGTCCAGTGGATTTCTAAATAGCTAAAACTCAGTTATGGGCATTTTAACTCACAGCCTCAGAGTGAAACCTGGCACTAAAACCTATGTCCTTAAAACATCCTTGGACACATTCTTAGGTACTCCGGAAATGGTTGGGCAGATGCTTCTCTTTTTGTCCCAAATTCAGTGGTGTTTTGTTTTTTAAAAATCTTTCCACTAGTTATTCATGTGACATCTCCTTTCTAAAACTACATATAAATTGTATTTAACTGGAGCTTGTGTCTTTTAGCTCTATTTCCCTTTTGTTTTTTTTCTTAAAGAACTCTGATCTTTCTGTACTGACATAGTGTGATCCAAATAGTATTGTTAATTTATGAATAGTCCTGATTTTTATATTTTCCAAAAAAACAAAATAACCCTGTCCTCTCTAGGATTAAGATGTCTAATAATTTCAATAATTTGATGCAGAAATAAATACATTTTCATTTCTTAGGAAATGCATCAGTAATTATAGTTTATTACCAGATTTTTTTGTTTGTTATAAGAGCCATGTAGGGAAACTGAGATAAAATAAGTTGAAAATGTAAGAAAACAAGAAATGAATGGAGTATGTGTGTGTGTGTCTTTATTCACTTTTGTTGTTTTTGTTGAGTAGAATTTTAATAAGTTTCACAGCTTGAACATTTGAAATGCAAACTTCTCAATCATTTACCCTGAAGTATAGGCTGAGAACTAAGCCCAAAGAAATTTTCATACCAATGTGGTTGATTTCCCTTGGGATGAAAAGGTAATATTATGTTAAATTTAAAAATAACTGTCAGTCAAATGTTGTTGTATAATTGATGGATTAGTTTAGTATTCCAGTGTCACTGGTGTCTCTGGTCTGTCCCTTGTTGATTACTACATTGTCAGTTGAAAATGAAGCCAGCTGTGGCAATTAGCCTCATTTACTCCATGGGTAATGTCTCAATTGATAATCTTATATTCAACTTCGTCTTTAGTGAAATAAAATAAGTTTCTGCCATGAGTATATGATACTTTAAAATCACATTTTGTGCAATTGACTCAGATAATTAATAAATATTTTTCTGAAAATCAGCCTTTGCTTTTTCCAACCTTCCATCTAAGAAAGAATTGAAACAATAAATGCAAACATCTAATTTCATAAATAATATTGAAAAATAAGACATTTCACCTAAGCTTCACTTAGTTACAACTTCCTTGATAATTTCATGGCAGCTTGTTATTTAAAAAAGTATAGTTCTCAAAAGTGATTATTTTTTAAATAGTCATACCAAAACTCACACTGTATAATCTAGATCTACCAAAAAGAATATTTTAATCTAATTTTCTCAGTAGATGTAGTAAATAAAATATTTACTTACTATATTTGTATTCACACAGGCTAATTTGGTAGGTAGATGGACAATGGACAAATCAAGAAATGGCCAGTGCCTGAAATTAAGACCAGTTCCCCACAATTGTCAGCAGGCAAAATGAATAAATTATGGCCAAAGGGAAGAAGGAAGAGAATGTTCTAGTAGTAAGGTATAGGCAATGACTTAAGATGTTAAACATATCTTTGATGTTGGAACTATTTTGGCAATGCATGTGAATTCAGTAAGGGCTTTATGAATTAATAAATAAGCTCAGTTGACAAAGGCTGGAACTTAGTGGAAAAAGAAACTGAATACAAAGCAGGTCTCTAGGAATTAAATAAGTAAGGTGGGATCTGTTTGGTTTATAAATGAAAAAAAAAAAACGAGTTTAACAAGTTAAGCTGGCCACACAGCTATTATTTATTATTAGTCAGAGTGTGGATATCAACCCAGGTCATCTAGCTAGTATTCCCAAGTCAGAACCATATGTATCAGTTGTCTACTTAAGAACAATAGTTTTTTCTAAATAAAAACAAACTCTTTATTATATACAAATTATATACAAATTGTGTTTAATTTGCATAAATATTTAGTAAGATATATTACATGGCATATGTTTCATATATAATGAAGATAAGAAAACTGAAGATCAGAGATATTAAGATTTAAATCTATGACCCCTGGATGCCAAAGACCAAGCTGGAAAACACTAGGAAAAAAAAAAATTCCAATTAGTAAATCTCTGGACTCTAATTTGAGTGTAAGTCTGTTATGAGAAATATAAATTTCAGTAGTGCCCTTGAATATGCTATAGTCGTGGCTTGGGGTACTATTTGCCTGGCTCTTGTAATGATTAAGATCCAATTTTGAACAATTTTGGCAATAATAAAGCATATTAAAATAAAACAAGCACATATAATTTCTTGTTTATAAGTGGTTAAAACAAAATATAAAATTATTCAATGTTAGTGGAATACATCTTGCATCACAAGGGAAGGAACATTAGTATAAGTACTTGGGAAATAACTTGGCAGCAATTAACTTAGAGATCTGAACTATTAGCCCCATTACATAAACAATAAAGTAAGAAAATAATTTACATCTAAAGAAAATCTTCATGTTCAAATTGTGCTTAGGTAGTTAATTTATAATTAACAAAAAAAAAGGAAACTGAAAGTATTCAACCATAGGAAAATAATAAATGGTGATATAGAAACAAATCATGATGTCTCAACATCATTTATCCAAAACCCTTTTTTTAAAAGAACAAATGTGTTTATAATGGTTTCAAAAACAAAGCAGGACTTAGAATTTAAATAGAATATTAAGATATAAAAAGATTCTAGAATTGCACAAAATCTTAACAGTGGTTATTTATGGAAAGTGGAACCAGGGTATTGTTTATTTTCTGTGATTTTTCACAATAATGTGGGTAAAACTAAATGTAAGGATTTTTTTCTCAATCTTTATTTTTAGGTAACATTTCTACTCATAATCTATTTCTCTGTTTGCTCTTAGGGAGCACCTTATATTTTTGATTCTAGAATGCCCTTTGATATTGAAGATATGGTGTGATAAGCATGTTACAGGGAGCTCACTTATAATATCTTGCTATCTAAAAGCTTGATCTTCAAAAATGCATTATTTTAGAGGTAACTGTAGCTTATGCCATAAGGATTGGGTGCATACAATATGCTACCCCGTCTGTTAAATTTTTTGTGTGATTATTTATCATTTTCATTACAATCAAGGTTAAGAAACATTGGCATTCATTTCCTGAATCCCTGCCAATAGAATAAAATTTCACATTTGTTTCTGACTAATGTTCTTGTCACTTAGATTTAGATAACTTTTTTTAAAAGTGAGCATTCTAGAACTTAATTAGGAAACTGCTTAATTAACACATGATTTAATATGCCTAATTGTGACTGTGTTACTTAGGGCACCATTGTTTTTTATTCCTTCTTTTATTTATTTTTTTTTCCTGCAGCTTATCATCATTGCAGGGAAGAGATGTAAAAGAAGTACATAATATATCCAATAGCATTAATAATATTCTCTACTTCTCAGGGTAGAATCTAACTTTTCAGCATAGAATCCAATTGAGCAATTGAAACTGTATGTAAATATACCTCCCACATCTCAAGAGCCCCTAAATTTCCTACAAACTGATTTATGGAAACCAAAAGAGGAATAAAGTTGTTTAACAAAGTTTAAGGATATTATTGGTGATGAGAAATGATAATGAAAGTATCAGAAATTAAAGTCAGTGAAAGACTAGAAGAAGAAATAAAATGAGGTATTTTTATGGAAAATACATGAAACAATTATTTGAAAAAAAGAGAACTGAATGGAAATATGACTGATAAACATTGAAAATAAATATTTTAACTAAATTTAATTGGAAGATAATTTGTTTAGACACGTTAAAGATAAGTTGAATTCATCCTTGGAGAAAATCTAAATTATACAAATTAGTCTTACTTTGTATTTTTAATATGAAAATGATGTAGTTTGACAAATAGAATAACAGATGAATCCTTTGAGGGATATAATGGAGTGTAAATTTCTAAGTTGACTACCCAAATAAAATAAATAAAATGTGCTCTACATTGCTCACTTTATGTCTCTAGAAATACCTTTCCAAATATAAATGCTGTCACAAGCAATAATTTTACAGACCAGAGAAGAAATATAAAACGGAATTGAACTGAAGATTTGATGAATAACCAATTTAATACACAGTCACAATAGCTAGATTCTATTTGAAAAGAAGGGAAAAGTAAAACCTTAAATATGTAGAAAAAAGAATCCTCAGAACAAACATACCACCTTATTTGTTTAACCTGAAAAAGTCTTCAGAACAGGGCCCAGGAGAGTTTATACAGATATTTGAAGAGGCTAAATAAGAGCTTTAAAAAGACTGAGAGAAATTAGCATTAGAAGAGTCCTCTGAATTAGATGATAGTTCTATAACTCAACCTTCTTAACTCTCCTAAAGCAGTGAGAGTTGTGAATGAGAGAATGTGTAATAACATAAGAAACATGTTCTGCTATGTGGATTTCACTAGGTTTTAATTTAACTATTTAAAGCTAACCAAAAATATTTTGCTTTATTAGTAAATTTTATTGGTATTTTCAATATTTATTCTAAGAAAGTGATTTAATTTTGCTTAAAGATTTATTTATTTATGTGTACAAGAACTGAGGAACAGGCTACAGATGTGGGGGATGAGAGGATTCACCAGAGACAGAGTGGGGAACAGAACAGACAGATCGATCAAAATACACTGCTGAGGGGAGTAGTGGGTGAGACAGGAGAGGTCTGCTGTGCCATGTGGGTAGCTCCCTGGCCGGGGATTGAACTTGTGCAGCAGAGGCTGCAGACAGCTTTATAGGTTGTGTCTTAACCCCTTGTGCCACCAGAGAGGCCCAAGTGATCTAAATTTTTAAGTAATAATTCAAAAATAGTTTATATTCCATAGTAGGGAAGTGACATATGCATGATAAATGAGCACAATTTTGGGCAAAATGTCTACATCCAAATATTTACTTCCATTTCTGAGAACTTTATCTATCTCTTCCCTAGTGAAGTTCACAATGTGCCCTTGATAAATGAAATTCTTGATGGTATATTTTATCACAGAGCAATGCTAAGAATGACTATGATAGCATGATATTTGGTTCCAAGGCAAAATCAAACATATTGTATTTCTACAATATGATTGCTAAAGAAAATCTATGGTCATGTAGGGAAGAAGTAAGAACTAAATGTAATAGCTTGACTTGAATACTTTTTTTTTTATTCATCATGAAGATCAAGTACTATTATCATATAAGAATCTCTCTTCTTAAAGTAATTCACATTCATCTTATTTTATCCAGATCTCTCATATACATATAAGTTTTTAGATATTATAATTACTCTCATTATGAAATGCCATCAAAATATACTTAAAATTTTGGTGACCTCAAAATCTTTGTGTAGTTAGGTAATAAAATCAAAACTGTTTTGTTACCTCCAACTTCCATATTTATGCATTCTATATATTTCCCAAGTAATCTGTATCATAGAGCGTCACAGAGTTGACACATAATCTTTCAGCCTTCCAGGCAATATTTGAAATTCAGGACAGGTACTCTGTTAGAAGTATAATTGTTAAAGTTAATTAAGATAAGCCAAATTTATCTCTAGGATTGTGTTTGAAACAATTTCTCCTTTCTTCACTGCTATCAAAGTCAAGCAAAGACATTCCAGGAAAAACTATAGACTCATATGAACAAATATGAAAATATGCTCAATAAAATATTAGCAAAATAAATCCAACAAAATATAAAAAAAAGAATTATATACCAAGTAGGGTTTAATCTCTGCTCTGCAAGGATAGTTCAACATCAAAAATCAATTAAAGCAATCTATCACATTGAATAGACTAAAAGGGAAAACCATCACCGATCATAGCAATAGACATTGAAAAGATTTTTAATAAAACCCCACATTTACTCATTATTAAAGACTGAGTAAAACAGGAATAGAGGAAAACTTTCTCAACTTGATTGAGAATATTCACCAAAAAATCTCACAGCTAACATCATACTTAACAGTGAGAAACTCACTGCTTCCCCCCTAAGAACCCAAATAAGGTAAGCATGTCCTTCTACTATTTCTGTACTAGAATTCCTCATCCAGACAATAAAAGGACACAAGGCAATAAAAGGCATCAGATTGGAAAGAAAGATACAATACTATCTTTGAAAATTTATGTAGGAAATTCAGAAGATTTGGAAATAAAAACCCACTCTTGGAAAATAAAGCAATTGCAGCAAAGGTGCAGAATACAGGGCTAATTTAGAAAAGTTAGTCACTTCACCACATACCAGCAATCAACAAATAAAATTTGAAGTTAAAAATAATGCCAGGGCCTCCCTGGTGGCGCAGGAGGTTGAGCACTGCTCTGTGAAGCTGTCCGCAGCCTCTGCAGTGCGGGTTCAATTCCCTGTCAGCTGGGGAGAAACCCACATGGGGCAGCAGACCTCTCCTGTCTCGCCCACTGCTCCCCTCAGCAGTGTATTTCAGTGTATCTGCCTGTTCTGCTCCCCGCTCTGTCTCTAGTGAATCCTCTCACCCTCCCACACAACTGGCCTATACCCCAGTTCTTAAAAAAATAAATAATAAAATTAAAAAATTCCATTTCCTCCCTAGTGGCCTAGGGGTTAAGACTCAGAACTATCTATCACCACTATGGCCTGAGTTTTAACCCTGTCCAGAGAGCTAACCCATGTACGGCTTAGCAGACCTCTCCTGTCTCACTCTCTGCTCCCCTCAGCAGTGTATTTCAGTAGATCTGTCTGTTCTGCTCCCCATTCTATTGCTGGTGAATCCTCTCACTCCCCTTACCTCTGGCCTATACACCCCAACTTTTCTATGCAAAGATAAATAATATCTTCAAAAAAATTAAACTAATGCCATTTACAGTAGGATGAAAATAACATGAAACTGCTAGGTATAAATCTAACAAGATATGTACAAGAGCTCTATGAGGCATACTTCAAAATTTTGATGAACAGAATAAAATAACTAAAATAAAAGGAGAGAAAAACATGGGAGAAACTTGAGTGCATATTACTAAATGAAATAAGTCAATCTGAAAAGACTATCTACGGTATTATTCTAACCATATGGCATTGTGTAACAGGTAAAATTATGAAAATATTAAAAATAGAGTGATTTAGAGTGTGTAAAGGTGGAAGGGATGAAAAAACAGGGCTCAGAAGAGTTTGAGGTAGTGAAACAACACTGTATGATATCATAATAAATGGTATATGTCATTATACGTTTGGCCAAACCCATAGATCATACAACAACAAGAGAGAATTGCGAAGAATGCTATAAATTTGGATGGTGATGATAGGTTCATAAATTATAACAAATGTCCTCTAGTGGGAGTTGTTTATAATGTGAAAGTCTCCACATGTGTGGGGACAATGCTATAAGGCCAATCTCTTACCATTTATTTATTTTTCTTTGAATTTAAAGTGTCTCTAAAAATGTTATTATTAATTGTCACTTCCCATGGAAATCTCCTATTTTATTCTACAACTATGTTTTCTAATCCTTTATCACATTGAGGTCTGCCGACACTGTAGTTATAAGAATAAGAAATCTAAAAGCAGGCAGGCTATTTCCATTATGAGTTGAATTGTGTTCCTACAGAATTCGCTGCTGAGGTCTTGTTTTTCTAAAATATTTATTTATTTATTTTGTTGAAGAACTGTATGTAAGCCAGAGATGGTGGGAGAGGGAGGATTCACCAGAGACAGAGTAGGGAGAACAGGCAGATCTGCTGAAATACACTGCTGAGGGGAGCAGCAGGTGAGGCAGGAGAGGTCTGCTGTGCCATGTGGGTCAGCTCCCTGGCCAGGATGGGAGGGAAATCAGGCCAGAGTAGCAATAGAACTGAAACTTAATCCCTAAACCACCAGGGAGGCCTCAATAGCTGAAGTCTTGACTACAAGTCAAGTTGTGCTCCTTATTTCACAAGATGAGCTGGCCCCAGAATGTGACCTCTTTTGGAAGTAGGGTTGAGGGCAGATGTGATTGGTTAAGACAAGGTCATACAGGAGTAGCATGGGATTAGTATCATCCTAATGAAGTATGACAAAAGTCCTTATAAAAGAAAGTGATTTGGGAATAAATACAAACACAGAGAGAACACTATGCAAAAATGAAGACAGAGTCTGATTATTTAAGGAATGCCAGAAATTGCCAGTAAACCAGCAGAAGTTATGAAAGAAGGAGGCAAGTAGCTCTCCTTCACAGCCCTTAGAAGTAATCATGTTTGCTGATCTCAGAACTCTGGCCTCCAGAAGTGAGTTAACATATTTCTGGTATTTAATTCACCTAGATTATGGTGCTTGGTTATAGCAGTTCCAGAAAACAAATATACTTTTCCTCTCCCCTTTATTTCTTCACAACAGTCCAAATGAAATCGGAATGCCATAACAATTACACATTACTGTAACTCCAATATGTAAGGTTTAATATAAATTCATTGGTGCAGCAAAAATACAATGCCACATGAATTGCTAGCAGTGCATATCTCACCATTTAAGGAGAAACTCAAAAATAGCTCTCTGATTGATACCATTTAGACACTGACCCTTAAGTTTCTCCGGCTCACTTTCTTACTCTCTCCCCCCACCTCTCTCACAAACACAAATAACATTTGTACAAGCTGAAGAATGGAAGAGTTTCTTTGCAAGTTGTGCTACTTATTTCACAGAATGAACTGACCTCTGTGTCACCAAAAGGAAATAATTCTAATAAGACCGAAGACTGAAGAGCAGGTCTGCAAGCTGCAAGCTTTACAATATTAAACTAAGTATTAAAGTAATCCTTTTAGTGTCAAAAATTACTGGGCAGTATAGTTTCATTGCTTAGCATGTGTAATTACAAAAAATAAATTAGAGCTATAAAATGAGACAAGCAGAGACATTTCATGTGGCTAAAAGTGCAGTTCATTCATAAATGAAAGGACTGTCATGTCTGTTAAGGTATCACTCATTGCCTCCAATATAGCTGGATTAATAATTTGTCACCTCTGTAAACTGCTCATTGATTATATATATAATGTAAGATTGGAATAGAAATAATTCTTAAAATTCATTTTTTTCAAATTTTAGCTCTGTAATAGATGCATAACCATAGTGACGTAAAAACAACTAAAGCCTTCACATCCATCTCAACAATATTATACATTTCCTTTACTTTCTTTTTTCAAAGATTTATTTATTTATGCATACAAGAACTGGGGTGCAAGCCAGAGGTGGCAGGGGGTGAGAGGATTCACCAGAGACAGTGGGAAGCAGAACAGGCAGATCTACTGAAATACACTGAGGGGAACAGCGGGCAACACAGGAGAGGTCTGCTGAGCCATGTGGATCAGCTCCCTGGCCAGCAGGGAATCGAACTTGTGCTGCAGTGGTTGGCAATAGCTTGATAGCATTGTCTTTAACCCCTGTGCCTTCAGGGAGGCCCTAAATTTCCTTTACTTTCATGGTTGAAATCTACTAGCTAATAGACTAGACCTAAAATCCTGATGTAGTCATGTGACCTTTTCAGTATGATCATTTAGTTACCAAGAAATCCCACATTGATTTTTAAAATATCACTTTTAGTGGTTTAAATGATAGCCAATAGTGTTGAAAAATTATCTTTTTGATTATATAATGAGAAACATAATAAAATGAACTTCTTCTGAACCCTACCTGCCATAGAAAAGAGAGCTAGAAATAGAAGTAGGAAGCAAGCATTGACCAATATAAGATTCAAATTATTAGGAATTAAAAATAGAAGAATTAAGATTACACAAAAGTCACAGATTTGTGTTTGTAGATTTATTTGGATGTAACTTTAAGATCCAAAATATATGGAAAAGTTTTATATTAATATTTTAAATAAAAATCTTTCCACTTGGAATTGTACTCATTCTAGAGTTTTTCCCATTGACCTTCACCACAAAAAATATTCCAATTTATACCTAGAACAACAAGCAGGTGAAAAATATCTAATTTTATTGCTTCAGTAGCTCAAAAAATAGGAAAGGAATTTCACCAAATTTTCAGTGAAAATCCTCATTTAGGAATCAAGAGAAAAATGATGATGAATTTCAGGCCAATGTGCTTTTGAAGGCTGTAAGTGGCTGCAAATACGACTTAGCAAGAAATGCCTCCTCAGCTACTGCAAGAGAGTGTTGGCATCAAGCTATAATAAGCACAATCAATTTTTATTAAACAAAGATGAAAAACCCATAAGTTATTTTGTCAACCACACTACTACTGGAGTCGTCCCAAGACATATAATCCTTGAAATAGTTTTTTTTTTTTTAATTTTTTCTATTTTGTTTAATAATAAAGATTTCACTGCACTTTTTCATAAGCAAACCCCCAAAATCCCACTTTTCATAAATAAGACCAGTATTATCTTGTAATATTAATACCTATTATATGACTATGCCATGATTTTAAAAATGATTTATAACATACATTTTTTTTTTGTCTATCTCTGAAATAGCAACATAGCTTAAATTTATCATTTTGTGTTTCATATCTTTTGGGTTAGAGTGTTTCTTTTTGAACAATATTTACTATCTACCAAAAGGATTCCAAATATTTTAAATAATCAGTGAGTTCTGTTGTATAATGTACAGAAAGTTTTAACATAAAAATGTAATCTCAGCTGCACTAATCATGCAGACTTTGAATTAAATCAAGAGCAGATAAAAGACCAATTAGTAAAATGAATGTAAATTCTAAGAGTTGAGAGTTATTTCAATGGGTACCTTTTAAAGGGGATAGTCTGATTCTTATATTAATAGCAATAACTCTTATATCTGAGAAAATGGCAATTTCCCCCCCAATTAATATTATGGTATTCAAGAGATACATGGTAGCATGTTAGAGTTAAAAAAATAAAATGAGAAATACACTATATTTTGCTTTCATAGTGATTTACAAATTAAGACAAATTCATTTAAATGAAAGTAAATAATGAATCAACACAACCCATGGTGAAAATATTCAGTGTGGGGATTTTCAAATAGCTCGAGTGTTTCCTAAGGTTAAGTAAAAAAAAAAATAAAAAAGGTAAAGTCTCATCCCTAACCATGGGTGTCCACAAAACACTTTTTTCCACTCTTAAGTTTTGGTACTTGATGATTTTCTGTGAGTCATGGGTTTTGATTTGTGTTTTCTTAAACTGACAAAATAAAAAACTAAAATCTTTATGCTCTTCAAATGACCTAATACAATTCCTTAAGAATGTATGTTTCTTCATTGTGAGGTGGTGTTCATTTTTAATTTCTCTCTAAATGTCAAATCTTGGCATAAGGAATATGACAAATCTTACTGAGAGCCGCCATGGAATAATCAATTGTTCACATGGTCTTGCTACTGGAAACTTCTTCACTATTTCCTAATTTGAGGGATGGTTCAACTTCTACATCCCCCTCAAAGCAGTCACCTGCGCACTCATTCAGAATAGAGTGAAATAACCCCAGTACACTCTTACAACTGTGTGTTTAACTGAATAATTTTTCTTTTCCCTCATTCAAGTGGGGGGCTGGCTGAAAGACAGAATAGAATTATTTGCATAAACTCAACACATTAGCCATAATTTTTATTTAAACCTTGTTTTTATCTGTCCAGAAAGACAATTGGCCATTTATTTCTGTATTTGCATATGACAGAGTGACAGAAGGAAAGATGAGAACAGGGAGGTGACATCTTTGCTAATATTTTCCTAAATGTAACATTTATTGTCTCTTAACAATTCACTAGATGTGTCAAGCAATCTTATTATCTAAAAAATGATGAAGGGGAAAAAACACAATGGAGGGGGGAAAAAACACAAAGAATAATCGTCTTTCAGAAAAGACAGAGAGAGGATTGTAAAAGGAGAAGTCCTCTTCCACTTCTGCATTCGGACTTACTAATTATAAAAGTCAGTGTTTAGCACTAATGTTCTTCCCTGATAAACACCTAACAGTGAGAATCAGATGACATGCAGCAAGACAGAGTGCAGAAGCTTCCAGGTACTTGAGAAGACACTGATAAAGAGTCTAGCTACCTTCTGCATGGACTAAAATAGAACTTCATTAAGAATATCACGTATAAAAAGCTATTGACATAGAAAATAATGTTATATTTTAGGTATAGAACAATGAATGAATTCAAGAAGGCTGCATGTCTGAAGAGTCTGAAATAAACAGCATTGCCACAGCCATCATTCTTAAATATTGAAATTTTAAAAATAATTTAATACTTTTTCTGTAGTGTTAGTTATTAATATTCCTTTTTAATCTTATGACTATTTTCTCCCTAGTCAGATGTCCCCATTTGCATGTGTGATTCTCATAGAAGACACACTTAAGGAAATAATTTTCCTTTACCAGACAAGCTAGGTCAGGACACTGGCCAGGAATGTGAACTGAGGTTTACATTCCAGAGTCTCAATCCAGATTAGGCAGTGTGATCATCTAAAAGTGACTAAAAGGGGAAGAAAAGAGAAATCCAGTGAATTCAGACAATGTATGGGAAAAAAAATCAGACACTAAATACATGTGGCCACAATATCTCCAATAATATATTAAATACTTTTTTAAGCGATTTATTTATTTATGCATACAAGAGTTGGGGTGTAGACCAGAGATGTGGGGGGGGGGGTGAGAGGATTCACCAGAGACTGAGTGGGAGCAGAACAGGCAGATTGACTGAAATAAACTGCTGAGGGGAGCAGCAGGCGAGATAGGAGAGAAACAGTAGATTTGCACCATGTGGGTAGCTTCATGGCCAGCCAGGGATTGAAATCGTGCTGCAGTAGCTGTAGATTGCTTCATGGTGCTGATGCTTAATCCCTTGCACCACCAGGGAGGCCCCTTATATTAAATAATTCTTCTATGTGTCTCTCATTGTTATATGAGGTATTTTTTCTACTGAGATAAGGGAATACTTGAAATAAAGGTTTTCTTTTATTTTTTAGCTTTTTTCCTCTAAACTTTTTTTTTTTTCCTGTAACAGTCATTTGCAACACTGAATCTGATTTAGAGAAATAGGTTCACACCTCATCAGATATGTCACCACACCACACCTACCACCAAAGCACAGGTTGTGTGACTTGGCAAAAAATAAACACAGAAAACATATTTATTGTGAATTTTCATTTTTGAATACATTATTTTGAAATGTAAAGAGCTTAAGTTTTAAATACAAACTCTTTCATTACTTATGCAACCCATGTGGTATTAGAATAGGCAGACTTGAATTAGAATATCTTGAGGTCTTTTGGGCAAATAATTTTAATTTTCTCCATTTTAGAAGTCAAATTTTTCATCTGAACTAAATGATCTTTGCTTATTGCACATCTATGTTGCAGACACTATGGATTCCCACAAGACCTATCAGGTGGGGCGGGGGCTGGACAGAGAAATCCAGCTAGCTGATTATATCAGCGTAATGAGAAACTAACATCAGTTGTCTGTTGTTTTCACAGTTGTGACATTGCTGCCACAAGCTGCTTCTCCCCTCTTTACAAAACTGCTTGCAGTCAAGTTCCTGTAAAGACAACAATATTGTATCTGATTGCAAAAGCTATCCTAAGTATACATCTTAAAAGCTGGTGAACAAATCCAGAGAGGAAACATGTAAGAAAGTGCAAATGAAAATATCAAACAAAAGCAACACACAAAAGCTATTACTAGCAATCAAATGTGATACTTTCTGGTTCTTATCAAAATATTATGAACATTGGTAGACATGTTGGCAACAATTTAATGCCATGCTTCTCAAGCTGGGGCAAATTCCCCAGAAGGAAGATTAAATTACAATATGGAGTATCAACCAGAAACATCAGATTTTCAATGATTTTGTGGTGAAATTTTAGTCATTTGTACTTCTTAGAATTAAACCAGGAGTCAAAATTGGTCAAGCTTTCTTTTTTCTTATACTGGAGGTAGGAGTTAGAAATGATTGGCTATGTTGTGAGTAACGACAAATGTTGGTACTTTTATGCCTTTGGAGAACCTATTGGTGAAGCTAATGTCCCACGGAAAAAATAATTTTCCTCAATGAGTTACAAAGGCTCATCTATTGACAGATTGTCATTTTACTAATCTGATATCATTTTTTAAAATCTACTGTTTCTCAGAAACCAATTTATTTTCTTGCTGAACTAATGTCTGATTGAATTCTGGCTTACAAAGGCAGAGTCAACTCTAACCCTGTTAACCATGTGTCCCAATATAGTGAATTTCTAGAAGATATTTTTATTTAATGTTGGAAAAATTCTTCATTTAATTTTATAGTGGAATATGCTATAACACAATGTAATGGTATACCAACTAATAGCATGTATATCATAATCATATAGAGTGTGAATGTGTGTACATATGGTAATGAGAAAAACTCAAAACAGTCTGAAATCATCTCATATTTTGATAGATATAACATTGTCTCTGAGGCTACACACAGTAAAACTGACAATTAAGATGATGTTACCCAATAGAGTAAATCAGTAGTAAACCTCAGCATCCATGCCAAAAACTTAGGATAAACCTGTGCACTTATTTTAGACACAGATTTTTTTTTTTTTACTTTAGAAGAGTCAAGTGAATCTAATTCTTAAAAAAAATACTGAAGTAACATTTTAAAATCATACATAAACATTCTGAATAAAAATTATTAGATCTGTTTGTAATGAAAATGAATATTCTTGACTAGGGACAAGGCAAAGAGATTAAAACCAACATATAAGCATTTACACTTTTATTATTTCAATCTCTGAATAATCTTTAAAGATAAAACTTAGAACAAAATTTGGTGAGTCTTGCTGGTTTCTGAATATACATATGTATGTTTTGACTCAAAATGAGGCATATATGGTTAATAGGTTACACTTAACACAAAATAATATAACTGGTATATATTAATATGCACAAAAGCTATTTGGGGTAATTGGGAAAAAAGGTGAATTTAACTTATTTACCTAGTATTTGGATGAAATAGAGACACTCATTTTTACTAGTCAGAAAAAAATATGAGGATAAGTTCTTTTGCTAGCATTATATCACTAAATAGCTAATGAGCAATTTTTCAAGCAGATATGCATTTTGATGTTCATTGTATTATACAGGAAAACACACATACCTGTACTATGAATGCAAATTTGGTGAAATAATAACCTGACTGATGGAATCACACAGCTTGAAGACATCTTCAGACAGATTTCATCATTTATTCATTGCTTACATTTGTTTCAAAATTTGGTGAAAGAGTAGAAAGCTGTACTTATGAAGGATGAACCATAACAGATGTATAATGCACAGAATACTGACTATATTTAATTATACTCTATTGAATACTAGAAATTTTGCTAAGAGAACAGATTGCAGGTGGTCATAGAGAGTTAGTTAATTTTTTAGTGAAGAATAGGTTAATTAGTTTGTAGTCATTTTACTATGCACACATATATCAAATTATCATCACATCTGAAATATATATTTTTATTAATTAAATAAGTGTGTTTTTTAAAAAGGGAGGGATTTTTAGAAATTATACTACCATTGCATTTAATAAGAAATGATCTATATAAGAAGCAAAAAGGTAAGATAAACATGTGAAAGGGTGTAACTCAGAGAACAAAAATATCTAGAAGACATCACAAATAAGTATTCAATAATGTCAGTTATCAATATTATTACTTGGTAGCTCAATAAACATTCAAAGCAAAATATTTCAAGAGCTTAGTGTCTGCCAGATGCTGTAATAGGCATTAGAAAGATATATAAGACATAACTACTACCAAACAGCAGGTTTCTTCTACTTAGTGGGAAAAAAATATTTTTAACACATTTAAATATTAAATTGAGATATATTTAAAATTTCAATATGGAGTAATCACTAAAATAATATTTATAAACCCAATAAAAAACCGAACTGTTAGAAGCTTTGTCAAAAAAAAAAAAAAGGAAAAAAAGACTCAATAAAATCTTCAAAGAGCAATTATAAAAGAGTTGATTTCAAAGTTCTATTGAACTTCACTAGGAGATGTCAAAGAGAAAATGTTTTGCATAACTAAATTTACAAAGACATGAAACAGCCCAGTATTAGTAGGCTGTGCAAATTTTGTGTGTGCGTGGGCTCACAGTGACCTCAGTCAAGTTTAGCAGCCACAAACGCTTGGGTATTGAGTCTGAAACTGAATAGGTAGACTAAATATGTCTGACATACTTAGGCAGGTGAATCCTAAATGTAATGAGAAACCATTGACTGGTTGTAGGCAAATAACATAATCAGATTTGCATTTTAGAAAGAAAAAAACAGCTTTGAGAAGAGCAGGAGGTAGAACATTTTTCCAGTCACCCAGTTAACTTTTTATATATTTTACCTCAGCTTTATATACTTTACCTCACATGGAGACTATATAATGGGCTTATATACAACCCTCACCATGGTAATAGGCTGATACTAAAAAATTCATCTATGGACTCTCTTAAGAAATTATGCTTTACTACAATGACTCATGGAAAAAGAGGCATTTCTTGATTTGCATTTTATAAGCCTCTGGTAGCCTGCTTAAAACATAAATCACATGGCATCAGCTTGGATGAAGTTAATTACAAAAATTGCTCTAAAATATTATTAAGGACAAATTCAGTGGGTTGGTAAGATAAATCAATATGCATTGCGGTCTACTCTTTTTCTGTTTTACAGTTGCATTGGGAATTTAAGGGATCAGTATATTATACTACTTCTCCCTAGGCAAGCCTTTTCCATCCCATCTGCCAATCCAAATGTTAAAATGTAGAAACAATAGCAGAATGGCCCTCTTGGTAGCCAAGCTATAGCAGTGGTTTTTCATCAGAACACAAACTACTACTATATAACACAGTAGACATCTGGTATTCAGTCTGGAAGAGTGAAGCTCCAATAAAGAAGTGAGAACAAAATATAAAGAGAGTTGAGTAAACATAATAAAATATAATAAAATAATAACATAATTAATTTCAGAATATCAGACTTTAGTGTTTCGTTCTAAAAATAAAAACAACTGACAAGCATCTAAGCCCTCAGCCCAAGGGAGTCAAAACTGCATAAGAGGCACGTTTTGCATAGATAACCCATTTTCAGGTCCTTGGAAACCTGAACTGATCTTAAATTGTAGCAGGTGCTGAAATACCATAAGTGGGTCTATGAGGTAGACAGTTTAGTGGGAGAGAGGACAAGATGTCCTGGCCCCAGTTTTGGTCACAACCACTCCCTGCCACTCCCATTTAAAGGAACTTAACTACATGTTCCCAGAAGATAAGGGTCTAACTGTGCCCAGAGACAAGAATTCAGGGATGGAATGAGAGTGGCAAGTTGATGGCACATGTCAAAGCAGGTGTGAGCCAAGAATCCTAATAAACAAAATGATCAATTTTCAATTTTTTGTAAATTATAAAACATAAAGGAAAAAATAAAACTTGCATCATATTTCTAATGTGGTCTACTCCTTTCTAAATTTATATCCTAGACATATTTGTACATCACTTTATTTTTTGTAGTAAGAAATTGAAACCTGTACATCTTAATTAATGTAGTTGATTTTAGATCAAGAATTTATCTATGCACATATATTTTAGAAATGAAGAAAAGGCAAGGCCATAACAATTATAATTAAAGGATTTTTATATCTTTAATACAATGTCAAAGCTGGACTCAAAAATCAATTAATATTTTTCTAATTTCATAGTGAGTTCTTAGTGAACAAAGGTAGTTTCCTGAGATAAAATGAAGACCCACAAGAAGAAACAAAAGACCTTTAAATGGCATAATTGAAAAGATATTTCAGTGCCTCATCGAACTTTGAATTTCCCTCATATTTGTTCCTCAATCCATAAAATTTTAGAAGTATTAATCATTTCATTTATATGCTTCTTTATTTTCTGCCACTTGACAAATTCTTGAGTGTTCACCATGTGCTATGACAGATACAAAACTGAATAATATTATTTCTTTAATTGAGAGACACATTGACAACTCCAACAAAAGAAGCTTGATAGCAAACAAGCAGAGACAAAAAAATAATATTAAAATTAGGAACAAGAAACAAAGACTGCAAGCAAACTGAGAGGTTCAGTGCAAGGACAAGAGAGGTATTCCCACGTCAGTACACTGTGAGGGTAAATTTTCATATAAAAAATGTGTTTACATGATTCTTTGCATGCATTGATTTAATATAAATGTGCAGAGGCAAAATAGCAATTAATTAGAATGATTAGAATGTACTAGTAGGACAGATGTTATTATTCTCAATATACTGAGTTCCCAAGAAGTTATAGTATGTAGTCAAAGTCTCAAAGTTACAGAGGAAGGTCAATAAGTACGAAAAGTCCAGTCATTCTGATTTCAAATCTTCTGTCCCTAAGGCATGCTGGCTTTCTAATAAGAAGAGGGAAACTGTTTGGAACTTGTCATTAAGAGAAGAATGAACATATATAGAACACCTTTCCCTCTGACACTGCCAGCTAGAAGCATGTTGTATTGTTCAATAATGTCAATGATAACTAGATTTTTTAAAAAATGTTTTAATGTTTACAAAGGAAATGTCTTTCAGTGGGAACCCTAGTGCTTCTGTTATATCTAGGAGGCTAATGTTAATGGTTTTATATAATTTCCAATTGAGTTTCTCCTTTAACCTCTCTCCTCTGTTCATCTCTTTCTTGCCTCTTTAATTTTCAAATATTTTTAGCTTATGAAAACTTTGCAAAAATAGTAAGCGTTCCCACAAAGGTTTCATTCAGCTTGTCCTAGTGTCACCATCATACATGACTGTAGAATAATCAAAAACAGGAAAGTAAAGTTGATAGGCTACTGTTTATGAATAAATGACACAGTTAACATGACTAAACTGTTCAAATTTCACTGTCTCCACCCTATACTTTCTTTTGTTGCTGTTATTTCAGAATACAACACTGTATTTAGTTTTTTGTCTCCTGGACTCCTATCTGTGACAATTTTTTCAGTTTTCTTTCTTTCATGACCTTGATGCTTTTGCAGTGGTCACTTACTCTGCATAATGTCCCTTAATTTATGTCTCTTATGTTTCCTCAGGGTTAGCCTGCCATGGCAAATTTAAATGAGAAGACTTAAGATGTGATGTGATGGTGTGTTCTACTCAGTATATCTTCTCTGATATGATATTACAACCACATATAATATCAGAGAGATTATTATCATGTTACAAATATAATGGACATAAACTTCAGCATAATATAATGACTTTTAATTCATCATAATATAGTGAATTTAAATGTCATCATTTGATTAAGTTATCATCTTTTGAGTTCCTTCATTGAAAGATTCTATTTTTCCTTTATTATTAATCAATATCCTGGGGTAGGTATTTTAAGACTATACAAATACCCTGTTTCTCCTCAAAATCTCCACTCCATTTTTTAGCATTTGCATTGCATTGGACTGTTTAAGTTTTTTTGTCTCAGTTTCCACAGATTTAAAATAGATAATAAATCCTATTTCATAACATTTTATATTAAATAAAGCAATTCATGGGAAGAGCTTTAAAATGAAACAATTTTTAAAATGCAAATGTTGAGAGATCTGAAGGCAGTTAAACAGCCAAAAAATTAGGTAGCATCAAAATTCAAATAAAGGGCCTACAAATCTGAGAAGTAAGAGTCCTGTCATATTTTAAAGACTAAAAATAATCTGGTTGCTAGAACTGAAAAGAGAGCACAGAGTAAAAGTGAAAAAGCATTGGAAGATGAAGGTATTGAGTTCTCAAAGGTTTAGTAACAATACTAAGAAATTGAGTCCTCATTCTAAGGTTTTATTTTATTTTATATATTTATTACATATAGAGATATAGATAAAGATATGACCCTCAGGGTGACTTTTTTAAACAATTCCATAACACCTAATTATTAGCATGGTCTGATACCTACTTTAAAAAATTCTGTCTGTGATTTGGGTAATATTTTGGAGGTGAAATAGTAGACCTGATGAGACCAGTTAGGAAATCAAAATGTCCAAGATAGGACAGGTATGACTGAAATACAGGTAAAACCTAAAACAGAACTAATCATCTTCCTCTACGATTCTTTTATCTCTCTAAATTTTCTGCATTACCAAAAAGTACTGGTCATTTAACCAATGTGGACAGCTAGATGCTTTTCTAATCTAACTGTTTCTGAATACAGAATATGAGATTACTTTACGTAACCTCATGGCATAAGACCTTTTAAATATTTATTCTACAAACAAGGAAAATGAAGCTCAAAAAGATTAAGTAATCCAGTACAACCTCAACTAATCCAATTGAATCTAAGTAATTACTATATCTTTTTCCAGATTTTATATTATTTTTTATTTTTTATTTTATATATTTTTACATTATTTTCCATTTTTGCTCAATGCATGCATTTTCATCTTTGTTATAGTCCCCATACAATTCCCACCCCCTTTATTTTGACCCTAATCCCTCCCACCACCTCCCCACCCCCAGCAGTATGGTAGTGTGTCTCTGGTTTATAGTTGCTTGTTGATTTTAATTTTTACTTATTAAGCAATTTGTAGCAACATGGATAGAGCTGGAAGGGATCATGCTCAGCGAAATAAGCCAGAAAGGAAAAAGAAAAAATACTGGATGGTCTCACTCATAGCAGGAATTTAGAAAACCTAAATAAGGGATCAGGAAAATTACTAAATTGTTTTAATTCTTGGCCTAAGTATTCTCAAATACTGTCTCTTTTCTTTCATTTCCACTAAGGTAGAAGAGATCAGGTTTGCTGCCAGGTGAATCTGCCTCCAGCATTGCCCCTCTCCAGTCCATGCCACATTTGCTACCAAAGTAATTACCCTGAAGACCAAATCTGGATCTCTCCCTTCACCCTCTTTAAAACCCCTTATTGCTTTTTGATTGCCTACAGGGTAAAGAGCAAACACATTAATACTAATGAATTCACTGTCAATTCTTCTCCATTCTCATCCATTACTAATTCCTCCCATTTCTATTTTTATCCTCACCTGCCCATGCTATCAATGCATGCACCAACCAATTGGATTAATTTGCAGTCCAGGACATAATGGACTCTCAGCTGCTAGGATTTCTGCATGGTAACCCTGTTCCTGATTTTCCCCATCCCGTATTTTCACTTGGGAAAATCCATTTGTCAATTAGGGTTTAATGAAGAGTCTTTTCCTAGGAAAATTTCCATTTCTCAAGAAACTTAATTTAGGTCTTTTATGTAATTTCATAACATCTAATACTTACATCTATTACTGTACATAATCTTATATAGTCCCTATATATTGTTTTGGGATCCTCTTCTTCCTTAAAATCATAACCTCTATGATAGAAGAATAGTGTCTATTTTGCTTACTTATTGCATTAATACTTTGTACAGCTTATATCCCATGATATATGCTCAGTATATAACTATAAAAAATATTTTCAAAAGAACATATAATAGCTGAATAAATAAATGAAATAATAAATTGCACATGAAATATCTGTGGTGTTTATTTTTTCATAACAATATAAAAATGAGAAAATATCAGTGAAGTTAAAGGAATTACCAGAAATCTTTGTTAAGATGATATGCACATCTTTGTGTATAAATGAATGAGTGGTAAAAAAAATAAGTATTTCTTTATCTGAATATCTGAAATGGGACATAGTTTTCTCTTTGTCATTCTAATCAAGTTTATGAAACTCCATTTATATGTTTTTTAGTCAATCATAATGGCTGCCATTAAGCTATTACACCAGTCTTTGATGTTACAAACCAACCCAAAAAAGAGTAAGAGCTGCCTTATTCCACATCAGCTGGAAACATGCACTCAGGGAAACAAAGTTGACTTTAAAATTTTCTGTTTTTCACCCTAATGATTTTAGAGAATGACATTCTTTTAGCTCCAGATTCATGGCTTTCTGTTTTTATTGAATTCCCCTATCCAGTTACCAGATACAGAGTATAATCAATCATGATTACTGAACATTAGCCTCAGCATTTCATAATTTGGTTGCTAAAATGCTTTTATTTCCCTGGAACAGGTAAATTTTGAGTGTTTTTCTTGGCTCATTGGACATGAGAATAAAGTGGCATGAACAAGAGGGTAACATGGAGAGACAGCAGGTTTGGCATCAGAAGTGGCAGCATCAGGAGCCACAGCAGGGGCGACAGTATTTCGAGGCACTTCACAAGCATCATGTCATGAGTCCAACCTGTTCAGGTCTCTCCTGCCTAGAGAGGCTGGTTCTTGATTAATATCAAGTCAAGTGTTTTGTCCTTGTAAGATTTTACTTAGTCAGCCCGAGGTTAAAGATGAGTTTTCCTTTTATCTGTGAATATTTTATCTCCCATTTATGGATGGAGGGCCTTTTCTTACACAAGGGGATTCCAGTATGCTAAATCGTTTGATTCAGCAGTTGTCTATGGAAAGGGAGTAGGTAAGCCAGATACAAACAATGAAATTATACATGAAGATAATTATAGATCTGGACAAAAGTTATATAAACACAGTTACAAATTATATAGTATTAGGTAAAATGTGTATGGCTATTATATCATTATTAGAAAAATGGATTTTTAAGATTTTATGTGTTTTCTAATACATTATCAGCTGTGGGTAAAGATATTTCATTTAATTAAAAACATGTTTAATTTTAATTTTATTAAGTTATTAATTAGAGGCAGTTTTCAATGAAAAAGAGTTTATGGGGCCTCCTCGGTGGCGCAGCGGTTGAGCGCTGGGTTGCGAAGCTGCCCGCAGCCTCTGCAGTGCCGGTTCGATCCCCGGCTGCTCCCCGGCCACTGGAGGAGGGTCCCACATGGCGCGCAGACCTCTCCTGCCGCCCGCTGCTCCCCTCAGCAGTGTACTTCGGTCCTTCTGCCTGCTCTGCTCCCCGCTCTGGCTCTGGTGAATTCTCTCACCCTCCCGCGCTTCTGACTGTACCCAGTGCTTGTATAAATATATAAATAAATAAATCTTAAAAAAAAAACAAAAAACAAAAAAAAAACACAAAAAAAAAACAAAAAAAAAGAGTTTATGGAAATCAATTGCAAGATATTATTTCTCCAATACAGTCAGTCCTTATTATTTGTAGTTTACGTATTTGCAAATCATCCACTTGCAAAGTTTATTTGTGACCCCCAAATCAATGCATGGGATACTTTCAAGGTCATTGGCAAATACAAACAGAGGTGACATTTGAATTGCTCTGGGTGCATGTTTCCAGGTAATGTCCAAGAAGGCAACATTCTTTCTATTTCAGCTCTCACACATTTAACAAGTATTCTTCCTGTATTTTATTTATTGTATTTTTATTTTTGCATTTTTGTTCATTTCCTGACTTTTTTTTTAACTAAAGTGGCTCCCATGTGTAGCTCTATGCTCTATCTATCTACAGTCCCTAAGCACAAGAAGGCTGTGGTGTACCTTAGCAACAAAATATGTATGTCAGATAAATTGTTTATAGTTTTATATAGGCATTATAGTTTTCTTGACTGTGTTGAATGTGACTGAACCAACAATAGAGATTAAGGGTTTTTAAAACAGAAATACATATAAAAGAAGTTAAGCACTGATTGAGAAAAATGCTATGGGCAGAGCAGCACAGGATTCTTTCTAATCCTGCATTTCCCTTAGCATAAGTGATCAGCATTCACTGATTCAGTATTTGCAGTGACTTTATAGGACATAAGTAGCACAGATTTAACATTTAACATTTTTCCTGCTGTCTTTTGTATTTATTCATGGAATAGAAAAAAGTAAGAGCAAATATGTGATTTGTAGAAAAACATGTCCTCATGAACTAAGATTTAGGCTTAATTTATGTAACACGAACACTCCAGCAGCAATTCTGGTAATAAAAGGAAACTTCAGGGAAAGATTGAGCAGTGCAATGTAGAATGCTGAGCATGAAGATTCAATCACCCATTCACGGATCCACACCACAGTAAGTATTTGCATGTCTGTCTCACCAAACAATTATGGACTTCCTAAAAGCAAAGAGCATAACTAACATATGAAACTTGATTTATGTGCAAGACCACATCATACATGTAAAATCAGCATTACAACCCAAGTCATTATCCTTATTTCAGTAACTCTTATTCTACATGCTAACACAATCCCTCCCTCGCTATTTCTGAGAATCCTGCTGGATGTTAGTCGTGAGCTCATTAACACTTTGGCTCACGAAAGTTACCACACAGCCTGATTTATCCTTTGCTTCTTTGGCTTTGATCCTCCTTCCTTATGCACCATCCCATCCACCAATGCTTCAAACTTTTCATATGTCACTACTGATGCTACTGGCTCCTGACACATCTGATACCCAAGGTGCTCTGTGTGGGAAATATTAACCCCCCACCTTGGGCACTATTAACAAAGTGAGTAACACCTCTACCCTCTGTGTTGGACACTGTCACTGTTTTCCAGCACTGCTCCCACTAGCCAGACATCTTACCCACAGAAACTTTCCAGGTGTCAAGTCTATGTGATATTCTGTGGCAAATTGGGAGTGATGCCTTCCCTGATTTAGTTTATACATTCCTGTTGCATTGACAACACCAAACTGATAAATGGGAGTTGTGGAGCAGGCTACACAATGCAGGATGCGGCTGAAGAGCAAGAGCCTGGCCTTCTCATTGATAGAATAATTCTATAGCATCAGTTGTGAGGGGAAGGAAGACAGAAAGAAAAGGGAGGGGTGAAACTAGAAAACAAACTATGACATCTAGTATCAGGGGTTGTGAGTATGCCCTCCAGGCACTTCTCATCTGCTTGATGACTCAGTATTGTAATTGAGATCAAGCCCTAGATCCCCAGCCACAGTTTCAATTTTATCAACAAAGCATTCATTCCACAGATTAGCTCCTGGGGTCCCTTGTCATGCATAGGTCATCAGCCCCAAGGGAGTTCCTGGTTATATCTCCTGATGCATGGCCTTCCCAGGGCTGATCAAGCTTTCTGCTCTTGGTTGATTTGAAAGGAACCTTGTAAGGTTTGGCTCCTATGAGGGATTGACCAGGCAGTTCGGACCTTGTATCGGAATGCAGAACTGCGGGTAACAAAGAATGGTGGCTGAACAGGCCGTTTAGGATTAACAGACCCACACATTCCAATAACAAATAACACAGAATTGCTGCTTAAACCCCAGTCTTATAATGTTTTCAGTGAAAGTAAAAATTGTGCGTTTATTCATACTGTGCTCCCACTGGAATGTAGCTGAAGTCTATTTTGATAGTTATCAGAAATAATTGGCCAGAACCATCCTGTACAAAAAATCCTTCTTTAGCCCTGGATTATGACACTTTATTCCTGGTCTAAAATTTGTTGTATATTATCGTACTTCAGAGCACAGCCTCATAGACTGTATTTGGACACATTCCACAGTATAACTGTTAAGTGAAATTTGGCAAATTATTTAACTCTGTGGACATTCCATATACATAAATAAATATTACAATGGTATTGCCTGTAGAGGTCTGTGGGATTAAATTGGCTAGCACAAAGACATGTGCAGCATTTAAATAAAACTGGTATTAACACTCAATGAGTTTTAATTACCATTTTTCCTTTAAGATGTTTTCTTACCTCATGCAAATTTATGCAACTTAAATTTATCCCATCACCTGGACATACCCAGGTATGTTGTAGTAGTGAGTATGGACATACATCTCTGGTCTTTCAGTAGCTAGCTGCTAATACATATTAAGTACTTGAAGATATATTTGCATATTAATTTGTTCTAATTTGCTTCTGAAGAAGCTAGAAAAATAAATCAGATTCTTTTGAGGAATCTTTATGTAAGCATGATAGCAAAACCCTACTGTGTCATTTATTATGGTTCTTGTAGCTTCTACAATAGCATCTCCAATGAAATAACACACTTTAAAATAGTGGATTAATAAGAGAAAGTATTTTTTTCTGAGCATTACACAGTGAAGGGATGTTTGTTTTCTGCTGCTACTAATTTAATCATTTCCCTTTAGAGCACAGATGTCAACAAAGAAGCCAACCTCTTGTTTTGGAGATGTTCCAGGGTATTCTGAAAATGGCCTTAAAAATAAGCAGCTTTCAGGCCTCCCTGGTGGCCTAGGGGTTAAGTCTCAGCACTATCACTGCTCTGACTGAGTATAACCCTGGCCAGGGAGCTAACTCACGTATGGTGTGGTGCAGACCTCTCCTGTCTCACCGCTGCTCCCCTCAGCAGTGTATTTCAGTGGATCCACCTGTTCTGCAACCCACTCTGCCTCTGGTGAATCCTCTCATCCCCCTGCACCTCAGGCCTACACCCCAGTTCTACCCCCCAAAAAGCAGCTTTCTTATGGCAGCTAGATTGATAATTATTCTTGAGTTACTATTGTGAAATTGTACCATAATTAATGTTTCAAAATATCAGTTCACATAACTTGACAGATAGACTTTTATATAAATGGATGTTCTAATTTAAATTCTAAATTATAGGGCCTCCCCGGTGGGGCAGCGGTTGAGCGCTGAGTTGCGAAGCTTCCCACAGCCTCTGCAGCGCAGGTTCAATCCCCGGTTGCTCCCCGGCCACAGGAGGAGGGTCCCACATGGCGCGCAGACCTCTCCTGCCGCCCGCTGCTCCCCTCAGCAGTGTGCTTTGGTCCTTCTGCCTGCTCTGCTCCCCGCTCTGGCTCTGGTGAATTCTCTCACCCTCCCGCACTTCTGACTATGCCCAGTGCTTGTATAAATAAATAAATAAATCTTTAAAAAAAATTCTAAATTATATATCAAGCCTTATTTCTTAAAAACTTCAAGTCCATTTTAAGCATGCAATTAGGAGTCTTCATTTTACCTAACCATCAAGATCTTCACAACATGGTCTTTTAAAATTTGTATATAAATGCATATTTTTTCTTAGTATTCTGTTATCACTAGTTGTCAATGTATTCAAATATTTTACTCCTACTACTTTTAGAGTACCCTAGGGAGAAAATCTCTTTTTCTTCTAAGATCAAGTCCCTTGCTTGGCATAATTTCAAGTGTAATTTCTACTGAGATGAAATTAACAATGGCACAATTCCTTAATTTATACACAATAATAAATTTATAAATATTGAAAAAAATCCTTAAGGTACTAAACATTAAGATATTATTTCATATGTAAATTTTTAATCAGCATCTTATTACTAAAAGTAGTTATGTTCTGGATCTTACTTTATCCTATATTTTTTTTTCAAAGATTATTTATACATACAAGAACTGGGGTACAGGCCAGGGATGTGGGGGTGAGAGGATTCATCAGAGACAGAGTGGGGAGCAGAGCAGGCAGATGTACTGAAATACATTCCTGAGGAGAGCAGCGGCCCAGACAGGAGAGGTCTGCTGCGCCATGTGGGTTACCTCCCCAGCCAGGGATGGAACTTGCATTACATTGGCTATAGATAGTTTCATAGTGCTGAGACTTAACCCCCTGAGCCACCAGGGAGGCCCTCATCCTATATCTTGATAAGCACAGCTGGCCATTCATACCACTTATATGGTAGCTTTTTTTGTTTGTTTGAAGATTTATTTATTTATTTATACAAGCACTGGGCACAGTCAGAAGCATGGGAGGGTGAGAGAATTCACCAGAGCCAGAGAGAGGAACAGAACAGGCAGAATGATGAAATACACTGCTGAGGGGAGCAGCAGGTGGCAGGAGAGGTCTGCGCACCATGTGGGACCCTCACCCAGTGTCCGGGGATCGAACCAGGGCTGCAGAGGCTGCAGGAAGCTTCACAACCCAGTGCTCAACCGCTGCACCACTGGGGAGGCCCTTATATGGTAGTTTTAATGATTAACAGTAAAATTAAAATTTAACATTTCTAAAACATTTTCTAAAAGCCTCCCTTATGAACAGCAAGCACTTCTAGATGAATCAATAATACATCAGGCACCATATGTACTAACTTAAATATGTGATAAGAGAGATGAAAAAAGAGCAAAACTACCCAAGGGACTAAAGAGAAGTATAACGATGGCAAATTTTCCATTTTGCATAACAGCCAAGTAAGGTCTCTATGAAGAGGTAATATTTGGCAGAACATTTGAAGAAAAGAAAAGAAGGGAATCATGAAGGGGAAGAAGAACACAAGCATGAGTCTCGGGGCAAAAAAGAATGGGATGAATTTTAAGGAATTACTGAAAGGTCAGTGGGTCAAAGGCAGAATGAGCATAACTAAACTCAAGGTAGAATTTAAGAAGGAAATTAAGTCTGTGAGGTATTGCAGCCTGAGTTAGGAAACTGAATTTTATTCTAAGTGTTCTAACTAGAGGGTTTTGAAGATGGGAGTGACATGCTCTTATCTATGATTTCAAAAGATTATTATCTGTATGATGGTCATGTGGAGACTGGACCAAATTAGAATAAACAGACTACTAAGGTGACCATCAAGTCACCATGTCGGACAGGATGGTGTCTTGAACTAGGGTGGCAATTGTAATAATAATACTAGTAAGAAAATCCAATGCATCCTTTGACATATTTGGTGTTAAATATAGGCTCAAGTTGCAAGAGTGGCTTCTAGGTTTGAAAAACTGGATAAATGGTAAATGCTGAGATGGGAAAGATTACAGTCATTTCATATTAATAAGTAGAGTTATATATTAGATATGCTAAAGCTGGGTAGTAGCTAGGTGGAACTATGACTATTTGGCTAAAAATATGAGAATCAATTATATATAAAAAGAGTGAATGGACTCATGAAGAAAGATATAAATAGAGAGGGAAGGTGACTGACTGAGCCTGTATGACCACAGGATTTCATAATAAGAATAGGGACTTGAATTAATGTTTCTGTGTCCTTTGGGTAAATACCTATCATATGGAAGCTCTATCTTTAGTAGGTTGAGGAATCTCCACACAGCTCTCCATAGTGGTTGGACCAGTTTGTACTCCCACCAGCAGTGCAGGAGAGTTCCTTTTTCTCCACAAACTCACCAACATTTGTTGTTGCTAGTTTTTTTTTTTTTTTTTTTTTTTTTAATATGTGCCATTCTCACTGGTGTAAGATGGTATCTCATGGTAGTTTTGATTTGCCTTTCCCTGATTACTTGTGATGTTGAACATTGTTTCATATGCCTGTTGGCCATTTGCATTTCCTCTTTAGAGAAATTTCTTTTTAGCTCTTCTGGCTATTTTTTGACTAGATTATTTTCTTTGTTTTTGTTGAGTCTTATCCACTCTGTAGATTTTTGCGATCAGTCCTTCATTACTAGTGTTGTGTTCAAAAATGTTCTCCCAGTCGGTGGGGTTTCTCTTTGTTTTGGTTATTTTCTCTTTTGCTGTGCAGAATCTCTTTAATTTGATGCAGTTCCAGCTGTTTATCTTTGCCTTTACTATCACTGCTTTGGAGATGTGTCTGTAAAGATGTCTTTGAGGTGCATGTCATGTAGTGTTTTACAAATATTTCCTTCTATATATTTTATGGTTTCAGGTCTTATGTCTAGTTCATTAATCCATTTTGAGTTGGTTTTTGTGCATGGTGTGAGGTAGTAGTCAAGTTTCATACTTTTGTATGTAGCAACCAGGCACCTGCACCCCGATGTTTATAGCAGCACTATTTATAATAGCTAAGCTTTGGAAACAACCCAAATGTCCAAAAATAGATGACAGGATCAAGAAGATGTGGTATATATACACCATGGGGTGGGGGGGGAGGAGGGATTGGGGTCAAAATAAGAGGGGTGCAATTGTATGGAGAATATAAAAATAAACAAATCTTAAAAAAAGAATAGGGACTTGGAAAAAAAAAAGATGGGGAGGAAATAATAAGGAAAGGAGAAAATACATTTAAAAAATCATATAAATAAGCCAAGTAGAAAGAAGTTCAAGAAGATGACATCCAATTTATTGAATGCTACTAAAAGATGCAGTAAGAACTGAATATTGATCATCGGATTTGACAAATAGTCATTATTGATGATTTTAACAAAAGTGAGTGATTGTGACAATATTCAAAGAGCAGAACTATCATACATAAATATACTGCCGCCTGTGTGAAATTCTCTTTCATCATTCTAGCCATTATCATCTCTCCATTATGTGAAAACACTTTTTGGGGCAGTTTTTCTCATCCTTATTACACATTGCTTTTTATTATCATCTACTCACTGACATGTTCGCTATATCTAGATCTTTAATTCTATGGGTTCCAAAGTCAAATTACCTATTTTGAAATTCTAGTTCGAAATTACCATTTGTGACATACTTGGTAAGTGGTTTCTCTTGTTAAGTCTCAGTTTTTACATATGCAAAACTTACAAAAGTAATAGCAAGCATATTCCAAGTTGCTTTGAGAATTTCACAAGATAAAGCATTTGCAAGGTGTAAGTTTCAATAAATGCCAACTTGTAACTATTATTTATATAGTTACATAACCTTAGTCCCCCAGATGTGAACAAAACCATAAACTAATTTATTTTGCATTTTTTTTGTTTAAGATTACCTATATAAACCCCAATAATATTCATTCACAGGGCCACTTTTCAGGAAAAAATGTTCTTAACACAAAATAAGCATTCCGGTGTACATTGAAATCCAAAAGGTTTCTATATGGAAAAGGTTTGCCGCAGAAATTGGAGAACACCTATAGTGACAATGGCTGCTATCCTAATCCAGCACCAATTTTTATTCACATAACTCAAATTGTGAAGAAGGTCTTACTTTTCCTTACAACACTGAAAAAGATTTTGCCACCTGCGTCTCACCGCATATCTGTAAATAACAGATTGCACCAATTATGTTAGTGTTCTGTTGCTGTGCATTAAAATAAAATGCTGCAGTGGGAAAGATTTATAGGCAAATGCCTCCCTTAGAATTCTAAAGCTGATAAGCAGAGAAGTATGAATTATTAAACTGAATAGAAGCTTTATAGAAAGACTTGTAATCAAGCTTTGCTTGCACAAAGCAAGAAACCTGTGACTAATTTCAAATAATGTTGTTTGCCTAACAAAATGGGACATTTAAAGGTCAACTTTATAATGAAAATCTGATTTCAAGGAAAGGAAACACTGCTACTTTAGTCTTATATTTCATTTAGAGTAGACATCATAGTGAATAAAATAAGGTACAGGGTCACCACTAGAAGTTAATTTGTTTCTGATGATAGTTTACAATGACTTTATATGCTAGGTAGTAATTGAAAAATCCTAAAGGCAAGAACCTCAAATTACAGGTAAAGGAAAACCAAAGTTAGAGGAACACCAGGTTTTAGCTTAACTTTTATTATTTATTTATTTATGTATTTATTTATTTATTTATTTAGTTGTTTATTTATTTATTTTTGTGGACCTTCACCGGAGGCCAGGGAACAAACTGGTGCTGCAGAGGCTGCAGGCAGCCTCGCAGCCCAGCGCTCAACCACTGTGCCACCAGGGGAGGCCCTATCTTAACTTTTAGTTGGGGGAAAAAAAAAAAAAAGCAGAAATTCCAAACAGTTGTGTTATTGTTGTTATATGATTGTTCCTTCTTCTCTTCAACTTTCTCCAAGGAAATATAAATTGAAACATGGGCATAACAGAGGAATTCATAATAAAGTGATGTGACATTTCACAACTCTCAGCACTGCAGCAGATATATTCATTCATTAAGAGGAACTTTCCCCTTTTCTATCTAAGTTAACTCTCTTAGGGCAGATGGAATGCTAATTACTTTTTGGAAGTACCCATATTCCAAAACAATAAGTAGGAATCCCTTCTCCTGTACTGTCTTTTATCTCATTCGCCATTACCTGTCTCACACTCTTTACCTTCTACAAAATAAAATTCATACTGCTTTTTAAGTATATCATTAAGTTGCTCAAGGATTAAGTTACTATCTGCATCTCTAAAATCTGTCTGTGGTTATGGAGGTAAAAATATGGAATTCAGATTCATTACAGAAAAATAAAAGATTAATGAACTAGACTTATATGTGCTATTTTTCTGAATCCCAAGAAAGCAGATCCAAACAAGGATGTTGTTCTCTCTTCCTGTGGCCAAGGAGGACCCCAGGTACACTTCTGACCACAAACACTACACAGGTTATCTGGCTTCATTTCCCTGCATTATGACTTGACTGCAGTCATCCTGTATTTATATCATTATAGTTATGGATTTTAGAATTTTAAAAAATATATGAATTTGTTGAGAATGACTGAACTCATTGATGAGACTTTCATTATTATTTATATAATACATGGGGGAAAATCCTTGTGAGCTGGCACTAGATTGTTGTGGGATTTTTGTTTTGAAAATCCAGCTACTATATTGCAAGGACATCAAGTCATCTGGTAAAATCCCATAGAGAAGAACCAACATACTGTTCTATGATGATTTCACAGCAACTCTCTATACCCACTGGCATCCACCTATAGTTCAAGCAGGACTGCAGCTTTAGCCAAAAAGTCACTCTAACTGCATAAGAAACCCCAAGAGAAAACTGTTAGGTGATCAGAGATCACAGAAGATAAATAAAATACCTGTTGTTTTAAATCATGACAGGGTGAGGTCCTTTATTTGGCTATAATATATAAATAAGTCATGTGCAACTAAGGAAATAATGACACTGATGACCTATTTGCACATCTCTGAGATACAATGTGCAACTTCATTAAATATGTCTTATGCCGTTAAAATAAATGCATGCTCCACAGATGTGTACTGTGGAGATATGCTACTAAATGAATTTAATGAATCATTTTATGGATTTTTTTCTTGTTCTTTCTAATTTTTTGTCTGTTCACCAATCATTTGCTGCGAGAGATGGTTTCAAGTCCCCACTTTGGTTATGCATTTGCAACTTCAGCTAGTTCTGGCTTTACAATTATGATGTCATCAATCACACACAAATTTATGATTGCTACATTTTCCTAGTCATTGTACTGCTACAAAGTATTTCCTCTTTCAAAATAATACAGTTTCATGGTCTCTGCAGTCCAATATTTTTATGGTTCCTCTAGATTTATTTAAAAAGAAACCTTTTCATGACAAACCCCTTTCTAAACTTTTATTTAAATCTTTCACTATTTCCTTTGATTTAAAATGTCCTTTTCACACGTAACATGTTTTTTTTTTTTGGTTTTTAATGAAGTATTTATATTTGATACAAATTGCTGTTTTTAGATTCACAATTTTCACCTGTTCCATTTTTTCTCTTTTTTGTCAGTCAAGAATCATTATTTTTCTCATTTTTTATTGACAAGGTTGTTTATTGTAAAATATTTTACCATTCATAAAACAGTATGTTCAAAATATATACTATGTAGAATTATTAGCTTTAATTTAAATATTATCACTTTCCAAGTAATTTTACCACATTTGAACACATTATATCTTTATTTTCTCTTGACTTTCGTGTACTGTTTTAATGCATTTTTTCTCTGCTTTTATTTTTCACTCAGTAGTAGAGAATGATTATGTTCTCTATAGTCAATGTTCATTTGATTTACCTTTAGTTACTATTTGATTCATCACAGTTATCAATACTTTCTTTCCCTTTGTACATTTCCATGAGTCAACCTGGCAGACTTTTTCCTCTGTCTGAAAAATATTCTTTAATGTTATTTTAGTGTAGAAATTGTTGCTGGTACATTTTATGTCTTCATGTTTGTTAACTAGAAATATTTTTATTTGTCTTCACCTGTGAATAATACTTTCACTAGGCATAGTGTTCTTGATTGATAGTTATTTTTAAAAAACATTTTTTTTCTCTTTTGGTGAATCATTATACTGTTGAGCATTTGAAGATAATTCAGCTTTTTTTCCCCTCACTGCTCCTCTTAAATACTCTGTTTTTTGGTTTTTAGAATTTTTAGTTCAGCTTGCATAGGTTGGATTTTCTTTATATTTATCCTAAATAGAGCTGTGATTCTTGAGTATGTGATTTGATTTCTTTCATCATCTTTGGAAAACCCTTAGTCATTATCTACTCAATACCAGTATCCCATATTTGGGCCTCCCCTGGTAGCGCAGCGGTTGAGAGCTGGGCTGCACAGCTGCCCACAGCCTCTGCAGCACCAGTTTGATCCCCGGCTGCGGGCGAGGGTCCCACATGGTGCGCAGACCTCTCCTGCCGCGCCCGCTGCTCCCCTCAGCAGTGTGTTTCATCACTCTGCCTGCTCTGCTCCCTGCTCTGGCTCTGATGGATTCTCTCACCCTCCAGCGCTTCTGACTGTACCCAGTACTTGTATAAATAAATAAATAAATCTTTCAAAAAAAATCAGTATCCCATATTTCCTGTTCTTTTGATAATCTGTTTGCTATTAGTTTCTTTTTTAAGATATATTTATTTATATTTATTTGTGCATACAAGAGCTGGGATGCATGCCAGAGGTGAGGGGGGTAAAAAGAGTCACCAGAGAGGGGAGCAGAACAGGTGGATCGACTGAAATACACTGCTGAGGGGACAGCTGGTGAAAGAGGTGTGGTCTTTTGCTGTGCCATGTGAGTTAGCTCCCTGGCCAGGAAATGAACTCATGCAGTAGTGGCTGGCAATAGCTTGAGAGCACTGATGGTTTAACCTCTGCACCACCAGGGAGGCCCCTTGCTGCTACATTGTTTCATAATGCCAGTTGAATTTCTCTCTGCATTTTCTTTTTCCCTCTCTCTGTTTCAATCTAGAGTGTTTCTTCTAATCTATTCTATTCACCAAAAAGCTCTTTAGTTTTCCAGTATGTTCCTAAAGCCATCCATAATTTCTTGATTTCATAGTATATATATATATAACCTATTCTAAAATCCAATTTGTTTTAAATATGTATTTCAGCAATCTGATGAAATTCTCCATCTTTTCATTGATTTTCCTTGACATATTAATCACACATATTAATTTTCAGTATCTGGAACATCTTCAAATTGCTTCTGTTACCAAATTCTTTCTTTACATTTCCCTTGAATGTTTGATAATATCTTATTGTGTGACAGGCACTGTGTTATGAAACAAGGCAGAGGCTATAGATGATGCTACCTTCCTCCAGAGAACATTTACCAGATCCTGTCTCAGACTTTTAGATGAGATAAAAGTCACCTTACCCCATAAACAATTGAGCTGACTTGAGGTTACTTTTTTTTGAAGATTTATTTATGCATACAAGAACGAGGGTATAAGCCAGAGGTGGGTGGGGGTTGAGAGGATTCACCAGAGACAGAGTGGGAAGCAGAACAGATGGATCTACTGAAATACACTGCTGAGGGGAGCAGCGGGTGAGACAAGAGAGATCTGTTATGCCATGTGAGTTAGCTCCCTGGCCTAGAATCAAACAGGAGCTGCAGTGGCTGGCAATAGCTTGATAGTGCTGTGTCTTTAACCCCTGCACTACCAGGGAGCCCCCACTGAGGTTACTTTTCATACATTGAGTATTTGATCTACTCAGGACATCTTCCAATTTGTCAGGACACAATAATAATTTATTTGCAGAAAAACTATGTATTCAGCATTGTGTGTTTGTCAAAATCTCCATTAAACATTCCAGCTATTTTCCACTAGTATTCTTAGCATCTGCCCCAGTGTGTATTTTGAATTGGAAAATAATACGAAGGGAAAGCCAGGCAGAGTGTCATGTTCAACTTTCTCTACACATTTCTTCTCTCCAGGCCCTTGGCTATATAAGTTTTGTCTGCTGAGATAACCAAGCCCAAAAGATAACCGAGCCCAAAAGATAACCAAGCCCAGATCCCATTTTTTTTTTAAGCTATCTGTTTCTATGAAATTGCTAAAAGCTCTTTGGCTTCTCTGCATCACAGTAGCTGTCCTACACCAATACCTTAGCCTCACTCTCTGTCCCTTAAGGCTTGGAAAAGGCTCCAAAGACAAAAATGAAGTGCTTTTTCAGGCTCATCAAAATAAATTCCCCCTCTTTCAAGGGTTATGTTTCTTCTTGTCTTGGATGTCTCAGAATCTCTGGCTTTCCTCACATGCATGTTTCTGTTTGTTTTATATTTTCCCAACTTTTCTTACTCTATAACAAAAATGCTGTCTGAAGGAAAGCTGTACAAACATAACCAGAGACATTCTAAGTATGTCTGCATTTAATTCAAATTTCCAGACACCATTCACAAGAAATATTGTTAAATACTGAGATTTCAGCATTTCCAGATAAAGGAAATACAGTTTTTTGATTTTCAATAAAATGTTAGTCATTTATATAGTATCAGAAAGTGACTACTTTTTCTTTTTTAACAATAATAAGTCATTTTCTCTTTGTGGGGCATATTATTTGCAACACTGCTGTTTTATTTCTTGAATAGAATTAGATGAGTGTCTTAGAATATGTTCTAGAAAAAGTCCATTTTTAATTTATTTGTAAAAGTATAAATTAATTGACAATGACACACAATTAAGTGCCTCTAAGAGACGTAGGATTAGTATGTGGTAGAGATGAGTTGACTAGTCCTCGCAAAACAAAGGGATGGTGAACAAGTAAAGCTGGAAATAATCACAGACCTTGGCACTGGCAGGTCCCAAATTAGTATAAAATTAGTATAAAATCCATAGCTTATCTTTCATTAAATATCATCCCTCATAGGTCACAGCTTTGTCCAGATGTTTGGCAGCTAAGTCAAAATCACAACAAATTCTTATCTTTAGCAAATATGAACTAACCCATATAAAATTTTCACAAATAAAGAATTTGGGAGGGAAGTTCAATCTAAGGTTATTCAATCTGAGGGTATTCTCTTTCCCCCCTTCTGTTAGTATCGGTCCCTAAATAACTCCAGTGTGATTTTAAGAATTACATCAACCATTGGACATTATTTTAACTTTCTTGGTTGTTATAAAACAAAATTTAGACATCGTTGCAAATAGATTCCATTAAACTTAAAGTTATTCTTATTTAATAACTTTTAAATAACAAATTCTAAGGAAAAAAAATCTTATAACAGTTTCTACAAAAATATCATGTTTTATCTACTCTGAAACTTATTGTCCATTTAACTTTTAAAAAAATATTAGCAAAATAGTCTCAGGACTATATCTCCTCTCTCTCTCTCTCTCTCTCCTGCTTTCTGTATCATTTTTGTAGGTAGTCCAATTTTAAAACAAATTCTAATTCTGATTTATTTCTGAACAGTATTTTGCTGTACCTTGTATAAATAATCCATTTCTCTAACCATTTGGGAAAACACATATTTCCCTTGTTTTGAACAAAAAAATATCAAACTGTGAAATTAATATTATTAAAAACATCAGTAGTAGATACTGAAAAAAGGCCAGATGTTACTAATATATCAAAAAATAAATTTTAAAAAAGTTTAAAAGCTAATTTTGTGGGGAAAATAAGAGTACATATAATGATAAAGAAGAAAGGAATAAATATTTTAAAGAGTCAATGTAAATGAACTCAGAAATAGAATTTATGTGAATGATTATGATGCTTGTTTCAATAACTTTGTAGCATTTCCGTGGCATAGAAAAATACATTTCTGTAGAGTTAAGGAGAGAGAGCAGGGAGATGATTAGTTAAAATGAGAAGGGAGGTGATCACTCTATACGCCGAAAGAGGTTCTTTTGTACACACTTCAGTAATAGTAAATATGTAGAACTAATGAAGATCTAGAATTTGATAAATTTTTATTTTGTTAAAATAAAAGAACCACCATTACTTTCTCCTAACTCTCAGAAAGTATAATGATACTGGTTAAAAACATTTTTTCAGTAAATATATGCAAATGCTTCATTGCAATGAAATTGTTTTCGGGTACATAGAAACTTTAGAATATTCTAGTGTTGCCTGTGCCATCTAAAGCATTTCACAGGGGCTAAATAACCTAGCCCTATCATTTTATATATTTTCCCAGTTGGTTCAAATGAAAGTACTTTCTGGATCTGATCCAGGGATCCACAATGCACAATACAAGAAATAAAAGTGTGCCCTTGCTTTCCTCCAGATGGATTTCTGGATATGAGTTTCATCTCTTTCAGCATCAAATGTTAAAACCTGCAGTAATCACAATGCAGATGTGCAACAAGACAGTTTTAGCTACAGTCTCATGAATAAAGTACAGCTCCTTTTTATATGAAAAAAAGTTTGGAAGAAACATACTGTCTACTGTCTATTTACATTTTAATGCAAAATGGGGTTGGGGTTATATTTTCTTTATATAGAACTAGTTCCCCAGCAAAGTATTGTTGATGTAACCGACATTTTGCCTTAGTGACTCTTGATCATTTATATATATATATATATATATATATATATATATAAAATTTGGGCTTATGTAACCCTCTGCTATATTTAATTTTGCTTTGAGGCTTATAGAATTAGCCCTGAGAGTATATGTGTAACATGTAAATAAGTGGTTTACAAAATGCCATAAAGAAAGGATCGATGCCAATAGAGCAAGGGAAATATTTTCAGACTTTTTATAACTACTATTTGCAGAGCAGTTGGTAAAGAGAAGCCGGGTGGCCACCCACTCATTTAATTGCATGATGGCCTTAAATTTGGGGTAATTTTAAATAATAGTGTCTCCAATATGTTTTAATATGTTCCACTCCAATCAGAGCCTTTATTTTTCCTTTGAAGTAATATAAACCTATAAATCCTCTTCCATGTGATCATACTTCCCTTTATATAACTAACATTTATGAATTTTAAAAATAATTCAAGCAGTTGCATCTGTATAACTTCTCCACTGCAGTTGAAATCTCTTTCTTCTTTAGTTACACCAATCATCACCCAGAGAAACTCACAATCTTGAACTGAGTGCTCACCATTGCCTGCATATCACTAACATTTTCATATCTATGAATTATTTTGGATGTTTGAAAATGATTTTGAAGGGCATAGTATTTCACACACATGTACACACATGTACATGCACACACACATATAATTCTGTAACTTTGTTTCTTTGAAGCAATTAATTTATAGAGAGATTAGCCACATTAAAGCTCTTCTAAGCATATACAATGTTGTAAACCAATGTTGCCTCAAAAACACATGTGCGTGTAATTAAAAAGATGCTAACATTAAAAAAAAATGTCACTCAGAAAAATCTTTATTTTGAAATAACTTTAGATATTCAAATTATTTTAAAGTTATTGCATAAAGTTCCTATAAATCTTCATTCAGCTTTCCTTATTTTTAATAATTTGACTAATAATTGTGCATGATCACAACTGAGAAATTAATATTGGTCATACACTCTTAACCACAGACTTCAGATTTCACCACATCTTCCACTAATTCCATTTTTTTTTCCAGAATACTGTGTTGTGTTGCATTAAGTTGCTACATTTTAGTTTTCTCTCATCTGTGATAGTTTTTCAGTATTTCCTTCTTTTCATTTCCTTGACACTTTTGAAAAGTAATGGTCAAGATATTAGGAACATCTACCAATTTGCTTTTGTTTTCAGTCTGGTTACCTGGATTTTGGGAGAAGTGCTCTTCCATTGTATCATATCAGTAATATATGATATCATTTTGTCTTACTAGATTTGATCATTTGTTTATGGTGGAGTATTATCAACTTTAAAGGTGATAATGCTACCTTTTTTTACTCTGGATGGCAGAAATTGGCATTCCTATCAATTGTGAGTTTGTTTGTATTTCCTAAGAAACACGGATTACACAGATATGATAAAAAAAAGATCCTATATGATCTTCAGGAATTTTCAGTTTTTATACATTTATATCTCTAAAGTAACTGAAATTGATGATTATAACTAAACATCAATTATTAAATGATACATTATTAATTAAATAGATCAAATGTGGGCCCTCTGTGTTGCTTACTTTCCTGTGGGGTTAAGTTGAAAACAATAAATAAAAAATCTGTATAATGTACTATATCATATGCTCTTAATATGAAAATTAATTCAAGAGTAGATAAAGACACTATAGGCACTGAGGGATTGTTTAACAGAACTATTAGCCTAGATTTCTTATAGAAAAGGTGCATGGTTCATGGAGTATATTCAGGCTAATGTTTACTCCTATAAAAAGCATTTTCCAACATACATTGCAGAAGACATATATTTTCCATATGTGTGAGATAAAAGGGTAGTGTATGTATATCTCTGAGGAAGAGCATTTGAGTCAAAGGGAATGATATATGCAAAGATATTCAGGGAGGACCCATGTCCTATGTATTTAAAAATCACCAAAAATTCACTGTGGCTCACAGAGTGTGAACAAAGAACATAACGGAAGGAAATAAGATCTGACAGTTAAGAAGATGGGACAAATCTTAAAGAAATTTGGAAGGATTTATACAGATTTTTGCTTTTACTCTGGGTGAACTGAAAAGTGTTAGACAATTTTGAGCAGCAGTGGGACAAAATATGACACGTTAAGAGTGGACAAGAGAAGTAGAAGAAACTGGAAACCGATAGAAAGGTCATTGTTACAATCTATGTGATGGAGAGTGGATTTCATGTTACATGTTCCATAAGATTGCTGATGAATGTCATGTGGGGCAAGAGATAAAGAGAAAAAAGGACACCCCCAATGACTTTGACCACATCCGAAGAATGAAATTGAAGTTTACAGAGCTAAGAATGATTGCATAATAAGTAGGTTTAGGGGAAAGATCAGGGTTTCAATTTTGAACAGCTTATGGTTCTTTAGACACTTAAGTGAGGATATCAAATACGCAGTTGAAAACTGGAATTTAGCAAGGCAGTCTAGGCTTGACACATATCTCTTAATCCTGGAGAGAGCATTTTTTATAGTACATTCCATAAGTCTCTAGTTGTACTGCAGGTTAATAAGCACTAAAGATGCAGCTTATGTAGTCAAAATTACTGGGAAATGTTGAGTTACTATAAACTTTTAATAAAAACTTTATCTTCTTTGATTGCTAAATACTACATCTGAGAGGAGAAAGCATGCATTGTACAAGAAGGGAAAATGATGTAAAATATATAAAAAATAATAATAATAAATAAATAAACCAAATTTTAAAAATAACAACATTGTGTCTCAGAATTATTAATATGTGATTTTGATACCTAAAGAAAAATATATAAGAATTAGATTGTCCAGGCCTCCCCATGGTGCAGTGGTTGAGCTCTGGGTTGCAAAGCTGCCCACAGCCTTTGCAGCGCGGGTTCAATCCCCCGCCACCTGGTGAGGGTCCCAAATGGCCCACAGACCTCTCCTGCCGCCTGCTGCTCCCCTCAGCAGTGTACTTTGTCATTCTGCCTGCTCTGCTCTCCGCTCTGACTCTGGTGAATTCTCTCACCCTCCCGAGCTTCTGACTATACCCAGTGCTTGTATAAATAAATAAATAAATCTTAAAAAAAAGAGGGGCCTCCCCTGGTGGTGCAGCAGTTGAGCGCTAGGTTGCGAAGCTGCCCACCTCTGCAGCACAGGTTCAATCCCCGGCCACTGGCGAGTATCCCACTTGGTACGACAGACCTCTCCTGCCACACCTGCTGCTCCCCTCAACAGTGTGTTTCATCACTCTGCCTGTTCTGTTCCCTGCTCTGGCTCTGGTGAATTCTCTCACCCTCCCGCGCTTCTGACTGTACCCAGTGCTTTTAATAAATAAATCTTTAAAAAAATTATTAAAAAAAAGAATTAGATTTCCCAATTGTTTTCTATCTAGAATCCATCTTTTCCAGGAAAATATTCAGTTATTTTTTAAAGGTTTATTTTATTTATTTATTCATACGAGAATGAAGGTGGAGACCAAAGGTGCAGGGAGTGAGAGGATTCACCACAGAGTGTGGAGCAGAACAGGTGGATCTGCTAAAATATACTGCTGAGGTGGAGCAGTGGGTGAGACAGGAGAGGTGTGCTGTGCCATGTGGGTTAGCTGCCTGGCAGGGGATAAAACTCATGCTGCAGTGGCTGGCAATAGCTTGATACCACTGAGAGTTAACCCCTGCACCACCAGGGAGGCCTATCTGGGGCTACTGCTTTGAAAGAAACACTTTCTGAAAAACTCTAACAACCCTGAGAGTATTATCCTTATTTGAAAACTGAGAAAATAAAGTATATAGAGAAATTGAATAGTTGTTTAAGATCACATTATTGAGCCTCCCCAGTGGCGCAGCCATTGAGCGCTGGGTAGCAAAGCTGCCCGCAGCCTCGGCAGCGCCGGTTCAATCCCCGGCCACCGGGCGAGGGTCCCACATGGTGCTCAGACCTCTCCTGCCGCCCGCTGCTCCCCTCAGCAGTGTACTTCGTCACTCTGCCTATTCTCTCTGCTCTGGCTCTAGTGAATTCTCTCACCCTCCTGCACCTCTGACTGTACCAAATGCTTGTATAAACAAACAAACAAACAAACAAATAAATAAATAAATAAATAATTTTAAAAAGATCATATTATTGAGGTTCAGTCTCAGCTGAATTGATGCTTAATTGAACTCATGGAAAAGAAGGGTCACAAAATAGGTTCATATGATTTTACTCTATAGATTAGGATAAACAGAACTAGATAAGCAAAATGTCAGGACTTGACTCAAGCTGTCCAGGGAATGGAGTAGAAGCCCCAGAGTATTAATAGAAACAAGTCAGAGCATATGGTTTGATACTATTTACTTCTGGCTTAAAGTATTTTGATAAATGACAACTATATAACTCAGTGGTACAGAGCTTGGAGAATACCTTTGAATAAGTAAGGAAAATTTATAACATATACAAACTATGTGAGTGATTGGAAGTTTTTGCTATCTGAAGTTAATAAGTATATATTCAGCTAGGGAGGTCTTGAGATACAAGTCAATACAGCAAATTTTATTCAATTAGATACGTGGTGGCAGAATTGTGGGTAGTGTTAAATACCTTTGCACAAAAAGGAATACAAAGAGCTGTTTGAAAGCAAGCTTTGAGGAAATGACTGTACTTTTTGATAGTTTTGAAACTGTGTGTAATTATTATTCCCTCAAATATGACCTGCGGTTTCATGGAGGTGGAAGTATATCAAAGTGGACTGCAAACAGAGCCCTGCCCCCACCCCAGTTGTTCTGACTGTTGCTAAATTTCACAGGTTTTAATTTTGAATCTTAAACTGTAGGCTATTTTCTAGTAATTCACTAAGTGATTAAGCATTACTAAAATTTGCTAATCATAATCTAAAGTTTACCACATTGCTATCATTTACTGGAAGTTTAAATTCCATGTTCTGCAAACAAGATAGACACTGCGATGTTGGCACAGTGTCAAACTACATGCAGGCAACAGAAACACTGGAATATTTGGTTTGCTGTTTTAAGCAATAGGAATCAGTCTCTTCAGAAAGTATATATAGTACTACGCTTATATCACACCCTGCGCAGACTTCCCAAGACAGTAGATATTTTATTCACCAGACATCTACTTACTAAATATACAAATTTAACTTAGACTCTAAATGTTCCAAGCTCTACTACCTATATTATAACAAAGTAACTTAAAATATACTTATGAAATGCACTTTTTGACCTATATGAGGTGATGGATATTGACTCATTGGTAAAGAGTTATTTTCTAGATTAGCATTACAGTTTAAGACCAAGAAGTTTGATGGCATGAACATGATTTTAAGTTCTAAACTTATCATTGATTATCTGTTATTATTTATAATTAGTGTTCTCAAATATGGTTAGCTTTCACTAAAAATTTGGAAAACAAATTTAATAAATAGACTTATTTTATAATTACCTGTTATCTATTTACTATCTATTATGCATGGTCAGCTACTTAACATTATTAAATATCATTTTTTTTATTTTTTAATATAGAAATGAATAATTGTCTCATTTTGGAGTTTGGTTAAAGGAGACCCACTTAGCACATTACGTAGGAAACAACTCATAGATGTAAGCTAAAGAAGAAATCCTATTTACTATGGTAAATCTTGAGATATCTGTTTAACTGTAAAAAATTAGGTTTTATCTAAAGGGAATTTAAGACACTTAAGTGTATTAAACTCACTAAAAGTGCTATGAAAATGTGTTGTTGGACTTATCTCTACTTTAGTTATTGGTCATTCTTGAACCACAGATCACATGGCTCAGATGCTCATGGGGAAAACTGATAAGACAAATTTAATCAAGATATCATATTAAAATTCTGACTATCAAAAGATAGTCACCTCTACAAGCTTTGTATGACTGCTAATAAGTTAAGAACCAGTTTTGGTTGACTGGTTAGCTTTTAGAGATAAGTAGTTGTTAATACATGAGATCAACTGGATTGTAAAAAGCCTAGAATAAAGCAATTATATAAAAGGGAATGAAGCCGGAATATGATAGGTAAAATATGAAAATTACTCATTTTTTAAAAATTTATTAAAATATCAAAAATATTTCTTCTATTTTACTTTGTATCCTCAAGTAAATAAATAGTAAAACAATTATAAATCATTTTAAAAATTATTGCTTTTGCTTAAATCAAATAAAAATGTGCTTTCTTTAGAGGAAGATGACAGCACATTATAATAACAATAAGGTAAAGCTTGCTGTTATGACTTCTATACAAATTTAATTAGGAAAAATGGCTTATGTAATAAAAAGTTTTCATTGAAACCTCATTTATGTTATTTCCTAGGGACTCTACCAATTAAACAAAACAGATGCAAGAGTACTTGATCAATATAACCCAATGCAAGAACCGAGAGGCGGGAAAATTGTTCCTAAACATTGAACTATAATATGAAACAAAATAATTTGCCATTGAGACTTAGCTGAACTTTATCTCTGATTCATGTACTCCCACCTCTACCTCAATATTGATCTAATAATAAAAATTTCAGTTAAAACAAATCACAAATCATTGGTATTATTAAATTATTAGGGGTGGAAATCTAGCAAGTCATTTTATTGAAATATGCCAGACTTTAAACATCTCTTTATCAGGTTACTATTGAATAAAGTAGATGATGTGCATACCATCCATCAGAGACAGCCAATGGCCTTCAAACAGGTAAGATATCAATCTTCCCATTTTATATTGAGGCACGCAGGCGCAAAAAGATTAATAGGTTCACACCTCCAGCCAGTGGGGCTTGACTATATCTACTATCCCTAGCAGCAGTGATCAGGTTAATCAAACATATTTCTCAAAGCTTGGCAGTACGAGGTCAAAGGACTAAACAGACATGGATAAAATAAAATTATAAGGGGTAAAATTCCCTTTATTCTCTAATTTTTATTCTCAACTTCTACAGACTCAAAACTGTCAAGGGGAAATCCTACTGCAACAATATTAATGTATTATACTCAGAGGCTGTTTGAAGTTAGAAGGGGATTCCAACTCTCAAGTTAAGTGTTCTTCTGCCTTATTTACAGATATTTTACCATGGTGAAACAGAAACCAATGCTAGTCTTGACATTAAGTGATCATTGCTACAATTGCATTTTCTTCCTTAGAACAGCACTTCTTAAACAGAATGGAAAAGGGCTGCCATCACATATTTTTTATTAGAAAAGATGTTCCAGGAAAGAAAAGAAATGTGAATATGAAGCAAAGCTCTCATTTTCACTTGCAAACATCAGTGGTTCAGTGCTGATGATGAAGAAAGATTTGAAAAGGGGGGGTATGGAAGATAAAACGGAATACAAAAAATCCATGGGATATAGTAGATACAAAAGGAGAAAGAGAAAAAACAAAGATACAAATGTAAAAAGAAGAGGGAAGAAATACAAATCAAAGAGGAGTAGGATACAGAAAACAGAAGGAGAAATCAGGGAAGAAGCAAGAGCTAGCAAGACAGTGAAATGTGAAGAAGAACTGAAGCCAGAAATAGATTTTGAAGAATAATTTAAATTGGTCTTAAAATATGGTAGCATGCCGTTGAAGAACTGGAGACCAAGAAAGAGAATGTAAAGAAACTCAAGTTGCCTGTTTTTAATTCATTATAAATTAAATATAATAAAATAAGTAAAAAAGTATCAATTATTTACACTATTCCTTAGTTAAATCTAATATTAAAATTTAGTGAAGAAATCCAAGCAAACTATTCAGCAGAGTGCCTGATACACAGTAGGTGCACAATAATTGTTGATTACTGTCATTTTTTTATAATCTATAATCTATCTTAGAGTTTTGCTAAACTGTGAATAACCATGGAAATAATACTTTTGAGCAACCATATATTCTAGGCACTGATCTGCATATCAAAAGACACTGAATACCTTATAACACGTACATACAAAATTTTAACATGTACATACAGAATTCTACGAAGATTTAATCTAAATTCTTAATGTAAGTTGATTTCTTGCTAGTAAGTAATTTTATTGACTAAATATGTAAAAAAAAAAGACATGCTATCCATAAACAGATACATTACCAGAAAAATTTTAGTTGTAATTTCAGAAAAACAAGTCACCAAAATTTCAGGTAGACCCAAGTTACCCCCTACATAGCTCTCTAACAGATGTCATTCCTTGGATTTGAAAAGTTTCTTCAAGGAAATGGCTAATTTTTATACCAATAAAGTATTTCTTGATAGGACTAATATTTGAGTTATTTTTCCCTTGTAGTTCAAGAAATGTCTTGAGTTAAGAATTATGCAGGTATTCTAATGACTGTTATTTTCAGCGGTAGCATTCACATTTTATATGTATCAATTCAAAGACACAGGTGCAACATTTGCTTGTCAATTATTAACAATCAGTGAGAGGGCTCTTCAAGCCCATTTCCTTAAAGAACTTTTAATATGCTAAAGAAAAGCAGCTGAAGGGAGACCATATTATCTTTTGTTACACAAATAATTCTAAGATAATAAACGACATGATTACAACACAATTATTAATGATAAAATGGTCAGCAGGCAAGTTGAAGGCATTTTAGAATGGGGAACTGCATTGATTCACTGTGGAGTTCAAAGCCTATCAGCCTTAAATGCAGTGTGTTTTTTCTTCTACTAGAGGTCATTGAAACTGGCCGCTCTGTGGCTGGTTTGCTGTTTCTTAATATAGCCTTAAAACTAAAAAGTTGAAAAGATGATGATTTTTACTCAACTATACAGCATCTCCAAGTTAATAGTTTCTTTTCCTTTACCTCTATACAAGTTTTGGAAAGCTCACCTTGTTCTGTAGATACTTACCACTGTTTTGTGTGTTCTGAATTATCAGGTACTGTTTCAGTTTTGCGATTCAAAAGGAAAGGAAACACACTTCCTGGGGACCAAGCACTATGTTAAACACCATTTCTCTATATCTAATGTTCACAATACTTTTACAAATTGAGGACTTTGACCTGTTTAACAAGTGAAGAAATAGTCTGGAGGCTGGTGAGTTTCCCAAGATCACTCCACATCTTGATTTTGGAGTTTTGATGCTTTTGAGGATACCATTTGCTTCATAAGCAGCAGACAAGATCATGAACTAACACAAAATTTTATGGAATTCAGATTTCTTTATTTTCATATACTGCAACTTATAAACCCTTTCATGTTGGGCTTGTCAACATAAATAATATTCTCTGTTAACATTTGGAGCCTTTTTTGTATTATCTATGATTTGAAATATATGTCTGTGCACTGAAATGATACATGTAGGCAATTTACTTTTAGGGATGATCCAGATCAGCTTAACCTCTATAAAAAGAGTATAATCCACAGGCAATCTGTCACTACTCCTCAATTAAAATTCAATATTTAACCAATCAGCATATGAGTGCCCAAGAATGGGCATTATCAGTAAAAAAACAGCACTGCATTTTGTGATAGGTTGACTTTTAAAGATGGGATATTCCTGTAAATTTAAGATATTCAGATTATTTTGGATTGGATGAAAATATTTTGGAGGTATCTCCCAGTTTGTACAGACAGTGTAAGAATCGCATGGACCATCTAGATTTTGCTCTTTCATATGGATCACAGCTCTGACTCCTAAACAGGCCAGCTCTGGAAGATTTGTGATACTGGATGCCAATAATAAGGTACATACATTCTTACAAAATTTTGTTCTATTTTCTACAACTGCACTTTTATGAAAGATGAGGTTGGTGCTACTGAAAGGTCAAAGTGCAGGGAGTTTATCCAACAGCTTACTCATAAATATTTGTTTCAAAAGCATCTTTTTTGAGGGAGGAAATCTGCACTTGAATTTTGTGTTTTAACAGGGTGTTGGGCTAAATTCATTCATCTCAAAGATTTTGGGTAGGAACTATCTCTCAAAAAATAACTTCAGAAAGGTACAGGGTCAAATTGCCTTAGGGCAGTTAGCAACAATTTGTTCAAGGACACATGAGATGCTTTGAATATATTCAGCAGCCAGAATCCATGCTAAGATATCTGTTGGAGGTGGAGAGAACTTCAAAAACGATTTTGTTTCTGCAGTGTAAAGCACCACAAAGTCTACCCTTTAACTGTAAATTTTGTATTTTCTTTTTTAAACCCTTTGCTTTTAATGACATTCCCTATTATGCAGACATACTTATACCTCATAAAGCAATTTACTGACTAAAGAATTCCTTATCACTCTTACTTTCTTACAGAAGGACTAGAGTTTTCTAATTATGACAACACGGAGAGAGAAAACATCTGTGCTGTCAATGCTGAACAGCAGCCACTCTCAGTAAGTGGAGAAAAGAGCTTTCATATACTTTAAATATTTTAGGGATTAAATGAAAGTTTGCTATTGATAGCTCCTTGAGGAGTCACTTGGGAGACACAGGAGAGCCTGGATGTGCATAACAGAACACATGGAAATTTAAGAATAAAGAATAAAAGAGGCATTTATTGTACAATGAATTTTAATAGTAGTTCATAGCTCCCTAAATTAGGTCTGATAAATGGTATTTGATATATGAAGAAACCTTTCCAATCTATCCTATAGGCTTAATTATTGATTAGTTAAGACATGACAAAATACAAAGCATTAAATCAAATCAGTAGAACCTCTCACCTAGTCTGAAGTTGGCTGTGGCAATGCCAGACAACATTCTCAAAGCATGAACACCTGCATTGCTCCCTGTATCTTTTCAGAAAAATCCTTCAGAAAAGAGACTTAATGATGATGTTGTTACTGTTACAGAGTATAAGCCCCATAAAGATAGGTTCTCTGACCCACCTAATGAAGGGCAGAGCAGAATGGGGTGAGGGAGAAGCTGAAGAAAACTTGGAAAAACTGGGGGAAAGACTTGGAGGAGTCATGGGGAGCAGAGACGTGATGAGTTAGTCCTGTTTCTCCTCAGCTTTGGGCTTGTATCAGGGACTTGGGGAACTTGGAGGAGAAACATGTAAGACACTTGGAAAAGACATGGAGACAGAGTTGTGGTGAGGCTGACAATGGCATATTTTACCTTGATTTGTACTTTGATTTTACTCTGTTTGTTCCCATTAGCCCAGCCCCTTCCACCTTTTTCCTATGGTTCCTGTCAGAAGTACCTTAGATTTTTGGCAAGCTTTTCAGGCCTCAATGACCCTACTTTGGGCCAACCCTGCATAGCTGACATTTAAGCATGAAAGGATGGGTAACTTTGAATGTTCTATTGGTAAATTGATAATTGAATGCACACAAGCCAATTAAATTTCCTTCACACTAAAAGTATGCTTTGTCTTTAGGCAGTGGATGGCAGAACCCATTTAGAGCATGCAGATTTCAGGGTTCAGGCTATCCCTCTGTTCTGCACACTAACAGTTCCACATAGTTTATTCATCACCCTCTCTGGGTATGTAAATTGTCTCCTCTTTCTAGTTGGATCCTATCTCTACGGCAACTGCTCAGACTTACTTCTCAGATATCAAGTCAGCTGCATGGAACTTGGGGCAATCATGGTGCTAGTGAGCAAAGAGAAACAACTGCTGTCCAATAAGTCAGTGGCTACCCCCTTAGCCACTCCTTTAGTAGGTCATTAATGTATTATAAGTACACAAATGAGCAGATGAGTAGGGAGCAGTCCTACTCTCAAGTTCTCTTAAAAGTTGGAATTCATAATTGCAGAAAATACCTCTAGGTTTCATGTACTATAACTTCCTCAAAATGAAGACACAGTTTTCACACCAATTCATCTCTACTAACTTTAAGAGCGATAGCAAATACTGAATTGATTTTAAAAAAGACTATATGGGCCTCCCCGGTGGCGCAGTGGTTGAGCCCTGGGTTGCAAAGCTGCCCATGGCTTCTGCGGCGCCGGTTCGATCCCCGGCTGCTCCCTGGCCACCAGAGGAGGGTCCCACATGGTGCACAGACCTCTCCTGCCACCCGCTGCTCCCCTCAGCAGTGTACTTCGGTCCTTCTGCCTGCTCCGCTCCCTGCTCTGGCTCTGGTGAATTCTCTCACCCTCCTGCGCTTCTGACTGTACCCAGTGCATATATAAACAAAACAAACAAACAAATAAATAAATAAATAAATAAAAACATGCCTCTATTTAAAATAAAATAAAATAAAATAAAGCCTTTTAAAAAATAAATAAAATAAATAAAAAACACCATATGCATGCTGTTTACAAACACTTCGAGATCTTAGCTTTTAGCTGGAAGTTTATTATTATAATAGAGATTGACTATTTTTCCAAATGTTTTAGCATATACTGTACTTATATCTCACTACAACATGCCTGTCCCTACATATAAAATCCACATAGGTTCCAAATACAGTTCCATGGTATATACTTAGTTACTTGAATCTTCCACACCCTAAATACATACATTTATAATTTTGAAAATTTGTCAATAGAAAAAAATTTTGTCCAGATCATTTATCTGGTTTACTCAGAAGTTTTAAAATGAGACTGTTCATATTATATAGCATAAAAACTTTGACTTTTTTCTTTTTTATTGAAGTAGCAATGGTTTAGAATATCTTTCCATTGTACTGACTATATGTAAACATCTGTATTTATATCATGCTCTTTGCCAAAAATCTAGTTTTCATTCATCATCATGGAATTGACCCCGATTTTTATGTTTGAAGATCTTTTTTTTCTTAACATAATATAGAAAATTGTTACAAACTAAAAGAATGAGGAAACATAAATATCCATGTAAAATTATAATGTATTCTAATGCAAAATATCATTGTAATTATGAGTGCATTTATCCCTACATATTATTTACTCTAGGTCTATGCATAGGTTAAAACTATCTCAATCCTTTAAAGCTTGGTATTTTCATGACACATGTAAAGTAAGTGTATTACATTAATTGCACCTTGTGTATACACATTCTTATTGACTTTGATTTATTAGGCATTGATTTCCTAACTAACTTCCAACCTGTCAATGGCTACCCCCTCAGCCACTATGTTAGTCTGTCATTAATGTATTATAAGTGCACAAATGTATTATAAGTATACTGATTATATGTAAACATCTGTATTTATGTCACACTCTTTACCAAAAATCGTATTCTCTTTATCAGTGCACATGGAATCGTGTGCAGACCTTTTTTTGAGCTCTTTCAAATAAGAGACATCATGGGTAGATAAAGTGAGGTCATAGCAGAAAAAATACTGGGTCTAGGGTCAAAAGATCTGGATTTGGCTTCTTAATCTTCCACTATCTCTCTATGTGCTAGCACTTCCCTGCCATGAGCCACAGTCCCTCATCTGTAAGTTGGAAATAATGATACTAAGCTCATTTCTATACAGAATAAAAAAGGTATGTGTTCAAATACTAATGGCTTGGGATTTGTAATATATAAGTATTAGGCATTTTTTTTTCTTTTCTAGTCTTCATATAGCTTTGAAAATTTGATGATAAACCAGAAGCTATTCAAGTTGTATATCAGATTCCTTTCATATATCAGCATTTACTGAATGCTTAAAATGTGCCAGACTCTTTGCTAAGCACTTTATTTGAGTGATTTTATTGAAAACTCATTAAAAATCATAAAGAAAGCATTATGATTTCCATTTATATTGAGAAAGTTAAGTCACAACAAGCTTAAGTAATTTGCCCAAATGTTGGAACTAACATATTAAAATGTACACAACCATGTTCTGAATACAGGGAAAGACACTGAATTATGGTGACTGGCTAGAAAAAGAGAAGTAAATATTTCACAGCAGTAGTGATTATCTTAAGAAATAAAAAATTCTCACTTATTGGCAGTGTAGGCAAATTAAGGATGGGAATAAATAAAATGTTTTGAGATAAACATGAAAACAAATGAAAAATATATTGAAACAAACAAACAAAAAGAATTCTGGTTCCTGGGATTTCATTTGCAAATGTAGGTATATATAATCACAAATTTCAGGGTTTGCAGGTCTATAGGTTGCTAGTCCAGTGCCTATGGTTTTTAGCTCACAGTTTCATTCCCTTGGAAACAGTATCCAGAAATAGATTTCTAGATCACTCATTTTCAGCTGTTCTGCTCATCTCTACAATGCATGATAAATGGTACTCACAGTTACAATAAATATACAGGAACTTAAGAGCTAAGGCAATAGGGGAAAAGTATGATTATGTGCAATTTTTACAATGTTACTTAAATAATCCTTTTACTCCCAAATAAGTGTTAGTGATATCATTATGTAAAATTCCTGTACTTGTCTTTATTAAGGGGCTGATATCAAAGATATACAAAGCATTCATTCAACTCAACAAAATGAAAACAAATAACCCAATCAAAAGATGGACAGAAGAAATAAATAGCCACTCCTCCAAAAACATACAGGTGGTCAACAAACACATGGAAAAATGTTCATTATCACTGATCACCAGGGAAATGCAAATCAAAACCACAATGAAATACTACCTCGCTCCTATGGGAATGATCCATATCAAAAAGATCAAAAAGCAGCAAATTCTTCCTAAGTAAGATAAGGAAGAAGAAGAAAGACAAGTTTCATATGGTGTCACTTAAATGTAGACTATAGAGAAAGCAAAGAGTGAGATAAAGCCAACCTCAAAACTGATCCAAGAAAGCTGAATACATAACTGAGGCATTCAGAGGGGAAGGGGAAAATGGAGGGTAAGCACAAAGTGGGGAGCAATGAACTATGGTGACAAACTGGGTTCATGGGTCGTAGAACTGTCACGGTAACATCACCTGCAAGGGGAGATCCTATACTTCCAAAATATAAACAACAATGTAAATCAACGTTACCTTAATAAAAATAAAAAATAAATTTAAAAAATGAATAAATACTTAAAAATGAAAGGAAACCACCAAATTTTGTCAATTCAAATTATAATAGTGGCAAGTTCCTCCAATACAATAATAGCCTGTTGGGATGTTGATACTAAAATTTTTCTTCTGTCCTAGATTTCTACAAATCAAATGACAAGTTATAGCAGTTTGCTTTTGATTCAAAGTAGCACAAAATTTAACTCAAATTAACATAAATAAAAACTGAGAATTTACCTTTTCATATAGTCACACTAAGTCCAGAGGTGTGGTTACTTCAGGTATGACTTGGGCAAGATGTACATCATGAGCTCAGTCTCAGATTCTTTTGTCTCCTGTTCCATGATATTTTTCCAACTCATCATCAGAGTATCTCTTCCTCACACTATGCAGCAGGATATTTGTTCTTCTTTCACATTCAACATTCATGGGAATCCACACTGTCAAAGAAGAAACACATTTGTCCCAAAATTCTCAGAAAAGATGCAGAGATTGACTTTGCTGGGGTCAGTATACATCACTTGCCAGGCATGAGTTAATCACTATAAATTTGAATGGAATGAATTGACTGGTTTAACCTAGATCAATCTGTTGTATACCTGGCTTGGGGTAGGGGGGTTGCCAGCTTCCCAGAAACTGCATAGCCCCTACTCACCCTACTATTCCACACAAAGTATTACAAGCTATTGGATAAATGGGAGAAAGACGTTAACCCGGATACATAACCTGAAAAATCTACTATTCATCAATAATTATTCCATTTCTTTGAAGAATGACATTGAAATTTTTATTGGAATAGCAATGAATCTGTATATTGCTTTTGGTAGGATGGCCATTTTAATAATGTTTATTCTTCCAATCCATGAGCAACGGATGTCTTTCTACACCAAAAACCCCAAATAGCCAAAGCTCTCCTGAAAAAAAAAAAAAAAAGAAGGGTATGGAGGCACCACACTCCCAGACTTCAAACTATATGACAAAGCCATAATCATCAAAACTACGTGGTATTGGAACAAGAACAGACACACAGACCAATGGAATCAAATAGAAAATCCAGAAATAAACCCACAGATTTATGGTCAACTAATCTTTGACAAAGGAGCAAAGAATATGCATTGGAGCAAAGAAAGTTTGTTCAATAAATGGTGCTGGGAAAACTGAGTCGCTACATGCAAAAGAATGAAGCTTAACTACTACCTAACACCATGCATAAAAACCAACTCAAAATGGATTAAAGAACTAGACACAAGACCTAAAATCATAAAACACATAGAAGGAAACACAGATAAAACACTACATGATATGCACATCAAAGACATCTTTACAGACACATCACCCAAAGCAGTGATAGTGAAGGCAAAGATAAACAGCTGGGACTACATCAAATTAAAGAGTTTCTGCACAGCAAAAGAGACAATAACAAAAACAGAGAGAAACACCACCGACTGGGAGAACATTTTTGCACACAACACTAATGATAAAGGACTGATCACAAAAATCTACAAAGAGCTGATGAGGACTCAACAAATACAAAGAAAATGATCCAGTCAAAAAATGGGCAGAAGACCTAAAAAGAAACATCTCCAAAGAGGAAATGCAAATGACCAACAGGCATATGAGAAAATGTTCAACATCACTTGTAATCAGGGAAATGCAAATCAAAACTACCATGAGATACCATGTTATACCAGTGAGAATGGCACATATTAAAAAAACTAGCAACAACAAATGTTGGCAAGATTGTGGAGAAAAAGAAACTCTTCTACACTGTTGGTGGGAGTGCAAACTGGCCCAACCATTATGGAGAGCTGTGTGGAGATTTCTTGACCTACTAAACATAGAGCTTCCACATGATCCAGCAATTCCACTCCTAGGTATTTACCCAAAGGACACAGAAACATCAATTTCAAAGAGCACCTTCACCCCTATGTTTATAGCAGCACTGTTTACAATAGCTAAGCTTTGGAAACAACCCAAATGCCCAAAAAATAGATGACTGGATCAAGGAGATGTGGCACATATACACCATGGAATATTACTCAGCATTCAAAAAAGATAAACACATGCAATTCGCAGCAACATGGATGGAGCTGGAAGGGATCATGCTCAGTGAAATAAGCCAGAAAGAAAAAGAAAAATACCAGATGGTCTCACTCATAGCAGGAATCTAGAAAACTTAAATAAGGGACCAGGAAAAAGAATAACTATAAGAAAGAAAATATCAAAACCAACAAACAACTATGAACCAGAGATACTCTATGGGGGATGGGGGAGGCAGGGAAAGGAGGGATTGGGGTCAAAATAAGGGGGTTGTAATTGTATGGAGAATATAAAATAAAAATTAAATTAAAAAATAAAAAAATCTACTCTTGAGAACTTTTGTCTGGAAAGAAAGACTTCCCCTTTTAAACAACCAGATAGAAAATTCTTTCCTTTCTCAAGCCTATTATTTTTTTTCCCCATAGATCCCACTCATAATCTACACATATCCCTTGCAGATTCAGAGAGCAGGTTGTATCCTGTGTGCGCTCTATAAATGATATTTATCAACAGGAAATCATCTCTTTGTTTACCCCCTTGAACAGTAAATTTTGCCTTTTATAATTTTTTGCACTTAAGAAAACAAAACAAAGACTATATTGATACTCAGTTTATTTACTTATTTCCAAGGAAACCTAGTGATTTATGAGAGCCTATGTTGACATTTCATAGAGAAAAGGTATTTCTCATTTTTTAATCAAAATGCATTCAATATTGTGCAGCTTGTAGGATAGGTTATAATGAATGTAACTGGCCTCTTTATATTTTGATAGGGAAAAGTAAACTTTGTCTAACTTATTTAGTGATAAGGCACACTGGAGCCACTGAAGTCTTGGAACCTTGAGTAGAATCATTTTAGTCCTGTAGTTCTTCACAACAGGAAGTCAGAGAAAGTGTTGTCAGTTTTCTTTTCAGTTTATTGAAAGGACTTCCCACTCTGCAGGAGCTTAGACATATAACTACTTGCTTGTGTCTTTCTAAAACTACAAAATGGCATTCCTTTTGGATAAATCATAAGATTCACTTGTCATAGTTCATTCTTTTCAAAGGGTTATGCCTTTCCATATCACTCATCCTATTTTTTGTTTGTTTGCTTGTTTTTCATGGAAAGGAACTATCTCTTCTTTTTCTCTAGTAGGAAGGGAATTTGAACTTAAAGGAAGAGAGAAGTAGGATTGATACTTAGCAGGCTTCTTAGAGTGTTGCTATGAATTACACTGGATACTGACCATGGACAAGTAGTTAGAATTACACTAGTGTTTTTTCTTTACCCCAAACCTCAGAAATGAATTGATAGAGGTGGCACAGGCATTTTATTTCCAGTAACAGATGGTGTGTTCCAATTAGTTGTTAGAACATTTTGAATTGTGATAGGTCTACTACAAAGGAGATTGGTGTTGCCTCAACCATGAATATAAAACTACTCCAAACTCATTTTTGAATGAAAAGCTCTCTTTTATTCCTATAATGGGTAGAATTAGTGATTAAAAGTGGTTTTGCATACACATATACAACATACTTGTAATTAAATTGGCAAAGCATTGTAGGAAAATATCATATATTTCATCAAGTTAACAATGAAACTTACTGAGAACCACCTGAAAAACTTAAATCATAACAACTTGTAAGGGAAGGAAGAAAGATTACAAACATGAGTTTGTTTAAACTGTCATAATTGGAAGTATCAGTGGACATCAGCTGGACAACTTAATCTTTGAATTGACTCAACCCAGAATATACCTATAATATATTAAGTTGACATATTATTGTTTTTAGATTAGGCTATGATTATTTAAAAGAAAATCATATAGCTGACATGTCTTTGAATTATCTATCTTAAATCTTAGTCTTTAAAATAACAGCTTAAAATGATATGAATTTTTTTTTTTTTTTATACAAGCACTGGGTACAGTCAGAAGCGCGGGAGGGTGAGAGAATTCACCAGAGCCAGAGCGGGGAACAGAACAGGCAGACTGATGAAGTACACAGCTGAGGGGAGCAGCGGACGGCAGGAGAGGTCTGCGCGCCATGTGGGACCCTCCTCTGGTGGCCGGGGAGCAGCCGGGGATCGAACCAGCGCTGCAGAGGCTGCGGGCAGCTTCGCAACCCAGCACTCAACCGCTGTGCCACCCGGGAGGGCCATGAATATTTTTTCATTAATAGTTAATAATTATCTCAAATATTAAAATGTCATAGTTCTAGAAATAGTCTCCATTATTTTTAATTGGACCAGTGAAATATAAATTACAATGAGATTAAGATATCATATGAACTAATGAAAAACATTCTTTAATTCATGTTCACTTAATACTCAAAATTCATGATTCTATGATCACAAATTAACGTTTTGTCTAATTACATGTATTAAAAGCTATGTATAAGAAACCATGTTTTTAATACCATGAAATTAAAGAAGAATTTTGAGTGTAGTTAACCAAAATGGAAAATAACTTCTGTGGTAACTTACTAAGTGCTTGGAGTTGAATAGTGTCCTCCAAAATCATATATTAAAGTTCTAATTCTTGTTTTTCAGAAAATTATCTGAGATGTTGGTTGCAGATGTAATTAGCTAGGAGGTCATCCTGCTGTAGTGTAGGCCCTTAATCCTATGACTAGTGTCCTTATATGAAGACACAAGTCACAGGGAAGAATGTGATAAAAGAGGCAAAGATGAAGAAATTTCAAGCTAAGGAAAGTCAAATATGACTGGTGACCCCACTGTTAAGAGAGAGGCACAGAACAGATTCCTCTCTAGAGCTGTTGAGAAATCATGGTCTTGCAAACATGTTGATTTTGAACTTCTAGAAAACCAGTACAAAATTTAAAGCAATTGAAATGTATTGTTCTATTGCTATTGAGGCTCGGGGCTCAAAATCAAGGTTTTAACAGGATTATGTTTTCTTTGAAGTCCCAAAGGAGGATTAGGGTACTCAGGGTAGGACTTAGTCATATCTTGAGGTCTGCCACAACTCACCTCAGAAAAATTTAGTTAATGTGCAACTGAAACACGTTAGATGCCAATTATCTGAACATTTCCAGTGTATACTCTCCAACATCCTTTCTTAAGATAGCATAACATAGAATCTAAATCAGACTCCATAGAATGTGTACAAAATTGATTGCTATATATGTTAAAGTGTCAGTTATAAAAAAATATTGCCAATTAAAATATTACAACACAATGCTTTCTCAGAATTTAAGTTTTATACTATTAAAACCTTTTTGACTTCATTTGGCATGAACTTTTTATATATTACTTTCATGTATATATATATATCCAAAAAAAGCACATATACAATAATTTGGTTAATGAATTCCCAAATTTTTGCATTCCTAGAACCTTACTTATTTCAAATACTATATTTTTTAAAACAAATTGATAGGATAATTGCATTCCTAGTTCACCATTTATATTTCATAACACTAATCTTCTACCCACTTGAAAATAAAATAAAATAAAATAAAATAAAATAAAATAAAATAAAATGAAATAAAATAAAATGCTTGTCCAAAATTCAATCAGAGATACTAGGGTCTTCCCTTTATCTATAGACTTCTTGGTGTTGCCTAGTTGACTTCAATAGGTAACCCCACTGATTCAAAAAAAAAAAAAAAATTAGTGACCAGACTGTTTCACACTTTTCCTTTCCTTAAGAACACCAGTAATTCATCCTGTAGCTGTGAATTAGTAATTGTGAATTTCTAGCTAGTATTGGTAATTTACTCACTTTCTTATCATCAGTTATAGATGATCTTTCCTCTCCCCAACATATTGTATTTCAGAAAATTAGAAGTCGATATTTGAGAATTTATCACCACTAAATTCTAAGTAATGTATTTATTTATTTATTTTTATAGAGGCGTGCTTTTATTTATTTGTTTGTTTGTTTTGTTTATACAAGCACTGGGTACAGTCAGAAGTGCGGGAGGGTGAGAGAATTCACCAGAGCCAGAGCGGGGAGCAGAGCAGGCAGAAGGACCGAAGTACACTGCTGAGGGGTGCAGGGGGCGGCAGGAGAAGTCTGTGCACCATGTGGGACCCTCCTCTGGTGGCCAGGGAGCAGCCGGTGATCGAACCAGCGCCGCAGAGGCCACAGGCAGCTTTGCAACCCAGGGCTCAACCACTGCGCCACCGGGGAGGTCCATAAATTCTAAGTAATGTAAAAATCCTGAATGTATGATTTCTATACCACAATTCCTTATCCTTTCTACTTACTCAAGTATTTCTGTTTTAAATGTTTTTAAACATAATGACCTCCACTACATTCATTCAATCATCAGTGACTTCCTGTTTTCACTTCCATTTCATCCATATTAGTCTGTGATCCATCATTTCAATCGCATCTCTAACACATAATCTAACAAATTGGACTCACAATAAAATTGTAATTCGTTATGTCAAACAGGCTCTAACCACAACTTGGTAATCTTAACACTATGTTTTGTTAAAAAGGTCACATTTTCCTGCAGATTTCCCAGATTATCCTGCTTTGCACTCTCTACCACTGTATCACTTGATGACAATAATTCATATTTCAGTAAGATTTAAATATATAACTTGCATGCCTCTATCCTCCTATCTTCAACGATAAACTAAACTACGCGCATTTTCACCTTCATCTGTCCTTTCATAGTCAATACATTGTTTTTCCAATCAAAGAAGAATTGTTCAATATGTAATCTTTTACCCAGTTCCTGTTGCCTCTTTAAGAAATAAATCCATACCTGACTAATCCCTCTATTCTTTTAAATATTTTAATCAGCCTATAAAGGCATGTTAATGTCTATTACCCTAAAGAAAAAAAATATGAATTTTTTTTCATTTGGTAAATGCCTGCTTCCAGATATTATCCCATTTTCTACCTTCCTTCAAGTCTTAAAACTTTCAAAATTTTTATGCATAGGTTTTATAAACATTCTCATTCCCCATTCATATTTTGACAAATTGCAGAGTAGCTTCTTTTTGTGTCAGTTATGTGCAGAAGTTCTCCTCACTTAAGGGACACTCATGCACATCTTGTTACTTTTACCAACCCTCTGATGGCCACTCAGTTACTATTTTGGGATTAACCAGGTAGGTGCAGTTCTGTGGCTACTGTGCTATCTCTCCTTCCTGAGAAAAAGGCACAGATTGGTGCAAATATTCTCTCTTACAGTTACATAACAACAAAGGTGTCTTTGTCATAACTGATCATGAGCATTGGAAGCTTTTGAAGTGGTCCTTTCTTAAAGTTGATGATTTAAATAGAAAACATCCAGCGACTTTACATATATATATATATATATATATTCATATGTATGCATACATATATAGTCAACTTATTCATTTATTTACTTATTTCTTGTATTTTTTTTTCTTATATCGTGGAATCCTTAGAGTTCTCCCACCACCATGTCACCCATGAACCATCACCTTGTGTTCTTCCCCTCCCTTTTTTTAAAGATTTATTTATTTATACAAGAACTGGGGTACAGGCCAGAAGCGCAGGATGGTGAGAGGATTCATGAGAGAGACAGCAGGGAACAGAACAGGCAGACTTACGAAATACACTGCGGAAGGGAGCAGCGGGCGAGACAGGAGAGGTCTGCTGCTCCATGTGGGAATCTCCCTGGCCAGGGAGATTGTGCTGCAACCCTCTGCACCACCAGGGAGGCCTCCCTCTCTTCTTTTGACCTCCCTCACTTCCCCTCCTTTTCTGTATGCATCAGATCTTTGGTCAGCTTGCAAATTTCTCCTAATAGCAGGGAATGAATATTCAAAACTAAAGGGTGCACTCCCTGCAAACTGGTCCAACCACTGTGGAAAGCTGTGTGGAGATTTCTGGACCTACTAAACATAGAGCTTCCATATGACCCAGCAATTCCACTCCTAGGTATTTACCCAAAGGACACAGAAACATCAATTCCAAAGAACACCTGCACCCCTATATTTATAGCAGCACTATTTACAATAGCTAAGCTTTGGAAACAACCCAAATGCCCAAAAATAGATGACTGGATCAAGAAGATGTGGTACATATATACCATGGAATATTACTCAGCATTCAAAAAAGATAAACACATGCGATTTGCTGCAACATGGATGGCGCTGGAAGGGATCATGCTCAGCGAAATAAGCCAAAAAGAAAAAGAAAAATACCGGATGGTCTCACTCATAGCAGGAATCTAGAAAACTTAAATAATGGACCAGGAAAATGAATAACTATAAGAAAGTGAAAATCAAAATCAACAAAAAACTATGAACCAGAGACACTTTTAGGGGGGCAGGGGCGGGAGGGGAGGGTTTGGGGTCAGAATGGGGGGCTGCAATTGTATGGGGAATATAACAATAAAATTTATAAAAAAAAAAAAAAAAAGAACTGTATTTCAGTCAATCCACCTGTTTGTTCCCCACTCTGTCACTGGTGAATCCTCTCACCCCCTCCCCCCATGCCTCTGGCCTTCTACCCCAGTTCTTATAGGCATAAGTAAATAAATCTTTTAAATAAATAAAAAAAAAAATAAAGGGTGCACTCCCTCTATCAGGAAGGAGGAAGGCATCTGAATGCTTTCTATGTAGATAAACTTCGTTACATTTTCCACTAAATTGGGATCTAAAGAAAAATTTTCTTTGACTTATAAATTCTTCACAGATTTATTGTTTCTTTGTCTAAAACGTATAAAAATAGGTTGCTCTGTTGAGTCTGGTGGGTCCCCTATGCAAATTGTACCTCCACAAACAGATATTAAATTAGTCTCATTTCTTTTAGTCTCTCTTGTACCAGTTTAATAACTAGATCAGTCAAGATGGACTTATAATAAAAAAGAACCCTCCCCTCCCCCACATACCCTGGAGGATGAGATACTTCATGGATGAAGAAAGAGGCCAAAGAAGCTAACTATTCATACAAGCAGTGAGAAAATCTCCTTTAAAGCGGATCCTCAATTCCTATTCACACCAGCGACATTATGTGAGTCAGAGACAACTTTGTTAAACGAGTTCTGTATTTCCCTACACTCAAAATTATGAAGAAAAATAAGGTGATTGTTTTAAAACACTAAGAACTAGGATTGCTTTCACATAGCAGCAAAAGTGCAAAAATAATAACAAAGGAGGATTGAGGATAATTTCAGAGAATGAAAACTTTCATTGTGCATAGATTTTTTTTTTTTTTACCTAAAGCTATCTTAATAATACACCACTTGTGAATGGTTGGTCTACAGATATTTTCATTGTAAATTCTTCTATTTCTATAAAATGTTGATTAGATTATTAATGTAAATTAAGCAGTTGCTTGTATAGTGAAGATAAAGAGAATGACTGTTATAGTGTTTTATGATTTTTAGACATAAAAAGGCAAGATAATGTGATAAATAGAATCATACTGTATTTAGATGTGAATTTTAAACAAAGCTAATTTTATTCATAACAGTTGTTCCAGAAAGATTCTATTTAGAGTTTCTGTGGTTAGCAAGAAACTATCTCACCTCTACAAGCTTACCCGATAAAAATATGCAGTTAGTCATTACTAAACCAACTGATATTAAAATATGTAATGTGTTATATTTTCAAACAAATAAAAACTCTTTTGAATTTTAATTTTGAGAGGGATTAGAAGGTAGTTATTACTAAGAGAGGACTACTAAAAACCAGTAATTTGAATGTCCAAATGTGTATGTCAGTTATAACCTTAGAGAGAACACAGAGAGAGAGTCTTTGAACTGATGCGAGATTTTTAATAAAATTGTTTTGTACTGTTCATCTGTGTCCTATTTACTTCAGATAAGTATTCCAGGACACAAGTTAAGAATAGAGGTGGGTTGCCTGGTTGCAAAGAAAAATAAGTGCAACAACAACTAAAATATAATGCCACTGATATTAGGGTAAGGTTGTGCACAGCAATGGTTGAAAGGAGGAAGGAGAATCAGCAAGCGGGGCATTTCTTTGAGTGTTCAGAATACTCTTCAGACTTTATACCAGCTTGTGGATGAAGACTGCATCACTTAGGTAGCAGCTGTATTACACAAATCCATCCCTCAGTTCAGGAGGATATGAGGGGAGGGTTGCCATCATCAGAAAAGCATGAATATGGGGGCAAAAAATCTTTCACAGATGAAAGGGAAGCAGATTATTTTTAGATTTTTGATTTGTCCATGAAGAACTCCAATAAGGATACTGGTGCTGCAAAATTGAGACTCTCCTATAAGTCACTTCAATACCACCTTCACTTAAACCGGGGATGGCTGTAACATTACCAAGTAAATCATTTTCTGCTAAGAAGCAAAACATTTTGAGTGCTATTACAGTAGGTTCAGATACTCAAAGTCAAGGAAGAGATCAGCCAAACTATGTAAACTGTATTTATAAAATGTGATTTATATACTGAGCCCAGAAAATATTCTAAACTTCACATTTTGTAAAATATAGTTGAATTATTTTTTACTGCAAATAGGGGTACAGCTATTTACTAGGAGGTGCCGGGTTTGCAGTTTTGAAAATACACTAAGGGTAGGACACAGCATTTTTAATGTCAAAGTGGATTTAGTGGGAGATTTTTGATGAGAGAGGAGTCACACTTAGTCAAGGTCTCTTTGTGGGAGACCTCCTTGGTAAATAACAATCCAAAAGTATCACCTTCCAATAGACATTAGGTCACAGATGTGACATGAATCATTCATCCAAGGTCTCCAAAGTCCCTGAGGTTGCAGGACTTTATGGTGAATAGGAAATGGCATAAAGTTCATCTCTGATTCTTCCTTTAATACCTTCTAGATCTCTTTCGGGGCAGGTTTATATAATATTGGCTGGACAGTGTGGAAGCAAAACAGAAACTACAGCTGCTCAGACAATTGTTATCTCCATGAATAAACAGCATTTCTTTCTGCTTTGTCAGTTTTATAGTTTTCAAAAGCACAATAATGATGTAGAAAAAATAAAATGAAAACATAATAAAAGCAACTAATAAAAAAGAAAACAATGGTTTAAAAAACATGTTATACATTTTAAAGGGGCTGGTTTTGTAACAGGGCATCGCTTCATTCAAATAAACAACTTAGGTGAGTGACACTCTCTGGCTTCTCCCCTTTTGCCCACTAATAGGATTCAGAACTTTAACATTACCCCTGGATTATTGCCAATATTGTGAATCTGGAGATACTGGTCATCTTTAGATAAATGCCAATTCTATGGGATCACCACTGGAGTTTAGAAATCTGCACGTGTTTAAAGAATACCAGGTCAGGGCCTCCCTGGTGGTACAGGGGTCAAAGTCTCAGCACTATCAAGCTATCAACAACCACTGCAGTGTGAGCTTGATCCCCAGCCAGGGAGCTAACCCCAAATGGCGCAGCAGACCTCTCCTGTCTCGCCTGCTGCTCCGCTCAGCAGTGTATCAGTAAGATCCACCTGTTCTGTTCCTCACTCTGACTCTGATGAATCCTCTCACCCTCCATAACTCTGGCCTACACCCCAGTTCTTATATGTGTAAGTAAATAAAAAAAAAACAAATAAAAAAAGAATATCAGGTCAACTTTATTCACCATTTGGCCTAAGAGAGCCTAGGCATCAGAGAGTGCGTACATAACACTAAATGTTGCCCAGTCTCTCAGAAGGCTTGTCCTTCAATTTATCCCTGATTTACAGATGAGTCATGCAACATCATGGTATTTCCGAAATCACATTTTATAACAAATATTTATCTAGCACACCTGAGCAGTGTATATACACACACACACATATTTATACATATGAAATATTATCTGTTCATAGAACACTTCTGACTATAAATGCAAATCACACCTATTATGAATTATGGACACCTTGGTTTCCCTTTGCAGAAAAAAAAAGAGGATTTCCATTTTGGACAAAAAACAGCACTTGTTCAAAGAGAGTCAAACTGTATTATATAACATACTATGTTTCTGTGTATAATGTTAAATTACAGTAGATTCAGCAGAGTATCATGCAAGTGTATTACACAGCATATAATTGAAATTCAGAACATTTGCTGGGTAAATGAATGAATGTGCTATACATCTATATTTTATTTCTGCAGATTTTATTAGTGGTTAAAATGTTTCTTCTGAAAAACAATTAAGTTTGAGAAATATATAAGAAAAAACTCATTTCATCCTGTAAAGCTTGGCACATTATATTCAAAGAAAAAAAAGAAATGTGCACTATTACTTCTCTAATAACCTCCTAAACAGATTCAAAACATGATTGAAAGATTCCAGTTTGATATCTAACTCTTAAATAATGAATAAAGAACTTGAAGTAAACAACCCATCTGTAATTTTTGTTATTTTCTACAAATATTAATTTTGTTAAAATCATGCATTTTAATAATAAATGGAAAAATAAGCAAGGGGACAAATTGTTCTCTTGATTTTCACACAATTTTTGACTGACATCATGTGAAAATAAAAACTACTGTCTGATGAAAAATAATCAAATTTGAAAACATTGAAATTTACAAAATTCCCATTATAGATTAAAGCACAATTGCTCAGAGGACAGAATATTTTCTTTACTTCTAGTTAAATCTGCTATCATCTAAATATCTCATTTATTTAATTTTGTATGGAAGTTATGAGACATTTAAGATTGACTGACATCTTTAAAGTATGGATTAGTATATTTTTGACACTAATGTAACTCCTCTCAGCACTTTTAAAACTCAGTTTGAATATCAAAAACTAACCTGTCAATTCCCATCTCCTTATTATTTTCATTTTGTTCATATATTTTTCCCTTTCAATATCTGACTGACTTTGATAATGAAACTCGAAAATTCATTATCTTGAGATATTCTTATGAAACACTGGCCTAATTTTCTGAAGTATATAGCCTTCATCTAAAACTTACTAAATACTGGTAATTTAAAATATCATTTAACTGGCGACTTCCTAGGTGAACATCAAAACCGGACCTTGACCTTGACAAGAAATATCAATCTTTTATTATATACAGTGATATAAATCAATTCATACTCTATATAAATATTAGAAATAGGATGAAAATCTAATTTCCCAATTTCTTTTCACTTATCTGTGCTACTTCCATGTGTGAATCTGGATGAATTAAAACATTTGATTAGCAAGGTCAACTAGTTTCCAGAAATAGGTATCAGGGTGTATTGGCCATGAACAGTTTATTTTAACCACTAAAAAACTGAAACTCCTTCCACTATTGTAGAAATCCCACCTTTGTGAAACAAAATCCACCCCCCCCCAACACTCTATCAAGGCAATTATATATCTTATCGACTTGTCCTTACATCTAGAATACAAACAAATGATTTGGACATAACCTCTTATCTGTAAATATCCCAGACCTGGAGTTGTAAGGCTGAATTCAGACAAACTGGGAAAACAAGGATACTACTCTCTTGGTGAGAGAAGCAACAGTAATTTCATACAGTTTTCAGAGGCAGTGATATGTCAGCATATTGAGAAGTGCCTCCTGACATTAATAGAGAATTTGGAAAAACAAGTAGGCAAATAAAGAACTGAGGCAATAATTAACACTAGGTGAAACAAAATATTGTATAAGAATGAAAACATGTTTATTGTTCACAATGTGGGACACCTGTGAGCAATAACTATATAGTCCTAAAATATATTCATAAAAAAATATGGATTTAAGTTAAAATTGGGTTGTGCTGGGCCTCCCCTGGTGGCACAAGCAGTTGAGTGCCATGCTGTGAAGCTGTCTGCAGCCTCTGCAGTGCCAGTTCGATCCCGGCCGGCCAGGCGAGGGTCCCACATGGCGCAGCAGACCTCTCCTGTCGCACCCGCTGCGCCCCTCTGCAGTTTATTTAATCAGTCTGCCTGTTCTGTTCCCTGCTCTGTCTCTGGTGAATCCGCTCACCCTCCCGTGCATCTGGCCTGTACCCTGGCTCTTGTATAAATAAATAAATCTAAAAAAAAATTGGGTTGTGCTTATATACAAAGATGAGGTAAAGAAGGTGGTTAAAGGTAAGAAAAGTTAGTGATTCATCTTCCAAATTTGGAAGTTAATGTATGCATTAGTTGGAGTTCTGCAGAGAATCCAGAAGCAGAACAAATTGTTTATGCATATATGGACACAGAGATAGAGAAAGAGAGAGAAAGAGAAAGCGAGAAGGGAGAAAATGAGAAAAAGGTAAGGCGGGAGAGAGAGAGAGAAATTGATCTGTACATACAACTGTGGAACCTTGGCAAGTCAAAAATCTGCAGGGTAGATAATCAGGTTAGAGTCCCAGGGAAGAGTTACAGGTTATTTCCAAAGACAATCCAAAGACAAGAAATATTTCCTGCTTGAGGAGGTCAGTCTTTTTTTTTTATTAAAACCTTCAACTAATTGAATGAGGCCCACACACTATGGAGAGTGATTTGCTTTACCCAAAATCTATTGATTTAAATGTTAATCTCATCCAATAAATATATTGGCAAAAACATCTAGAATAACATTTGAGCAAAGGTCTGGGTAGTATGGCCTTGCCAATTTGACACAAAGAGCTAGCCATTAAAATATAAGGAAACCTGAAAAATCAAGACATTTTATGGGGAATTGGGAGTATACATCCACTGTGAATGTTCACATCAGACGAGAATACATTCTTTTGCCTCACAGTCTGATGGTTTAGCCTCATTCAAAGACATTTATGAAAGAGTAAAAGCAGAGACTAATTAGGTAGATAGCAACTCAGTATCTATTTAATCTCCTTTTCTTTTTTTAATTTTATTTTTATATTCCCCATATAATTGCAACCCCCTTATTTTGACCCCAATCCCTCCCCTCCCCGCCCTCCATCTCCCAGTGTGTCTCTGATTCATAGTTGTTTGTTGATTTTGATTTTTTCTTTCTTATTGTTATTCTTTTTTCCTGGTCCCTTATTTAGGTTTTCTAGATTCCTACTACTAGTGAGACCATCCGGTATTTTTCATTTTAATCTCCTTTTCTTTTTATAAACTGGAATCAAATTTTATGGTGAAGGGGTAAAATGCCAAAGTAACTTGAACAGAAGATCTAGGAAACAGCTTGAAACAGATTATGTAGGTAAAATAACAACGGGGCTGAAATATGGGAGAAGAAACATCCCAAAATCAACAAAAATTATAGATAATGGAGGAGTGCTCTAGGGGCTCATGCTCATCTCTTTATAGGAGTGCAGTAGATTGAGAAAATAAGGGAATTTGGAAATATAACAACTTACTTTCCAGATTCTTTTTATACCACTTTTTTTAAGGTAAGAGACTTCTCTCACTTAAAATACATGCAGAAGACATTATTATGAAGATAATTGTTCTTATCTGAGAATAAGTAAGTGCAAATTGGCATGCAAGTAGTGTTCACACAGACATATCCATACAGATTCTTTATTCTGCTCACATTCTGGAGAGTGTTCCAGTATGTGTTGGGGTGTGTGTGTGTTTGTGTGTGTGTATGTGTGTGTGTTTTCTCTATTGAATCTCAATGAGTCAGGTTATCATTATTTGATTAAGATCCTACCTGGATCCAGGTTGACTGCTAAATAAATTACTATAAATACTTAGAAAAAATAATTGGAATTTTGCTTCATTTCTAGATTTTTCTGTAAACTATTTCACCCAATTAAGGCAACTCTCCTTATAATAGGTTACATTAATCCTACTGTGACAGGAATTATTTTTAATGGTATATCTTATTTTTAAATGTCTTCATGTCTTTTTGAAATTTCCAGATACGATTAAGGGAAGAAATAAACATGAAGAAACTAATGCTAAATCTGCTATCTGTATGACCTTCAGTAAGATAATAAATCTATCTGAATTTCTGTTTTGTCAACTGTAAAATAAAAGGATTAGATGAAAGGAACTCAAATGTGGCTTCCAATATTAAGATTCTGGTTTTATGAATACAGATTGATTTTTTTTGCCAAGATGGTACTGAAATAAACATTTCTATCATTATAAACCTAATAAAATTTCCCATTTCTGAAATTTCAGAGTAGCACTCAAGATCTGAAAAGTCACCAAATTAGGGGCATGAAATTTATGATGGAATTATTTGACACTCAGAATTGACATTTTATAACTGTCATTCTCCAAATATTTTTTAATGTGCTTAGGAAATATTTTATGAATATAATTTAAAAAGACATATGGGGAGAATTACTCATTTTCACACTATTTTACATGTGGGTATATTTGTGGCAACTCAGGCTTAATTTTATTTTTTTAGGTGCCCACGTATAGAAATGTAAAGTAATATCTTTTCCAGGAAGTTCCACTAACAACTCTATTTAGATATTTGTAATGTAAAAATAATCAACTACACATTACTAAAAATAGAAAACTATACAATCAAATTTAGTTTTAATGCCTACTTGTCACTGATATAAAAATAGCCTAAAACTAAGCTAGATGTGAACAGTGAGTTAAGTTTTATTAAAAACCTACACTTCAGTTTTCCCAAGAAAATTATGTGTTCTCTCATACTTCCCTATACATATTATTCTTATTTTATAGATTAGAAAACAGGTTCTGAATTAAGAATCAAGATGTACTTGAACAGACTTTGAAAATGATAAAATTGATATTTAATCTTAATAACAACATCTTTTAAGGTAGAGATCACTCTCTGTCCCTGTTGCAAATCAAAATAATGATATTTATAGGCCTTAAGAAGTTTGCTCAAGGTTACTAATCTTGTAATGACAGATGCGAGTAAAAATTTAATTGTTGCCCAGTCTTTTACTGCACCATGAATTAAAATCATTAACCTTCTCCCTTTACTTTTACTATCTCTACTTTTTATAAGATTGGTGAATAAGAAAGGTGAGTCTAGGCCGATATAGGTATTTATGTTTGTATATTTGTACACATATGTTATATGTATGTATACAAATGTCAAAAGAATTGGGGAAATTTCATTGTAAGATGAGTAAGTTCCTGAAAGCAAAGAACACAGGGGTTCCACACAGGGAGAATATCCATATATTTATGAAATCAGTTGATAATGGGTCAAAAATGATTAATTCAAAAAACCTGCTACCATAATTCTGTGTAAACTATAGGCATATCAGAACCTGGCTTGTTAACTCTGAATCCACATGTAAGGAATCTAGTAACTCATCTGTTAACATTCTTTACTGAGTTACACAGTATTTGGACTCTGTCCTAAATAATCAAAAGGATCATGAATGAGAGGCTAGCTTAAGGTCAGCTTAGCAGCCATTAATTAGTCATTATGGAGAGCATGTGTGATGTGGTGTAGAACTCGATAGCAAGAATCACAGAAACCACGGTAACAATCTGGGCTCAGTGGGAGAAACTGGTAGTGACAGAGGAAACCACAAGATTGACTGGAAAATCCAGGAGAGAAAGATGAGGACAGGGAAAAAAAAAAAAAAAAAGAAAGATGAGGACAGGGGACAAGGGCACATTCTAGGAAATTTGGAATCAATTATACCAAATATATGCTTCATATTAAGAGGTGTGCTAGCTCAGAACTAAAATCAGATATTTGTTGTTTGTTTGTGTGTGTGTGTGTGTATGTGTAGAAGAACTGGGATGTATGTCAGAGGTATGGGGAGTATGAGGATTTACCATAGACAGAGTCGGGAGAGAAAAGACAGATTTACTGAATACACCACTAAGGGGAGCAGCAGATGAGACAGGAAAGGTATGCTGTTCCATATGTGGGTTCTCTGGCTGGGGATCAAACCCAGGCAGTAGCAGTGAAAGTGCTGAGACTTAACCCCTAGGCAACCAAGGAGGCCCCTCTCAAATATGTTTTAGAACACACTGCATTATGCTTTTTGAGACGATAACATATCTGGCAATATTTTTAAAAAATCATGGCTCATGGATTAGTACTACAGAGATAATTAATTTATTCTATGAATAAAAGAATGGGGGAATGGACTAGGCTGTATTTTATGTAAGACTTGAAATTTTAGGGTCAATTTTTCTTTTAAGATTTATTTATTTATGCATATAAGAACTGGGGTACAGGCCAGAGGTTTGACGGGTTGAGAGAATTCACCAAAGACAGAGAGGGGAAACGAACAGGTGTATCTACTGCAATACAGTAATGAGGGGAGCAGCAGGCAAGTCAGGAGAGGTCTGCTGCACCATGTGGGTAGCTCCCTGGCTAGGGATCGAACTCTTGCTGCAGTGGCTATGGATAGCTTCATAGGTTGTGTCTTAAACCCTTGAGCCTCCAGGGAGGCCCACAGGGTTAATTTTTTAATGGATGTTAAGATATATATATAAAAAAAAAAAGTTCCAGGTCTCAATACTAATCAGTGGCGGAGTCATTATCAATATGTCTCCTTGGCTTGTGCCTCAATTATTTCTCACTTACGAAATTACCTCCAACTTTTAGGCATAACATGGCATATGCAGACTATTATAAATTCTGATTTCAAAATGATAAGTTTGTGCATTATAGAAAAAAGATAATAAATGAACAATAGATAATAAAGAATTCCAATAGAAATCAAACAAATATTATCAGTATATATATATATATATATACTTACAGTATATATACTACAGTTTCTAGTATGAAGTTTCTATGAATATATTTATTTAATTTTACTAACTTGAAATCATTTTCTCTATCTTTGTTCACAACATGCTCTCTTCCTTTTGTGAGCATTTTCACATGCCAACAATATTATCCCATATCATTATTTTAATGGATTCATAAAAGATTTATTTTTCACTATTTATACATAATTGGATATTTGTCATTCCTAACTTTTATTATTAACAGTTACGATGAACACGATTTCAGCTAACACTTCGTACATATCTCTAATTAGTTTCTTGTAATAAAATTCACAGAGATTTGTTCCACTGAAAGGATATTCATTTCTTGACTTACTGATATTGCTAAATTATCTTCCCAAAGTTTTTAATGATTTATAATCTTAAAAGCTGGTCTTGAATTCATCCATAAGCTCATCCATACTATTGCTAAAGCTAGGTTAGACATAATAAACAAAGAAAACTTACTTATGTTAAAAAAAATACTACCTCAAAGACTGAATTAGCATTTCTATCACCACTGATGATATTAGGAATATTTTATCGACATACTGTTCTTCGGTGTATCTCCTTTCATAATAGGCTAATTTGTGTCTGCTTATTTATCTATTGGGGTTTTCAGTCTCTTTTTTAAAAAAAGAACTTTCAAACATGAAAAGCTTTTTCAGTATATGTTGCGCCTTTTCTCCAGTTTTGGCCTTTAAGCTTTGTAATTAATTTTATCATTAAATAATCAATGTTTAATGTAATCAAATTTATAAATACTTTGAACTTTTCATGTATGTTTTGAAAAGACTGCACTACAATTTAATTAAATGTCTCTATTGCCCTTTAATTTCTAGTTATTTTGTGTTTGCATTTTTACATTTAGTTTAAAACGTTTTTTGTCATATGAGATTTTTGTCTGCTCCCCAGTATTATTGCCAATATTACCAATTGTCAAATCTGGTTGGATATTCACAGCATTGCATTTTGTTTACCTTATGTGGTATAATTTTAAGACATAGTCTGAAGACTTGTGTGCTTATGTGGGTTTATCTTACACCCTGTCAGTAAGAGGTCTATGGGAAGATGTCTCTGAAATTTTAACAGGGTGGTCCCCAAGAAAAGGGGAGGTTCTGGGTTCCCTAACACACCAAAGAGAAGGTGGAGCTGAAGATGGAGGGGAAGTTAGAGAGGAGACTGAGAGAAGGCAAAGAAGAAGGAGAGCAAGAAGGAGACCTGGAGGAAGCACATGGAGCAGAGACAGATTGAAGAAACTGCTCTTGCTCTCAGCCTTGGACTTGTACCAGGGACGAGGGGACATGGGACAAGGCACTTGAAATAGACCTGTGGAGAGCTTAATAATGGCAGTGCTTATCTAGATTTTGATTGTGTTCTTTTCCTTCTAGACTTGTCTAGCTATGTCTGACCCTTTCCTTTGGGTCTCCATCACAAAGTACCTCAGACTTGTGCAAACTTTTGGACCTCAGTGACCCTGCTTTGGTACAAGCCTGTTTGGTGGGGCATTTACCCACGAGGAGATGAACAATTTGGGGCTTGATTTGGAAACTATATTCTCTATTCCTATCCTTCCATTGCACACTAATTGCATTAAAGTTCTTTTCCATTGAAGGTCTTACACACTAGTGTATGTTTTATCTTGATGCGGCAGATGGCAGAACCTACTAAGAGTGGGCAGGTTTGGAGGGGTCCTGAGCGCCCCTTTCCTTGCCTAGTAACAACATGAGAGAAGCAACTCAGGCTGTAAAGGAAACACAATCAGACTGTCAACTGTTCTAATAGCGTATATACCTGCCGCACTCATGCTACCAAACAGTCTGTTGTAAACTCAGTGAACCTGAAATTTGAGATCCCTGTCAGGGTACAATTTAGTAAGTTTAAAAACTAAGCCCATACTCCTGGTCCAGCAGGAAAGTTTGGAAGGAGAGAACAGACAAGGGGACGGATAAGTTTACCTTAGGGACAAGGCCATAAGACTGATAACCATAGCCAGAAAATCCACCCTGGCTCCAGGAATGCAGAAGCAGGGCCAGTACATGTTTCTGTGTCAAAGGTCAGCACCCTAGACCAGACATCCCATTATATAAGTGGCGCAAAATGGTACCCCAAATTAGAAAGTTCATGAAAACAGAGCATAAGAGAGCCTCAAACTCTCCTTCACATACAAATTTCTCCTGTCTTGCCCACTTCTTCTCTGAGCAGTGAATTTCAACAAATCCACCTGTTCTGTTCTTGACTGTCTCTGGTAAATTATTTTACCCCTGTGCCTCCAGCCTTACCCTAATCTTCTCCCCATGACAGTCCCTAAACATTCTTATGAGGCACACATTCATTAATAACCTGACCATAGATTAAATAAAAAATAGTATTGAGGAAAAAAGACAAATTGAGAGAAGATTCAAATCCAAGCAGACTGACTCTTGAGGCTATGCTCTTAATCATTACACTGTATTTGCCCATAGATACGAAGTTAAAAGGGAGAGCTAGAGAGAGGGGTGTGTGGAAAAGGAGGACCTGGAGCTGGTAGGAAGGATGAGGTGGAGGGAGATTGCAACAACAACAAAGGTAACAATAGGGAGAAGAATGAACTAGAAGGGATGAGGGAAAATGGGAATAGGAGACACAAGAAAAAAGACACTCTGAATGTACGCAAAAAGAACATATCATTTCATTTACACTTCATTGCATTATTTCTTGTTTGCAAATACTTTGAAAGCCAAACACTAGAATTGGTTAACATGAAAAATGGAAACGTATTCACAGGTAAGTGTGGTCAAAGGTAAAGAATCATTCTTCAAAACAGGCAGAACTATAAAATTTTGATGGTCCTATTTCCCCGGAGGTGCTTAATTGTATAATGATTGGGTTATTAAATTTAGTTCCTTCCCTAAAGATCAGATAGATATTTCAGTGTTTCAGATGAGTAGTGGCTGAGAGATGTGAAATATAGAATCTTGTGTCAGTGTTTCTCAATGTATTTCCATTTAAAACAATAATTTTATCATTAGCCACATGACACAACACACATATTTTATATATGATTTACATATATTATGTTGATATATCATAATACCATGTTCATACACATACAAATATAATTCAAATCTCAGAATTCAAAATATTAATAGCAAACTGCTGGTAAAATGAAGTTTCTACTATAGCATTACCTTTGACTAACTGAATGATTTCCTAAACATAGGAAACATCTCTATTGTAAAGTAACTCCAAGTAGAGGAAAACAAAAATCCATGCAAGTGTCCAACATTAAGATTTTCAAAATAGAGGTATTCAGAAAAAAAGAAGGTAAATTAAATTTTGATGTGTGTTACTTCCCAGGATTGAAACACATTGGGTTAATCATACCTTTTGCATTTGTTTCTTATTAATCTTTTTTGTAAATGTAGTGGTAGCTAGTTTGTAAATCTAGTGGTAGCTACTTTCCAAGCTATATACATACAAGTCAAATGAAATGCACAGTTTATGCATTTACTTTTACATTCTATGATGTGGATACCACCCAAATGTTTCCCTATGGTGTTGGAAAAGTGCATACAATTTTCTAAAAGATTTGCACTTTGCTTCACCTCAGGTATTGGAAAATACAAAAGCTATTTGCAGAAGGATTGAGAATATCTGAGCTCTTTAGATATTTTCTTTCCTGAGACTTGTTTTAAATTCAGGTCAGAAAAACTAGTGTAATATTGGAATTGAAAAGAGCAACAATGTTCTGACATTGTATATGTTGGAATAAACCTTGCCTCATTCACAGTATGAGATGTCATGAAATTCAACTCAGCATAACATAAAATCAGATGGATTAAAGAAGTTCAAATAACAAATATCAAGGTGTTTTTTGGTGTCCAGCATTCAGTAACTCACCAAATTTTAGACAGAATCATATCATCAATATTTATTGTGTATCTGTTATGTGCCAAGGATTGTGTGAAGGACTCTGGAATCATAACCCATCTTTCATATTCTCAGGAAGGAAATGACCAGATAACTAGCATTTATTAAAAGATCAGACACTGAAGTGAGCACTCAGATTGCCTTTTTTCAAATCCTTATACTAATCTCATGGGTTTGATTATTGTTGTTTGGAGGTAGAAAGATGATCCAAAAAGGGTTTACTAATGTATTGAAGGCACTTAAATAACAAGAGGCTGAAAAATATCTGAAGCAGGTCTACCTCATCCACAAAACATTTATGCATTTGAGTTGGAACATTTTCTTCCCCTTCCACTAAAGGAGAAAATCCAGCAGTTCATTGTGATATGTACTTTTGCAAGCCTGTATACAGATTACTATATGACAGTAAAATGCAGCATATGTAATTAATCTCAAAGCTGAATTTGGTACATGAAAGTGTTTTGTTTTTAAAGATTTATTTTATTTATTTATGCATACAAAAACTGGAGTGTAGGCCATTGCTGGGGGGATGAGAGGTTTCACCAGAGACAGAGTGGGGAACAGAACAGATAAATCTACTGAAATACACTGTTGAGGGGAGCAGTGGGCGGGTGAGACAGAAGAGGTCTGCTGCACCATAGGTGGGTTAGCTTCCTGGCGGGGATCAAACTCATGCCATAGTGGCTGGTGACAGCTTTATGGGACAGAGACTTAACCCGTGCGCCATCAGGGAGGCCCCCAATGAAATAGTGTTTTCACTCAATCATGAAGAGTTCTATCTCAAAGAAGGAGGAAATGAACAAGTTTCACACTAAAGCTATAGATGGGGTCAGGCTAAGAACACCTGTATAGCATTTAAAGAAATAATGGATTATTGTTTCTATAGGAAATAAAGGGGTCAAAATCTGATTTTACTATGGCAGGACACAAAGAAATATGCATTTATAAATACTTTATTTTTAAAACTACCTCTATACAGATCCTGGCATTGTTGATTTTCACACAATAAAGTTAGCAGAGATTGTAGAAGATGAGGACTTTGTGATGAAACTCAAAACTCTGAGGACTTCATAAAAGGGGAGGGGGTGAAAAAAGGAGGGAGCAAGGGGAAAGGAAGATACCACCCTAGTTTTCAGTATATTAATATTTTAATGCCAAAATACTTCATGAATACAGCACTGTTGCAAAAAGACATGCCATGTACTTTGAGGAAATTAAGGGTGGTGATGTCTTTGCAGCTTTTGAGTTTCAAATAATATTTTTTTGCATATGAGGAAGCAGAAAATAACATGGAAGGTGAATTTTAGATTATAAGTGGAGAAGAAACGTTTACAGGAGAAATACTTTGCATGCAGGAAGAAATGCTCAGCAGATAGATATTCAAGATCTAGTTGATGAGCTAATATCCATGCATAAAATCCTAGAGAAGTTAGATGACATAAACCCAGAGCTGAAAAGAATTACATGGACTACATATGCATATGTACATTAATGTATAAAGGAATTAAAAAAGCTAACAATGCTAGGAAATTTTATTACTTATTACAAATCATGACATTAATTTAAAAAAAAAAGTTTAGAGATTTGCTTAGATCCCCTCATGCCTAAAGACTTAAAGAAACTACAGTCATAAAATATTGCATTATTGACCCTACCTGAATGAGACATTTTATGCACATAAAATTGGGGAAAAATTGAAAGAAAAGCTATGCTAGTCTAGATATAAAACACCTTTCTGGGGCCAACTGAGTGTATTGTTATCTAATTCTAAGATGCTTAAAGGTGCATATCATTAGTGATACAAAATGTCAGGTGACAATGATTTACATTACTCTTAAAAAATATCAGACGCTATAGCTATGTAACTCTTCACACATCCACCTTACTTTATTTAGAAATACTATTTTGTTCATTTACAATATTATATAATTGGCATAATTTTCATGAGTACTGCTCCATACCTGTATATTTGTATAAGGCTCACCTCACCCACAATCAAAATTTTAGTGCTAGTCCCACTACTCCCTATCCCTTCTCCACAACCCCTTTTCATAACCCTCTGGTAAGCATGCTATTTTTCTCAGTCTTAAGTGTGATTTTTATTATGATTTGTTAATTTATTTGCTTTAGCAATTTGTATTCTATATATAAGAGAATCCATCTGATAACAGCCTTTCAAATTTTCTGATGTATTTGCTTAGTATAATCAACACAAGTTCCCGCCATTTTATCACAGAAAGCAAGAATTTCTCTTTTTCATTGCTGAGTAGTATTCCTTTGAGTATATATAGCATTGCTTTTTTCAGTCATCTGTGAATGGGCGCTTAACTTGTCCCCATGTCTTGGCTATTGTGGAAAATGCTTCCATGAACATAGAGATGCATATAACTTTTCAAACTACTATTTTCATATTATCTGATAAATAATTACACTGAGTTCTCTCATTTGTAATGCAGACTTCTGTTACTATTTTTTTTTTGAAATTAGGCTTTCCTGACACAAATAGAAAGTGTTTATCTAAGTGACACTTCTTTCCAACTCATCACCAAAATTATTTGTCAGTGTGTAAATGAATGATTTGTTTCTTTTGACATGCAATTCATTTTTTTAGGCTTGTGGTAACTAGATCAATTCCTTAATTGCTTCTGGGGAGTTCATTCAACATAGTTGTCAGCATGAACATATGAGGCAGAGAACTTGGCATATTCAGGAAATGGTGAGTAGTGCAGTAAAGCTGAATCAGAGACTATGCAGTGGAATTCTGATGTCAGTTATCCAGATTTCTTTCTTTTTAAAAAAATATTTACTTATTTATGCATACAAGAACTGGGGTACAGGCCAGAGGTGTGGGGTGAGAGGATTCACCAGAGACAGAGTGGGGAGCAGAACAGGCAGACTGACTAAAATACACTGCTGAGGGGAGTAGCAGGCAAGACAGGAGATGTCTGCTGTGCCATGTGGGTATCGTCCAGGCCAGGAATCAAACTCATGATACAGTGGCTGCAAACAGCTTCATAGGTTGTGTCTTAACCCTTGCACCACCAGGGAGGCCCAGTTATCCAGATTTCTTAAGGAGTGATCCCACTATTGCATCCAGAGTGTATTAAGCAGTGCCCCTTTTTCTCCGTGGAGCCTAACTGAGAAATCATAATCTGGGCCCCAACTTGTTAGTAGTGTTCCTCACTGTCACTGTGCAAAATGCCATTGAAATATTTTTTTCTGTATGCAGCTCCTTCCACAGGGAGGATTTTCCCTGAAAATCTTAGGAGATGTCTTTTTCTCCATTTTATTTTCTCAATCCTCCATTCATTGCACATATTTTCAGAACTCATTCTTGTCTCATTCATCTATGAAAAGTGAGTAGGTCAATAAACTCATAGGTTTAGGTTGTCTTCTTTTTTATTGCATTCTTGGTAGTTATTATCCCCAGCCAGACACGTGAAGTGACAGACAGTGATGGTGGAGGTAATAAGGATATCTTGATTCTAAACCAATGTAAACAGACTGTCATAAAAATATGGAATTGAATAGATGGCAAACTAAATTCTCTCTCTGAAGGCAATTATTTCTGAACCTCAGATCTAATAATCTGCAATTTTGAAGGCCTAGGGAAGTACCCATTTGTGGCTCAATCAATTCAAAACAGAAATCCATCTGACAATGCAGATGGCAGTTTGAGAAGGGAAAACATCTCTTTGCTCTGAACAAATAGCAGACATCTATTTTTTATATTTATTAACTCTCAATTTATTACAATAATCATATATTATACAATCATCTATTTCCTCAAGCAATAGCTTTACTGTTACATATTTTTGTACAGTAATAAAAAGGTAAATGAATGATTAAAATAATGCTCTTCTTCAGAGAAAGGTAGATGAGTCCCAGCAAGCAGATATTTACAAAAAGAATTTTAACCGTGTTTAAAATTACATCTATTAAATAATATATTTAATTGGAGCAGGAGCTTTTAGCTAATGATTAACTTTATTTGTTAATATTTTTAAAAATGACTTGATAAAATGACACAGGAGAAATGAAATCCAATGTATAAGAATGTTACCATACTATTGTCATAATTCTATGTGAAGATAGATATATTTTGAATAGACATCATGAACAACAACTAAATATTTCATCCCATTTAATTTCCAATCAATGAGATTGCTGTTATTTCTATTTTAGCTTTAGGAAAAATCAAGCTCAGAGATATGTAATACCTAAGATAATATAGAAGTGTACAAAGTGGAAGTATCAAGAGTCACAGGCATATCAGTCATACTCCAAAATCTAGACATATTCTACTATATTACCTCTACCTATGGAGTGATGCAATAGATTGAATCTAAAATATGCTTCTGATCTTACCATAATTGACTAAGTATAGTTCTACCTATATATATTCATTTATTGATATTAAATAACTCAGTCCATCAAAATGTTACAAAAGTAAAAGAGAAACATTTGTGCACTTCACTTGAAATCCAGTAGAACACTTTGAAGTATATGTGTTAAGACTATGCCAACAGCTGAGTTCCCAGTGTTCTCTCTGTTTACCTTGGCTGCTTATTATAGTGACTTTAATTAGTACTATAAAAATCAGAGAAGTCTAAAGCTAGAAATCTTCAAACTTGTACAAAGCCTTCATTTTCTAGATTAAGTATTGCTTGGGGAAATGACTTACCAAGATTTGATAGAAATAAGGGGAAATTATAAAAATATCTTTCATGAAACTTATTTTATGTGAACTAGATTCTTAAATTTCTTAAACTTTAGGACAACCCAATGTTTAGTTAAGATGAAAAGTTAATTTTGTTTAACTAAGGTCATAACTTATAATAACATATATCTTACTGTAACAGGGTGGTCCCCAGGAAAAGGGGAGGTCCCAGGTTCCCTGCTCCACCCAAGGGAGCATGGAGCTGAGCAGGGTGGAGAAGAAGCTGAAGAGGAAACTGGAGAAGGAAGGAAGCAAGAGAGAGCAAGAAGGAGACCTGGAGCAGGCACATGGAACAGAGGGACATGTGAAGAAGCTACACTGGCTTCTTGGTTGAACTAGTTGAAAAAGATTTGGGTGAGAAACCAGTGGGGAGGTTAGCCATGGCAGCTTTTATCTTGATTTTGATTATTCTCTTTTCCTCCCAACATTACAAGAAAAATGTCTCTTAAATATTGTGTCTGCTCTATGAATTTCTGCTTAAATTTGAATTACTATGACTTGGGCGTTACTCTACTGTTCATAATTTTATTTTTGTTGTTATTTTATCCTTGAGCTATAACTATAATGTCAACCATAATATAGAATATAAATTATATAGCTATTATCTAGAATTAGGGAAAGAATTCATGTAAGTGTTTTGCATCTGAAAAAGCAGAGGAGATGCCTGTGAGATTTATATTGCAATTCATAGCTGTACATTAACATATAAGGATTCAAATTTGGTGAATAAGTCCAATTTTGTGATAGTGTGTGCAAGACTACAAAATTGTCCACATAACTGAATGATGGCATTTTTTTTGTGTTTGTTTAGGTAGGTATATTGTAGTTCTTCTATACAGGAAATAGAGTATTAAGTTCAATCCACTATTGACAGAGAGGACAGAGAGCAACTGAGAAAATCACAGAGGTCTAACATTTCACTGAAGAGTAAACCATGATTTTCTACATTAGAGAGCTCAACACTGTGAGGAAAGACTAATTCCAAGAGAATTGAGTAAAGCAACATATAGTAATAGAATATTTACAATCAGACAAAGGTGTAAGTTCTTCATATATATATATATATATATATATATATATACACTCATTTAAACTTCCAAGTGATACTTGAATATTTTTACTTTTATCACCCACACAAATTGATAAAAGAGGAAGCCTGTGTTTCTCTACAATTGCTCCATTATTTTTCTTGAATATTTTAAAATTGCTGACTTTTAAATGCACCCAACTCAATATTCCCTGAACTGTTTTCAAACAGAAAAGTTGCATATGACCTTCACATGGCCTAGTGGTTTAAATATGTTTTATAGATGAAGCTGAAGCTGACAGCAGATGGTAGTTGGAGAGAATCCAATATTTTCCCTTTTGCCATCATGTAATAACAATATTTACTATCTTCTCCTCCACACATATACCCCATCAGAACAATTTTCCAAGAAATTTAACTAATGAAGCTGTTTTTACAAATATATAGCTGGCATATGCTTTTATACCTATAAAACATTTTTAATTCACATATTTAAATGGTTGATCAACAATTTCTGGTCTATAGTTTTAGAAATGTCCACATACTTTTGCTCTTACCATTAGCATCCCTAGTTCTTTAAGTGATAATTTAAAATGTGGACGTCGATTATTAATGATTTTATTCTATAAGGACTCTAAAGTTTACATGAAGTATTGCCTCCTTATTTCAGAAGAAAAGGTTCTCAGCTAATTAGACATTTTCTAAAGTTCAAATGATAATAAGGCTGAAAGCAGAAACTTTTTACCCAGCAATATAAACACACTTCATCACCACGCATGGGACACAGTCATGAACACAGCAAATCTTAGTGTCTCAAAGGGAGTAATAACATTTCCATTAAAAAAGATAAATAAATAAAATTCTGAAAAGATGCTCTGAAATGGTTTCTACCATTTTTTTTAATTTGAAAATTTTTTAATATGTAAACAAAATATGGGTAACCCCATAAGATATAGAAGGGTCACTTAAAATAAGAAATGATAAAAACTCATTCTTACATCAAATTTCAAGTTGTCATTTTCTAAAATCATGTATCTTGATAAACTGCAAAATGATGACACAATTTATAAGACAACAACCTAATACTTGGTTGTTAAGTAAAGTTTCAGCTATTAATTAAGAAAAATGTTATTTTGATTTGAATACAATTTGAATAAAGTTTCAAATTTAAATAAAAATGATTATTTCATTTAGAAAACTCAGAATGCACATTTAGTTCCCCAAATTATGGTGGAAATATTTTATAAGCTGGACAACTTGACTTGATTTTCTATTTTGCCTAGGAGTATATTAATGGTATTCTATTTATATGTTATTTACTCATACATAGTTATTTACTATGAAAATTAAATACCACTATAGTTATATTTAAATATAATAATTTATACCCTGTGTGAAATGTAGTAAGCTAAATTAATTAACTAATCAGAAAAATTCTGTATATGATTATCTTAAAATATGTGTCAGAATGGTGAATAAGATTGTTTTTCACACTGTTTATCTTTTTTTACACTCAATATCACCTTTACAATTACTATTTCATAATTATTATGCTTTTATTCCTGAATAGGTTTCACTTTTGTGTTTTAAATTCCACTTGAGAAAAAAAATAAAGACTGAGTGTGTGTTATGGCAAATATACATCAAACTGCTTTGCATAGTTGCATATGAATAGTATTTGGGATGTGGTTCCAAAGTGAAAGAGAATCTCTTTCAGTTCACTTGGAGAATGTTGAGTCAGACTAATGTGTTCTTAGTTGACTAATGTGTTTCAGAATGTTGCACATATTCAAGAAGCTAGTCTGAGATTTGATGGGTTCTTCACAATAAAGATGTGTGAAAGAGAAATCACCCCTTTTCTAGACATCTAGTACTATCTAGAGAAAATGCAGAATCCTTTTTCAAATTACTGTAAGTTTTAGGTAAGGCAAATCAACAATCTTTTTTTTTTAAAGATTTATTCATTTATGCATAGAAGAGCTGGGGTACAGGCCAGTGATGTGGGGAGTGTGAGATTCACCAGAGACAGAGTGGGGAACAGAACCTGCAGACCGACCGAAATACACTGCTGAGGGGAGCAGTGGGCGAGACAGGAGAGATCTGCCTCACCATGTGGGTTTCTCTCTGGCAGGCTGGGGATTGAACTTGTACTGCAGAGGCTGTAGACTACTTCATAGTGCAGTGCTTAACTCCTTGCACCACTAGGGAGGCCCAAAAATCAACATTCTTTAATAGTGTCTTCCAAGTCAAAAGTCACTGAGAAAAATATTAACTTTTTAAGTTGGAAAGTGGCTAACACTGAATGACTTTGAGTACAGATAATTCTTTTTACAATGTGTATCAAGTAATCCTTGCTCCCTAAGAAAATCTCGATGGCTTAAAATATTGTAGTTCAGGCATTTGTGATTGGTGCTTAGGTTGTTTTCATATCTTAGCTATTATGAAAAATGCCATATTATGGATATGTTTTCAAATTAGTGTTTTTATACTCTTCTGTTAAATACCTAGAATTGGTATTGAGGGAACATATTATATTTCTATTTTTAGAATTTTAAAGAATCCCCAAACCGGGCCTCCCCTGGTGGTGCAGGCAGTTGAGCGCAGCGCTGTGAAGCTGTCCGCAGCCTCTGCAGTGCCGGTTCCATCCTGGCGGGCGGGCAAGGGTCCCACATGGCGCAGCAGACCTCTCCTGTCTCCCCCGCTGCTTTCTTCAGCAGTGTATTTCGTCATTTTGCCTGTTCTGCTCCCTGCTCTGTCTCTGATGAATCCTCTCACCGTCCTGAGCATATGGCCTGTACCCTGATTCTTGTATAAATAAATGAAATCTTAAAAAAATGAATCCCCAAACCATTTTAGTCAATCAATTTCTCTTCCACACATTAGACTATATTCCTTATATCAAATATATCTAAATATTTAATTATTGCTTAATAGACTATTAAATTAAGACAATATAATTTCAGGTTTCCTGACATCACTTATCCATTAAAGTATCAGACCAGGATTTTTAATCAGGGTTTATTTTGTACTTAAAACTGACCATATCAAAGTGATCATAGGTAATTGCTCTAATCCAGTTTGTTTTTATTAAACTATTCAAATCTAAATCCCTTAAAAATATAGCTATGATTTCTTACTTCTCATTACTGAATCACCTTGTACTTTTGTAGGGCATTTCATAGCAAAAATGTGATACAGACATTAAAGTAAGTGAAGATACTGAAAAAAGCTAAAAGGATCAAATTTGGCAGAAAATGCCATAATCATACAAAGTGATTCATTTTCTGATTTTCTTTTTACTGCAAACATAGCTGCAGTGTCAATTTGTCTATAGTACTTGGAGGGACATATAAGTTATTCTTGATGTCAATGCTTTACTTCCCACATAGTTTCCATTCTTTCAGAAATAAAATTAGAGCAAGCTGAAGAAAGTGATTCAAAGTTTCTCAGATTTGTGCTATGTGAAAATTTATTTTCTACCCTATATTTTGCTTCTCTTGCCAAGACTCTGGACTTTTTGCTGACTCCTTGGAATTTATATTCTTTTCTCCTACTTTTTCTGAGATAGAAGGTGAATGGATGTCTACTTTCAACAGTAAATCAGTTGCTCCATGCACAAAGAACATTTACTGTAGTAAATATTTTTCCTTGATTCCTCAGTGAAGACTGAGCCAAGAACTAGTTAGGCTTATGAAATGGCATGAACTAGATGTTATTGGAATGCTTTATGTTGATTGAAAAATGTGGGAGACTAATGTTTCTCAGTGAATCGGTGAGACAAAAATGATTGGTAGTAGGCCTATACTTATGACTACTGATTTTCAGGTCACAAAAAAGAATAAAAAGGCAAAAACCCCTAAAAGGAATCTCTAAACTTTTTTTTTTTTGAAATTATATAGACTAGTGCTAAGAGATTCTTTACAGAATTATGGGATTCATTCACATCCCTTAGCTTGAAATGCATAAATACATGCCATTATATTTATGAAGAAACACAGACATGTGGATTTTGAACCATGTCACTATTATGGTAGTATTAGAATGAGTTTTAGATTTTATTTTTTGGATGAATGAAATCAGGTGATAAATAAATCAAGTAATTCAGAGAAGAAAGGCTTAATTCACATAAAGTGAATCCGAAAGTACCAGAAGAGCAGCTGATTCCCAATGACCAAGATCAGGATTATAGACAAGGGGAAAGTTATATACTTATGTCAGTCATTTGGGTTTAGCTCACTTTTAACTTTACCCAAAATACATGGTTGTGGGCCCAAAAACAAAATACATCTTGTTTTCATGCTCCTTGCTAAAGTTCCAATGTACATCAGAAAGATATTTTCCAATAATTATTATTGTACACTAGCATTTAATCAGCAAGTCACGGTGAGAAAGATAGGCAGACTAAAAGAAGAAAAGGGAGGAAAATGTAGAAAGCAAGAGGGGAGACTGACAGTCTGTTTGCATTTATGTTCTTGCAAACATAAGTTAAAGGGTCTACCTTCCCTTAATCCGTGTGTGCACACGTGTGTAACCTCTGGAACTGAGCTAATTTAAACTACAGAAAATGGCTTTTGTTTCAAAGATTGGGAGGAATGACTCACTCAGACTCAATAGAAGTTTTCTTCATTTACGTTAGGTTAGATTCTAACCTAACATAATGATTTCTGTGAAAGTGATCACAAAAATGGTTCACAGGACAAAAAACATAAGACAGATGAGAACTGAGAGCCACAATGTAAAGAGGTTCAATTTTTGGTATCTAACAAAGTCTTGGAGAGAGAAAATTTTGTTCCATTCCATAGGACAGTCAGAATTACACTTTGGCCAGGAGAAAAAGAAATTGAAGTTTGTATCTCTTAACAATTTTCTCACTGGTGAAGTGTTAACTCCATGATGTAAATATCTAGACACAGCCTCTCATAGTACCTGCAGGCAAATTTGTTTCGGGCAGCTTAAGGTCTCCTATGAAAAAGAGTCAGATGTTGGGAGTGAGAGCAAACTGGCAATCAGTGAATAATAAGTGAAACTTTGTGACTTTCCAATTTTTATACAAATATGACAAAAAGTCTACAAGAAAAATGATAGAAATTATATTATCAGGTTCCTTACTGGAAAAACTGATTTAGAGAATGAAGCATGCCTTCCTGTCTATTAATCTTCCATAACATAAAACTCAGAATTCATGATGGAGTCTATTGATCAGTTACATGTGAGACAGAGAAACCAAGAAGAAGACCTAGAGGGGGAGGAGAGAGGAGAGAGAGAGGTGAGGGGCAGGTCCTTGTTTTTGTAGCATCCACTGGTAATTTAGAAACAACTTATTAAGCCATTTTTCTCCGAAGTGAATAAACAGTGTTTCCAAGAAACTAGAAATGGTAGAACTTTCCTTACCTCTTGGCCAAACTGAAAACTACGATTATCATCATTTTACTAATGAGAAAATTGAGGTACACTGATAAGTTTTCCAGTGATAAGTGCTAGAACCTCAATTTGGACTAGGAATTTGGTTAGAGTCACTGATATTAATTACTATGTTCTATTACCTTGATGATGTCTCCAGAAGGCACATATTCAAAAACTTCTTGCCACCAAGGAGTTTATTAGCCAGCTTGGATCTCCCTGAGGGATATATTCATCTACCATGGTGCAATACTGTGTGAAAGACATAGTTGTTCCTATGAATGGAGAAGAAATCATTTTGCTGGTTCTTAATGATTTGCTGTGCTGGTTCACATCAAAAACAGAACAAAAGGTACAGAGATGTCTTCTTAATCCCTGCTCCCACACATGCATAACATCCCTGATTATCAACATCTTCCATGAGAGTGGTATATTTATGACAATCTGAATTTCCATTAACACACCCAATGTGCATGGTTTACAGTAGGTTTTACTCCTGTTGTTGTGCATTTCATGGGTTCAGGCAAATGTATAATGGCATGTATCCACTGTTACAGTATCATAATACTCAATAGCTTTACTGCCCTAAAAATCTATGCTCTGCTAATTTTTCATCTACCTTAACCCTTGGGAAACACTATTCTTTTAGTGTTTCCATAGTTTTTCCTTTTCCAGAACATTATTATGTTGGAAGCATACCTAACTAACTTCTTTCACTTAGCAATATTCATTGAAGTTTTCGTCCTGTCTTTTCATGGCTTGATAACTCACTTTTTTTTTTTTTAAAGAATTGAAAAGAATTCCATGGTTTGGATGTACAGCAGTTTATCATTCACCCACTGAAAGAAATCTTGTTTGTTTCCAAGTTTTGAGAATTATGAATAAAGCTGGGCAGGTTTTTGCATACATATAAATTTTCAATTCCATTGAGTAAACATCAAGGAGTGTAATTGTTGGATTACATGGTCAAAGTGTGCTTAGTTTTTAAGAAACTGCCAAACTGTCTTCCATACAGACAGCTATGCATTTTTACCATTAATGCATAAGCTTTTTTTTTTTTTTCTTCACTCTTCACCAATATGCAGCATTGTCAGTGTTCTGGATTTTGGCTCTACTCACAACTTTATAGTGGTATCTCGTTTGCTTATTTTCCACCTGTATTGGTGAGGTTTCCTTTAGGTCTTTGATCCATTTTTGGATTTGGCTGCTATGTTTTCTTCTGGTGGAGATTAAATTTTTTATATATATTTTGGAAAATAGTTCTTGTCAGATAGGCTTTTTTTTTTTTTTTTGCAAATATTTTCTCCTAATCTGTGATTTGTATCTTCATTACTTTGGCAATTTCTTTCACAGAGGGGAACTTTTAATTTTAATGAAACCAGTTTATCCATCATTTATTTAATGAATTGTATCTCTGGTGTTATATCTAAGGAGTTATTTGCAAATCCAAGATCATCTAGATTTGCCCTATGCTATCTCTTAAAAGTGTTAGTAAGTATTGAACTTGAGTAGTGTCAGTTTTTCAACTTTGTACTCTTTTTGTAAGTGGAACTTTCCATCACTTTTCTCCTCCCAAGACATGCTCTTTAATTGTGTTAGGGGGAAAAGGTTGTCCTAAAGCTAATTCCATATAGGCTTTGTGGACTCCACCCTCACCCCAAGCCAAAGCCAAAGACACTGGGAACTCCAAATCCCATCACCACCAAAGGGAAAGTCCCTGGGACCTGAGGGTGGGGTTAAGCAGCCAGGTTGGTATAAAGCCAGACATGTGGGCTTTGGAGGGGTTCCCCCATTTTGGCTCTCTGCCAGCCCGCAGCATCCAGCCAGCTCTGAGAATGCCTTTGGGTTTCCAGGTTGGCGGATGGGGTAGAACCCATTAAAGACTTCATTTCCCTATTTTCTTCCTGAGTTGTACATTTTCCTTATTTCCTTTTCCCTTGTAAATAAACCTTTTATTAACTTTTTGTGTATGCCTGTAGTGGAGTTAATAAGTCCCTTTTAAGCGCACGGGTGAGGACCCACAGCCAGGCAACCTGTTCAATATCGGGGCTGCCCTATAACAGCTGGTGCCCAACATGGTTGGGGCTGCCTGTAACAATTGGATCTTAACCTGTTTGATTCTGGGGACTGCTACATCATCTTTGGTGATTAAAATGTCCTTATATTCTGCAAAGATAGCCTGAAAATGTTACCAGCAGGGTGAAGGACTGCCCAACACCCCCAAACCTGCTTGCTCTAAGTGGGTTCTGTCATCTGCATAAAGAGAAAACACACTCTAGTGTGTAAGACCTTCAATAGAAAAGAACTTTAATACAACTGTGTGCAATAGAGAGAAAAAAGAGAGAAAGATTATAACTTCCAAATCAATCACCCAAAGTTACCCATCCCTTTGTGGGTAAATTCCCAGCCAAAAAGGGTTGGCCAAAGCAGGACCACTGAGACCCAAAAGCTTGCCACAAGTCTAAGGCACCTTCTGTTGGGGACCCAGAGGAAAGGGGCTACAGGGGACAGGCAAGTCTGGAAGGAAAAGAGCAAAATCAAAATCAAGATATTTGAAAGAGTTGTGGGTGAGAGACCTATGGGGAGATTGACAACTGTAGCGTTTGTCTCCTTCCAGGTTCCCCATTAGAACATAGGTATTAGGATGAAATCAACTTGAGTTTGATTTCTGTGTATTTTAATTATTAACCCTATCACTTTGAGTAATACACTGAAAAATTTTAAATCTATTTCCTGAGATGCAGCACAAGGGATGTCACAATTATTGCTCAGCTCTGTTAAATGCCCCTGGTGCAAGTCCAAGGTCAAGAAGCAAACATGGTATTGTAACAGGGTGGTCCCCAGGAAAGGGAGAGTTTCCCTGCCCCACCCAAGGGAGGGTGGAGCTGAGCAGGAAGAGGAGAAGCTTCAGAAGAGACTGAGGAAGGAAGAAGGATGGAGCCAGGAGACCTGGAGGAGGCGCATGGAGCCTAGAGACACGTGAAGAAACTGCGCTTGTCTTTTGGTCGTGGACTGGGTGACACAGATGTGGGTGAGACCCGTGGGGAGGTGACCATGGCAGCTTTTATCTTGATGTTGATTTTGCTCTTTTCCTTCCGGGCTTGTCTGGTAGTTTCTGACCCTTTTCTGTGGGTCCCCACTGGAAGATGCTTTAGACTTGTGGCAGGCTTTGGGGCCTTGCTCTGGGCCATTCCCATATGGATGGACTTTTACCCACGAGGGGACGGGTAACTTTGGGTGCTTCATTTAGAAACTAGACTCTTTGCCTTACCTGTATTGTTTCCTAGTTTTATTAAAGTTCCTTCCCATTAAAGTCTCATATGTTTTGTGTTGATGCGGGGGATGGCAGAACCCATTTAGAATAGGCAGGTTTGCGGGGTTTGGGCTGCCCCTCTCCCTGTCCTATAACAGTATCTTCACTTGTTTCTCTGCTCCATGTGCCTCATCTAGAATTCTTCTTCCTTTTTTTTGTTTTTTTAAGACTTCTTTAGCTTCTCTTTGACTGTTAACTCCATATTTTTTCCATTGGGGTAGGAAATCTGGAAACTTCCCTTTCTACAGCTATACTCTGTTACAAAAACACAATGTTGTAACAATTTTAGAGTAAGCAAAGAGTTTCACAATGTAGGTGGCTCCTAAAACCTCCTTGTTAATGACATCAGGGTTCCTTGAAACCCTGGGTCAGCAGTATGGATTAGCTTGGATTCCATAAATCAAGCACCAATGTCCCAACCTTTCCTGGTCTCACTGTAAGCGAGAATATATTACACAAGATAATAGCACATAATTCTTTTTATTCTAATATGGCAAAACATTGTTTGCTTTTTCTAATCAATTACTTAGAAAAACAACAAATGACATTAAATACTTCTTTGTGTCATATTGTAGTCTGTACATTATATTCATTTAACAGACCTGAAAAATGACTATTACATTATTTATGTCACAAATCAGGAAATAGACTTAAAATTTTTCAGTGTATTATTCAAAGTGATAGGGTCATAAGTAAAATATACAGAGCTCAAACTCAAGTTGATTTCATCCTAATAACCATGCATTTTTATGATGCACAGAATAAAAATATTATCGTTTTACCACCAAGCTGATATTACTTTATTTGAGCTTCCTTAAAAAAGAGCTGTGGATTTTTCATTTTATTATTTTTTTTTAGTATTCCCTTTACAGTATTGTACTTTCATGTTTTAGATATGTCTAGAATTGCAACTTTTCTTTAACCTTGGGAAGAAGGATATAATGCAAAATAACAGGAAACACTAGCCTTGAAAAATTGTGTTAGGATGATTTTATCAGATTTAGAAGCATTTTTGAAGAGTGATATCATACATGCAAATAAAGTAGTGCATAAACAAAGAAATTTAGTTATAGAATATTTAAATTATGTCAGCCAGAAGCTACAAATTTTCCTTTAAAGGATGAATTGCAAAGAAATCTACTTGAAGCCAAAACATTCCCTTCAAAAGAAGTCTTTTAGACAGAGCATACCTCTGCTTTTTTTCCCCCATACATTTTGTATGACAAACTACTCAATGTCATTCAGTGCTTGGAAAGGTAGTTTATGATCAAGTGATGATTACTTTAGGGTAATGAGATTTGAAAGGTATGCAAATGTGCTCTTTGATGGAAAAGCCATTTACCTATGAAAAGCAACATTACTAGAAAAGTGATACATTTACAAGTAAATGGCAAACCAAGTGAGATTCACAGTGTTTGGCTGGGTCTTAATCAGCAACATATCCAGAGGCATCTAGTGCCAGGATCAAAAAATGGTAATGTAGTTAAGCCCTGAAAAAGTCCATAATTTTCCTATCTTAGCCAAGGGTTAAATTGAGTCTAAAATATACTATTTAGATCGCTTCTCATTATTCCTCTGTTAGCTTCCATTCAAGAAAGATTTTTTTTTTTTTTAACATTTGCAGCTACTGTTTTTGTTCATTTGTTTGTATGTTTTCCTTTATCATAAATGAGACTTTATTATTTAATTTTGCATATAGTTTGCATGACTATTGTTATCCTAGTGTTATAGGACAGGGAGAGGGGCAGCCCAAACCCCGCAAACCTGCCTATTCTAAATGGGTTCTGCCATCCCCCGCATCAACACAAAACATAGGAGACTTTAATGGGAAGGAACTTTAATAAAACTAGGAAACAATACAGGTAAGGCAAAGAGTCTAGTTTCTAAATAAAGCACCCAAAGTTACCCGTCCCCTTGTGGGTAAAAGTCCATCCATATGGGAATGGCCCAGAGCAAGGCCCCAAAGCCTGCCACAAGTCTAAAGCATCTTCCAGTGGGGACCCACAGAAAAGGGTCAGAAACAACCAGACAAGCCCGGAAGGAAAAGAGCAAAATCAACATCAAGATAAAAGCTGCCATTGTCACCTCCCCACGGGTCTCACCCACATCTGTGTCACCCAGTCCACGACCAAAAGACAAGCGCAGTTTCTTCACGTGTCTCTAGGCTCCATGCGCCTCCTCCAGGTCTCCTGGCTCCATCCTTCTTCCTTCCTCAGTCTCTTCTGAAGCTTCTCCTCTTCCTGCTCAGCTCCACCCTCCCTTGGGTGGGGCAGGGAACCTCCCCCTTTCCTGGGGACCACCCTGTTACACTAGGGAGTCATCTTTCTATGTATTAGCAATTGAAATCATTAGTTTATATACTGGACAAATTCTGATATTTTGATCCATTTTAAGTTTAAGAAAAGTAGAGGATTTTCTAGTCTACATCTTTTTTTTTTTTAATTGTGTTGTCACTGTAATCACTGCTGCCTCCACACCCCAACACCATCATTACTAATTAATGGTGTTCATTAGATTGGAAGATTAAATATTTTTCTTCCTCCACCAAATCCTTCTTTCTTCCTTATTTTTTTGAAATCAAAGAAATAAAATGGGCCTATACCAGGAATAAAATACTAGATATAACATACTTTTAATTACTATTCACATAAAATTGTATTCTGAGGACTACTTATGAAATCCTTACTAAAGGAACCATGTCTCAGATTTTGCTATTCATAATAATAACCTATAAACTGATGGTGAATTTAGGGAACCATATTACATGCTGTCTCAAAGCATTAAGATCCTTTTCATTTCTAATAAGAAAAATGACTCTAAATAAAGGTGGGTATATCGTAGTACCTGTGGTTTGTCAGCTCTCAAGTATGCAGCCAAAATGCAAACATCAAATAAAATAATCAAATACAAGGCACATGGATTTTTGTTTAGCTAAAAACTGAAAGTCTCCACCATAGCTTACATTTTATGTACTGTTATAGAACCACATTCAGGAGCCCATGTATACTGTTTCTATCCATAAATAAACAAATCAGTTCTGATGGGATAAGAAAACATTCTTCAATGGCAAGAATATTAACCTTATAGTTAGATATTATCTGAAAAGAGTGGAATGATTATTTATATCCAGAAGCCGCTGTAACTTCATCTTTAAAATTAGAATCAGGGTCTCCCTGGTGGCATGGCTTGAGTTAGTCTGGGAGCTAACTCACATGGCACAACAGACATCTCCTGTCTCACCTGCTGCTCCCCTCAGCAGTATATTTCAGTAGATCTGCCTGTCCTGTCCCTCACTCTGTATCTGGTGAATCCTCTCACTCCCCACACCTTTGGCCTATACCCCAGTTTGTGCATGCATGCATAAATAAAAATAAAATCTTTTAAAAAATAAAAATGTTAGAATCACTAAAACTAGCATCCAGGGTTTCTTTGAGAATTAAATACCTAGGCTTGTACAAAATCTCTGAACATGAAACTCAATTCAATTAATGCCAGCAGAGAACTGCATTATGACAGGAAGCCATCTAAGGGGATCACCTATGCATCTATGCAATCCCAAAAAGGCCAGGTCATCAAGCCACAGAAGATATTTCATTTTTGTTTTTCTTTGTAATTTTCTTCCTTCCTCACTTAGCATTTTAACTTATACATTGGTTTAAATTCTTAATGGGTCTCTAATATAGTTACATCAGTCTAGTTTTACCTCTATTTTCAAACATTTGTATGATGGGGAAAAAATTTAGTGATTAGTTTGCAAGTTTCTCACTTCAACAATAAAAAGACTCCTTTTCAATTCAAACACCTTCCCTGTCTAGAAAAAAAAAAAAAAAAAGAATGATATAATGATGATGTTCAGAGAGGGTGTTTTTTGAGACAAAAAAAAAAAAGACCACTCCTCAATATTACATTTATATGATCACCTGAGTAAAGCATATTATAGGATCGTGGCTGCTTATTTTGTGTCATTAGATTCTAAACTGGGCAGCAAGACTCTACTGTGCTGTTAAAAGAGCTTCTGTTTTGAAATAAAATTTGCATGAAGTCTATCCTGTCTTCCTGACTTAATAGTGATATAATTTTGTTCATGCTTTCCAACAGTTCTGAGCTTAATTCTCTTATTCTATTGTATGTTAATGGTGCCTGCTCACAAAGAGAAAAACATATCTATGCAAAATATATATTCCAAGAACTATTTCTACTATTTCTGTTTTGGAGATACAAGTCTTCCAGACTTCTGGCTCTTTGCCTAATAAACAGCAAAGTTGAAAGTGCTGAATGCAATGGATGATAACTTTGTACATCTTCAGAGATAATTGTGTATTATGGTTGTACCTGTATGTAGGATGCAACAGACTGAAGTGAATGATCCCTGAACCATGTTTTTTTTTTTTTTTTTTTTGGCTTTTTGTTGAAAAGTCTTATTGTATTTAAAGGCATACAAGTAATTTTCATTAAAAATGACATAAAATTACAACTGAGAAAGTAAAATTACCCAAAAGCCCACAATAATAGAAATAGTTCATATTTCAGTGATGGCCTTTCTTAGAAGCATGGGACATGACTGATATTTCTATCTCTATTTATAAATAGCTATACATATGGCATTATAAACACATTTCACTCTATTATATGCTAGAAAAAATTCCATGATTCCATGTCAGGAAAAAAAAAAAAAAACAAAACACCTATAGTATTATTTTAAATGGTTGCATTATTCTATTTTGTATGAATTCATTTCGAGACATTTAATCAATATTCTGTTGGAAGAAATGTATGAAATGAAGCTCAGAGAAGTAACTGTAGGTCACATATCTAATGATTATTCCAAATCCATCAGCTCCCACAACAGAATATTGGTTTGCTTTCCTTCCACTGTTTTCCAAATATTTGCATGCCTGCCATTGACCTAGACAAATCACTGTAGGTTCTAAAAGCAAGGTTAATGTCAAGGGTTAAATAGCCCATTCCTTTTTGCCTTCTCACTCATTAAAAAGAATGTCTGTGCCAATATATTTATAGCTCCCTGTGCTTAGAATGAGAAGACATTATATAAAGACCCCTAGTTTTACATAATTTTGAAAGTTAACATGGAAAATTCCACCATAAAAATGTCCTCAGCTGCATTAGTAGAAGCATTAGCCTTAGGCTAAGTTTGCACCAAACTAAAATGAGCAGTTAGAACAATAAAACAAGGCTCACCAGTTGCCTGGCATTGTGTAGACCCAGTCATAAAGTGTATGTTATGATGTAACACCCACTGGGCCTAATTATTCCCTTTTATGTACAGAGGAGCACAAGCTGTGCAACCTTTGGGAGTATTGACTACTCAGAAAACCTTCCCAATCCTCTCTCCTCCTACTCTCTGCCCACAATAGGAATTCTCCCATCAAGCCTTCATTTTGCTAGGAGGGAGAATAGAATCTTTGGTAATTGATAGTCTCTGTTCTGGCATGGAGTGGAGCAAAAGCCTGCAATTGTCACTCTTTTACTCAAGCATATTTAACGGATTCCCACTGCCTGCAGGATAAAATCTTTAACATGGCCCCAGGCTTTCAGAGCCTAACTTGCCTTCACAGCCATGTTTTCATCACCGCTTTTCTATGACTATTTTATTTGCTCAAAGCAAGTCTCTCTCAGGGCCTCCCTGGTGGTGCAAGGAGTTAAGATGCAGCACGGTGAAGCTATCCACAGCCACTGCAGCAAGAGTTCGATCCCTGGCCAGGGAGGTGACCCATATAGCACAGCAGACCTCTCCTGTTTCACCCGCTGCTCCCCTCAGCAGTGTATTTCAGAGAATCCGCCTGTTCTGTTCCCCACTCTGTCTCTGGTGAATCCTCTCACCCCCTGCATCTCTGACCTGTACCCCAGTGCTTGTATGCATAAATAAATGAATCTTTAAAAAAAAGCAAGTCTCTCTCTATTCATTGTTCCCTAGAAGCAAACCCTATCTCCTTCTCTTCCTTAACATTGTTCCATCTCCCCAAAATGCCTTCAGTTCACTTTACTCAGGTGAATTGCTTCCTTGGTTGTGAATGCAGTCACATTCATATACCATAAAGTCTTCCAAAGTACCTTGGGCATTTTTTTATTAGTAGTGCTTATTTGTTTCCATATGCATCTTTCTATGGTCAGTTTTGATGTTTGACCTCATACTATTTTTCTCTACTGGTGAGATATTTGTCCTTTACTCTGTCTCTTGCTGCCTCCGTTCTGACATATCTTCTCATAGGTGTTCTGATATAGTGGTTGATTAATTTTGCTTGGACCAGAGATCTTACCACTTTATGAGAAAACCTTTTGCAATACAGTAAATTAGAGAAAAGCCTTTTTTGGGTATTCAGAGAGAACCAGCATTATTTCATCATTGCTAAAAATCTGCTTTATATTAGGTGTGTGTCAGCCTCTCTGAGACCACCGAATTCCTATCACATTCATGTAGTCTTAGATAATGTATTGGGTAACAACAGAAGACATCATTCCCTCAAAAGATCTTTCAAAGCCCTTTTTACCAAAGAGGACTAGGAAAGAACCTAGAAAGCTTAGTATGAAAGTAAAATGTTGAACTTTTAAACAGTCATGCTGGTTTAATACCAGGAATATTTAAAGAGGCCTTTAGCTATTTTGCTGTTCTCATATTATAGGCAAATAGTCATAGTTTATCTTCTGCCGTGCTGCTTTAGGGTCTTCTAAGCCAATCTCAATAGGTAAATATCAATTGTTCAGCCATAAAAGTCTATAAAAACCAGAGTTCCAGAAAGAGCATTATGTTTTGCATACAGTAATGTGTTTGCAAGTGTTTTATAAGCTCTGTGTAACAAAAATGGAAGTGTGAATACCAACAACATGATATTTTAGTTACTCTCTGGGGCACTTAATAATATTAGCAATATGTTTCAATCAAACTCACACTACATTTATTTAGGAACTTTATGTGGTTTTCTTTTTCAATTTGAAGCTAATACATTACTAAAAAAACAAACAAACAAACAAATTAAAAAAAAAAAAAACAACAAAACTCCAAGTAAATGTGTGACATCAATCCGTGTATACCAAATGATGTCTACAAGAGCACAACTTGGAACATCACTTCGGAGTGGCTTGAAAGCCAAACCGTGGATTTAGAGGGATACTAGTTCTCATCAATTTCTAGCAACCCAAACAATTGTACAAGTTATAAATTAAAGAACTGTATATCATACACTTGATCCGAAATCTATTTATCTCATCCATTACCCCTCAACTACAACTGTTCAGAACTAGACTCTGGAGGTGAAGAAACATGTTTAAATCAATCCAGTTGTAATGTTCTCAAAATATTACCCCTCACCCAAACAGATATACATTTCATTCTTTTGCTAAAGGAAGAAAAATTGAGTCTGCTTTTCCTTTATTATCTAATCTAAAATCCATAATAAATATAAGATATATTCAATAACCTAAGGATCAGCACCTCTATAATATTTATTTTACGTCAAGCTTTTTGAACACTTCTACATTTGGTTAATCCATGCATATATAATTTCTCTGACATAACTGACCACAGAAGTATTCTATACAGAGCACCTAGGTCCCTTTGATTTTTCTGTAAGCCTTCCCTGAGCTACAGCATGCTTTTGTTAATTATCTGTACCGATGATTAAACATAATTCCAATTACTTCACCCTGCAAACATAAAGAGTTTACATTCTGTTGGTTCAGAACTTAGTCCATGAAATGAGGAATTTTGGGTGGGAGAGCTTAGTTACTTGGCTCAATACTTGGAAGATCATGAAGCAAATCTTGTAGAATCTGCTTCTATTAGCAAATTCTGATTGTGAATGAATCTTTACAGAATTTTCCAATGAAATAAAAATTCTTCCAAGGTGCTTTATATTATTTCATGTCCTTGTTTGGCTTCTTTTCCTTCCTTGTCCTGCTTTTCTTCCACCAGAACAACTTTTGGATTCTTTTTAATAAATCACTTGAATCAAACATTCACTTCAAATTTTATTTCTGGGAAACTTGAAATAAAATAATTTGTTTTACATGTAGATCTTTTGGTATTAAGTACAATTCCTGGTCTACCAGTAAAAAATGATACAAAAGTGTTTTTTTGGTGTGTTTTTTTTTTTTAGTGATTTTTTTTCTTTGCAATAATAATTTTTAGAGTTCTTTCTGGAAAGAGCATTGACTTATGAGTCAAAATATGGTTCAAAGTCAACCCGATCTGCTGACTAGCTGTGCAATACTGGGAAAGTTAATTAGTCCTTGTTCCTTCAACTCCATTGTAATAAATCCCTGGAGGGATATATTGAACATTAAATGAATATGTCTAGCCTAGTGTTTTTTTTTTTTCCCATAGAAATGCTCATTATCAAATAGTTTTCTTTTCCCTAATCACCCCTATACTTGTTTGAAAGTGTTTAATCTACATAAAGCATGGCATATTCAATTCTACAGCAGTAGTAAAAACAGTTAATTTATTCCAGGTAGGTTATACCATGCCATCCTGACTACCTATCTTTCAAGGAAAAATACGGGAAGTTAAAGAGATAGGACACATAAAGGCAGAGTTTAGATGTATTTTGATTCTGAATATGTAATGATGGACAATTCTGAATATGTAATGATGGACAATTGTGATGGACAATGAAAGCCAGTGGTATTTTCTATCACTTTCCTTCCAACTATGGATGCATCATCCATTTAACCAGAAATGCCTTTAAGGAAGGAACGTTTACAAAAGCTCCCAATTAGGGGTAAAGTATAGCTTTAAATATTTACAGTGGATATCAAGTCTCTTGATGTTTTATTTATTACGAAGTTATTAAGCTGCTTAATGATTTTGTTCACAGAGTAGGAGCATATTGTTTCTGTTGCTTTCAATTTATAATTATTTGCCAAACTAACACTTATGATCTCTGTTGGTCCTAACAGAAATCCAGTTGTGTTTAGGTATCGAACAATCCCTATGCAGCCCCCGTGATGCAAGAAAGTATTAATTATCTTGCGAAAATTGATATGCAAAACCTTATTTAAATAAGATCAGAAGGCTAGAAAAGAGTCCTGATATATGCACAATCAACAAATTACAGGAACCAACATGCCTTGCATCTCCCATGAAAAGTGATGTTGTTTCCCACACAGCAGCAGAGGGGAAAAAGGAAGAAAAACATGCTGCTTTTCCAGAGACAATCCCTTTTAAAAGCCACATAAGGGCATGGCTGGTTTTTGTTCTAAGGAAGCTGCACCTTCTAATTTGCTTTTTTTTTTTTGTCTTGATTTCCATATAAACCATAATTTTGTTGATGAAATAACTTATTGCATTTTGTTTAAGATCGAATATGTTCCATTGCTATGATATTGTCTGTATGGTCTAAAGATAATTTTATTTTTATTAATAAGAAAATAAATATGGGTCTAACTTAGTCAAATAAATTTCAAGGAAAGTATTTCTGGGTCTTTTGCAAATGTCATTCCAGAATTTTGAGAGAGAAAATTTGTGTGTCAATATATTTATGAAGAGGTATGAATATATATTCCCAATCATAAAAAGTATTTAAACGCAACATAACCTCCACAAAGCATCATGCAGATAAACAAAAAAATAAACAGCAAACAGACAAAAAAGGGAAGAAGTCTCTTCTCTGTCCCTCAGCCCTATATGTGAGTTTTTCAATTGTTACAACCTTTTCATGAGTGGAATAAAGATGAAGTTTTAAAGGAAGAAGGACAAGCCAAGAAAATTACAGAGAAATGGAATTAGAACAACTCAACTCCAAGGAGAATCATTCCTTTGAACTACTATTTGTATGACCTTATAAATTTCCATCTTTTCAAAAATCAATTTGAGCGGGTCTATTGTTTCTTAGGACTTCAGTAGCAAATTGCAACAAACTTGGTGACTAAAAATGCAGAAATTTACTCTCACAGATCTGTAGGTCAGAAGACAGAAACTAAGGTATTGCAGAGCAATTCCTTCTGCAGGCCGTATGGGAAAATTCATTCCATTCCTATCTCCTGTAGTCTGGATCTTTAACTCAGCCTTCTCATGATTTGCCTTTGTACACCCCACGTGTCACATCCCTGCTCTCTCTCACATAAGGCAAGAGTCACTGGATTTAGAACATACAATAAATCCAGAATTTTAACTCTAGATCTTTGACTTAAATCTGCAAAGACACTATTTTCAAATAAAGTTACATTCACATTCATAGGGAAAAGTGGTTAAAACTTAAAGATTGCTTTTCAGAGACACATAATTCAACACACTCCAGTTAAATTTTTGGTTCTCACAGATACAACCATGCTTACTGACACAAATTTCAATTGATTTTAAAGAAATTATCTTCTTTTTCTGTGACATAATTATATTATCTTACTCTTATAATTGAATCATACAATTTAAATTTTGAAGCAACTTCAGAGGTCATATCATTGACTTACCCTTTCAATAAAATTTCTCTTTAGGAAGTTCTTAAACAATGGTTGTCTGATACTGTGTTCAGTTACTACAAGATGTACACTCTTTGTGCATACATTATTTCCAAAAATATTTTAGTCTTTGAAATTTTCTATGACCAAAAGTATATCTTAAAGATCTCAAATTGTTTAGCTTGCATATATAAAAGAGGATTCGAGATCCCTATTGGAGACATAAAAATACATGGTATTAATAGTAATCTCTGAAGGACTGAGTTAGATAGGCAAATGAAAAAGAAAAATGTTTGCTTTGGAGTCACGGCAAAATTTCTGCATGGTTTACTCTATGTGAGTTTACTATAAATATGATAAATATTTGTTACTATTCTACATAGGGTGGTTAAACTAAAGTTTGTGGACTTTAAAGAGCAAATAAAGCCTAATGCTCATTACTGTGTAAATGGCACAAAATAAAATAAGAAGAAACTCAGGACATCTGCAAATAAGACAAAAAGGATAAAGGCCATGGATTTTAATGGTGTTTCTGATTTTAGGATGTTTTACATATTTATTCAATATACACCCAATGGTATCATTTCATATTTTCTGCCATTCTCCTCTAAAACTATCAGAAAAACAATTAGTGATGCTCTTAAAGGGGATGAGGTCAGATTTTTCAGAGGCAATAACATAGTTAAGCTTCTGAAAGTATCTTTAAAGTATTTCAAACTGAGTCTCAGGATAGAACAACATTGATTCCTGTGACCCTTATGATACAGACATGAAGAAAGCTCTCACCAAGCAAAGATCAACTTACCCAGCCATATGCCATGTTATCCCCAAGATTGAAATTGTTTCAAACAGATGACAAGTGGAATGAATGAAAGAAATACAAATAAACATGCTACAATATTTTCATATTGTGGATCTTTCCCTGAGGATCTAGGTTTAATTCCCGCCTTCTAAGTCAATTATCAATTGGGTAATAAATTCATTACTTTTTTCATTATAAAATTGAGGTTGAGATTTATTTTGAAAAATACTTAATTATCCCCTATGTACCTATCAAAATGCCCAAAATCCCAAACACTGGCAATACCAAATGTTGACAAGCATGTGGAAAAACAATAACTCCCATAGCTATTGGGAAACCAAAGTAAAACAGGATGTTTGGAAGACAGTTTTTATAAAATTAAACATACCTCTTAACATATGATCTAGCAAACACACATTTTGGTATTTACTCAAATGAGTCAAAAACATATACCCACACAAAAGCTTACACAGATATTTATAGCAGCTTTATTCATAATTGCCAAAACTTGCAACCAACCAAATGGCCATCAGTAAGTGAAAGGATATGCAAACTTTCATACAGCCAGACAATGGAATATTATTCAGTAATACAAAATGATATGGTAGTCTGAAAGTTATAAAGACACAGAAACTTAAATGTATATTAAGAAGTGAAAGAAGTCAATCTGAAAAGGCTACCTACAGTAAGAATTCTAATTATGATATTCTAGAAAAGACAAAACTATGGAGACAGTAAAAAGACCAGTGGGATCTTCCCCTGGTGGCACAGGCGGTTGAGTGCCACGCTGTGAAGCTGTCCCCAGCCTCTGCAGTGCTGGTTTGGTCCCAGCCACCAGCGAGGGTCCCACATGGTGCAGCAGACCTCTCCTGTCTCACCCGCTGCTCTCCTCAGCAGTGCATTTCGTCAGTCTGCCTGTTCTGTTCCCCACTCTGTCTCTGGTGAATCTCTCACACTTCTGTGCATCTGGCCTGTACCCTGGTTCATGTATAAATAAATAAATCTTTAAAAAAAAAAAAAAGACCAGTGGTTTCTGGTCTTAAGGTGGAGAAGATGAATAGGTATTTTCATTTTAAGACAATGAAAATATTTTGTACAATACTATGATAGTGGACACGTCTTTATGCATGTGTCTAACACAAATAATTAATACACAAATATTTTGTTCAATACTATGATAGTGGAAAACATCTTTATGTATGTGTCTGATACAAATCATTCATAAATTTGGCCTGGAACTGTGACATCATGGACTAGGTATGTTCTCAATTGTGTGTGAATGCAGTATGTGTATAATCAATCATCCCTTCTTCCTTAGGTGGATAAAAAAAATATACTGTGTATGGTAAATATAATATACATTGGTCACAATCCATAGAATGTAAAAAAAGACCTAGTTGTAGCCTAATAATGCAAACTATGGAGTTTGGGTGATAATGATGTATCAGCGTAAGTTTATCAACTGTAACCAATATACCACTCTGGGAGAAACTGGGTATGGGTATGGGAAGATGTTGAAGGCAGAGGGAATACATGAAAAACCACCTGTGCTCAATTTTTTTGTGAACCTAAAACTGCTCTCACAACTAAAGTTTATTAAAAAGAAGCACTAGATCTATCAATAAACTTTAAAAACAATTTTTTAGAGTTCTCAAAAACTCTTAAAAATATTTTTCTATAATTCTTCCCAGTCTATTTTTGTGCATATAGCATTTTCCTGTTTAATTTATACTATTATGAATAAATAATATTACATATTAAGTGATAATAGTTTTCAATTGGAAATTCTACATTTATCATCTATTAAAGCAGGCTGTTCACATGCGTGCCTCCACATTGCCCAAGGTTTCTTGTATCCTCTGCCTTACAATTCTTTTCTTTAAGATTTATTTATTTATGCATATAAGAGCTGGGGTACAGGCCAGAGATGAGGGGGGTGAGAGCATTCACCAGAGACAGAGTGGGGAACAGAACAGGCAGACTGACTGAAATACACTGCTGAGGGGAGCAGTAGATGAGACAGGAGAAGTCTGCCGCACCATGTGGGTTTCTCCCTGGCTGACCAGGGATCGAACTCATGCTGCAGAGACTATGGATTGCTTCATAGTGTGGTATTTAACCCCTTGCGCCACCAGGGAGGCCCTGCCTTACAATTCTAATGTACATACCTCCCATTAGCAGAGCCAAGCTCAGAATTAATTGGATAAAGGAATTAGCTAAAAGTCAGTCTTGACTGTTTCCCCACATACAACAACTTTTTCCTTTGATAATTTGCTATTCCCTTGATGTTATTCAAAAAGACATTGCCCCAAGATTATTTTAAGACTATTTCTTTAAAGCAGTATGGGGCATATGTTTTAATTTTGTATCTTAAGATCTTTAGCAGCCATATTTTAAAATTTTAAGCCTGAAATATTCTGAAAGGAACTCTCAAAATAATTTCCCCAGTATTTTACAATCATGTCATTATTGTACTTTTGGCTTTTTAAAGTTTCAACAGGGTTTTAAGATAACCACACACCCCTTTTCACCCTGCCCTCCTTTAGACATTTAAACAGAGAAAAATGACACAGACAACAGTAATAAACTCAGCTTGAGAAATAACAATATGTACTCCAGAGAGCATGAGTCATCTTGGAAATTTAGGATTCTTTATATGAACACAATTCAGAGGGATTGCTTGATGCCAGCTCCTTCTTACTTAGAAAAAGGACAAAAAGGCTTCCTGTAAAACTTCTAAATCATATTGAAATTACTGTATTTTCCTTCCTTTTACAACATATTAGTTTTCAAGATCCTTCAATGACTGTTTGTCCAATACCCAAACCTTTGTCAAAATATACCAATAATTGAATTCAAAAATAAGAAATGAAAATGTATCTTAAGAATGTTGTAAAAGTATGTGCTTTTAGAGAGGGAAAATTACTTCACTTCATAAAGCACTTTTTTTTTGTCCAGACTGGAAACATGGGGAGCAGGGCAGGTGTAGGGGGGTGTGTGTGTGTAAAATAGGGAGTGATAATTTTTTGCCTATGACCTACCTAGTAAATCAAGTCAAAGGAGAAGTAAGAGGTGACAGTCCACAGCCTAATTAATGGGGAAACTAGATGACAGAATCAACATTCAGTATCTCAGCAAAGAATTTGCTGTTGGCTACAGCCACTGACACCAAGAATTACTGCTAGAAGTGGGACAGAAAAATCTAAACTCAATAAAATCCTTGAAATGAGTAAAATGCTCAATGATCAGGCCTGGGATCAAGGCCAAGACTGCCAGTTCCCCAAGTCATTTGATGTGGCATCTCAGGTGCTGGAGTCTATCACCCAAGGCACCAGTGGCCGGTTTACCTAATCCTTTCCCATGTAAGTCAAGATTTGTACTAACCATGTGTGTGAGTGACTGGGAAGTAAACAAGTCACTGAAAAATAAACAAGTCATAAACTGTGTTTTCAATGTTTAATGGAATATGCATTGTGTCTGGAAAATATCCTTATGAACAGTTTATTAAGTTGTATAGAAATGTAGAAAAACTGTTGATGGTGCCAGAAAAATCAGCCTACATCAACAGGTAAGACAAGTGACTTTTCATGCTAGATAACTTCAAGCCATAAAAACTTCAACAGCCCTTCTTATTATGCCCCAAGCTTTCATCCACATGTTTCATTACAAATTTATGATAGATTTTCTATCAAATTATGTATTTATAGAGTGGAAAGGGGGAATATAGCACTTCACAGAGGTGAAAAAAAATCAAATAAATAAATAAATGAATAAATGGATTTCAAATTCATTCCCATCAGATAGTTATGGAAGTGTTGAATCTTTTTTTTTCTAATTTGTTTGATTTCTGTCTTTAGCATAGTTCTCGGACATGGTGTGGATTCTCAAGGAATATTTGTAGAAATTTTATTTAAGGTAAAAAGAAAATTAGAAATCAGAAAGCAGGAGAAGGCTCTGAATGACTATATTCCTTAAGGAGTTGGCTGAATTTCACTGGTAGCTTTACAAGATGATTGGGATGAGAAAACCTTAACACTGAAGAAAACAATTACACCATTGTATATGCCCTTTCATTTTACTACTGCCTCCAAAATACTCCCTTTTTCTCAAGATTTATTTTTATTTATCTCTGCATAAAAGAACTGGAGTATAGATCAGAGGTGGGGGTGGTAGTGAGAGGATTCACCAGAGACAGAGTGGGGAGCAGAACAGGCAGACTGATTGAAATACACTGCTGAAGGGAGCAGTGGGTGAGACAGGAGAGGTCTGCTGAACCATGTGTGTCAGCTCCCTGGCTGCGGATGGAACTCATGCTGCAGTTGGGGTGATAGCTTGATAGGGCTGAGACTTTAACCTCTGTGCCACCAGGGAGCCCCAAAATACTCTTGTATAGAAGATACACACCTCATCCTTTTACTCTTCAAACTAGAATAGTTTATAATTTATAATATGTTGTGTATATGTGGGTGAAACAAGAATCAAGCTGAACACAAACCATTTTTTTTTCCTATCAATAAATTAAGGCATTCATACTAAATTGAGAAATGAAATTTCATTTCTCTCATTCCCTCATATTTTCTAGTCTGAGAAATGCAATGGTAGCAGCAGTAAATGAGTCGTGTTAGGAGAGGACAGACACTCATCATCTTGTACCGGAAGTCACCCTGTGCCCTGCTCAGATAATGAAATCCTCTCAAAAAGCATGATGCACTCTGTCTCTGAAATGTTTTTCTCTATTTCATAAAATTCCGGATATGATTCAAGGCAACCCAGAGAGTTCAGTTTGGGATAATCAATGTTGTAAAGTCTGTGATGACTGAGTAGGAATTATAAACATTATTAATATAACCTTTCAAATATCCTTCAAATCCCTTCCTATAAAGTTAGTATGTATGTTCTATAGGAAAGAATGCAAATCAAAGATACATCTGATTTTCTGATTATTTTATAAGGGGAATAAACTAACAGATGAAAAACTAGTACTGGAATGAGGGAAAATCGTAACAACAAACACCCACATCAGAAAATCTGATGCGACTACCAACAAGCCATCTGTACAGCCAGCAACACTTTTCACTAAGACAAAAAGAGCTTCATCGTTAAAAAAAAAAAAAAGAAAGAAAGAAAAAAAGAAAAAGAAAAATAAAAAAAAAAAAGAAAAAGAAAAAGAAAAGGGCCTCCCTGGTGGTACAGGGGTTAAAGTCTCAGTGCTATTAATCTATCGCCCTCCACTGAGGCATGAGTTCTATCCCCGGCCAGGGAGCTGACTCACATAGTGCGAGACCTCTCCTGTCTCGCCCGCTGTTCCCCACACCAGTGTATTTCAGTTGATCTGCCTGTTCTGCTCCCTATTGTGTCTCTGGTGAATCCTCTAAGCCCCCATACCTCTGGCCTGCATCCCAGTTCTTGTAAGCATAAATAAAATAAATCTTAAAAAGAGCCTCATCTTCAGCCTCTATATGTTAAAGCAGTGATTCTCAAACTTCCATGCACATATTTATAAATCTGATGGAAATTTAGATTGTGGGGTGCCTCAAACCAGGAAGCTAAGAGTCTGTACCCTGAAGGCGCAATGGCTGTCTCAATTTTTCTTTATTTGGAATTGGTGCAAATCTTTACAGTTATGTGAATAAGTAACATGTTTTCTTTGGTCTAGTCTGAATTATTTATTTATTGGTTTTGTTGATATGGAGCTATGTACTACAATTATCTTAGCTCACATCAGTCAACACAGGGACATTATTTTTTAATACTGGCTTATTCATTACTTTTTGGAAAGAGCTCTCAACCTTTGTTCACATGACCTTTACAAAATTCATTCATGTATCAACACTTTACCAATAATGTTTGTAAAGATGATAGCTTCCTTCATTATATTCTGTTAACTCTCCATCATAAATAACTTAATTACTTAGGAAACAGTACCTTCCATGTTTACTTAGTATACTTGCTTTCTCTTTAAATCTACATGTTCTGTGGGGTTAATTTCCTGCTCTTTTTTGTGCCCAACTTATTTCTGTTCTTTGGCTGAGCAGAAAGGATGTGGGTACTAGGATCTCTTTCTGTTGGAAATGAATAACTTCTTAATTGCAATATGACCTGAAAACTCATTCTCTTACTGAGAGAAAAATGTGGATAGTCTCATGTTTCTGATATAAAATCATTAAATATTTTTCCTGGCAGCTGAAGCTCATCATCAGGTGGGCCACTAAGACAGTTAAGTGGTAATATAATTAAAATTAATCCATTTTCTTTACTCAGAAAGTAGCTCTAGTTTCTTAATAATTTTTGTACATGGCCTAAACATATATTTTTAGTAGTGGAACATCTGTCTAATATATGGTCTTTTTTTTAAATGATTTTTTTGAGTAGATTTAACTTCCTATTAAAATGGAAAGTACAGAGAATTCCCTTAGAATCTTCATCTTCCACCTGCATAACCTCTCCCATTATCAATAACTCCCCACCGAGTAAAATGCTTGCTAAAATTGAAGAGTTCTTTTTTGCCTTAAGGCATCACATACAACCACAATACTATAGCTTATTCAGAAAGACAAATGTAAAATTAAAAATTGAAAATGAGGACTATATTCTCATTCCCTATCTTTCACTTGCAATCTGCGTCAGGCAGAGGAGGCATACAGACTGATAAAACATTTGTGAGGCAGTGAAAATATTTTCAGACCAAAATATTCAAAAATACATCTGCAAGGCCAAAAGGAAATATATTAAACAGAGAACAAAAGGAAAAAGTGCTCCCAAGATAGAAAACCAAGTTTCCTTGCTCATTTCTACCGAAAACTGCTTTATTTAAGGTCTTCATTCTTTTCCTGTGGCTAATACATTTTCAAAATTCTGCAATTATCACACATGAGTAAAGCAGAGAAAATGTGCTAGGCTTTCTACAGCACTTCACAGCCTATCCTTGATAATAATAATGGTGATGGACAGGAGTTTTATTTCTGGAAGCACAGTCACCATGTAAAACCAAATTATCAGATTTCAGGGCCAAAAAGAACATTTTGTTGGATGTAATAGTTATAAATCATTCCTCTCTAGAATACTGAAAGTTGTGGCTTTTAGCAAAGAAATACATCAAATATAGTTTAATATTGATTTTTTTTCCTTTGGAAATGCATTTCAACCAAGAGGACCCCATAGCTTAGTAAATCTACATGTAATTTTTATGCAGTATACAGTTACACTTTTCCTCTTATTTTATTGACAAATGCTTATGACAGTTCATTCAATTTATTCTCCCAAATCGGACTTGCTATTTATAGGAGTGCACCATGAGGGATTGTGGCCTCAAATTTATTGGGAAGAGTAGAGTTGGTGTACTGAAAATGAGTGAATGATCCCAAGTGGATGCAACACCTGAAGCTCCTTTGTGAAGCTTTCTCCTTTGAAAAAAAGTGTCTCATATACAGGTTATCATATTTTGTATTGTGTGGCCTCATCACTCAAGTCATAATTTATTGGACTAGAATTAATTGACTGGACAAAAGAGAACTCATAAATAGGCTGTATAGATTACCTTGCTGGATTTTGTCTTGAAATACAGAGGGAAATGAAATCTAATGATATATCCATATTATAAGGAAATGGAAGGTATGAATAAATGTAAGCTTTAAAGTACAATAACTTTATATCAACTGCTTTCCATAGAACTTTCTATGTTATATTCAAAAACAAGAAAGAATTATTTCCATCATAACACAAATATGGGAAACACTAAGTTGAATGGATTTCCTTATTATAAGATTTCTCAGAATGCTTAAACTACTGATATGAATTGTGAATCACTATGGAAAGTAATACCCAGAACTTTAGCTGTAGAGTCTAGGTTTTTAAAATGAGCTTGTTAACATGTCATAGAATGCTAAATTCACACGGATGCAGTTTAGAAAATGATGCAGAATATAAGAAATTTATTTTTAAACAAAGTCACAGTTATTGAACACCCCCCCAAATGGGTGGAAGAGTACAGTTATCTAAAATAGGGATCAAGGGACACAGGTGGCAGAGGGATAACACAATATTTTATCACTAAGTATTGTCCTGCTTAAAAATTCTTTAATGCTACTGAATTGTGTTTCACGTTATGAAGATTTGTTCTAAAATTTGGGGCTCTCTTATTGTTTCTATTATCCTCATAAAAACACTCAATTTATTATATTAGATCAATACAGAACAATTTATTTAATTCAGCATTTCAAATGAAAATAGACTCCTTTTGCTTTAATTGAGTAGACATTTGAATGGAGAATTTAATGAGGACAAAGGGTATGGATAAAACAATTACAAGCTTAATTGTTGCCTCCTATCTTTTCTTGAGTCACTGGTAGAAAAACAGGAGGCCTTTGAGGGTGAAGTTTTCTACTCCAAGTAGAGCCAGGAAGTGGAGAAAGGCAGGCCACATTCTGATGTTTGTGGCCAACCCATGAAGGATTTCTACTGGACTCGGATACATGACAGAGAATATTCATTGTCTAAACATTTTCCCTCTCCTTCTAACAGGACCTCCATCACAACCTCACATAAAATCACTATTGGAGGTGGCAATGTGCCCAGTTAAAAAGCTGTAGTTCTCAGTTTTCTTTGCAGACGAGATATTAACACAGATGGAAGTATAGAGTTTGTTGGCTTCCCTTTTGCATCTCCCTGTTACCTACAATGTGGGTTTGATGACTTGAAGAGATTGGACTCTCATATGAAAACCACTCTTTTCATGGAATCACTTTAATTTTAATTCATTATTTTCAGGGTTATCTTTATAACTTGCATAATCCTGTTACCAACTTATACAAGAAAAGATAGAGAATAGCTTAGGTCCCAAGGTGCTGGAGAATAACAAGACTGGGAGGGACCTGTGTTATACCAGATGACTGCAAAGTTATGGCCATAAAGTATCCATGTTTCTAATAATAACTATGTTTAATTTTGCCTTCTAATTACAGTTTCCTGACATTGAGGAATTATTGGGTTGCAAAGGCACAAGGAATGTATTTTAAAGTACATAGCAAACATCTTTGATGTCATCAATTCAGACAGTCTATTCACTTGGGTATTTGACTGCTTTGCAATAAAGTAAATTTCCATCACCTTTCTTTATATTTAAGGCATATAGAGTTCCACTAATTGAAGATATAACTTCATAATAATAGAAAAAGCTTATTTTTTATAAAGCAGCATTTGTTTTCATCACTCAGGTTACTAAACTTAAAATTGTCCTAGAGACCCATGCTGATACTGGGAAGATTCTGAGTATCTTAATTTCCATCAATGTATAAAGTTTAGGTAAGATGAAGCAGAGACTGATTTCTTCTTTATATCACATCTGGGGCACTATTGAAGTTAAACAGATGATGTCCAGTTTTTCCTTTTTTTTCATCTCCCCTTTTAAGATGGTTTAAGCTACATTTTTTAAAGATTTATTTTTATTTATTTATGCATACAAGAACTGGGGTTTAGGCCAGAGGTGTGGGGGTGGTGAAATGATTCACCAGAGACAGAGTGGGGAACAGAACAGGCAAATCTATTGAAATATACTGCTGAGGGAAGCAGTAGGAGAGAGGAGAGGTCTGCTGCACCATGTGGGTTGCTCCCTGGGCTGGGATTGAACTCATTCTCAGTGGCTGGCAATATCTCCCCTCCCCTAAACCCCCCACCCCCCTTGCTGTATAAGACTGAGATGTTAACTCCTACACCACCAGGGAGGCCCTACATCTTTTTTTCTAAGAGAAGTGACAACTGTAAGGAAGCATGCTACTTGTAAATGACATATCATGTGTACATGCATATATATATATATATATATATATAAATTAATTTTCTCATGTGTAGTCATTGCATATGTATTTTCCATTATAATATAAAATATTTATGAAGTATATATATAAAATAAATATTAAAACTGGATGATCACATTCATCAATCTTGTTAACAGTATTTCACAAATATTAACAGTCCAATAGAAATATATTTAAAATATATTTAAAATATTCATATTTTAAAATATTTAAAATATTTGTTTCATTCACTTATATAAATAAAATAAGCTTTATAAATAGAAATATGTTCTATAATTTTATCTTTCCCTTTCTCCCTACCACATTTAGTAGAAGTTCTCATCTTGAATAGGATATTCTTGATACTATCATCTTTAGGGAGGGGAGATATTTCTTAAATATCCCTAGCCTATAAAACACACACCAGTGATGTGTGGGTATGTGTAATTGTGCTTTAACATATAGAAAACATATTCATTTGCTCTGTGCTTAGTCAGACATACATGTACTCACACAAACATACACACACATATATATAATACTACTTGTGCTTTCACTTAAAAAAGTCACTGATATATGTAAAGTAGAATGGTAGAGTGTGTAATAATAGAGATTGCATGCTGAGTCATTTCTGTATTAACATATGCAGATGCCATTGGACACTACCATCAGTCATTGCCTTGACTTGCTTCCTGATCCACCCAAACTATGGAATGGTGAAAAGCCATCTGGCTCTTTTGGTGCCATAAACTCTTATCTTTGGTTTCTCAGGCAACATGCTTTAAACAATTGAGGTTAATCTCAAGGACAACATGCTTCATCAAGCAGGACATTTAATTTACAAGTAAACGGGAAACAAGAAAATTCATCAGCCACCCCATCTGTTGTCCCTAAAATACTGTTTTGTTTTGTTTTGCTTCCTCAGCTAAGGTAGGTCCCTTTAATTTGTATATCCCTAGGGTTTATGTTTTAGATGGACTGTGATTAAATTCTGAGACGCCCCAAAGAATATGCATATATAACTCCCCCCAATTTTATACATATTTATAATGCCTATTGGGAAGGTGAGGGCTTCTGTTTTTTAGTTCAAGATTGCAGTGGGGCCATTTAGGGGATAATGATAACTCTATGTGTCAATAATGTCTTATAGTGAAGAAGTACTAAATTGTAAAAACAAAAAAAATATTCTAGATCTTCTTATTGTGGTTGTGTCTTTCTCTTTAAATTTCTTGTTGGTTGTGTCTTTCTCTCTAAATTTTTCAGAGGTTGTCTCTGGACTTTCAAATGATTTCAAATCAGTTTTCTGATTGTCATCACAACAACCTGTGAATTGTGCAAGGCTGGTACAAAGCATATTTACTACATTTGGAAAATAAAGTCCAGGCATTTTTAAGATCTTTTTCATGATCTAATAGCAGAGCTGTGATGATAAACCAGATATCCTTACTTCTTGTCCTATAATATTTTCATTTTACCCAAAACATCAATGTTATATATGGGAACCTTGTATGGGAACCTCTTTTATACTGTTGTTAGATAATTAACTGCTAAAGTCAGGTCTTCGTTGGAAACAATTTGGACAATATATCTCCCTATAATGACAAAATAACTCAGAATAAAGCCATCTCTTCCCCAAGGAAGCATTGGGCACAGATTTGACATTCCAAATATAGTATATCTAATGCCATAATAACAAAAATGCTTTTTAAAGTGCTTATTTGAAATCTGGAACTAAGAAACCTGGGTTCAAGGAATCTCATGGGGGAAAAAAATGCCTTAAAGATTGCTATGTCATCACTTTCATTCAGAGAAGCTTGGGACCTTTCTGTAATTTTTCCCTTCTGCCCTTTATGTTTAGGAGTGCCTGAAAATTCTTTTCCTGGGTGTGAAATCTAATTAAGTTTAACACAAATAATACCCTTATTAATAAAAAAAACTATGCAGAGATCTGATTTATATCCTACACTTCTACTTTTGTTCCTAACTTCATTTCCAGAAGAAAAGCACAAATATAAAAATTAATTATCATTATTCTTCATAGTCTAGCCAAAAAAAATTCAAATCAAAGGAAAACTGGGGTCCTTCAACATGCCATATTATATAGCTAAAATACCTTTGCTTCCATACATTATCCATACAATATCTTTCTTCTTCAAAGCATAATATGCATATATAGCTAATAAGATGTAATTGGAACAAACGGTGAATTTTAGAGTACCTGAGTTTTAGCAATTGATTTGAACAAAAGAATCATTTTAAAAGTGCTAGTCACTTTTTAATGGAAACCTGCAATGAATTCTTTTGTGATATGAATAATCCCTTTCACAATGTAAAGTTTCATTCCCTAATTCACATGTGTAACCAGCTTTCATGAACTGAAACAATGCTATACGGGCACCACCTTATCTTTGTAACAGCTGTCAAATCAATATTTTTTTTTTTTTTGCAGGAAGTTTAATTCTATCCCTCCTGGTCCAAGCACAGAGGTGTGGACTTGCCAAAGGGTGGCTTTACACAATGTGTCAGTCAGGTAGACTTCTGGGAAATAACAGTGTCAGACAAATCAGGCTGGCATGAAGCTACCAGCAAAGAGGTCCCTTTTCGAGAATCTGGAATTGCCAAGCTACAGATGCAACTGGATTCCAATTACTGGTGACAGCCCTTGGAGAGGCATTGTTTTGTTGTGCGTTTTTCCTCTTTCCCACTTAGATACAGGAAAGAGCCACTGTCAGGTCAGCAGCATGAAATATGAATGAGAGTGATGTCATTCCTGGGCACACCAAGGTGGCTCCCGGTGTTCGGGGCTCAGAGGAAGGAGAAGAGTTTTGGAGATGAGATGAAGCTAAAAGTGACAGGTTTTGGTAAAAGGTAGATGGATGGATTAAAAAAGTAAAAAGGAGACCATAGGATTTACAGATTAAGGAGATGACAATGCATAGAAATAGCATTAGAGGAAGAATGTTAAGGCCGATGTGTTCTTTATCTGGGGCCTTTATTTTTATAAACAGATACAGTCAAAACAACAAAGGATAATATCTGGTGGTATAAAAAATACAATTTTCAAAGAATGAAAGTGTATATTTTGCTCTTTTGCACCTTGAATGTTCTACAAAAGTAAAATTCTTGATCCTTTAAGAAATATGATCTTTGTAGGCTGATGCACACTACATAGAAACTGAGAGTCCCTGGTAAAATAATTGCTTCTATTATGAAATGGAAATATTGGCTCTGAAGAGCATGGAGCTGGACAGGTATAGACATGTAGAAAATGATGAAATGACTTCTTTCTAGCTGGGAAAAGTTTATCACAAAGAAATTGGATGTCAAGCTCATTCTCTCTCTCTCTCTCTCTTCACTCGCTCCCTTGAACATGAAGCTGCACAGAACAAAAAGTCAACCTTTTATGTTAAAAAGATAAGGATTGTTTAGATATACAAGGCTAGGCACACAGACCAGTTCAATGTTGCTGAGTCCACTACTGTAGATTTAAGATGAAGAAACAACTTTGGCCAGGAAATAGAAGACTCTGTCTTACAAGCATAAACAATCAAAGCACAGATCACTTAGGCATTTTATCATTTTAGAAGGTTGAATATATTTTGAAATTTATAATCTTTAGACAAGTATTACTTTTATGATAGAATATTTCTCTGGGTTTTCTAACCATGCAATTGCAGAAATGGGCTGAAATGCACAATTTGAGCTAACTAACTGAAGTCTTGTGTCCGTGGAAAGAATAAAAATGTGCCAGGAATGGTGGAAAAGTTGATGTCTGGCAATCCAAACGGATGGGTGGTTGAACTGGAATGTTTACCAGCTTCTGTGTTAAGTCAGACATAAGAGAATAGAGTCAAAACAGGAAACTAGCATAATCTCAGGAGGTCCTAAATATAGGTGCTAACCATAGCACTACTGAAACAAGATAATCACTTTCAGGAATGAGGCATGATGTGAGATTAACTTCTGCCTTTGTGCGAAAGATTCACTATATGGATGGATAGGCACTAGAAAGAAAATATTGCTCTTGAAGACATGACAGCTCTTTATAATCCATGATTGGTATGTGACAGATTAAAGCATGTGTATAAGTATTAAAGCAAACACCCACACATTCTTAGAATCCACTTCTACCTCTAAAAAGAGTGAGCTCTTCTGAAGGATCCTAGCTTCTTGAAGTAAGGGTTTGTGTAAAGTATGCAAATTGGAGAGTTTTTGAAGGAATTAAATGTTTTACATAAGAAAGGATTAAGGAAGGAGTGATCCTGGATGCTGAGGAAAGCTGTAACAAAATTGCAAAGGGACACAGGATAAAGGGAGTTTGCCTACAGAAAGGGGAGATGTCTTTGAAATAGAAAAAGAAGAACAGAGGAGAAAGAGAGCAGAGGTATGTTTTGCAGAACTTTGCTTTGTTTTTGTTCTGTGGGTTGTGACATTCTACTTCTGTCTATATTCTCAAGGAACCATTTACTCAACAATGCTTTGGGGACTGGATTTATATTGCTTTTTTGGAAATGAGGAGGTGCCAATGCAAATTTCCAGGTGGTGAAAAACCTGAACTTTGAAAGGTATAGAGACAAACATGGGCTATTGTCAGAGGAGGAGATTGGAAGTGCCATGATGATTATCATTTTCAACAACTTATTTATAACTTCAGGCTTTACTCAGTGTTCAGTGAAGCATTTTCTTTAGGATTGTAAATAAAACACCTTATATTAGCATACTTGGAAGTATGTTTAAAGATTTATACCTTGTCTACTGAGAACACAGCAGTTTAGACTATAAAGCCATACAACTCAGGGGAATTAATTTCATAAAGGTATAGAGTTTAAAAGACACAATCAATATGATTTTAGCTCCCTTGACAGTTGAAATTCTTAGCATTGTTAGATCTGCTCTTTAAAGGCTCAGTGCAAAGGAGTTCATTGGTCAGTTAGTGACACCTCATTAGAGAAGAGGAGGGAGGGATTACAGCCCTCAGCCCCATGTTTTCTGGCCCTGTGCAAGAAAGCACCATTGTATAAGCAAATCTTTGGAATATTCCAATTTTCAAAAGCTATACAACCAGTGCCAGGAGAGTAAACACCAGAGTCATACCTTTAAATAATTGTTTGAAGCACACAGTTTTGAATACACTATAAATTAGTATTTTGACAAGTGTTTCCAAGTACACCTATATATATAATAGTTATATGGAAATCATATTTTATTTATTTTTTTAAGTTGTAAACCAAGTAAGTGTTTTCTAAATGCTCAGGAGAATCTCCAAAAAAATTCTTACGACAAATGTAAAAATGAATAAATAAATAAACGAAAAGATAAGAAGGCTGGACAAAGTTTGTATATCAACAGTTTTTGTATATCAAAACTGATACATTTAGAACATATGCATTCCATACATATCAGAAAATATATATATGTGTGTGTGTGCATGTGTATGTGTGTGCATGTGTTCTGAAATTATTTCAAGTATCTGATCTTTAAGTTCAAAAACATGTTTCCATGGTATTATTGCAGAATTACTGTGGATGAAGGTATGAAAGTACATTAAATAGCATAATAGGAATTTATATTAAGAAAATAAAGCATTACAAAACAGCAATGATACTCCTTCAACATGTACACAAAACACACACACACACAAAGACAACCATCTACAAAAATCTTTTTTGCCTGATTCAGAATTGTAGAAGATAAGGAAGCATTTTAGTTTTTATACTTTGTGTGGAATATTTTTATGTAGATGTTAAAGTGAAATGTTTCATATATATATAGATTTCTTCATGATTTCAGGTGATTATATTTATTAAAAGTTTGACATTCTAGATAATATTGGTATTACAAACCAAAATGGCTTTTTGCTTTCCCAACTTGTTCTATCTTCTATTTTGAACATTGCACAGATAAGTATTTATCCTGATTTTGAAAGCTAGAAATGAGAGATATATTAAAGGAAGATCATCTTTATCTGGCCTTAGGTCCTGAAATACTATTAAATATTGCTGAGAATTAGACTGTGGAGATGAATATATTTATTCAAGCTTCCACACAACTATGTCTACTGCCCATCTATATCTGTGTCTGTCCTGCAGGTGAAGCCATGGAAAGTAAATAAAATGATCTATCTATCTATCTATCTATCTATCTATCTATCTATCTATCTATCTATCTATCTATCATCTATCTACCTACCTACCTACCTACCTATCTGGCATCTTCTATCTATCTATCTATCTATCTATCTATCTATCTATCTATCTATCTTTCTTTTTTCTATCTATCATCTATGATTAATTCACACATTTCAAATATGAAGTCCAAGTTGACTCATGGGGTCATTTACAACTATCACTTAATGACACCAGATGGAGATCTGACCCTGATCAAGAGGGAGGCAATTATGCAAAGTTTACTAAAGAATGAAAAAATAAACAAGTGAATTCTTACATTACAAAATGGGTTCCAAAAATTCAGAGAATGCTTTTAATGTATAGTGTTAAAACTGGAAAAACTAATTTCCCCATTATTTAAAAATATTTAAAATATAACCTGGGTAGAGAAACTTGTGAAATATTTAATTCCTGACATGCCTAAAAATTCACTTGAAACTGGAAGCAAGTTCAGATATAGTTAAGCACCATCCATACCTTACAATTTCAAAAAAGATCTCAATGTCAAATTTTTCAATCATCGCATTTTACATTTTGGCTATCATTTCTGATGTTTATAGTGAATTAATCAAAAATAATTTCCACTAAGTCCCTTTTTTTATGTGGACCACATGATTAGATATCTTATTGAAAATTGGCACTATTTTATAAATTGATAAAAATTACCATGAAAGTTGATAACTTCTGTGAATCAAATGAATGAATTGAATACTAATGGTACTTCAAAATGCTGGATCAGTGATTTCCATTTTTTGTGATACTCAAAATGAAGAAAATTTACCTGTTTTCAAGATGAACTATGCCATTTGCCATCAAACATGCTTTTCAAAATTGCATGTCTCATAAGAGAAAATCTGACTTTGTAATCAATTAACATAATTATAATGGAGGAAAAATGAAATACTGAACCATCTGCGTTGCTTCTTTCATACTATAATGCAAGATTAAATATTTAATTCCATATTGAGTCTCACTGGTTTTAAGAAATATATTAAAATATGCAAGTGCCCTATTTTTAGAATGGGGGTGTGTGACTTTTTCCATTCATGCAGTTGCAGAGTAACAGTAACTGACTAATAATTCAGTCTTTAAAAAAAAAGGAGGCAAACTTGATAACTATTTGGATATCTGAAAACATTGAAGAATGTGAAGCTTCTGGGGTCAAACAGAACACTACAATTATTTTATCGAAAAATACTAAATATTTGTGACAAAATTATTTTTTACTTTATTGATGTGATGAAGTTCTCAGGGACAAGTTTCTTTAACATTTTTTTTATGGAAAAAATGCTATGTCATTAGCTGGTTTGAACAAGCTTTCTATTTGGAAATTTGTAAACAACCACAGGAAAATTACTGTGAGGTTTTGCTAAGATTATTTTCACTCAGTCACCTTTTATCTCAAATACATGTAATGTATAAAAGGTTGGCAGCAATTAATTTGATTCTCACTCATCAAATGCCATAAAATAGAAAATAAATATATTTATATTATATTAATTCTATAAATTTTATTGCTACTTCTTTCCAAGTATTTGGGGCACAACAACTAAAGCTGGTTTCATAACTTGTATAGTTTAGTAGTTGCCATGAAATAATAAAGAAATGCATAGCATTTCTTGTAAACCAGAATGATAGATATTTGCGTATAACTAAAGGAATGAAGTTAATGCTTTGAGTTCTCACTCAGGCAGACACTAAGAGTCCCTGAAAATGAATCCTTATGTTCAAATGTCTTTTTTAAATATACAAAAGCAAAATATATTGATAACAATTTTTAAATATCTTTTGCTAATACCACTATACATCTCTCGCGCTCCTACTTCAGTCAGGTGGCTGGTATAAAATTGAGTATGGTATGAAGCAATGATTAAAGAAAATATACCTAAAAGTAGATAAAGAAAAACAGTATGTAATTAAAATTTATTATGTTTTTGGTGCTCTGCATGAATCAAGATATGAACAGAGTACTTACATTCCTTTCAATATATATATGCTATTTTAAATTTTAACTATTATAATATGAATTTCTTAATGACAGATGAGACAGAGAAAAAGTTTAATTCATTTAAAAAGGCATGTTTAGTTTGCTTAGCCCCACCTGCTTACTGGTTCAAGTTCCAAGTGAAAACTGTGAACACTAGTTATGTCGGTAGATTATCAATTCTGAGAATGTTTGGACAACAGAAAAAAATAATATTACATATACTATATGTTATATATAATCAATTTGTCTATTTTTCTATCATAATTTATATATTTGCATATGTATATACACACATGCACATACATATGTATCTCACAAATGAAATATAGCTCACACACACATGTATGTATCTCACATATGAAATATAGCTCAGATATGAGAAGATCCTGAATGTGGCAAGACCATATAATTGAAGACATACAACATTCTTTTCAACACTTACGAACAACACTGGTACTCCAGAAAAAGTTTTACACACTTACCTTCTCTCCATCAAAGGTATCTAACAAAATGAGTTATGTTCTGCAAGAAGGTTCTTGATGAAAGTATTAGGGTTAAACAAATAAACAGCCAAGAACTCGAAAAGACTAAAGCAAAATGAGATGCTGGAAAAAAAAAAAAATCAAACTCTGTAGCTATAGCATAAAATGCAGTACATAAATACACTTCATACACAAAGAAAAATTTTGTTTGTTTTAATTCAAATATTTCACACCTGGAATTCAATACTATCGTAATTTGATGGACTGAAAGATGAAGTGTAAGTAGATGATGTGTTAGCACTGGGAGAAACACACAGAACACATAGGAAGCAGGTCTGTGCACTCTGCCAGTGAGTGTGGCCTATGGAATGGAAGCTGTGGGGAATATGATGCTTTTCTTCTTCTTTTAAGATGTTGCTGTTTTAAATGTATCGCTTTGTACCTCGCTTCTATTTTGTAAGTGTTCTCTTAAATTCCTGTTTTTGCGCTTAAGTACATTAAAGACTGCTCCTTGAAACGTTGCTTTAGCATCTGACCACTAGGGGGCACTCTCATTGCACATTTTACTGTATGAACAAAACAGTAGCGATCTTGCCAGGGAGTACAGCGAGATAGATAGATTCTATTTTTGAGAAATTTTAACCCTGAATTTATTTTGGTATTATTTTTTTAAATCTCTGGCCCAAGGGTTTGACATCACTGTATTCTTCATTATGGAACATAAAGCCACTTCTAAGGGATGTTAGTAGTCAGATACCTTAGAGTGGTTCCTGAAGAGACTAGGGAAATGAGTTCCTTCTTATTTTGCATTGGGTTTCTGTTCCTTAGGCAATTTATAAACCCTCATGGGAGCGTGGAATCAAATTATTTCAACTTCATATAACTGCTTATACTTATTTTCTATTTGTTTAGAGAAGACAGACAAAATTTATATAGCTTGATTATAATAGATATTAAAACATTTATATAACTTGATTATAACATATAAAAATATTGAATAACAAATAAAATATTCAAAATTTCAATGTAAAATAGCATATATTAGCTCTTTTAATTTGAAAGTATTAAATTTTATTGTATCGCTGCTAGTGTAAAGAATTGATTCTTCTATTTGTTAATCTATTATGCCATTTAAAAATTTTTTAATAATGCACTTTTATCCAAATTTTATATTACAATTATGCTCACATGTAACAGATTACTATAGTGTTATAGTATAACTTTCCTTAACAAAATAATAACATAATAACCTATTAAAATTTATATGAACTTGAAAACATTGCTTATTTCCAGGATGGAGGTTCAATGACTTTGTTTCCTATATTTAAACAATTATCAATATAAACTTCAGCATCATTAATAATTATTAATATAAAACTAAAAATATAGTCCTTAGTCATAGAAAAATATCAGGAAACAGTTTGGAAGACTTTAAAATGGGGAGGAAATTAGTGCATGTATTGTTTAGATTTCCCATTCAGGTTATCTACATTTCCCATTATCTTTTCACTGTTTTGAAATTTTGTAAACTATTCAAAAATGCTAATAATACAAATTATTCTTGTCCACAAAATGCAAATTAAGTATCAAGTTCACATCTTTGACAAACCTAAACCTAGTATTCGTATAAGTGATGATTTTGTCTTTTTGAGCAACTGATAACAAGCTTAATATTAAATTAATGGTTATGGATTCTGATTAATAAATGTGGTCAAATTCCATTAAAACATAACTTATATATTTTTTAAATTTTATAAAAATGTCTACTAAGACATTAATTCTTTTAAATATGTTAAAACACAATGTTAGCTTCATTTAGATTAGTGTTTCAGTGAGCCATTTTTCACATTCAACATTGTCTCCAAACTCTGATAAATCCCCACAACATGTACCAGTGCTATACATGTCATATTTTTTCAATAATTTAGAATATATTCATGTGGATTTTAGATATCTTCATTGCAACTTAGACAATAAGGGTTGTAGAGGTGTGCATTAGTACTAATGCCATATAATATAATCATATTTCTCCTCTACTTTCTCTCCAACTTACTGCTTTCTGAACCCTATTGCAACAAGTCCAAAAAATAACTTTTTTAGTATTGTACAGGTACAGGGACTTCTTTTCAGATAGTCTCAAATTTTTCTTATGATACCAGTCATCTTTTGATACATGACTAAACAAGATATAAGTGGTTCTGTAAAACACAGATCCTCAGTTATATGTGAGTGAAAAAGAGCTTATTTGCCATGGGGATGGCTTACATTTAGAAATTTTGCTTTTTTTTTAAGATTTATTTTTTATTTTTATAATAGCTGGGGTACAGGCCAGAGGCGTGGGAGGGTGAGAGGATTCACCAGAGACAGAGGAGGGAACAGAATGGGGAGATCTACCGAAACAGACGCCTGAGGGGAGCAGCGGGCATGACAGGAGAGGTCTGCCACTCCATGTGGGAATCTCCCTGGCTGGCCAGGAATTGAACCGCGGTGAAGCAGCTTCACAGCACTGTGTTCAACCCACTGTGCAAAAGAAACACTATTTCTTTTAAACTAAATATGTCTTAGGTTCTTGTACATGATAGCTCTACTTCCACAATTAGATCTATGTGACCATTGGTTGCTGGCTGAGCAACATCATCACTGTGCAAGCCAATAGGGCGGTTGCCCATGGCAACAATCTTTAGAGAACACTAAGATATCATCAGGCTGTTCAAACATCATTGGAAGTATCAGCTGATAATGAAACTGCAGGTACTTAGTGTAAGAAGATGCTAAAATGGGACTCATACAGATTGTTTTCACTAAAGATGAAACATTAAGAGTCACACACCCCACCTAAATCAAGTGAAAAACTTCCAACATGGGACTTAAAGCAGATGATTTTTTAAGTATTCTCTTAGCTCAGTAGTTCTGAACCAAGGGCAATTGTTCCTCAATGTATACTGACGATACTGACATGGTTTTGGTGGTCAAGATTTGGGTTGCTGGGTAAAGTTGCTATTGACATTGAATGGGTAGACAGAGATGCACTAGACATTTCATCCTGCACATGACTGCCCTTCATTAAAAAAAAAAAAAAAAATCAGACCTAAATTTCAATAGTCCTCATGCTGAAAAATCCCAGCTTAGAATAAAAATTATTTCAGAGTCTCCCTGGTGGCCTAGGGGTTCAGTCTCAGTGTTATCACCACTACGGCCTGAGTTTGATCCCTGAGAAATTCCTGGGCCAGGGAGCTAACCCACATATGGTGCAGCAGCTCTCTCCTACGCAGCCTCCCTCAGCAGTGTATTTTTATTTATTTATTTATTTTTTATTTTTTTATATTTTTTTTATTTTTTCTTTTATAGAGGCATGTTTTATTTATTTATTTGTTTGTTTGTTCGTTTGTTTCGTTTTACATGCACTGGGTACAGTCAGAAGCGCGGGAGGGTGAGAGAATTCACTAGAGCCAGAGCGGGGAGCAGAGCAGGCAGAAGGACCGAAGTACACTGCTGAGGGGAGCAGCGGGCGGCAGGAGAGGTCTGCGCGCCATGTGGGACCCTCCTCTGGTGGCCGGGGAGCAGCCGGGGATCGAACCAGCGCTGCAGAGGCTGCGGGCAGCTTCGCAACCCAGCGCTCAACCGCTGCGCCACCGGGGAGGCAGGCCCCTCAGCAGTGTATTTTAGATCTACCTGTTCTGCTCCTCACTCTGTCTCTGGGAATCCTCTCCTCCCCCACACCTCTTGCCTACACCCTAGCATTCTATGCAAAAATAAATAAATAAATGAATAAATAAATAAATAAATAAAAGCTGATGAAAAGAAGAATTAGGTTTTGCAAATTCATTTTAAATTACTGGACTGAAGCTGGTTTGAGGAAGAAAGTAATTTTGGAGTAATTTTCATTATATATGACAACGATTAGTGAAAAACAGTCTAGAATTCAGTTTTGAAAGGGCATTGGAGGAAAATAAAATGCTTTTCATTGTATCTCTTCTAGTAACAAATGATCATAAACATCTAAGAAAGATGAGTCTAAATGAAGGATCTTGTTTTGAAAAGTGAAGTTTACAAGTTTGGATTCAGGAAAGATGTGGTTATATTTAGTAAGGAGGGATTCCGTACTTCTGTGTATGGAATTTTGATTTTGTTCTTTTGATTTTGTTTAGATTTTGTTCTTCAAAGAAATGTAATAATTTTAAAAATATCAGTAAGAAATGAGAGATGTGGGGTGCTCTTAACAGTCTGCCTAGGACTTGATTTCCACACTTTTCTCTCTGGGACAATTCATGTATATTCCTTACTATATGAACTTATCACAGCTTATTTTTCAGATTTCTCTTTGCTTATATTCTTCTTGTGCAACACTGCAAATATTTTAACTTAAAAATTATTGCCTCAGCCTAATTATCCACTCTCTATGTAGGACAGTTTATAAATTATCAGTTATAAAATATGGTTTCTTAATTAATTCCTTCTATATTATTTATGGAGGCTCCACCCTTCTATGAAAGGATGGTTCCTAATGTGTATTCAAGGTAGATGAGATAGCTCTTGCCTCGTGGGGTACATGGACTTTTAATGTAAACATATGTAGTCTTGACATTGTGCTTGCTTGCTGTTTTACAGGCATTGGGTATACATGGGTGAATAAAATCAGCAATGACCCAACTATCATGGCACTTAAAGTCTGAAGTTCTATAATAATAGTGAATCATAGCAGAATAAAACTGATTGTGATATCACTTGGAGTGTTTCCAGAATATCACAATTAAGCTTGATGGTTTCTGGGGATTTCTAGAAGATCCGCTCTGTTGGCAGAAAAATCATCTGAAATGATTTTTTCAAATAAGATATAAAGGTAAGCAGCACATCCTTTGAATGCAATAAAGGGGCATATGTCATACTATAATTATCTAAGGGGATATACTTAAATCAGCTCATAATTTACTATGTTACCAATTTCCCAGATTCCACTTCGAGGTCTTTGTTTGGTCTAGTACTCAGATTCCATGTTAATTTGTAGTCTTTTTGGTCCAGTAGAGAAACAAATGATTTCTTTCTGGTGGAACAGATAACTCTAAAGTTTATGACCTTTTTAGACATGAACCAGTTTCAGATCTAATCTAGAAATCCTTTTCTAGAATTACTTATATATACTTGGTCCATAATGCTCTCAATGCCATAATATTTTACCTGCTCCCTTATAAAATATTGTTCTAGTAATGTTTTGAAAGGTTTTTATTTTATATTTATCAAAAAGTCATGATTTGCTTTTAAAAATTGTAACTAACAATATTACATTTAAAGCAAATAGCTAGTTGACTAATAGGCTTTCATTTTAATCAAGAATGTTTATCAAAATTTATCAATTTATGGGGCCTCCCTGGTAGTGCAGGGGTTAAGACTCAGTACTATCAAGCTATCACCAGCCACTGCTGCATGAGTTCAATCCCCAGCCAGGGAGCTAACCCACATGGCACAGCAGACCTCTCCTGTCTCCCCTGCTGCTCCCTTTAGCTGTGTATTTCAGTGAATCTGCCTGTTCTGCTCCCTACTCTGTCTCTGGTGAATCTTCTCACGCCTGTACCTCTGGCCTACACACCAGTTCTTGTATGCATAAGTAAAATAAATCTTTTTAAAAAGTTTATCAACTTATTAACTACAATACCTATCACAGTGATAAAATTATTTTTTAAATCTATTAAACAGTGAAATATCATTAGTTTTTGCAATTTTGAAACATTATTAAATTTAAATATTCTCAAGTATAAATAATATGTTTAAAAAGTATTATTTTCATATATTCCTAGATTTAATTAGGTAATATTTCATTTAATATTTTTTTCTGTGTCTAAATTACTACTTTAGTTTCATTTAATTTTATGTATTTTGACATTTTTGTTTTTATAGAAGTGGTAAGTTTTTATTCCCTCCCCCCAATATTCTGTCATAGTTTAAGCAAAAGGAAATTTTTGGCTGAAATTATGATGAAATTTTCCTTTTAGGAAATTTTAAATCTGTACTGTATTTTCTATTTTTATATGGATGTTGGCTTACTCAATTTTTCTACCTAAGACGCTGATCATTTTAGTACATTGTCCAATTTACTTAATCACATTTATTAACAAAGATATATGATACTATTTTATTAATTTACATATATTATGAAAATAATTGTACATAGATCTATGATTCTATTTATGTCTATATGTATATTTGATTTTATATGAAGGGATACATTAAGCATATTTTCCTGTAAATTTCTGTATTATCTCAATTTGCAATGTACACGTCTTCCCTAGTCAATTCCTGCAATTGTCTTCATTTTTGTTTCAGTGGCATGTATTCTACATAAGAGCTGTAGAGATTATCCAATACTATTGCTAAATGTAAGACTTGTTTCAATTGTTTTTAGTAACAAAATGCTAAAGTGTTTATTTATCTTTACAGCTTTTTTGCCATATGCAATACTCTTCCTATAGAACAGATACCCAGAAATGCAATTATTGGGTCAAATATCATGATACTTGACATTTTCAAAACACTACAAAAACTTCCTTCAAAAAAGTCCAAGATCAATGTGCATTTACCAGCATATATCACTGATATTGAGGCATATATATAGTGAATTTTTATCATTTTTTTCTAGCATAATGATTTTTCCATTGCCATATGAAGAGTAAAACACATGCATCTTATCTAAATTTGCATTTTCCTGATTTCAGTTTTTAAACTTGTTTTTTTCAAGATTTATTTTTATTTATGCATACACAAACTGTGGTGTAGGCCAGAGATGCTGGGGTTGAGAGGATTCACCAGAGACAGAGTTGGGAGCAGAACAGGCAGATGTACTGAAATACACTGCTGAGGGGAGCAATGGGGGAGACAAGAGGGTCTCGTGCTCTATGTAGGTCAGCTCCCTGGCTGAGATCAAACTCAGGCCTCAGTGGATAGGTATAACTTGATAGTGCTGAGACTTTAACGACTGCATCAACAGGGAGGCCCTGCACTTGTTCTTGATTTATTTTACTGTATTTGTTTTGTGTATGTATTTGAGAGTGATTGAGATAAATTGACTTACATTATATGTGATTCAAAGGCATAAGGCATACCTCCTCAGATGTGTATTGTATTCTCATTTTTGTCTTAATTTTCATTAGAAGTAATACACTCCCTTCTGACATCTTGAGAAAATAAAACCTAGATTGTTAATTTTCAGCTTCTCTACTTCATTTTAATTTATTTAATGAGAATTTGATTTGCATCCCCTATCACTTTCTTACTTATACCATCCTTGTCTATAGCCTTTATCAAGATCCTTATTCTTCATGGCTGTAAACATGGCTTATAATACTCAGTGGATAGGGAAAATAGTGTGTTTTTTCCCTTTAAATTTGTCTATTCTTCTTTTCTTTTTTAAAACTTGTCTTTACCTTGAGTCAGTGTTATTTACTGGTAAAGTAAAGCCACAGACTCTTAAAGAACTGTTGACTTTGTAATTCCATTATGCTTCATATCACCACTGCATTTTAAAATTAACAATTAAAAGTGATGACAGGATGTTTTACAACATATATATTATCTCAAAATGAAGCAGATATAGTAGAGAAAAGCCTTGACAAAATGCCACTCATATTATCATGTAATCTAGTCCTTGATTTTGCATGTTAGCCAAAACATGTTAACACATAGTCAAAACTCTGAATTGACATTTTTTCTATATTGCATAAAACACTTTTTAAGTCAAGATTATTTTAGTTACAAGGAACAGAATCCCAGCTGAAAATAATTAAACAGACAGACAGACAAAACTCAGGAGTAAAGTAATAGCTTACAGATTTCAACTGCAGGGAGCTATCCCCAAGGACTACAATCAGGTAGCAGGGAGCCAATGAGTCCATAATGGGTAGTGTTCTTTCTCTTTTTCTTTCTTATTACACTGGCCTATTTTTGTATATGCTTCTTTTTCTTTCTGAAGAATGATTTTCTCTCTTTTTTCCATGCAAAGTAGTTAGTTTATGGTATTTTTTTTACAAGTGATTATAATGCATAATCAATCAAATAAACATTGTATTGGACACAGTTAAATAATCAAGGAAGATGTTTATTCAGACTGTTGTAATATGGGAGAAATCCAACCTGAACTCTGCTTTTTTTTTAAAAGTTAAATTTTTAGTTCTGGGGTGAACTAATGGACAAGTTAAGAAGTTAATGGGGAGGTAGAAATACAGGATATGTTGATCATGATGTGTTACATTGAGCTTATAAATATTTTTCTGTGATTAGTGTGTGTTTTTTGAACTATTGAAGTTTGGGCCATAAATACCCAAAAGAACTAGGACATATAGGCTCTATCTGATATGATGACTATATTTCAAACTGGTTCCTAAATCCTTGAGAAAAATGTTCCTGGATTTCTAGACTGGAAGATGCTGAGAGACATGTTACATACATTTTTGAGAGGCACAGAAAGACTTTTTAATATGTATTTTAAGTAAGTACTGTAAAGAAAGAGATGTCAGTGGACTATAGTTATGAAGCAACCTGTCTGGAGTTTAGTCAAGCTGAGGGGAAATATAAGTTACTCCTAGTCAAGTCTAGATTTGGAATCATCTTTCAATCATGGTTCTCAGTTGTCAGCTGAATCAAATTGGTTGACTCAAGGGAGGCTAAATGTCTAACCCAAGTTCAGTCAGAATAAGCTATTCAAGCATTATAACATGGTTTTAAGGGGAGGGAAGTTCTAAGAGGCATCCTGGATGATGACCTTATCATTAAATAGCAATGTTAGCATATTTTTTTTATATATCAGGACAATATGTTTCCCATATTTGATAAAGACAAAACCATAATGAATAAAAAAAGACCTTGGCAGGGGAGTAAAATAACAAAGACTAAAACACAAGGCACATTTAGGTGGCAACAATTCATTCTAAAATGAATAGGCATGAGGCTCAAAAGACTTGAAAGATTTAGCACAGTTAGTTGAAAATGGTGAGATGTGACTCTATTCTCAGACATCTCAGGAAGAGGAAACATGGTTAACTTGGCTGCTTTGCTGGACTGAGAAAGCTCCTAGAATTCTTAGGCAATTCAAAAGGAAACCAGAACTTTACTGTCTGTCTGTCTGTAAGTCTCTATCTCTCTCTCTGCTTTCCTGTGGGTTACCTTCCTTTCAGTTAAACTATCTTGACAGAGTCACAATCTAGCCCCTGCTCCTGGGCTCCATAATAACTGCCATTTTAGAAAGAAAAATATCTTTCCTCTCTTTATAAAACTACTCTGTATATAGGAATATAAGAAATGAATAGACTTACTCTCAATGTTTGATTTTTTTCTAGTCTTATGGACTGAAAATAAACAACCCGTAGACTGGTATGAGTCTACAGATCACATTTTCAAACACACAAGTTCTAAGGTTCTTTCACCATTTAAAAAATAATCAAGCCCAAAGCTGAACTTCTTTGAATTTAGTGGGAATGATGTCTGAATAGACTTACTTCTTGTATTCCTCACCTTATGCAGAAGCAGGTGATTCCTGGTTTTATAGCCTCACTGGGGAAGTAAATGGAAGATTCCCCAAGAGTTATACTACCTAAGGTAAATGATGTTCAAAAATAGCAGGTGTCTTTACAATAAGGATAGCAACACCTATAAAAGGGATCGATTCAATATATAGTTAACATAAATTTATTGGGTGTCTAGTATGAATACATGTTCCTATGATAAATTCTGGACACATAAAGGCAAAGGAAATATATATAGGTCCAGGACCTCATGGTGGCACAAGGGGTTAAACACAGCACTGTGAAGCTATCAGCCTCTGCAGTATGAGTTCTATCCCTGGCTGGCCAGGGAACTACCCACATGGCAAGTCAGACTTTTCCTGACATCTGTTGCTCCTCTCAGCAGTGTATTTCAGTCACTCTTCCTGTTCTGTTCCTCACCCCGTCTCTGGTGAATCCTCTCACCCCCACACCTCTGGTCTGTACCCCAGTTCTTGTACGCATTAAGTAAATAAATCTTAAAAAAATATGCAGATCCTTATGTGCTAGGTTTGTCAGAATATGAACAAACTGGGTGCAGAGGAGTCCTCTATGTCATGTTTACCAATAAAATGCCCACTTGTGGTTTCTTCTAGTTACTAACTATATACAGATCATAAGAGAATGCCTGAAGTTGAGGAACAATAGTGAGCTTGACTGATAACACACACACACACACACACACACACACATATATATATATTATTTTTTTTTTTTTGTGGGACCCTCGCCGGTGGCTGGGGAACGAACAGGCGCTGCAGAGGCTGCGGGCAGCCTCCCAGCCCAGCGCTCAATGGCTGCGCTACCAGGGGAGGCCCTGACTGGTAATATTTTTAATAATTCACTCCATTTTCAGGTATCAAAAAGGAAGGGAAAAAAAGCAAGCACATCTGTGAAATTAAATATAAGATATGAGTTGTACTCATTTTGCTATTAAGTAGAGACAAGAGTTGTTAGAAATAACCTCTGAACAAAAGAAACACATATTTATCTCCTCTTCCTTTTATGATGGAGGCATCTTTCTCACTAGATAGTAAGCAAGGGAAACATTGAAAGGAAGAGCTGTTTTCCTTTGTTCACCAGTGTGTCCTCAGCACCTAGATTAGTGTCTGGCAGATAAAATTGCTCAATACAATATAGATGGAATGAATAAATGACAGCAGCTTTCTTAATGAAGAAGCACTGCCATCTTCATTGTTCCATGTTGAATCAGATAAGCAATACTTATTTTTCCTTTTTGAACAAAAAAAAACAACAAACAATATACCAAAGAACAAGACAAATCTGTCTCCAGAACCAAGATTTGTCTCCAAATATTTGTATATTTAATTTTCAACAGGATATATAATGGCTGAACTTCTTTTTTACATTTTGCTCTAATAAATATGAACTTTATGAAGTCTAAGGGGGCAAGACAGTCACCAATCATAGGATAAATCCTTAAAGCTTCTTTTATTATTTTTCAGCTGGTGCCCTTTGCTGAAGGATATCTCCTGTGCTCCTCAGTGGCAGAAACAGAATAAAAACATTTCATTTTATGGAAGCAATTAGACACACATCTGTTCCAGAACTTGATATCAAATGCTTGTCCACATAGACCATGTGAAATTCAAGATATCTGCATGCAGCAAGCGAGAATTTTAAGTAGCATTAATGTAGACGGACACGTGATTGAATTTGACGCTCTTTCCTTTCGGCTCAACAGAAATACTTTATTCCTTGAGTAGTTAAAAACCTGGAATTGTCTCTATTGTTAATCTGAGAAGAAGTATAAAAGTCCATGCTGCCTTTTATAACTATTTAATATGTAGTTAAAGATGTCTTTTCACCTCTGTATTCCTTGTACTGAGATTGCTGGCTATTCAATAAATAATTGTAGAATGACTAAATGAGTGTATATATGAGGATAGGGAAAAAAGTTGATCATTGAGATTCTTTAAGTTTGTCATTACATTTGTACATATAGGCTTTATTTGGGGATGAAATTCCATTTTAGTCTCTGTAATAACAATTAAAATTATAAAATTTTATGATTAAATATTTTAAACAAATGTATACAGACACTTAGACAATAAGTCCTATATATGCAAATTACCTATTAGCAATCCATTAGCCCGCACTGAATGGACTTTAAGAAATAAGATTCTAAATTTAAAAAAATACAAAAATATTTAATAAAAATCTAAGTATTCAAAAAACAAAAGACAAAATTTATATATATATATATATCCACACACTACATAAATTTTTAAATGTAGGATTGATATGTATCATTTTTAGTGTAGTTTTTTTGTTTTTGTTAGATTCCTGTCACCTCTCCATAAAACCATATTTTAACAACTGGGTTGTATTTTCATTTCTCTACCCAGAGTAGTGTCTCCTCATATCTATGAATAGTTAAGGGAACTTGTATTCTTCTCTGTTTTACTTCTTGAGGAGACAAGCTTTCCATTTAGGTATGGTAATTTCACCATATGTTAAATAATCCTCTTTCTCCTCCTCCTCCATCTTTCATTTTCCATTCTTATGTTTCTTCTTTTTTTAAAGATTTATTTTATTTATATAATAGCTGGGATACAGGCCAGAGGTGCGGGAGGGTGAGAGTATTCACCAGAGACAGAGTGGGGAACAGAACAGGCAGACTGATCTGCTGAGGGGTGCAGGGGGCGAGACAGGAGAGGTCTGCTTCGCCATGTGGGTATCTCCCTGGCTGGCCGGGAATCAAACCAGTGCTGCAGAGGCTGTAGGGCAGCTTCACAGCTCTGTGCTCAACCCTCTGCACCACCAGGGAGGCCTTCCATTCTTATGTTCCATATTTTGTTCACATCAGTCATCTTTACTGTTCCATGGGAAGGCAGGTTGTTGTAATTAGTTTTTTAAAAGCCCCAATTCTGTTTCATGTTTGAAAATACTCATATTATGATTAGGTTGATGAAAATTTTTCATTTTACTTTTTGTCCATGAGTTAAAATTTTCTGTCCTCTGAATTAAGATCCCTCACATTGTTCTGTTCCAATTTCTCCAAATTTTGGACTTCCAGCTGTACTTATTATATGATTTTTACTTCTCAACTGTAAGGTGGGACAATGACTTGTTCCCCCTTTAGCTCCAGATCCTGATTTTGTGATTTATATATCAAGAATTCCAATAAATGACTGTTAAATGAATGAAGTAATTGGATCAATAAAAAGTCCACGTTTATCGTATAACATTAAGTGTATGTATAAAGTTGGAACGATTTTTAGACTAAATAGAAGAACGTCTTCTCTTTCACATTCTAAACGTGTGATTACACATAAAATATATGTAGATTAATTAAATATTAAGAAATTATAAATAGTGATCATAAAGGAATATCAATAATTCAGTGACCACATTTTCAGCAAAAAAAAAAAAAAATGTATCCATGCTATAAGACAAAGCTTTCAAATGATTTGCTTAATGATAATTAGCAAAACTAATGATAGTTTGAAACAATATGACAAGTGATTAAAGATTTGACTCACTAGACAGATATAATTCATCTTAATTCTTCTTTTACTATTTTTTCGCCTTGTACATTTATAAGATTATCAAATAAAAATATTTTAAAATTACAAAAAACTACAGAAAATGTAAGATGTTAAAAAAATTATCATTGCATACTGAAATCTCTACAATAGATCAGTTATTTAACTTTTCTAGTATTTACTCATTATGTCTTTCTACATTTCATGTGATTTTATTTCTATCCATGTACTTTATATTTCCCTATGTGCACTTTATTGTACACAAAATAATAATAAATGAGGAAATGGATTCTCCTTTTAAGGATATTACTATCACTTACTCATTCATAAATTATAAAATAGTTAGCATGAGCTCTAACAAAAGAAAAACACCGGATGGTAACTAATAGGATTTAAAAAAATTATCTGAAATAAGGCCTTCTTGGTGGTGCAGGTGTTAAAGTTTAGCACTATCAAGTTATTGCCAGTGACTGCGTCATGAGTTCAATCCCCAACCAGGGAGCTAATCCACAAGGCACAGCAGACCGTTGCCCTTAGCAATGTATTTCAGTAGATCCACCTATTCTGCTTCCCACTCTGTCTTTGGTGAATCCTCTCACCCCTGCATCTCTGGCTTACACCTCCGTGCTTGTATGCATAAACAAACAAACAAACAAACAAATAAATAAATAAATAAATAAATAAATAAATAGATAGATAGATAGATAGATAGATAGATAGATAGATAAATAAATCTTAAAAACCAAGGGGTGGAAGCAAAAATGCATAGAACTTATAAAAAATATGTGAAATAGATTAGTACTTTTTAACTTCTAAAATAAATTGGCAATTTTCATTTTACTTTTAGCATCTAATTTAGCATGCAATAATCATTAGTCTCTTGGCACTTATCACTCATATTCTTTTTGAAATCAGTAGGCTGTTTCTGTCTGGTTGTAGATCTTAGGACACTCTTTGTTTTCTAATATGTCCTTCATTTAATCTTGTTAATTAACAACAACTAAATTGGAGACCATTTGGGAATAAGTGTTGATCTTAATAAGGTTTATAGTAAATGAGTATGGGTATTAGTAAAGTTTTAAGTCATAAAATTATAAACATGGCATCAGTCTCTTGACAGAAAGGAGGACTAATAATCTATTAGATGATGAGATGTAAGTAGGTCTTCTATTAATTGAAAGTGGCCCCTGGGTTCTTGAGATGTCACATGACATCATACTTGTGACTACTTTAAAAGACATTTTTTAAAAAGTCTTTCTATGAAAATCTTGCTTGATTTGTTAACCTCTGAACATTACTGCCTGGAGTGGAGAACAATTAGATTCATTAATTTGTTTCTCTTCTCACTTGATTTAATACATCTTCAGTAATAGAGCTCACTAACAATTGTAGTCTTGACTTTAGTGCTTATTAGCAAATTATATTTTAAACTGAATATTAAATTATCATTGAGGACTGTGAATAAAGAGAGCATTTCAAAGCTTGAAAAAAATAAAACCTATGTTTGGCACATACTTTCAAAGGTATAGGATTTTATATACTCGAAATTATTTAGGAGATACATACCCCATATTGTAAGTTTCTTACATTGTAGTTTTGCTAAGCTAAAAATACCTTGTATAAAGGAGAGAGATGTTTTCTTGAGCATAAATTATTAAATGATTCTGTCACTCCCTAAGGGATGGATACTTCATATAGTTGATGGGTATTGATGAGCACTGAGTCTTCTAACAAATTAACTTTGTCCCTAAAGAGTCTTGTTTTAAAGAGTTCCAGTTTACTTTTGAGAACAGCTAGTTTTTAAACCAAACATACTGCTATAAATAATTAAAATGTCAGATTAACAAACACATATTGAAGATCCAAGAGAGAACAAAGACATACAGGCTGAGTGTTTGGATCAAAGTCTAAGGAGAGAGGTAACGAACAGAAAGTCATTTTTACACTAAATGCATTCATCTATACAATCAACATTTCAGTGCTAAAGATCACAGATCTTAACCTGGAAGTCCATCAAGTTAAGTGATAAGCGTTATTCTGGGAGATCTTTCCTACTTTTATATGCAAGCCCAGAAAGTTGCATCTTTCGGGATAATATTCCAGCTTTAGACTTGTTTTCCGCATTCTATCCTCAGTTATATGAAACTGCCATAGACATTGCTGTGACATCAGACATAATAGTAGACAAAAAAGGGAAGAAACGTTTTTACAAAAGCCTTTCTCAACAACCTTCAAACGAATTGTTGACATGGTCACACATGAGCTAGACTGGTCAGTGACTTTTAAACGTCAACTTCATTTTTGGCCATTCCAATTGCTACAATATATTTTTTTAAAGTAGACTTTAACAGGCAGTTGGATATCAATGGGCACACCAGAAATAAATGCACTGAATGTGAGACAACCAAAGTAACAAGAAGATAGTTGTATTTGATAGACTTTGGGTTCTTCATCAAATAGATTGCCCTCCCTTTTAAAGGTAGATGACAAGCTTTAATATTATCTGATGAGTCCATGAAAGCACAAACATTACTAAGATGGAAAAATAACCAAACATTTTTTTTACATATGAATACAAGCACTAGAATGTAAAACTCAGGAGAGCATTCTAGCACCAGCTAAGATGCAATAGCTCCCTACAAACAGATCTGTTCCACTGATCTCAACTAAAAAATTGGACAATTTTCAAAGGTAATATGAGGACTTTCAATAGTAAAGACCAATATGTAGATTTGGAAGATAAATGAAAACTTAAAAAAACAAACTGTATTGTGGGAACTTTCCTTATTTACTTTTCACCTTTATATTTTAGCTTTATCCCCAGGGTGACCCATGTAACAGACTATAAATCAGGCATAGTCAACCAAAGCTTAAGAAAAGTCTCCTTTTTTTCCAGACTTGAGCACTGATAAAATAACTCCTATTAGCTGTGAGCTGTTGGAGCGGGAAATCTTTGTTCTATTATTTTTTTCTCTTTTTTAGTTGGTAAAAATCCAAAAGCAAAATTATTTTGCTCATAATCTATGATAAGTGCCTTGTACTTAGAGAATAAGAGAAAATATCTGGTTGAAATTGGTGGTGCAAGAGGTTAAGCCACAACCCATTAAGCTATCCACAGCCGCTGCAGCACATGTTTGATCCCCAGGCAGGGAGCTATCCACATGGTGCAGCAGACCTATCCTGACTCGCCCGCTGCTCCCCTCAGCAGTGTATTTCAGTCAATCTGCCTGTTCTGTTACCTACTCTATCTCTAGTGAATCCTCTCACTCCCCAGACCTCTGGCCTGTATCCCAGCTCTTGCATGTGCATGCATAAATAAATGAATCTTTACAAAAAAAAAAAAAAAAAGAAAATTGCCGAGGGTGAGAGACTCTCCCCAGCTGATGTATACAAGTCCCAGGTTCACAACCAAGCTGTGCAGACATGTAAGAAACATCAAAAAGTTTCAGAGGAGAACAATGACATAAAGCACTACCCAATTTTTAGGCTAACCCTGGAATGATATCCATGTATACTAGAGCCAGGTAGCCTAGCAAATGCTAAAAAACTGAACACTGGAATCACCATCCATATTTTTTAAGGAAAAGTCAAAATGTAATGATCAGGCTATTTGAATTATCAGATAAACACTTTTAAGTAATTATTGCAACTATCTTTACACTCTAGAACAAAATGGAAATCTTACAACTGAAAACTAAGTGATGATGAAATGTAACTAGAGACTCAATAGCAGAATGAAGATGACAGAGAAAGATAAATCAATAGAAATTTTCCAATCTGAGGAACAGGGAGAAAAATATGGGGAAAATATTAAACAAACCACAGCTGTCTGTGGAATAATATCAAAAGAGTGTATGTATGTGTCACTTGAATACCTGAAGGAGAGAACAGAGATGAATTAGGAATGGTTGAAAACATGCCCAAACTGGTGAATGACATACATTACATATTCCAGAATCAAAATTTTCTTTAGATATTTTAAAGATTTGCCTATTTATTTTTGGTTTTCACAAAATAGGAATGATATACTTAGATGTGGCTTTCTTTTTTCCCCTCATTTCTTCCTCTGTTTTCTATGAGCTATTGCCATTGATTTGTTCTCTGATTTGTCATGTTTGCTGTTAATTTTGTTCAAAAAATTCTTCATTACAGTCATTATATTTCCAGCTTACACATTTCATTTGGTTTAGAATTTCATTTTTCTACTTTAGTATCTCATCTTTCCATCCACTTTTCTCCCATTCTTTCATTTAAATGATCTAATGCAATTATTTTAGAGTCCTTGTAAATCTACTGAATGTCAATAGTTTTCTTTTGATTATGGGCTGTTTTCCTAATTTTTTGCATATTTCATAGTTTTTATATTTTGTGAAAAGTATACTAGACATTTTGCATAAAAAGAACAGTAGCAAATGAAGTAGGCAATAATTTTACCCCAAATCGAAGCCCAGATTGTTCTTTCCACTATCAGGCAGCTACCGTAAAGATATGCTCATTTTCTCCTTCTAATCAGAATTTGAAGTAGGTCAGACTTCAATTAGAACTTTAATTATTGTTAACTCCCCTCTGATTGGTAATATCTCCTGGGCGGTTCAGGCCATTTCCTTCAGTGGGGCTCGGGGATGTAAGTACAGTGGTATTCGGGATCGTTTCCTGTTTTTCATACTACCCTCCAAATTCCTTTCCCCTTTGACTCTGCAAAAATTCCATAGGCAAGAATTAGAAAGTGTGGAGAGGCCTGGGTTTAGACACCTTGGGCTTTCCGGCTACCACATCGTACACATGGGGCCGTTGCCTGTTTCACTACTAGGTGTAGCCTCTGAGGGCAGGTTTAAGCTTTCATCATCTGATACCCTAGCTTCTGGAAACACCCCTGATTTTGATGTGTCCTCTCATTTCTGCTTACATATGAAAGGTGTATGTGTATGTATGCATTTTTAATATTTCAGTTTATCTGGTATTCACTTAATTTTACAGCAAAAATGCTAGAATTTTGCAACTTTCTACATGCTATCCCAAGAGAGAGAGCTTCAAAAGGGGAACTTCAAAGTCACTTTGGTTTTAAATTATTGCTAGGACTCTGCAAATACATGCCTTCTCAAAGATGACAGTGCTCAGAATATACTATTTTTGTTACCTAACCAATGGGGTGAGAGGTATTTTATTTAATGATACATTCAATTACTTATTCTTGAAAATATTTATTATTTTATATTCTAGTCCTGTTCCAGGTATTGAAAATGCAACAGTGAGCAAAACAAAGGCAAAACTAAGCAATCTCAACAAGTAAAATTTAGAAAAAGGAAAAATAAATGCTGTTATTTCAGTGGGTTATAGATAAAAGAAGTTGATTTGAGTTATGAACTAGCTACCTCAATACTCTCAAAGGTGCATGCTGTGGCAGCGATTTATTTATATTGTGTCTTTTCTAGATTTCATAATTAATCACTATAGCATCTATGTTGGTTTTGTTTAACATTTTACCCTTAAATGTTTGAGGGTAATTATGTTTTCTATATGTTAGCAATCAAATCATTGTGCAAATATTTGATGAATGAATGAATTCTGTTAAAGTAGCAATCAAACACCAGTGAGGTGATAATTTAAAAGAGGGGCTGCATGCAAATAGTCTTAAATAAATGTTACATGTATGGGTGCAATAGTACTATAAAAATGTTAATATAATGTCGAGTAGCATTACAGAATCTGTTATCAGTTTCAAGACGAGCTCTACCACTTATTACCTTTCTGATGTTATTAAATGTCTTCATATTCATGTACCTCAGTTTCTCCATTGACATTTAGAAAATAATAGCACCTCTTCTACATGTTCTTGTGAACATTGCTTAATATTATAAATATATGTTCATTATAATCACTTAAATATTGATGTATTTATTAAAATATTGATTATAGAATATATAAATAATATTTCTGACATATAATAAACATACAGTTAATATAATTAATTATATTAATTTAAAAATTAAATATTTAGAAGAGCACCTAGCATTATATAGGCACAGCATAGATGTTTTGCTATTCATAGCAGCAGTAGTAGATGTACAAATATTGTTTTAGTTTTCTATCACTGCATGGCAATTTCTGGTAAGTAACTTAAAAATAACTCCCATTTATTAGCCCACAATTTATGTATCAGTAGTCTTGGTAGACTTGACTGAGTTCTCTGCGTAGGGCCAATAGATACAAATTAAGGTTGCGCCCAAACTGGGTTCTTATGGAATCTATCAGTTCTTGTATTTTGCTGTGCAACTTGTTAAGATAAGTATTCCCTTGGACGTGTGAGGTTGAAGTGCTGGTATCTTGCCAGTACTGCTCACAGGTGCTATGAACTATTCTCAGATCCTTGCCTTATCATCTCCTCAGCCAGGGAAAAAGTTCCAACCCCTCAATCTCTCATGATTCAAATCTCTACTTTCATTTTCTTTATTACCAGAAAATACTCTACTTTTAATCTCATGTGATTAGGATAAATCCACCAAATAACTTTAATTACATCTGAGAAATCCCTTCTGCTGTGTAAAATAATATAATCATATTTGTAAGTCACAGGGGCCATTTCAGAATTCTGCCTGCTACATTCTCATACCAGGTATTCCATAAAAAGGCTTACTGAGGGGCCTCCCTGATGGTGCAAGGGGTTAAATCTCAGCACTATGAAGCTATGAGCTGTACTGCCCGGCTGCTTTTCTCAGCAGTGTATTTTATACCCTCACCCCACACCTTTGGCCTAAATCCCAGTGAAATACACTGCTGAGGGGATCAGTGGGCAAGACAGGAGAGGTCTGCTGTGCCATGTGGGTTAGCTCCTTGGTCAGGGATGGAATTCCTGTTGCAGTGGCTGAAGATAGATTCATAGTGCTGAGACTTAACCCCTTGTGCTGCCACGGAATCCCAATCCTCAGGATTTAGAAGACAGAATTTAGCATGTGAGTCAACCTAGGAAAATCAGAAATGCTAATTCTTAGTAATTTATAAATTTCTTTAATTAGATGGAGGCTATTACACAGCCATGCCTTATGTACAGTTGACATTCAATAATATATAATGACATATTGATTTGCTTCTAGGTGTCTAGAAGCAAATAATTATTAAAAAATATAAGGGAAAAATCAGGATGAGTCAGTGAAAGAGAATGACTAAATTCTCTAGAAGTATATACTCTATGGAGCAGCTGAATTCCATAGAAGTATACAAGGGATGCAGGAAAACTAGATGAGGCAAAGGTTGTAGACCGTAAATGCCAAGTATCAATAGAGATGAAGACATTTCTTAGAGAAGTGAGAAAAGCAGGGAAGTGAGGGCAATGAAACTGTTAGATGAAGAAATTTGGACTGTGATTCAGGCTTCAGGTTAATCATTCTCTGTTAACCCATAGGATGTGATATCAGAGGAAAAATATTAAAATTCACTTCAGAGAGGAGAATGATTGAACTAATTCTGCACTATGTATGAAATAGTATAAGCAATATTACAATAGTAGAGTGATATCTATCCACAGTGTGTATACTATGTATAATAGTAAAAACACTCTTTACTATTACAGAAGGAAGTTCATTGCTTACTTGATGAATATAACCCTTGTTCTAAGTTCCCTATATGAAAGTTTCTAAAATATTTAAGATTGAAACATAGCAATGGATTTATTTGAGTATAACCTTGTTGATATGTAGAACTTCAAAATAGATGTTAGGCATTTTCTGTGATTTTGAGATGTTCTATACCTGAAGTGTTAAGAAGACAGTCACAAGCCATATGTGACTATTCAGTGCTTGAAATATGGCTAGCATAATGGAGTAATAACTTTTTAAATTTTACTTATTTTTAATATGCTTATTTTATTTTTAATTAATTAATTAAAAATTTCCTTACTATGTTGCAGGCCTTGTAGTTCTCCCACCACTTTATTTTTTTTTAAAGATTTATTTTTATTTATTTATTTATACAAGCACTGGGTACAGTCAGAAGCGCAGGAGGGTGAGAGAATTCACCAGAGCCAGAGCAGGGAGCAGAGCAGGCAGAAGAACCGAAGTACACTGCTGAGGGGAGCAGCGGGCGGCAGGAGAGGTCTGCACGCCATGTGGGACCCTCCTCCAGTGGCCGGGGAGCAGCCAGAGAATCGAACCTGCGCAGTGGAGGCTGCGGGCAGCTTCACAACCCGGGGCTCAACCGCTGCCTCACTGGGGAGGCCCCTCTCCCACCACTTTAACTAGCAAGCTGACCATAAAGTTTACTTAATTTTGAGGAATTTACACTTCGATGTAAGCGCACATATAAAATGCACTGGTGGTACTTCACAAATATAAACTCATATTGTAGATCTTAACTCTGAAAAGTCTTTTTTTTTTTTTTTTGGTATATGAAATTAATTAGCAGACTAAGAATAAATGAAGGAAGCTTTTAAATTTCAGAATTTTCATACTTAATGAGTTAGAAAACAATCGTTATTTTCTAATTGACAACAGGCCCTTGGGTTAAACATTAATATTTCCTGCCACTTTGTTGTCACTAGAATTTTCAGCTCCTATTCCCCTTGATTCCAGTGTCCTCCACTCCAGGTCTTTCCTCTCTAAAGGCTAGTTCCTCTGCTTCGGTGTTCTGAAAGGGAAAGCATAGGGATTTCACTAATATCTCGACTTAGCCCAATCATAACTTTAAGATGCCTGGTATGTCAATGCTTGCCTACATAATTTAATTCTTGTTTTTATTTCTCCAGTTGAAAATCTTCCCAGAGAACAGACTCAGAGCCATGCTCTTTCACGCTGCCAATGTTAAAACAGATTGGCAGGTCCCTAAATTGCTTCTCCCCTTTCTAGCTATGTTTATTCACTGTTGTCTTTGTTACAGCACATATCCCCTAAGAGATGCCAACCTCCTGCTGATGATTATTTTTATTTAAAGGAGATACTCAAGGAATCTCTTAACTATCTAAACATTAGTCATAATAGAAATAGTCATACCAAAGACAATAACAACAAGGAAAACATAGACACAATGACACCAGCTATTCTTGTATCTGGTTTTCGATCCTCAAAATGCAAATTCAAACTTTTGTACAGATTTTTACATTATACATTAGAAAATCCAGAAGATTGGGCTTCCCTGGTGGCGCAGGGGATTAAGACACAACCTATCTGCAGCCACTGCAGCACGAGTTTGATCCCCAGCAAGGGAGCTACCCACATGGCACAGCAGACCTCTCCTAACTCGCCTGCTGCTCTCCTCAGCAGTGCATTTCAGTCAATCCGCCTGTTCTGGTCCCCACACTGTCTCTGGTGAATCCTCTCACCCTCCACACCTCTGGCCTGTACCCCAGTTCTTGTATGCATAAATAAATAAATCTTAAAAAAAAAAAGAGAGAAAATCCAGGAGATAAATTTTGTACCCTAATGAATGAGCAGGCCTAGAAATAGTAAGCTGATATCAATTTCATAGTGTTTTTTTTTTTTTCTCTTTTTTGTTTTATGTTTTGAAGTTTGGGGTGTTTCAATACTTTTTGAAATTGTATGCTCTGTGCTCAACTTTCCCAAAGGAGCTATCTGGTTGCCTAAGTGCTTTAACATATGGCAGAATTAATATAAATAATATATTAAAAAAAAGGCTTAGTCAGGCTATATGGAAAGAGGAAGGAAAATTGAGTAAAATACATATTAAACATTCTCATCCTCCTTACTGATATTCTCTCAACAGTCTATCACCAAGTCAAAAGCAAATACTTTGAAGGGTATAGCAGAGATATAACCTCCTTCGTGGAGGTGGTTCTTTTGAGGTAGAGATTCACACAGTGCAAACAGGAAGCAAAATATATCCAAATACTCCCACAGACCTACATTAAGACCATTACAAATTCATGTGGCAATAATATATATTTTTAAAAAAAAATAAGCTGAATTTTTTTTAACTTGCCTTTTTGATGTATAAAGATATCCATTTGGTTATTCAACACAATAGTGCTAGCTTGAGAATAGCTTCTTTGCAACCTGGCTACGGTGTTGCATTTAAAGATTTTGTTTGAAGATTCCTGAGGCTTCTGTCAAAGATCCAGGTCAATGATTGAGAGGGAAAGCTAATTCTACAAAGATTTAGATTAGGTACTGACCTTATTTGCTAGCCCATGCTACCTTGCTCAATTCTTCACTTTTTTTTTATTTATGTCTAGAGTGTTTTTTATTTTTTATTTTATTTTATTTTTTATAAATATAAGTGGGATTCTTATTTTATTTTATTTATTTATACAAGCACTGGGTACAGTCAGAAGCGTGGGAGGGTGAGAGAATTCACCAGAGGCAGAGCAGAGAGCAGAGCAGAGCAGGCTGACTGACAAATACACTGCTGAGGGGAGCAGCAGGCAGCAGGAGAGGTCTGCGTGCCATGTGGGCCCCTTGCCCTGTGGCCGGGGATCGATCCGGCATTGCAGAAGCTGGGGGCAGCTTCGCAACCCAGTGCTCAACCGCTGCGCCACTGGGGAGGCCCTGTTTTTTATTTTTTAAGATTTATTTATTTTTATACAAGAACCGGGGTACAGGCCAGATTCACGGGAGGGTGAGAGAATCCACCAGAGACAGGGCGGGGAACAGAACAGGCAGATTGACAAAATACACTGCTGAGGGGATCAGCAGGCACGACAGGAGAGGTCTGCTGCACCATGCGGGACCCTCTCCTGCCAGTCGGGATTGAACCAGCGCTGCAGAAGCTGCGGACAGCTTTACAGCACGGTGCTCAACCGCCTGCGCCACCAGGGGAGGCCCAATTCTTCACTTTTTTGATCTTTATTTCTTTTCTCTCACCTGCTTGAGCCCCAAGAAATTTCCCAGAATATGTTGTGTTTCTCACTTACCGACAACCTCTACAGGCATAATAGAGGATTATGCACCTATATTTTGTTCTACCCTGTGAGACTACACAGAGTGAAAATTTCTAGGTAATGGAATATTTCTTTCCTTCCCTGCTTGTAGTATTTCCCTTGCCAGGTTATTTGTGGAGGAGAGACTAAAAATGGCAAAATTAGCAACTTCTCCTGAGGCAGCATATGCTTTTGTGTCATCTTCCTGCCAAAGGACCTGGAACCAAGCTAGGTATTATCACTGCACTCCAGCAACCTCAATGTTCCGAGCATGATTTTGGTTCTTTAGATTAGCTGATCATCTATCTAGCAATTTTCTGGTCAAAAGCAGAGCAATGCAAATTACAAAAAATTCAGACAAAAATCAAGTATTATTTATAGGATGTCAAATGGGTTCTCATAAATACTCACAAAATGAACCCGGTATATGCTTTGGATAGCGGAATTTTCTTTGAGGCTGAAAGATATGTTCCAAATGATTTCCTAAATTGCAAGGGAATCACAGCCAGAATCCTTGGATTTTCTCAAGCATTCAAATTTCAATCATGAGCTAGTTTAGCTGGAAGTCAGATTTGTCCCAAGTTCCTTAGAAGTCTTCTTGGCTACAATTTTAGGCATTTGGACTGAGATCAAGCTAAGCAGACTAGGTTAATATTTTTCTATGGCTATGTTACAATCATTGCCGCTTATTACTTGAAACTACTAATGACAATCATCTGATAGTAGAAATAAATTTGAGGTGTTTTTCCACAAATAGCATAGATATTTTTCTTTTTATGATTTATTTTCAGTGAGTTCTTTGGTAAACAATTGGAGTTCAAGAAGCATCTTAGTTTTTCCAATTAAGATCAGTTTAGGTGCTTGATGATTATGTTTAAATAGTATTATCAAGAGAGTCATTTTATTTTTTTTTTTTTTTTTTATAAATTTTATTGTTATATTCCCCATACAATTGCAGCCCCCCATTCTGACCCCAATCCCTCATTTTAAAGGGGATCATGCCACTAAAGATAAATGAAAACATCAAACCCACAGACAAAACAATTTACACACGTATATCATAACTTTTTCTTCATGAGTAATATAAAATTTGAGACTTCTCTGTATTATGGAAATACATCCATACATTTTGAGAAGAAATTTTAAAATTGTCTTTATATTTAACTATATAAGATAAAAAAATACTCAGTCTTTCTAGGTCTTAGGTTGCATACATGCTATTAATAGACTTCTATATGACTTTTCCACTTATCAGAAAATAAATATACCATACATTCCCTATGTTCTTTGTCACAGAAAATAAACCTATTTCACAGGTTTTGGCATTGTAGCACCATCCACCAATTATTAAAATCATCCAACTTGAGGTTTTAAGTATGACATGTTTGCCCCTTCATCATATGTAACACCATTGAATATGGCTAATTGACCACTAAACCAAGTTAGTAGGTCAATGTGTTTTGGGGGCCTTCCTCGTGGTGCAGTATTTAAAGACTCAGCGTTATGAAACAATCTGCAGCTACTGCAGCATGAGTTTGATCCCTGGCTGGGGAGCTACCCACACATGTTGCAGCAGACTGCTCCTGTCTTGCCTGCTGCTCCCCTCAGTAGTGTATTACAGTCAACATGTGCTGCTCCCCATTCTGTCTCTGGTGAATCCTCTCACCCCCACACCTCTGGCCTAACACCCAAAGTTGTCATTCAATATGAATTCACGAATGTGACTTATCTTTAAAACTTCATTTTCCTCATTTGTAAAGTGAAGATGATAAAACCTTCCCAACAAGGCTTGTATCCAGATAATGTAGAAAACATTAATAAATAATAAACATGAAAGCAACAGTGGCAATTGAATTTTGAGGTTTACAGATGCCTGTCACTGATATTATCTTATTGAGTTTTCTACTAATAGGATTATGATAATATCAAGATTATGAAACAATATGATCAGGCAGCCCTCAGTTGGAATCCTTGAACCAATCTATCAACAATTTGACTTTGGGGAATTTATTAACCTTATTGACATAAGTTTCTTTATCTCCCAAGAGAAAATTGCATTGTTCTCAGTAAGGTTTATTGACAATTTATGAACATTTTCTGTACACTGCATAGTAACTATTATAACTACTCAAAAGTGTTAAGCATGAAAATTTAGTTACAGTGAGCAACCAGAATTGCCATACCCTACTAGGGCAAATAAAGTTCTGTACAGAAATTCTGGAAAAGTACTTGGAAGCATTTTCTAAAGAGGTGGTACAGAAATTCTGCAAGCATATATATGCTTGTCAAATTACATATTATAGGATGGATTTAGCAACATTATTCATATTAGCCCAAACATTGAAGCTAACTTCATGATCAATCATTGAAAAGTTATTTGCACAATGGAATGAAATTCACTAATATAGATAAATTATTTGCCACACAATGTCACTGAATCTCAAAAACATAATGCTGAGTGAAATACGCCATACTTAAAAGAGTACATACTCTATAATGTTAGTATAATATTCAAAAGTAGATTAAAATGTGTGTTTAGAAATTGAAACAGTGCTTACCGTTAAACATTGTTGTGGCCATAGTGATCAGAAAATACAATGAGACTTTTGGAAATTCTAAAAAAGTTGTTTCTTTCTTTGGGTTTTATTTATAGAAGTATGTTCATGTTTATGGATAAAGTTATTTTCCAGTTTATTTTTCTGCATGCATATTTCCTTAAGTCAAAAAATAGTATAGAAATTTCTAAATATCAGTTCTATTTTTTGTAATATTAAAAATATAGAATATTCACAGTGTAAAGTTTTTTTGGAAATTTTAAATCATTGGCTTATTTTACTCTAGTTAAAATGTTAGTGTGAATAATAAGTGCTAGAAGACTCTCCTCTCTCACACATGTAAAGTTTCCTTCCATTGATTTTTCCAGACAAATTTGTAACAAGTACCTTCTAACTCTAAAAGGCTATGTCACAGAGCTTTTGAAATGAGGGTACCATTGCTTGACATGGACCCGAATACCAAGTAACCTCAATACAATTGAGCTATTTAAAAAGTACATGGGAGAGATCACCAGCAAAGCAGTAACTGAATTTCTTTTTAATCCTGTCTTTTGTCAATTTTGCAAAGAGCAAATAAATAAAACCCAATCAGCTCACACTATACTTGCTATTTATGACATTTATTAATGACAATTAGTCATTTTATTGTTTTATTTATTGAAGTAGTATTAACCTGCATCACAGTCTGTGTCTCTGTGGTGTATGTTTATGCTTCTAAAAATGTCTGTTATTTCTCCACACTCAACATCAAAACCCCACTAATCCCCCATGAAACCTCTGCCTTCCTCCACCTCACCAACTTCCCCTTATGGAGGTCTAAGTCATAGTGCAGTGTGCTCTTTGCCCTCATGTTTTCACTCCTCCTGCTCTCCTTCCTCCTCTTCATTCCTTTATGTCTCAGATCTATGGTTAGCTGTCAAGGTTGGTCTCTCCTTATTCTGTATATAAGTGAAACCATGTGGTATTTACCATTCTCCTTCTGACTTATTTTATTTATCATAATCCCTTTGAGCTCTATCTGTGTTGTCACAAATGACATGAGCTTATTTTTTATAGCTGAGTAGTATTCCATTGTGTGCATACATGCCACATTTTTCTAATCCACTTATTTCTCTGAGGGCACTTAGGTTATCTCCATATTTTAGCTATTATAAATAATGCTTCAACAAAATAGGAGAGCAGGTTTCCTTTTGAATTACTGTGTTTTTTTTTTTTTGGGGGGGGTACATAGCTAGGATTGGAACTGCTGGGTTGTACAGCAAATCCATTTTTAAAAGTGTTTTCAGCAACTTCCCATGACTTTCTGTATAGGAACAGGCAATACACATTCCCACCAACAGCATAAGAGGGTTCCTTTTTCTCCACACCCTCATCAGCATTTGTGGGATTAGTTTTTTGTTTTGTTTTGTTTAACATGGGTGATTCTCACCTGCGTGAGTTGGTATCTCATTGTGGCTTCATTCTGCTTTTCTATTATAGTAAGTGATGACAAACATTTTTTCATATGTCTATCAGCTACCTGCATGTCTTCTTTGGAGACGTGCCTATTGAGCTCTTTTGCCCATTTTTTGATTGGGCTGTTTGTTTTGTTTTTATTGAGTTGTCGAATTCTTTATAGATTTTTGATATTAGTCCCTTGTCAGATGTATGATATACAATATTGTAATTCTTATTGCAGAAAATGGTACTAAATAATTTCCAACATACTGTATCAAGATAATTTCATCCAATTCTAAATGCTAATAGCACCTATCTAGGCTGAACAAGAGAGACAAAGTCTCCACCATCATGAAATCAATATCCTATTCACACAAATAAAATAGAACCAAACACATAACAAACCCTAGAAGTCTGGCTTCAGAATTGTGGCTACCAAAGGGGGAGGGGCGATGGACAGCAGGTTGTGGATGGTGCCCCAAGGACTATGGTGGAAGCCTATGGGTGCCCTGGTAGATGTTATGATAAGGTAACATATTGACACATTGAAGAGATGTGATCTCATACCTTTGAATCATATACAGTGTCATGAACTGTTACCACAGTAAAAAAAAAAAAAAAAAGAAAGAAAGAAAGAAAAACAAGATTATTTTCTACTATGAGAAGAACACAATTAAAATGTATGCTGCATTTGCAAGGCTTTCAGCCATTACAAAATACTTATATAGAAATATAAATGCAAGCAGCAGCCCTTCTGCCCACCTGTGACTATGCAGGCCTCTCTTTTAACAAACCTGTCCCTTTTGGGGGCAGCTCCTTCTGCCTACTTGTGTCTGTGCAGTGGCCTTTACTTTTCTCTCCCTTTATATAATAGACCTGTCCTTTTGGATATTAAAAATAAAAGAAATATGGAGCTCCCTGGTAGTGCAGGGGTTAACGTCTCAGTGCTGTCAGGCTATCACCAGCCACTGTGGCATGAGTTCAATCCCCTGCCAGGGAGCTGACCTTCATGACACAGCAGACCTCTCCTGTCTTACCTGCAGCTCCCTTCAGCAGTGTATGTCAGTATATCCACCAGTTCTGCTCCCTATTCTGCCTCTGGTGAATCCTCTCCCTCCAGTTCTTATATGCATAAATAAATAAAAGAAATCCTTAAAAAAAGAAATATAAATGCAATGTAGTAAATTAAAATCTATGTTAGCTGTTTAAGAAATATATTTAGGATATAATGTCACTAAGTTCGTTTTTCAGTGATACCTTATTGTGTCAACATGTCTCAGACACATTTATTGTTTTCTGTATTTTTTTGTTATTTCTTCTCAGGAGAAAAGAATATAACCATTTTTTGTTGTTGAAAGGAGCTAAATTACACAATATTAAAAGCAGCTGTTAGTCTATTCAATTAGTGCCTCATATTTGTCGCCATTCTTCCCCAGAATGGACAAAATCTGTCCAAAAAAGTGTTGAGGATGACAATTGAGGTTAATGCACTTGCCAACATACTTAGATTCATGTAATTCCTTTTGTTTCCTCTTTCATTCATGTATTTAGTCATTTATCAAATATCTGAGATTTCTTTTTTTTTTTTTTTTTTTTTACTGAATGCTTTCCCCACTATATCAGGAATCTGACAAAACTATTTACTCTTTTTTTTTTTCCTTTTATTTTTATTTTTATTTTTTATTTTTTTTATAAATTTTATTGTTATATTCCCCATACAATTGCAGCCCCCCATTCTGACCCCAATCCCTCCCCTCCCGCCCCCGCCCCCCTAAAAGTGTCTCTGGTTCATAGTTTTTTGTTGATTTTGATTTTCACTTTCTTATAGTTATTCATTTTCCTGGTCCCTTATTTAAGTTTTCTAGATTCCTGCTATGAGTGAGACCATCCGGTATTTTTCTTTTTCTTTTTGGCTTATTTCGCTGAGCATGATATCTGAGATTTCTTATGTGCCAGGCACACTTCCAGGCACTAGGAATTTGGTGGTAAATAAAAGAACCCCTTGCCATGAACGGGCCACAGTCTATACTCTATATTAAGTGAATTTAGCAAATTAATAATTAAAATTAGCTACTGAGTAAATGTGCTCACATCAGCACTTCTATTCTTTACCTGTGATGCTTTTTAAGTATCAAACAGAAACACTCAGGAAAATGAATTTGTTACATTGCCAGAACTTTTGGCATACAAGACTCTTAATTCACTGATATCTTGGCTGTACACTAAGCCAAATAAAAATAAAAATGTCTCTAGATAGGATTTTCATACTTGAGATTTCTGTGTGCCCAATTTTGATGGAACTTCATTGTCTTCATAGAATGCAGGTAAATGTGCAATGCAATCTCTTTTTGTGGAAAAGCTACTTTTATCCCCACAATTCCTGAGAAAATCACATTAAGGTTTACTTAAGAGGCCATTTTTATTTTTAAAGGTCATCTTAGGAAGAACAAGAGAAGCACATTTGCAGTGATGGTAAAGTGTGCTGGTTTGATAATGAAATAGTGGTTACTGAAACCCAATGTGAGTCCAAAACATCTGATCCAGTAGTTGGAAGGTGAGTTTCCAAAATATGAATTTCTACTTGTCAAAAGGTGATGTTGCTGTTGATTGAGGCACCATACTTTGGAGCAGAGGACTCACTGTGTAATATAGTCCTCTTTGCTTTGGGAATCCTACCTTTAATAATTGGTACAGTGGTTACACTAGTTTAGGATTGGATCACATAAGGTACAGGCTGAGGATGAGTTCAATTTGCATTGACTTGACATTGTAAAAGGAACAGAATTTTTCTTGTGAGAAGAATTAAATTTTCCAAGGTTATTTAGAACAAATGGGCTTTGAGGAAAAAACCTAATATATATATATATATATATATATATTAACTAGTTAAGAAATTTAACACCATATTTAAAGAGGTGGAATTCATAAGCATAAAGCTATTGAAGTCTTAAATTTTAGATTAATTTTCATAAGCCTAATGGGTTCACTTTATAGCTTGAATGAGTTTATCCAAATTCTTACAACATTTAAACACATAAAACTTTCCATTTTAAACATATGGTAACAAGCGCAACTTCTAAAATAATTCATTTACAAATTTATTTGTAAAAGATTAAAATAAACTCTTCAGTTTTAAAATGGCAATCTCAACAAACTATTACATATCTCAAAGGGCTTCATTCCATTGCTTAAGAAACCATGAAATAATTGTAAACATGATTACATAATTTTTTTCATATACATTTTTACTCAAATAAAACCTTTGCTTGATCTAATTAATATATTCCTTGAGCCCTTGAGATAATTGGAATATAAATATTACCCCATTCTCTCACATATATTTTGGTAGTATAAATTTCCAAATCCTTTCATCAGCAAGATTATTTATTTTTAAATTAAATACTACACATGTGATTTCTATTTTCTTATGATTTCACCAGAAATAACCAAATAACATATAGACTTTTTCATGTTTATTTCACAATTAAATGTATAGTAAATATAAATCACCGGACTGAGTAATTTCTTCTCTTAGCCTATTCTTTGCTGTTTCTATGTATGAAGTTCTATTCATTAAAAGTACTTACTTTTGGGCCTCCCCGGTGGCGCAGCGGTTGAGCGCTGGGTTGCGAAGCTGCCCGCGATCTCTGCGGTGCCGGTTCGATCCCCAGCTGCTCCCCAGCCACTGGAGGAGGGTCCCACATGGCGCGCAGACCTCTCCTGCCGCCCGCTGCTCCCCTCAGCAGTGTACTTCTGTCCTTCTGCCTGCTCTGCACCCTGCTCTGGCTCTGGTGAATTCTCTCACCCTCCTGCACTTCTGACTACCCAGTGCATGTATAAACAAACAAACAAACAAACAAATAATAAATAAATAAATAACATGCCTCTATAAAAAAAAAAAAAGGACTTACTTTTCTGAAACAATTTTCATAATCTGAGAGTCAGTGATATCTGAAACTCAATGGATTACACAGCCCACAGAAAATTTAAATTAAATAAATTTTAATGAAAACTTTAATGAATATTTTAAAAATTGTTAATGAATTTTAATATATTCATAACTGAGTATAAAACCAGCCTCAATTCTTAAATATTCTAAATCTAGTGAAATAATCTAAACCTAGTGATTCTAAACACTCATTATCCACAACTGAGAAAACCATCTTATTCATGCAATACAGTCTTTACACTTAACTACAGTGCTGTAAACAGATGCAGAGCTTTCATGCTCCCTGAGTAAAAACAGATAAGATCCTTGGAATCCAGACATTAAGTTCTTTTGGGTTCTCACTAGCCTAATTCAAGAAGCCGGTCCAAGTCAGATTTCTATAGTCTCATGTTTAAGTGTCAGTTGGGGCTTCTCCAAGAAACAAACCTATTTAGAATTGCAGCATCTGCATGTCTCCATCAGAAGTCCTGTCCCTCCTGGGGTGCTCTATGAAAATGAGTCACAGCTTACTCTCAATTGGTGGTATCATCCCCAACAAATAACTTTTTGTTATCACATGGGGAAACTCTCTCCATACTGTGGCAACTTTTGTTTGCACACTAAGCAGATAGTAAATGTGCATTTTAAAAGGTTTGGTTCTGAATTTAAGCATGCTAATTTTCCCCAAATTAAACATCTAAGAGCTTGCTTATTTGTTTGTTTCCTGTTTGGGTGGGGTGGGTGAGACAGGATGGTAGGTGGTGAGGAAGGTTAATCTAAAAGAATTTTTTTCCCTTCTTCAATAGCACTGAATGAATTATCATGAGTAAGCAAATGATAATTTAATAAAGTATCTCCATCTGTGTGTGTGCCTGTGCATGTGTTCCTATGTATTTATGTAGCACACTCTAATGAACAGAATTCAAGGAAGAAAAGAGGAGGGATGAAGGAAGGAAAGAAAGAAAAGAAAGAAATAGGATAAGATTACATTATTTTATTCAGTCTCAAACTGTCCTGTACTAAAATAGTTTTCTATATCAAATAACTTCTTGATGTAAAAACTTACTTTTTGAAGGTTCTAAGTGAGCTGTCACTAATTGGGAAGTATCCTATAATAATTCATAGCTGGGAGTCTTTATTCTTTATCTGAATTCAAGTTTCTGTTTTTTTTTTTTCCACAAATACCAATAAGGTTAAAAAATGGCACTCCCCAGGAATAGGAATCTGTTGGAAGACAAGTGTTTTTTTCCATCTCAACACCATGTGTTACCTAGTTCTCAATAACAATATGACTCTTCACAATCTTCTTTTGGAAATGGCTGAAAAGATAAGGGGAAAATATGCTCAACCTGCTATTTGGTATTTTATTTTATTTTATTTATTTTTTTTTTATAAATTTTATTGTTATATTCCCCATACAATTGCAGCCCCCCATTCTGACCCCAATCCCTCCCCTCCCACCCCCGCCCCCCTAAAAGTGTCTCTGGTTCATAGTTTTTTGTTGATTTTGATTTTCACTTTCTTATAGTTATTCATTTTCCTGGTCCCTTATTTAAGTTTTCTAGATTCCTGCTATGAGTGAGACCATCCAGTATTTTTCTTTTTCTTTTTGGCTTATTTCGCTGAGCATGATCCCTTCCAGCGCCATCCATGTTGCAGCAAATTGCATGTGTTTATCTTTTTTGAATGCTGAGTAATATTCCATGGTATATATGTACCACATCTTCTTGATCCAGTCATCTATTTTTGGGCATTTGGGTTGTTTCCAAAGCTTAGCTATTGTAAACAGTGCTGCTATAAACATAGGGGTGCAGGTGTTCTTTGGAATTGATGTTTCTGTGTCCTTTGGGTAAATACCTAGGAGTGGAATTGCTGGATCATATGGAAGCTCTATGTTTAGTAGGTCCAGAAATCTCCACACAGCTTTCCACAGTGGTTGGACCAGTTTGCACTCCCACCAACAGTGCAGAAGAGTTCCTTTTTCTCCACACCCTCGCCAACATTTGTTGTTGCTAGTTTTTTTAATATGTGCCATTCTCACTGGTGTAAGATGGTATCTCATGGTAGTTTTGATTTGCATTTCCCTGATGACAAGTGATGTTGAACATTTTTTCATATGCCTGTTGGACATTTGCATTTCCTCTTCAGAGAAGTTTCTTTTAAGCTCTTCTGCCCATTTTTTGACTGGATTATTTTCTTTGTTGTTGTTGAGTCTCATCAGCTCTTTGCAGATTTTTGTGATCAGTCCTTTATCATTAGTGTTGGGTGCAAAAATGTTCTCCCAGTTGGTGGGGTTTCTCTTTGTTTTTGTTATTGTCTCTTTTGCTGTGCAAAAGCTCTTTAATTTGATGTAGTCCCAGCTGTTTATCTTTGCCTTCACTATCACTGCTTTGGGTGATGTGTCTGTAAAGATGTCTTTGATGTGCAAATCACGTAGTGTTTCGCCTATATTTCCTTCTATATATTTTATGGTTTCAGGTCTTATGTCTAGTTCTTTAATCCATTTTGAGTTGATTTTTGTGTATGGTGTGAGGTGGTGGTCAAGCTTCATTCTTTTGCATGTAGCGACCCAGTTTTCCCAGCACCATTTATTGAACAAACTTTCTTTGCTCCAATGCATATTCTTTGCTCCTTTGTCAAAGATTAGTTGACCATAAATCTGTGGGTTTATTTCTGGATTTTCTATTCGATTCCATTGGTCTGTATGTCTGTTCTTGTTCCAATACCATGCAGTTTTGATGATTATGGCTTTGTAGTATAGTTTGAAGTCTGGGAGTCTGATGCCTCCATTCCCTTCTTTTTTTTTCAGGAGAGCTTTGGCTATTCGGGGTTTTTTGTGATTCCATATGAATTTCATCAATAAGTGTTCTATTTCTTTGAAGAATGACATTGAAATTTTGATTGGAATAGCATTGAATCTGTATATTGCTTTTGGAAGGATGGCCATTTTAATAATGTTTATTCTTCCAATCCATGAGCAGGGGATGTCTCTCCATTTCTTTGTGTCTTCTTCTATTTCTTTTAACAGTGTTTTATAGTTTTCTTTGTATAGGTCCTTTACCTCTTTTGTTAGATTTATTCCCAAATATTTGATTTTTTTTGTTTCAATAACAAAAGGGATGGTCTTTTTGATTTCTTCTTCTTCAGATTTATTGTTTGTGTATAGGAAGGCTACTGACTTTTGCATGTTGATTTTTTATCCTGCCACCTGGTATTTTAAAATGACTATTATGTTCTTTTTTTGTTTGTCTCCCAAGACACAAAATGACAAGCTATATTACCGATCAGTGATAATATAAACCCAAACAGATTACACATGTATATGCTATTTCATCTTAGGTAGACACATACCTATAGCTGGGATCCTAAATTTTAATTCTAAAAAAAAAAAAATGCTTCAAATTAAAATGAGAATGATGATGGTCCTCCCCTGGTGGCGCAGTTGGTTGAGCGCTGGGCTGTGAAGCTGCCCGCAGCCTCTGCAGCACCAGTTCGATCCCCAGCCACCAGTGAGGGTCCCACCTGGCACGCAGACCTCTTCTGCCATGCCCGCTGCTCCCCTCAGCAGTGTGTTTCATCAGTTTGCCTGTTCTGTTCCCTGCTCTGGTGAATTTTCTCACCCTCCCATGCTTCTGACTGTACCCAGTGCTTGTATAAATAAATAAATAAATCTTTAAAAAAAATTTAAAAAAATCAGAATGATGAAAAAAATCTCAGCATTATTATTCATCAAAGGGTGAAAGCAAGGGATATTAGTTATATGAACAGTGTTTCACATTCAAGGAAATTATCACGTGATTACATACATTTTATGTCTTTATTTTGAAAAACTAGCAAAATGTTAGTAGAAATAAGATTGGAGAGGTTCTCAATTCCTTGAAATGCGTGATGCTTATTCATTTTGATATAGTAATTTTCACTTTGCACTATTTTCTCATCTAAAAGATACCTTCATTAACAAACAACTGCATGTAACTAATAGTTGAAAGTTATAAATTATATAATGATGTCCTCTCATGGTATTTAAAGCAGACCAAAGTGATTTTTATTTGTTCTTTTTCTTTCACCTGTACATGATATTTCTCTAATGGCAGTCGGGTAAAAGAAGTAAATATCCATTTCTAGCTCTATCTATGGTCTAGTCTTGCTATTTAATCTGATTGACAAAGCTAATAACAAGAAGAATAAGAAATTAAGAACACAATTAAGAACCGATATTTATTGACTCATCCAAGTATATTTATATGCTTTATTACATTTATTCCTTCACAAAATCTAATGAGGTAGCACTAATATACTAATTATATACATAAATCTGACTAGAGAAGATAAGTAACTTTTTTCAGTTATATAAACTCTTATCTGTACGGTTACTGCCTAATCACCTGCTTTTCCGACAAAAGTTATTTAAATATTTAGTTAAATTGACTTAATAATTAAAACATTGTTTAAACTTCAGCTGGTTGAGCATATAACTGAGTTCACTATATTTAACTCACTAACATCAATTTCTACAAATACTTCTCAAAATGCATTTTGGATTCTACCTATTTATAATTGACAGTGTACTGAGTATTTATTTTGAGATTAGCATCTGTGTCCATATTCATGTGTTAACTTGACTGAGCTATGAGATATTCAGTTATTTGAGCAAACATTATGTTGGGTGTTTGTATGAGGGTGTTTTTGGATGAGAGTCCTATTTGAGTCAGGTAGACTAAATCAAGCATTGCCCCTCTATTGTGGGTGGGCCCCATGCAATTAATTTAAAACCTGCCTAAAAGAAAAAGACTGAGTAAGAGGGAACTTCTCCTGTATGACTGCTAAACTGGAAGAATGATATTTTCTGGCTTTTGAACTCAGACTGAAACATCTGATCATCTTGATTTTTTTAAAGATTTATTTATTTATACATACAAGAACTGGGGTACAGGGCAGAGTTGTGTGGGGCAAGAGAATTCACCAGAGGCAGAGTGGGGTAAAGAACAGTCAGACTGACCAAAGTACATTGTTGAGGGAAGTAGGTAGTGGGAGAGTCAAAAGAAGCCTGCCCTGCCATGTAGGCAACACCCTGGCTGGGGATCGAACTCATGCTGCAGTGGCTGTGGGGAGCTTCATAGGTTGTGTAGTAACTCCTTGCACCACCAGGGAGGCCCTGATCATCATAGGTTTTGGACCTTCTAGTTTTGGATTAGAACTTAACACCATGGAAGCTACTGCTATTCTGGCCTTTAGACTCAGATAAATGTATGCCTTGAGACCTTGTGAGAGCCCAGTTGCCAACTATAGATCTTGGGACTCCTTAGCATCCATAATGCATGAGACAGTTCCTTTTAATAGATCTCTCAGTAGATAAGAGACATGATAGATATATAGAGCAATAGACAGACAGATGACAGACAGGTAGTTTATGGCTAAACAAATGATAGCTACACCAATGGATAAACAGACAATAAGTAGGTCAATAGATCAATAAATGATAAATAGATCTATAGATAGATGCAATAATTAAATAATAGAAATGTGCATATGTCCTATTGTTTATTTCTCTGGATAACCCTGACTCACAGACCAAATATTTCAAGTAATTTTTAACTCAGACTTGAGAAAATATAATTAACTCTTAGTTAATATATGGAATATGGGAGAATAAAGACTTTCTTGAGGTCTAGTTTCTACTATTTTTACGCCTTCATTATCTGAGGGTCAAAATTCTCTGAGGCTAAACATCTTCATCTATGATATATACTTTGAAATCCCTGAGCTAGTTCACAAAATTATAAGGTTAAAAAGTTATGTGAAATTTTATCAGCACTGAAAATCAGCATTAATTTAAATTAAGTGAGTAGCAAAGAAAAAAGTTTTAATTTTAGAACAGTCACAAACTCATTTATACTGCTTTTTTGGTGGTTATTTGATTCTGAGATAATTGATTGTGATGAATCATTGTTATGGAAATTTGTATCCAACCTGTACTTCTGTAACTTCCAGTCCCACTGAAACCTAAATGTTGATGAATATAAAATTAAAAGCAACATTCTCATAAATAGAAACCCATTGCCACTTATTCCAGCAGCTTTTTCAAAGAAGTCTTTCCTATGAAGATTTGATGTTGATTTCATAACATCTTTTTCTTTTTTACCTTGATCTCTTTAAAATACCGGATTTATTCTTATTCTCATAGCATCTAAGAAGTCTCTTTTTTAAAGTCAAATTATCATTAAAATTAACTCTGCCAGTTTTCTTCAGAGTTTTAAAGCACAATGGAAGAGAATGGGAGAGCTGATAGATCCTGTTTATAAGTAATTGATTTTATTTCTATTCATTATCCATTTATACTTTCCCTTTGTTAGGCTCATGTGATAATTTTCCAAATTGATCTTTACACACATGTACACAAACTATACACACATGCACACAAACACAGACAACTAACACAAACATTTAAATATGTCTACAAGTTGAATGCTCACTTCTGCAGCACCTATAATTCTATTTCTGCAAGTAGAATTACAGATTAATTTTTAGATAGGAAGTACCAATAGCCTTGGTGTCCTCATAAAGAAATATAATGCTAGTTTGAAGGATGCTAAGAAAAATAAACTTCGGTATCTTCTGTCAGCCACACTTTACAGATACAGGCATTAATGTGAGGTCCACAGGGGTGGTATTTGTGCAGCAGAGCTATCCAAGCAAGACAACATTTTATTTTCCCCTGCAATTCTGACCTCAAATCCATAAAAGATCTACTGGTCAGTTGGGCTTACCTCATGAGAGCAAAGATCCTTTTGCTTAGAAAGAAAAGTCCTGAGCTCAAGAGTAATTTCCAACTTGATTCTATTCCCCTGGGGCCACAGTTTTTTATGGATTAATGCTCTTAAAGGAAAACAAGCCAAGAGCACAGAGAACATCATTCTTTCTAAAGGACTAGAATAGGGGTCTGTAGACAATGGCGTTTAAGTCCAGATGTTTGTATGTTTTAGATTGGTCCCAGAGCTAAGATTTTTTTTTTTCTATTACAAATTTATTTGAGCATCAAGAATATTAACCTTGAAGACCAATTCAACAAAATGTCTTTCCAAAAAGTTCAATTCTCGGTAGGTGATCAATTTTTACAACAAAAATATATACATGTAAGTACTTTGAATATTGGCAATTATAAAAATCATAGAATTCTGAGTTTACCTCCTGAATCACAATGCCTATACTTTTAACCTTGACTATATACAGAATGTAATTTGCTACCTTTTAAGACTAGAGAAATGAGACTAAGTTACTTCATGTATTATTTTCTTCTCAACCAAGACTTTCAGATCACTACTTCCTTGAATTTCCAGATATAGGGTATGGGTGGCACCTTCCGATAGAATTTATTACAAAGAAAATAATTAAGGGGTATGAAATCTCATATTTATAACTATTGAAATACATATGTTACAAATGAAATGGAGATTGTGATCATAAGTGAAAAGGACAATTAAAATGTCAATAGTAATAAAGTACTTGAATTATGGTAACAAAACTAGCTCACTTTAAAGTACTTTCAGGGTCAGACAGCAAGAGACACTGCACTGAGCCCACCTTAGAACACTCTTAACTGGGGAATATACTAATGGTGTTGGAGAGATTTATCAAGATCTGTGTTCATTTGTTGGCTGACACAAACATTGTAGTTGGTCATCAATTTATAACTAGGGAAACAATTTATAACCAAAAAAATGGAAAAAATCATTGTGATATGATGTTAAGTGATAGGATAATTACCCTAAATATACAATGATATTGCTAGTTAAATATTTCATATATATTATAGTATGAAAAGCAACACAAAAGGAAGCTTTATTTTACAGAGATTTTTAGTGTAGGGATATTTCTTTAAATTCAATTTTTCAATAATGACATTATTGAAAATAGCAAAAACTGATTGCAAAGTAGTCACTGATCAAAACATACATTGTTTAAGAAACACACATTTCATTAGAGTTTTGAGACAGGCGAATTGAGAACTACTACTACCACTGTCAAACTGAGTCAACTAAATAGTCAGAAGCATCACAAGAAAAGAAACTGCTTGAATCACATGTTTTATCTGATTATTAAGTATCTGAAGTTTTACTGAAGCAGTTTAGGTAAGTGTCTGGTGAAAGTGAAGTGATAGCTGTAAAGAGAAATCCTGAGAACTCATCAAGACAAACTCCAGTAAAGGACAGATATCGATGTTGAGAAGCAAATCTTTTGAAGAGTTAATGGCCATTCTGTTGTAGTAAAGGAAAAACAATCTCCCTCCCCAGAGCAGGTGCTCACTTTAAAGTACTCTCAGGGTCAGTCAGCAAGCTTCAGCTGAGACACTGCACTGAGCCCACCTTAGAACACTCTTAACTGGGGAATATACTAATGGTGTTGGAGAGATTTATCGAGATCTGTGTTCATTTGTTGGCTGACACAAACTAACAGTAGCATTTGATTATAGAGATATTTTCACCTTTTATAAGTGCCTGGATTTTGAAACAGTACAAAAGCAGTGTTACACGGAGCAAAGAATACACTTAAACCAGAGTGCTCATACATTGCTAAAATAGTACTAAAGAGGGCTCAAACTTAGCTTGAACAGAAGCAAGGAGTGATACAGGATAGCGACCAGGGAGAGGGGCAGGTCACTGTCTATGGTTCTCACGCATGGGCACTACTGCAAAGCCACTCAGGTGCAGGGTCCAACAACAACAGGGTTTATTTAACAAACAGAAGATTGGGAAAAAGGAAAGAGTTTCTAAGGCTAGACATGACCAGCTCACTCACCTCAAGTATGTCCGAGTGTCCAGAAGTCCCAAACAAAGGCCACTCATGGAAGATGAAGTGACACTGCATCAGCCCACAGCAGGAGTCTGAAGGCTGGATCTAGTGCAGGAGCAGACAGGGATGGACTCAGCAGCACCAGGAGGTGGTGCTGGACAAAGCAGAGGCTGTGGTCAGTAATTTGAGACTCTGAGCAAGCTGTAGGGACAGGAATGGACACAGTGCTTGTTTTCTGATCCAGCAGACTGGATAAAGGAGTCTTGGAGCCCTCAGTGGCTTTTCAGGTTTTTATTGGGATTTACCAGGTACACCGCAGGCAGGGGTGCTGGGGGGCCGGGATGCTGGCAGGCCTCCCAGCCCCCAGCAAGTCTTCACTCTCTCTAGGCTTTCTGGCATTCTCTCGGGTTCTCTGCTTCTCTGCTTCTTTCTCAGCTTCTGTTCTTGGCTTCTGCTGGTGTCCTCATGATGCCGCCCTTTTAAACTCAGCCTCTCAGCCCAGGTGTACCCACTTCAGGTGCCCGCCATCAGGCATGCATTCAAGACCACAGGGTTCCCTTATCTATCCTAATGGCAGGAGGGCAGAAAAGCCTGATACTTTTTCCTTACCCTACACAAGCCCAGCAATGCTCATTGCCCACCAATGTCAGTGATAGCACCTGAGTCTCTGAGAAGGCCCAAGAAGGTGTGAAGGTCTAGAAGACTGCAAAGGTCTGGTGAGTCCCACAGCGGTGCTCAATGCTTCTGTCTCTTCAGAAGTCCTCTGCCAAACCTTTTTTTTTTTTTTTTTTTTTTTAAAAGGTGCTTCCTCTTTGAAGGCTGGATGCTGACTTCTTTTTCCAAAGTGGCTCCTTTAATTCTCTCTTTGTAGGCCAGGACCAGAAAGATCCTACTTTTCTCTTTGGAGCCTGGCTGCTGACCAACCCAAGCTAGCTCTTACTTTCACTTATATCCTCTTAAGTGCCCCCTACCCAGTTAACTAATGAAGTAAATTTAAACCTGATTGATCTACTTAGCTCACACTCGATTGGTCCATTTAGCTCACACCTGATTGGTCCATTTTTGAATCCTAGAACCAGATATAAAAGGAGAAAAAGCTCAGCCTGGCCTCTGGATATGGCAGGGATTGGGTTACAGTTTCAGAAAACCCAGACCCATAAAAGTGGTTGGGTTTTCTGGTGAGACTGCTTGAAATGGTGGGACAACTCTGTGAAATGTTAGTGATGTCTCAGTTAATCAACCAGAATCCATATGAAAGCCTTAGGAATAGTAGTACACAGAAATTGATTTTGTCATGTAAAAATCTGTCACAAAAAAAGTCTATCACTTTTGTTCTTTCTCATTTGTTTCATAAATATGTGAAAATATTACAGGTATTGTAATATTGCCTTTTCATATCTGTTGGAAAAAGAGTATGAATTTTAGTGTAGTCAAATATGACAATCTTTTCATAAAAATTTCTTTGTTTTGAGCCTCCCCGGTGGCGCAGCAGTTGAGCGCTGGGTTGCGAAGCTGACCACAGCCTCTGCAGCGCCGGTTCGATCCCCAGCTGCACCCCGGCCACCGGAGGAGGGTCCCACATGGCGTGCAGACCTCTCCTGCTGTGCCCGCTGCTCCCCTCAGCAGTGTACTTAGGTCCTTCTACCTGCTCTGCTCCCTGCTCTGGCTCTGGTGAATTCTCTCACCCTCCCGCGCTTCTGACTGTACCCAGTGCGTGTATAAATAAATAAATCTTTTAAAAAAATTGTTTTGACAGTATCAAAATATTCTATATTTTATTTATTTTACATTTTAAAAGGACAGTTTGGGGGTCTCTCTGGTGGCACATGGGGCTAAGCACAGTGCCGTGAAGCTATACACAGCCCATGCAGCACGAGTTCGATCCCCAGCCAGGGAGCTACACACATGGCACAGCAGACCCTCTGTCTCACCCTCTGCTCCCCTCAGCAGTGTATTTCAGTCAGTCTGCCTGTTCTGCTCCCCACTCTGTCTCTGGTGAATCCTCTCACCCCATGAACCTCTGACCTAAACCCCAGTTCTTGTACGCTTGAATAAATAAATCTTAAAAAAAAAAATAAAAGGACAGGTTTATTCAGAAGGGATAAAGAATAAGAGAGGTGCCTACTCAGTCACAGGTAAGTAGGAAAGCTGCTTCCTACAATATATTTTAGAAGCTATATTCTTTTAAATTTTTGCTAGGGTTAAGATTCTTCTATAGTTGGTTATCATGAGTAGTATGAGCTAGGGCTCCTATTTAATTGCTTTTAATTGTTTTTTTCTGTGAAATACCAATTACATTGATTTTTGCCCTACTGCTCTGCCATACTACATGTAAAAAATCAATTGTCTGTATATGTGTGGCTATGCTTCTAGTTTCTGAATGCTCTACAACTGGACTATTTAGTTTCAGCATCTTTTTTATTTTTAATTTCAGTGCAGTTTCTCCTTATTAGATTTTAAAAGGATAGAAAAGCTTACAGAATGCAAAAATAGGAACAAATTTCTACAACATCTAATATTCACATCTGTGTCCATATATTTATTTTTCCTTTACTACCATGTACTCATAATTTTTTCTTCTGAATGAAGTGTGGATGTATTTTACATGATTTAATATGATTTTTACATTTATAATAATTATCTCATTTTTCCTATTGCCATTAAATAACTTTCTAAATTACTATATTTAATATTGCTAATATACTCTCATATAAAGGATACCATAATTTATTGAATTAAATACTGATTAATGGAATCTTAGTTTGCTCTGTAATTTTGATTTTGAGCCTTACATTTTACAGCAGGCATTTGGTACAGCATTATTCTTGTTTTGCTGATGAGAAAATTGAAGCTTATACAATAGGGTGTCTTACAAAATGTCTTACCAAATTTAAGATGAGGCCAAACTAGACTCCAGACTCTAAATCCATTCCACTTACCATCCTTTGCCTCCCATAATGACCAGTAATTACCCTTGTGTTGTAGATGTAGATTCATGAAGTGCCAATTAAGATAAATTAAATACTGGTCAAAATCCCACTAGAAAATGGTATTTCCTGTGTTTATCAATTCAGTTCCATGCTCTTTCACTGAAGACTGACTAGTTTAAAGGTTAAAGTCCATCAGACACTCAAATTAAGTAAGAATCAATCCATAGATCAGTGTCAGCTTCATTATTATTCTTGAGCAGACATGTATAATCATTTCTTTAGTGTCTGACATTAGAATCCCCACATAGAAATAATTTGCACTACTTTAATGCCCCCCCCCATTTAATCCATCACACACTGAGACAGTGTGATGTCCCTACTGTGATCAACCTGTGAAATTTGTCAGTTTTATCTCTGATTTACATTGGACTCTGCTAATAATAAATGTCTTTACTGAATGTAGTCTAACTTCTCTAGACTTGCATGATGAAAGCAAGTGTTATTTTCTTTTTAATCACTGATTTTGTTTTGTTAGAGGAGCACAAAGTAAACTAGGTTTGAGAGTATCTGATTGTTCAAAGATGGTTCAATAATATATGCTACAAAACTTAGGTGCTGGATGTATGAGACAGATGGTTATTATTCTCTTAATACATTCTGAATGCCTACAATAAGAATTTCACTTTTTTTTCCTCAAGACTTATATATATCCTTTTGTGATTGACTTTCCTAGGAATATAATATCAACTTTGAACTTCTTACTATGGTCATTCAGGAAAGATCCTAAGGGCAGGTTTCATTTCAGGTAAGAGGACACATTTTGTTTCTTAAAAATAAATTTGAGTCACATAGAATAATAATATATAACATCTAATATCACTATATGTGATATAAAATGTTAACAAATATGCCATAGAACAGAAATAAAAATAGAGAAAGACTTAAATAACCAAGAGTAGATTAAATATTATTGATAGACATGTGCTTGATGGCCATCTGTCTATCTTTTTTAGATAAATGTCTATTTAGCTCTTCTTCCCTTGTTTTATTGGTTTCTCTTTTTGTTTAGTTTTGTGATTTCTTTGTAGATCTTAGATACCAGCCCCTTGTCAGAAGTATGGTGTGCAAATATTTCTGACATTCAGCATGGTATCCTTTTTGCTTTAGGGGGTCACTTCTTTTAGCTTCTATTGCAGGAAATTTCCTTTTCCACAACATATTATCATTTAGTATTTCTTTTTTATACATCAACTTATGAAAACTAAAATATCTAGTTCTTCCTAGTACCTGAAACATTCTACAGGGAACTTGAATGAACTGAAAACTGCCAAGATAGCTTTTATCAGCTGCTAAGTTGTATTCAAAGTAACCCAGTAAATGTCTATTAAAGTTATATTATAGAAGAGTAGCTAACAACATAATTATAGATCAACAAGAGTCTTTTAGAGTTAACAGATGTCAAACCACAAAGAACATTACAACCAGAAATCAATCAGTATTCTAAGAACTTTAGGCCAGTGTCCAAGTTAGAACATCTAATGCATCTGAGAATACTTATAAGCTATTATGGAGACAGATTTAAATATATTATGAAACAAAAACTATTTTTAAATGTTTCCAAACATTAATAAACTGAAAACTGCCAAGTTAATTGCATGTGCTTCTAAAAATTGGTAACATTTATTGATGATTTCTTATGTGGAAAAAAAAATAACACTTTTCAAATTCCAAGCTTTGCTATAACAAAAATACTGGATCATATTTTGCATTTTTCAGATGAACTAATGCTTAAAATAATAGTCAAGTGACTTAAGTCACACAGCTAACAAATGGTAAAATCAGGGCTTAAGACAGGTTTGAAGTCAAAGAAACAGGCTTTTAAAGGGTCTTTAAAGGGTACTTCTAAAAAAAGCATTTCTAAGAATGAATGAATGAATATATATATATATATATTTAGGTGGTGAAAAAGCCTACATTTATGATCAGGTATCAAAATTACATAATCATTCAAAAGCAACTTAGTGACCTGACTGTCTTTTAAGGCTGAGGCTTAATTTAGTATACTAAATATATATAATTCTATATTGCTCTATTTCAATAGTAAAAAGAGTTACAAGATTTTTACAGAATGTGTGATATATTTTGGAACTTCTTCTAATTAAGATATTGTGGTTTTAACATTATACTCAGAAATATCATAAATATTTAGAGTTATTGGGATATATTTCTACTTGCTTTAGATTCCTATATAAATTTTTACTAGTCCATGTGTTATGAAAATTCATAAGTTATACCTATGTGAACTGATGAGCTTACAAAGTTTGGTGCTGATATGAGTTTGGAAATGTCATTCTTTATACGGTCAGTTCAACTTTAAACTGGTTACCTTCATGTGCTTCTATAATTTTATGACCTGTTTGGTTATGCTTGGTTTTGAATGTCTCACAGAGAAGTTCACTATTTCTTGTAAATATCAGCACAGTTGCTCAGCCTGTCATTTTGTGTCATTACTGAATCTGACTTTCAAAATGGAATAAAACCAGTCAATCTTATTCTCTTTGCTAAATAGTTTAGCTGACCCTCTCATTTTGTCCTTTTAAAAGCTTTTGTTTCACCCCCATAATTTTCCATGAATTCCATATGATTTTATTGTGTTTTATAGACCATTTTTCTAAGGCTTAAAAATTAATTGCAGGATCCTTGAAGTTTTTTTGCATATATACTCTATTTGTATGAGTGAGTTGTTTAATTATCCCATGTGGTTTTAAAGTGTCTTTAAAACTCGAGTGAAAGCAAGAACCATGTCTAAAGACTTACTCAGTGTAGTAATTCCAGCCTCTTGCATATTTATTAAAACATTTTAGACACTTGGTAAAAGAAGGGTTTGCATGATGACGTGAGAGGAATTGAATTCACCTGCTATTGCTGTGCAAAAATTCTAGTTAATTCAAATAAAATTATCTGAAATGTTTACAGTGTGGTAAAGATGCCAACAATTTTAATATAACATATAATCTGAAAAAGCTACTTGCAAGTGATTAGTTGGTTAATACCCCAAAATTCAGAGTCACATTTTAAATAATATATGATAATACTTTGTTGATATCTACTCCCTCTACTACATATACTGAAATGGAGATTTAATACACCTAATCTTACCTGCTCTAATCTCAAAGATTTTGCAAGGAATACAGTAATTTTAAATTATTTTATGCCTACTCATCAGAGAAAGTTTTCCCATTCTGTATAATCAAATCTCAGTTTGAGTAGATATTTCTGGTACCTAGCACCAAAAGTCAATAAATCAGTTGTCAAATTTTGTTGGGCTTCCAATATAATCACATGCATTATGAGTTCAGCAAGAGATTATCAGAAATTCAGTGTGTGTGTATGTTTTAGTTGTAAGACCCTCCCATATATATTTTTAAACAGGTAAAACATGCAACTTTAATACTCAACTTCATGGAACATACTTGGAAAAATTGTATAATAAATTGTCAAGCACTTGTTCATAGCATTTTTACCAGATGGGCAATGAAGCTTGATAAATAATTCCTATATCTTTAAGAAGACATAAAAAGTCTGAGTGAGAAAACCTCAGAACTAAAGTGCGATGATTATTTCCAGGAAGCAAGAGAAAGCTCTGGCAGAAAATGGGAAGGATGCCATTCAGTGTTGGTTGGCTTTGTGCCAAACCACTTATCCCCCTAGAGAAATTGTCAACTTTTCCTTTATATTATTTTTTCCTGCTAGAAGAAAACCCTCAGTATTAGTCACAAACAAAGAGCCTGTGGGTGCTATCCTTGGAAGCAAGGTGCTTGGTAGGATCAGTGACAGGCAAGAATGATGCCCCTGTGGTCCCTGAAAAAGGTCAAAAAGAGAAAAGTGACAATGACTCAGATAAGAATGGGAGGATGTGTTCCGTCATGCTCCAGGAGCCTGTCCCTGAGGTGACAGGTAATGAGTGCATTATTCACAGAGTTTTACCAAGCCCTCAATGTGGATTAGCTTCAATGGTGACAAAACCTGAGCAACAGGAAGCATTTCCTGTTGAAGAGTATTTTAAGATAGTTTTTTTTTTTTTTTAGGTATGAAAAGGTCTTAATTTTTGTTTGACCTCTCAGAGAAAATAATTCTTAAGTTGTTGTCTCTATTTTTTTTTAAATGTAATCTTAGTCTTCTTATTTCTCCTGTTTTGCTGCAAGACGTGTTCTTCAAGACCTAAGGTGACCTCTTTGAATATGAAGTGGCAGATTTCTGACAAGGTCATCCTGGTACTTTTAAACCATCAAAAAACTGTAAAACAGGCCCAGTTTCTGCTAAAATATCAGACTGTCTTAAAAATGTTGGGAAATCTATGATGTTAGCTTTGAGAATTCTTCTTTTTGTGACCTTGATAGAGAGAACCCTTGCTTTTTCTGGCTACCTGCTAACCCCACACAAGCCCAAGAGCCTCTTCTATTCTCCAAACACTTTATGGCTCCTGCTCAGTTCAGATTATTGGAATAACTATTTATTAAAAAAATCAACTGTATGCCAAGCTCACTACATAAAACAAGTAAAACAAATAAGATGAAGACTCTAGCTGCCAGATACTTAGAATTTAGAGGAAAAACAAGTATCCAAATCCATAATAAATTGTACCTTATATGTTCTAATAATATAAATTACATGGTGTAATTATTTAAAAAGGCAAAATCTGTACCAGTATATATATATATATATATATATATATATATATATAATTTGATTTTTAAAATGATAAAAACTAAGTCCAAATTGACTTAAGAATGGGAGAATTTATTGAATCAAATAATAGAAAACGTGAGTGGTATGGCTGGTTTTAGGCATGGTTTTGTAAGGAGGACCTGTAATACATTAGGGCATACAAGTTTCTCTGTAATGTGATTTCACTTCACTTCTCATTTTAAAGCAGACATCTTTCATGGCAGCAAAATGGCTTCCAAGGGATTTAGAGCTATTTCCTTTCAGCCACAAATTGCTCAATAAGATGGAAATATTTTTATCCCATCATTATGTAAAAGAGTATTGCGAGTCACAATGTTCAGAATTATTTACTCAGGTGCCCACATCTGAATCAATCACTGGGACTGTGTGGCATCGATTGATTTTGCTGTGCGTGATGAGCTCCTATGCTCCAGCTGGGGACAGGTTCACACATTTTGTAGACTGAAAAGGTTTATATTCTTGAATGCTGTTAGCATTAAAAGGAGGACATTAATTCTTAAATAATCTGGAATAGAACCCTGTTTCAGAACAGGGGAAGACAGAATGATTTTTGTACCATACATTAAGGTATAGAAGATAGTATCAGACAGGAAGGAGTTGACTACTCTTCAGGAACTGCTCTAAACTACCCCTAAATCTCAGTGAGTTAAAACAAAACAAAACTTTATTCTTAACAAAGGTACACACAGAACTAAATCAAAACAAACCCTAGCAATGTGCCTATACAATCGAGGCTAGCAGAGGGAGATGGTGGGAGTAGGGAGTAAAGAGAGGAGGGGGCCAAGTGACTATGGTGGAACATTCTGGATGCTTTGGGCATGGTGTGGTGTAGAAACATACATCTAAGGAGGTATAAATAACATACAATGTTGCATACCAATGTTTACCTCAATTAAAAACAAATGTTATGGAAACAAAAGTTTGGGATCCAAAAAATAAAAAAAATCTTGATTCTTGCTTACACAACATCTGTGGGTCTATAAATTCTTAAGAACAGTGGTATATTATGTTGGTGCTCAGAATCCAAGCTACATTGATTTTATTGAAGCTCCATTTCAATATATCCTTTCACAAGAAGGCTGGAGGGCATAGAACTGTCAATTGAATGTTTCACTTAATCACCGCAAAATCAATACATCATTTTTGTCCACAAATCATTGGACAGAACTAAGCACACATCATTTAAATGTCCAGGATCTGTGACAACCATTGTTCAGAAGCAGCTGCATGACTTCATTCAACCTCAAGGGAACACAGGGGAGAAAAATCTGTAGCCACTACAAATGATCCCTTGAAGTCACTGCAGCAGTCTAGCACCTCATGGTGAAGGGACAGAGGGAGCAGACATGGAAAAGTGATAACAGAATAATTTCTGGGAGCAGCACAGACTCTGGCTTTTTGGAATACCCAAGACAGAGAATGTCGGGGAAGAGCTGCACAGTTTTATATAAACCAGGCCATGAAGCTGCTTACAGATAGTGCTTTCTTCTTTTTTTTTTTTAAAGATTGATTTATTTATACAAGAACTGGGGTACAGGCCAGAGGCACGGGAGGGTGAGATGATTCACCAGAGACAAAGTGGAGCAGAACAGGCAGACCACCAAAAGCACTGCTGAGGGGAGCAGAGGGCGAGACAGGCGAGGTCTGCCGAGCCATGTGGGAATCTCCCTGGCTGTCAGGGAATCAAATACATGCTGCAGAGGCTGCAGACACAGCTTCACAGTGCTGCGTTCAACCCACTGTGCCACTGGGGAGGCCCAATAGTGCTTTCTTCTTGAAGACTTTTCTAATTCATTCTGAATTTGAACAGTACATTGACTTTTGGCACTTTTTTTTTTTTTTTCATTCTACTTGCCTGTTTATTATTTATTTATTTATTTACTTTTAAAATATTTATTTATTTATGCATAGAAGAGTTGGCCAGAGATACAGGGGGTGAGAGGATTCACCAGAGACAGAGTGGGGAACAGAACAGGCAGACTGACTGAAATGCACTGCTGAGGGGAGCAGTGGGTGAGTCTGGAGAGGTCTGCTGCGCCATGTGGGTAGGTCCCTGGCTGGCCGGGGATTGAACTTGTCCTGTAGAGACTGTGGATTGCTTCATAGTGCGGTGCTTAACCCCTTGCATCACCAAGGAGGCCCTCTACTTGCCTGTTTAAACATTTTAAAATGCTAGGACTGGGACTAATGGGAGAGGTAGGAAATGGGCAGGGAGGAGAGTATTAGTGGCACAGCAGGAGGGGAGGGACATGGACATAAAGAAAAGGATTAACCTGAGTTAAGGAACAGAGCAGTGAATCACACACTTACAGGGATTTGACCAGGAGGATATCACAGCACAAGATGAGGAACTGGATGCTGAAGAGGAGAGATAAAGATGAGGATGACAAAGCTGGTCTACTTGAAGGCTATGAGGAAGGGGAGCTGGAGAAGAGATGTATGAAGATGACAATGAAGTTGAAGCAGGCTTAGAATTGGGAGGGAGATAAGTTGGGCCTCTAAAACTTGGGCAAAGAACAAATTCATGATGAAGAACATGATGACTATGTGGAAGGAGGATGAAAAGCAAGATGTCAAGAAAGTCTTTAAGGGAAAAGGAAGTACGGCCATGCTAAAGATGGTGAAGTAGAAGGAGATGAGCAGATCATTCTCTGGCCAGGTTTTCTAATGTTGCTGGGGGTTGCCGCAGAATGACCTCATCTTTGGTTCTTCATGCATGAGAACTATCCCTACAGAGACAACCTGTCACTTTGTATAGACAAAGTGTGGTTGAACTATTTTGCCTTGTATACCAAATAGGATTTATAATCTGCTAATGATCATACTGTATGTAGAGCAAATTTTCATTGACCCCACTGTGAAATCCCCTAGCAATTTATTTAGAATCTTATTTTTAGCAAATTCAGTCTTACTGTATTAATTATGTTTGGCCAATCATTTTAAAATATTTGCTTTTACACAGGTGCAGGATGGCGCATTTCATTCACAATTTTGTTTGTGCATTAACTGAAACCACAGTTGGTTAGAATACGAAATGGAAACAGTCTCTTAAAAGATATTTTTTTTAAGAGATGATCCAGAGAGCTTTAGTTTGATGTCAATAACTTTTTCTTTTCCCCTGAAGGTGTCTGGGTGCTTTTTTTGTGAGAACTTGGAAAACAGAAGCAGAATAGATAGCAAATTTATTCAATAGTATGCTTCCTGGATTTTGTGGAGATTCTGAATCCTTTAAGCCAAGTGACTGATAAGGTTTTGTTTTTAAAGGAAAATTGCTTATACTAAATTTACACACATCCAGGTGAGCCCTTTCTTCCAGCTGAAGATCAAGGCATGTCAAGTTCCATTTTAAAGCTCTTTGTATGACAGAATGCATGTAGTATGTTTAATTCCTCAAAACTCTCCTTAAAACCCTTGAAGTCAATACTACCATGCAATTGTATTTTGAAAAAGAAACCATGACAGTGTTAACAACAAAGAAACAGTACTCCTGATTATTCTTTTGTTTTTCTGACTGTTCCCTTTTTTTTTCTGTGACTGTTTTAACTTAATTTTTGAAACCAAATTGCTTCAGATAAATTGAGGATATGTTGCTAATGCTTTTTAAATGGAGAATCACAGGACCATATTCTCTGTCTCTCTTCTCTGCAGTTAGCCATGTGAGAACACAGCAAGATGATCTGCAATTGAGGAAGTAGGTTCTCACCAGAACAGCATCTACAGATGTCTTCATCTTGTGCTTTCCAGGCTCCAGAACTGTGAGCAATAAATGATTATGATAAGCCATTCTGTTTATGGTAATTTCTTAGGGCAGCTCGAGATGACTATCTTGGGCCCCTGTTTAAATCTTGCTCTTCCTTGGTATTTCCCCTACTATGGAACAGCAGGAAGTTAAACAGTGGTCAGCTGGGCACCCCTGAAATACACCCATTATATTCAGATGTTGTAGCAACACCCAGGCATCATGTATTCTAGCTTAAGACTGTAGAGGGTTTGGACAGTTTGATTTCAGGATCTATATCAGGTCCCAGCACAGTTTTTTTTTTTGGGGGGGACTCTCGCCAGTGGCCGGGGATTGAACTGGCGCTGCAGGCAGCCTCACAACCCAGCGCTCCACCACTGCGCCACCAGGGGAGGCCCCACAGTTTTAATCATTTAATTGGTTTCATCTTTTCATTTGAGGTGACTATACTTTCTGGTATTATCAGACAGACGCATGAACCAGGATCACAATTCACTTCAAAATGTTAAAATGATGAAATTTCAAAGATACATACATGCTAAGACTGAAAGGACATATTTGATAATATTTTGAATTTGTTTAATGTTTTGTTGAGGGATTGAAATTTACTCACTGAGAATGACCTTTTGAAAGGTTCACTCATCCACTAAGAAAGATTCAGAATGCTTAGTTTTCTAGAAAAGTAGAGGAAAGTGAATAGAGAAAAGAAATGCAGGACAGAAGTAGTGTAGTTTATGTAAAACTTGCTAGAAGTGAAAATACTTTTAGAAACCTTTTTTTTTTTTTAAGATTGATTCATTTATACAAGAACTGGGGTACAGGCCAGATGTGCGGGAGGGTGAGAGAATTCACCAGAGACAGAGCAGGGAGCAGAAGAGGCAGACAGACCGAAGACACTGCTGAGGGGAGCAGCAGGTGAGGCAGGAGAGGTCTGCTGTGCCATGTGGGTTTCTCCCTGGCCGGCTGGGAATCGAACCAGTGCTGCAGATGCTGCAGACAGCTTCACCACATTGTGTTCAACCCTCTGCGCCACCAGGGAGGCCAGAAATCTTTTTTGTTTAATGTTTAAGTTGGATAATTGCAATCAAATATGCACAAATAATTTCCCTTTGTGGGTCTATGTTTTTATATTTGCATGAGGTACAGAGACAGAACATTTCTAACACTGGGGTATATAAAGGCGTACCTTTTCTCTCCAAATTTAATATTTATTGAATGTAAATGATTATTTTGGCTAGATTTGGTTCTGAGTTTACCTTGTTAACATTTCCAACCATGGTTTTATTTGCATCTTGCTGATTTTACCTGTCCTCTGTTTTTTCTTGTTACTTCCTTGGCTTAGAAAAACCTCAAGATTAACTGTGCCTTCTCTGGGGCTACAGCTGAACGTAAGTGAAAACAGAAAACACATTTTCACTTTCAATTTGTGACAAGTGAGAAGTGCCAGCCTTTGGTGATTACTGATTCCTGACAATTTCACTACATTTGTCTAGTGCATTCACTCTGTTCCTCTGCTGAAGGAGCATTTCACACAATGTCTCTTTGCAAATCTCCAAAACAACACTACTATTCCACTGTTCCCCAAACTCAGTTCCATCACACTGACATCATCTTATTGTCCCTGATACTCACTAAGTACATTGGATTTCACTGAATTTGGATCTGTGTCTTGTGCTTGGAAACACTTTGCCCATGAAACTCAGTGTCTTGTTACACTCTGAATCCTTCTCAGATCATCCCATGCAAGTTAATATTTCCTAAATCCCTCAAATATGTACTAGTGCCTAAAATCTGCTTTACTTTTTTTTTTAAGATTTATTTATTCATGCATACAAGAACTGGGATGTAAGCCAGAGGTGTGGGAGGGTGAGAGGATTTACCAGAGACAGAGTGGGGAACAGAACAGGTAGATCTACTGAAATACACTGTTGAGGGGAACAGTGGGAGAGACAGGAGAGGTCTGCTGTGCCATGTGGGTCACCATTCTGGCTGGAAATCAAACTGGTGCTGCAGTGGCTATCGATAGCTTGATAGCCCCGAGACTTTAACCCTGTGCCACCAGGGAGACCCTCTGCTTTAATTTTTGGTTTTACACTTTAAACACAATAGACTGGATTATTTATTTTTCTGACCCCTATTAGAATATATACTCAGAAGTCATTGCTCCTGTTGTGTTTCCTGAATTATTGCTGAATTTGAGACTACTTAAATCACAAAAGGCAGGGTCTTAAATATTGAATATTGAATCAATTCACTTGCACTTCTTCCTTTGGTCAACTGCTTATTCAACAGTTGTCTTTTATTTGATTCATTAAACTTTTACTAATACATTATTTTGGAGTTTATACTGAAGATTATTATTTTGCCTGTGTCTGAGTAGGTGTGGAATTATATCTTTGAATCATATACAGTATTGTAAACCAATGTTACAATTGAAAATATTTCTTTGAAGAATCCATTGAAACTGTATATTGATTTGGGTAACATGGCCATTTTAACTCTGTTGATTACTCTGTTCTTACAATTCATGAATACTTCTTTGTGCCTCCTTCTGTTTCTTTTAACATCTTATAGCTTTCATTGTGTGGGTACTTCTACAAAAAAACTGTTGGCAAGGATGTGGAGATAAAGGTGTCCTCATACACTGTTATATGAGGTATTTTTCTTGTCACTTAATGTATAATTTCAAAACATAGTTAAAACCCAGTTGATACTGATTGACACTAAGTATCCAATTTGAATTCCACAGACTTTTCTATTTAGCTCTACATACCTGAGACACATTTTCCTTATAAATGCAAAAAAAAATGCTTTCAATTCATTCTGAGAATCTAATTTAAGAAGAAATCACCTTACATAAACACTGGAGTGTCATATATATATAGAAACATTGAATTTTGGAATAAAAAGCAACAATGATGCTTTCATTACCTAGAACACATAGTAGAAACTCCAGTTACTAGATAGTGGTCAGTGATCACTAATGATGGGACAAGGTTTACTTTGGATTTCTGTCCTTGATGTCACCAATATATTTTCCTGATCACATCTTGCTTGAGGATTTAGATGCCTATTTGTTAAATTTCTTATAGTACGGTATTTAAAAGGAGGCTGTGTTTTAAGTCACTTGAAAAAAACACAGTGTCCTTTATCTCCACCTGCTGGAAATAAGGGCCAGACCAAATATCATGAACTATAATAAGGTTCATATCAAGATTCTAAATCAGGGAATTTCAGAGCCGGAAGGGAAGTCTAAGGTCAGGTAACAGGATTTTCTTTTCTTTCTTTCTTTTTTTCTTTTTATTTTTTTGAGGTAATAAAATTGAGGTGGAAAAGTAAACAATTCTAGTCATAAAGTAATAAAAAATCAGTTTTGTGAGTTTAAGAGAGGGAAAGATATTTGTTAAGATAGCAAAAATAAGAGGGGATGCTGCTTATTCTAAAATCCAGTACTGAGCAGCTCCCTAAAGGGTGTTTGATTGGTGGATTTTAAAATAGAAGCATGGTATCCAGAAAAGAGGTATAGGGTCTCCCCTGATGGCGCAGTGGTTGAACGCTGGGCTGCGAAGCTGCCCGCAGACTCTGCAGTGCTGGTTTGATCCCCGGCTGCCGGCGAGGGTCCCACTTGGCGCGACAGACCTCTCCTGCCATGCCCTCTGCTCCCCTCAGCAGCGTATTTCCTCACTCTGCTTGTTCTGTTCCCAACTCTGTCTCTGGTGAATTCTCTCACCCTCCCGCGTTTCTGACTGTACCCAGTGCTTGTATAAATATATAAATAAATATTAAAAAAAGAGGTATAATAAAAGCCCTCTTTGGGTGTCCATATTCAGAAAGCTCTGGGTCATACTTTTGTGAGAAATATTAACCATCTGGACCATGCCTCAGAAAAAAAATAATCAGGAAAAAGTGATTTGGAGCAACTTTACATTATGTGGAGAAAAGCTAATGGAATTTAAACTAAAGGACATACATTTTAAAAGGATTGTTGCATTTAAGAAGTGTAAAGGCAAAAAAATATAATTAGCTTACACTGTTGTTTCATTTATTTCTACAACACTCTGATTACACATAACCACATTAGTGTATGTTCTTAATGCAAATATATATATATGCATATATACACACACATATCTTATATTTATACCCATATAAACAAACTATTATGTTTACCATTTAGAACAGAGACTATATTTTTGTCTGACTTCAAATTACTGAAAATCATGGAAATTAGAGTCAATCTTGTCATAAATTTAAGGGAAACATTTTAATTGGGACAATAGCTATTAGGCATTGAAAACTTACACAATTTCTGTCCCTGTTCTATAAACTTTAGATATATGGATTCATTTAAATCCCATTTCAACCTTGTAAGTTAGTTATTAATATTTGTTCCATTATATAAATATGGAAACTGAGATTAAAAGGTGTTGAAATTACTTAATGTTATAATATATGACAAAGTCAAGATGTAAAGCAAAGTCATCAGGCTGAAGAGTTGGTCATCATAACCACTTCTCACATCAACATTTAGTACAGTCAGGATAATGAATCAAAGGTGGTTATCCACTAAGCTCAAACCCCACTTGTAACAAATATCTAAAAAGCTTTCAGGGTAAAAGGTAGATTTTTAAGTGAAACGGTTTCTCAAAAACTCTGAGCCATGCCATAAAATCCATGTGACAAGGTGTAGTAATCCCAAAGTTCAGAGAGAGGCTTTCTTTATATTCAGCAGGTTAGAAAGAATTGTATGAAGTCACACCCAGGACTTGCAAAGACATCTGAATGCTTGGGCCCAAGCAAGCATTTGAATAATTCATTTTAATTAATTTAATCTAACAAACCCTCATGAGGTAAGTGTTATTATCATGCTTCTTTTTACAAATGTATGTAGTCACCTAACCCATGGATAAGTCACACATCATTCTCCAGGAAAAAAAGGGAATCCTAAATTGCACTATTATTAAAATGTGTTACTTTGCCCTCCTCTATTCTTCTCCTCATTACAAGATTTGGGTTTTTAAGTCTCAAATCCTTGGAATATTTCCTGAGAACAAGAATTTTCTCTTAAATAATTACATACATTTATCAAAATCAGGAAATTATATGTTGGTAAAATAATATTATCTGACTTGCATTCCATATTCAAAGTTTACCAATGTTCCAATAATAATTTTGAAGGTGAATTTTTACTAAATTTTTTTTTGTTCATTTTAACACTGGTTGAATAGATTAATTTCTGTTATATCACTATACTTTCTAGCACATACTGTCCTACCTACAACTTGTCACTGTAGCATTCTCTAACTGATAGATAAATTCCTCAGGGTCAGTTTGATATATGCATTATATACCTAGCAACAAATATTTATCTTAGGGAATGGTTTCTTCAACTATAATTCTTAATTGTATTTATCGATGGTACATGGATAAGACATACCTATTGATAAGACATATGTGAATCAATTCATCTGGAATTCAGTCAGAAATTAGCAGAGAATATTAGTATATCATAAGTAAAATCCTGGATTTATTTTGCAAATTGACTGAACTGTTTTCTGCCATAAGAGTGTGGAAAGAAAATGCAAGCAATATTTATAGTTTCAAATAGGTTTTGGGTTTCAGTGAGTTTGATTAGATGAGCGCAACCAAATTGAACTTAAATGTGAGAAATAAATTTACAAAACAAGGAAGGCAAGTTTTAAGGGATACTATTATTGTTAATAAAGTCAAATAAGACAAAGATCAAATTACTAGTCTTATAAAACACAAGTAATAATTTCCACTGTTACACAAGCCCCCCAACACACATGTATTTTGCATATATTACCTAAGCTTAGGGTATTCGGAGAGTTAATTTGATGCTGAATTTGTAGTAGTTAACGAGTTCATTTCCTTCTGTCTAAGACCAAGATTATCTTCATGCCTTCTCATATATACAAAGCCAAGACAACACTTAGCACAGAGTAAACACTCAGTAAAATTGCATTAATGAGTACTAAGCATCTGACAAAGTTAATAATTAATTTTATATTGTCCTTGAGCCTTTGGAAAAGAAACAAAAGAATGTCATTTTAAAATGCATGTCTCCACCAACTGACCATGGCAATCAAAAAAATATATATCTTTAATTAAAAGGGACAAATCATGTATATGTTACAAGCACAAGAAAGTAATAACTAAATTATTAAACAATATGTTATAAGCATATTATACAAACAATGCCACCTAAAATAATAATTCCAAGAGAAGATAATATGTTTTGTTTGCTATTTGAAAATTGGAGACTTTTGACATTCGATTACTCTTGCATGTCATGAAGCTACAAAGTATTAGGCCCAGAAATCTCCTCTAGATTTGTCTGAGTTCAAAAGTCTGGCTAGAGTTCACTAATCTGAAAGAGGAGATCAGCAATACCCAACAAAGATGGTGAGGGCCATTTGGCATCAGAGACTCTAGATCCCACTCCAAAACCCTGTGTCTCCTGCTGCTAAAAGCTGGATCCTTGTGATTCACGAATGCTGTGCTATCAGACTACTCCTTTTCAGAATTCAGTTGTCCATTAGCTATCTATGCAACAAAAGGAAGTATTCTCATTCAAAAGTAAATGATCTACTTTCACATTTGCACAGTAGGAGGATAACAGAAGGACCAAGTTAAATATGGCTGAAACAGCAATAGGATAAAGACTGCTCAAACACAGGACTAAAACACAATGTGTTAAATCACAATGTCTGAGTTGTATAAGTAAATATTTACTTCTCATATTTTACTTTTGATAGGGAAGCAATGGGGGTAGATGAGCCAGTGATAAGTGGTGATTTTGTTGTTGTTTTTTCACAAGACTACAAAGATCATGTAATTGTGTAATGGAGGTTGTAGTAGGCAGATGTCTTAGATGACCTTCTATGATACCCTCTCTTGCAGCATTAACACACTGGTGGAATTCCTCCATTGTTTGTGGACTGAAGCTGATGACTTACCTAGAGTCTAAGCAATAGAGTACAATACAAAGAATGAGGTGTCAGTTACAATTAGGCCACAGGATATTTAACTCTTTCTAGATGGCAAGATTCTCTGTTTATTGCCATTTTTGCTTGTACACATTGACAAAGCAGGCTGTCAGTACTGCCCACTGCCCTCCAAGCGTGCTTCGAAGTCAACGTTTCACAGTAGAGTCTTTAGATAGAACCACAGATCCTGGTCTGACATATTGATTACAGTCTTGTGAGAGGCAGAGGATTCAGATAAACTGTGCCCAGATTTCTGACTCACAGAAACTTGGAGATAATAAATGTGTGTCATTTAAAGCCATTAAGTTTGGAAAAAAATGTTAGGTAGTAATAGATTACAAATACAGGGAAATTTACTGATAATAGAACTAACTATATGTCAGCAATTCTACAATTAATTATCTTTCTCTAGATTGATTCTATACTAAGTCCATTCTCTACCAGTCACAAAACCTGATGTGGACTTTACAGGTACTACAAACTGCTTTCAACTATCTTTTGCACCTATCTTGCACATGTGGTATTTCTTTTCTGTCATCTCCATTTTGTAACCTGAGGAAGCATACATCGCCTTTTAAAAATAGGAAGATTCTAAACTGAAATGAATGTGGAAGTGTGAGTTCAAAGAAAGAATATTACATGTTACAGTAACCGTGGAAACACGAACTCCAGTATATATAATTTTACCATAAATTATAAATGGAGTGCATTATAAAAGCAAATGTAGAGTCAACTTACATTACTAATTTTGGAACATATTCTTTGTATAGAGTTAATTGAAAAATTACTTTTAAACAATAGACAATTATGTTAAATCTTATTCTGTTAGTACATAATTGAGGAAGTGCATAAAAAAGACATTTGCTTTGTCAAAGAAAAATTGAGGTAAGTTAAATATTTGATTATATGAATATTCTTTTTTATTTTTTATATTAAACTGTTTTAATCTATTATATAAACAATATTGTCAATGAGATTTTATGTTTTATGGGGTTATCTGATTCAATTTCAATTTCTTAGCAATCTAGCTTACCACAACAGGCTATTTTTTTCAAGGCTTCACTAGGCAGCTTACTTTACTTCAGAATTCAGTATCTTTAAATATCTTCATATTCATTGCAACATATCTTTGTAAATCTTCCCCACAATGCTCGTCTCAACAGGCTCTGAAGTAATTTTAATTGATCTCAATTTCTATATATATGCATGTGTGTGTATATATATCTATATCTCATGACTAAAATAATGGATCTATTTTGCAACATATATATGTACACACATTGGTATATAAATAATTAGCATAGAGAGGTACAAAAAGGATAAATAACTTTTCAAGGTCAAATAGCAAAGATACAGTTAGATTCAAACAAACTGGTCTTAAAGCTCATTCACCTAAGTTTTACATTATATTGTTCACAGTATTAAATATTTAACACTTTTTTTTAAAAATCTATGCTGATTTTGCTCTCTGTTCCTCTCTTCTCTCCCCTCCTTCTCTCCCTTTTATTCCCCCCCATTCCCAGTCTCTCTCTCTCCCTAGACTCTCAGTTCCTACTAGTAATGCATATACATGATTTTACAGTGTCTTCACATTAACAATAGTCATGGTATTTATTTATACTATGCTATTTATTTTGATAGCTACCATTAACTATGAACAGACCTCAGGTTGAGTTATTGTGGAAGATATCAGTTTGGTATTTCACAAAGGTAATTAAAGAATGTTATAAAGTCACCTGCCTTTATAAAATACATCTACATGTATACCATTTCCACCTCAAATGGCTGGGATCCAATAACACTCTAAGAATGCCTCTTCTGGGGCCTCCCTAGAGGTGCAGGAGGTTGAGCACAGCGCTGTGAAGCTGTCCGCAGCCTCTGCAGTGCTGGTTCGATCCCTGCCAGCCTTGGAGCAACCCACATGGCAAGCAGCCCTCTCCTGGCTCGCCCGCTGCTCCCCTCAGCAGTGTATTTCGTCAGTCTGCCTGTTCTGTTTCTTGCTCTGTCTCTGGTGAATCCTCTCACCCTCTCGCGCATCTGGCCTGGGCCCCGGTTCTTTTATAAATAAAATAAAATCTTAAAAAAAATGCCTCTTCTTTCAGATTATTTGGGTTGGAAGAATGAGAACAAAATGTCTGGGAGAACCTTTGAGGGATCATGTAGATTTCACCCTAATGTATGTTATTCAACACAGCTGCATAGAACAATTATTAAAATCAGGAGCATGAAGCTAGTCTGACTGCCTGGGTTTGAGTCACAGCATCTCCCATATAACTGGAAACCTTAGGTGAGCTTCTTAACCTCTCTGCACCTCATTTACATTTATAAAATGAAGACATATGTCTCTACCTGATAGATTCATTATGAAAATTAAAAATGGACTGATGTCAAGTGGTAAATAAAAGTTTTGAAAATATAAATATATACACAATGAGGAAACAGATATCAATGAGAGAAAAAGACAAGGCATAGAATATTTAGTCCTTGAGAACCAACCCCTATGCCCTTCAGCAGATAAATGGAGAGAGACATTGTGGAATGTATACTCAATGGAGTACTACACAGCTGTGAATGGATATGAAATGGAGGCATTTGGGACAAAATGGAAGGGCCTCAGGAGATTGTGTTGTGTGAAAAGAGTTACAAAGTGAAAGATAATGAACAGTTTCATTCATTTGTGAAATATAAATATCCAAAAAACATTCACACACAAAGAATTGTAGGAATATATCTTGAACTCAGCAAAAAAAAGAAGGGCTATCAGAGGGAACTGAGCAATAAAAAAGGTGATGGAAGAGAGAGATTGATGGGGTATAGACACATTTAAAAAAAATCTTAAAAAGAAAATTGAAAAAGAGTAGTATTTATTGAAAGATGGACAAATAGTTTCAGATTCCAACACTGCAGTTCCTGAAGTCAAAACATTAGTGCCACCTACCTAAGATATAGTCTTTGCATCATTAATGATAAATTCTGCTTTTTAAATGTATTACCTGTAAAAATATGCCACAAAACTTTTTAATAAACAATGACAAAATTAATTATACCATCTCAGATATTAAGGGTTAGGGAAGTAACTAATAAAATATATAGTTCACCCTTGAACAACTCTGCAGGTTGTTATATACAGATCCTTTTCAATGATAATTAAAAAAAAAGTTCGTTGATCGACAAAAAATCCTTTTTATTTAAGCTACTATGAATGAGTCTGTCCTTTCAGCAACTAGACAAGTTGTGCATGACTAGAATACTACTAATATAAATTCAGGAATCAAATAAATTACTTAGCACAATGTATGGCACAAAGTATATTGTTTCTTCTAGTCCATCTCTAATTATATTTAATTCTTCTGATATGTGGCTCTGAATTTCTCATCCCCTGCTGAAAATCCGAATGGCTCATTATTGCCTATTGAAAACACCTAATCTCTTTAGTTAGGCTTTAAACATCCTCTCTCCTATCACTAACCCATTCTAATAAATTTAATTATTGTATTTCCTTAAAAAGGGCACAGCTTGTGAGTTACCCATTCTGATCTGCCACCCATTCTGCTTCTTTACCTATTCCTGATTTTTCTGGCTTCTGAATAAGAAACATGTAACATGTCTTCATTTTTTTTTTTTATCTTCGTATTCTGCCAATTTGCCCTATATCCTTGACACAATCTATGCAACTTGGCTTTGTTAGAAAATAAATTATACTGGTTTGAGGCACATAAACAAAATACCTGCTTAGACAAGCCCAAAGAGAAAGTTTCTGTCATGTTGTAAATCCTCAAAATCAGAACCCATTGTATCTAACGTTTTGTGAAGATTTAACATATTGTGAATAGGAACAAATCACAAGCCAGGGATTTTACAAAGGGCCAAGCAAATCATCCAACATTTATTTCTGATAACTTCTTAGATGAGGTTTATTTCTTTTCTATGTCCTCCTACCCTGGGTCACTGGTATCAGAGGGTTGGGAAATCACCTGGTGCACTAAACTCTGCGCTCACCCTTAACTATACACTTGAGCATAATAAGGGTGGTATTATGAATGCTCGTAATCAAGAAGTTGGCTCTTGAGGGCATTTCAACTTCTTGAGTGCCTGCTTTATTTAACTGCTCACAGAATGTCATGTTAGCATTACCACTTTTAACCATTTTTTTTTATTTTTTTCTTAATATTTATTTATTTATACAAGCACTGGGTACAGTCAGAAGCGCGGGAGGGTGAGAGAATTCACCAGAGCCAGAGCAGGGAGCAGAACAGGCAGAAGTACCGAGGTACACTACTGAGGGGAGCAGCGGGCGGCAGGAGAGGTCTGCGCGCCATGTGGGACCCTTGCCCAGCGGCCGGGGATCGAACTGGCGCTGCAGAGGCTGCGGGCAGCTTCGCAGCCCAGAGCTCAACCGCTGCGCCACCAGGGAGGCCCACCTTTACCCATTTAAAAACAATCTTTCTTTGTAAGTTAAAATAACAACTGTGTTTTTTACTTCATTATAATTAGTACTTTTCCTGGTCCCTTATTTAGGTTTTCTAAATTCCTGCTATGAGTGAGACCATTCAGTAGTTGTTGTTTTTTTTTTCCTTCTGGTTTATTTTGCTGAGCATGATCCCTTCCAGCTACATCCATGTTACTGCAAATTGCATGAGTTTATCTTTTTTGATTGCTGAGTAATATTCCATTGCATATATGTACCAGATCTTCTTGATCCAGTCATCTATTTGTGGGCATTTGGGTTGTTTTCATAGCTTAGTTATTGCAAATAGTTGCTGCTATAAACATAGGGGTGCAGGTGCCCTTTTGAATTAAGCAACTATAAACCAGAGACACACTACAGGGGGGTGGGGTTTGAAGGGAAGAGGAATTAGGATCAAAATAAGAGGGTCGGAATTGTATAGGGAATATAACCAAGATGAAAATGCATATATTGTGCAAAAATGAAAAATGATGTAAAAATATGTAAAAAAAAATAATAATGAAAAAATCACAATTGTGGGCCTCCCTCATGGCGCAGGGGTTAAACACAGTGTTATCAAACCATCACTGGTCACTGCAGCATGAGTTCGATCCCTGGCTGGCCAGGGAGCAACCCATATTGCACAGTAGATCTCTCCTGCTTCGCTCGCTGCTCCCCTCAGCAGAATATTTCATTGGATCTGCCTGTTCTGCTCCCACTCTCTCTGGTAAATCCTCTCACCTCCCACACCTCTGGCTTATACCCCAGTTCTTGTATGTATAAATAAATCTTAAAAAATATCACAATTGTACTTGATCTAGCTTCCATTCATATTCATATTATATGATGATTATTTTAAAATTATTTTAGAGATCTTATTAAAATATTTATGGCAGTGTGTCAATAGGTAATATGAGAATTGTCAAAACTAAAAAAAAACACTAAATGAATAAAAATTAACTTTTTGCAAAAGCATATAAAACCAGCATTTCCATTTTGATTGTGTTTGTCAATGAAAACAACCCCATGGATTTATGAACTGCAAAGTTCTGCTGCGTGGTTCTGCTAGATACTTCATTTTTTCTGTGGAAAATAAAGATCTTACTTTGAAAGTTGAAAATGTGTGCAAGTCATGTCAATCTAGTAGGAAAGAATATACACTACAAAAGATAATACAAATGACTGCAAAATTTGACCAACTTTGTGTAGGTGAACATCTTATTCAAAATATTTATTCACAGTGACCTAAAATAGGGATGACAGACCATTTATCAATAGCTCCTCTCTTAGGATACAGCTCTCCTGTGATATGTATTAGTTCTTGGTCCATTCAGTAAATATTAAATTTAATTGTAGAAGGACAATAAATATTGCTCATTATATTAAGCTACCCACTTTGATCATATAAAGGAGTGATTTTGACAGTTATTGTTCAATAATACTGCTCTGAAAAGACTAGACTTTGTAGACATTTTTAGAGCACTGATGAATATGCCTTTATCTCCTCAAGTTTCCATGCCATTTTACATGGCATCTAACCCTAAAAGCATCATAAAATGAATTTTGTAACCTATACTTCATAATTTTCTTAGACTAGTTATAAGGTATAGATTTCAAATTGCCTATTAGAACCCAGAACACATCAATCCCAATTAATTAATAAAATTTGCTGCTGTACAGATGCATAGTTAGAAGTGTGCTAACATGGAAAGACATGACCTTGAGGGGGAAGCAGACCCAGTTTCTAATCTTGGCTCTGCTCCCCACTACTTAGGCATGTTATTTCATCTCCCTGATTATTGACAGAGTTACTTGCAACTTGAGCTAGTTATTTATTTATAATGCTATTACCTCTCAGGAATGGAAATGTAATTTTCTCACAGGCAAAATAGAACCAACCACACTTTGCTAGAGGACTGTCATGAGAATTAAATGAAGTAATTAATATAAAGTTCCTTTACAGCTCTTGGATGGAGCAACAATTTAATAAAGTTTATCTTTCACTTCCCTTTATCTCTCCATTCTAGTTTGTACCTTTTGGGATTTACCCCTTTTAAAATGAAAGTCAGTACTTATTTCATCGTTTTAAGAAAGAAAAAAAAAACTGGATAGCCTTTGCAAATCTAAAATGAAAATGAAATTTCCAAGAAAGAGTTTCAGTTCTGGAGTCTTGAATTTCTTAGTCCTTCTACTTTATTACCCATTTGTAGTTTGCATCTATTAGAATACAACCAGAAACATATGCTAAGCATAGCTGTTAGAATATTTGCAATATAATTAATGTAGAAATAAATTTCTAAGATGAACTATACAATATATAACACCCCCACATACAACTTCCCCCCACCCCCCACCTACAGGTCTTCCAATCAATTCTTTGGAACATTTCATTATCAGTTCCACTCTAGGGTGAAGAGTGTGCATTTGTTGTAGAAATGACACTTAGCAACATCTCATTTGCCTGATGTATACTAAGAAATGGAAGATAAGACAGTTTTGCTCCCTTCACATATATCTAGCACAGCTTTCTCAGGCATGTGAAAGATTAAGCATCAGAACTGAATTGCAATTGCCAAGACTAGAAATAATAACAAATTTGTACACCTTAGGAAGAGTGCCATTGTTTTTCAGTTTTTGCAACAGTATCGATATGGTATTTACATGCAATTCTCTTTCCATATCTTTGTTTTTGTTTCTCTCACATAAGAGAACCATATGGACTACATTGAAATGTACTTGCATACACTGCAGTTAAAGAAAAAAGATTGAGATAAAATACTATTTTTTAGATTAAATACATTTAAATAGCTGGCATGGTTGCTAAATTTTATCTTTTTTCACATTTCAGTAGATGTTTTTTTCCAAATGCATACTTTACACACACACACACACACACACACACAGACACACATAAAGCAGAAAAGCTTTGTTCATGATAATATAAATTATTTATTCTTTGTACACTTTGATAATTAACTTGGAAAAATATCCCTGTGACTTATATTTATAATTCCTGGAATACATATCATAATAGAGTTTGGTTCATGAAGGTGTGTGCCATAGGTGCATGTATGTGGTTCTTGTATGTGCTATATATAATTTTATCAATTGCATCCCTGTATCATTTACCCTAAGGGCAACATGATTCCACTTTAAGGTAACTTTTGGGAAGGCAACAATATAGATAGAACAAAAATACTTATTTTTCTTCAGTATCAAAGGAAACTGAATTCAAATTTTGTCCTCATCAATGCCAATATGTATCATCCTTGCTCAAGTTCTCCCTGATTGCCAGTTTCATTAACTGTAAAATAGGGCAACTGGCATGATGGGGAGTGGGGGGGACAAATAATCTCACATTGAAGGGCTATAGCAGAACTTGGTGATTATTTACACAGTTCTTAGCATAATCTCCTACTCATAAACAATGTTTCATAAATGCTAATGTCCTATTTGCTTTCTAAAAGGATTTCTGAAAAGCCATTTTTTTCATCATGATTTTATGCTAAGAGATGCTAGAAGGGGTGATTTAGTTTGTTCTCTTTTGCAAAACAATAACCACATCAAAATGTTCCTTTTTAATCTTGAAATAAGAACAGAGTACTAGCCTTGGATTAAAATAGATCATTAAGTTTTGCCAGTACTCCTGATCACCTTTTCAAATTTATTAACAAATTCCATGAGACAGACATGTTTTAAGAAATGAGTCAAGATAAATATGTAAGACATTCTTGCAAATGCTTATATTTAATTAACCAGTGAAACAAAGTTATAGTCAACCTACTTAATAATTGTTCTCAAAATTTTGCCAAAGCGCAGTATAGCCAATACAGTGCTCCCATAGTAATATCTTGCTTTATATAATATTTTTCTATTCCTTGGGGGAACATGAAAGATTTTCTCTGAATTATGTGTTTATACTGAAGCATGTCAGTATTATTGACTGAGTTCACCTATGGTGTCATCACATATTCATGCAAACTCTCAGGAATAGCAGGTAGATTTAAAAATATGTATAATCTTAAAAATACGAATGTGCAGAAATACACAACAATCCATACTGCAAATGGAAAGTGACCTATCCAGGCCTACTCCTTTGACTGTAAGAACAGTGGAAATAAATGTTGCCAGTGCTCACGCTGGGGATTTTGGTTCTGGTAACTAAAATTGGCATTTTGGTTTTAATGGAGTGTCTAGAAGGGAAGTTCACACTTTTCCTAGGTGACACAGCATTAACTTATTGCTTTAATTCTGCCTTCAAAGAAGTGTATCAACATCTACTAATACACATAGACATTTGTTTTTAAGATTTTTTTTTTAAAGATTTACTTACGTATGCATACAAGCACAGGATATTGACCAGAAGTGCGGAGGGTGAGAGGATTCACCAGAGACAGTAGTGAGCAGAACAGGCAGTTCTACTGAAATACACTGCAGAGGGGAGCAGTGGGTGAGTCAGGAGAGGTCTGCTGTGCTATGTGGGTTCTCCCTGGCCACTGGCCTGGGAATGAACTTGTGCTGCAGTGGCTGGAGTTAGCTTGACAACACTGTCTTTAACCTCTGCACCACCAGGGAGTCCCTAATATGTATACTTTATGCTATCACTTTGGAAATCTCATTTGCGTGGAGGTATAGTAATTGTACTTAGAGGGATAAGAAAGAAGGTAAATACATATTAGATAGAGGCTATACTTAAATGTGCATTTTTTCATGTGATTTCAAATATAAGCTCTATCTAGTGTTGATCTTAAGAAAAATGAAATAGGGAAATGTGGCTCTAACAGAGAGGTACGCTGACAGAAAGAAACCAAGAATTTAAATGGATACTATTATATATGGCTCTTTACTAATAAATGATTTGTTACAATTATCCCTCAAAAAGTGGACTTAAGAGTATGTAGACTAAGACTGAAACATGTCATGCATTGGCCATGGCCTCTGATATAGAGAAAATAGGAGGTCATGAAGAGAGACAGGACTTTGAGTTAGACAAAAGTGAATTCACATCGATAATACATTATGTGTCCTTAGGTAAATGAGTTAACTTCATTCTGTCTCTATTTCTTACTATTTAGAGTGGAGGAAAAATGTCAATGTGAATTATTGAAAAACGTCTCTCAGGGTATTTGAGAAATAAATGAGAGATATTGGCAGTGCCTTACACAATTCATTATGCAGCATAGGTATTTAAATTACATTATCTCTTTTCACCTTCTCTGCTCTTCCTAGTATTTAGTAAAATCGTTACTTTCTTTTGGATACTGTGAGATAGCTACAGTTTTAATTCCACATGTGATTTTTCTCTTGGCTGACAAAACAACACTCACGACTTATCTGACTGATATCCATATGTGTCATCTGAATAATCTTCCAGTGATTACAGAGAGATGATTGTAAAATATAGCCATTTGTAATAACATACATACATATTAAATAAACATTTTTCTTCCCCCAAGTGTTTGATAAGTATGTTTAATGTATGAGAAGGTGAGAATTACATGCATATATTATTTTAGGAATTGAGATATGCAATGAGGAAAAACCAGAACTACATGCCTTGAAGCAGCTGTTTTCCCATTCCGTGAAGAAGATTTGGACAGAGACACAAACAAAAATAAGGTGAGAAAATAGATTAAGATGAGTGGCTAGGATTTCTAAAATTCTATTGGTAAAATAAAAATTACAGTTTCACAGTTAAACTAAAAATACAGAGAAGACATGTCTCAAATGATGTATGGGCATCATTTTATTTCACATTTCAATCGGTGTTCTTCAAGCATTAATGTTAAAAATATTTAGGAAGGAATCAAGGATCTAATAAGTTGACATGCAAAGAGATAAATCACTGAATATGGAGAGGACAGGAAGAAGGAAAAGGATGAGAGAAGCACTATTGAATAGACCTGCTAGCGCACACTGGATGATATCCAAGGGACAAGAGAATATTCTCCCACACTCTTCCTTCCTGCTTTTCCTTCTCTAGACATCCATCACCAGAACGCCTCATTCACTTGATAAGCACTTTTGAAAATTGATACTGACCTATTTAGATATTAAACAAAAAGGGAAGTTCTGTATGTCAGAAATGAGGAATTATGTGATGCTAAAATATTCATTTATAGAATGGTTATTAAGGGTCTTGACTACACTAAAGCTAATCACCAAAATCCAAAATAGTGATATGGAATGTGGGTTGCTAGATTTATTCAGATCAGTATTATTTCTCTTCAGTGTTCCTCGCAATGGAAATATTAACAAATACACTGAGACATGTGCATTAAGCACTTTACTTACAAACATTCGTGTTACAGCTATCAACTTGTACATTTTTTTCAATCATGTCTAGTGCTCCTTTAGACAAAGTACATTCTACTATGTGGGACATAAGTTTCTGAACTCCTTGTGATGTTGCTTGACCCCAACTGCAATTATATTCTGAAAACCATTGCTTAAAAGCCAACAAATTGAATAGTAATCCGAGCAAAAAATATATCAAAATATATACTGGTAAAACTTGGAAACCATCATGGGAAGGACTTAGGGTAACTTTCAACATTCTATAGATTTGGCCTTTAGGATTTATATCCTAATTTTCAGGTAAAGCAGGAGTTTACTTTTTGTTTAACCTTACACGGGGCTGGCACACATCTCCCTTTAATAACTGTTAGTTCTGCATGGCCGAACCTAACTATCAGAAATGACTGGAGAGAGTTGGGGTGACAATATAGGAAAGAACTGTCTGAAAGGGTATGAATTGTACTTCAAAATAATGCAGCAAATTCACACTTTCTCTCATTAGGAAAGAATTCTATCCTGTAGAATCTGTGCTTTTTGTTCATTAATTACAAGACCTGCTACCCTGGATGGACCTTTTTTGTGTTTTATAGGTAGTGTCAAAAATAAAGAAAAATAAGTTCCTTTCTTCTGTACAGTATGGCCTATTGTTGTCTGCTTTTTGACATTTAGCAATGATCTCACTCCCACCAGTAATAGGTCATTGGAGCAAAACACATAAGAAACCCAATAAAAATCTTTTTTTCCTCCTCAGATGCAGTCTCAAAATACTTGTCTTTTTGGAAATTGCAACTTCGTGTACAGAAAGAATCATTTTGTCAATACATAACATACGAATTCACATATATGAACCATAATATATTGGTTTTGATTTGTCTTTCTACAAACAGTGATAGAGCTATAGTTTTTTTGTATCATTGTCAACAGTGAACTCAATTGTGCTTCTGAAAAACAGAAGCACAAGTCCAACCTTGGTAGCAATGAATGTAACCTTATTTAGATTATAGGGGATTTACGGTTGTGATTAACATAAACTTATCATGAAATCATCCTGGATATAGGGTGGGACCTGAATTCATGACTGTAGTACTTGTAAGAACTTAAAGTACAGGGGATCTGAAACAAAAAGAAATAGGAAAGATCTTTGAAGACAGAGGCAGAGATTAGAACAATGCAGGTAAGTCCAGGAAATTTCAAGAATGGCCAGAAATCAACAGGACCTAGGACAGAGGCATAGAACAATACTCTCATAGAGCTTCCAATAAGGATCTAGTCTTATTGAAAGCTTGGTTTTGAATTTCTAGTCTTCAGAACTATGAAAGAACAAATTCCTGTTGTTTTAAGCCACCTGGCTTATGGCAATTTGTTGTGGCAGTACTAGGAACTTTTAAGAAGTGGGGAATTGCTAAATACAGTGACAAAGAGGTTTAAAACATAAAATGATATACTTTGAATTTTAGTTTGACTACCATATCTTAGAACCTTAGATAAACTTTATAAATCATCCACATCTTTTTTTCAGTTGTCCACAAAATTGGACTTTAAAATAAAAAGAGCCTCATAGACTTAATATGGGGATAAAAGATAATCACATGAGTGTCTAGAATTTTGTGAATTTATAAAATATACAAATATTTATTTTTACTATTAAAATATTTTCTTGCAAAGTTGAAATACCTTGTTGAAATGCAAAATGAAAAATGCACATGCAAATGAAAATTATTTTACATCAAATTTCTTTTTTTTTTTTTAAGATTTCTTTATTTATTTATACAAGCACTGGGTACAGTCAGAAGCACAGGAGGGTGAGAGGATTCACTAGAGCCAGAGCAGGGAACAGAACAGGCAGAGTGATGAAACACACTGCTGAGGGGAGCAGTGGGCTGCCGGAGAGATCTGCGCGCCATGTGGGACCCTTGCCGGTGGTCGGGGATCGAACCGGTGCTGCAGAGGCTGCGGGCAGCCTCGCAGCCCAGGGCTCAACCGCTGCACCATCAAGGGAGGCCCTACATCAAATTTCTTAACTTGAGAAAAATAATTACCAAATTAGCCACTTATCTCAGAATATGACTGTACTTGAAGTCTTTTTTAGATAGCAAAGTATTTGGACAGATAAAGAGGTTTCTTATTTCTTAGCCCTATATTTCTCACAACTTATTTTCAATATGCTTGTGAAAATGATATAATTATAAAGATTAATTAGTAGCCTGCAGAATAAAGTTACATTTCTTCAGATTAGCAATGTGTCACAGCCAAAATGATGAAGCTCTTATAGAAATGAGGTCACAAATGTTTAGTGCTTGTTAGATCAGACAACCCAAGGAAAAGTTACCATTTTTGTGTGTATGCTGATTTGGAAAAATGTAACCAAAATAGTCAGATGAAGGTTATGAAGATTCATTAAGTTTGTAAAAACTCTTTAATTGCTAATTAGATAGGAGCCCATCAAATTCAAATTAGAAACAATTAGCTCTTTTTCGCCTAACCAATTAATAATAAGAGAGTCGATACTTGCAGGAATAATGATATTTAGGAGCTCTCTTTTGAGTAGACCTGAGTGTTATGTATTTCTTTCCATAAAAATCATTTAACAGAAGCAACAGCAAAAGCAGGGTTGTTTATTCTGGAACAGCACGAATTTGTCTATCTTGACAGCACTAGAGATGGGTAGATGCTTCTAATGAATACCGACATTCCACTTACCTGGGTTTCCCTTGGTTGTCTCCCCTAAGCTGAGATCCTTGAGGGGCATAGGCTGTGAATAGCACCACGTTGAGCCATTGTAGAGCCTAAAACAAAAGGAACAATCAGTAAAAACAAGCCTCTCTTTTAACACTTGACTGTTTTTTTTTATCACAGAGGTTTTGTACTGCTTATCTTTTTTTTTAAACTGAATTAAACTTTCAGTTACCTTGAGTGTTTAGCTTTCTGATGCTTCCATAAATGCCACATTCCAGGAAAGGATTTAAGCAAAATTCATTGACATTTATAACATTTTATATAGTTACAGGTTTTCTGTTATTTGTTATATGCATTTTGATTTAAGAAAATGTATTCAATATGTTGATCAGTAAATTTGTTGTAAATATAATTAGAGGTTGTTAATGAATGGAAATCTAAAATTTTATTCTGACTAGGAGAGGGATGAATATTATTTAGGATGGTAGAACACCATGCACCTATTGAAAAATTAGCCTGTGCCAGAAAACCTATTCTCATCCTAATCTAATGTTGGCTCTGATAAATTAAAAAATTATTTGCTCATGCAATTAAAAATGCAAACCAACAGAAATATGATTTGAGAATTGCATTTTATGGTACATAATTTATATTATATTAAAATACACTGAAAAATAAAAGGGTAAATCCCATGTTTGTTACCACTAATGACTTTCAGACCATCATACCTAATGTCTTCTCTCTTCATTCAGTTCTGTCCTCTTTATTGGCTTTGTATAGGTCAGAAAAATTAGAAAGTAGAATCACATAAGCTTTAACTGCCTGGCACTAATTCATTTAATTATCAAAAAAGTTTAAGAATATTTTTGGTGCAAGTATGGCCCTCACAAAGGTGAATATTACATAATTATAAACAAAATTCCTCAAAATAGAATGATGAATGAACAATGAAAGGGAGGTTTATAGTGTTATATAAAAAGTGACAATCAATTTTTTTATAGTTCAGAGAAATGTCTTTAAAATGATTCTTACCTTAGAATCTCATCTCAGTCTCAGAACTCAAAGAGGTCTGTGCACTTTCAATCAGACAGAAATTTAACCTTGCTATAATAATAATTTTAAAAACCATACTAAGCAATAGCTGTGGGTGATTTTACCAAGTGTGCTTTGGCAGAGTAAGTTCCCCTTTGATGTAGCTTTACATGAATCTACCAGTTTTTAAAAAAGGCACAAATAGCTATAAATACAATAGCATGGATTTATTTCTCCTTTCATTTATGAACCTGGTACAGTTTATGGAAAGAATGAGAAATTTGTACTTTCCATACACTAGTTCTAGAACTAGACTTTATAGACCAAACTAGGGTATGAGTTAACATTCTGAGAAGCAGAAAGGCATCACTAGAAAGATGTTCTCACTTATACATGGAAAAAAGAGAAAGCAAAAAAAGGTAAATAATAATTCAAAACAAGCAAGTTTACCAGAGAACTGAGGCATACAGCAAAGGAGATAGCAAGAGGGGGTGCAAAATAGGGGAGGGGTGAGCACAAAAGAATATGGTAATGGTTCACAGGTGAGACAGTGACGGGAGAACAATGGAGACTAAAATATGTAAGAAAAAATAATGAATGAATAAAATAATAAAAAGAAAACCCCCAACACAAAAAGTTAAAATTGTGCATGAGGTATTTACCAATATATAATGACCTGGAGTTGCAGATTACTTTTAGAATCATAGAATATATATTCTTGGTTTTCTGTTTCTTGGTTTTCTTCATTTTAAGCCATAACAAAACATAGGGACTTCATAACACATAATTTCTTATCTCTCAGTAGTCCATGAGATGATTTGGCTCAGTTGCAGGACTTTTGCTCCAAGTGATCATGGTTGAGTCAAGGGTCGAATGGCCATTAAATGTCATTCAGGCCAATTGGCTTTGAATGTTCAAGATGACACACTCAAATAGTTGGTGTTTTGCTTCAGCTATTGGCTAGGAGCTCAAATGGGAAGATAATCAGAGAAAGTTCATTCTCTTTGTGTTCCCCTACACACACACACACACACACACACACACACACACACGGCTTGAGATTCTCACCTTATACCTTCTGGATTCAAGAGGCAGAAAATGGAAGCTGGCAGTCATCTTAGAATCTGGGTTTATAGAATGTCACTTCTGCCATATTGTATTCACACTGTATTCAAAGCCAGACATAAAGGCGAACTCTGATTCAGGGGGATGGTAAATACATTCTACATCTTGATGTGAGTTGTGTTATGAATGTGGTTAGATGGAAGTGTTAGACACTGCCTTTAGAGATCAATTCCCACATTAATTAATATATGCTTATCCTTAAGTCAATAGTAAAATAACGTGGGTATAATCTATTTAATCGATAGGCTCATGTTTTCTAAAATTGTCAAATTATTTTTGTTTTCTATTTGAAAATCTGAAATTAAAATAACTCCTTCATTGATTTTAAAACTAGCTACCTAAATGCTGAAAAGTCAGTTAATAAACCCACTACTGTTAGAATGAGTAAACCAGTTATCTATGTAAGTGTCATTTATGTTAGTCATGGTTATTCATCAACTGGAAATTATGGGATTGGAAGTATAGAAAATGTCAAGTACAGGATTGGCTTTAACTCTGGGGAAACTGTTAAAATGCTTGATTTCTTTTTTTTTTTTAAAGATTTATTTATTTATTTATTTATACAAGAACCAGGGTACAGGCCAGATGTGCGGGAGGGTGAGAGGATCCACCAGAGACAGAGTGGGGAACAGAACAGGCAGACTGACGAAATGCACTACTGAGGGGAGCAGCGGGCGAGTCAGGAGAAGTCTGCCATGCCATGTGGGTTTCTCGCTGGCCGGCCGGGATCAAACCCACACTGCAGAGGCTGCGGACAGCTTCACAGCACAGTGCTTAACCACCTGCAACACCAGGAGAGGCCCTAAAATGCTTGATTTCTTAGTGACTTTTTTTTTTATTTATTAAAGACAGATCCTACTACTCTAGTGGACTTTTTATTCTTAAACTCTTCTCATCCAAATACTCCCAACTTTTGTTTGGATAACCACCTATTTTCCAAACAGACTAAAGTAGTCTTTTGGTGACTTAACCAACTACCACATTTCATCTTTTTGGCCAAAATGATGGAATCAGGACTTAATATGTATTAAAACAAATACAAATTGAATACATTTAAGAGCTTGGATTCCTGAGACAAATAAAACATTTCTTTCTCTGGACATACACAAAGAAGAATGTAGACTTGGAATCATTATCAAAACAATTCTGTACAAAAGAATAACTGTCTTAGCATGATTCTGAGGATATGGAATTCAGTGAAGAGGGTAATGAGGCATGGGGTTCTATGTACTCTGTGATAATGCCATAACATTGCATATACCTGAAACCAAGTTGCCTCTACTTCTGGACTTTCTATATTTGAGAACTAGAAAGAACCTTATTATTCTGAATCTCTTTATGTTGGAATTTCTGAGACCAGGAAAATTAGGAATCTGAAAAATATATAATTTTATTTAAATTTGTTTGCTCTGAGGATGAAATTTATTTAATTTATTTATTTTTGTAACAGTGCCTGGCATATAAACAAAGGATCTTTGATGTTTTTCTTTTTCAATGTTTAACTCAGTATGTTGAAATATGACAATGTTTCTAATCCATCAAACAGATTTAATTTTTTTCTAAAAAATGATTTAAATTTTTACTGTTAAGTTACCTAACAAAAGGAAAAAACCCTGGGAGTTTGGGGCCATTTGGCTTTAATTTAAATACACAAGGTAGAATTGTCTGCAATTATAAGCTTACCTACCAAAGGAATATGATATAAATGAAAAACACAATAAAAGTGTAATTATAGGAGCAGGTTGTTGTATTTAGGTTTTTTTTTTTTTTGGTTGTTGTTGTTAAAGGAGTTTACGTTGGATAAGAAAGAACTGATTTCTATTATTTTCTTATGATTACAGTGTTCTATTTATACTCAGCATTGAATTAATTTCCTTGTCTAATACCTTTCTGTGGATCCTTTTAAAAAACTTTAATGAGTTGAGTACATAAATCATCTTAGTGAACGCAAATACTTACATGTAAAAACTCTGAAGGGTACTTTTTAAAGATTTTAGAGTGGTATATAAGACAGTGAAAGTCTTCTATCCATTTTTTTTAAATCTATCAAAGTGAAAAAAAGTAATTATCCTTTTTTACAGATTTAGTGATGAAATCTTTAAAAAATATTCAAAAGTAAATGCAGAGAGTGTTGTGTAATGTATCATAAGCAAAGTCTGCCAAACATAGGTTTCGCATTAGTTTTCACTTTTATGACTTTTAACCCTCAGCCGGCATTATTTTTGTATTGTGCATGTATGATATACATATAGACAAATACCATTTTATAAATGAGAATTTCCTGGATGGCAGTATAATACACATGGACTGTAATTTGAGAATTTATAGCTAAATTCTAAAAGCCAGACTACAGTATAGTTCATTCACATATTTTATTACATTTCAATATTCATACAACTTATTCTTAATTCTAATAATGAAATATTTTATCTATTTTTATTCTGATATAGAAGAAAAATTTTGCTAAACTAGCCTTTCCTACTTCTCTTTGCTTTGATCATCAGCATCAGCACCATATATACCAATTTAAAAATAAAGTGTCATAATTCGGTAATATGCATGAGTCATAAATAAATTCATAAACTATTGTTACACATATGACTTCTCAGGTCATTTATGTGGCATAATCTTATCAATCACATGGAGAGTCCTCTATGTTATTTACCAGCTTTGAAAACTACATTTTGATACACTGCATTTGCATAAAGAAGATCCTTGCTTTAGTCTCATTGAACAGGAAGAAATCATATGTCAATCAACTTAGAGAATTATTGAATACTCAACTATGATGCAGTGGAATATAGCGGTAATTTTGTTTCATTAAAACAAACTGTCTCTTGGGTTTTGCCTACCTCATAGTTTGTTCAGAAATTGAGAAAAGACTATTTCTATAGTTTGCTTGATTCTCATCATTCTTTATAGAGATATAAACAATCAGAAACATAAAAAAATCCATCAATAGAGAAGGAAATAAAGATCAATAGAGTGAAAAGAAAATTGATCCAAGAGTCATGATTCTGATCTTAGATCTATAATTATGAATCTATACTTTGTGGAATTTAAATTCTCTAAGACTTAGTGTTTTCTTTTTTTAGAAAAAGATAACAATAACTTTAAGACCCTCAAGGTAAGTACATAGAAAATCATTAAATCTAAACTGAACTAACCAACAGAAAAAAATATTTTGGTATAAATCAGAAGATGATATATAAAAAAGCTATTTGCAAGTCTTATCTATGGACCTTAACTTCCCAAGAACAAGGCAAACTCCTTGTTCCTGCCTCATAAATGCTTCTTTAGTGCTTGTCCTAGGCATCCTGTTTCTCTTCATTCTCTAATAGCATGACTGACTATGACCTTCCACTGACCACTGCTGCCATCATCTCATAATTTAGCCTTGCTTACTGCCTAGTTCAGTTTTTCATCGTACATCCTGATCAGTCCATATATATGCACTCTGGTACTCTTAAGAACAGAATTCTTCTATAACCACCGTAGTGAATTCTACTTTAACCACCAGTGAGATCAAGAGAATTCGGGAAATTGATTGAGGTTTGGAGGGATATTTTTCACTGGATAAGGGATTTTGATTTCTGATTTCTCATCTCCATATAATATCTGAAAGTTATTATCTAGTGATAAATTACATATAATTATGCTGTGCCCTCAATATTACATTTCCATAATATTTAAGTTTGAAATTGGTTTTATTGATGCCCTTTATTCTGTTTAGGATTATTTTCCTTGAAAGGCTAAAATATTATCTTACATTAAATTAAGGTTTTCTATTATTTTCAGGTGAAGTAGAAGGAATAGGAAAGATTAACACATAAGAATACTTTTCTACTTGGAAAAAAATAACAATGAACTACATCATAATTTTAAAATTACAAAACCTAATGCAAAAGTTTTCTTTAACATAATAGAAATCATATGAAAAACTGGTCCTTTTTCCCATGATAACCTTGCCTTAAAAAATTACATTGACTTTGAGACAATCCCAAAATATGTGAAATAATTAACAGAGCTCTAATCACTGTTATAAACCTCCTGAGAACAGTCATTGTAATAAAATTGGCATATTAAGTCTACGGGAAAAAAATAAGGTGCAACTAAACATGATTAATGATGAACCAACTCATTTCACAAGCATAGAATATTAAACAGTTGTGGAATTTGACTTATATCAAACTTTCCCATTAATCTGATTCCTTGATGAAAGTAAATATACAAGCATATACTTTACTTTACTTTACTCAAATACTTGAAACTCATATTCTTGTAGTAGATTTTTGTTGGCTAGTTGGAGAAGAAAAGGAATTTCAAAATTTTGATGAGGCAGCAGTGCAAAATGTAGTTCCCACAGAGTCATGGAAACTCTTAGAGTGACTTTGGAGTGGTGATCAGTGTGTGTTTCAACGACCTTGAAATTTTAAATAAATTGGGAACTAATGGTTATGTCCTTCATTTTTAAAAAAGCTCCTCTTTAGATAGAAGGGACATGAAATGAATTATTTAATTTCTACTCATATCGTCTCTATTATTAATGAAGTAAAGAGTGGGAAACTGGGCATAGTGCATTATAAGGAAGGACATTTTTTCTATATATTATACATCTTCAATTCTATGAGTAGAACAACTGTTTTACTGTATAATAAACTGTTCTTTGTTCCAGGGGTCTTATTTCTAAGGAAGCTCCTATTTTTACAATGGCAATAACTTAGACCATCATATAAAAAGAATCCATTTTTTTTTTTTTAATTTGGCTTGAGGAAGACACTCTTAAGATTACCCCCCTATAAAAGCCTGGAATGTAACCATGAACCATATGGTTTTTTTGTATAGCAAGGGTCAATTTCTTGATTTCTTGAGCTATGTTCCCTTTTGCTCTACTTTATTGTCTTTCTTTTTACTGTTTGTCATTTTTATAGTCTCAGTGTTCATGCCTTTATGGTGGATAAAAACACACTTTGTTCACACATTGGGAATTGTGTACCAGGTGAACAAATGCATTGTTCCACCAATTATTACAAAAATTCCTGATCCATGATCAACCACTCCAGAATTGTAGTGAGTAGAACATGGCTATCTCTTTATAAGTTTAATCCAGCTGGAAGTTCTTTAACTCTGAAGCAAGAGGGAATGACTCCTACCAGAGCTAAGGACAACTGTCAAGTTTTATAATTAATCTATGAAAAACTTGGCTACTTCAATATAATATTATTTTAAATTAGTAAAATTTTAGGGAAAATATGTAATAGTAAACCTGGTAGATTTTGTAATAATCCAAATTCATGTCCACATGTAATGGATTATTTTAACAAATGCAAATTGATTGACCACTACATGTAAATCCTATTTTAATCATCGCTGATTGTATTTTACTAACATAGCAATTATTACTAAATAAATAGGTAGCCAGATGCATCATGTCTATCCAAAATATTAACAGAGCCCAAGTACCAACTGCATGTCATGCTTTGGTGACTTTAATGATACAATTTCATTGTCTTCTCACTTTAACCTTTTTCAACAATGTCACATGTTCCTTGTCTATAGACGGTAAAACTAATACATCTATACATATTCAGGAAGTTAAGAAAAACATTCATCCATAAAATCAAAAAAATGTATGTGATCATTTTATTTTAAATTAAATTGTAATGGGAATTACTTAAATAGTTTCATGGGTGAAAATGGCATATAAAATGAAAGTTAAAATGGGAACACCACTTATATAATTTTTTCTTAGATTAACCCCAGAAGTGCAGGAAAATATTTACATGTATAACATATATTCTCATCAAGTTGGGAAGGGTGATTTGCTTTGAAATGTCAAATTTTTATTTAATGGACTAGTCTAATAGCTCAGTGCAAGTATTTACATTGATGATATTAATGTTCATACTTTATGTAGAGGAATGATATTGGTGCAACCAGGTCATTCATGCAAATCAGGGGACTCCCATTTTATAATAACTTCCCCCTACAATTTGATCAGGCTCAGTGACCTGGAGATAATAAATAAGTTAGTCAACACACCAACAACAGATAAATAAATCAGCTGCCAATAACACTCTTTGAAACCATCCAATCCCCTGGGTTTGATTTGTTTAATTAAGGAAAATAAATCATGTTGTATTGAATCACTAGTGGTGTTGTGAATCAAATGATATTTAAGTGATTTGTCTTGCAATATTTGTGTACTAATTATATTTTCCAATACTGTATAAAAGAAGAAAAGATAAAGGGAATAGAAATGAGATTTAGTTTACTGGGTAGGGAATCGGGTTTTATGAAATTATGAACAATTAGCCACTTCTTTGAATCAAAACAGGAAAATGAGAATCATCAAGACACTTAAAAATTGCATTTGTTTAAGTAACAGTTGAGATTAGGGGTACTATTTTACAATGGGTTTCAAAATCTCATAATTATTGGTCATTATGGCAAATATCTTCCATTCTCCCAATGAACCCACTGATTCAATAATTTCTACTTAATTTAACACAAACAACCAGAACAGAGCAGAAAAGAGTCACAAAACAATAAAAGCCACTAACAATAGGCTATTCATTACCCCTTTTAACTACAATATATAGAATTCAAGCAAAGGTTGATGCATAAGCCACAAAATATCTTAAAAGAATCCTTTCCTATCCGTGTTTTCTATGACTCTCAAGTATGAATACAAGTCCTTATGATGACCTCTCATATAGGGTATATTTACCACCTTGTATTCTAGAACCTGTTGTTTATATTGTATATTTTAATCACTTTTCACTTTCCTTATCTCCCATTTTTCTCACTTGGGTTCTAAGAACCTAATCTGAAAGGCAGTACAACACTACTTAATCCACATACTTGCAAAAATTAAATTAACCCATAATGAATGCAGAACTTTCAGTTACATGCCCACCTAAAATTGCAAGTATGTTTTGTGTATGCCTCATTTTAGTATATGAAAAATAACTACATACAGTGTGCTGGATGTGTGATATTTCTCTAGAGTCTAGCATTATGATCTACATAATGATGTGCGTGTGTGTGTGTGCATTCAGTCAAATGCGTGAATTTTAGAAGAGAAGGGAGAATTGTTTTTAAAATGTTTATATAATAAGTGAGGTCAAAACTGATTCATCTCTGAGTGCGAAGGAACTGGGAAAATTCAAAATAGAGAATATGATGCAGCATAGTAAGCTGCAATTTGGTAAGGCAAATTGACCAAAAATTTTATATTAGGAGAGCAAGAACCAAAAGGATGCTGCAATACCTAGTGTATGTGAAAAGTGGTAGACAATAAAGTTGAAGGAATGATTGGCTTTGCAGTCAAGAGAAGGAAATTAGACTTGGTATCAAGTGGCGAGCCATAGGGACTCCTGAGTCTTTTACTGAAATGATGAAAACAGGGTTTCATAAGGTTTAGACTGCCTGATGTGGACAGAGACTGCTGATGGTGAAAGAAGCAGTTACCAGGTTGCATAGTAATTTAGAACTGAGATGAGAGTAGCAGCAGTTGGGGCCTCCCTGGTGGGTCAAGCGATTAAGCATCAGCACTATGAAGCAATCCACAGCTACTGCAGCATGAGTTCGATCCCCGGCCAGAGAGGTGACCCACATGGTGCAGCAGACCTCTCCTGATTTGCCTACTGCTCCCCTCAACAGTTTATTTCAGTCAGTCTGCTTGTTCTGTTCCCCATTCTGTCTCTGGTGAAACCTCTCACCCTAACACACCTCTGCCCTGTACCCCAGCTCTTACATGGATAAATAAGTAAATATTAAAAAAAATAAATAAAGTAGCAGAAGTGGAACAAGAAGAAAACAACCCAGGACAAGCATTACTGAGAAACTGAATTTAGAAGAGGAAGGAACAATGTATAGACTGATATTTTCTTTCCTGAGATTTTAGTTCTCTAATAAAGATCATGGTAGTGTTGATATAAATGTGAGGGAAGAGAAAAAGTTAATAAAAAGGAATAAGCAACAATTTTTCATTTTTAGTTGCAGGTAAAGGTCATGTGAGCAGATGAATCTGGAACACCTTACAATAGTCACCAACATCCTCACAGATTTCAAAGCTAAGCCTGGGAATTATAACATTCTTTTGAATATCAAACCAAGGCAATCTCATTTAACATATATCCTTTCAATTAGGTTTCATTTAATCAACCCTTTGTATTATCTGGTGAAAGGAATCAAAATATCTTTTTACAGAGATGTTCCATTGATTGGAGTCCAAATTATTATTTATATGTAGCTGTGTAACTATCATTTCTGATTAAATTCAGTATTTTATACTAAACCTCTGGTACTGAGTCTGTATCCTCCAAAATTTGTTTTTTTTTAATTTTTCATAATTTTAAAGGAAGCCAAGTACATAGACTAAATTGTGGAATCAGCATGTTTGCTTTGGTTAAAGCAGAGAAGAAATCAAGTGACAATTGATTTAACATCTTCTTTTGTCAGTAAGAAGCAAGAACCATAGCAAGATTCCAATTTACTGTCTGTGGAGAACAAAACAGATGTTGTTTGTTAGGTTTGACTGTGGACTATTTCAATTTTTTACCTTAAAGACAGCATTTAAAGATGCCAGATTGTTCTAATCACAAGTGTCAACCATTCATTAGCTTAATGGAAAAAGGTAACAGATTATGTATATAATAGTCACCCAGGGAGAAGATATACATTTACAACCCATAACACTTATGTAGATAGATTGTAGACATAATAATCTTCCACAGGAGGGAGAGAGACAAACAATTACTCTAATGGAAAGCAAGAGAATGTGATTAACACTAAATGCTACTCAAAGACAGATACTTGTGGTGGGAATGGTATACAGACATTTATCCTATAACATGAACTCACCTTCTGGGCAACAGAAGAATGTAATATAATAAATATGTTTCAATTCCTAAGTTTGAAGAAACCATTATAGATTTGATTTTTACTTTGGAAGGGAATCACACCTTTTTTTTTTTTTTTTTTTTCCCCTAATCAGAAAGGTTAAATTCTGCAAATGCCTTTCAAAGATGGTGCACTTAAGTCCTGGTAAAGATAATCAAAAATCAGTCTCACAATTGTGTTAGGTTGTATGTCATGGTTGAACTTAAGATAGGGAGATTATATTGCTAGGCCTTGATCTAATTATTTAAGCCCTTAAAAACATAGAACTTTCTTTGTCTGATAGCAAAAGTAGTCTAAGAGATATAAAACACAGCAAGGACTAGATGTGTTATTCCTAGATTGATGATAACATGTGAAAAAGAAATGTGGCACCTAACAGAACTAAGAGAGGCACTCAGGTTGAATGCAAACAAATAAAAGACTTCATTCCTATTGGCCTCATATAGTACACAGAACAGAAGTTGCCCACACAAGAAATGAGTTTGGAAGAACCCACTCTGCAAGGTGAGTGCAGTTGACTAACACATCTGCTGGTTAACATTATTATTTTTAGTTTATTAAATTAGCTATATTTACTTGCTAAATATAAATGCTCATAGAACATTTATATTTAATATGCTCATAGAACCTAAACTAAAAATGCTCATAGAACCTAAACTAATCCTAAGAAATTATTTTTTTGTTAAATTTAAACTTAATACATGCAGGTTCCTCCAAGTTCTTAAGAGCAGAAATAGACACTGGAGTAATGAATATCTAATTGCATCATGGTAATATCAGTTCAATATCTTTACTCTTCCTCAGAGTAGTATAAGAGCTTTATCGGCTATGGAGAACTCTCAGAACTTCTTTGAACTGTGTCATATATTCAGTTCCAGGAAGTTTATAGCAGCTAATGTTAAAATTTGTCTTTTTGGCTATCGTAAATGTTATTTCCTTAGGCAAAAATAAATTTATTTTTCCCTGGTTATGTCAAAGAAAACCATATCTGGATGGTAGTTAAAGCAGTAGAAATACATGTATGCAAGAAATACTGCAATAGGTGATAAAAAGACCTCAGTATAGAACTGGACTCAATTCTGATTACAAGAAGATGTAGAAACTAATAGTCAAGGAGCAGATTGTGAGGGCTAATGGATGGAAAATTATTAAAAGGAAACATCATGGATGAGGGAGATTCTGGTTAAACTGACTTGACAGGATTCTTGTGGAAGGCAGACCAGCATGATCAGCTATCACCAAGGGGTTGGTGAGAGATATGATTGGATCAGACATTGAGGAGGATCAGATATCAAAAAATGGGTTTTGTGTTGAACTAAGCAAGATTTTTGCTACAACTTGGCAATGTAAGAAGGAACACAAAAGTTCAGCTGTCAAGATCTTGTTAAGAAGGGGATTTTAGAGAGTCATCCTCTCAATTAAATGTATTTCTAAGCCAAATGCAGAATGCTAAGAAAAGACTGACAGTCCTTTGCTGAAATTTGCAGAAAACTACACATGTCACTATAAATTTTCAGTTTTCCAATGGTATATATTCATTTTTTATTCATCTTTAGATATATTTATGGTAAATTTGTTCTTGCCTTTTTGAAATGCTCTATGAGTTTCAAGTAATTAGCAGCTGCTTAATCAAATTTGTAATACCTTGTTTAGTTGACTTTTTTTTCTCTGCTGGAATGAACTCTATCTTTCACTAATGGATGATGGTGTTGATAACAGAGGACATTTTAATCACTGTGTTCTGATGATAGATGGTCATCCATTTAATCAAATGTCATTTGACAGAGTATTGTCTTTTGGGTTTGCTCATGTAGCGATTCAGAGGCGGGAGGCATGTGACGGGGCCAAGGAAACATAGGAAGTTTCTTTAATAATATAGTTAGGCTATGACATGAAAAACGAGACTGAATCTTATAAAGCAACATTTTAAAACCAACATTTATTATAGTTACTAAAAACAACTATAAGAACATTATGAAAAATAGTTAAACATTAAATGTTGAACTGCTTTTCAAACCATGTATATTTTTACATTTTTTCTTTATTTAAATCCAAACATATGCTAAAAGAATGGCAAATGCATGATGAATTCATGCCTTTGAGCATCTAAATGGTTTTGGAAAACATTATATATAGAATCACGTGTGGTATATAAGTTTTTTTAAATATTTTATATCATACATGGTATGCAAGCTGCTGAATAAATCTTAATTTGAGAGTGCTTTTAAATATTTTTATATATTTTTCACATATAAAGAAGTAATATCACTTTAAAAATAACTATGGGATTCCTTAAGTTCTTTAAAGAATCTTTAAATCTACACTTGATATAGCCAAATTAAATATGTAGGAGTACAACCTAAACTGAGATCTTATTCTAGAAAAGAAATCTCAAGGGATCCATGATAAATCATGACAGCAAAAGTTTTTGCCATAAAAGAAGAGGGCCTGTCACTGTTTAAGTTATTCATTGCTATGATAGTGCTGTTTAAGTGGACACTGCAAAACTCAGACACAGAACGACTAGTTATTTATTTTGATCATGATTCTGCAATTCAATGATTTAGGTTGACTCATCTGGCCCTGGAACATTCAAAGATCAGGCATTCAGCTGGCAGATGCAAGAGCCACAGAAAGGGGTTGGGCCGAAGGCACTTGTGATACTTGCTCTCCAGCAGCCTATCTCAGGCATGTTTTCATTTTAGTGACAGACCACACAAGGGAATAAGTCTAATCATACAAAGCTTGTTGGGAGCCTGGGGCATGTGTCCTTTGAGCAACAGCCCTGAGCCAGGCCACTAATGCCAAGTGACCTGAGGTGACAACAGACACTTGGTCACAATGCATAGAAAGAGGATGTCTCCCACTGTGATCTTGCAGGTAGAATATTGAGCTCAGCATAATCTGGCCATAGGCATGCAGCTTTCAGATACTGTTGCAACTGCTGGTGCCTCCTGATTCCACCAAGACTGTTAGGAATGCATCTGCCTTACCCTGCCCTCCCCTGTGCTCGAGATTGTTAAATAAGCGCACTGCACCAGGACTGGGCACGTCCACTCTGCAACAGTCCACCTGGTCCCAGCTCTCACTATACATTTGACTCCTGTCTTTCCTTAACCTCCTATCCTCCTTCCTCAGATTCTGCTTGACTCGGCTGGTCCATGACAAAAGCTCCTGCTTGTATTAGGCTTACCCATATTCACTGGTCACTTATGTCATAAGTCAGACTGTTCTTATTCAGTAACATTAGCAAAGGGGTGCTAGGGGAGAGGCACAAGATTAAAACCACTTGATGTACTCAATTTAACTCAATCCTCAATCAAAAGTCTAGAAACTTGTCAGAACATGCTTATCTAAATCACAATGAGGACACAATGGAAGGCTTTCTTTTTTCTCACTCCATATTCTCCCTGTCCTTTTCTATGAGATACAGAAAAACTTGTAGAATTCAATATTTGGCATCTCACATGATAGTGCCCTGGGGAAGATACACACGTCCTATGTAATATGTAAATAGAATTAAAAAAGTAGACATAATTCATGACTGTTCACTTACTGTTGTCATGAAATTATTTATTTGTTTGTCTGTTTGTTTGTTTGTTGTCATGAATTAAAGGAGTTGAGAGCCTCCGGAAAAATGACAGTGTTTAGAATTAAAAAAATAAACATATATGAAAGTGTTAGGAACAAACAGTTGAAAAAATTGCACTTCAAAAGATGGCTATTTTTATTTGGATTGCTTTCAGTTTAGGGCTATAATGAATAAAACTGCTATAAACCTTCGAGTACAAGTTTAAATAGTCACATGTTTTTTACTCTTTGGATGCATAATTACAAGTGGGATCACTAGCCCATATGTTAAAGGAATGTTTCTCTTTATTAAAAACAACAACATTGATTGTATTTAAAAATATGTAACTATACATTCATGAACATCAAACTTAATATCTATCTTTACCAACACTTGATATTATCATTTTTTTTTACTTTTAAAATTTTTGTAAAAATAAAGGACACTGAACTAATTTCATGTGTAATTTGACATCTGTATATATTTCCTGGTAGTCTGTGTGTGCTAATCATTTTACTCTTGGGCACTTTGATTCAAATCAAGTTGTTAGATATTTTTATATATACTGGACACAATTCTAACAAATATATATGTTGCATATATCTCCCTTAATCTGGAGTTTTTCCTTTCATTTTCCAACCGATTTCTTTCACATGGAGAAAATAAGTTTTTAATCTTCAGGACTTCATCCATATTATTTTATGTTTCCTATTATCTGTGTCCTAACAAATTTTTTTTCCCTACACAAACTCATGAAGACTTTCTCCTATGTTTTCTAGGCCACTAGATATGTTTAGCTCTTACTTTTAGGTCTATAATCCATTTCACTTTTTTTTTATATGTTTAAGTTCATTTTTTCATCACTTAACTAATATTCTTTTTTCTAAAATAAATTTTATTTTTATATTCCCCATACAATTGCAACCCCCTTATTTTGACCCCATTCCCTCCCCTCCCGGTCCCCCACCCTCCCTAGAGTGTCTCTGGTTCATAGTTGTTTGTTGATTTTGATTTTTACTTTATTATAGTTATTCTATTTCCTGGTCCCTTAACTAATATTCATTAACTAATATTCAGTACCATTTTTATTTCGCTATGTTTTCAGCATTTTGGAAAAAAAAAAAACCCTGTATTTTCTCCTTGTTATTCCCTGGCAACCTTGTGAAATTCAACGTGTACTGTATATAGTCCTTGCATTATAGTTAATTTGTCTTTTATCATGGTGCAGATTAGCAATTCTGAAACTACTTCACAGGTATACTAGGATTGAACAAAGAAGTAAATAAATTTAGATAATGGAAGCCACATGTCTTAATGTCTGAGGAAAAAGTTACAAATAAGCAAGCAGAAAAGCTTCAATAAACCCTGTGGTTCTGGAATGGAGTAGGAGACATCAGTATAAACACATGTCTGCTTTCATTAATACGGACAGAAAGATAAAGAATTATAGATATTTATATTTGTTTCTATATTTCTCCACTGAAAGAGCCTAGAGGCCATGGTATCTCAATACAACTACAATGTAGCATTCATATTGGTTTCTAAATATCATCTTACTATAAAAAGAATCAAGGTTTGTTGGAGGGATGGCTGAGTCTGAGGCTATAACATAGCCCTGTTTGATAAACATGCAGTGCATTATAGTTAGGGGTTGATTAAAAAAAAAAGGATAAAGACACTTCAAAACAATAAAATGTTTCCAGTGGTCAAAGTTGGAATAATTTGATCAATAAAATATAATATTAGCTATGACCAAAAATAAAATTAAAATGCATAAGCCCATATACTGATACACATTATTAGATATATAAAAAAGAAAGCATAGGGAAACATCCTTTCAGAAAAGTCCCAATACAAAAAAGTTGTATATAATACACATACAATTCCAAATCACTGATATAGGCAAGTTTCATAGAAAAATGCGAAAATGAGTGAAACTGTAAAGAAAAAACAAAAAAACAAACAGGAATTTCCTTAACATCACATTATATGCACCAAAATTAGCTAACTACTGTGGTGGATTTAACATATCTGAAATTCTTTGCTATCTCTCTTCCCTTCAATGTGATCTGGACTCAATGACTTGCTCCTAACAAATAGAATATGGGAACGGATAAATAGCAATTTTTCTGGAAGACTAAACTTTAAACAAGTGATCAATTTTAGCATTACTAGTAATAAATCATGTTGATATATATCCCCTGAAATGATGTTCTTCATCTCTGTGCTAGTCTTCCTAAAATTCATAAATCTAGTCTAATCAGTAGAAAACATCAGAGAATTCTAGATGGAGGGACAATCTACAAAATAACTGATCGGTAGTCTTCAAAACTCTCAAGGTCATGGAAATTGAGAAGAGACTAAAATACAACAAATGGGAGAGAGAAACTAAAAATAAAATGATATTGTGCATTGCATCTTAGATGAATAAATGGGCATTACTTTAAATCTGGTGCAACTCTACAGTTTAAACCTATTATATGGGGCCTCCTTGGTGGCACAAGGGACTAAGATGCAACCTATGAAGCTGTCGGCAGCCTCTGCAGCACAAGTTTGATTCCTGGCCAGGGAGCAACCCACATGGCGCAGCAGACCTCTCCTGTCTCACCTGCTGCTCCCCCAGCAGTGTATTTCAGTTGATCTGCCTGTTCTGTTCCCCACTCTATCTCTGGTGAATCCTCTCACCTCCCACACCTCTGGCCTGTACCCCAGTTCTTGTATGCATAAATAAATCTTAAAAATTAAAAAAATAAAGTATTATACAGATGGCCATTGGCTACTTGTGATAAATGCCCTATGGTTACATAGATGTTAATTTAGGACAAGTGTAAGGAACTTTTTTTTAGCAATAGGTAAATTTGATAGATTGGACACATGAAAGGTTATTAAATTGTAAGCTCCAAACTGAATTATAAATAAAAAAAGAGAAAATGTTTCAAAGAGCATAAGAGGTATATAGTATACAATAAAAAATTCTGAAATAACCCAAATTTAATTTGAGGACAGGAGTAAAAATAATAGGGTTAGTACATATTTTTTCAAGAGAAACTGCAAAATGTATCAATTTTTCAAATATTGATAATAATTGAAATATTGTGAATATCAAACAGAATAAATAAAACAGAAACCACCAACAGAGTCATGATACTTTACACAAAAGATGAAGATAAATACATAGAAACAGCCTGGGTTGGGGTAGACTGCATGCAGAGAAAAGATAACACAGCAGTATAACTCAACTGATTTTATAGAAGCAAGAAATGGGAATGATAGATAGCTTTCCAGTTTAGAGAGGAGAAAAGGAGAAAGAAGACAAACAGACAAATGCACCCATATAATTATTACCTAGGCAAATTTAAACTGTGTTTTTGATTTTTGTTTTTTTTTTTGACAAGGTAAAAGAAACACTTTAAAACCAAGAAGTCTGATTTAAAATAATAAATCCAAAGGGGGGGCATTATTCAGTCCTATTTACATAAGAAGAAAAATTGTCCAAAAGGATACCTTGGCAAATATAAATAAATACGGATTATGGAAAGCAATATCAGTAATGTATCACGATGTTTAAGATGTATGTAGAATTAAAATATATGACAACGTTAATGTAAAAATTAGCAAGCAAGGTTTCAAATGGAGGGAAAGTGTTTAATGGTAGGAAATTGTATTATGCAAGATGAATACATTCTAAAAATCTGCTATACAAAATAATGCCTGTAGTTAACAACTTTTATTGTACACACTTAAAGATTTAAAAGGATAGATTGAATGGTAAGTGTTCTTACTACATCATAATCCACATTCTTTTCTAGTACAAATAAAATATATACCAAAAGGAATAAGGAATACAAGGAATTTTTGTTGATGATGGATATGTTTATTTCCTTGATTGTGGTGGTAGTTGACAGGTGAATGCATATGTCCAATATCATCAAGTTGTATATAAAACTAGAAAATCCCTAAATATTTTTTTAATCCCTAAATATTTTGAAAGTAAACAAAAAACACTTTTAAATAAGCTAAGGGTGTAATAAAAAAGCACAGAGGGAACATCCCTAGTGGTGCAGGGGTCTCAATTTGCAGTAACATGGATGGAGCTGGAAGGAATCATGCTCAGCGAAATAAGCCAGAAAGAAAAAGAAAAATACCAGATGGTCTTACTCATAGCAGAAATTTAGAAAACCTAAATAAGGGACAAGGAAAAAAATAATTAGAATAAAGTTAAAATCAAAATCAACAAGCAACTATAAACCAGAGACACACTACATGAGGGGGGAGGGGGTGGGAGGGATTATGGTCAAAATAAGGGGAGTGGGAATTATATGGGGACTATAACCAGGATGAAAATGCATACATCATGCAAAAATGAAAAATTATGTAAAAATATATAAAATAAAATAAGAATGAAATAAAACAAAAACAAAAACAGCACAGTACTATCAAACTATCACCAGCCACTGCAGTATGAGTTCCATCTCCAGCTGGCCAGGGAGCTACCCACACAGGGCCCAGCAGACCTCTCCTGTCTTGCCTGCTGCTCCCCTTAGTGGTGTATTTCAGTAGATCTCCCTGTTCTGCTCCCCACTCTCTGGTGAATCCTCTTACCCTCCGCACCTCTGGCTTATGCCCCAGTTCTTATATGCATAAATAAATAAATCTTTAAAAAAAAAGCACAAAGGGAACACGAAAAATAGAAAATATATTTAATTAAATTATAAAGATTTGATATATGCAAATCAGGGTGAATTTAAAGCTGTAATTGATGGAAATATATTACTTTCAATATTTTTGTGATATATCATAAAAGAAAAAAAACCTGAGAACCACTAGTCTAAGTGTTCACCAAAGGAAGTTAGGAAAATATGAGCAAATAAAATTAACAAAATTAGAGTGCTAAATTTAATAATGGGCAGAGATTATTTAAAAATAACTAATAGATAAGAAAGAATAAATCCATATGTTATTGCTTGGTAATTTTAACTAAAACCAAAATATCACTAAAATCACAACTTAGGAAACTGATATTGTAAATGGCAGAACTGTAAAATGGAAATTACCACCAGTGATAAAGAGAAGATATGAACAAAGAGAAGATATGAACAAATATTTACAATTAGAATAATAAGATATTAAAACTAACATGGGAAACAATAAAAAATCTGAGCATTAATGAATCCAGTTTAAACCACTTAATCCATTAGTTTGAAAATTAAGAATTTCCATAATTTTGTCATTAAATTCTATCAAACATTTATGAAAGTCATAACATGTCTTATGCAAGCTCTTCCAGAGCATAGAAATATGATTTTAAATATGAAAGTAAAAGGAAGATGCTTTTACAGGCAATTCCAAGAGAATATGTTTTGACAAACAGAACATATATAATTGATCATTAGGATGCCAAAAAAGTTTGTTTGCTCATATTTCCAAAATATAATTCAGTTATCTAACTTCTGGAATCAAAAATTCTATGGAAGAACTGGGAAGAAATTCATAACATCCCGGGGAATTATTTGAGAAGCCAAGGGAAGACACAATAAAATCGTTACATTGAATGGACCTTAAAGGATGAGTCAACATTCAGAAATGGAGGAAAAACAGAAGGGGTAATCCAGGAAGATAGAATAGTGTGAGCAAAGGTACATGAGTGAGAATATATTCACATTTTGAGAACATATACAGTGAATCAATTAGAATGAGAAATATGGAAAACACTTTGTGTGTTTGTCGTCCAGCTAGTTTTTCATAAAAAACACTGAATATTATTTTCCTGTATTAATAGAGGTTTAAATATGCTGAAATGAATTCTAAAATGCATAGAATAGCATTATATTGTGTATATGCATCACGTTTTAAACCACTCATCTGTGGTTGTCATAAAAAGAGATGAACTCGTGCTTTTTGAAACAACAGGAATGAGCCTGGAAGGAAGGGATTCTGCTAAGTGAAATAAGTGAGAAGACAGACGAGTGATGGATGATTTCATGCATATGTGGGACACAGAGAAGCAAAACTAAATCAAAATAAACCCTAGAAATATGACTGCAGAACTGTAGCTACTGGAGTGGGAGGGGAGTTAGGGGTGCAAAGAACAAGGGGAGGGGACCCAGTGGTCTTTAGTAAAGGCACGTGGGTGTTTTGGGGTAGATGGGGTATGGTGATCTACATCTGAACATATCCCCCCGAATCATATACAGTGTTGTAAACCAAAGTTACTTCAATAATATAAATTAAAAAAAATAAATAAAAAAAATACATAGAAGAAACCAACGTATGAAAATCACTTTTAGTAAATCAGGGAAACTTTTTGACACTATGTGAGGCAATCTTAAAAATATCATTTAGGAAAGGTAGGAAGGGAAAAAGCTGTAAAAAGGTGGGGAGGGAGGGAAAAAGCATAAGGGACTGTGGGTGAGGGATTGTGGGTGCTTTGCTGATGGGTCACTCAGGTGACCACACCTGAGGGGAGAAATCATATATTGTCCAAAAATTAACAGTGGAATAAAGTACTAAATTTAAAAAATATATATATTTATCATATTTAAAAGTGTGAGAACATCATAATGGTGTAATAGTAAATTGCTTAAATTTTACTTCTATAACTTGTCTTAAAATAGTTCCTGAAGTATTTGGGGTGAAATTTGTTGCCTGGACTTGCCTTAGAATTCTTCCACAAGAAATAAATTGGAGAGAAGCAATGATGGAAAGCTATGCTACATGTTTGATGGTGAAGATAACACAGTTTGCTATATTTTTCTTCTTTTCTCTATGTTTAGAATTTTAATAATGGCATATTAAACATAAAACCTATCATGAAAAGCTAAATAAGAGAAATATTCTAATTAGTGTTCTCTGCATTCTATTGCTACACTAGTTATTGCTCAAAGTGCTCCTACTAACTCAGAGTTCATTTCCAATTAATGAACTTATTTATTCCAAAAATCTACACCTACAGTTATTTCTTAGAAAACAGTAAACCTTCTGGTCTGATTTTTTACTAATGAAATGTACCTGCTTCCTCTGTAAGAGCGCAGCAAGACACACAATTTTCTTTATTTTGTGTTCCCAGTAAATACTGGAAACTTACAAATTCTAATTCATTGACTGAGTTCCTTCACTTTATTAATACAGGTACATGTATGGAAAGACATATTTCTTCCCTTCTGGAGAAATACAACACAAATATAAAACATGCTGCGTAAGAATACAAGAGAATGTCCAGTCTTCAAAAGTCTCAATTTGTTTTATTTTATTTGGTAAAAAAGTTATATCATATATATATATATATATGTATGTATATGATGTTTTCTTTGATTCCTTTGAAGTTGGATTGCATTTGAAAAACAACCTTTGGCAAAAAGTGTAAATTTCAGTCATCTTAAAAATATTAGAATGTAATTATAGTTATATATATATATGTATGTGTGTGTATGTATGTATATAGCTATATATAAAATACCTTGAGATGTTACATACTATATTCTCAATGACTTCGATAAAATCATTGTTTACTTTCTTTTAACTTTTCCTCATTTTCCTGAAAATATGGCCCAGTGATATTAAACAAAGTTGATATACTCCCACTCCAACAACTTGCCCACCTAGAAAAGGTGAGGGGCCTTGGTATGCCGCTGTTTAGAGGATACAATTGTATAACAGAAAGTTGTCATGTCAGAAATATTCTGCATATAGAAACAGTGATTCTGTAGAGAACTGGTCCAGAGTTTCTTGCTGTACTTGGATCTAATAAACTATTTAGCACCAATCTAAAATTTCTCATTTAACTGCATCTGGCTTTTCTGCTTTGCCTCCTACCAACAGTAATATTCAATGATTTTAAAATATAAGCCTAGTAAAGAGGCTGATGTGCAAACACACACACAAACACACATGCAAGGGAGTTCTGGTAAAAGAAAATTTCCCAGATTCTCTCAGGGACACACAAATCTTGATTAGAATGCACCTAGAGAGGACAGGGCTAACCTATAATGACAGGAAAAGAATTTCCCCAACAGTTATCATCAATTTTCTCCCTTGCAGAGTTGAAACAAGGGGGGATTAGGTAGGGATAAGAAGACCAAAAGCCCTTATTTAATACACTCCAAAGTCAAATCAAAGCATCATGGGAATTTTTGGCAAGCTTAGGAACATTCAGGTCAGTTATTCATTAAGTTGAATACAGACTCTAACAGCTTCCAAAGATATATTTGAGTATGTCTAAAATTAACTTCTATCACAGTAACTAAGTATAAGTTTCAAATTCAGGGCTACTTGTACATCTGCCATCATCTAGTTTAGCACAATAAAATCTAAAATTCACTTCACAACTGCCATTTCTTGAGCTGCCTGCTTATGAACTTATTAAAAACTGTACCACATTCACATATCTTAGCAAAGTATCTCTTGGGCAAGTGCTTCTGGGAAAAGAACAGGAACTAAGGGTCAGCGTCTCATCTTTTTCCTGCTGAGTCCATCCTAGCACAAAGCTTCCTTTTGAAGACAATGGGGGCTTTGTACTTGGATCTGCTCTGCAGGGAAACGGAGCCAGAGAACTGAAGTCAATAGATGCTGTGTGTAGTTGCGACTGCTGGCTGCCCTCCATAACTGGTGTCACATTTGAATGGAATCTGCAAGCCCCTTGTTCTTTCAGGTGATTCTCAAAAGTATCCTGTGTTCATTCTCTGTGGCTTACCCACCTTTCCTCTCCCTAGATGAAAAATGTCCAGCTCAGAACTGGAAATACGAAAACTAGTATCAGGGGACTGAAAGCTCAAGTTGATAAAAGATTCACCATGCCTGGAGGGAGATTTGGGTTTGTCACAGAGTATAGGGTGGTAGTTATAATTATTGTTGTTATTAATCCCATAAAAGTTGGTTTTCCTTTCAATGGACTGAGATATTTTAGAAGGGATTATTATGACTTAATATTTTACTTCCATTCTGGGGACCTTTTGCCTCTTAAACTTTTGGCCCTTAAGCCAAGTTTTCAAGCAAGAACTATAAAAAAATGACTAAATCTATAGCTATTCTTCTTTCATAGTAGTTGCTAAAAAGTATTTCTATTTCTAAATACCTACTATTTTTGTTAAGTACTTTGTAAGGAGTTTACATTTATTATAAGGGCATAGGAATGATCTGAGACACAGAGAGATCAAGCAATTTGCCAAAAAATTATGTATATGCTGAATTTAAACCCAAGGAATTTGTCTTTAGCTTTAATGCTCTTAATTACCACATCCTGCAACTGATATAGCTAATACAGCATTTGTACACTTCTTAGATTTTGATTCATGTAATGAATTTTGTTAATGTAATGCATTTACTTTATATAAGATCTGTAAGCTTAAAAGGCATTTGAGATGCCTTAAAAACTAGTTTTCTTGAAAGCATTCATTCATTCCCCAAATTTATTTCAACTACTATGTCCCAGGTCAGGTGTAAGTCACTGAAACCAAATCGTCCTAACTCCCAGAATGGCTATTTGGCAAATAGCTTCAAACACTGAACACTTTCATGCTATTCTCAATCCTGTAAGAGACTATTATTGATAAATTAAAACAAATGGCTGACATGGGGTATCTACTTAATTCTTCTTAGAGTATAAAGCTTTCCTCAGTGGTCCAAGCAGGGTAGTGCTGCCAGAAGGTTCCTAGAGTAAATAGTATTCAGTGTGGATATTTTGCTGAAAGAAATCAATCAGGATTTTGGGCCAAGATCACTCACAAACAGCAGCAGAGGATGATGCTGGGTTACAGGCTATGGGCTCAGTGCTGTTCATAAGGCGGAAACCAGATTAGTGATGGAGCAAGAGAAGGTTATAAGAGAACAGACCTGTTCAGAGAAATTGACTCAGGAATATAATCATGTAATGATCAGAATCTTAATATTGCTCATGGATTTAGTAAACCAAAATCCCATATCACTTAGCCATATCTTTCCACATTTCCAAAGCAAAAAAACCTCTAATACAACCAAACATGTAGGCTCGAGACTATTAAGAAATGGATCTGACTGCTGACTCTAAAATTAAATAGCAATAGGAAATATACTTAACTAACCTCTTTGAGCTTCAGTTTTGTCTTCTGTATAAAGAAACAGCAGTGATATTTGCCTCACTGAGCTAAAATCATAGTAAGTATAAGACTAAAATCATAGTAAGTATAATGGACTTAGCCTAGTGCCTGACAAGGCAACTGATACTTTATTGCTATTATTATTTGAAGCACCTGGTTAGGGATAATAATTGAAGAGTAGAAAGGAAGGAATATAAAGATCACTTTTCCAGAAAAAAAATGACCTTTAGAATCACTGGGGAGTAGGAGAGAGAGAGCGAGAGAGAGAGAGAGAGAGAGAGAGAGAGAGAGAGAGTATGTATGTGCATGTGTGTGTATGATTATACACATATTATCAAGTAAATTTTGGCAATTAAACTATTGCATTAATCAAATTCTGAATAATTAACTATTGTGTACATAGTGCTTTAGGGATATCTCAGGTTAAATAGTTGCTATCCTCTTGGAGTTGCTATTTGATTAATGAAGCAGAGATCTTTAAAGCTTTAATATTTATAAACTTTTGAAAATCACATAATAGGGGTGTAAATTCTAACTACACATAGGATAAGAATTTAAAATGGTGTCCTGGAGGAGGTGAGAGATAGAGAAAGTTATCTTCAGTATGGATAAAGAGAAAGCTGAATCTTAAGGATTTATGAACTTTTCCTTCCATATGGACAGGACCCACATATCCATTGTCTGTTAAGCATCACCTGGTGCTTAAGAACATGATTTTTGAGTGTGTTTGGATTGGAAACCCGGGTTATTAATAGCTACCTATGAGACAGTGACCTGTTTCTTTAATGTTTCTGAAATTTTCTCTAATATAAAACAGAGAAGATATTATTAGATACTACATCTTCCTATGAAGATTAAATTATTTATTTAAAAATACTTAAAGCAGAACCCAAAGTTCATAATGAGAGCTCATAAACTCGTATTTATATCAGTGATTATGAAAAAGAAAACAGGATACTAATCTCACAAGTGTCATAATCTCACATGATAGTGATTTTATTAGAGTGAATTCAATTGTAAATTCACTCTCAAATGTGGGAATAAAATGAAACAGGCCCTACCTGCTATAGTGGATCAGTCACCGGCCAGGTACTAGACACTTTGCACTTTGGCATATTTCCTTTCCATCACACAGCCATCTGCCTAGGAAGTCACCTCAGTGAGAGGCAGTTCTTTTTGTATTTGCAGGATTTTTTTCCAATAAAGTTGTCCTTATGAAAAGTGTTTACCTTTAGGATTTCTTCATCTGTTTTTCACCATCTATTTAAATATTTATTTTATTTTGCTCTTTAATAACTATATTAGTTTCCCAGGGCTGTCATAACAACTATAAACTGAGTGGCTGTAGGGTAAGGTAAAAAGTATCAGGCTTTTCTGCTCTCCTGCCATTAGGATAGATGATGGAACCCCGCAGTCATGAATGCATGCCTGATGGCAGGCACCTGGAATAGGGTGTGGGCATATGTAGATGGGATTCACCTGGGCTAAGATGGGGCTTTTAAGGGCGACATCATGGGAACGCCAGCAGAAGAGAAGCAGCAGAAGCAGAACCACCAGAGAATACTGGAGAGCCCAGAGTGAAGACTTGCTGGGGTCTGGGAGGCATGCCAGCTCCCTGGCCCCCCAGTACCCCTGCCTGCTGTGTACCTGGTAAATCCCAATAAAAGCCTGCAAAAGCCACTGAGGGCTCCAGAACTCTCTCCTCCTTTACCCCCTCCATATAGAATCAGAAAACCTGCCCTGTGTCCCTTCCTACCCACTACAGTGGCTGAAAACTACAGAAACTTATTGTCTTACTGTCCTGGTGAGTAGAAGTCCAAAGTATTTAGAAGTCCTGGAAGAGGCTTTTCAGAAGTATTGTGGGTGGGTGGCTGGATGGATGGACGGACAGGTGGGTAGATGGGTGGGTTGGTGGGTGAGTGGATGGGTAGATGGATGGATGGATGGATGGATGGATGGATGGCATCCAGTGAAGGTTTCTGACACCACCTCCTGCCCCCTACTCCCACTACCCTCTTCCCCACCAGGTTTTGTTCTTCTTATTCAAAGGGATCTTGGTGTCTCATTACACTTTCAGAAAATAAAAAGAGAAAGTACTAAGAAACACTCAAAGTCAAGACAATAGTCATGTCTCTGTCACCCTGAAAATGTGTTTTGGTTTTGTGTGAGGCAGCAATGATGAAAACATCATGATGATCATCATGGGCTGGGACAAAGACTGATGGTCAAGTCACAAGACAAAGATGAGAGGTGTGGAGAATGCAAGACTTCAACCAGGAACATCCCTAGAGGTCAAACGATTTGAAAGCTGTCCATGTGGGCCTTCCCTGGGAAGTCTTTTCTGAGGCTTCTGGGTCAAGATGGAAGAAAGAGGCAGAGAGGGAGGAAGAAAGGGCTAAAGTGTTGTTAAAAAGAAATAGAAGGAAAAGAATGGCACCCAATTCTTCATAAATGCCTTGTGTAGACAGTCTTATAGGCTTAGGCTTAATATATGGGAAATCATAGTTACAAGAATTGTGCTTTAACATATATTTTTAAAATATCACAGCGATCTGGAAAAGGCAGAACTTCAAATCTTCAAATGAATTTAGTGGCTATTCTAATCAGATCAGGAAGAGGGGATATTGTTCCAACTCCTCGTATGTTTGTTTTTTTGGACCAGCAAATTACCGTGTTCAGTGTCTGGGTCTCTCGCCCCTATATTGAATTTACTCCCAGGCATACCTGTGCATGTGAGACAAGTTTCGGTTCCTTTGGCGTGATCTGGGTGAGTAACTCACTCACTGCAGGACAATCTCATCTCTGGCATGAGGCAACCAGAAGCTTCTTCATTTATCCCTATATGTCTCAAAGCTCTTCCATACCACTGCTTGTTTGCCAACACAGACTCCCCTTCCTGGGTGTGTCAGCAATGGAAATGCACACTGTTTTAACTATAGAGTCTATTTTTTGTCACTGTTTTCTCTCTCTCATGCCTTCTGGGTGAACTGTCCATTCCCAAGGTGTTTCGCTGACACAACTCTCTGCTGCTAAACCCCACAGTCCCTCTGTTACTGAATGTGATCTCAGTAGGTTTCATGTTTCCTGTCACACTTAATGAAAGGTGGAGTTAAGGAGTGAGAAGAAGCTAGAGAGGAAGTTGAAAAGTCTCAGAGAAGGAGATTTGGAGGAGAAACAGAGACACATGTGAAGAAGAGCCAACAGTTTCTCATCTTTGGATATGCAGCAGGGGCTTGGGGGGCATGGAAGAAAATAAATGGGGGGGGCTGCCAATTTCAGCCTTTAACTTGATTTGTACTTTGATTTTGCTTTTTCATTCCCAGACTTGCCTGGCCCCTTCTGCACCTTTCTTATGGTCCCCTCCACTTCTGCCCCCAAAAGGTGCCTTAGACTTGTGGCAGTAATTCAGGTCTCAGTGACACTGCTTTGGGCCAACCCTGTTTGGCTGGGCATTCATCCATGAAGGGCTGGGTAACTTTAGGTGTTTTATTGGGAGTTACATCCTTTCTTCTCTGTCTCTGTGCACACTAATTTTATTAAGTTCTTTCATGCTTAGAGGATGCTTTCTCTTATGTGGCAGATGGCAGAAGCTCTTTAGAGTGTGCAGGTTTGGGAGTCCCAGGGAACCCCTCAGTTTGTCCATGTGTCCACAATTGGATAGGTAACCTGGGAGGCCTGACTGGGATGCCTCAGACAGGACAGAGGGGATAGTGGCCCAACTGTCTATACTCTAATCTGGGTCCTTTTCAGGGAGGAGGGGAGTTTGAAAGAATGAGGCTCAGAGATGAGGTCAGTTGGGGTGACACTATCTGTCAGATTGGCTCCTAGGTGAAGGGTGTTTATCTCTCTGTCCTTGAGTACTGGGTGGGTGGGAGTCTTCCCACACAACACTACAGTGTGGGGCTTGGCCTGCTGTAGCTTTCAGCTGAGGACTTCTTGCTTTTTCCGATAGTGACCTATGACTGAACTGAACTTCCATTTTCAATTTTTGGGGAGGAAGCTGTCTTAATTTATTTTTCAGGTCTTAATTTTTTTTAAAGATTTATTTATTTATGCATACAAGAGTTGGGGTACAGGCCAGAGGTGTAGGGGTGGGTCAGAGGGTTCACCAGAGACAGAACTGGGAACAGAACAGGCAGACTGAGTGAAGTACACTGCTGAGGGGAGCAGCAGGCGAGACAGGAAAGGTCTGCTGTGCCATGTGGGCTATTCCCTGGCCATCCGGGGATCAAACTTGTGCTGCAGAGGTTGCAGATTGCTTCATAGTGTTGTATTTAACCCCTTGCACCACCAGGGAGGCCCCAGATCTTTATTTTTTTCCTTTATAGAAGCCACCTTGCTGTACAGCATGGTACACTATTCAGGGGAAGAGGTACCCACCTCCTCAGGTGGATTCCACTACCCTGTCCTGCACCTAGCCCTTTCAGTCTACCTGGCAGACTCTACCATGTGATGGATTAGAGATACTCTGAATAGCTTCCATGGAGACTACCCCTACTGATACTTGTCTAATCCTTGGCTCCTGGAAAGACAACAATGTCTGTATTGCTTCTAGTTTGGGTCTGTGGCGAATACAGATTCTGAGCTCATACAGGTACACAAATTTTTCTGGAACGTCAAGTTGTGTTGGTTGGTGGTCTGTGAAGGGGTAATCTGGGGAGGGGAAGCATTTGTGAGTGTGACTGTGTGTGTGGGTGTGTGCATGGGTGCACTTATACATAAGGGGGGTGTGTTCCACAGTGACCTTGCTTGCCTTGGAGCTTGATGCCTCACTCCATGAAATCTTGTAAGACTGAATAACTGGTGGCTGAAACAGATCAAGTCATGGCCCTAGGCCCTACTCTAAATCCCATTGTAAGTCTAAACTACCCAAGGCCCTGGGGGGCCCAGCTAAACAAAACAAATGCACTGGTATCAGAGGGAGATTCTGAGGGCTTCCAGGTTTCCTTCCAGGGGATGGGCTCTCTTGTTTATGTACAAATGTGTTTATGACAAGTTACAAGAGACAACCCTGATCAGACAAGATTATTACTGAGCTGCACTAAAACAGCTCATATGATCTATTTGATATATGTGCTGAATGTCAGTTCTGTGTTTCTCTAGATGCTTTCCTTTCACCACAGCATTCAAGGTTCTCCTCAGGGAAAACAAAATAAATATAGGAAAGTTCTCTTTGGGTAGATGAAACCATATCCTAAAGGCATGATTCTTAGCCTGACAGTTAGCATGAGGTCATTCAATTCCTCCAAAAATCACCCCCAGCCCTGACAGGAGAAACTATTAACCCCAGTGCACAAGTATGTTTGTGCGTGGGTGGGTTTGAGTGAGTGTGTTTGTAAAGTGTATACAAGCACACACTCCCTTTAGTTTTGGCAACCTCAGTTTTGCTCAGCATGCCTTGATGTTTCATGAGATTGGTTCAACACAAGGACCATGTCCATGGATCCTGAGGCCTCCGTACTTCCTGTGTCCTTGTGTCTCATGTATGCATGAAATCTGTAAGGATATAGACAATGCAGAGGGGCAGTTTTCCTTTTGACTCAAACAAGCTCCAACAGGCTTGAACTAGTTACAACCAGATCCAACCAGCCAGAACTGGATCCAAACAACAAGATCCAGCTCAAACTAGCTTGAACTAAATTCAACCATCTCAAACTGGTTCCAACCAGAGATCCAACCAGCTCTAAGAGACCTGAAGTGACCAAAACCAGCTCCAACTAGTCAAAAGCTCCAAATGACTGGAAATGGATCCAAACAGCCCAGACTGGCTTCAACTGGTTCAAACAAGCTCAAATCAGTTCCAATTGGTTCAAACCAATTCCATCCATATTGAAAATGCCAGGACCTGCTCCTGGCTTGAAACAGATCCCCCCAGATCAAACTGGTTGAACCAGAGCTAACAGTCCAAAACTGATTCCAATAGGCTGGAAATATTTCAAACCAGCTCAAACTGGATCAAAACATATCCAACTGGTTTCAGGACACGCACTTTGGAGATACACTAATCAGCCTTGTACACTATCTTGAAATTTGAAACATCTCAAGTGTCTGGCCTCTATGACTTAATATGCTCAATTTTATTTAAGGAAAATGCTAAATGAATAAAATAACTTATACTTCAAGATAATCAAGGCATATTTTAAGTTTCTTTACTGTAGCTAGTAATTATCTTATAAACATGCCAACAGTATAGGAGTGGGCTCCTAAATCAAAAAAATTAACTGACATTGTTAGCCAATAAGACATTCGTAGATGCTCTCATAAATTACAGATAACTACATTAGAAATTCAAGTTATATGTATTTGCAGTTGACTATGTTAAAATTAATTTCAAGATTGTGTTACTTCAACTTTACTCAATAAACTGAGGAAATGGATCAAATAATGGTTAATTTGTGTCAACAAATCTATGTTTTTCTTTCAACAACTTTGGAATTAATATAATGCTAATTGCAGATTATAAAAAATAATCTGGAAATTACTAACTACCATTCTGAATTATATTGGCAATTTTTTTTTTTTTACTATTGTATGTTTCTTTCAAGTTTCAATTTTCAGATCTTGAAGATCTTATTTTTGTGAAACCTTAAAAATATCTGGGCTTAAATATTATTTATTGTGTCTGTCTTTATAAAATGCATAGAATTGTTTTAATCTCTAATAACTATTAACTACAATTCAATTAAAGTTTTTGTGCTTTCATTTTATTCACGCTTAAAGTGGTCAAGTAAAAGCTCTGAGTAAAGTTTTTGTGCTTTGATTTTATTCATGCTTAAAGTGGTCAAGTAAAAGCTCTGAGTTACTTTATTTTAGCTACATATATCATCTTTTAACCTTATCCCACACCATGAAAATGGTGAATTTCTGATTGAGATGAGTCACAAAATTTCCCCAAAGACTCTAAGAAAAGCAGGTAAAAATTTTGGGAAAAAGATAAGGGGACAGAAATAGCCTCTCTTTTGTGTCATTTTTCAAAACACATCACTTTTCTGTGATATCAGAGTGTGATAAAACCCTGAAATATTTCAAAATTCCAGTTTATATTGCAGGCTATAAAATGGTTGAAGTATCTAAAACAGATTTTGATGTCACCAAAAAAAAAAAAATAAATAAAAAAGGAAACACAAATTGAATTAAACACACATTTCTGAGCTATTGTTTTGACTAAATAATTACAAACTGATCTTAAAGATATAAAACCTTTTGCCTCAAGGATAGTTTTTGCCATAAAAACTCCAAACTAGATATTTATAATGGAAATGCCTGATTAGCAATAACTACTGCACCACAAATTCAAAGCACTAATAAATCATAGGCAGGTCTTCATTCACCAGCAATAGACCTGTCTTCTAAGATTATCGACCCTCTGTGTTGAAGCAGGTAGTCAAATCATTCAAGTACTTTGAGACTTAAATATCTTGGAAAAGAAAAAGTTCATATTTTTTATACATAAATAGAAGGCAAATGCATCTCTTTAATCTGTGAAGCAGAAAACTCAGGCAGTAGATATCTAATGAAAATGAAGCTTCAAAGAGAAAGGGTTTTGAAAGGTTATTTGCTGGAAAAAATATTTTTGAAATAACTTGGGTGGTTGTATTAAATTTGACAATCAAAGGGCAAATATGGACACTGAATTTGAGACTAAAGTGAATCTGTAATCATTAGAGATATATTTCTAATCTTATTGTCAGTAAATTCTAGTATTACTATCTTTGGTGATTATATATTATATATATTATACGTATTATATATACATATGTATACACACACAAAGTTGATAATTTCTAATCTTTCCGCTCATAAACTTACCAATAAGCAATTTTCTTTCTCCTTCTCTCTTTCTGTATGTTTAGCATCTGTTTTCATCTACATATAGATGAAATCAAACTTAAATGGAATTACATATTTTCTATAATTAAAAAAAATACACACTCATATATATATATATATATATAAATATGTTGGAGATATTTGTTAGCTTAAATGACTATGTAAGTATAAATTGTTTAACTTCAATCTTTATAAAGGTATATATTTCATAATAGGGATATGCCACATTTTATTTAAACATTCACCTCTTGATTAATGTTTATATGATTTTCTATATTACACATTACATTGCAAACACTGCTATAGGTGAACACCTTATATGGACATTTTTGTTCACCCATGAAAGCATTTCCATAGCATACATTTTTAAAGATATATTTCAGAAACAAAGTTTGTACATTTTACTTTTCAAATTTTTTATGGAAGTAACATTTGCATTTTGACAGTTTTTAAGTTTCAAGTGGGAATTCTAAATCAGCATCTGCATATAGTCTATTAAGTTCACCACTAAAAGTTTAATTCTATCTGATTGTAATCAGCTAAGTTATCAATTTACAAATTATCCTATACTGTCTAAAATAATTTATAACAAGGCCAAAATTTTCACAAACAATAGCAAAGAATAAAACCTGTGCTTACTTGTTTTCATTCACCTCTTATCTATGTCTTTTCCTGGCTTTACAACTGAAGACACATCTTGACTGGGAATTAACAAACTAGGGAATTAAGAAATCAGAAATTTCTCATTGCAGGGGGAGTTTTGTTATCAACGTTTGTGCTTTTTTTAATAAATGCAGAGGATCTAAGACAAATGTATTAAAACCCACCATTACTCTGAAAATCTTGCTGCTTTGTTTAGCAAGAGTCTAGAAGCACTAAAATTGGAACTGGATTGCATTTAAGAGCAAACAAATTATAGCATTTCCTCAAGTGAAATTCGCCCACAATGTTATGTTACTGACTCGAGTGGTTTAAACTGCTTCCAACTCTTAGCTGAATTTGTCAAAAATATTTCCTAATCCTGCCTTTCTATGTAACCTTTATATTTGAGATATATCTATATTTTTGTTTACTTACTCAAAACTCATTATTTGTAATTCATTTTTAAAGCCATATAACAAAATATATTTAGGCTAATGTAGTTAAACCACCATCTATATTAAAGTTTGTGATTTTTTTTAGAAGCTGATATTACTAATTATAAGCATTACGATGGAACAAAAAAGATTTGTATTTTAATTCTAATAGTGTCATTCATTACCCACAACTCCTTAATAAGTCACTTAAATCTTCTGCCTTTTGTATAAATGCAATTGGTTAGAGCTGATACTATTCAAAGTGCTTCTAGGTCCAAGAAGAGTCATGCTAATGGTTAGATATATGAGTTTTACTTACTACAACAATAAACTTCATCAAACTTTGTAAAATCAATAACTGATTACTGGGGACCATTTGATTTTTCTTAAAAACGAAAGCTTATCATCAAGTAAAAAGCAGGGAGTTTTGAGTCCCTGACAATTAGTTTAGGACACACTAATCTGCCACTTAGCGTGTCCATTAATCTAGCTAGTTTACACATAGTTTCTATCTGAAACATCATGGTAATAATAATAATACCTGTCTTATAGAGATGTTGGGGGTATATAGTGAGTGTGTTAGTGAAATACAGCATCCAATACATCAGGTACTCATGAAGCTATTTATTAGAACTGTAGTTGTGATTAATCTGTACGACATCAGAAAGTATTTAATTTTTTTACCATTCCCTGTACTAACAGCCTAATTTAACAAAGGTAGTAAGAATGATGATATGTTTTGATGCCCCCCTTCTTTCAGCAAAGCAAGGCATTCTATGAGTGAATCATATTTTTAAAGCCCAGATTTCCAAACTACAGAATGAACACTGCCAATACTTAGTACATCCTCAGGACAGGACAGAAAATTATCAAAGAGGGAGAAATGCACTAAACCAAATCCTGCACAGCAATATATCTATCTCAATTCTGTCTGAGTGAACCTGAATTTTTCACCCAAGTCAAAAAGGGAACTTCAATAAACAGACTGGTGGTGGCCTTATCCTAGAGGTAGTGACATTTACTCAAGGATTGCTTACTCCAATGTGTTGGGATCTGTAACAAATAAGTGAATTGAAACATTCTTAGATTTGTCAAGAAATCTCAGTTTGAAGGGTTGACAAATTACAACTTTGTCATATAACTTGAAAATATGGGTTTTTAAAAATGTTTTGAAATTTTAAAACTTAGTGTTAGAAGGAATTTAGGAATTCTCAAAGCTTCCTTGCAACTGTCCATACATCCTATCAGAATCATAAAATACAGCTGGTGGATTGAGTTTGATTCTGTTATACTTCTCATCAGAACTATACATTTATTTATTCCTAAAACCCTCTATGAAGGTACTTTCTTGAGAATACTACTGAAATAACTAATACTGGTATGTGTCATAGCTTTTTAAATCTTCTTATAAAATCTGAAAGAAAAGCCAAATTAAGGCTTATTTAGGAAAAAATATAAATTGGCATAATAACATGCAATCAGTGTTAATTTTCCACTAGGGCTTTTCAAATAGATGAATTAGATAAATATGGTTTTTAGCATAAACTTTATTTTTCTCTTGAAATTTTGCTAGTAACTATTTGGTGCACTGGACTCAGACTTCATTAACAAGGTTGATCCCACTTCTTTATCTTAGTCTATCAAGCTACTCCCAAACCCTATAGTAGAGCAAGAATTCATTTTTTGAGCACAAAATTAGGGAATTGGGGGAGAAACATCATTTAGGACCATACAAAAAGAGTCATTAAATATTTGCATAATACTCTCCAAAGAGCTAAACTCAGAAATTTATGTAAAGGGAATAATAAAATAAATTATCCCACTAAAAAACTGTGAACAAATCTATTCACCTTTGTATTTATTTACAATCAAGTAAACCTAGATTGTCTAAATATCAATATATCAAAAGTTCTATAAAGTTTATAAAATTTTAATCTACTCAATGGACTGTTTTGAAAGTATACATCTCTTAATCTAATATGAAAACATTTAATGCTATATGACAATAAGTTAAATGAAAAAGATATATATATATTGAATGATTCCCTCCATATGATGAAAGGTAGTATACGTGGTCAAAGTCTTTATTTTTGTTTCTGTGAAACATTACAGGTAACATTACTTAGATTAACAAAATAATTCTTTATTTTTATAATTATCTATATATAAGAGCTCTAAAATTAGAAAACTTTTCTCCAAGAGATTTACAAGAGCATATTTCTTCTAAAGCAAAACAAACAAAACTTTTGAATATTCCCTTCTATTGGTTCCTCACTACACTATGCATGTTGTTACATGTGGGACATTCTATTCTCTAATTAAATTTCAGTCATTCCTATTCACTTGAAATCAGCATTGGCTGGTCGTCTCCTTCTTCTACCAAAACCCATTTATATCTCAAACATTCCTGGTTCAGTCATTCCTATTCACTTGAAATCAGCATTGGCTGGTCGTCTCCTTCTTCTACCAACACCCATTTATATCTCAAACATTCCTGGTATGTGACTCGCCCCAGGTATCCAGAATGATGCTATGTGTGATTGCTTCCTTTGTCTGATTCGTCATTTCCAGTACTTTAGCCCTCTACCTTGTATTTTCTAGGTTTTTGATTAGGCATTTTTTATTTATTGCTAAGAAAATGTTAATTTTGACTAGAGCCTGTTAGCCTAGATTAGATTTTAGTAATCAGAACTCTGTTTTATAATCTCCATTTGGTTTGTGGCACATGTATCATACGTCTGTTTGTAAAACCTGGAGCTCAGTGTAAGAATAAGAAAGTAGAGCAGAATAACAATACCTATATATTTCAACATTTACATCAAGCAGATAGGCTTCATGACAACATGGAAAGTCACTCACATCTAAATTTTCTAACTCTTTTAGAGTATGAACCTGGAATGTCACAGAACAGGGAGAGGCGGTGCTTAGTCTCTCTGCCTCTATCTGGCACAACCAAAGCTCTGTTATTATCCCCCTCCCCCATATGTACCCATCACCCCTAAATGTCTCCATTTTATGGATCTTGGATTTTTCTACATTTGCAGTGCAAACTGTTCTGCAAAAGATGAACTCACAGACATTGGTAGGGAATTCTAAGCCCAGACTGGAAAGCCACAGTCAGATTAGAAAAACAGACATGCATTACAGTTCTGTGGCTCTCTGGACTCCTTGTGTGTATGTGAAAATAACCAAAGAAAAAACAATGGAGGGCCAAAGTCAAGTCCTTGATAGCAAGAGTTCCTTCTGCAGATGGTACTAAGTATGCGTCCTATTTTTAAAATAAAGGCAAGAAAAGACATCTAGAGTTGAAGCAAATTTCATAATTAATATATTAAGAAATTATGGATGTACTTTTTCTCATTAAATTATCTGAAAAGTCTGTGTTAGCACCACAGGGTTCAGCTGTATTCTGATTATCAGTCAACTAATCTGTGCTTGTTCCTGCTCCATTCCCTGAATATGCTATAAGTTTTCAGTTATGTGATCAGGGTTGGTAGGAACAGATGTATAGATAGGGTCTTCTATCCTGTAAGTGAGTTTCAAAAGATTCATCCTATTATAAATCTTTTGGAGGGAATAACAAGATTTAGGGCATACCCCCAAAAACTTCCAAGCCACAATTTAATAATTAATAATGGCCAGAGGGATTCCATGAACTACAACTATTAAAACACTTTTGATTGTTTTATATTCATGATACTATAAGGATGCTGATTTAAAATAGTCAGAAATGTGGTTCAAAAAGAACAATATATAAATTAAATTTGAAGGGAAATTAAAATCATATTCATGTTTAATCACTTATATTCCATCTTAGGGAAAAAAGTCATAGATTCTTGTATATATAAGTGGTAGGACTATGGCCTACCATGTCTTATGCTGAAAAACATGATTTGGGTTATTTGTTGTCATTCCATAATCAACAGGCATTTTGTTTGTTTATACTTAAATTTCTGAGTGGGCTCACTTGTAAAAAGTTTTGATGACATTTGTTGTAAAGAATAGGAATAACAGGGAAGCTAGATTTATCCCAAGCAACTAAAATAACAATGGTCTAGGGAAAATTTTTTAAAATGAAGGCAGCTTGAATTTACAAACTCATGTAAATATTCATATTTTGTGTGTGTGTATGTTAAGTCTTACACTATTGTTTTTTTGTTTCTTTGTTTGTTTGTTTGTTTCAAATAAGTGTATATTTACACATATCTTAGTCTGAGAACCAGGACAGGAGGTGGCCTGATAAGTTTCCCAATGGCCTGATAATCTTTTTCTAATATAAAGACTGAGACACAGAAAACAGGAAACATATGGTACAAGGGGGTTAAGCACAGCGCTGTGAAGCTGTCTGCAGCCTCTGTGGCACGAGTTTGATTCCTGTCTGGCTCAGGAGCTACCCACATGGCACAACAGACCTCTCCAATCTTGTCCATTGCTTCCCTCAGCAGTGTATTTCAGGTAGTCTGCCTGTTCTATTCCCCGCTCTGTCTCCAGTGAATCCTCTCAGCCCCCACACTTCTGGCCTATACTCCAATTCTTATATGCATAAATATTTTTTTAAAAAAACAGGAAAAATGCTTCCATTGCATCTATAGTTGGCTGTTACTTGACCAAGAGGTATTCTATTTATCCACTAGCTTTGCTATAATTAATTGTGGGTAATAGGTTTTCTATAAGGTTTTTATTTTATTAATTAATTATTTTTTTTCTTCTTTAGTTTTGCACAATGTATGCATTTTTATCTTAGTTATAGTCCCCATACAAATCCCACCCACCTTGTTTTGATCCTATTCCCTCCTCCCCCCTCCCCTGTAGTGTGTCTCTGGTTTATAGTTGCTTGTTGATTTTGATTTTTACTTTATTATAATTAGTCTTTTTCCTGGTCCCTTATTTAGGTTTTCTAAATCCCTGCTATGAATGAGACCCAAGTGCCCAAAAACATATGACTGGATCAAGAATATGTGGAACATATACACAATGGAATATTATTCAGCAATCAAAAAGATAAATTCATGCAATTTGCAGCAACGTAGATGGAGCTGGAAGAGATCATGCTCAGTGAAATAAGCCAGAAAGAAAGAGGAAAAAAAAAAAAAACAAAAACAGATGACTTTCTATAAGGTTTTTAGTTCACTGACAGTCTCATTATTCATGCTTCCTGTGTGAGTCAAGGACCAAAAAATGAGCTGTAAGAAACAGGAAATGAACTGTCCATCTTAAGAATGAAAGGAGTTTAATAAATATCAAAACTCATGGGATCAGAGTGTGGACAAGCTACTTAGAAAATGAGTAGGAACTAAGGCCATTCTAAGGCAGAACAAATTTCAGGAAGTATAACAGCTTCCTAATGTTCTTAGATACGAACACTGATGAGAATGATACAGTGCAAGGCATCTTTTTGCACCCACATACTCACAGAAATCAAATCCTCAGTCCTCAAATTACTCATCATATTAACAAAATTTCAGATAACAAAATCTCAGGTTAGGTATTTGAATTTTGGCCATGTGCTGTTCATTATTTCCTCACAAGGAGTTACACTGCTATGTTCCTTCAAGTACTGCACATAGCAAAATGTCCTCAATTTAAGGACAGTTAAATACTAGGTAGATTAAAATGATAAAATCATTTTGTTACTCATTTGCTCATATCACTCATTTAGGTCTAGTTATCTCATATATATTACCTTTTCCCAATCACTTCACCTTCAAACTCAGATTTATAGATCCAATTCCCTGCAAGACATCTTTAGCTAGTTTGTCATATATTCAGTGACTATTTTTGAGATTCAGCTAAGATCTAAGTGCTCACACTTTATCCTCAGCATCTTCAAAACAAAGCTAATCCCTTTTGTGCTCTTGATACTTATTTTTTGCACTTCATTTCTTAGTTATAGGAACAAAATCCATTTGAAATTCCTCCTGGAAATACTCCTCTCTCTTCTCCAGTCTATTACCAAATCATTCTAATTTTACCCTCTGAATAGTTCAGGGACATGTAACTTACTCTTTGTTTCTCCTACATAATTGCCTATTACCCAATTATACCATGCAGTGCAATTCAACACATTTTTGTCCTCGTGATTTCAGTTTTATTTTACTTTAATTTCTGCAATTTAGGTCATATTCCTATGCTTTAGCAAATCTAGTAGAATACCGTCAGTCAAAAGATTGAATTTTACATTATGCTTGTTAAGTGTTATTTAAAATATAGTTGAGGGGCCTCCCTGTTGGCACAGGCAGTTGAGTGCCGCACTGTGAAGCTGTCTACAGCTTCTGCAGCGCGGGTTCGATCCCGCCGGCCAGTGAGAATACCACATGGCACACAGACCTCTCCTGTCTCGCCTGCTGCTCCCCTCAGCAGTGTATTTCATCAGTCTGCCTGTTCTGTTCTCCGCTCTGTCTCTGGTGAATACTCTCACCCTCCAGCGCTTCTGGCCTGTACCCCGGTTCTTGTATAAAAATAAACAAATCTTTAAAAAAAAATAAAATATAGTTGAAAAGTGAAGACTAATGAAAAATTGAAACTGACCAACAATCCCAAATTTGATGTGCCTGTTTCTTTTCTGTTTCCATTTAAATTAGTGGTTATGAGGAGTAAGAAAATAACCACACAAATACTAATGCCAGTACTATATATATATATATATATATATATATTAAGGACAAATGATGTTTTTATAATTAATGATTTATATTTTTGTCTTCAACATCAACTGATTAGTCAAGGGTCTGACTCTGCACTTACCCCAATCTATTAAACAAACAAAAAAAAAAACTTAAGTTGCTTCTGAATAAAGAGAACAAACTACAGAATTTTGGCAAAGGAGTTCATCACCTTAAATCAAATTAGAATTACCTGTCATTAGTCATTAGTCATCAGTCTGAGCTAGATAACTATGTAACAATGAACTACATTGATGTCATAAGGGGATGAACTTTTACTCTTTCAATAATTTGTGAGATCCCTTCTAGCTTATTATTGCATAGTACCTTCTTATGAGTATGCATTAATTCCATCACCTGAGGGATAGTTAATACAAACTTTATAACCCAAATTTCAAACCACAATGTTAGAATTTCCAGTTGAAGGCTTTGGTAATGCTGGGGAAACATTATGGCTAGTCAAGGAGATTCCCAGTATCTGTTCTCCGAAAGCACAGAATGAGTACACAGTCCAAAAATCATGGTGTATAATAACATTTAAATTTGTGTTTCTTTATACAGAGGACATTATACTGAAAGTATTGGGGAAATCTCTGACCTTTGAGTGTATAAAATAAAACCAGAAAAACAAAATATACTATATAATGTGCTTAACAGATGTGAACAAAAAAAAAAAAATACTTCTTTCTATCTAAGTTGACAATATGTTTTAGCTCTAGCCGATTGCACAGATCCTGTCTATTAAATGTTAAGTCTCCACATCCTAAAAGATATATCTGTCTATCAGAGGATAAGGCTACACTAATCCTCCCTGTAGGATTGGAAATGAAATTGAAAGGGTGCTCTGGGGGAATTTGCCCTATTGGTTTAGAGTGTAGATCTCATAAAGCCCTTTTGCTGCCAAGTAGGATTGATTATTTTTCAAATGTGAAGACAGGATAGACAGAAACTATCCTTTCCATCCCTTTAACACAAGAATCTATGGTATTTAGAAGATGCTATTTTTCAAATCCTAAGAAGTCTAGTATTCATGTAAATTATAGATATTTTATGAGTGAGCTTTGAGAAGATTTAAAAAAAATGCTAAGTTTTAAGAAGTTTTAGAGTTATCCAGGGACAAACACTTCACAATAAATAAAATAATGCATTTTTATGTGCTTAATCTTTTAAGTCACAAAGATATACATTTTAAGGGCACATTATGAAGGATTTTTATAATTATACTGTGTTGTAACAAACAATTAGTGATCTATTAATATTTGCATGTTTTTCTGAAATTTTACATTCTAATTTGGTAAAGTTGAATTACACTATTTTAAAATATTGACACTCTTGTTATTTAATCTTTTTTTTAAGATTTATTTATTTATTTATGCAAATACTGGATACAGTTAGAAGCGCAGGAGGGTGAGAGAATTCACCAGAGCCAGAGCGGGGAGCAGAACAGGCAAAAGGACCCAAGTTCACTGCTGAGGGGAGCAGCGGGCTCGGCAGGAGAGGTCTATGCGCCATATGGGAGCCTAGTCAGCAGCCAGGGATCAAAATGGCACTGCAGAAGCTGTTGGCAGCTTCACAGCCCAGCGCTCAAAAGCTGTGCCACCAGGGGAGGCCCTAATCTTTTTTACTCTTGATCATGATGTTGCACTAGAAGCTGTGAGTTCTAATTACCATGTTTAATTTTACTTGAGATTTCATTGGTCAGTTTTATTGGTAGCCCAAACTTTAATCAAACAGAAAGCATGTTTAAGATACAAATAATTTATTTCCTAAACATGGCTTTTTCTTTTAGTTTATGTACCTATATATCTTTGAATTAGAGAAATTTGTTTCCTGAATGATACTCTAGGTACCTGTTAGAATATCAGTGACCTTAACAATAGTCTAAGTGTATGTGGCTCTCAGAAATTTCCATACATTTTATCCTCTAATTATTTAAGCTTTTGGTTACCACATTAAAATTTCATGGGAAAAGAAATATATGTGTTAATGACATTACAAAATTCTTTTAAATACCGCTTGGGATTTACACATTGAGAGAAAATACACTAATAAACAAATTTTAAAACTGGATTAAGTGCAATTGTGTCCTTAAGCAGTCAGCTGGGTTGAGACCATTAAAACACAGGCCTAGCGCTTTTATGATGGGGGAGATCCTTTTGGGTTGGAAATTAGTAAATTGATGTGATATTACAAATAATTAGCTCCAGCATTTTTCACAGAGCCTCTAAAAATTACAAAAAAAAAAAAACATTAACAGATGTTGGTTACTAGAAATAGTATAATTACTGAAAATTGTTTTAAATGCCATAAATAAAAATGCACTAGAATTCCATGGGTAAAGATAACTTTAAGGACATTTAAATGTAGAATTCGACCCAATGAAATACAAAACAATAAATGGTGAGTTTACCCTGGCCTCACAGTACCTATTTGTGTCAATATCAGGTGAATATCTTTATCATTGCTTGGACTATCTGGTCCAGCTTCCAGCTTTACCCTTTGGTAATAAACACTGGTCTGAGAGGAGGAATCTAGAGCCACTGAAAATGTTTAGAAAAGATGAAATAAAATCTACGTACAAGATTTGTCTTTGATTTTTTGATTGACTGTTCAGTAGACTCAGTGCTTTAGACTGAAACTCAGGGCTTTAGATGCTGTTTCATCTTTTGTTTACCATAAGGATTACAGTGAAGCTCAAAGCAGCTGTTTCAATTTCTTATATAAATTACATATTTATAACATTTCTGAGAAATCTATTCATTGGCTTATTTTAGAACAAATCCTCATATGTAAATAATAGAAGAGTTATAGATGCACCTCTGTGAAAGGGGAAGGAACATCTTAGTCCAGTGAACAGGTGCCATTTTTCCCCAATCCCACTTATACTTAAACACCTTAGACTGTACTTTCCAGCAGGTCATGCATCAGGCCTCCAGAATCTGGGGCACCTGGGAAGCAGCATGTTGGAATGTGGGAGTTCAGAGTGACATGTGGAGTGACAGTTGGAGAAGAGGCACATGAAAAAGCTGAACTTCTTGACCCACGGTAGGCTATATGGTACATTTGGAGCTCTGAGTCTCCCTTCTTGTGTCACCCCTTTCTTGTGTTCTCTACCAGATGGTGACTTAAGATTTGTGGTTAGCTGCTGAACCTCAATTGCCCTACTTTAGAGTAAGTTTGTTTGGTCAGGCATTTGCCCACAAGGGGATGGGTAATTTTCAGAGATTTATTAGGACTATCCTTTCTTCTCTTTCCTTATTTTTTTCTATGAACACAAATGAAAGATCTTTTACACTAAGAGTACGCTTTGTGCATATGGATGGCTTAGCCCTTTTAGTATGTACACTACTTAACATTTTGGGGCCCCAAGGTACTCCTTGGCCATACAGTTACAAAAGCAAATCACTAGAGTTGGCGATTTAGAAGAGTGTAATTATCATCTGAGGATGTCCCCCACATTGTTATTTGCTGATTCATCAATAAGCTCATATAATTCTAGGTAACCACATTATTGTTACTTTTTTGGGGGGGGGTATAATATCATTTTTGCAAACAATACCTTGGACTTCCAGTTTTCGGTTTCACAACTACGAGCTGAAAGTTGCCACTACCCTAATCATGAGTAATAGCTGAAGAGAATGAAAAATTAACAACTCTTTCTGGATCCCCTTCTCAGTTTGGAAGGCAATCATTTTTCAAAAGCATCGGATAATTTTGTTGGACAATGGTCATTATATCTTGATGCTGGATATAGTCACTGTCTCTATTCTATCTCAGTAGAATATATAGACACATCCACATAAACACGTACTTAACTATTTTATAATGATTGCTTTCATTTTATTTTTTAACTTTTAAAATTTGTGTGTGTGTGTTTTATAAGGAGAACTTCTACTTCACAAACACCTGACAGGCTACCTTTCTTTCATTCTCTGCCCTTATAGTCAAGGCAAGTTAATGCTGTTTTCTCTTAAACTTGTACCATTTTAAACTGGAGCCCTTGCAAAGGGATTTTTTTCTTCAATGGATTTGCTCAGATAATAGCACATTTCCTCTTTTGATTTCAGTTCTGTCTCTGTTTTGCATATCTTGGTCTTGATTTTTTTCTATGTGTATCTTTGTTGCACTTCCATTAAACTTCCTAAGCTTAGGCTCAATAGACATATCAAACCAAAACAAATGAATTTGTATTTTCTTTAAAAAAACACGTTTTTATACTGACTCAGTCAATACTACTGGGTACATTCTCCAAAGTGAGAATGCTCTTTCTCCTTAATTTGGGTTAATTTGTTCCTACAAGTAGAAAGCATTTGAGGCAAAGAAGAAAGTAGAAGGAAGAAAAAAGGAGGAGGTATGGAGGGGAGATGGGTAACAAAGGAGGAAAAAAAGAGAGTTAGGAAACTTAGGCTCAGAGACACAAACTGTCCCTTTTACCTGTCTGACATGCCAGCCTAATGTAGGTTCCAAAAACGTCAATGTCCTCATAACATGTGAAAGCTCATTCTGATCAAGGGAAAGGAAAGGGAAAATGAGGCAGGAGTCAAGAAATTATAGTAAAATGGAAACCAGAAGATTTTAGGGGTACATTATTAATAATAATCTAATTATTACAATTTAATTATTGTGAGCTAAACTGTTGGCTATATACCAGGGTGGTGATGTCACATTGCCTGTAAAATGATGTATAACAAAAATATTTTTAAAATGTGGTTTAAAAGTAACCACAGGCAACTGCTTATATCTGAGAAATTTAGGAGCACTAAAAAATTACCTGCATGTAGGATATTTTTTTTTAACTAAACAAATGTACAGAGATCTTTTTTTTTTTTTTTTTTGGCTTTTACAAATAAGCCTTTATTGTGTGTCTAACAGGGGGAATACAACTTCTGTTGATTTTATGTGTTTAAACTTTATGAAGTTATTATTTTAAGTGAGAAAGAGTAAAAAATATAGACAATTTTGATCTAACAGATAAATGTTTGATAAGACAAAGTATGTGCTCTCATCTGGACCCAACTGTAATATTATCTTTTCTAGGAAGACTTATGCTTTTTCCCAAGTAGCTAAGCAGCCCCTTTTTGGGGATCCCATAGTACGTATATAAACCTTTATTGCGGTAGCTAACATAACCGTAGTGTTATGAGTGTTATGAGAGTCTTTCAAAATGATTTAATAGTTAGACAGAATTTCTGATTAAGTGGAAATGTTACTTCCTCCTGATTGGTTTCATTTATTAAAGAGGATTTAAAATAAATATTCCTTGGAGAGCCTCATTAAGTTGTAACTTTAAGCAAATTGATTGTACATACTTAATTGTTTAGTTCCCTTAGGCATTGTATCTGGAGTAACAATATCAAAATCATTTGACAGCACTTATGATCATTTTAACTTTCAGTCAGAGAGACAAATATTGTCCAATGAACTGAGAAAAATAGATTCAGATATGAAAACCTAAAGGATCACACATGGGTGTGATATACCTCCCACAGAGGTACTGCACATATGCAAATTCAAATTCCATACACATGTTGAGCAGCATTAACATATTTATATCCTCAGACTTTTCTGTCATTTGCTTCCTAAGTAGGCTTCTCCTTCCTTCCTTCCTTTAAGTTTCTTTACTTATAAGATAAAAATAAAAGTTTGTCCAAATGAGTCTTTAGGTTTCATTATCTGAAGTCAGGAGCAAAGGAGAGGAGTTTCACACAGGCTGGGAAAGCAGGGCCATGAACATACACGGAGACACAGAGACACACATGCCCACCACATAGAGAGTCACACACCTCGTGAGTCTTGAGAGGGGATTAAAAAAAATCCTTAAAAAAATCCTACTACTATTGCTGTAGTCAGTATAATTTAAAAAAAAAAGTTTTTGTTTTAATTTGAAAAATATGATGTTTATACCAAAATTTTGAGATAAATTATTCTATAAGCATCAACCTGATTCAATGATTTTTCAAACATATAAAAATTCCTTCTTAGGTGAAATACTACGTAAGCCGATATTTACTCTCTAAACAAAGACTTCCTAAAGAACTGTTTTTTTATTTTTTGTGTGTTTTGCACAGTTACTAACAAAAGCTACTCAATATTGGACATGGTGAAGAAGTCAAAATGTATTGAGTAGACCATTACTAAGTTGACTCACAGATTATGAGGTTTTATAATTTCTCCTTTGAATGCTTACAATGTTACAGAATTTGTGAAGAATAAAAAGGGACATAATAATTTCTGGTTTATTATATGCTTCTTATAAAGACATATGTAGTACAAAGTCCATCTGTAATCAATTTAAAATAAAGTGGTTCTTCAGTCAAATGGATACAAGGTAGTCTTTTCACTGAATGATGCAGTTAGCTGAATATAAGATGAGAAAATATCAATCTCAACTGGACTTCACATTATATACAAAGGACAATTTTAGATGCATTGTGATGTAAACGAAAAAGGCAAAACAATAAAGTACACAAAAGTGATTTTAGGACATGTTTATCCTTACAAAATATAAAAATATTTTTAAACAGGATACCAAAAGTTCTATATAGAAACAAACAATAATTTAGACAAAAATAAAATTGGGAGCTTTTCTTCATCAAGGTAAGTATATTATCTTTAGAGTGAAAAGGCAAACTATTTGAACAAAGAAATTTGCAATGAATATACTTATCAATATCCATACATCTTATACTCATATACACATCAAAATAACAAGATGTGATTTGTAATTTTTCATGAGGAAAATATGAACATATCATAATGAATAAACGGTTCACCTCCTTGAATAATTAAAGTGACAATTTATATTAGTATGAGGTATAGAACATCTGGAACTACTGAAGATATTTTATATTGGTACAACTATCTTGGAAAACTTCAACTTGACATTACACATGAAAAAATAGCACTTTTATGCATTTACTAAAATATATGAACCTATGTTCATCAAAAACATGTACAAGATTGTTCATGACAAAGCTATATTGAATGGAGAAACAAGAAAAATATTCATCAATATAGAATATTAAATAAGTTGACATATACATTCAAGATAAAACTATGTAGTATTTCATATAAATCATAAATTCTACACACAGTATCATGAATAAACCTCATAAAAGATGCTGCAAAAAGAAGACAGACACAAAATGATAAAAATTTCATAATTGTATTTATGTACTTTTCTATATAAGTGAAACTGGTAATGCACAAAACATAAAGGAGAACAGACATTAATACACAAAATTAGAGATGGAGGAGAAATTACCACAAATAGCACAGAAACACAAAGTCATAAGATATTATGATGAACAACTATACATCAATAAGTTTGATAACTTTGTATAAATGGACAAATTTCTACAACAATATAGTTTGACAAAACTAAACCAAAAGGAATAGAAAAGTTGAAAAAACTGATCATAATCACGGAGGATGAAACAGCAATTAAAAATCTCCCCAGAAACAAAAGCCCAGGGCCAGATGGCTTTGCAAGCAAATTCTATGAAACCTTTAAAGAAGAATTTACGCTCTTCTTACTCAAGTATTGATGCCAGGATTACCAGAATACTATATCCAGGTAACTACAAGATTAGAAATCTATAGACCATTATCTCTGATGAATATTGATACAAAAATCTTAAGCAAAATACTAGCAAATTGAATTTAACAATACATTATAAGGACTATACATCATAATAAGTGGCAGTTATCTGAGGTATGAAAGGATGGTTTAATATATGTAAATCAGTTAATGCATTATATCAACAAAATATAATACTAAATGCTGCAAAACTAAAAGCTTTTCCTTTAAGATCCTTTAAGATCAAGATCAAGACAAGGATGCCACTGTCACCACTTCTGTTTACTTTAGTACAAGTGGTTTTAGCAAGAGCAATCAGACAACAGGTTTCCTTAAAATGTAAGTCTTTTTAAAAATTATGAAGACACGCAGGAAAGGATTAAATTAACTAATATATGACTATTTGACATTAACCAAAAGATTTTGCTGTTTAAAAACAAAATAACAGGGGCCTCCCTCATGATGTAGGGGTTGTCTCAGCACTATCACCATTACAGACTGAGTTTCATTCCTGGACAGGGATCTAATCCACATATGGTGCAGCAGACCGCTCTTATCTCATCTGCTGCTCCCCTTAGCAGTATATTTCAGTAAATCTGCCTGTTCTGCTCCCCACTCTGTCTCTGGTGATTCCTCTCATCCCCTGCACCTCTGGCCTATACCCCAGTCTTCCAGGCAGTAAAAAAATAAAAATAAAAAAAAATTGATGATTTGGAATAAGGAATTTTTTTTCTCCTAATTTCAAAGTAGATCACATATAACTTTGGAGGTAAAGACACATTTATTGCATACAAGGACATTTCCAAAAGTTTTCTTTAAGTAGAATTACTCTAACTTGTATAATTTATTAAGGATTCAGTTATTTCACAAAGCAGTACAGAAGTGCATCATTGTTTATGGAACTACTTTACCCTTTAATAGTAGAGTACTTTCAAAATAAAAATAAGTAAATGTCAAGTTTGGTATAGTAAATCAGTGGAATGAATGATTTTTGGTGAGCCCTTCAAGAGTAAACTGGTTACCCATTGAGGCATAAGTGAAGCATGTTTAAGGACACCAGGATGATAACTGATCTGCAGCCCCTTTCTGACGTGACCTGTGTTCTTATATTGCCACACTGGACCTGTGTTCTTATATTGCCACATTGTGTGAAACACCTTCCCTAATGTGGTGTTTGTTCTCTCTTCTCATTAATAAAAAGATTTATCCAATACATTAATCAGTGAACACAAACAGTGCCTACTGGCAATGAGAAACTATTTGTGATCTTATAAAATGTGCTTATTATTAATGGTGTTTTGCTGGTTATTGCAATTAGGCATGTGTAAAATTTTCAAAAGTGACTTACAGTGATTAATTTCTCAGATAACAAACTCTCCTGTCTGTTTTATAAATGAGGAGAGTCTAAGATTTATTGATGTTGAGTAGCTTCTCCAAATTCACAAACAAAAGGAACAATCATCACTGGCAGTGTCCTTCCTAGCAGATTTCCTACAAGAACAGGTCTTGCTTTAGCAAACAACACAGCAATCCAAAAAGAATCCACCAAGATTCTGCCCTAGCACATCAACTAATCAAATCCCTCTCAATCAATGATTCTTAAAATTTCTGTTAAGGGAATACCACAGCAGAGAAGGGACTTCTGTCACAGGAATCATTATGAGCCACAGTCTGAAGCTAGTGATGCAGTTTCCTTTAAAGATACATGATTTATCTTTTAACTTAATCCAAGTGTTGCATTCTGGCCTATAGTCATCCATATGTGCGTTTAATACACATATAATTTGTAAATTAACTCACCGATATAATGTACCTTGATATCCAATAGCCACGTATCCCTTGACTAACATCAGGTATTATAAAAGGTCTGTCTAGACAGATATTTAGACATAAACTTGTTGATTTTCCCAGAAAAAGTAATATACTATAATTATTATCACACATATAAATGAACCAGATATTCAGATATACCAGATATTTGGTATTCCATAAATGCTATTTAAATGATTTGTATTTTGATTAATTAATTTAAATTCTGAATATTTTTTCTACAGTGGGTTCAAACATACATTATATTTGTAATATTTATATAAGTGTATGTGTTTATGTACACATGCATCAGTTGGTAATTAAATGATTTATTTTCTTCAAAATATAATGGCAGTAGGACAGTAAGACATCTAAAATTAGCATTTCTTGACACATCATAGGTGGGTATGAGTAAGCTGGTCAGGTATATAGGTTTTCTAAGAAATAACTTCACCACAATGTCTAGAGATAGGCAAAGATTTGAAAATGAGAGTTCCAGCACCAGCAGTGGTTAATTCTGACACTAACCAGGGAAACCCAGCCACCCAGAGCCCAAAGAACAAGAACAAAAGCTACCGAGCAGAACACTTAACTCGCTAGCAAAACCACTGCTAAGTTTTGCACTAGTGCTCAAAGAATGCAAGAGGAGCCAGCTGAAATAACCCTTGATCTCTGTCCTAACTACAGTGCTGGCTCTAAAGAAGATAACACGTATGAACAAACATCAGCTATACTTGGTACACTGGGTCGGTTTGTGAAGGTGTGCTTTTTTCTGCCTATCACATTTTTATCCAATTACCATTTATTGTCACAAAAGGTTATTTTCTGCACCAGAACATATCACTGTATCATTGACAGGGAGTCATCTCCTTAAAGTCATCTGGAGTCCCACCTTGAATATTTCATAAGTTTTGCTGTGGATTTGTACTCTCTGAGAGATGCAAATCTGTGGACCCTCTGGTTAGAAGTATGGCCAATAAGCATTTAACCAATGGAGGAGGATATAACAGGATTGTCAGACAGTGGACCATGAGATCTGCAACATAATTCATGTACTTGTATGCAGTGAGAAATAGCAGAAGACTTCTCACTTTTCTGCCAATCTTTATAGCTTTTACAATAGGGACTTCTGTGTAGTTAAACTGGTTCTCCTCTCTGCTTTAATCCTATGGAGAATAGCAGAGTCCAAGCTATCAAGCATAGAACTTTGCAGCTGCAGATAAGTTATGTTCAAAATATCTACTTGTAAGTCTTGCTTCTATGGGATATCAAATGTATTTTGTGATATACTAAGAAAACACTGACTCTGAAGTCTACCAACTATTATAGTGCATTTTAGACTAACTTGTTTTCTGTAAGAAGTTATAAAAGTAACCATAAATGACTAAGGGTTATGTCATTTTATTTTTTACTATTCTCAGATTCTAATCAGAGGATTTCCTCTTAACCTTTGTAGTTTAGAGAGCATCTGATGTGTCATCTCAAACATAATAATCATATTCCTAAAGGAAGCAAATAAAATTAACATTTGTAGAACAGTGTATAATTTCAAGACATCATTAGTTATTTAATGTTAAGGTCAAGGAATTGCATCACAAAGCTTATACCATCTGTCCTACAAAAATATTTTCTGCCCTTTTACCATCACATTAGTATTCATAATGCATTGATATGTTCACATTTCTTGTATAGATTAAAGAATAAATGGTAGAAAATACTCTAGAGACTCTGCAGACACTGCAATTTATTGTTTTACATAGCTATACATTATTGGAAATACTATTAATCAATTGAATTTACTCATCCCATTCAGTATAATGCACAACCTATGCCAGTGGAAAGTTGTCTGACCCACTATAGGGACAAGTGAAATGAATTTCTTGTAACTTAACATGCTATTACAAATTTAAAATAAAATTATATATCCATATTAGATTATGGTAATAAAAGTAAGATATTCTGTATTGGATCTTAATTAATGGTATAGTAAAATTTTTAAAATAATTTAGTCAACTTTGATTTGCTAGTTCTCTTTTCAGAATACTCCCATGCACAAAGAGACAGGGTAGGGAGGGGCAGATGGAGGGATAAATAAAGACAAAAAGATGTTAGAACTTTTATGTGAAAAGAGGGGTTGGGGTATTTATTTCATTTTTAAAGGATAGCACCATTCTAGCTGACATTGGCTTTTCAGATATTTGTAGCTATAAAACTATTGTACTAGAATGCAGGAATTTGCATACTTGAAGACATCCTAAATCTTAAAACACTGATTTCAGGTCTCTCTCCAGAGTTTATGACTAGTAAGTTTCAGCAGAACCAGATAATTTATATTTATAAAAATGCCAATATGATGCTAATGTTGTTGGTCCTGAAATGTCCCTTTGATAACCAAAGTAGGAAAATCAGGTATAGCCAGGAAAGTTCATTTTAAGTTAAGGGTTATTTTATTATAATGTGTGTGTATGTCAAAACATTATGTTGAACACCTTAAACATACACAATGTAATATATTGATCATCTCAGAAAAACTGGAAAAAAAAGAAAATGAGAGAAATAGCTAAATTGAGACTTGATGCCAATAACCTACTGGATAGAAAATTTGAATATCATTTGTTATTTTGAAATATGGACAAAGGAAAAGAGCCAAGATCTGTTTTAATCAGAGAATCAAGGATTAATCAAAAAATGAAAAGTGAAATGAAGGAAATTTATCTTTGCTTGTAGAGTTGTTTGTGTTTAGAAAAACAAATGCATAATTCTACTGAAGAATTCTAAAAGAATATTCTCTGTTGTGCTTCAATTAAATTCATTTAAGAAAATTCCTAATGCAAACTGTTTCTTTCTTTTATATTCTAGTCTTACTGAATACATTTTTATTAAATGTGTTAGTAAACTTTCTCCCTTCTGATATTCTATTCAAATAAAAATAATGGATAAATAGAAACCACAGTAGATTCAATGAATTTAATCTGAACAAAATGAGAAAAGAAACATTTAAATAAAATTTGATCCAAAGAATTTATAGTGCAATAATATTTTCTTAAAATTATTTTAAATTAATAAATTCAGAATAGACCAAATGAATTGATCAAGTGATTTTTAACAGTATTATTCTATTAGACTATAACTTTGAGTAGATAAATATTCATATGCAATGCTGATAAAGTCATTTTGTAATGAGATAAAATGTGTTAGTATAATCCAAATTAATCCAAAAGACTTTAACATATGAACACCAAAGAGTTAAGACTTAGTAAATTTAATCCATATTAGATACTTGACATATTTAATTCAATTAAATAAAATTTAGTCCACAAACAATTTTGCTGATTCAAGTAAGCCAAAATCAATTCAATTTGATCCCTCACAAAAAATCAGGCATAGATCAAATCAGTTCTATTTGTGTGCATTAAACCCAATCAATAATTCCGTCGCCAGAAAAAATTATCCTTCAAATGTGAAGCAGAAATATTTTTTTTTTTTTTTTTGTGGGACCCTCGCCTGTGGCTGGGGAATGAACTGGCACTGCAGAGGCTTCAGGTAGCCTTGCAGCCCAGAGCTCAATCGGTATGCCACCAGGGAGGCCCCAGAAACAAAAACTTTTTCATATAACCATATCTGATGCTACTAAAATTCATTGCCTGCAGACATGGCTTGCAAGAAATGTTCTTCAGGAAAATTGATAAATCTCTTACCTGACTAACCAAAACAAGCTAAACAAAGCAAAATAAGTGCCACCAAAAATACAGGGTACACCCATTTCCAATATAAGATATCAAAGCAAGTTTTCACTACTGAATCTGTGAATATTAAAGGAATTTGGAAGAACTACTAGGAATAAATCCATATTTGATAACTAGATAAAATGGAACAAAACCATGAATGACAGATGTTGCCAAAATCACACAAGGAAAAAGTAGGTAACTTGGATATTCCTATGTCTACTGAATAAATGGAATCAATGTTTAATAGCCTTCCAAAAACAAAACAAAAATAAGAGTTCCAGAGAGTTCAATTTGTGAATTTCTATCAAGAACTTAAGGAAGAAATGATACTCTTCCCTCTAATCTTCTCCCAGGGAGAACACTGTCTAACTTATTCTATGAAACCAGTACTACTCTAACACTAAAATCAGATAAAGATGTACAGAAGGAAAGCTACAGACCAATATCTCTTGTGAATACAGATGCAAAGTTGAGCAAATTGAATACAAATAAAATAATTACACATTCAAACAGGTGAGATCAATTCCTGGTATGCAAGCTTGGTTCATCATTCAAAAATAAAACATTGGAATTTTCCACATTGAGTCTAACAGAAGAAAAACATAGGATTACTTAACTGATGAAAAAAAGCATTTAATGAAATTCACCATCCTTTTCATGGTTAAATTTAAATAGTCAACAAACTATTAATAAAGAGGAAGTTCCCGAACTTGATAAAGAACTAAATCAGAGCTGTAGCTAACATCATATTTAATTGTGAGAGACTAGATGCTTTTTCTATAAAATTGGAAAAAAGGCAAGAATATCCTGACTCATTATTCCTATTCAGTTTTGTAAGGGAATCTTAGATTGTGAGTTGAAGTAAGAAAATGCAGGTTATCCTGCTATTGGAATGTAGCGTTACTATAAACCTTTCATAAACTGAAATGGTGTCAAGTGAAGAAGTAATTACCATTAATTTTTATAGAAAAATGTAACCTACCAAATCTTACCATACAAAACATAAGACCTATGGGGCCTCCCTGGTGGCCTACGGGCTAAGTCTCAGTGCAATCACCACTAAGGGCTGAGTTAGAACCCAGACCTTAGTCCCATCCCAGCCAGGGAGCTGACCCACATATGGCATATATGGTGCGCAGCAGAACTCTCCTGTCTCACCCAACAGTGCTTACCCTGATCCCCTCAACAGTGTATTTCAGTAAATCTACCCCTTCTGTTCCCCACTCTGTCTCTGGTGAATCTTCTCACCACCCACACCTCTGGCCTACACCCCAGTTCATCTATGAAAAAAATAGTAAATAAATCTTTAAACACAGAAACAAAAAATCAGAACACAAGACCTACAATAACCCTAGCATATAGTAAACAGCAGGAAGGAAATGATAAATACATGATCTATACAAAGTGATATCCAGGGAAGGAGCTTGGCGGTGCCACTGTTGCTGCTCAGGAAGTATCCTGCCTCCAGAATGGCTGTTGCAAAACCAACACTGAATGGTGCTTTTGCTTTCCACCTCTTGTTGTAAGAACAAAATCCTCTTTGATTTCTTTCCTTTAGCCAAAACTAAAGAGCAGGTCTTTTGCAAAAGCATAGTGGTGTAAGCAAATTTTTAAAAATCGGGAAATATCTGTAAAAGCATATCATAAAGGAAGAACTAAAAACTTCAACCAAATTTATTCATTGCAGCCTAATACAATTCAAGTAATTCCTATTCAGATTACTACAGCACCTTGCAATTAAATATCAACTTTAGTTATATCCATGTAGTAAAGAAGTTGTTCCATTTGGAAAAATTCACTAAGCTTAATTCAGAGCAAAACTGACTATAATTCTAGGTTTGTAATATGTGTTTGTAAAAAAATAACTTAAACCTATATTTTGGATTTGTTTGAATCCTGGATATTTAAATATTTAACAATTTTCAAGAGATATTTGAAAATCATTGGTCCTACCAATTTAACCCAATTAAGATTCCAACTAAATTTTCTAGATTTCAAATTAATTCAATCAAAATCCCTGCTAAACTTTCTGTAATGTGGTTGATTTCATTTTGGCTGCAAATCAGAATCTCTTTGGAAGCTTTTCAAAATTCCCAATAACCCTGTCTCACCTCTTGTAATCCTGATTTAATTGTTTTAGGGCAGGGCTCTGCATGGGTAATTAAAAAAAAAAAAATCCCCCAGGTGATTTTATGTGAAGCCTGTTTTGAGAGCCACTAGCTTAGGAATTGTTACTATTTGTATTGCCAAATATTTTCTGGCACCCCTACCTACAGAATAGGCCACAGGCCTGTTATCATGGCAATTTCCTATATTCCCCTGGGTTGGAATATGCCAGGCATATCCAGACTGAGAGTCTAGCAAAATATACAGAAATATTCTGGAATGGTATGGAAATCAAAGTAACTGCATGAGTATCTCTATATATGAGAATTTCTTGAACATTAATATATTACGAATCATCTATATAAGTAATTATTGTTCTAATTACATTTAAGATTCTTGTTTAGATCATCTTGATGATGGGGACTGAGTTTCTAAATTTTTAACAAGTTTGAATATTATGCTAATTCTGATTCCACCAGCCACATAGGCCATGTTTTAGTTAATTACTATTGACTTATTCTTGTTTGATTTGTCATTTTTTATTAACATTGTATTATGATATGACTTTCAGGTATGCATCATTATAAATCAATGTCCGTAAATATTACATTAAGTTGACTAGTAAAAGTCCAAGTCTACCCTTCACCATAAAATTGACCACTATGTATCCCCTACCGCCTTCCCTTCTTCTGATTTGTTCCTATATTCTAAAAGTTTATTTCCATTTTTTACTTAAATCATTTGTTTAGTTTATGTACCACATTGAGTGAAAGTATACTGTGTTTGTCTATGTTGTTCTGACATATTTCACTAAGGCTAATATCCTCTAGGTTCTTACAAATTGTTACAAATAGTAGGTTTTGATGTTGTTTTTCTTTTAAACATCTGCGAGGCATTCCTTTATATCCCTTTTTAGGATCAAGACAAAAGGCTCTGACTACAGTGCAGGGTGCATGGTTAGGGAGTCCTGACCTTCACTTAACCTGCAAGGTTTCAGTTTCCCAGCTTTGCAGTCACTCTCAAGATGAGACAGGAATTGCACACAAGCTCTATCTACTTTATATGTAAAGAACTGGGCATAGACAAATTTCCCCAGCTTTCCCTCCTTATAAAATCCTCTTGATACACACACAAGAGACTATATTGAAGTAAATTTAATTTATTCTAATTATTAAAAGTTAAATTACTTGCACACTTGCCCACTTAATGGATCATTAACAAAAGCTATTAAAAATACAGCTAAGGCAGGGTCTTTACTGTTAACAAAACACCTAAGGTCATGTTGATGCATTTGGAACTTAGGCGTGGGGCTATGCATTAAGAAACAGCTAGTGCTTAAGCTTCACTACTGGGAACTTTCATCCTGCAATCTTGGCAATATCCCGATTCTGCAAGAACTAGAGTACTGCACAAGAAAACATGATGGTGGAGTTAGTGTAATTGGGTGAGGCATGAAATTGAGAAAAAGAAGTAGCTCAGTAGAAATAAACATAAATCTAGTTTCTCAAATGAACATGCAGCATCATTTCAGGAGCAGCTGAGAGTCTGAATGGATATGCTGTATTTCTATGTAGTCAGAGTTCTTTTTCACTTCTCACCAAGAGATTCTGTTTTCAATTCAAGAACCTGGACCAGGTTAATTTACAGCTATGAGAACTGGATGTTTTTTGGGCAGGGAGCCCAGCAGGTTGTTACCACCAACATTTATAACTGGATCCAAAAGAAAAGGAAAACCATTCCAAGAAAATCTACTTTTCATAGGTGATTATTCTCGGGCTTGCTAGTCTTAGCTAAAGATGGCTAAAAGTTAGACAGCTTTCCCCAGGCAATTATAATAAGATTGTAATATCCTTAAAGTGGCAACATTTTAATAAATTAAATGGATAACATGCTCGGTGACATCTACTCAATGAGTTTACCACAGATGCCCAGTATAGGCAAGAATGCTCTGGCATGCAGTATTGCAGTTAATATTCTGTATTGTATTTTCACATATATAGTAGTTTTTCAGATACATCATTGTTTTAGACAATCCAGACACCTTTCTCTTACCCAATCAAACATTTTCAAAGCTCATTAACACATCACTGTATATATAATTACAATTTCACTTGGCACAGCGTTTTCTTGTTGATTGCAGGGTGGCGAATAGTTCCCTTCGGTGCCTTTCTCTCTCATCTGGAGCAAAGAACCTAACTGCTGCGACCACTTATGAGAAAAAATTGGCACCCCGAAGGCCCCAGATGGAGACAGTTCCAGTGTGTTTCCCGAGGCAGCATCTGTGTGTGTGATTGCCTTCCGGGCCAGGTCCTTCAAAGACCTCTTGAACTTCTCTAGCATTGATACTTAGAACAGCTGTGGATTTCCTTTTTGGAAACCTATATTCATAACTAGATGATCTACCTGTGATTTATTGGTGAAAAACTTATACATGCCTGAAATTTTGAGCCATCGTTCATGAATAAATATGACAGCCTATGCTATGATCAGATTAACAGGCACGATGTTAAAAATAACTATTCCTCTCCAACTCCTAAAAACAAATGTAATGTTTTACTGGGCTATAGACTGTCAATGATGTTTCTTATTTTATAATTACTGAATTGGAATTATTATTTTGTGAACAGAAATTTTATAGGAAGTCTGCACCCATACTTGTTAATACAGTGAATAATTGAGTGATTTCTAAAATGTTATTTAGTTTTACTTGGTAGCATATGGAACTTCTGCAGTCAGACAATAAGGAATAACTCTTGGGAAGAAAAGGAAAAACAAAACCTTATTTGTTAAGATCAGGTACAAACAAAAGCATACATCAAGGGTTTAGTCTAATAACAAGCCCTCAGTAAAGAAGGCTTATGATATGATGAACATAATATTATCTCTCCAGGGATGTATAAGAATCTGCAATTTCAAATATCATTGCTTAGCTAAATGCACACTACATAACTATGAGCAAATTTATTTCTAGACAATCACTAAATTCTATAGTTTACTTTTATCTTTGGTTGTATAAGTATAAAGCAAAAGTGATCAAAAGTAAAATGTTCAACAAAGGATTCCAAGGTGCTTGTAGTTTTATTTCAGTGTCATATTTTTAAATTACTCATGTTCAGAATTTTTTTGATTGCAAACTTCTTGTTATTGTGTTTGGGAATCACAAACTGACAGCACAGTTTACACAATGGCTGGCATTTTGACTGAAGCACCAGTACCTTCCACAAATACTGGACTTCTACAGCTTAAGCAGCTTCTAATACTGTCCTTCTCAATATTAGAACATAGACACTCACTCATCTTACTAATTCTTTGGACTCTATAGTAAAAGTTCTTAATTCAATTCAGTGGATTATATGCAATATTTACATTTTTATTCACTCACTTATTTCACCAGTTTTCATTATGCAATACAAAGTTATGACCCTTTTTATTAGTCGTAAACACTGCATACACAGCAACACTTGCATTATAAAATCAACTTTAACTCAATACTACAATCATTATTACAACAGTAATCATTATTAATTCAGAATAAAGAACAATTACTTCTACAGACTGATTCATATTTTTTAATTGAATGCCTAATATAGTAAGTGCCTTGAAATAAATCATTGAAAAATTCACAAGGGCATGTGATTTGAACAATCACATGAAAAATTCACAAGGGCATGTGATTTGAACAATGCCTTGAATAATCGGAGAAAGGATTAATATCAATTTAATATTAGCTGTAGTCTATCATATAAAACAATAAGCATGCAAGGTATTTATGACTAGCTTCATTTTTCAAATGAGAACCAAGATACATAAACATTCAATAATGCACCAAAGAACACAACTAGTAAATAATGGCATTATGTTTTAATCTAGTTTTATTACTACCATTTTTTCCTCTAACTTACTACATTGAGTACTTATAAAAAGAGATGAACTTTCCAGAAAAACTGAGTACTATACATTATAACTGACTTAAGCTTATCTAGACTTATTCCCTTATGCTAATAATGAGCAAACTTTGATCCAGATGTACCAAGAGAATTTAAACAAAACAAAACAAAACATGTCCAAAGTAATACGGGACTTAGGACTAGTCAGGTTATTTTGATTCCTACTAAGTTCCTTTTCCTCTAAATGTCCTGTGGGATGATATCAGCAATGCTAAGAGCAAGGCAATGATATATTCTAACAACATTCACACCTCTATTTTAAGTACTGGTATTAGGAATTCATGGGTTTGGCTTTAAAAATTAAGTGACAAACAGCTGTAACAAGGTAAATGAGAGAAAGTTTTCCTACTGGATATGTATTGTTTGGCAGAGAAGTACTTTCTCTATTCCAATGATCAGAATAACAATTGCAGTAAAGAAATCATAAAGAACCAGCTAAACTCTTGCAGGAGAAAAATGGAAGAAACATATGTATTTTTTAAGAATTGCTAAAAGAGGTTTCCTAGGAGAAAATCTAGAGTTAAAGCCTAGTTGCTCAGAATTTTAACTTTTAATTATTGAGTGGTAACTCGTTACTTGCACAGTGCTACAGTGATTACAAATAAATAAGAGTTATAATCTCAGTCCTGGGGAGGACTTTAGGATCCAGCTACAGAAATACTCTATTAAAATATTTATATCATATGTAAATGCAATATGTGTGTTTGAAAAACACATATTAACATATTTATATCATATTTAAACACACTATTAACATTTATATCCTTTTTAAATGGATATCCCATTGAAATGCAAGATGTGTGAAAAAGAAAACCCTATGCTCAAAAATTTTATGTAATTGAAACATTTCCCACCAAAAGCAATATATTAAATTTATAACAACATACAATATTTTTTCTGAAGCGAGCACATAAATGAACATATTTGCTAAATCTTGTCTTATGATTTCAAGTTTGGAATGATCTTAAATTCAATAAATATTTTTTAGTTTGGATCTGAACAGATTCGATTCTTAAGCTCAGTAACTATAAAGGGATTGTAAGGTCTAGAATGCAGACCTAGACTGCTAAACGGATCCCACACTATGTGGCTGTGCTTTGTTTATTTTCATCAGAACATTTTAATTTACCTAGATGACACTTAAGGATTGACAACTCCTTTGCTTATTTTATTTTTTAGGTAATGCAGTGGTGGAGAGAGAGTGGTGATGTGTCTGGCCTTTATTGAGTGACAATTTCATTCTACTTCCTGTCAAGGAGGTTTATATCACCTCTCACCCGATTTTTCTAATGGAACATATATTTTGGAACATAAATCTGGGTCTCTTTTAGCACTAGCCAACAGTCTGTTCCTTTTCACCTCACTATTGCTTCCCCAATTAATTATGAGAATGATTAAAATAAGAAGGATAAAGCCAGGGTGCCCGATAATGGATCTGATTGTTTATCAAAAAACAATATCAAAACATTGTTATTCTAAGAATCCTAATTTATTAAAGGTAAATAGGTGTGGAGTTAGTGTAATAAAACACAATTGTGTAATATTGTTTATATTACTATTTAAAGTTGGTTACTATGTCTTTAAAAAATTAACTACAGGCTTAAACTTTATGGCTTTTTTTTTCAATTTTAGATTCTAGCCAATAACATTTTTGCTATAATGACTAGAAATTATTACCGACTCAAGCCATGCTGTATTTCTGGATGACTGAATTTCTCGGATTATAGTCAAAAGGAAGAAGAAAACAAATACTTTTTTTTTAAATAAGATAAATCTTTTTTTTTAAAGATTTATTTATTTTTATACAAGAGCTGTGGTACAGGCCAGAGGCGCAGGAAGGTCAGAGGATTCACCAGAGACAGAGCAGGAGGTAGAACAGGGAGAAGACCAAAATACAATGCTGAGGGGAGCAGCAGGTGTGACAGGAGAGGTATGCCACGCCATGTGGGAATCTCCCTGGTCAGTTGGGAATCACATCTGCACTGCAGAGGCTGAGGACAGCCTGACAGTGCTGCTCTCAACCTGCCACACCACCGGGCAGGACCCAAAACAAATACTTTTAAATCAATTTGTTTCTTAACCCATTCTTACTATTTCTGATTGAAAGGCAGCATATTTAAATAAACAGTTTTGAGAATTTCATATACCACTTTATTACCATGGAATGTCACATTGATGCAGTGTCTACATATTGAGATTTATTGTCATTCATTCTAAATGAATGAAAGAATGACTAAAGTCAGCTTACTGTAAATTTTAAGTTTCATAAAGACTTTCCAGGCAGTAATGTTTCACAAAAGACTAATTACCTGGCAGTCATTTGTTTTAATAAATGAACATTAAATATAATTTCAAAATAATTATGAATCCCAACTAGATTTGACCAGTTGATTTATTATCTTGTGATATTCAGATTAATAATTGTGATTTCCCACTAATACGGACAGTTCAGCTTCTAAAAAGTTAGTGAGAGAGGAAAGTTATTTGACATATTGGTAGTCCTTTGGGAGTCTTCCATTTTTAAAGTCATAAAACTTGAGACATTTATAGGTTTTTGATATGAATCCAGAAGCTATTTTGGAAACCTAGTAGAATCATAAAAATGGCAATATCAGGTGTCCTTAAAGTAAGGACAACTATAGTTTGTGAATTCTGGGTTTATGAAATTTTTAACATTTCAATGGAGTAAAACAGAGTTGATTAGTTTTTATCACCTTGGCATTTACTTTCAATCAACAGAAGACCAAGAGGCTATTATCCAGTTTAGAGTTACTTAAGTAATTTAAATCAGATTCCAGCCACATTCTTGGAGGTATGATATAAAATGTCAGCAACGAGGTAGAATTCAAGAATAAAATTATCCTGACCTCACCTGAATCTCCACAATTCCATAATATGTGTTTTGGATTTTGAGTAAATTGCTTTGAATTTCATTTTGAGATAGAAAGCAAACTAGTTAGGATCTCTTCAGGATTCTGAAAATTAGCATTACAATAAAACTCTTAGTTATTTTAAAAGTAAAAGGTGAAAGAGGTGGCATGGGGAAAAAAACAAAAAACAAAACTAAGTTGTGAGAACACAGAATTTATGAATTTTGAACTAGTGGTTTGTTGCCCTGTGCAATCTTATAAAATCTCATCCCCCTTCTGAATAGTAGCCCAAAGGCAATATTGTGTTTAGTTTGGTAAATGTCTTTTTCTAGTATGTTTGATATGAAAATAGATTATCTAAGAAATTAACTGTACTTTTACTGATTTTCTAATTCTAGTTACAGTGTGAATATAAGCAATTGAATTTCATAACCACTGTTTGTAGTCATTGCCCTATTTTTTTAATATGTATTTATTTATCTATTTATATAAGCACTGGGTACAGTCAGAAGCGCGGGAGGGTAAGAGAATTCACCAGAGCCAGAGCGGGGAGCAGAGCAGGCAGAAGGACCAAAGTACACTGCTGAGGGGAGCAGCGGGTGGCAGGAGAGGTCTGCACACCATGTGGGACCCTCCTCCGGTGGCCGGGGAGCAGCCGGGGATCGAACTGGCACTGCAGAGGCTGCGGGCAGCTTCGCAACCCAGCTCTCAACCACTGTGCCACCAGGGAGGCCCTGCCCTAATTTTGAAATTGGACCTTTACTGAAAAGTTGTCAGTGGAGGTAGTTTACAAAGTCTGTATTGCAACACATTTGATTTTAAACACAGTGTGAAGATGGTATATATTACATTCATGGGATTAGAATCAGCTTTATACTTTTGTGAATATCAATGCTATTTTTTTTAAAGATTTATTTATTTTTATACAAGAGCTGGGGTACAGGCCAGAGGCATGGGAGGGTGAGATAATTCACCTGAGACAGAGCGGGGAGCAGAACAGGCAGAAGGATGAAAATATAGAGCTGAGGGGAGCAGCTGGCAACACAGGAGAGGTCTGCCGCGCCATGTGGGAATCACCTTGGCTGGCCGGGAATTGAACCCACACTGCAGAGGCTGTGGACAGCTTCATAGCGCTGCACTCAACCTGCTGCACCACCAGGGAGACTTCAATGTTATTTTTATTACAATATGCTTTAATGATTTTCTGGAGAGGTAATCGTAGGTATTTTGAAATTGTTCAGGGTTATAAACTCCTGTGAGTTTTTGAGATGAAGTAGTTTTTGAGTGGGTGTGTGCAAGTATTACAAATACAGGGTTAAAATATAATATTTATACTAGGAAATTTTACCTATGTGCCCATTTATCAATTAATAGAAATGATAGATGGGCATAAGATGTAAAACGATGTCCTATATTAATATTACTTTTAGCTTTGTATCCCCATGTCTACCTATTGAACTCAAGGAAATTGTAGACAGTAAATAGACAATTCTCTATCTCCAGATAATTTTTTAATTGTTGTTATCCTGACTAAAGTGAATATTTTTGATTGTTCCTCACCACCTCATTTGCCTAATGAAAGATGGTAAAAAGCAAGACTGGACATCATTTAGATGTCCTTGGTTCTTCCATTCTAGACATGCCAGGGAGCAATAAAATGTGACCAGTAATTAATGGATAAAAGAGAAATAGATGTACAGATGAAATAGGTACTGGCATTACCAGATGAGGATTTTAAAATAACTATGATTTTTATGTTAATTGAAACAGAAGTGAGATAGGAACATGAAATGATGTTGCATTTCAGTTGGAAATTGGAACCTGTATTAAACATTGAAATGGAACTTCTACATTTGAATAACAAAATGTATACAATTTTGAATTTGAGACCTTAAGCAACAGAGTGGGTGCAACACAAAACAAATTTAGTTTACTGGAAAATATGTCCAGAAAATAGCATTTAAAATGGAAACCCTAGAGAGAAGAAAAAAAAAAAAAAACCACTGGTCAAATAGGTAAGAAAACCTGAGTCATACTCAAAAATACTAAGTCATATCTATCTGGAGCTTCAAAATATTGATAGATAAGAGGATATAGAAAAGTTGGCATTAGCTCATATTACATGTCAGGATCCTGTGAAATCTCAGGGTGGAGTTGCCCTGTGCAGGCATTATGCCAATATAAATGACAAAGTAGGCTTATACCAATATTGACAAAAGTGCCTGAGCAGGAAGATAAAATGTAGGATTTCTATTAGAAAGGCATATCCATCCAGTAGGTTAAAGGTCTGTTTGTCAATTAAATGGGTCATCCTCAGATTATTTTAGACTCTAAATCCTTTTACAGTGTTTTCTCTGAAGCCTGTACAGGATTGAAAAATGGAAATAAGCGAACACATTTTTCTCCTGGTTGTTCAAAGTCACCTTGGAAATGTAAAGGTCATTTTTTAGTATGAAAAATGGGTCACTTTTGGGGTGAAAAATGATATGGAATGATCCAGATTTACAGAAGTAGCGGAGTCAAGAATAGGCCTATCACCACAATTCAAACCTCTACTATATAAATTGGTACTCTGGAAAAGAGAACGTGATGGGAGAAGGCAAATGCAGTAAATTATGTATTCAAGATCCACTTGGTATTAGTAGCTATAGTTCATAAAATTCTATTGCTGCCCATTGGTATTTCAAACCATCTTGCTGATGATAGGATTCAATTATAAATGAGAAACTTAATTTCAGCTGCTTCAGTAAATATTGCATCTTTCTTAAATCAAATAATAAATTAATTTCTTCCTGCGTGAAGCCCCTGCAGCACTTGGTAAGAAAATACTAATTCTACCTACATCTATGACAGTATTATGGCCCCATAAAATCATGTTTTCGTGAAAGGTAATAACAACAGAAAAGCAATGATCACAACAAAAATAATAATCATGGTGCCTCAAACAAGGACTAGAATGTTTATAGAGGCCCTTCACTTATTTTTATTAGTCAGAGCATCTGAAAGTGCAATCATCGAAGCACCAAAAATGCAGACAGTGACTGCCAAGAAATAATCATAAAATAATAAGAATTTAACATAAGGATAATTCCAGTTTGAGCTCTGGAATAGTCCCTGAAGCACAACAAAATTTGGTTTAATGTCAAATAGGACAACTAAATGTAACATCATTATGAGACATTTGCCTTGAGAGTGCTTTTATTTATTTTTGTATTTATTTATTTATGCCTACAAGAGCTGGGGTATAGGCCAAAGGTGTTGGGGGTGAGAGGATTCACCAGAGACAGAGTGGGAAGCAGAACAGATGGATCTACTGAAATGCACTGCTGAGGGGAGCAGTGGGCGAGACAGGAGAGGTCTGCTGTGTCATGTGGGTTATTCTCCCTGCCTGGGGATGGAACTCATGCTTCAGTGGCTGGTGATAGCTTGATAACCCTGAGACTTTAACCCCTTGTGCCACTCTCTGGGAGACCTGAGGGTGTTTTTAAATATAATCTGTAATCATGTAAATATAGAACACAGTCTTACCCACAATCATCGGTTACCTGACAGCAAGAATTTTTGTTGATTAAAAAATTTGTTCTCCTTTATAAATGGACAGGAATTTTGTGTGGGAAAACAAAGATGTCAAACTGGTATTAATTTCTAATGAATGTGTATTAATTTCTAATGGATGTTCACCATAGAGGGGTTAAAAGATAAAAACAGACTGACAATCGGGTGTCCCTAGTGGCCTCAGGGTTAAGGCTCAGCACTATCACTGCTATGCACTGAATTAGATACCCTAATTAGATATTAGGTCTGATATGGCACATCAGACCTCTCCTGTCTCCCCAGCTGCTCCTCTCAGCAGTCTATTTCAGTAAACCTTCCTGTTCTGCTCCCCATTTTAGTTTTGGTGAATCCTCTCACTCCCTGTTCCTCCGGCCTAATTCCCAGTTTCTCTGTGCAAAAGTAAATGAAAAACAAAACAAAAGAAAACAGAACTGACTATCTTCACTGTAAAACAATAAACAGGCAATTGAAAACAGAAGGGATATGTGTATTATGACTGGGTCCTAGACACGATCAGCAAGCACTCACAGTGAAGGAGGTAGGGAATTTCTATTAAATGTATCCACTGAATGAGTCCTTTTCACTACAAAATTGTTAAGTTTTGTTTAGAACTTTCATGCAACAACTTGTTTAAAATTCCAACAGGTAAAATAAAATCAAGGCTAAATACTCTAGTTAGGGTTGGGCTGTACATTACAAAAAAAAAAAAAAACAATAAACTTTCCTCTAGCAAACAGAGGAACTAATAAATAAAATATCCACTTTCATTTAAGGATTGAATTTAAAGAAGTTGCCACTAATGGAGTGGAGAAATAAGAAAACTCCAAACAATCCTAAGGTCATCATGAAGTTTTCCAGATGGCAGTCAAATAATTCCTTTTAATACTTAGCACCCATAAGATATTTATAACAAATAGATCTGGATCATATCATTTATTATTCAAAAAAGTTTCAACAACAACCTATTACAAGGAGAACAAAATCCAAGTACTCCAGCCTCATATTTGTGAGCTTCTCCAATTTTGTTTGAAATAAAATTTTCCTTATGATTTCTGATGCTGTTTTCCACATACTTCACATCTAAGGACAACATCATACTTGCTTTCCAGGATATGCTTCCGGAAATCTAACCAATGCTGAATTGCTGGATTATGCAAATCTCTTTTTCATCTGTGGCTTCAAATTATATCCTATTTTCAAAACTCATCTTGATGTTTACTATCAAATTCAATGTCAACCTGTCTTTCTGTTTTAATTTTCTCTGTAATCATACAAATATTTTCTATTTAAGAAACAGAAGTGCAGATTATTAGTGACATTCATTTTTCATTCCTCACAGCACCTTACAATGGGATTTTTCACAGGACAGGCATTTGCTAAAGGTGTTAAGTAGGCAAATGACTGAAAAGGATCATTTCTGATTTATTTGAGTATTTGGGTTGATTAGAGACTGTTGCAGGTCTATTGTATAACTTTTCTCTTCTGAATAATTAATGGCTTAAATCTGTTTTACAAAAAAGCAGGCACTCATCCATGTAAAAGGGGTACAAGTATCAAGTGTATATGTCCACATGTGAGTGCGTGTGTGTGTGTACCTGCATATACAATAACACAATCTGAGATATTCTTCATTTGGGAAAACATTTCCAGCTGGTAATTCTATGGTCTTTAGTCACAACGCTGAAATTTCCTTCTATACTATCTTTCTTCTCTTCAGTTATGCTTTTGTCCCATATTTTTCCTTCCTTATATAATATGAATACAATTACTTTAGAAATGCAAAACAGAGGAGGTTTTGAACAGTCAGATGGCAACCTACTTCGAAAATCTACTGTGGGAATAGTGTGGTTACTTTGATAAATTTAGGACATTTACAACTTTGCACTGACCTCGAAAGTACACATTATGTTCAATTTGTAGGATTTTTTCACTTCCTTTGAATCAGAGAATAGAGATTGATATGTTTCCATTATACTTTTATCCTGAAGACTTTAGAAAGAGGGAAAAGATCATAAATAAACCTGGTCTGGAAAGCTATCAAAAGTATTTTTTCTGTCTCAAGAGTGGCAGATAGTTGAGATAAACATATAACCTCTGAAGTGCTTATCTAAGCCAAGCAGAAACCCCTACTTTTAGTCCAACTCATCACAGAGGAGCCTGCAGATATTAAGAGGCTGGAGCACGGGGTGAACAAGAATGTGATCTAAATCATTTTATTTAGACTCCCTTGCCTTTTTTTTTATTTGATATTTTGATGCATGAACAATCATCACATTTGGACTTTTAGGTGAATCCTTTAGGATTCCTGCCCCTGTATTAGCTCACATAATGCATGATTTTCATGAAATTAATTTTGGAAAAAAATAATTTCCCCTCACTGAAATATCTCAGAATTTTATTTTTTAATGATTTATTTTATTTATCCATGCATACAAGAACTGGGGTGTAAGCCAGAGGTGCAGGGGATGAGAGGATTTACCAGAGACAGAGTGGGGAGCAGAACAGGAGGATGGAACCCATGCCTCAGGGCTGGTGATAACTTGATATTGCTGAGACTAACCCCTACACAGCCAGGGAGGCCCTCTAGCTCAGAATTTCCTCTAAGGAATACTGAGATTGTAAAATTTAAAGTAGGAGAAAGGAGTTCTAATATTTATTTTGAGCACTGCTTGTGATGAGCACAGTAATGAATATGTTATTTATATTATCTTATATGGGGGAGGGATAGGTAAACTACTAGAGATAACTCTACTTTAAATATTATTTATAGGAGAACAAATTAAGAAATAAAGCCAAAATAAAATATTTAGTAGAGGTCAGATCAGAATTCATATCCATGCCTGTGTGACTTTAATCAGTGTAACATATGTTCATGTCTTGTCAATATTAAAATCTCTTTGTGATATTTGGAAATTGTCAAGATATTTGAAACTTTTTAAAGTGAATATTTATAGCTTTGTGGAAACATATCACAACTATTTCTGTAACTCCACAAAGATGTTGCTATTTTAAGGAAAATTGAGGGAATCCATGAATATCATCCTTTATTATTACACATTTTCTATATTTTATTTAGAATTCATAATAAAGATCAAGATGTCATCAGCAATCAGTAAATCAAATCACCAACTTATTCCACATCCATTTCAAGTACTTAAAAGTAAGAGGTACATTATGATGAACAATTTCTGTCAAGTTCAGTAAATTTGTATCCTGGTTTATAACCAGGCTATGTAAGTACTAAGGCATATGCACATCTCTTTATTTCCACCTAAATCCTTTTAAAAATATGGCAACATGTTCTTTCTTAGATCACTGAAATTTTGTTCAATCATATATCTGATTTTTTCCCCAAAATATTGTCCATTTTTAAAACTGACTTATTGAAATTAATTTATTCACTACACAATTAACTCATTTAAAGTATACAATTCAATGGTTTTTAATATAGTCACAGATATATGCAAGAACTACTATTTAGAAAATTTTCATTATCAAATAGAAACCAGGCACCTTTTAGCTGTCACCTGCTTATCCTCTCATCCCTCCTAGTCACATCCTCTCATCCCTCCTAGTCACAAGCAACCACTAATCTATTTTACGTCCCTATTCATTTGCTTATTCTGAACATTTTATAAAAATTGAATCACACAATATATGGTACTTTGTGGTCAATTCTTTCATTTAGTCCCATGAGAGAGGCACATTCATGCTGTAGCATGTATCAGTGTGTGCTTTCGTTGTCTGACCAAGTAATATTCTATTTACATTTTGCTTATCTTCTTATCTGTGACAGGTACTTGGGTTGTTCACTTTTGGAGATTGCAAGTAATGATGCCATGAACATTTGTTTACAAGCTTATTTATTATTTTTTTTTTTTTTTTGGAAAAGTAGTTTTTACTTCCCTTGAGAAAGTAACTAGGAACAGATTTGCTAGGTTATACGGTAATTTTATATTTAGCCTTTTGAACAATCACCACACTTTTTCATGTAGTCTATATTTTTGTAGATATCCACCAGAAGTGCAAAAATGTTCTAGTTTTTTCACAAATACTTTGTTTCAAAAATTATTGATACTTTAACCATTCTACTAGGTGTGAGGTGATATGTCACTAGATTAGCATTTCACAAAAGTCTGATTACTTTGACCTTACTGCTATTTTTATAACCTGAGAGAAATTTTATTTCTCTATATATCTTGCCCATTTTTAGCTAGGATTTTTATCTTATAATGGAATTATGCCACATATATGTTCCAGAAACTAGACATTTAGCAGATAGGATTTGTAAATGTGTTCTCTATTTACAGATTGTACTTCAATTTTCTTGATCATGTCTTTAATACACAATTTACTTTTGATAAAGCACAGTTTCTATTATTGCTTCTATTGCTCATTCTTTTAGTGTCAGATCTCAAAACTATTTTCAGATATGAGGTCATGATGATTTGCTCCAGTTTTCTTCTAAGGGTTTTGTCCTCTTACCTCTTATAATTAACTGCTTGACCTACTTTCAGTCAGTGTTTGTACACAATGATGGATAGGAGTTCAGCTTCAATATTAGGCACATGGCTGCACAATTATCTCAGAATCATTTGTAGAAGAAATTGTTCTTTCCTCATTGATTGGTCTTGGCATCCTTCTCAAAATTGGCTGTCTGTAGATACATGGGTTTATGCCTGTGCTTTCAATTCTGTTTCATTGACTTATGTTTATTCTTACTTGTTCCAGTGCCTCACTGTCTTGATTTTGGTTATTTTGTAGTAAGAACTGAAATTGGGAATAGTGAGTCCTGCAACATTGGCTTTCTTTACATTCAATGCATATGTGATTTGAATCTATGACTATCTTCATTTTTGAATGAGAGCTTTGCTGGATTTGCTAAGTATTCTTTGCTGGCTTTTATCTTTATTTATTTGAGAAATTTGGATGTGTTATCCCATTGCCTTCTGACCTCTGTTGCTTCTCCTGGAAGTGCACTATTAATTTTATTAGAATTCTCTTATGAATGATGGATTGCTTTTCTTATTGTTGTTTGTAATATTTTCTAAATTTCATCATGACTAGAAATTGCAAGACTATACCAGCAGGAGAGAACTACACATACAAAGAAATTTTGGGTCTTTGAATACTAGTTGTATCCATGTAGGCTAAAAGCCCACAAGATGTTCAAGGAAAATTGTCAGGAAAAAAAAAAAATTCTGAGGATCTACAGGATGAAAAATTCCCAGAGTTCACAGAACTGAAAATCATTATTGTTTCCTGTAGCCAGAATGGATATATCTCACCAAAGACTGACTTGTTAGAAGTAGGGGGGAAGTTAGAACTAAAATAAGGACACCACATATGACTTCAAGAACTTAAAAATAAACCTTGAAAGAAACCTACTTGTCTTTAATTAATTTAACTACCTGCTGGGAAAAGTCTGACAGCCTTTTAAAGAATACAACAAAGTCCAGTACATAGAAACATTGCATTTTAGATTTCAGACATTCAATAAAAACCATTAGAGACATGAAGAAGAAAATATAACCCATACCAAGTAAAAATATCATATAATAGAAAAAGACTAAATTGAATGATATTATTAGTGCAAGTTATATAAAAAGGTTTATTATAGTAAATGTTCAGATGCTTAATATTTAAAATGAAATGTGAATACATTAAAAAGAGTATTGGAAAATATACAAAAGATACAAAGAGAGAATTTCAAGTTTTTATTTTGGGTATGTATTTAGCTGAAAAATATAAGCTTATATTTTTAACAGATGAAGAAACTTGGAAAGGCAACAAACTCTTCTATAAGAGAATACAGTAACAGATATATTAGTTTATTGTTAGGTCAATTTCTATGTGCCTCAAACTTGGCACCTAAAAAGGCAATCAGTTATTGTATCACAGTTCTATAGGTGCCTATACATGTGACTGGGTTATTCAGTGTTGTAAGCCAATGTTATCTTAAAAAATACAGAAATAAATAATGTTTCCCAACAATATTACTCATTAATGAATGGAAATGGAAATTATAATATATGCCAGTACACATCTACATAACCACTAGAATTGAAAACATTCCTAAGAATACTCTTTTTAGGCATTTCCGAATATTGTTGAGCCTGATAGGTAATTTGAACTCTCACACATTGTTGTTTGAATTCAAAGAGTAAAACTACCTTGGGAATGTTTGGCAGTTTGAAATAAATTTAAGCATGCACTTACCAAAATTAATCCGCAATTCTAGGTATCTAGATAACCATAATGAACACTTAGGTTCATATGGAAATTTTTATGCAAACATTAGAGCTACTATGTTTGTAATGACAAAATCCTTGAAATATCTTAAATGTTTTTCATTAGTAAATGGAAAAATAATCTATGTTCAATATCTATGTTCAATCTATGCAATGGAATTCTCATTACAAAAAAAAAAAAAAATCTGATACAAACAGCAACCTGAACCTCAGATATATGTTAAGAGAAGGAAGCAAGTAAAAACATTATCTAATATTTAATCACACATTTTTGCTTTCATTAAAAATGAAATCTACATAGGAACAGAAAATCTAATAGTCTTTAGCTAAATTTCCATGTGGGAGTAGAGTAGAGGGTTGATTGCCAAAGACATGGAAGGTTTGGAGGGATTATGTAGATTTCCTATTGCTTGATTATAGTAGTGGTTATATGATTGTATATCTGTCAAAAAATAAAGTCTGATATTACATGATAACAGCATGGAGAGACTGTCAAAATGTTATTACCTTCAAAAGATAAGTCTATTAGAAAGCAAGTACCCCTCCCCCCACTAGATAGTTTTATGGGAAAACACTGCTGAATGTACTGTTTATCTGGATCCAAATCCTTGTAATGCTAATGTTTACCTCTGTAACACTGAGCAGAGTTACTTAGCCTCATGGTTTCCTGCCTATAAAATAGGAACTAGAGTAGAATCTATCTATCGCATGGTGTTAAATTAAATACTACATGAACAAATTTAACAAGGGCTTGGAAAAATTTATTAATTACACAATGTGCCTTGAATAATAGCCATGCTTCATTTTATTACTTGAAGCAAACTCTTTGATTTACATAATTTCATAGAGCAATTACAGCTTCTAAAACTATCATTTTTCCATATGCCAATGAAAGAATTTACCTTTTGACCTACTTTAAATAAATGAGGTTAAATTAAGTCATTTTCTTTGCATACCTGGGAAAATCCCCCTAAGGCTTTCCAAAGACCTTGAGCATTCCCAGCCTTTGACCTCTAATGGGTGGGGGCAATGCCTGGCTTGCATTAGCTACGGTGACTGTGTCCTTCATTGCATCAGCTGTCACACTCCAGAGTCGCCAGGCACAATGGCTTCCAGGCAGTTTGGGAACAATTGTCATGCCCTATTAACAAGCATAAAGAGAACAGTATGTTTTCCTCTATCATCCAGGGCTGTACTTTTTACTGCTGTCTCTCTAGCCCTTTATAGTACTACAACAGCAGGCAGAGGGACAGTGATAAGTGAAGGCGACTTCAAGCTTCCATTGCACTCCAGTGATAACCGCATGTTGCCCAGGGCTAAAAAAGATCAGTTCTTTTTGCTCTTTTGTACTCCATATAGTTTTGTGGGAAAACACTGCTGAATGTACCCAGAAGCTGTTTGATTTTGTTTTAAATCTCCTTGGATGAAGAATCTAAAAATATACCTTGCAGGCCGATAACAATTTGACAGAGTTATTTATTATAACATGTAAACACTGAACCCCAGACAAAAAGGAAGAGGGCGTCACGTGCTGTGTGAGTTTTGATTATTGATATTTTTATGAAGTTGTTATGAAAAACACGAGAAATGAAATCATACAGAAAGGGTGATCAACTAAATGTTGACCAAAACAATAATTCTCAACAGAGATGAATAGCATTTTATCAAGTAGCAAGAAGTGATTTGCTGAGGTGTCTGAAAAAATCCCAATAATAATCGCCAATTTGAGACAAAGGAAAAGAGAGAATCTGTAAAGATTTCCAAGAAACCTTATAAAGTCATAGTAGAATAAGGTAGAATGGAATACTTTATACTATAATAGAGACTATATTAAAGTATGTAATAAGCTAGCATTAGTAATTCCAATAAGTGGTTAAATATGGTGAAATTGTTATAACATTAGGGAGAGAATGCTGTTATAATTCACATAGGATGCAACACTTAATTGTGTATACTTTTCAACTCTTACCATACTTAAATTATCTTTTGGTGTGGATTGTTCTAAGTAATGAAGTCTTTGATTAAATGATTGATATTTTGGGAAATCTTGAAAATTTGTATTTTTATTTTTCCCCACATAGACTGATGTCTCTTTCATTTTCTTTTTCTTTTATCCACAGCACTGTCTCCCCTTCCTTGAGATCAATGTTTTTACTAACTGATGAGACTCGTCTTTTTTTCCCCTTTTTTTGTTTGTTTTTTTTTTTTTTTGGTTTCATATGACATGTAGATGTCTTCACAAATCATAGTTAACATGATTTGATTGTGTTTAAATCTTCCAGAGGGCTGGTGACAGTTTTCTTTCTGTCTTTTCTCAAAATTTGATACATTTTCAGATTGTCAAGAAAGATATGAATGTATCCCAGATGATGATGATGTCCATTAGTTTCAAGTGGATGGTTTGGCATCCTTTACTCAAACGCCCATTTTTAGACATGTATTCAATACGTCTTTAGTTGGTCTTCAATAGGGAGTCACTGTCACAATATTTTTGCTTGGGCTGTTCCTCATTATGTAATTGCCTTGGAACAGAGTCCCATGGAGCAGATGTTATACATCCAGTCAATATGAATGATGATCTAGCTATATTTACTCTGTTAATTGGTTCTTTTGGCAACTGGTAGTGAAAACAATTTGGCTTCAAGTCCTTAATGCTAATATTGAATTCAAAATTTCTACACAAAATTACAAAATCAAAACAGAATGGGAAATCTGAGAAAATCAAACTGTTAATTGGAAATTTATAGGAAATGACTATTTTTTTTTTCTTTTTGATAAAGACTAGAATGGTTCCTATAATTCTACATCCAAACTGGAAGTCCCATATTTGCACTTTCTAATAGGATGCTACTTCATGGAGTTCTTTACACATTAAAAAAGCCAGCAAAGAAATCAAATTGAATTATGGATTGTAATAAAAGCATGTAGCCTTGTGAAATAAAAAAAAAAAAATACCTCACTAACCACTAGTTCTTCTATGAGCCAATGCATTGTTAAAAAGTAGTGATAAATTATTAGGGAATATTTTATTTAAAGATCCACAAAAATAATGAAGTTCTTTTTGAGTTAAATTTAGGTTTAGTTAGCATAAATTATTTATCATTTTCCTCCATAATTTTAAGATAATTATTGCTCAACTTCCTGGGCTAAAATATCAAATGGGGTTCATTTTATCAAATAGGTTTATTTTAGTGTAAAATTTTGCATAGGACTTCCCTGGACAGCAGAACAGGCAAAGTAAACTAAAAACACTGGGTGCTGAATGATATGAAAGGACTTTTTTGTGGATGTTGATACTAGTCACTGAAACCGAGTGAACAAAGCAGAATGGCGGTTACCAGAGGTTGGAAATTGGGGGAGATAGGGAATGGGTAAAAGCCTTTAATTATCAGATAAATAAGCTCTGGGGTTTAATATGTAGCATGGTGATAATGGTAAATAAAACTGTTTTGTGCACTCAAAATCTGCTAAGAGAGTGACCTTACACATGTTCATCACACATATAGCAAATAAATAAAGTAACCATTTGGGGAAAATGGGGGTGCTAACTAACCTCATTGTGGTAATCATTTCACAAAATTAACATATGTCAAATTATCATATTGTATTGTTTACAATGATTAGTGGTATTTGTCTATGATACCACGATAAAGCTGAAAAATACAAAAATAAAAATACAATATTTGGTTTAAAGAAATCTAATGTGGAAACCAGTTTTTAAAACATAAATGTGCAATTACTTCACTTGATGAGCCATGTGCATGTTGTTCCCCTCTGCCAATCATGCAGGCATGCATTGGGCAAGATGCACACTTTCATGTATGCATGCTGAGAAATGCAGTGGGTAGGGGAGAAAGAGAAACAGAGAGAGGCAGAGATCTGATTTCTTTTAAAGAAATCTTAGATCCAAATCCAAATTTAAGATCTCTGCTCTGTTATTCCTACTCTCCCTATTAGCTGTACACAAATCAATATCCTAGTAATTACAATAAAAGTTTGAGTCATAATTATGCATCATAGCTAATGTATTTATGGAACTATTATATATGAAGGCAGTAGTTAATGCAGATGTTTTCTTTTTAATCATATATAACCACATGGCTTAGTAAGCTATCACAGAATATGAGCACCAGCCAATATAGAGTTAAGAATGATGATGATCCTAAATAATATCTAGCATTAATTATTGCCAAGTTAGAGATGGAAAGAAATGTCACAAAAATCAGATATATGACATGTCCATATAGAGATAATAACAAGTGGGGATGGTTCAAATTTGGACTTTGATATTTACATTACATTCCTTTCATAGAATTACACACAGGATTTTCAACAAAACTATGAAAAAAATAGGAATAAGTGGAACCTATAAACATTCACACATAGGGAAAATTTTAATTACACACATACAGGGAGAAAAAAAATTTATATGCCAATCAAGAGCGTGTTTAAATGAGTATTACTTCACTAACTTCTAATGATACTTTTTAAATATTGAATGCTTTTCATGTATATACAGTCTATGATGGTTTTCGATAAACACAGAAAGTCTCCTACTCTCCATAAGAACAATGCTGGAATTGATAATTACATTTTATGCAATTTTCAGAGTTCTTTATTGCCCATATTATGTCACTAGATTAATTCAACAGTTTCTATTTCTAACAGTATATACTGTCCAGGGTTGCTTAAAATTAGATTAAATTGTCTCTCCTGAGGTTTAAGAAATCATGATAATATTTGAACAAACAGTACTATCTCGAAAAACAAGCTATCAAACAGAAAAGAAGCTTTATTTAAGGCATGCAAACAGTGTTAATATCTGACAGGAAAAAGCGGTGTTCGGCTAATAGCTTCATGAACTGCACTTAAACCTATTCAGTAATTCCTAAAGCAGAAATCAGATGAAATATTCTTTCTGGCCTGACCTTATTATTCAGTCATCTTGAAAACAAAACAGTTATTTTCAGAGTATCCAAGAAGGTCCCAATCTCTATATAAACCAATATATTTTATCTTCAATTATATTTTGTATTCCTACTGTGTGGTAATATTATGTTGGGCAAATGCGCAACTAGTTTAAATGATGTATGATACCAACCATTAGTGGAGTTATAGTCTATTAAATAAGACCTGACAAAAATAAAGTGCAATAAAATATGTGTTCATGACAGAAGACTGAATAGCATGACTTGGAAAAAATTAAGAGGTGCATATAAATTGGACTTTGATCTGAGGAATGTTAACTTACCAGAATTTTCAGTTTTAAAATTTTAAGAAAATTGTATATATTAGGCAGAAACATTAACCTATGTGAAATCACCATAGCTTAACATTTTGTGCCTTTCTTAATAAAACGCATACCCTATGATAGTAAACATCATTAATAGAAATCTGATTTGAGATTAGGCTGAAGAGAGACAAGGAGTTTGGAATAAATAGGTCCTGAACGCATACAGATTTACTGATATAAGTGTTCTTCAACAAGTGTTGAAAAAGACTTGGAGAAAAACAAACCCTCATACACTGTTGGCAGGAATGTAGACTGTCCCAATCTCTATGGAAAACAGTATGGAGGTTTCTCAAAGTATGAACAATAGATCTACCATATGATACAGCAATCCCATTCCTAGAAGAACTCAAAAACTAGTTAATTCAAAGTAAGTAATTTTAAATAGGAAGCCAAAAAGATGATAGTTTCTAAAGTTCACTTTTCCTTAAAGATAGGATGGGAGAGGTGTCACCTGTATCAGTTCATGTTTATTCAACTTCCCCAGATAACTTGTGTATTGAGAATTTTATATGACAGAGAGCTCCAGCTAGTCTATGTTCAAGACTCAGGCAGCCTTATAAGCTATTTTTGCACCTATTTAGGGGCAGACCCATCAAGACCAGTGGGCAGTAGAGTATGGGTGGACGTGGAGAACCCCAGTGGGGTGTTTCCTGAAATTCCCTCTAATTAGTAGGTAAAGTGTAGCTGAACAAAACCTGAATCACCGGTATATTTGTTTAATTGACTTAAGCTGCAACTGAAATACTCAAGAGGCTTGAGTTTTTAATCCTAAAGAGGTTCTTGAAGTTAGAGGAACAGACTGAGATGAAAGCCATTTGTTGTTTCTGCCTGCTTCGGTTTTCTCACCCAATATAAACAGAAAAAGGCAGAGAAGTTAGAATAAATATAAACTGCATTTTCCTGGTTTATGAAGATTATATGTGAGAAATTTGCAATCTCACGGCATGGTCCACTCTCTAGCAAATGCCTCCAAACATGCCATGATTGCTTTGAATTCCATGTCCACTTATTGTTGAATCTTTACCAACCTTCACTGATTCATTGATTTAAAAATTCAGTATAGAAGGGTATAATGTTGGAACATGCAATAGTGGTTGAAAAGACAGATGCTTTACTTTATGAATAAAATGCTTTTCCGTTATTTTAAAGCTCAGTATTGGGGTTTCACTGATGGCCTAGAAGTTTAATCTCAGTGCTATCATTGCTACAGCCTGAGTTTGATCCCTGACCAGGGCGCTAACCCACATATGGTGCAACAGACTTCTCTGGTATCGCCCACTGTTCCCCTGAGCAGTGGTGCATTCAATAAATCTACCAGTTCTGCTCCCCACTCTGTCTCTGGTGAACCTCTGGCCTACAGCCCAGTTCTTTCCTGCAAAAATAAATAAATAAATAAATAAATATTTAAAAAAAAGTTCAGACTTAGAACCATAAGATTTACCAAAAGAAGAAGATCGATTACAAAATACTGTCTTGGAGTTCCTGTATTATCAACAGTGAAGCTAAATTAAAGAAAGGAAAATATAATTCAGGTGAATTAAGTTGTGTATCAGGTGCTATATCTCATCTTGCTTGAAAACTGGAGTGGAACTAAACATGTTGCGCTGATGTGATCATTGTTCTCTGTTAAACCGAATTGAGTTCAATCCAACTCACATGAAATAAGAAAGGTATTTTTTCTTCATCAAATAAATGAACAAGTTGTTTGAAAAAATGGCTTGGTTTAGATTGTTATAATTTTTATGCTCGAATAGATTAAATTTAACTGATAAAAAGTAATCAAATTATATGGATTAGGTAAGTGAGGGCTGAAGTGTTCTGACATAAACAGATCGTAAAAAAAGACTGCTCTGAGGTGATGTGGTATGCCTCAGATTGAATTGAGATTTGAATTGAATTGAATTGAAAGATTTCTTATGTACATATACATTAATAGAAAACCCTTTCTTAGAGACTTATGCTGAAAAATATCCCTACTAAAAAATTAAACTGCAATCCAAACAATTTTATACCATTATTACTTTCTCTCATTCACCTCAACACATTTCTTTTTCTTTAAATTACATTTTCTGATATGTTATCCTGGCATTGTTTCCTTCATAAATGCATGCTTAATGTTTCCAAAAGGCTAAATTGCATATTCATAAGAAGAATCTACATTTTTATTTCTCATGATCTCTTTCTCAAATAGAATATTCCATAAATTTTGTTTTTAAGAAACCATCTTACCTAGAAATAGACACAATTTGTGTTTTAAAAGTTTCCTTTACATAACAATTTTAAAGAGTCCTTGCAATCTATGACACAGTCCATATACCATTTTATTAAAAAATCCAGAAGCCAATATGAACTTAATTGGTAGGTAAACTTCAAATTCCCTAACAGCAACATAAGTGAGATAGGTTGGCTCATTTAGAAAGGTAAAGCCAGGTGGTAATTTTGGCCATGGAGATTCTAAACTTTAAAGAACTGAGATGATCTAAAGAGAAAAAAAAAATAGCAAAGAAAGGAAGAAAGGGAAGAGAGGAAGGAAGGAAAAAAGCATATCACAAGATAAAATTCCTTTTGGAGTGAAAGTTTATGTACCAACACAGGTGAATTTATGATATCCAAAATCTATGTTCCTTACATTTAATCACACCCGTCTCTACTGTCTGTAGTAAGAAAATATTTCCCTTTCTTCAACAGGGTTTCATATGACAGAACATATCTATCAATGTGACAATCAAAAAACAATATATGCCATATTTATAAAATTTCCTTTTCTAATTAAATAAGGTATCTAATATATACAGTGATTTTTTTTGTTAAATCAGAACATTGACCAAAAAGAAGCATAGTTGACTCATTTTTCCTAAACATTTATTTCTCCATTTTAGGGAGAGTAGAATGTCCCTGCTTGCTTTCATTAAATAAAAAATAAACAATTATACATACCTCTTCAACTAAAATGGAGTCATCTGCTTTGAATGAAATATAAAATGCAATCTATTATATTAGCTCTTCTTGCAGTGTAACTTTCTGTTCTTCACATTTAAGAACCAAGTAATTTGTCTGCTTTTCTTCCACAGACAAATTAGTTTTCTGACCATGGTGCACACTAAAAATTAAAGATAACTGATTTTGTGCAGACATTAAAATCAAAGTAATTTGAGTCTATCCTGTATACATTAATTTGGAACCACCTCTTTTAATACACAATAGAGTTTAAGAACATTTGTATTACTCGTTCCTATGCAATTATGATAGGAGATATTTTAACAATTCAGTAAAGAAGAAAGATACAGTCAGCTTTGGAAAGTCTGGCTTTCAATCTGGCTCTATAATTGATAGACTTTAGACAACTTATTCTTGGTTTCCTTGAGGATAAAATGTGATATCCACTTAAAAAAATGCTATGATGATTAACTTACAAGACAGATAAAAAGCTAGAATAGTGTATGCAGTGAACAAATGTCACATGAATCAAAATAATCAAACTCTTTCAGTGAATGTGACATTCACTCTTGGTAGAAAATCTATTGTATTGACTAAGTGATTACTTGAATTATAACTTTCCCACAGTAACCTTGCTATTTACTTTTCTTTTTATAGATTATGGAAACTTGTTCCTTTTTTGTTTAACTCATTGATATAAAAAAAACTTTACTCTTAACTATTTATCAGCATTCAAATTCCGATTTGGGAGAGATGTTTGGAACTCCTCATTTTATATATTATTCTATTATATAATAACCTTGATTTTCCATTTTTTATTAACTAGTTTATTTTCAGTGCAAAAATTCCATATATTTTTATGTTTTTGCTCTCACTAGAAAATAAGGGGAAATATTACCTTTTTTTCTTCCCCATTCATTATCAGATTTTGCATATTTTATTATTGAACCTTCCCTGTTATCAGAAGTAGACCTAGAATATGAATGCTTTGTAATGTCTCATACTTTTTCATAGCCATGATAGTAATTATATTAGCTAAATCTAGATAATATCAATGCTGAGTTATTTTATTCCTGTGAAACGATGACAAGTTTGTTCCATTACACATTATATAGCATTTGATTGCAATCAGTCAAGTGGACTTTAGCTAACAAGTACTATCTGAAGAACTCTCCATGAAGCCTTGTTTTGAATATATTTTTCAAAAACTTCATTTCTTCATATATGTGTGTGTATATATATATATATATATATATATATATATATATATCTTCATATATGTGTGTATGCATATGCCAAATAACAGAGAGGTATATGTGACATACAAAGATTTAATGAACTTTGCTGTATGAACTATAGAAACTAAAGAAATATTAAATTAAGTGTCAAAGCTGAGTACATAAAGTAGCGAGGCAAATGAAATCTCTGGCTTCTATTTTATTTAGTTTCTCAAAATAATCTATTATTTATTGAGCACAGACAATATGCCAGGCAATTTTATCTATTCTTTGTAATAATAGCTTATTAAAGAAAAAATGATATACCAGTTTGATTAGAGATTATTCATTATTTTACCAGGGCTTCCTAAACTCCTTTAATTTTGAAACAGTCTTTATTCTGGAAAATAGTCTTTATTCTGGAAAATAGTCTTTATTCTGGAATTCGAAAATAATTTGTTGTGTGTTTGGTTTGCCCAGAGTTCTATGAATTTTGTAATGAAGAATGTTCTCCCTGAGGGAATGGGACTAATTGATTAAGTTACACTGTTGTGCAGTCCAAAGTTTATTCAGTGATAAATTTAAACTTGAAGAAAGTCAGGCAGTATACAGAATAGATCATAGACCAGAAAACTTTTTTCTGTAAAGGGCCAGACAGAATAAATCTTAGGCTTGCAACCCATGTAGATCCCATTGCAATTACTCTCTGAATGTGTGTAGCTGTATTCTAATAATACATTGTTCATAAAATTTGGCAGTAGGCTAGATTTGGTTCTTCTGCCAAAGTCTTTTATCCCTGGTACAGACATATGCCAATAAGCTTAATGCATATGAAGAATTAGTGTACTTTTCCATTTACTTTCTATTATGTAACATTTAACTCAAATGTGGGCCTAGCATTGTGTTAGAGTTTTTATCATTACAACACCCTTTTATAATAGATTGTGCCTTCATATGTGACAGCATCCAAGGTGGTTCCCAATGCTCCTCCCTCCCTGAGTATTAACAACCTTTTGTATTTCCTTTCTATAGTGATTAAGGACTACCTTGTATTTAGGGACTACAATAGCATATTGTAGAAATGATGTTTTGTAATTTTTGTGAATAAGTCATTTGAAAAAAGGTGGTTTCCACCTCGCAAATTCTTGGATCACTACCTGCCATGGCATGAATCCTATGGAGGGGTATCCATGGTGAGAAACAGGTCTTCTATTAACAACAAATATTAATATGCCAGCCATATGAATGAACTGATTTGGAAGCAGATCCTGAAGTCACAGACACATGTCATAAATGAAGCCCTGATCAATATTTTGATTGCGACCTCATGTAATGAACTAAACCATTCTGCAGAGCTATTGTCTGGTTCCCAATACCCCACCCCCAACCCTCAATATATGCAAGATATTGTTTTGTTTTTTTAATGAATTTTTATTATTTTATGAAACTGTCAAACTGTTATGTAAAGTGGTTTTGTCATTTCTTAATTTTTACCGGCGGGCGATGTACACTTCCGACTTTGCCACGATTGCCAATACATGGTATGGTCAGTTTTATTGTATTTTTACTGACGTAGCACTAGTTCCCAACACTTTATGTGATTTAGAGGTAATCGGTTCACACCTCTCCAGATGTACTGCGGTATGTTACATACACCAGAGGAGGCATAAGTTGTTTAAAATTGTTAAGTTTAGAGTTTTTTTTTTTCAGTAATGACAAGGAAAATGCTATGTTGTAGATCACAATATGGAAATGGCTTCACATTTTCTTCTAAGTAACTGCAGTTATAACCTATACCGATGAATTTCACTTCTATGATGTGAATGAGCAGCCCATGAATAGAGATCAGGGGTCCAGTTAGTTGCTGTGCCTGATTCTGTCCACATCAAATGTACACACTTTTATTTTGCCTCTCCTAAGTTTTCTCCTATAAGTTAATTTTTTTTTAAATAACATGGAATATGTGAGACTGAGGATTTCTATCAACTTGTCCAAATTAATGAACAATTTATTCACTTGAAGTTCTGCCATAAGAAGATCACATCTCAATTTCAGTGCATCCCAAAAGACAGACAAGTGTGATGGTTATTCCAGATTATTTTTTGTAATAACCAGTAGTGAAATTATTAAATGAACCATTACAAGGACATTGCACTGTTTTAGTAACTAATGATGTGCTTCAAAATATCATTGTAGGGGCATTCCTGGTGGTGCAAGGGGTTAAGATGTAACCTATGAAGCAATTCACAGCCACTGCAGCACAAATTTGATCCCCCGGCTGGCCAGGGAGCAACCCACATGGTGCAGCAAACCTCTCCTAACTCGCCTGCTGCTCCCCTCAGCAATGTACTTCAGTCAGTCTGCCTTCACATTTGTTCCCCACTTGTCTCTGGTGAATCCTCTCACAATCCACACCTGTGGCCTGTACCCCAGTTCTTATATACATAAATGAATAAATTTTTAAAGAAAATATCATTGCAGTGAATGATTTAGTTTGCCATTCAAATTCCTCGACTCGGGGCTCCCCGGTGGAGCAGTGGTTGAGCGCTGGGTTGCGAAGCTGCCGGCGGCCTCTGCAGCACCGGTTCGATCCCCGGCTGCTCCTGGCCACTGGAGGAGGGTCCCACATGGTGCGCAGACCTCTCCTGCCGCCCGCTGCTCCCCTCAGCAGTGTACTTTGGTCCTTCTGCCTGCTCTGCTCCCCGCTCTGCCTCTGGTGAATTCTCTCACCCTCCCGCGCTTCTGACTGTACCCAGTGCTTGTATAAACAAACAAACAAACAAACAAATAAATAAAAATACATGCCTCATTAAAAATAAATTAAAAAAAATCCTCGACTCCTTGTGAATTAAACAGGTTTTGCTAGTGGGTTTACACATGCACCTTGAAGGTGAGTTCCTCATCTAATTAAAGATTCATTAATTTAAAATGTATAAAGGCAAATAATAGAAGGAAAGTTAAGCAAAAATGAAGCAAGCTTAGACTTTTTGAGACCTCTGAACAATAATTTCTAGAGCTCAGGTAACAGATGAAGAACTTTTAGTTAAATTTCCTGAATTAATGCTTAGGGATACTTAGAATATTGAAATGGCTTATTTAAGGTAAAAAGTGATTGTATCAAAATAAAGACTAAATGCTGAGATTCTCCATCAAATGCTATTTTCATCATGTGATGCAGCTTCAAATACAGAAGTAGAATAAAAGGATAAAAGGCAGCTCATGCTGCAGTGGGTGCTATTGCTTAACTTATCATCACTTAAATCTGTACAAAGATAACCTTGAGCATCATAAGAATCTTGGATTAGCCTCAAAATATGTTATTATAGTGTACTAACTGCAATGTTAAGCAGAGTCATTCATATATATATCTGAAGTTTAAGATAATGAAAATGCATTCACCTGTGATTCAGAAATACTTGGCTCTGACCTAGTATCAGTTCCACCATCTTTTTTTTGTGTGTGTGTCAGAGTTATATGAGGATCAAGTTACTCATAACGGTAACAGAATAATCATTTTTAGTAAACCTTTACCACCATAGAATCAATGATGTATGGCCATAATTTCACATTGCTAAGATAGCTTTCAAGATCAAGGGAATATTTTTCAGAGATCTTTGAATATCTTTCAAACTCTCAAAGGTAAAGTATGACCTAAAATACAATACTGAATCCTATTTGACGTTTGTTACAATTTCCCTATAACATTTAATAGTAGTTTACTACCTTCTCCGTCAGACCATATGCTTCTTGAGGAATCAAGTCTGATTTCTTTCCTACCACATTACCTTTAATTAGCACACTAATGGGAACATAAAAGCTCTTGATAAAACTGTTTTATTTTGACTGACTAGAAGAGTTTATTGAAGAAATAATGCCACCTCTGTCTCACCGAGAAAAATATCAAAACACCATTTTATGATCAATTATCCATCAATAAATTATCTATCATCTATTTATCTATCATTTATCCATAGAGTCACCTACTACCTACCTACCTACCTATTTATCATCTATTTATTCACTAACCCACCTATCAATTGTCTGTCTCTCTATCTATCTACCTACCTACCTACCTAACTACCTATCTCATCATCTATCTATCCATGTAAATAGTACTAACTGTCCTATGTATTTTATTTAATTATTTAAAAAAAAACACTTATTTATTTATTTATTTATTTATTTATTTATTTATTTATTTAATTATTTCTACAAGCATTGGGTACAGTCAGAAGCATGGGAGGGTGAGAGAATTCACCAGAGCCAGAGCGGGGAACAGAACAGGCAGACTTGACGAAATATACCGCTGAGGGGAGCAGCGGGTGCATCAGGAGAGGTCTGTGCACCATGTAGGACCCTCGCCAGTGGCCAGGGATCAAATGGGTGCTGCAGAAGTTTCAGGCAGCTTTGCGGCCCAGCACTCAACCGCTGCACCACCGGGGAGGCCCTGTCCTATGTATTTTAAACTATTGAAAAATTCTTAGAGGAAGATAGACTGTCTATGAGAGTGAATTGTCTAAAAAGAAGAGTGAGAATACAGATATGTTATTGCTGTGGATTTAGCTCTTACATGCTCTATACTTTAGCATATGATTGATTTTCAGATAGTTTATATGATTATTGCTAATGAATTGTTACTTATCCTTTTTTAGTCAAATGCCACACATGTACTCTTTCACTTTTCTTTTATATTTAACATATCATCAGTGTGGCTAATGAGAAAGGAAGAAAGGGAGGGGAAAAAAGTAGAAAGAATAGAAAGACGAAGACAAAGAGGAAAAGAAGAAAGTGGGGTCCTGATATTCTTTCATCATTTCCTACCTTTGTGAGTAAGGGCAAGGAATAGAGTGCTGAGGGTGGATGAACACACTAAATAAATTAGTAAATGATTAAAGCAGAACGTAAATATTCTGAATAATCAATGAACTATTAGTATAATAAAAAATAAGTGGCTTACATAATCCTATATTTTAAATCTAGTTAGTGGATATCATAATTTTCTTTTTTTTTTAAAGATTTATTTTTATTTATTTATGCAAGCACTGGGTACAGTCAGAAGTGCAGGAGGGTGAGAGAATTCACCAGAGCCAGAGCAGGGAGCAGAGCAGGCAGAAGGACCAAAGTACACTGCTGAGGGGAGCAGCGGGCGGCAGGAAAGGTCTGCGCGCCATGTGGGACCCTCCTCTGGTGGCCGGGGAGCAGCCAGGGATCGAACCGGCGCTGCAGAGACTGCGGGCAGCTTCGCAACCCAGCGCTCAACCGCTGTGCCACCAGGGAGGCCCGGATTTCATAATTTTCTTTGCTGAAGTTAGCTATTGCCTACAGTTAGATCTGCTTGCCCATCTGGTTCTGTTTGAAGTATGTTAAGCAATTCTGATTTTCTGTTTATTTTACCCAATTGCTGTCTGACTTAGTTTTTGTCATTTACTTTCCCACAAGACCACAAGAAGAAATCACAAAATGCATTCTAAAATGCATTTAGAACCTACTGAATGTGTGTCATGCCATCTAAATTACATGCTTATTTGTTTTTTCTCCTTTTGATAGACAGTTACAAACATCAGACAACTTGTCAAGAATTTCTCTTCTGGTTCAGACTCCTTCAAATCAGAGCACCCATATTATAGGAATTCAGCTGTTCCATGATATATTGTGAAGATGATATTAATATTTAATGACTTGTAAAGAGCTGTCCAAAACCCTCATTAATTTATTAAGATGGCTCTGTTTAACAGTGCCAGAGAATATGCATTTATAAATTATTTTCTTTCAATTTATTTCCCCTTATTTTTCTGATGTTTATATTGATAAATAGCTGCTTTAGACTGCATATTGCAAAGTATGAAAATTAATATTTGATGTTGTGAAGCCATATTATTGCTAATGGAGTCATTTTGTCTTTAGAGTTTATTGATGATATTAAAAAAATAAATATGACCATAAAGTCTTACAGTTGCCAGAAAATGGCAACATGCATTTCTGAATCTTTATTCCCTGAACTTTAACTCTTAGAGTTCTATGCCCTTTAAATTCATTATATCCAGGCTAGAGTGTTGCCTTAACAGTTCCATTTTATTCAAGTAATTGTCCACTTTTCACTTTCCTTTTTTATTCTATCCTGATCTGGTTACAGATTTTTTGTTTAGGTGTTTTTAGTTTTATTTATTTAAAATGAAGAGTTGGGGTCTCCCTGGTGGCGAAGGGTTAAATGTTAGCACTACCACTGCTAAGACCTGAGTTCAATCCCTCACCAGGAAGCTAATCCACATATGGTGCAGCAGACCTCTCCTGTCTCACTCACTGCTTCCCTCAGCAGTGTATTTCAATGGATCTGCCTGTTCTGTTTTCTACTCTGTCTGGTGAATCCTCTTGTCCCCCACAACTATGAACTATACCCCAGTTCTTCTATGCAAAAATTAAAAAATATGGGTCTTTAAAAATAAATAAAATGAAGAATTGATCATTCTGGAAATTGATCAGAGCATACTAGACTTATCATTTAGGCTACTGTATTTATTCACTAAACTGGGATTTATGGATACCAGTGTCATCTTCATAACTATTCACTGTTTTAGTTTACATTTATTAGCCATGATTAGTCAAAAAGTATTTATTGACTTTCTAGTATATACCACATATGTTTACATTTAAGAATACAAAGATGATAAAGGCATGGAAACTAACAACAGGTAATTAATGGTTTAATTTGATGATCTGAATTATATCCTCTGGCCAAATCTGACCCATTATCTGTTTCCGAATCAATATAGTATTTCTATGTCCATATCAATGTATTACTGAAATATATTATCTAGACATTTTTATAAAATGCATTGACCCTTTATTTAATTAGTGATATTACAAAAACCTAATAGAATATATTCACCTTCTTGTGCATGTCCTGTTTTTCTGCTCATTAATCATGGGTGTTGAACAATAAATTGCATTCATAGTGACATATGCATAAATATTTATGTTTATATAGGCTATAGTTACATAGCACCTATATCATGGCTTAATTATATCTCAAGCATCAGTAAAATCACTTGATGATGTATTTCAGGCACCAGAAATTGATTAATTGTATTTAGACAAAAAGGATGATAGGTTCATTTACTGTAAAGATCAGGGGCAGACAATTGTTTTGTCTCTTTAATCACCAATTTATTTTTTCCAAAATTAGCATGGGGTTGGAGAAAGTGAGAGAAAGTAAAGCTTTATCAGAGTATTCTTCCCTATAGGTCTATCTCTATACAATTCTTCTCTAGCAGAGCATTAATTTATTAAGCTCAAACAGTCATTCATTTTTATTAGTGTAGTTGTTATTTTATTTTTGTATTTGTGTGTGTTCCTCATAGGTTCAAATATGGGACTGGCACATGGTTAATACTCTATAAATACTTGTTGAATTTCTTTTGCAGTGCTTCTTATGACATCTTTGGTGTCTGAAATTAAAGCAAATTTATTTTAGAAATAGCTGAATGCATTGCCATTTTATTCCAGTCTCACATAAACTCAACAGAGACCAATGATTTATTAGTTGATCTTCAGTTAGAAGTAAATTAATTGTAATTCATATACAAATTTCAGAAATAGTTTGTGAAACTATACATCTAGCATCTAGGAAAACTAATATCGTACTTAACTAGTCATGCCTTTCTAAATGTGTTTTTTATAAGGGTTTATGAAATCATTAAACTCTTCTGGGAACTAAGTCATAAATCTAATACTGAACATTAAGGACCAGTGGAATTAGCCAGCATGTGAATATCTTTTTTGCTAGCCAGTGGGTGGCTAGAAGCTGAATAAGCAAGCTAGCTAGTCCAGATGGAAAATCTGCTCTTTCATCAAACTAAATTTCTTCATGAAAATAAAACTTACATACTTATCTGAATTTACTCTTGCATGTGCCTTTTAACTCTTTCATTAGCCTATCTTTTAAAAAGTTTTATTATTTAGAAAACAATTGTGAGTATGTGAAGAACTTATTTTCTTTTAAGTAAAAATGTGTGGGAGTGATTGTACTGGGTGAAAGTTTTTTTTCTTTTAAAGTTACTTAGACATTTAAAAAAAATTGTTCTTAGGGGATCCCTGATTTCTATCATTTAAAAAAATCAGTGATTTGGTCAACAAACATCTTTCCTGAGTTCTGTGTGTCATGCTAGCAATTAATTCAACCTGGGGATGGGTGTCCTGGGAACCTCTGATTTACAGGCAATTGATCAGAAGGAAAGCTAATAATCTAGGGTCCCAATGGTACCTAAAGTCTGATGAGGGGTTCTGGGAACCTCCAGTCTGTAGCTGGTTGGTCAGCAGCTCAGGTGGCAGATAAGACATGTAGCCTATTCCTAAGGTGGATGCATGTCTCTCAAGATGGCATTGCATTTTGGTTAATTGTCCATTAAAAGAATAACTGCTCTCCACTGTAATTCCCATACCCTCTACAGCATACCCTAAACCTTTACCAATACAGATTAATTTAAAATTAAGCTTATGCTGTGTTATTGCCAACCATAAAAAATACTATGTCTATCAAAATATACAAGACGATATGGAAGTTATGGATATTTAGTACAATATAATTAAGGAACATACTGCCATTCATATAAATATGAATTAGTATCTATTGCCAATAGTAAGTGTAAATAATATGCCTTACATGTGAACTAAACCTTCATATCTACTAATATTAATGAAAATATTTTTTTCCTTTAAGAAGTGCCCATAAGAAGTAAAAAATTCATCACTAGGTTCAAGCTGTGGTAGAGTCTGAACATGAGTAGAGGTAGTTTACAGGTTAAATGCTTTAAAATATTAAGCAACCCTAGTAACCATCTATCTACACCTTTGTATATCCATCTACGTTAGTGATTTAGAAGATTCTCATTTTCTTCCATTTTCTTGACAGTATTTCATGGACATGTGATCTCTCAGTAAATGGGATGTTGCTATAATGTGACATATCAATTAAAGGTGACTGCTTACATTTCCTAGAAGTTAGGCTAGACAAACAGTAATAAATTGTGCATGAAGAGTACTAAAGTATACCTCAATATGATTTCCTAAATAGTTTTTCTCTTGCTGGAAGGGGAATTACTTACAAAACTGGACACAATCGGTTCAAAGTGAATTCCCAACTGTTCACTGACACTAATCATTACAAAGTGCTCCTAAACTAAGCTCAGTTACACTTCCTCTTATATCACCTTTGAATTGTTCTTGAGGCATTGCTTATTCTCTGGACAGCATTGCCAATACAGTTTAGCTAAGTGTGAGACCTGCCCATCAGATTCCTCGCTCTGTTGTGATAACAGTTTGGAGAGTAATTACTCCCCCGAGGTTAAAACATGCCTTGTGCAATATGTGCTGAGTAGTCAGACCAATATTTCTGATAGATCCAAACCTGGTATTCTGCCAACCCCAGTAGAGAGAAGGATTTTTAAGTCCTATAATGCTATAGGTAGACTAAGTCAAGCAACAATTTCTGGACACTTTCTTGACTTGAGATTTTAAAAGTACTGAACATTCTGGATTATTTTCTAAAAATAGAACCGAAAGGTAACACCTAAAATTTATTCCTCGTATTCTCTGGTAGTTCAGGCTATTTGAGGGAAGGGATTTCAAGTTGCAGTTCTGTTCCATTAAAAAGGGCCATTTTGGGCCTCCCTGGTGACACAGCGGTTAAGCGCTGGGTTGCGAAGCTGCCCGCAGCCTCTGCAGGGCCGGTTCGATCCCCGCCTGCTCCCCGGCCACCGGAGGAGGGACCCACATGGCGCGCAGACCTCTCCTGCCGCCCGCTGCTCCCCTCAGCAGTGTACTTTGGTCCTTCTGCCTGCTCTGCTCCCTGCTCTGGCTCTGGTGAATTCACTCACCCTTCCGTGCTTCTGACTGTACCCTGTGCTTGTATAAATAAATAAACAAAATAAATCTTTTAAAAAAAAGGGCCATTTTGCTGAATAGGATACAACTGATGCAGTATCAGAATGACTGAGCAGACAGAGCTGGGTCTTTGAACTGCCAACCTTTCCTCTTTGGTAGCATATATAGAGATGAAACAAATTAGTCAAAGTTTTTTTTTAAACATTGTAACAAAATGCATTTTCTTTTTGAAAATATATAGCCAAAGAATAAAAATCACATGACATGTTTGACCGTATGGTTGATATGCGGATATGCTGTTTTGAAAAAAATTCAGTCATTTAAAAACATTATATTACATAGATTTATATATCGACTATAAAAAGTTTTCATTACATTATCATAATTATTATTATGTTTTAGTATTCTCACTGAAGAGTAGGACATTCTGTGATCAAAGGAGAAAAATAAAAACTCTAACCTTTGGAACCATTAATGAAGTCTTAAAAAAGTAAAAGTTCATACTGATGTACTTCCCAGTGAAATATATACCTAGTTGGATAAAATAGAATATAATTGAAAACTACTATAAAATATAATAGAACAAAATATTTAATCCTCGAAATTTTTAGCACCTTATTGGGAACTTATTGACATGTTATTTTATTTCATGTATTAAAGTTATGGTAACTGGAAAGGAATCATAATGTTTATTTTATTTATTTATTTATTTATTTTTTTATAGAGGCATGCTTTATTTATTTGTTTGCTGGTTTGTTTGTTTGTTTTGTTTATACATGCACTGGGTACAGTCAGAAGCGCGGGAGGGTGAGAGAATTCACCAGAGCCAGAGCGGGGAGCAGAGCAGGCAGAAGGACCGAAGTACACTGCTGAGGGGAGCAGCGGGCGGCAGGAGAGGTCTGCACGCCATGTGGGACCCTCCTCCGGTGGCCGGGGAGCAGCCGGGGATCGAACCGGCGCCGCAGAGGCCGCGCGCAGTTTCGCAACCCAGCGCTCAACCGCTGCGCCACCGGGGAGGCCCAGGAATCATAATGTTTAAATTAATTTTACCTGGAGACTAAATTCTAGACTTGCTTATGCAGTTAAGAAAAAGTCACTGAACAATTTTCTTTGAACTTTTACTTGATATGCCATTGTTATATGCCCAGCGATGACAGTAGTAGCAATGCTTTTATACAACATTTTCTTTATAAGATTGCATATGTATATTCCAAGCTAATTTCTCCTTTGAAATGAGAATCTTCTACTGTTGCACTATTTTTGTAACTGTATTTAGAGATTAAAGAAATTTTGCAGAGGAGTATGTTGGTGGCAGAAAGAGGAAAATCTGTATCTCTCATTAGCCTCTGAGGAATTTAGACTATTCTGAAAGATAGTCCCTGAAGGAAGGATACTTGAATAATCAGTGACATATGTTTGGTTAGTATTGTTTTTCTCTTGTAAGGTTATAATGACTATAAAATATAAAATGTTGCCTTGTAGAAAAAGACGAAGCATTTAAACAACGTCCTAGACTGCATTAAACAATAATGTGTTGTTATCCATCTCTTCTTCATACAATCTTTTGACTTGAGTATGTTGACTCTATTTCAGAGGTAATTTTTATTAGTTTAAGTCAATTATAGTACTCCATCTGTCTTACCAATGATAGCTCAGAAGTCTTGGCTTTAAGCAATCAACATATGGTATTCCCTGATGATTATTATTGGTTCAAAAGTAGGCACATAGCTTACATTAGCTCATCAGACTAAAGAAAAAGTTTCTATTCTGTGGTTAAATTAATAGACCTCTCTTCATGTCCCTGCTAATACTGGCAGCCATTTTTAGTTATCAGATAATTCATCCTGAATAGAGAGAATCACAGAATTTATAATTTCCTCATTGTTTAGTATCATATTTATTGTGAAACTATTTCCTCATCATTTACCACGTTAATTTCTTTGTAACTTGGAGTTAAAAAAAATCCTAAGCTGATACAGCGGCTAAGCGACATAAATTTATAAGAACTTATTTATGTGTGACTTCCAATTTGATTATTTTTCATGGTGTTTGAAATAAAGTATATATTTAATGACATTGTGAATCAACAAATTTTATTTTATTTTTTAATATTTATTTATTTATACAAGCACTGGGTACAGTCAGAATCGCGGGAGGGCGAGAGAATTCACCAGAGCCAGAGCGGGGAGCAGAGCAGGCAGAAGGACCGAAGTACACTGCTGAGGGGAGCAGCGGGCAGCAGGAGAGTTCTGTGCGCCATGCGGGACCCTCCTCCAGGGTCCAGGGAGCAGCGGAGGATCGAACCGGCGCTGCAGAGGCTCGGCAGCTTTGCAACCCAGCGCTCAACCGCTGCGCCACCAGGGAGACCCAATCAACAAATTTTAATGAAAGATGTCATGACTTTATGTTTTGTTTTCTTAGTTCTCAAGTAGTTGATGATTGCATATCTAAAATTATAACTACATGACCACCTATTACTTAACTTTGGAACATGAGCAAATTTATGAATTCTCTCTGGAAAATCTAATCAAGATCTTAATTATAACCTATATTCAATTTTTTAAAAAATATTACTACTATAAATAATTTAAGATTTATTTATTTATTTATACAAGCACTGGGTACAGTCAGAAGCACGGGAGGGTGAGAGAATTCACCAGAGCCAGAGAGGGTAGCAGAACAGGCAGACTGATGAAATACAATGCTGAGGGGAGCAGTGGGCACAGCAGGAGAGGTCTGCACGCCATGTGGGACTCTCACCGGCAGCCAGGGATCAAATCATCCCTGCAGAGGCTGCCAGCAGCTCTCCATCGCTGTGCCACCAGGGGAGGCCCACTACTATATATAATTAAGCAGATTATTGTTCCTTTGTCCCTATGCTCTTACTATTACTTTCACTTTGCACAAATAATACAATTGTCAAAATGCTTTGTTTTGCTTTGCAATATTTTTCTACATTGATAGAAAAAAATGTGTGTATTTTATTTCAAAACTACGTATATAGGGGTTTGCAAAATCTATACCATAAGGACAGTTAATTAGAGGAGGTTATGAATACATTGGTCAAAAAAAAATTTCAACACCTATGTGTCAGAAATATACTATAGACTCGTTGACTATTGAGATTGGTTGTGGAAAAGTTGATCAAATGAGAAATTGCTGGGGAAACTAATCAATAAGTGAAAGTCCAAGCACATATATGCATTGGTCCAATGTGGGCAGAGGTATTTTGGGCTCAAATCTTGTAAGTTCAGTTGAGTGAAATATGGGAAATTAGGATGTTCCAGCTCCCTGGAGTGCCTTCACTACGAGAGGAGTCATCAGGGAGCAGGGTGCTTCACGGAATGCCTGTAATGAGTGTCTGTGACTCACAAAAAGATTCATAGTGAGATGTGTCTATACTTTCCTTGGTGTCCAGATGCCATTTCTACTTTTATTCTAAAGTCTTTCTGTCCAGGGCCAGGATCTGATTGTTAAGATAAAATCCTGGAAAATCCAACTGCGGCATTCTCCAGAAGTAATACCAGTAATACTTTGTCCCTAAGTCTATTTGGGTGCTGTCTGATTTCCTTCTCCAAAGTGGGTTTGAACACTGACATTGGTGACTTCACTTTATATTTGACATAAATCACTTCATTCATAGCTTATTAAATAGAATTACTATTTGAACAATAAAGTGTTCTCATCATTCCCTCTACAGATAAGAGTTCATTCCTCTTTCTCAGATTGCAGCTTAAGTGTAAGTAGTTCAGGCTGCTATAATTGCTCCAGTTGTCAAGAATCCAGGTTCTTTTTCATCTTTTTTGATATTCTGTCTTCAATACCTCATTCATGGACTTAAAATGCTGTACTAGTTCTTGCCAATATATCTGACTTGATAATAATGAGTTTCTGAAAAATCTACCACTTGATTTCAAAGTTGTGTGAACCAATACTTTCCCTTTATTGAGCTGGGTTATTGTTATGTTTCTGTTATTTGCAGCTGAAAATATTCTAAGTCATTCACACTCTCAATCACCTGGAAATAACTACTGAGTTTCCAATCTCAAATCATTAAAGTCCTTCATAAATTGATCACAGACTTTCCCTCTAGTTTCATTACTAAAATCCCCTGTCTGTAACTAGCATCACAGTGATACAAAAACTAATAATGTAATTGTGTTCCTAGTTTGTCCACTCTGAAAATGCTGGAATTCACTCTCTAAAACACTTTATTAGTCCCCAAAATTTTCTGTGTCTTTTATAGTGTGCTCTTATCTCCAAAAGGAACTGACTCCTAGATTATAACACTGGGTGGCCAATGGCAAGGAGTAAATGCCCTAAATACTTTAACTTAGTTGAGCAATCAGCAGTTTTTCTAGTGAAGTTTTATGGCCCTGAAGCAAAGAATTCTACATAAACCAAAATATCAATTTTAGTACTGTTAGCATTTTGAAACCTATTTCAAAGGTTAACAGCAAATCGTCTGTATTTTGAATAATTATATATCCCTCTTGCAGGACAAATGTCTCTAAATTTTCCCCCTCTTTAGGAAATTATTAGAGGCAAAATAAGAAATTGCTGTTATACTTCAGGAGTACTTTGTCATCAATACTATGCCAAGTCATTTGTAAATTACAGCAAACAAGATTATAAACTCATCTAGCAGAAAAAAAGGAAGAAAGAAATAAAAAGCTAGGAAAGAAGGTAGGAGGAGAGGAGGGAGATTAAAGAAAGAAATTACATAATATAGATCAATTATAGAGAAAAAGAATTGCAGAAGATGGCAATGAAATCAGATAAGAGCACAGGCACAGAAGGCAGGGACCATCAGATGGAAATGGACTGAATAATTCAAATGGCATCAATCTAATCACAGGAGTCCTTAAAAGTGAGACTCTTCCTTAGCTACAGAATGGCATACCTGAGGCAGAGGCAGAGGCAGAGGTGATGTGAGAAGAATGTGACATTCATAGCTGGTTCTAAGAAGCAGGTAACCATGTGAAGGGTGGGAGAAAGACCTCTAGATCAAAGTGTGGCCCTATCTGATAAACCTAAAGGAAACTGGGACCTTCATCTCACAAACTCATCAGAGTGGTGCTGCTAAAATCTGAATAAACAGGAAAATAATCTCTCTCCTAGAGTCCCCAAAGGAACCTCAGCAGTGCCGACACCTTGATCTTAGCCTGGTGAGAACTGGATCATTCACTTGCCATACAGAACTCTAAGAGAGTAAAAATGGATAGTTAAAGCACGCAGCTTGTAGTAATGTTTTATGACAATAAAAATAAATACAATTATAACTATATACAAATATATGTATAGGTTTATTGTTTTTTTTTTGTTGTTGTTTGTTCATTCGTTTGTTTTTAGAGACCCTCGCTCTAACCAAAACATAACACCATACCCTATTAGTCAAGTTGTAGATTGTGGAAATAACAAGACAGAAGTCACTGACTGTGTTATTACCAGTGGGTGATACAGGGTCATTTGCTACAAACTGGTTCACTTCCATTTCCTCCTCTTTGTAAGAAAAATGAATCATAAAAAGTATTATAGGATTGAATGAAGCAATGTATGTAAAGCAAATAATGCAATGACTTGTAAACAACATTATTTAATACCTCTCAACTACCATTGATATAGTAGTAGTATTATCTGTTGTAGTAGTTTGTTACTGAAGGATTTTTAAAATGCAATTAAATAACACTTGAGGCATGCTCTTAATCATTTCAATTCTAAGACAACATCAAGTATCTCAGAATCCCAGCATCTTAGTATTATTATTCTGTTGATTTTATAACATTTTTATTTTTTTATTTTTTTAAATATCTATTTATTTATTTATTTATTTATTTATTTATTTATACAAGCACTGGGTATTGTCAGAAGTGCTGAAGGGTGAGAGAATTCACCAGAGCCAGAGCAGAGAACAGAACAGGCAGACTGATGAAATACACTTCTGAGGGGAGCAGCGGGCACGGCAGGAGAGGTCTGTCATGCCATGTGGGACCCTCACCAGTGGCTGGAGATTGAACAGGCACTGCAGAGGTTGTGGGCAGCTTCGCTGCCCAGTGCTCAACCGCTGTGCCACCAGGGGAGGCCCTCATTTTATAACATATAAAGTTCATCTTTTTTGTTAATAATCATGATCGTATTTAAAATAAATATTTTTAAATATTTTCACTTTCATTGCTTTTATCATCTGCAAATTGTATGATAATATATCTTAAGTAATATTGCAAAGGGATAGTCTTCAATATCAATATATAAAACATTAATGTTGTTATCCATATACAAGGCAAGTTAATCACTTAGAGAGTAAATAATTGCTGTATCATCAAATGTAGCATCAATGGGGCCAGTCTAGATGCTCTTTCATTTAATGAACTGCTAATTAATTGGACTTATTTTTTCTATGGTGTTTTATAGCATGCTTACAGATTTTACCCCTACTTCCAAATAAAAAAAGAAAACACTGAAGCTCAAATAACTTGAATAATGCTCACAAGACCCACACAGTTATAAATGTTCTTGTGTAAGCCTCTGTGTGAGAGAGAGACAGTGGCATTGAAAACATTAATCAGAAAGTTTCAGAGTATGTGCTTTTATAGAGTTTATTCATCATCTTTCTCTTCCTCATAAAATAAAAATAATTTATTGTATTGCTTCTTGCAAATTGCTTTCTGTTTGACACTAACAATTATAATGCAACTCATAAGAATAAAGAATTTCTATATGGGAAATTTATCATAACAAGTGGATTTGAAAGTCTAAGCTATACAGTTTTAATGTAGTGTCTATCCCACAGGTTGATATAAAAGTAAATTTAGCAAGTAAAAATAAATCACTGAATGAGAATCAAAGAGTAAGGTATAATCTTCCATTTTCTCTTAGCAGAGTATTTTATACCATAAATCCAATTAGCTTGAATTGAAAAGAGATTAATCAATTTCTATGAGCTTCAGGTTTTGCAACAATGACTGAATTAAAAAAAAAAAATGTACTCAGGAAAATATGCCTATCTTTAATGATTTTCCAAACCAATCATTTAGAGTTTGGAGTGATTAGGGCTTTATTACTACCGCTTTCCAGTTCTTAGACATTTCCAAAAGCATGTGTATGTTATTTTTTTTTAAATACAAAGAAAGCTCATTATAAAGCAGATTTGAAAAAAAAATCAAGCAAATGCCTGAACATCAAGTATATTTTTAAGACCTTTCCATGGTCATAGAGCTACACAGAAAGAGAAAAAAACACTGCTGACAGAGAAACCTTCACTAAATGAGAATCAAAAAATAAGGTATTATCTTCCATTCCAACTGAACCTTTCAACTCACAGGAGCATGTGCTATTTTCTTAAAGGGGCAGTGTCAATCAGGTTGAAGAGGGCAACTAGCATGATTAGGAAGACATAGTGACCAGGCACTCCTTATTCAATCCATGTGCTATTCGGTAATAGCACATACTGAAAGAATAAATGGGAATTTGTTGGAACAACTTAAGCTGCTTCTACTGACCAATCCTCTCATGTGACCCAGCATGCTACTACTCACCCTCCTGAAGCCATCTTTTTTTAGTTTCCTTTTTGTTAAAACGTTTTAATCATTTTAATGCTTTAAATATGTTTTTCCTTTAGCGATTCTGCTGGTGGAAGATAGTACTAACCAATTAAACTGTATATATGAAAACAATTGAATATATTCAAAAACATTTTCTTAAAAGTCTATCTTTTCTTACATAATTAATCCAAACTTTTGGTATGCAAATGTGTTTTTATTTATTTCCTGGAAATTATATTTATAAAGATGTGAATACTGAATATATGAAAGCTGTGGGAAACACAATCTGTGATTTTTAATGCATTTGCACTTCATGAAGTTTTTATCTTTTCACTTTCATGAATGAAAGGAAAACATGATTTTCAACTCATAATTTAAAATGTGATAATGACTTTGTTTTCAAAATTGATCTGAGCTCTATGCTATTCCAAATTGTATTTGCCCTTCAAATGAAGCACAGACTGAAATTCATACAAAGACTTCATGTGCTAGTTAAAATGACTAGCTGGTTTTTCGGAAAGTTTGCCTTCAAATTACCAGATAGATATTCAAGTTCTCAACCAAAAAAGTGAAGGTTCAAATAAAGATGGAGTTTAAGGTAGTACTCCAGGCCTAATGTTCCTTCTCTCAGTTCCATACCAAGAACCACATGGTTTCAAGGTTTTATTCTTCACCATTTTATTATTATTACTTGTCCATGTCCCTCACCAAGTGGGACAGACATTGTGTAAATAATAATATAAATGTGTATTATTTTGATTTTTAATTATTTACTCTTTAGCTGAGGTAATATCAGGGTACCCCATCAGGTATCACCACCATTGTTATAAAAACAGCAATAAAGAATAATATAAACTCAAGTCTTCAATGAAGATCATGTGGAATATGGTGTTAGCAAATCCCATGGCTTCATGGGATTCATGTTGATAAATGAGGCCTTGAAATGTAAGAACTAGAAAAGAAGGTAAGTAGGTGATTAACCATACAGAAATTTTACCATAAAGAAGAGCAAATGTGGGCCTCCCTGGTGGCACAAGGGGTTCAGCACCGCACTGTGAAGGAATCCACAGCCTCTGCAGTATGAGTTCGATTCCGGCCAGCCAGGGAGAAACCCACATGGCGAGGCAGACCTCTCCTGTCTCACCCGCTGCTTCCCTCAGCAATGTATTTCAGTCAGTCTGCCTGTTCTGTTCCCCACTCTCTCTGGTAGATCCTCTCACCCCCTGCATTTCTGGCCTGTACCCCAGCTCTTGCATGCATGCATAAATAAATCTTTAAAAAAAAAGAAGAGCAAGTGTAATTACTAAACAGAAGTCTAATAGTGAAGATAATAAATACATTTGTACCAGAATCTGTTTATGAGGAAGTCAAATTGTCAATAGATTAAATTTGAGATTATAGTTCATGTGTTATATTTATTTTTGTTTATTTTTTTAATTTCTAGGGAAATTATTTAACCTTTTGGTATCATCATTTGTGAAGTCATCATGTATAAATGAGACAAACCTATTTACACCATTTAATTTGTTAATTCAAGCAATAATTGGCATTAGCATGGTATTATTTGGAAAATTAAATCAGATAATAGATGAAAAGTGGGTCAATACATTTCCTAATTTAGAGCAATCATTTATAAGTGTAGAACAATTATTTATAAGTGTATTATTATTATATAAAAATGCATTTCAGAATGTATCTATTAAAATATCTTCCTCAGCTGAATGCAGCATACTCTTTTAAAAGTATACTTATTTTTCCAACTCCTCTGGAAAAAATTGGCAGTATATCATTAAATAAAAGTGTCTCCTACAGGACTGTAAAACATCTAAATTGGTCACCTTCTATATCAGAAATCTTCCTTTCTGTTCACTTTTATCTGAAGAGATATTGTCAAACCATAGGCAATTTTATCCCATCACTTTGTTCTATTTGACCAATTCCAATTTTGATTATACAGTGTTTTTCCGGATGATTGTATCCACCCCCCCCCCACTTTTGCTGATATAGATATGAGTTTATTACATTTCTACCATTGCCCATTGCTTAAGAGTAGTTTGTTAAATCCATCCATGCTGGAAGTAGTCCCATACTCCTTTGTGAGTCCAGAGTACTGTTTGTGTCTAAGTCCTTCTAAACTCCAAACCCATCTTACCCTCTTTTGCTTTTTTTAAGATTTATTTGTTTATTTATGCATACAAGAGCTGAGGCACAGGCCAGAGATGCAGGGGGTGAGAGGATTCACCAGAGACAGAGTGGGGAACAGAACAGGCAGACTGACTGAAATACACTTGAGGGGAGCAGCGAGCGAGACAGGAGAGGTCTGCCTCACCATGTGGGTTTCTTCCTGTCCAGCCGGGGACCGAATGCGTGCTGCAGAAACTGCGGACAGCCCCACAGTACAGTGCTCAACCCCTCACACCACCAGGGAGGCCCTCTTTTGCTTTTTTAAAATGTCCTACCAAATATAATGTCGATAACAGTACGATGAAACTAATTTGACCACAGCACTTTCCAAGTAGATAGGATGGAAAGCAAAGTTTCGTGATTCCTCACATTTTCAATCATGTTCCAGAGTCCTGGGAGATGCCAAAACAGTGTTCTCACATAAAAAATGATTTTTGTAAAATTTGGAAGACTAAAATATTTTGAGATCTAATAAGGTCAGTGTGTTGTTTCGATGCCATCACTTTCCTCTCATATTACTTCATCACTTTCCTCTCATATTAAATACTGCTCAAGTGGATCGAGCTGTATATGCTATCCAGTTCATGGAAAGTTGAGTTGCAGCTGGATACTTGTTTGTATTAAACGGAGTTTAGATTTCCACACACATTTAGTATTGGCATATATACATGCATACAAATACATACATGTATCTATATATAGACACATACACAGATGTATACACACATGCATATATATTTATGTAAAATTTGTTAGCACAAGTTAATTACATGAGTCCAATTGTGTTACTTAGGTTTAGTTTAGCTAAATGTATTTAATTTGCTATGCTGTATTCAAATTTCTACAAATATTCAAGAATAAATCAAGTTTTATCTGTATACTGTCTAGCTGGACTTCTTAATATAAGCACCGAGGATTATTTGCTTGACATCGTTCTAATAGGTAGTGGTTTTTGTACATATCACTGTTTCCTCCTTGAAATGCTCACAACATACAAACCCAGTTAGAATTTGTCCTCTTTGTATAGTAATGTCATCAATTCATATAATATGGATTGAAAATAATAGCGGTATCCATATTTAAATATCTCAGATATTTCCAACACTTCATGAACACCATTAATAATTGCCTTGTAATATCATTTACATTATTATTCTTACTAGTATCAAGCTTCATTGCTCTAACACCTATTCTGGGGAGGTTAAATAGGAAGGAAAACACAAATTTACCAGGAATTTTATGATACTTATTTAGGATTTATTTATCTTCATCATCTGAATTTTAATTTGATCACTTTCCTTCACAATTCTTCTTTTGTTTCTGGTGAAAGAAAAAAATGTCCCCTAATTACTTCTTCATCAGACACTTTCTGACAAAATGCATCTACCTCTTTGAAGGCTGCAAAGTACAGAGAATGGTTTCAACCATAAACCAAATATATTAGATTATTATTCATGTTATAAATCATTTACTCATGAATCATTAACTTACTAACTGAACTTCATCATTAAATATATTTTTTGCAATGAAATTGGAAAATTTTACTTATGTATTAATCAGATGCTAAATTAAATGTAAAAGGAAACTAATCTTTCATAGCTTATCCTTTGCAGGACAAGCCAAGAGTGATGTCAAAATGAGAAGATTAATAGATATTTCTAAGAATATTTCTAGAAGTAGTTTGTGATTTTTACATACATTGGCATTCATTAAAAGCTTGAAAGCCAGTGGTGAAAGTTCAAATTTGGGGTATACTGTAAAGAATTTTATTTAGTTGAATCAAAGAATTATATAGAGATGTGGATTTTTAATCAACAGCGAGTCAAATGTTTATTTTTATCCTGAGAACAGACAACTTATATAGACAACTCATGTAGACAACTTATGTGTTTTCCTTCCTACTTACCCTCCCCAGGGTAGGTGTTAGATCAATGAAACTTGATACTATCAAGAATAATAATGTAAATAATATTATGAGGCCACTGTTAATGGTATATATATAACATGCATAATATCTATATATTATGTATATATACATATACACATTTTATACTTTTCCTAATTTCTCTGGAAAAAGCATAGTTTTTATGAGTGATTTTTTTTTTATCATTTCCTTGACAATCCAAAGGAAACAAACTAAAGAAGCAGTATCTCAGGGAATCTCACATTAGATTAGTAAATGATATAAACTCTACAACTTTGAGGATTCTCACCTTTTCGTTCTTTCATATGCATTGTGGAGTAGAATAAAATAAAAAAAAATAGGTGTCCTACTCTAAAAAAATGTTTATGTAATCCTTATCACTTTATATTTGGAATATATTGTAAGGTCTCCAGAATCTAACAAACCAAAGAATACTAGAGACAAAACGTCAAAATACTTTCCTGAAGGAAAATGGAACTGACAAATTCTGCAGGAGGAGGGCAGCAGAGTGAGAGACTATCTTTTCCTCTCCTATTGACTAAGGAATTCCAAATCTTTTTTGCACTAGCTGTCACCTTTCTATAATATCCTCAAAACATTCTCAATCCACTCTTTCTGCTCCTCTGCAGTGCATGATTTCTCCATTTCACAGGGATGTTATCTGAGACCATTAACTTAAGCTCACCCCCAGTGATCCTCCATTCTACCCTCAACTTGGATGGAGTCAATGGCTCCATGAATTGCTTATCTTATAATTACATTTGCTCACAGTGTTGCTATTTATCCTATTCCATTTTACATATGCATTTTAAACCGGAGCCCTGCAGTAAGTACTGTGGGGTAGGACTGGCATCTTTCCCACTGTTGCTTTAGCAGCAGTAGCTCTTAGAAAAATATGGTGGTTTTCCCCACCCATGCCAACAGTTGCTGTCTATGGTCAGCTCCTCCCTTGGCATCAGCCAGGTTAAATGGACCAACCAGGAGGTATCGACTAGTGTGGGGGATCCTGAAAAGGAAATAAGGGAGCACAGGCACCATCTTGAAGCTTCCTGACACCAACTTCCCAACTCCTAGGGTCTACCTGTAATTGCCCCTTTCTAAGGATATCACACTGTTACAAATTACCACTCTGAGGTTCTGGTATTTATCATCATCTGATAGAATTCAGAGGCCTCTATGGAGAGAAAATGCTTATCCTCATAGTCCTCTTAATGTTGTCTGCTTAATAGCACTTAATAAATAAAATAATTTGGAAAATACCATGAAGAAAAAAATTGACTTTGGCTGAAAGAGAGAGCAAAAATATAGTGTTTCAGGCCAGAATTCTCAATAATCCCACAGAAATGATACTTCTCATTCAATACAATTGTATTGAATAAGAATATTCTTATAGGGGCGGAGCAACATGGCGGCGAGGAGACGCTGCGAGTAAGATCTCCCATTAAAAAAAGTTAATAGGGAGGAAAAGCGGCAGGTCCCAGTGAGAACTGGGACACGGAAGATAAACGGACGACTCCAGCAAACTGCCCGAAGAAGAAAGTGGCCATAAAAGAGGACCAGAAGGGAGGGAAGCACAGAACCCTGCTCCCCTCCCCTGCCCACAGAGGCGGCACTCTCCGACCGGCAGAGAGGAGGGAAACAACAAACCAAAACGGCCAACAAGAAAAACGGACACAGCAAGTGGGACTGTGAGTGGAAAGGAACTATTTCAGCCACCACACCCCGTGAACGGGAGCTGAGGCGAACCCTGTAGGATCCGCCGCGGAGGTGAGCTCCAGGCGCCATTAAAGAGAGCCCCGCCCCCCAGGAGGAGACCAGCACCAGCACACAGCCCCGGCCGCCCGGTAAGCTTGCACGGAAAGTGGCGCGGATCCGGACCAGATCGCAGCTGCCCAGGTCCCCGCTCCTGCGACCTAGGCTTGCGGGGAGACGGAGGAGGCCCTCCCTGAGTGAGCAGGAACAAGGCGCCCAGGCAGGGGAGCGGGATTCAAAAGGCGCCATTCCCGCGCCACTGATCTGGGCTACAGCCCGCGTCCTGGAACTGAGGGCTTTGGAACTGAGACCCGGGGCACGAAATTAGGGGCGTGGGTTCCCCACGACGGTGGGGCACAAGGCAGACACAGCACCCCAAAGCCGTTGAGGTGTACCCTACCACCCCCGCTCTGCTCCCTGTCCCACGGGGTGGAAAATCAGCTCCCCAAGGGCTCTAGGAGAGATCTCTGGCGCCACCTAGCGACTTGACCCCAGCACAGGCTACTGAAGGAGCTAGTGGCCAGCTGGGGAGTTAGCCCACAACGGGCCCCTTCCGAACAAGTAGTCTGAGCCCACAGGGAGAGCGAGCACCCACAGCCGGGGCAGACCAGGCGCGCAAAAGAGTGTGCCTGAGACCAGACGCGCAGGGAGTGTGTCCCACATCACCATTTTAGAACAGGGACATTTCTTCAGTAAAGACTACCTGCAGAAGGCTTCCTCAGGAGCCAGAGGTGAGCGGGGGAAGTTCGCCCACGCCAGACCCCCTCTGGCCTGCAGTCCAAGCCCAGAGGGGAGCAGGAACCCACCGCCGGGGCAGACCAGGCGCACAGGGGAGTGTGTCCCCACATCGGCATTTTAGAACAGGGACCCTTCTCCAGTAAAGGCTGCTTGAAACTGACAGATGACTCCTGGAAGAACCAGAGGGGAACAGAGAAGCCCACCCAAGATGCCAGCCAGTCCAACAACACAGTGTCCCAATGCATACGGCAAATTAGAAAACAGACAGTAGGGAGGAGAAGAACCACACGCAACCTAGCAACTCTCCAGAGAAAAAGCACACCACAAAAAGAAAGCCAGCCCCCAGATTGCAAAGACAATAACTTGGAAGAATTTCTGAGCCTTCCAGAAAGAGAATTTAAAATTGCCGTGATTAAAAAACTGACAGAAGTCATAAAGGAAAACCATGATAAGGGAAAAATAATCAACGATCAGAAGAATGCAATTGAGTCCCTAGAGAGGGAAAACAATGGTCAGAAGAAAGAAATTGAGTCCCTAAAGAGGGAAGTAAAAGAAATGCAGGAGATCAAAGAATTAATGGAAGAACTAAAGAATTCTGGGAAAAGCAATGAAAGCAGAATAGATGAAATGGAAGAACGAATAAGTAATCTTGAAGACACAGAAATAAAAAGAACCAAAACAGAAAAGGAAAGAGAAGTACGAAGGAAAAAGAACGAAGAAAGACTTCGGGAACTATCTGACTCCATGAGGAAAGGAAATATAAGAGTTATAGGAATACCAGAAGGAGAGGAGAGAGATGTAGGAACAGAGAAAATATTCAAAGAGATAATTGAAGAGAACTTCCCAAATGTGAAGAAGGAGCTGAAAATTGATATACAAGAAGCAAGAAGAACAAACTTCCACGACAAAAGGAAAAATACAGCAAGACACATAATAGTAAAGCTCCCAAGAATCCAGGACAAGGAAAAAATAATGAAGCTGGCAAGAGGGAAGTAACAGATAACATTCAAAGGAAAACCAATCAGGCTGACATCAGACTTCTCCGAAGAAACACTACGGGCAAGGAGAGAGTGGAGGGACATAGTCAACAGACTCCAAGAAAACAGATGCCAACCAAGAATACTCTATCCCGCAAAGCTCTCCTTCCTCTTTGAAGAAAGAATATGGACCTTCCCAGACAAACAGAAACTCCGGAATTTCATTGCAACTAAACCCCCACTCCAAAAAATACTACAAGGAGTCCTAAAGCCAGAACCTCAGAGGGACGAATAACAATGAAAGAAGGCCAAAAAAAAAAAAAAAGTTATTAAAAGAATAAATAAATAAAATCAAAGGAAAGACAAACACAATGGCAAATACAGATGTTAACATATCAATATTAACTCTAAATGTAAATGGACTAAACTCTTCAATAAAAAGACACAGAGTTGCAGCCTGGATTAAGAAACAAAACCCAACCTTTTGCTGTCTCCAGGAAACACATTTAGCTACAAAAGATAAAAATAGGCTCAAAGTTAAAGGATGGAAAACAATCCTACAAGCAAATGGACCAAAAAAGAAAGCAGGAACAGCTATACTTATATCAGATAAAACAGATTTCAAACTCAAAAAGATAAAAAGAGACCCCAATGGTCACTACATTATGATCAAGGGGACAATACTTCAAGAATAAATAACACTCATTAACATATACGCACCAAACGAAGGAGCACCAAAATATATCAGACAACTGTTGTCCTCTCTGAAAACAGACATCAGAGAAAACACATACGTAGTGGGAGACTTCAACACACCACTATCAACAATGGATAGATCAACAAGACAAAAAATAAGTAAAGAAACCAAAGCTCTAAATAAGGACCTAGAGCAATTGGGCTTAACAGACATCTATAGAACACTAAACCCCAAAAAAACGGAGTACACATTTTTCTCAAGCGCACACGGATCATTCTCCAGGATCGATCACATACTGGGGCACAAGACAAACATCAACAGATACACCAAGATTGAAATCATATCAACCATCTTTTCTGACCATGAAGGCATCAAACTAGAAATAAACCATAAAAAGAAGCAAGGAACTTTCCTACCTCATGGAGATTAAAAACCACACTACTAGAAGACCATTGGACTAATGAGGAGATCAAAGAAGAAATTAAAAAATTTTTTGAATTGAACGACAAGGAGGACACCAATATCCTAAAGGTATGGGATGCAGCAAAAGCAGTAATAAGAGGAAAATATATAGCAATAGAAACTCACATCAAGAAACAAGAAAGAACGCAAAGAAACAACCTAATCTCGAAGCTCAAAGATCTAGAAAAAGAACAACAAAAAAACCCCAAAACCAGTAGAAGAAAAGAAATAATAAAAACCAAAGCAGAAATAAATGAAATTGAAACTAAAAAAACAATCCAAAAGATCAATGAAACCAAGAGCTGGTTCTTTGAAAAAATCAATAAAATAGACAAACCCCTAGCCAGGCTCACAAAGGAAAAAAGGGAGAAAGCACAAATAAACAGGATCATCAATGAAAGGAGAAATCACAACGGACACAGCAGAAATCAAAAGAATAATCAGTAACTACTATGAACAGTTATATGGAAACAAGTTTAACAATCTAGAGGAGATGGACAAATTCCTACAACTCTACAATCACCCAAAGCTAGATAAAGAAGAAATAGAACACCTAAACAGACCAATTACAATTAGCGAAATTGAAATGGTAATCAAAAACCTCCCCAAAAACAAAAGCCCAGGACCTGATGGATTTACAAATGAATTCTACCAAACATTCAGAGACGAATTAGTGCCTATCCTTCACAAACTCTTCCAAAAAATTGAGAAGGAAGGGACAATACCAAACACGTTCTATGAAGCCAACATTACACTAATACCAAAACCGAACAAGGACAACACATAAAAGGAAAACTACAGGCCAATCTCCCTAATGAACACTGATGCAAAAATCCTCAATAAAATTTTAGCTATCAGAATCCAACAATGTATCCATAAGATAATTCACCACGACCAAGTTCGATTCATTCCAGGGGCACAAGGATGGTTTAACATCCGAAAATCAATCAACGTTATCCAACACATCAACAAAAAGAAATATAAAAACCATATGATAATATCAATAGATGCTGAGAAAGCTTTCGACAAAGTGCAACACCAATTCATGATAAAAGCCCTTGAAATTCTTGGGATACAAGGAACATACCTCAACATCATAAAGGCCATCTATGACAAGCCAACAGCCAGTATCATTCTCAATGGTGAAAAGCTGAAAGCAATTCCATTAAGATCTGGAACAAGACAAGGATGTCCACTCTCACCATTGCTTTTCAATATAATACTGGAAGTCCTAGCCAGGGCAATAAGACAAGAGAAAGACATCCAAGGAATCCAAATAGGAAAAGAAGAAGTCAAACTATCACTATTTGCAGACGATATGATATTATACATAGAGAACCCCAAAAACTCCACAGAAAAGCTAATTCAACTCATCAATCAGTTCAGTAAAGTGGCAGGATACAAAATCAACACGCAAAAGTCAGGAGCCTTCCTATACACAAACAATAAATCTGAAGAAGAAGAAATCAAAAAGACCATCCCTTTTGTTATTGAAACAAAAAAAATCAAATATTTGGGAATAAATCTAACAAAAGAGGTAAAGGACCTATACAAAGAAAACTATAAAACACTGTTAAAAGAAATAGAAGAAGACACAAAGAAATGGAGAGACATCACCTGCTCATGGATTGGAAGAATAAACATTATTAAAATGGCCATCCTTCCAAAAGCAATATACAGATTCAATGCTATTCCAATCAAAATTTCAATGTCATTCTTCAAAGAAATAGAACAATTATTGATGAAATTCATATGGAATCACAAGAAACCCCGAATAGCCAAAGCTCTCCTGAAAAAAAAAGAAGGGAATGGAGGCATCAGACTCCCAGACTTCAAACTATACTACAAAGCCATAATCATCAAAACTGCATGGTATTGGAACAAGAACAGACATACAGACCAATGGAATCGAATAGAAAATCCAGAAATAAACCCACAGATTTATGGTCAACTAATCTTTGACAAAGGAGCAAAGAATATGCATTGGAGCAAAGAAAGTTTGTTCAATAAATGGTGCTGGGAAAACTGGTTCGCTACATGCAAAAGAATGAAGCTTGACCACCACCTCACACCATACACAAAAATCAACTCAAAATGGATTAAAGAACTAGACATAAGACCTGAAACCATAAAATATATAGAAGGAAATATAGGCGAAACACTACGTGATTTGCACATCAAAGACATCTTTACAGACACATCACCCAAAGCAGTGATAGTGAAGGCAAAGATAAACAGCTGGGACTACATCAAATTAAAGAGCTTTTGCACAGCAAAAGAGACAATAACAAAAACAAAGAGAAACCCCACCAACTGGGAGAACATTTTTGCACCCAACACTAATGATAAAGGACTGATCACAAAAATCTGCAAAGAGCTGATGAGACTCAACAACAACAAAGAAAATAATCCAGTCAAAAAATGGGCAGAAGAGCTTAAAAGAAACTTCTCTGAAGAGGAAATACAAATGGCCAACAGGCATATGAAAAAATGTTCAACATCACTTGTCATCAGGGAAATGCAAATCAAAACTACCATGAGATACCATCTTACACCAGTGAGAATGGCACATATTAAAAAAGCTAGCAACAACAAATGTTGGCGAGGGTGTGGAGAAAAAGGAACTCTTCTGCACTGTTGGTGGGAGTGCAAACTGGTCCAACCACTGTGGAAAGCTGTATGGAGATTTGTGGACCTACTAAACATAGAGCTTCCATATGATCCAGCAATTCCACTCCTAGGTATTTACCCAAAGGACACAGAAACATCAATTCCAAAGAACACCTGCACCCCTATGTTTATAGCAGCACTGTTTACAATAGCTAAGCTTTGGAAACAACCCAAATGCCCAAAAATAGATGACTGGATCAAGAAGATGTGGTACATATATACCATGGAATATTACTCAGCATTCAAAAAAGATAAACACATGCAATTTGCAGCAATGTGGATGGCGCTGGAAGGGATCATGCTCAGCGAAATAAGCCAAAAAGAAAAAGAAAAATACTGGATGGTCTCACTCATAGCAGGAATCTAGAAAACTTAAATAAGGGACCAGGAAAATGAATAACTATAAGAAAGTGAAAATCAAAATCAACAAAAAACTATGAACCAGAGACACTTTTAGGGGGGCGGGGGTGGGAGGGGAGGGATTGGGGTCAGAATGGGGGGGCTGCAATTGTATGGGGAATATAACAATAAAATTTATAAAAAAAAAGAATATTCTTATAACATTTTAATTCTGTTAAATTATTAAATTTCAGTTTTATATGAAAGTTTGAGAAATGTCACATGCATTTAAAAGAATGTGTATTCTGTTGTTGTTCATTATAGATATCTAATAATTCCAAACATAATAAATGGATGCTCTCAAAGATAAAATCATGCACTTTTTAAATTTCTAAGTAAAAGTTTCCCTCCTTTGAGAGTGTTCTTTTCAAGTTAGTTTAAAAGCCTATATGACTATATTGAAAGTCAAAAGCTTTTCTTTCCCAAGACAGTAGTGAAAAGCCTAGTAGATGCTTATTCTTTGTGATCAAGGACAGAAATAAAAAAGAATAATCATCAAATTATGGAGTTATTGTAGTACTTCATAATTATTAAGCGATTACTATGCTTTAATAGCTACTGACTCTTTTACTATAACATGCTATAACTTATTTTCTCAGACCTCTAGTTACCTCCTCAATATTTTCACTAAAATGACTTGCTGATAGCTCAACTTTTATATACATGATGAAATCTTTGAATTCTATCTCCAAAATGTAAACCCTTCAGCTTGAATCCCCATATTATTATGATATCACAATTAACTGACTGTTTATGGTAAGAGTCTAAAATGTCAACAGTTTTTTCCCAGTATCTTAGAATAAGCAGTGATGAAAAATTTCTATAAGAATACAAATGATCTGAACTTCAGTATCACCTACTTGTCATTAATTCATAAAACCTCACACAGTGGTTATGCAACAAAGAGCATAGGTCATACATAACATTTTGTTGAACAAATGCAGACTTTGTATTGTACATATTGCATAGTTCTTCTCTTTAGAATTTCTAAAACAGGCAAAATCATGATTATTGAAATCAGAACAGTGACATTTTCCGACAGGGGTAGAAGTGACTGCAATAGAAATATTCTGAATTGAAGTATGGGTTATATAGCTATGGTGCTCATACAATTCATAGTTTAGTACAATAATTAAAAACCAATGTACTGTATATGTACAAATAGAACTACATAAGATAGAAATACCTTTTCAAAAAGAATTCTTGAGGTCGACTGTTTCTGTACCACTTCTTATGAATGTTTGTGCTCTATCAAAATCCGATTTTTGGGGGGAAACATGTCTATTGCTAAATAGGAAAATAAAACCTGCTACTTTAGATTGAATAATTTGACCATTTAAGCTTAATGTCACTATTTATATTTTTGAATTTTAGTCTAACATCTTTGTATTATTCTCCCTCTGTTTCTCTCTCCCCCTTTTGCCCCCCATTCCTTCTCTTACTATGTGTTTTCTTAATTGTTCACACTCTAAGATGGTATTAACTACTTTATAAAAGTGGAAAGCATATAACAGGATACTTAATCTACCTCTCCCATTTTTTTTTCCCTCTTTGTGCCATATAGTTTGCATGCTGATCTTTATATTTTACTTGTTTAAACAGTTTATTATCTTTTTTCAGTTTATTATCTTTTAAATAAATAGATTTTTATTCATTTTTACAATTCAGCGAAGTCACCTGCTTCTAATTAATGACCCTGTTCACGAATTGTGCAGAAACACAAAAGACTCATGGTGACTCTCCTTCCAGTGAAATTAGATTTGTCCCTGGATTGTTTAAAAATTTGCATTTCTAATTGTAGCATAGTATTTAAGTAACTGTATTGAAATATTTCAGAATCACCCTCTCTGACTTTTTTTAAAAGATAGATTTATTTATTTATTTATTTATTTATTTATCCATCTATCTATTTATTTATTTATTTATGCAAGCACTGGGTACAGTCAGAAGTGCAGGAGGGTGAGAGAATTCACCACAGCCAGAGCGGAAAACAGTACATGCAAACTGACGATACACTGCTGAGGGGAACAGTGGGCACTGCAGGAGAGGTCTGCACGCCATGTGGGACCCTCACCTGGCGGCCAGGGATTGAAGCGGCGCTGCAGCGGCTGCGGGCAGCTTCACAACCCAGTGCTCAACCGCTGCACCACCGGGGAGGCCCCCTCTCTGACTTTTTTAATTGCAGATTATTATAAAAGCAAATATTGCTTTTGGACAGAGCCAAATGGGTAATTCATCATTGGTGATATTTTGGTTAATGAAAACTATCTACAGTTGTCACACTGAAGGAGCCTCTACTTCTGATCTAATTAAATCTTTCAGAAAATGAAAGACAAAAAATAATTGGAGGCAGAAATGTTACTTTGGAGGTACTACAATATCAATCTAGGAAATGAATTTCAGAAATTCATTTCTGTACCCCAACAGGCCTTTAGAATGCTATTTTTCTCAAGTTCATGATATTTACTAATGTTTTGACTAATCCAAGCTGCCATAATAACTCTTGGGGATTACATCTCATTTGTTTTTCATTCACAGGTTGAAGAGAATTTCAAGCTGATTGAATGTCTGACATCATTCAATCACATTTGATCTATGTTCTATCAATTCAACTTAAAAAAATTACTTCTACCTAAAATGACAACCTCTTGATTGGCCAACTCTGGTGAAGATGTGACAAAACATTTTTACAAGGGGGGTGCAATTTGTGAAATTAGACATAATAAAATATTCTGACTTTGCTCAAAAGTAGTTAAATTTGGAGAAAGGAATTGAAAAAAAGAGGAGACAATCTTATTTACAGAATAATTACTATATTAAAGACACTGTCACATTTATACTTCCCAGAAATTCCCTGTGGCATATGCTATCACCTCTAACTTATTTATTTAAAGGTTAGGAATTTGAAGAGATTTATCCAGAATTTTGTAGTAATCTTTAAGTTCAATCATTGTATGGATTTTTGTTTTTTGATAAAGAAAATGAGACTCAAATTTTGGACAAAAATCCAGGAGTTGTAAAAGTTTTGCCAATTATGTCCTTATAATGAGTGCCCCATCTTGCATATCTAAATAAGGAAGACTCCCTTCTGTCTTCATGAAAGTTGAATAATTTACTTTAAGTATACTTCCTCTTATGTAATATTAACATAGGATTAGTGTATAATGAACAGAAAATTTTAAAAAGGATAAGAAACTTGCTCGGTTTTCTTCAGTAGTTTCAGATTCTTACATAAATCTTCTTGACAAGCCCCTTTTATAGAGTAATTTTGGCATCTTGCTGGAGCCGAGGACAGCATTTGGAATGTCTATATGTATATAAATTTGGAAAGTACAAATTGACAAGATGCTTGATGACATGTCAAGTAATATTTGCAAATATTTCTGGTGTCAGCACAATTCAGATTCAAATAAAATTTGTCTGACACAAGACCATTTATATGTAAACTAGTAAATAAGATGGAGAGAGAGGAAAGAAGTGAGATGAGCTTGGCAACCCAATGCTGGATTTTGGAGTAATCAGTAAATGCCCTGGACAGAATGATCATGTCATAAATGAACAAATGCAGGACATTTTGGTCTTTGTTCAGGCCAAAAGAGGCACAATGATTATGCAATTAAATGGGGAATATGACCAAATTGAAAATGCACACATTGTGTAAAAATGAAAAATAATGTAAAAATATATAAAATTATATCTATCTATCTATCTATCTATCTATCTATCTATCTATCTATCTACACACACATACACACACACACAACCATCATCCAGAGTATATTATCCAGAATGTACTTTCTAGTGAATTCTTTTTATGAACTAACTTATGTGTGAGCCTGCACCCATTTGGGATGCAGGAGTATCATTTGATCACATTTGATTAATTCTGTTCCAACCTAGTCTTGGACACTAAATGGACTCCTCTTGCTTTCCTTGTTTGTTTATTAATTCAAGGAAATGCAATGGAACTTGAAATGTAAAGACACATATCTTAAGGAAAGAGAACAAAATCTAAATATTCCTTTACAAAAGACATTTAGTTCCACTCAAGCCTAACCAACTAAAATTCAAAAAAAAATGAATAAACACTAACACATGTTTATTTCTTTAACAGGCAAAAATTATATTTATAATATCTTTTAAAATGTTTTTATTTACCAACTTTCCTCCAAATTCTTTTAGATATTATTTGTCAAATCACTGTTCTCTGCAGTTGGGACCTAAGAAACAAGAGAGTTGGAATACTAATCTATGATTCCATAAGAGAGGTGGAATACTTATGTGTATATATATACATATACTTATATATATATATATACGCATATATATTTGGAAAATGTTTAAAATATGATTAAATGTATTAAATTATTTTAAAGTTATATATGATATGAAAATAATGAAATTATGTAACAGGAACCAGAGTGATTATGGAAAGATGAGTCTTCACATCGAACAATGATGTAAGACCTCTCAAAGAAGCAACATGTAAAATGATGATTTAATGAAAATTTACAATTATTTAAATTAAGAGTTAAGATTAGTAATCTCAGGCAAAAAAATCAAAGAAACAGAAAGATCCTAATGGTTAACTATGTTGGAATGTTTATGAAAAGTCCGTGTGGTTGGTGAGTTATGAACAAATGGGACAATGAAACAAAATGTGAAATAGGACATAGACAGTAGTTATCTTCTGATAGTTCTCCTATATCATTATAGGGGATTTGGATTTTAATTGAGTGCCACTTCTATGATAAAATGAGGTCATATTGGATTAGTACATTTAAAGGACCACTATAAACTTTGCACAAAATATACATATTGGTAGAGAAATAATATATAATTTAAAGGAATCAAATATTGAGATATGATAATTGAAAATATGACCTGAGATTTATAATTGAAACTATAATCTGACACTTGAAATTCTCTAAGTATGACAGAATGGCAAGAACAAGGAAAGGATCGGTAAACTAGAAAATAAGTTAATTAAAATTATCTGTTTTAACAGAGAGAGAAAAAAACATAAAATGAACAAAACTTCCAGGAAATTTGGAATAAATTTCCTCATTTCCTATGAGGAAAAAAAAGTGATATTGGGACAAAATATATAATTAAATAATAATCATAACTACCAGATTTTTGGCAATGGGAAATTTTACAGATTCTAAAACCTTAACTTCAAGAAAAATAAATGAGAATAAAACATATAAGAACATCATGGCAAAATAGCTAAAAGCCCAAAACTAATGGAAAATCCTGAATGTACTGAGGGTAAAAATAACAAATTACCGGGATAAAGAGGGACATATGGCAACAATTCAAATGATTGCTGATTTCTCATCATTGGATGCAAAATGTAATGGATTATATGTTTATAGTACAGAAAGAAAAATAACCAGCACAGAATTCTAATTCTAAATCTACCAAAATTATCCTTTAAAATGAATATAAAATAAATATATTTTTAGATAAAAATAAAACACAGAATATATCAGGGAAGTACTTAACTGTAAGACATGCTAAATTAAATTCCTCCACTTGAAAGAAAATTATGCCAGCTGATATTCAGAACTTTAGGAGAGAATTAAGAGTTTTGGAAATGGGTTATTAGGAAAAATAAAGGCATTGGGAGGTTTTAAGCAGTAGAAAGACGTAATATGATTCATATTAGCAAACAATGAATAAAACCTCTGATCTCAGATGAATCGGTTTTATGGGAATAAGAGCAGGGCCAGGAGCGACTAGTTAGAAGTCAAGTCAGAAATCACAAAATGCTATAATTAATGTTGGTCTCATGTCAACTTGGATTCTGAATTCAATAGTTTTCAAAATGTCTTCTTCCCCCGCCCCACACTAGTTGCCTTAATTACTTGTAATATGCCCCTTTGTTGTGATACTGGACCAAACCAAGGGATGCTCAGGGACCACAGAATGTTAAGGGGAAAACTCCATTTTGCCTGTCTTAGGACCTTGTGATCAAGCACACAAAAAAGCTATGTAATCAGACTCTAGTTTTTCATTTAGATTTGGTGGGAGGTTCACAGGGAGTTGAGAGAGAGAAGGGAGGCAAGGATTTAAAAATACAGACTATCAAACTCCAAAATCATCTATCCCCTTGCCAGTTCAGTCCAGAACTTAGCAGCCAAGAACCGAAAGCAAAGCTTGGGAGAATAGGGGCTTCTCTATGATGATAGCATAGGGAGTTGAGGATCACATTTAACTCTTGCTGCCGAGTAAAAGAGCAACATGTCAGGGTGAGTAGTGAATAAGTGAATGGTGTACTACTCTGAAAGAACCTGTCCTATAGTGAAGGTGGTTTTCTAAGAGTATCCAAGTGGACAGTCATTCTGAATATAAATGGAGTCTAGAAGGCGTGAAAGTTCATAGTCTGAGAAAGAATGAAATGGATGCTGCAAGAGTTCACCCATTTCCCCTCATGCACCTCTGCATACTGAATGCTGCTTTGTTACACTATCAAGATAGATATACTGTGAATTTAATGCTGGAAGCAGCACTCAGCCAACAGTGTAAGGATGATAATGCATAAATGCTCCAGCTTCTTCACCCACCATAGAGGTAACTGTGATATAAACTTCAGTGTGTCTAGTGGTTTCAGACAGAGGTCTCTAAAGCTCTGAGTGCCAGTTTTCCACATTCAGTTCCACAGTTTTCCATTTTTTTCCATATCCAATGTCTATTGAAATAGAAGCTTCATGCAGCGTCTACTTCCATTGCGAGTTTCAACTGGAATTTTAGAAAATTTGCTAAGATATGTCTTAACTCCATAATGTCAGGAACAATCTACCTGAAAAATTGCTCACACCAAAATTAAATGATAAACTATCCATTTCCTCTCTTGCTTCTTGTAAAAAATAATTATTTAAAATGTGTTTTCCTGGAAACGTTTCTTCATCCTTGAAATACCTGAATGAAACTAGGAAAGCTGAAGAGGCAAAACTGGTATTCCCTGGGTTGAAGAATAAGGTTTCTTATAATCAGTCATTTCTGTTGCAAAATTTATATGTCATTCAACTGATAGTAAAGTCTTTTAGTACATTGCTGTATATTTCTATTCAGATCTAACTTACGTAACTCAGATTACCCCTGGTATATTAAAATATGCCTATATAGCCTCTTTTCTCTCAAATATACAGGCAATAAAATGTTAAAATGACCTAATACATAAATGAACTAATGCATAATAGTCCTATAATGTAAAACACATATTTGCATATTTATCAGTACCAAAATATAAGTCTTATGTGGCTCAAGTTAGCCCCTAAATTTATTCTTTTTACAGGTTAGTGGATAAAGCTAAAGAATGATTTCAACAGTAGATTTTACCACTTCAGGGTCCTATGGTCAGAGGCACATTACATCATCATTATGAGCTGTAGCTTTTCAGCTTTAAAATGAGAATGGCCAATTTTTTCTGCCTGCCTCAAAGGAGTGTTACAAAGAGTAAATGAGTTAGTTTATATGAGAATATTTTCTGTAATGTAAAAAATTCTTATGAAACTCATTCTTTTTGTCATCAATATTAAAATTACTATTTTGATTTCCCCACAGGTGAGCTACAATTTTTAAGCCACCCTTGGGGCTCATAGTTTCTGGCTGAATTTCAATAAAACTTGACAAATTATTACTCACAAACTTCAAAAATCTCTTTTTGAACTATTAGTTTGATTACTCTAACAAACAAGTCTAAAAAAAAATGAACATGGTAGATTCATCTGCTATGATTTGGAGCAAATACCATGATTTGGAATTCACTGAGGCAAACAATTGCCATATAAATAAACCAATGGTTTCTCTTGCTCTTAATTATCTGGTATACCAAGAAGCCTCATGGATGGACAATTTCATTTAATATTTCAGAAAAAAACGATGCTTCAGAACATATATATCTCTGGCCTTAATCATAATTGCGCTAACTCATGTATTAACCCATGACAACACTTTATGATACATTGATCTTTCAGGAGGAAAACACATGTGTACTCTCAAGTTATTGAAGGTTCATTTGTGAACTTTGGGATTTAGGAATTAGATATGGGAATTATGCTGTCACAGGCTCAATTGTATCTTCTATGAGCTACAACATCTGTGATTTTTAATCAAATGTTTCACATTCCTAAATTTTCTTGTCATTGTGGTTGAGAATTTTGATTACTGTTGATGGAATATAGTATCTAAACTGCCATAAAAATGCATGACTTAGCTATTTCTTGATGGTGATGATTAAAGTCCTCATAAATTTCTTAATAGTCATATGGACCACTCCATTTTTATGAACTGAACACACATGTAAATATGCAAATACATCAAATGTACCTGATTAATTAATAAGCAAGTACTTACTACCTGCTGTTTTTCTATGTGAATACTGTGTTAAAACTTTATATATATATATATATATATATATAATAACCCCATTTTTTAATTTAAAAAAACTGAAAAGTCATGGATTAAAACATATGCCCAGCTGACCCTTCTGAGTATACAAATATAATCATTTGATGTTTGGGAACATATATATCCAATATATTTCATTGATCAATATTATTTTGGAAATATTTAAGAACGCTGACAGCTTTTTAATCAAATTTCTCTCACTTTTTCATTATGGTAACCATACCTTCTGGTGAACCTCTGGTGAAACTTCTGGAAGAAAACCTCAGAATCCATGATAAAAGAATAAAAATTCATATCCATATCCTGTTACCTAGAGTCTCTACTTTCAGCAGAGTGAGTTTCCCATTGACACAATCATCCCCATTAACTGAGGAAGACTGTTTTTCTGCAAGTCACAGAGTCTACATCCCCAACCTTTAAAAGCAACTTTGTGTCTTCTGCCAAATTTAGAATTGGTGGGATGTGGAGCCAATTTCATCTCTCTGCACACCTCACTGTGTTTAGGATCTGGTTCTTGCCATATCTTGGTGGGAGTTATTTCCGCTTATAACCCATGAAGCCTGGGGAATTACTGAGATTCTGGTAGAGAGAACGCAATCCCCAATTTAGATAATGGAGATTTCCAATGCAACCACTGTGTTTATGTACTTCTGTATCTCTTCAATTTGTTTTCATTTTTACCTAAATTATAGTTTGGTCTATTCATGTGTCTAATAGAAAGTTATAAATATTAACAGATTCAACACACAGTGAGAAGAAACTTTGTGCAATGTAATAATTTTCATGTTTTTAACTGAACTACTCATATCAGCTCAGGACCGTGAATCTATATCCTCCTGAGATCAAGTGCCTTAGCCTGAAGCAAACCAGATATAAGAACAAACATTCTTTGAAGTCTTTTTTCACATTAAAAATTCACACTTTTTGCATTCTGCTCCATAATATATCTTTGCTTATTTTAACATAAAAGTAATGTCTTTCTAAAATCTTCAAACGAAATTGATGCTCCAAGATTTATTGTGTTTTAAGTCAGTATGGCGTAGTGGTTATGATTAACCACTGCTGTGGGGACTGCAAATGGGAACTACAGTTGGGATTTCAAATGTCATCACCATTGCCCACTGGTTCTGTGATTGGGGCAACCTGCTTTAACCTCTCTCAGTTTTCTCACCTGTAAAATGGAAATTATTTTACCCATAGTATTAAAAGTGATTATCACTATTTCTTTCAAGTTACTGCCCTATTTTCAGAAGCCTCAAGTGGTATTGTGCCATGATTTGAAAAGACAAATAGTACAAACATTCTAGTACATAAAATGGTAAGAATGCTACCACAAAGCTATGCACAATACTATATATTATATATATTATATATGATTTTCATTTCCATTCTACTCATATGTGAATCCCTGCTCCAAATCAACTAAAAGGATTTTCATAATACATATAAGGCTATCTGTAATGACCACCTTCATGGATAATAATCATGAAAGTTATGGGAACCATTATTTTTGGAGTTTGGCTTCTTTCTTTGGACACTCATATTGAAGTCCCAAGGAAAATAAAAGAAAAATTTTAGCTCAATTTGAGTGATTGTTTTGAAAACTTAAGTGTCTAAAGTTATTACAGTGTTTTTCTCCTGGAAAGAATGTTCTGAATTGATAGGACTAAAATAGTTGTTTAATGAATAGTTCAGTTGGATTTCATGATACATTGATTCACTTCATATGGAGTTTGCCTAAGTGCCTGGATCTATGTAGATATTGTCACACATGATTATGGATGGAGTGTTAATTATTACTATAACTTATGTTGTTCTCATTACCAAAAAAATACTGTTTAGTGCATTAATAATAAACCAAACACCCATGAAAGAGGGTATGGTCAGAACTTCAGAATGTCCCTCTATTCTGGATTTTTGCTCTTCCTGACCTAAATCACTTCCCCTGTGACTATAAAGGAGCACATACTTATAATAATTACTTCATTGATTTCTTTACATCCAAATTGTAGAGACTGGTATTGTCTGGGTTTGAAATTTAATAAAAATGGTTTTATATTTTAAAATATTTTATTCATGCTGTTTTACATATGCTATAATACATTTATTTTCATTAATATGAACCGTTTTTCAATCTAACAGACAAAATATATTTGGGCTATTTTCAGCCTGAGGCTTGTAAGTACAAAGTTGTTATAAGAATTTATTTTGTATCCTCATGCTTACACACAATAATTTATTATTCAGAGTGGTTAGATCAATTTACACTTATGCCAGCACATATAAATCTTTTCATTGTTTCATATTCTTTTCAAAACGTTTTGTTCCCAAACTCTGAAGCTTTTGGTAATCCAGCAGATATGATTTTCCTTACTGTAGCTTAAATTTGTTTCCATAATTGTTTCTGTGGCTTAGCTACCACTCATGTATTATTAGCAGTTTGTATTTCCTCCATTATGGAATATGTTTCCCATTCTCTGACCATTTTCAGTCTTCTAGTGGTTTATTTTCTAATTTATTTGTGAGAGCTATTTATATATTTTGAATTTTGAGATATGACTTCTTTTCATTCTAATGTGTTAGAAATACCATACATAGACTATCATATGAGGGATGAAACATGATTTTTAATAATTAGTGTTCCTTTAACGTGATTTCTTCACACATCAATTTTCTATTTGCTTACACATTATCTAATTATTAGTAATACAGTGCTTCCATAAAAGTTAACAATTCTGTCAGTAATGAAGGAAAGTAAACAATAGATGGAGCATGCTCTCCTGAGTCAAGGTTTCTATAACTTTACACAGTGACTGCACAGTCACTGGGGGCAAAGAAGAGATTTCATTCCCATCTCCTCTAAAATATATATTTTTAAAATATGGATTATATTAAAGAGCATTAATTCATTGCGATGGAGTATCAGGAAACACGTTTACTTTATTGTAAGACAAAACGAGGGAAACTATAGCGCAAAGAGCTTTCTGAAATTTTCTCTGTGAGGAAAAAAAAAATGGGTGTGTGATTGCTTCTAGAAAAGGTTCATTACATTCTCAGCAAATGGTTGCATCCCATAGATCACCAAAGGGGAATGATTAAATGGTTTAGAATGTAAATTCTCCGCTGAGAGAGACTAGATACTTGGACTTTGCTGCCAGTTATCTTAGTCTTACTTTCCTTAATCATAAATCACATACCAATAATACAGGCTTATAATAAAATGGCAGATGTAAGGACTTAATGACACATTACTCAATCAGGGGTAACTCATGACTCTGCACTCTACCCCGTCCCAGTATGGTCCCCCCAATTTTACAGTTATATTTCTAGGGTTTGTTTATTGTTTGGCTTTATCTGACCCTTTGTTTTATTTTTTTTTTATATTCCACATATGAGTGAAACCATATGGTATTTATTTTTCTTCTTCTGACCTATTCTGCCTGACCTTTTATTTAGCAAGTGCAGGGTGTAAAGACTAGCACAGAGAAAGAAGTGAATCCATCAAATGTCATCAACAACTCCCAAAACTAGGTTTGGTAGATATTTTTCTAGAAATTTCAGGGTTCTGGAATAGCTAGTATATTATTGATCTTTTTTTTTTAAGATTTATTTATTTATTTATACAAGCACTGCATATAGTCAGAAGCACGGGAGGGTGAGAGAATTCACCAGAGCCAGAGCAGGGAACAGAACAGGCAGAACAACAAAACACACTGCTGAGGGGAGCAGTGGGCATGGCAGGAGAGGTCTGCGCACCATGTGGGACCCTCGCTGGTGGCCGGGGATCGAACTGGCACTGCAGAGGCTGCGGCAACTTCGCAGCCCAGCACTCAACTCCTGCACCACCAGGGGAGGCCCAATATATTATTGATCTTAACTGAAATAGGAGTTTTCTCTAGAAAAATGAATATTGTTGGGGAATCATCCTATGCATTCTCAAAGTACAATCTAGCATTTGGGCATAAGAACTACATGATATGTATCAGTTCAACCTCATACTATCAGCCTACACTTGCCCAGATAGTATGAGGGTATGTGCATCTGCAATAATTCTTAATACTAATTGTCTGAGAAAATCCTGTAAATAGATGTTGACAAGGGGTTAGCATAGAGGAAAAAAGAAAAAAAAAACACAATTCCTCAGGACACTGATTTAGGCTTTTCAACTAAACTATAGCATATGATCATACTGCCCTTGATCCTATGCTAATGTAACTAAAAGACAGCTGCCTTTTTTAATGACTCAAGCTCAGAAGAAAATTGTGACATTCTCTTCTGGGGATTGCAATAATGCAAGAAATTCAAAGCCATATCCTAATAAAGTATGGTCATACCTTTGTTATCTTTATTAAGGTCACCTCCATAATCTTTTTAATTGAATATTTAATTTTTCTCATTATCCTTACCCATGTAGGATTCAAAAACAATTTTTGAAACTTATCCAATAGTCACTGCTTGATGATATTCAAATGGCTTATTCAACTTTAGGAGACTTAAAACTGAAATGTTAACACATATGGAAATTATGCAGCAAGAACTTAGATGAATAAAAGAGCATATTTTTAAAAATTTCATGAACAAAATGTATATTATTTCCTCCATGATTTAGAGAATTAGGAAGTAAAAACACATCTGAATTAATTGTGTTAGAATTTTAATAGCTTTAACAATACATATTTTATATTTTTAATATTATAGAGATCTATTTTCCTAAGCATAATAATACTAACAACAATAGCAATAATGCTTACATAAACCTGAATGCTAGGCACTACTCAAAGAACATTCAGATATTAATGAACTCTGTTCACATATATAACTCAATTACAATGTGATAAATAAAATGAAATAATAATACTGGTCTTCATTTTATTATTGTAAACACAAACAGTACATGGAATTTCAACTTTATTTCTAATCTTTATACATCTTGTTCTAAACATGGCAAGAGATTTTCTACTTAAATAACTTTTCCAATATAATTTTCCCTATTTTATTTCTTGGTAAAGTATCATGAATATTTCTAGAACACAACCCTAATGACTACTTGACTAAATGCTCTTATCTATCCTCTCCTCTTGCTTCTACACTGAATAAAAATGAACTATATACTCTGTTTAGTTTCCATACTATTTCTTATGCCTAATTATGTCGTAATTTATTGTAATTATTCAATTGATTGTCCTTTCTCTCTTGGTAGTTATGACCTCCATAAATTAAATGCTGCCTTCGGCATGCTTAGAACAATGCTTAAACTTTTTAAGATAATACACGTGTCAAATGTGCACTGACTAGAATGAATGGGAAACCAGGCAGCAGTTTCCTGATGAAATAGGAAAGTTTCTACTCCTTTGAAAGTTGAACTCTTTATACTACTACTACACATTGTTCTACTACTTGAGTATTTTTTTTTTCACAGAAGCTAGCTGACCTGTTATGCCAGTATATCTCCTTAAATATGCATTGATAATTTTTTTTTTCGTTTTCTGTAGGCAGGAATAATTTTTATTTCTCAAGCTATAACATATTATATAAGACCCATAATAGCAAATTTTAGACTACAAAGAGAATAACAAGCCAACATAGGAGCTGGGTGGAGGATGGTGAGTATTATACAGGTGGGCAATTTAAATATCAGTGGTACTTCGTGTCAAATGTTAAGTACTCAAAACTGAACTATAGTTCAACTTTCAAACCAAGATAAGGGTGGGAGAATAGTAGTGAAATTTCTAAGAGGTATGTAAAGAGCAAAAAAAAAAGAGCAAATATGAGAGCTTTGGCTGGATTGAGTCAGATATACAATCCTACTAAGTCCAGAAATGCTTGAAGAGTAACCTACAACTTAATATATCTAGACACTAAAACTAGTTTGTTTTTTCCCAAAACACAGTGGACTTATAAAAATTCTATTGACTTAGAATTGTCTTAATCTGGGATGCTACTAAGGGATCCATACCAATTCTTCGGTCAATATTCCTTACATGATTCTAAGTTTTCAGGAGTAGCATTTTGAATTCCTTACAAGTCTGTGTCTTTAGGAGCAGCATCAGAAATAACAACAGTAAAATTATCTGCCAAAGTGACTTTGGCATATTTATGACCAATATGAATTTGATTATTTCAAATTAATTTTCCTTTTAGAATCAGCAGAGTCTAAAGAAGGATTTATGTCAAGAATCATCATCACCTCCATGAGGTAAGAAATTTATGTCATGGCCATATAATATATTTTCCCCAAAACATTCTCATAAAAATTCTCCTAAATACATAACCAATAACTTTGGTACAAAACCCAATTCTTAGATTTACTATGAAGATTAAATGACTTAATGCATTTACTCTTAGTGAAGCTGTGGCATATGTTACCTGTTGTTATTGCTGAAAATCCAACTTAGAACTGCTAGTGGAATTTTAAGTAATAAGAAGTAAAGGAATAAATAATAAATGTATGAAAAGTAAACAACCAAATAAAATTAAGCATAAACTGTGAGTAAAAATTTAAAACTTAGATCATACAAGCATTTATGATTATTGTGTTATGAACAGAGACATGAGTCTCTAAATAGTGATACACCATTTGACAATGCAAAGACAATTAGATGATTTAGAATCTAAGTTATCACAGAAATGTACATCAAGTGTTTATATTCCCCCAAATTTTAAAACCCTATGATTGATATGTGTCACTTTTTTGGAAGGAAAAATTAAGAGACGGAGCTCTATATCTGATTCTCTTAATGCATATTAGAAATATATAGGTGGCTTTTGGATTAACATTTTGAAATAGGATAGAGTTTATATATTATGCAATATTTCCCAGTATATGTTCCATAGAGCTAGGGAAAAAAGAAGGAATCTTCCATGATTAAAAATTTTCTATGATCGGGCCTCCACGGTGGGGCAGCGGTGAGCGCTGGGTTGTGAAGCTGTGCACAGCCTCTGCAGCGCTGGTTCTATCCCTGGCTGCTCCCCAGCCACCGGAGAAGGGTCCCTCATGGCATGCAGACCTCTCCTGCTGCCCGCTGCTCCCCTCAGCAGTGTACTTCAGTCCTTCTGCCTGCTCTGCTTCCCGCTCTGGTGAATTCTCTTATCCTCCCATGCTTCTGATTGTACCCAGTGCTTGTATAAATAAATAAATAAATCTTTTAAAAAAAAAGTGCAAAAAAGTTTAAAAAAAATTTTTTTCTATGATCAAGTAAACCTTGAAAAACTATGGGTGAAACATGGTTCAGAAATTACTCAGTCTTGTATTTATTTTATATGTAATATTTCTCATATCTTTTATAGAAATATATCCACCAAATAGTATACAGTTCACACTTAAAGAGGTTGCTGTCTGTCCTCAGAATTCAGCTACTTATATTTAATTTTTCAGAAAGATTTCCAGTTAATTGAAAGAAAATACAAATTAAGATGCTCATGTTTTTAAATAATTTTCACAGTCTAATCAACACTAATATATATTTCAGAAGCATGACAAGAATAATTCACAACTTCCATTTTCTTTGAACGATCTCAAATGTCTGATTGCTGTTAAATAGCTGATAACTATTTTTCCTATTATCTAATTTGACATAATAAATTAGCAAATACAAATTTAAATTGGGTAGAGAGACACAGCTACTTTGTCATAGAAAACCAGTTACTGTGATGACCAATTCACATATTATACCTACATATTTGAAATCAACTGAAATACCACTGACTTGACATGCTGGGGTATTACTAATTGTAAAACACATTATAAACATTAAATTATGATTTGTCACAGTTTCAACAGTTAGTATATAAAATTCAAAGCAGTAGATCAAATTAAAAACCTTTAGAACTTAGGGAGTTTAGTGAAATATGAAATATTACAATACTAATTCCAATTTAATCTTCCCTATGCCATTTTCCTTGGAAATTCAATTTACCAAGCCCATTAATAAATGCTAACATGTATTTTCTTCAATTCATTGTGTTTCCTGCATTTTAAGTGTTTTTCTATGTTTATTGTTGAAAAAAATTATAAAAATGAGCATTGAATTATTTCTGTGTTGTTACAGCTTATTCATTTAACTGCTACTGCGATTGATGTCTCTGTCTGGTTGATGTTATTTAAAGTGCTATTCCCAGATCTATTATGAAATAACCAAATCGGTTACATAACTTAGAAGAGAGAAGGAACTCAACAGAAGTTTGTAAAGTTGCAAAGTGAAAAGTATATATTGAGGTATTTTCAGCAAAAGGGAGTGAATATTTGTCAATAATTATATGATATATACTACATTAGATAAAATCTGTTAGCAGTTTTGATTTTATATATCTAGAATATAAAAATAAACACACACATAGAAATACATAGAGAGGATAGCACTGAACCTACACAAAAATAAATCTATGAATATAAGTGAATGGATTTCTAATTACCCTCAGACTTTCTTTGTACACTGTTATCAAAAGGAAATGTAATCACCTATAAGGAATTTCTGCAAAACATTAATTCTAAATTAGTTATTTTATGGTTTATAGAAGGATCAAACTTTGCTAGATCTTACATGATTTGGTAAAAGACTACTTAAAAAAGACTTCATATAAACAATACTAAAATGGGTCCTAGCACATCACAGAGGTAAATCAAAATAACTTTTTTCAGTTAAAACAATCATTTTGTAATTTTATTTATTTATTTTTTTATAAGTAAGATTTTTTTTTTCTTTTTTAAAGATTTATTTATTTATTTATACAAGCACTGGGTACAGTCAGAAGCGCGGGAGGGTGAGAGAATTCACCAGAGCCAGAGCGGGGAGCAGAGCAGGCAGAAGGACAGAAGTACACTGCTGAGGGGAGCAGCGGGCTGCAGGAGAGGTCTGTGCGTCATGTGGGACCCTCCTTTGGTGGCCGGGGAGCAGCCGGGGATCGAACCGGCCCTGAAGAGGCTGTGGTCAGCTTCGCAACCCAGCGCTCAACCGCTGCACCACCGGGGAGGCCCTCATACTGTAATTTTAAAGTGATCATTCATTACATTTTGAAAAAAAAAGGAACACGATGCAACTTAATTTAGCAGTATTGTGAATGTAGCTAAGGGACAGGATATTGGTAAAAAATATGAAAAAGTAAAATAGAAAATATTAAATAAATAGCTTAACTGTAGAAATATAAGTGCAAGAGTAAGTCAACGCAGCAATTAAGGTACAGAATATTGAATATTATAGTGGTATATCAAGCTTTTCACATTAAATTCATATGGGGAAAGAGAAAGATTTGTATATTTGAGACACGAGTGTTTGTACATAAGGCAAATGTCAATCTTTGATAGAAGTAGAAAACAATATTTCGTATTACATTCTAAGTAGAAAAATATTCCACTTAAACACTATTCACAAAAGCCAGACACGGAAATAACTTCAGTGCCCATTAACAGATGATTAGATAAAGAAGTTGTAGTATATATGGGATTACTACTCAGCTATAAAAAATAATGAAATCCTGCCATTTCCAACAACATGGATGATAATTGAAGATATTATAATAAGTGAAATAAGAAAGAAAAATACTCGATGACTTCATTTATATATGGACTATAGAGAAACAAAGCAAATGGATAAAGAAGGCAAAGCAGAAGCAGCCTTAGACTTAACCAACAAAATGGTAGTGCTAAAAGGTAAGGGGTAGGTAACAGGAGGTAGGATGGGAGGAATGAGTAGAAGGGATTGAAGCATATAGAATTTACATTGGTGGTGGGCATGATAAATCCATCATGGTATAAAGTTGTACTTGAAATTTGTATTGTAAACCAATGGTGACTTAATTTAAAAAAAATCACATTGGGCTGCTCCCCGGCCACCGGAGGAGGGTCCCACATGGCGCGCAGACCTCTCCTGCCGCCCGCTGATCCCCTCAGCAGTGTACTTCGGTCCTTCTGCCTGCTCTGCTCCCTGCTCTGGCTCTGGTGAATTCTCTCACCCTCCCGCGCTTCTGACTGTACCCAGTGCATGTATAAACAAACAAACAAATAAATAAATAAAAATACATGCCTCTTTGAAAAAAAAAAAAGATTTATTAAAAAAAAAAAAACTGTTAGTTCTTAAAAAAAAAAAAATCACATTGGATTCCACAATTTAGGAATCATTCAGGTTAATAATTAGGAAGAAATCACTGAATAGATTTCCTGAGCCTGATGCTGAAGTGAGTATTGAGGATGCAAAATAATATGACTTCACTGTTCTATCAATATATGAGCTCACAGTTTTGTAGGATATTATAATATAACAATAGAGAAAAAAGAGACACTAATTTTAAACACAATATCAAATTTAAAATTGTAGAACTGTGAGTTGTATGGAGAGCTGTGTGGAGATTTCTTGACCTACTAAATATAGAGCTTCCATATGATCCAGCAATTCCACTCCTAGGTATTTACCCAAAGGACACAGAAACATTAATCCCAAAGGGCACCTGCATGCCTATGTTTATAGCAGCATTATTTACAACAGCTAAGCCATGGACTGGATCAAGAACATCTGGTACATATACACAATGGAATATTACTCAGCAATCAAAAAAGATAAACACATGCCGTTTGCAGCAACATGGATGGAGCTAGAAGGGATCATGCTCAGCGAAATGAGTCAGAAAGAAAAAGAAAAATACTGGATGGTCTCACTTATAGCAGGAGTTTAGAAAACTTACATAAGAGACCAGGAAAAAGACTAATCAATACAAAGTAAAAATCAAAATCAACAAGCAACTGTAAACCAGAGATACACTATGGGGGGGAAGGGTGGGGAGAGGAAGGACTAGAATCAAAATAAGGGAGGATGCAATTGTATGGGGAATATAACCATAATGAAAATGCAGACATTGTGCAAAGATGAAAAATGATGTAAGAATTATATAAAAATAAAATATTAAAAAAATAAAATTGTAGAACTGTCAAAGCAAAATAAAAAAAAATAAAAATATCCTAAAATATTGAGTGTGATGTTTCTGTTGTTTTTGGAGTTTATCACAGATTCAAATATATGTTTTCTTGTGAATCTTCCATCCTATTAACTGAAATTATTTATGCAGTCATGATTTTTTCAAATAGCAACAATAGCAAAATTATAAAACCTTCTGTGTATAACCATTTTACCCATTATGTAGCACATGGAGAGATTTTATATATATATATATGTATATATTGCATGTACAGTGATTTTATTTAAAAATAATTATAGGAGGGGTCTCCCTGGTGGTGCAGGGGTTAAAACTCAGTGCTATCAAGCTATAACCAACCACAGCAACAAATTCCATACATGGCTGGCCAGGGAGAAAACACATGGCACAGCTGACCTCTCCTGTCTTGCCTGCTGCTCCCCACAGCAGTGTATTTCAGTAGATCTGCCTGATATGCTCCTCACTCTGTCTCTGGTGAATCCTCTCACTCCCCACTCCTCTGGTCTATACCCCAGATCTGGTATGCATTAAAAAAAAACTTAAAAAAAATAATAATTATAAGATATATGTTTTGCAATGCTTTCAACCTTAAAGATGGATGATTTTCTTTGACATTAAAAATATTAACTAAATGGCCTCCCCTGGTGGTGCAGCGGTTGAGCGCTGGGTTGCGAGGCTGCCTGCCGCCTCTGCAGTGCCAGTTCGATCCCCAGCCACCAGCAAGGGTCCCCCCCCAACACACAAATATATATATATATGTATATATATATATTAACTAAAGAAAAAAATGATAGATAATGAAATTGACTTCTGGGAACAGAGTTAGAATATTTCATGGCTCAAAGGTATATTCTCTTATTAATCAATGCTTCTTTTGCCCATCTAATCTTTTGTATAATTCTTTACTTTAAATGTAAATAATCTCTAAAAGTAACATAATACATTAATATAATTCACATGGCAAATGTATTAAAATAAAGTCCACTAAATTCCAGAAGACACAATTCTTTTCGCAGACTGTACCAAATGAATTTCTCATGGCATATTTCTGTGGAAAAGATACATTCTATAATTAATCTGTAATACATATTCTAATTGACTCTCAGTATGAGGAGTGCAAATTTTGAGTAAATGTTAGATACTGAGAACCACTGAAAAGAACTTTTGCTTCAGGGGAAACAAAAAAGAGACATCATTTACATACAAAAGAACTTAATTTTATCAGTGCTAAATAGTCAAAGGGAAAATCTGTTGGAAATTTTTCATGTCATCTTTTTATAATTGATATGCACATTTTATGTTTCCAAGAATACTAATTTGTTTATTTTTATTCCTGGTCCTCCTCAGACAGAATTTTGTCTATCATTACAATTTCTGTAAAAGCAATTTTTATGTTTATTTTTAGTAGTTGAAGGTTTTATTTCATTTTCTCCTGCATGGTATTTGTAAGTGAACCCCATCAATTTTACTTCCTCAGTACATCCAGAACCTGATCACCTTGCACTTCTTACTTTTTTTTTTTTTAGATTTATTGATTTATGCATACAAGAATGGGAATACAGGCCAGAGGTGCAAGGGGTGAGAGGATTCACCAGAGACAGAGTGGGAAACAGAACAGGCAGACTGACTGAAATACACTAAAGAGGGGAGTAGCAAGCCAGGCAGGAGAGGTCTGCTGAGCCATGTGGGTTAGCTCCCTGGCTGGGGATTGAATTCCTGCTGCAGTAATAGCTGGGGATAGCTTCATAATGCTGACAATTAACCCCTTGCTCCACCAGGGAGGCCCCTCCTTGCCTTTTTAACTCTACTTTCTGGCATTTTCTCTCCATATCACTTTGCTTTATTTGACTGTGGTACGTATCACCATCTTATACATTGTACACATTTTTTAAAATATTGTCTACTGTCCTGAAGAACACATAGCAGCCTTTATCTTTGTGTATTTGTGTGTGTGTGTATGTACTGTTTTTTTTTTTTTTCATAGTTCTTTGAAGAACATTTAGGACATAGCAGTCAATAAGTTAAAATGAGTGGAAGTGATATTAAATGGGTTATTTTATTTCTACCTACACTGAAATTTAAAAAAAGAACTTTTGGCCATGTTGTTGCATACGTGTTTCAACAGAAAGGGTATTTTATGTTTTCATTCTGTTTCTCTGTATTACTGAGTGGAATCTATACCATCCACAGAGTGTGCTAACTAAGGGAATGATTACTGCTTTCAAGATAAAACATAAAACACACCACTGAACCTGTACTGAAAGCATTTGTCTTTTTTGAGCGCTTAAACTATACATAGTAAAAATAATCTATTTTTAACGATAATATCCTTCTCCATATTACCCATTATCAAATCCTCATATACAATATGTGCAGAAATTGAACATTTCAGTACAACATATTTGTTCTTATTTTATGGATGTGTTGATTCCAACATCTGTATTTTCCTCTTTAATATGAGTAAACTCTCCTAAACAACTGTGTCAGCAGTTACAAAGGAAGCACATTTCTCTGAGGTAATTTTATTCCCTCCTTTTAAAATACTCTTTCAATCTCATTCCTCTTTGAAAAATGAGTCACAATTAAAATACATTTAGTTATTTATTTTTAAAAAGAGAAAAATATTTTAAAGAGAAAAAAATAAATAACTGAAAATAAAATGACAAACTTGTCTGTAGAAAAATTGTTGTTGAAGTTAATTTTTTTAAGATTTATTTATTTATTTATACAAATACTGGGTACAGTCAGAATTGCGGGAGGGTGAGAGAATTCACCAGAGCCAGAGCAGAGAAAAGAATAGGCAGACCAACGAAATACACTGCTGAGGGGAGCAGCGGGTGCAACAGGATAGGTCTGTTGCGCCATGTGGGACCTTTGCCAGTGGCTGGGGATCGAACCAGCGCTGCAGAGGCTGCGGGCAGCTTCACAACCCAGCGTTCAACCAGTGCGCCACTGGGGGAGGCCCTTGTTGAAGTTATTAAGCACCATTTTACTAACTACATCTAGATAATTTTGATTAGCAAGATTTTTGTGATTTCAATCTACTGAGGGAAAGTTTTGTGTATCTTAGCAGTGTGGGATTTTACTGTGCTTTTTCAAACTATGGGATGCAGTAGTGTACTGCTAGAAATTTGATTCAAATAAGCATTATATCTTATAGAATAAAATTCAAAATTATAAATGTTAGCTTAAAATATAATAAAAGAAAATTCACTTCAATTATATAGGCTTATATTTTCTCCTTCAATTGCTTTCTATCATTGCCAGGTACTGTAATGGAGAATTTCCTAATCACCCACATGCTCTATTCTTTTTAGCTAACCAGGAAAGTAGGAGACAGCCTACTCCCTGGTATAGGGCATATTTCAGCAGTTATAGTTTAGGATGGTAGATAAATTTCAAATTTGATATGGCCATGGCAGCTCAGTGTTAAAATACCAGATTTCCAACTTGTTAAGAATCTTAGAAAATATAACTTTGAAATTCCTCAGAAAGTTTGAGTTCTATTCCCATTTATCTCCAAAGAAGATTATTAAATTCTATAATTTTGTCAACTACTCCCAAAGAATATCTGAAAATAGGAACTGATATGTAAATAGCAATAGTTACTTTTTAAGAAAGTCTCACAAATAAAACAAAGTGTGATAGTACCCTCAAGAAGGCTCACCTAAGTTTATCCAAACTCTTCAACTTGAAAATTATCATTAGCATCTATTAAAATATTAGTAGTTTGCGTTCAAGATCATGTCAAGATCAGTATTGCATAGGAATTAAGGGATCACTGTGGTCTTTTTTGTGAATATTGAAAAGCTAGGGGTTTTATTCTTAACTTTCCACTCAGATTGCAGAGGAATACATAACAATTAGCTTTTTTCCACAGAGATATTTAGTAGACCATGACAATATTCAATCTTTATGAATGTTATTAAAATTGTTTTATCTCACACTTATAATGAAATCACTAATCAAGATGGTTGCATCTCAGTGTTGCATTTCAGTGGCCCATAACTCCATTTTTTAGATGCCATTATATATTCTCCAAGAGTAATGTTAACACAGCTGTACAGTGACAAAGTTATGTATTTTTCCCCCACAAAATTGATATCTGGACTTTAATCACATTTTATAAAGGAATTTTGCTCAGTACTGCTTTTTTTTTTTTTTTTGCAATCTAATGGCATTTTATTCTGTTTTTCAAGTTACAATCTAAGTACTGTAAACAATGTAACATTGTGTTATTCAAAAATTTTGCCCAACTAGAGAATCCTCTTTTACTTCCATGGATAGTAACTTTGAGGTAATCTGTAAAACCTCTAGTCAGCTAGAGATTCTTGCCAATGCTCTGTAATCTTGTTTGAGTTGTCTGAGTTGTTGACTTGTTTATTCCAGTAAACAAAGCCTTCTGCAGGGCAGTTTTACTTATATCTTTGAAGTAGCACATGAAATAGCACATGAAAACCTTCTTGACTGTGCAAATTGTTTAGTATCATGATAGATAATACATGATAGATGCATTATCAAGTATTTACATTTAAGAAATATTTCTTATGGGACTCCCTGGTGGCGCAGAGTTTAAAGATACAGCACGATCAAGTTATCACCAGTACTGCAGCACGAGTTCCATCCCCAGCCAGAGAGCTACCCTCATTGCACGGTAGACCTCTCCTGTCTTGCCTGCTGCTCCCCTCAGCAGTATATTTCAGTAGATCTGCCTGTTTTGCTCCCTACTCTGTCTGTGGTGAATCCTCTCACCCCCAGCACATATGGTCTACACCCAGATCTTGTATGCATAAATAAATAAATCATAAAGAAAATAAATCTTTTTTTTTTTAAATTAACAGTAGAGGGCCACTCTGGTGGCCTACAGGTTAAGTCTCAGTGCTACCACCATGAAGGCCCACCACAACAGACAGAGTGCCATCCCTGGTCAGGGAGCTGACCCACATGGTACAGCAGATCTCTCCTGTTTCACCTGCTGCTCCCCTTTGCAGTGTATTTCAGTAGATCTACCTGTTCTGCTCCCCACTCTGTCTCTGGTGAATAGTTTCCTCTGGGCTGCACCCCAGTTCTTCCACGCATAGATAGTACACAAACCTTTTAAAAAAATAACGGTAGAATCAAGATATTAAATAAGAAAACATAACCACATGAGAATCATAGAAAGTCACAAAAATTTTGGTTAAGGAGTTACTAAAATATTTCGGTAACATTAAAATACAAAAAAATATGAGGAAATATAGAGATGCAAGAAAGAGTAATACAATCTTTAGCTGTAGTCCTTAGGATTAGATTGTATTATTTCTTTTTTTAAGATTTATTTATTTTTATACAAGAGCTGGGGTACAGACCAGAGGCTGGGTAGGGTGAGAGGATTCACCAGGGACAGAGTTGGGTACAGAACAGGCACACTGCTGAGGGGAGCAGCGGGCAGGACAGGAGAGGTTTGCCGCACTATGTGGGATTCTTGTTGGCTGGCCGGGATCAAACTTGCACTGCAGAGGCTGCGGACAGTCCCACAGCACTGCACTCAGTATTATTTCTTACTGTACTTAGAACGCTATCCTGTGCATACTATATTGAAAACTTATTGTGAAAATGGAATATTTTCAGTGTTTTACAGCTAGTTGATTTTCATTTCTTCAAGTTCACTCATGTGGTTCAACTGCAACAGTCTATCTTTCTGAGTTACAATAAGAGAAAAATATGTTATGATAAAGACAAAAACAAACAACATGATCGAACACAGGAACTGTGTATTGGTTTTCCAGTTACCTGAATTTGTTCTATGCTACACATGAGGTAGGAAACGCTGGAATCTTACCAATCTCTTCATTTGTAGAGGGAACTTATTTGAGAATAGTGTTGCATCTCAGTGACCCATAACTCCATCTTTTAGATGCCATTGTATATTCTCCAAGAGTAATGTTAACACAGCTGTACAGCGACAGAGTTATGTATTTTTCCCCCACAAAATTGATATCTGGACTTTATTCATCTGTTTGACTTTTTACAATTTTTCATTATTATTTATTTTTCACATCATTGTTCATTTTTAAACACTATTTGCTCCCCCCCAGGTGTAGTCCCCATAGAGTTTCCTTCCCCAAGGCACCTGTGCACCATCACCTCAGTCCCCTGTGCTTCTCCCTCCCTCCCTCTCATACCTCTTCCTCTCCTTTCCCTGCAGGATGTCTCTGGTTTATAATTGTCTGTGCTTTGTTGTATTTTATACTGTTATTATTTTTTACACTGATATCTTATTTGGTTCCCCTATATTCCTCCTATAAGTGAACCCATCCAATGTTTTCTTTTTCTTTTTCCTTCTGACTTATTTCACTGAGAATAATTCCTTCTATCTCCATCCACATTGCTGTGAATGGCATGAGTTTGTATTTTTTGATTGCTGAGTAATATTCCATTGTGTGTGTGTGTGTGTGTGTGTGTATCTTCTTCATCCAGTCATCTATTTTTTGGGAGTTATGTAATTTTAAAAGGCCTAAAGTACCCGAAAGAGAAACAATATTATGAATTAGCATTTATAGACAGACTTCTATAGGAACTGTCTTATTTTATATATTTATACTCTTCATGGTACATATTTAGATTGTCTTTAGGCAGCAGGGGGTTTCCTAAGACAGAAAGTTCTCGGGGGCTGAGATAAAGTTTTATAACATATAATTTTATTTTATGCAAGAAAAACAACTATGCCCTTTGACTATGTTTAAGCAAGACTCTCTAGACACTATCGTAGAAAGGAATTTTTGTCACTTGTTAAAGGCCCAAGAAGAGAATAATCTCTGCCTACCTCTGAAGTCTAATTTATTTATTTATTTTCTAAAGGCATGTTTTATTTATTTATTTATTTGTTTGTTTGTTTTGTTTATACATGCACTGGGTACAACAGTCAGAAGCGCGGGAAGGTGAGAGAATTCACTAGAGCCAGAGTGGGGAGCAGAGCAGGCAGAAGGACCAAAGTACACTGCTGAGGGGAGCAGCGGGTGGCAGGAGAGGTCTGCGTGCCATGTGGGACCCTCCTCCGGTGCCCGGGGAGCAGCCGGGGATCGAACCAGTGACGCAGAGGCTGCTGGCAGCTTCGCAACCCAGCGCTCAACCGCTGCGCCACCGGGGAGGCCCTGAAGTCTACTTTAAATCATTGTCATTCCTGGATTTACCTGAGAGCATAGACCACATTAATGATGACTTCTCCAAATCTCTATATCAAAGTTAGCTCTTTCTTCTATAACTCTCTGTGGACACTGCTACCATAACACGTAAGCTGATCAATTCATCTACTAATCTACTCTGATGTCCAAGGGGGAGGGGGCTGGGAAATATTGCTTTAGTTTTAATTTTAATCTGCATATAATCAATACTTAGGGCAGAATATATAAATAACTAACAGTTTAATAAATCTTCATTTAATAAATTACTTAAGAAAAAATAGTATAGCAGCATTCCTAATAAAGTCACATATTAAAACTGGGTGAATTTTCATTTCATTTCTGAAGAGATAAATTCCTCTTACTTTCCATCAAATTAAGATACAATTACTTACAGTTCATTAATGGGTTTTCCTAGTTTAAGAGTAGAACATTATTGTCTTATGGAAATTGAAAATTCATTATAATCAAGAAAGATATTTATCAACAGCTTTGACAACAGTACCTATGAGCTCCATAGAAAGAAACTTTAACTGAATTAGTCTATGATAAGTAGAATTTTTTATTAGACTCATAAAATGTGATCGGATAGAAACAGAAATAGAGGAATGGAAGAATGATTGAACCAAGGAAAAATAAAAGGGCAGGAGGAAAAGAAAGGCTGGAAGGAGAGAGAAAGTGATATGGTGAGAGGGAGTGAGGAAAAAAAGGAGGGAAAGATAAAAAGTTTAAAGGCAAGAATGAAAAATTGCATTAAGTAAATTCAGGGCAGCACCTGTGTAATGTAAGTGAAGAAGAGTTGTGTCATATCCTCCACAGATAAGGCTTTCAGGGATAAAGTTTTTCTCCCCTCCTTCATTTTATCATCACTGTCATGCCCATAACAATAAGCAGTTGGACAAATTGACAAATTTATCATTTTGACATGCAATTTTCTGGATCCCTTTTGCAAAGCCATGCTTAAGTTGTAAAGATATTTCTGTATGAGAATAAATTGATTATGATGTTTTACAGATATTATATTGGGTTATGTCTTTCCCTTTTTAAATCTTGTCCTGTGAGTCTCAATTTTCTATGGGATTTTAATACACTTTGTTTTTTTTTTTTTAAGATTTATTTATTTATTATTTATACAAGCACTGAGTACAGTCAGAAGCACGGGAGGGTGAGAGAATTCACCAGAGCCAGAGCGGGGAGCAGAGCAGGCAGAAAGACCGAAGTACACTGCTGAGGGGAGCAGCGGGCGGCAGGAGAGGTCTGTGCGTCATGTGGGACCCTCCTCTGGTGGCCGGGGAGCAGCCGGGGATCGAACCGGCGCTGCAGAGGCTGCGGGCAGCTTCGCAACCCAGTGCTCAACCGCTGCGCCACCAGGGAGGCCCGGATTTTAATACACTTTGGATGATAGTAATTATAATGACTAAAATATTTGGAAATCATAGAAGATCATATACTAAGTTAAAGTGAGAAACCGCTAACAATCTTTGTGAGTATGGTGGATATTTTAATGAAATGATAACAGATAGAATGCCAATTAATTAAACCTTATATTTATTGTATTTGAGTGGTGCTTATTTGATGAGTTTTACCAAAACGGTGTTACATACTTAACTTAGCTAAGTTGGAAGCTTCTACAATTGGCATTTGAGGTCAGCATTATGATATCGGGGTCAAACTGTCTCAAAGTTACGTGTCTCATATTGAATTGCGTGTTTTAATTCTATCATATGCCAGTTCTGATACTAAGTACAAGGGGACATTGGCTGCTATCTCAAAAAAGGATTGGCTCTTTTCTATAGAGTTTTCAAGGAAAATAGTAATAACCTATAAGACATATATATGGATCAGGTGATCACTAGCAAAGAAGAAATGTAGTCACCATGTGAATTTCACACCCACAAAAGCAGATGACTCTCTAGGTCTCTACAGAATGTTTTTGATGCTCCTAGTGCACAGGTTTATAGGGGACAATGCCTATGACAGCCTCAAGGTACAACAAAGGGATGAAGAAATTAATCCAAATTTAATTTTAAACCAAGTTCCTGAAACCCAATAAAGCAACTATTGCCATGAAGAAGCTCTAAACCATGACAAACTGATTTGAGTTTCTTTGGAGAACAGGACTTATAAATATTATCAGGGTGGAGCAGAATCATACCCTGAAGCAAAAGAGTGACAGCAAAATACTAAGCATATTCCTATAGAGTAGAGTTACCTACCTGAATATATAGTTGGAAAAAATACCTCCATAAAGAGATCAAGAATTTTAATTGGAAATGTAAAAATATACTACAATTATCACATTCAAAAGTGATAAAAAGGCAGTGATTGACTTTTGCATCTCATAATATAGGTTCTGAATTTAACATCTGCTGAAATGTAGCAACATCCATTGCTTGAATGGATACATCATCTCAAATTACAATTTCTCTTGGGAAACTTACTAAACTTAAACAAGGTACACCTTAGGGAAGTCACTAAACATAAAACAGAGAACAAACAGGGATGTCTCATATTAACCAACAGAGCTGCTGCTTTGTCTAAATTCTCCATATCCATGGAGTCCAATCCCCTAGCAATGGCCAGAGAATTTCTGGGGGATTACGATCCCCGAAAGATGTTCATGCCTTAATCCCAGACCTTGTGTGCACATGTTATATTGTGCAGTTAGAAGAATTATGGTTACAGATGAAAACTAAAGGGGCCTCCCTGGTGGTGCAAGGAGTTAAAACACTGCACTATGAAGCAATACACAGCCTCTGCAGCAAAAGTTTGATCCCCAGCTGGCCAGAGAGAAACCCACATGGCACAGCAGATCTCTTCTGTCTTGTCCGCTGCTCCCCTCAGCAGTGTATTTCAGTCAGTCGGCCTGTTCTGTTCCCCACTCTGTCTCTGGTGAATCCTCTCACCTCCTGCATCTCTGGCCTTATCCCAACTCTTGTATGCATTAATAAATAAACCCTAAAAAAAAAAGAAAATGGTGAGTCAATAAATTCACAGGTGTCCTTCAAAGCGTAAGAGGGCATTACAAGGAAAGGCCATGTCAATGTGATGTGAGCATGTAACCCAGTTTCTGGAATTCATGACTAAATAGAGCAGAGCAGTTGTATTGGTACAGTACTTCCAGACTAATGTAATTTAAAAATGTAAAGAGAAAAGCAGGTAAATATAGCTCTCTACTTTTGGCCCTTTTTCAAACATCTGGGAATTGTAAGCAATTGCACCCAGAAAGTAAAACATGGTAATAAAATAATTTTCTACTTTTTTTTAAACTTTTTTTTAAGATTTATTTATTTATTTATATAAACACTGGGTACAGTCAGAAGCATGGGAGGATGAGAGAATTCACCAGAGCCAGAGCGGGGAGCAGAGCAAGCAGAAGGACCAAAGTACACTGCTGAGGGGAGCAGCGGGTGACAGGAGAGGTTTTAACGCCATGTGGGACCTTCCTCTGGTGGCTGGGGAGCAGCTGGGGATCGAACTGGCGCTGCAGAGGCTGAGGGCAGCTTTGCAACCCAGCGCTCAACCGCTGCGCCACCGGGGAGGCCCTAATTTTCTATTTTTATCTGTTTATTTAAATGGGGGATTTTAAAATAATAAGATTTTGGAAGTCAATATCCATAAAGGAAATTATGGCACTTTCACATACTCACAGGAAAACCATTCTTTATAACAACATAGAAAACTTTTTATCAAAATAAATACTCTCTTATGAAACTGTTTATCAAAAACTTTTTAATAAAATAGTTTTATTAAAAACTGTATTGATTTATCAAAACAAATCATGAGGATATCATCTCCCAGTTCACACCACTTTTTCCTCTATACTTCAACTATACCCTAAAAAACTATAACTGTGCACCCCTATGATGCTGGTAGTATGTTACATCTACCAGTTCTATGAGTCAAGAACAATGAAACGTTTGTGATTAGTTGTAGAAATAATGTATTGCACAGTTATGTCTATGGGAATTTTGAGAATAGTAAGAATATTTTACAATAATGTTAAAATAAAAAGGATAGGCTACTGCATTGTACATACATTGATAATCACTATTAAAAAAAGTGAACTCCAGAAGTTAATTTAGCTTACACTAAAAAATTAAGTAATTGAATATAAATTTAGTAATTTATAGTGATTATCTTTTTAATATTTTATTACATGCACATTACAACAATGAAAATCATATTTAATTTTTGTACATAAAAGCAAAAATATATGATATTATTAGCTAATAAATAAAACAAAGTATAGACTGCCTTGTTCAGCTACATTATTTTTAAAGATCATACAGGAAAAGTCAATCCTATTAACATACATTATTACTTAACAGAATTTATTACCTACATTCCTTTAAGAGACAGTCTTTTTTGTTTCAAAATCTATTAGCACTGGGCTGTTTTATCATGTTCAATCACTAAAGAACAGTCTTATCCTATAAAGTATAGTTTCCTAAATGAAAGTAGGAAATTAGAAGGACTACTTTTTTGGTAAAGTGCCTGCTGGCTCCTCATATACACTGTCAGAAAGGTGAATAGTTCACACAATACTTTGTCTGTTTTTCATTAATATTTGCTCAGAGACTACCACATTGCAATTATGTTTGGATTTTCTTGAAGATGAGAATTCCTGGAACTTGCCAACTTAGGGTGTTGGAGGAAGATGGATGAATTTAAGGGGAGTTTCTTTACCATAGACCCTGTTTTCTGCAGCAAAGATGATCCAAAACACCCAGTACATGCCTTTACCTACAGATAGTACAGAACCCTATAGACAGAAGACCTTAATGTCCCCATACATACATACAGATGATGAAGTTTACATTTTAAATTTGGTACTGAAAGAAATTAACAATAATAAATAAATATAATAATATACTCATGTTTTCCTTTCTCTCTCTTTTATTGTACATAGTATTTTCAAACCTTGGTTGATCACAGATAACTAAAGTCAGAAAAGGGGAAAAAGTGCCAATTCTTATGCACCTAAGTGACTTTGGGTAACTGTAGCCCCTGGAGTTGCTATCCATCATCTGAATAATAAAAGTAGAGAGTCAGTCTAACATTGAAGTCAGTGCCAAGTGAGCGATGGATGATGAAAAAACTAACAAGATATTGTCTGATCATGTAGGGTTAAATTAAACTCCCCCAAAAATCACTTAAAAGTGACAATAATTTCTTTGTGCTCAGCATTTTTGCCAATTTCCTTTATAGAATTGCTCTTTATCTAAATTCACAAGAGATAGGAAGCAGCATCATTATTGTGTTTTTTGCTATGAAATGTGATATTTGGGGTTACTTACAATATTTAGCATTTTAACATTAGACCTGGGTAGCATTGGGTAAATATTTTTAAAAAAGAATTGATAAATTTGGGGTAAAGTCTTTTAAAGACAGAAGTCAATGGAACATCCTTGGATAAGCACTTGTGCAGTCATTTAATACCTGATTTCCCTATAAAAGCAGTTGAACCTGAAAGCAGTTGTTACTGCTTTTCTGTTAAGGCTAATTAAACTTTGCTCTTCCTGCATAATAGGATAATATAAATCCTTTACCTTACCCCTACTTTCTCATGTAAATATATTCATGCTGATGTAGAAGTGTATAAAACTCAAAATTCTTGTTCTTTTCTTATGCTAATTATGACATTGTCGATCAAACATCCAAAGGTTATGACATAAAATACAAAAAAAAAAAATTATAGTCATCCTGAAAGTGAAATATTAAAAATGGTGTATTTCCCTATTTCAATCATTATTGTACTTCCTCGATAGCTGTTAGGATTGTTAATGTAAGAATGATGCGGTGAGATGGAGGAGACTTAAAAAGATACTGAGATAAAGTACATATGTTCTGTAAATTTGGTAATTTTTTTTTTTTAATTTCTTGTGTACACATTTTGTCGCTTGGTAAAGACAGAGATGATGTTTTCTCCAAAGCTTTCTTTCAGTTTGAGGTTGGTTACAGGTCTCCCACATCAGCCTTCTGACTTCCTATTTGGCCTTTACTCCACTTTTATTACAACTTATGTTGTAATGACTATACATGTTGGTGGGCCTTCCCTGGTGGCCTAGGTGTTAAGTCTCAGAGGTATTAACACTATGGACTGAGTCCCATCCTCCACCACGGAGTTAATCCACACATGACACAGCAAACCTCTCCTGTCTCACCTGCTACACCCCTCTGCAGTGTATTTCAGTAGATCTACCTTTTCTGCTCCCCACTCTGTATCTGTTGAATCCTCTTACCCCTTGCAACTCTGGTCTATATGCCAGTTCTTCTATACAAAAATAATAATAAAAAAAAACATATTGGGCATAACCTATGAAATACCTGAATATCATTACCAGCCTGTACTTACAAAAAGAAAATAATAAATTCTGTAACTTCTAAAGACCATTTCAGTTTTGTAAATATTGTGAGGATTAAGAATGAGAATCTAAAAACCTGGGTTTGGATCCAGGTGTCTGGCTGTATTTCTCCATTAATCTCAATTCTTTGGACGTTCCGTAATTGAAAATCAGACTTCTGTCCATATTCAGCACTTTTTTCCAAGTCTAAGACCTCACAATTAAACTGACTCCATGCCGGGTAACATATTTTGTACTCTAAATCACAGTGGCTACATGGTCAGAGCCAAATCGGCATGGAAGAGCTTCTCTAAATGGAATTAAGCTACCCTGCAGATTCTGCTAAGTATAATAACAACTGACCAAGTCAATATTAATGAATATATTAGTACTTGTGATAGCTCTATTTTTGTTCCACTCATGAAGGGCAAACAATGCCTTGATCAATTGTATTTCTTAAAGAACACCTTTAATCTGCATAATAATTACCTGCTTCCTGCAAGTGTGTTCTCCTCAACTGAAAGTTGAACTTTGGAAATGGAATTTTCTCAAAGAGAGGGATTGTTAAAAGGACACAATCCCTTTCAGAGAGACAAGAGATCATGTGTAAATTAGCCAGGGTCAGGGGAAAAATGTCATGTTCCTGTAAGTGCCTAATTGATTTTGGTTAATGATGATGACATATTTCATAACTACAAGCACCAATTAAGGATAAAAATAACTTGCCACTCTTGGCACAGGGATTTCCTCATAACACAGTGACTAAAAATTCACTGCCAGGGGCCTCCCTGGTGGCACAAGGGGTTAAGCACTGCACTAAGGAGCAATTCGCAGCCTCTGCAGCACAAGTTCGATCCCCAGCCAGCCAGGGAGCAACCCACATGGTGCAGCAGACCTTTCCTGCCCCGTCTGCTGCTCCCCTCAGCAGCATATTTCACTCAATCTGCCTGTTCTGTTCCCCACTCTGTCTCTGGTGAATCCTCTCACACCCTGCATCTCTGGCTTGTACTCCAGCTCTTGTATGTATAAATAAATAAATCTTAAAAAAATTCACAGTCAGGTGAATTTCTTTTCTTTTTTAATCTTTTCTTTCTTAATCTGAGTTATACACAGGTAGAGATGTCCATATCCTATTGTAATTACACTCATCATTATTTTCTTTACCAAATGGAATGCTTTTTTTTATTGATATGTTCACCACTGATTAGGTTTTGAAGTGAGTTAAAATGCAGTATAGACAGATTTTTGTCACTGGTTCTATCAAAAATGGCTATCAGCATAAATTGGCATTTACTTTTAAGGATCACTAGAGACAAGGGGGCTGTCAGTATACTGTATGATACAAACCTTTCACTGGATTCAGTTCATGAGGCTCTACAAGATGCTGAGTTAGATAGTGTGGACATCCCCTCCAAAACTAAGGTGTTCATTCTTTTAGCTTTAGGGAAGTGTATTTACCCACATGTGAGCTTGTCTTCAGGAATTTTCCTTAAATGAAAGGAACCCAAGATTATGCATTTCATCTAGAGTCATCTCATTTATAACTTTTATGTGAGCTTAATGACACAGCCCCCTGGTCTCAACTGGGGTATTCAGCTCCCTGTGGGCTCCTCGAAGCTTCTGTTGCAATTGCTCCTACAATAAATTTATTCCTTTTCCCAATATTGCTTCCCTCATTGCCAACAGCCTCCTTGTAGTTACCACACATTCTAGAGGCTCAGTCTATTTCCTAGGGAAAGCCAGATGCGGGCATTCCTATGAGGGGTCCTAGAAAGCAAATTCTAATCTGGGAGTTCTGAAATGGATTACCCAAATTCCAGTTGACAATAAAGGTCTCTTTACTTGTAGTAAGTGGAAAACTAATGGTTTTGACATGCAATTTCAAAGCATTTGCAAAAATTTTCACTGGTGATGAGTTGGGATGGATATACACAAGTAGGTGCAACATCTCAGGATAAGTTTCAAGAGAAACTTGAGTAACAATGAAGACTACAGAATTTATAGTTCTTTCTAAGGTTTACTGACAAAAATAGAAGAAAAATTAAGGGTAAGGGTGATTAATAAAAAGTGGGTTGAGAAAGCTGGTTGGTCTCTTGGCAGCACGGTAAGAAGTAGAGGATGGTAAAAGAATGAGAATCTGGATAGAACCTATTATAGTTAAAGAGATCTGATTGGGAAGGCTGAATTCTCCACTTTGGCACTTCTTAGCAACAGTAATGAACCTGATTTAAAAAAAAAGTGGACACCTGAGTCCTAGAATGAGACAAGTAAGTATTGACATGCTTGAAAATTTTGCAGTCTGCTTCCCTTAAATGTTCTGGAATTATAGAAGTTACCTACTCCTTATTAAAGATCAAGTGCCTGCTTAGTTGAAAATAAAGCAAATATTTTTGATTAATAGAACAACACCTTTTATTGAAAAACAACCAACTCCTCCCCTCCAGGTCTGTAGATTTAGCAATTGAGTTAAGTCACATTGTAACTCAGCATAGGAAGCATGGGGCTTGCTAAGGAAAAAAGGATATTCCTAGCCAAAATGTGGCAAGGGCTAGTCAATGTGTATTAGCAGGACAGGGATGTCTGGATGGTCCAGAGAATATTACCTTGATCATATGTATCAATAATTTCCTACTTATCACAGTTCGTGAGCAACAAGTAGAATACATATGTAAGGCGTTGGTGCGATGCATGTGCTCAGGCATGGCTAAACACAGCGAAGTTTAAGAAACTACCTCCTCAATAAAATTTGAAGTGGTCAGAGGCATTCTGCAAAAAATCTATGCTAAGTAAAATAAAAAGTATTAAATTTTTCAATTCACTGCTAGAAGCAACCACTGTGGCTGGGAAGCCTCCTCAAGTTCTGGAAGTAGTATATGTCATGGTAGTGACTGCACTCTCTCCATTTAGCAAAGTACAGGTAAGCCCACCCACTTTGATTTAGACCAGATCAGGAAGTTCTCTTCAGCAATTCTGACCTTACACGTTTAGATTATTTATCTAATTGAAAACTTATATTATCATATAATTGTCATGGTAGATTTAATGTGACAAATATGGGATACGGTAACCATTTTAATATACACACATAGACATATATATATGTAGATATACATATATACATCTATTTATTTCATTATTTTTATTGCAATAACACTGCTTTACAACACTGTGTGTAATTGAGAGTTACAGGTTCACATGTCCTCAGGTGTATGTTATTACAGCGTGCCACCACCAAAACACCCATAGTCCTCCACCACAGTCTATTGGATGCCCACCTCTTTTGCTCCCCAACCCCTGGCCTCCCAGCTGGTAGTCTCAATAATCAGAATTTCATCAAATGGCACTCCTAATGGGAAATACAAGAGTCAAACAAACTCTACAATGCTCAAAATGCGAGGTATGACCGTACCAAACTCATGGAGAAACAGACCTTCAGTTGGGACTTTAATATATTGAGTAATCAAGATGATTTCAGAACATACTAGAACACAGATCAACAAATTAGGGATCCTAGGATAATCCAATCAGCACCTATTTTTACAAATACATTTTCATTGGAACACAGTCACATTCATTCATATATGAGTTGTATAAGTGTATTATGCTATAAAAGTTGTTTGATTATGATCACACTTAATGGCCCAGAAAGAAAAAATCAGCTACTATCTGACCCCTTTACAATAAAAGTTTGCCCATCATTGTTCTAGTCTAGATAAAGTTGAGGGGTAATGATGAAAGTGCAGAATAAGAGAAAATTCTGAATAGCCTTAGCACTGTTCATGGTTACCATTACATACCTATACAATGAACACGTTAAAAATATTTGTTTGAAACAATGGGGTGAACAAAATAATGGAACCCTACTAGGGGGTTTGTATGTACTATCAGTATAATGAAATAATTATTTAAGAATAATTTTTCTGAAAGTATTTTCCCAAACAAATTAGAGGAGACTATTTTAAAGGTATCAAATATTTGGGAGTTCTTATGCTAGTTTAGCTAAGTTATTGTTCTCACATAATGTAAAAGAAAGATTGAAGAAAACATTCTAGAAGGAAAAAAAGGTCATCACTTGTAGTTGATTGGATATATATGTTTTTCACTTTACCTCTGCGGATTTGCAATAAACACTGTGTTTTTTAGATGATATGACTGTTAGAATATTATAGAAAAATGCTGCTGATGACAAGTCCTATTGTCTTTGTTATCTATGGGATATTCCTTTAAGAATCCTTTTGGTTCAGGAACCAGTATTAACATCAATGCAAAATGTTCTTTCCTTGGTGACATATAAATTATATCTGCATCTTGCTGGTTTAGTTGAGATTTCATTGATTCAGTTGTCTTTTTGTTTAAAACCCTCCAAATATCTTCTTAATCTTTTGGTCAAATTCAACTTCTATTATTTTTCTATGATCCCCCTGAACTTAAACTTGATTGAATTCCTGTATGTGTGAACCAGATCCTGCTGAGACTACATTTACAGTTCATTCTGTTTTTTTTTTTAAAGCAAAAATAATAAAATAAGAGACAAAAATCTTCATATTGAATGTGTGTCTTGATGTCTTTCTTTCTGAATCATCTCTCTCTCCGGGAATTACAGAACCCCCGAAGCTAAAAAAAAAGGACTCCAATTTTTTGAGGATTACATAAACTTTTTTTTTAATTTTTCTTAATACATGCTTTTTCGGGTGATGGATATCATATAAATATCAGTCATGTTAAAAACTTTGTGGTTTATTTGAATGTTATTTTTTCATGGAAAAACAATGAGTCTTATCTTTCATATTATTGATAGAATATTAGATCTCCAAGCTGTTCACACTGTGTCAGTCATTCCTGATTCTTTCTTACAGATTACCCCTCACAAAAAGGGGGTCATTTCAAGAGAAGAGAAGGTAAGATATTGGCAGGCCTAGTAAAAATAATGGAACTAATTTATCTTGCTCATGAAATACTACACTGTTTTATGAATGCTAATACATCCGTTTACTGTTATTGTAAAATATTTATTTTAAGGTTGCACATTAATTTTAAACACGAGAGGTTAATTCTATATCTTTCTGTATACAGAAGAGAAAATGATGAGTTACTAAAAATCTTGTATTTAAATTAGAGTAGGTTATCTCAAAACACAATATTAAATCCCATTAAAAAGCACTCATAATCTGGACAATTTGCATATCTGCTAAAGTAACCCAGAGTTAATGAAATGACAGTATTGCATACATTGAGGTTTTTTTTTGAAGTTATTTGTTCTCCCTGCTCTGCAATTTAAAGGAAATGAATATAATTTGTATAAGTAAAACATCTCAAATAAATAAAAGAAACTTATTTTCTTTAGACAAAAATGTTATCCTTTAAAGTTTTGATGCAAAACTGATATGATAACATAATCATGAAATGGCTATACTTATAAGAAAATAAAATGTCATATCTATTAGAGGTGCTGTGGATATGCCTCTACCAACATACACAATTAATTGTCTTTTTGCCTATCCTTTAGGAAACTTTTGTTTGGTGAGCTATCAAGGAATCCAGAGACAAGTATGTCCAAAAACAAGAATAAATGTGTAGAAGCTGTGAAAAATTGTACTATCCCACAACCTAGTCTTTGCTTAAAATTATAAAAATATTACATACTGGATATAAATTGCGAGCACAGCCTTCACTACACCCAGACATTTTATCATCATTTTTTTTTTTAAGCAATCAGTGATTTTTCTCAGTTCTATTATTATCTTGGACTAGAAACATACGAAAGGATGGCTTAGGAGATAATGAGACATGTGTCTAATTGAGTTTGCTATTTCTAAGGAGAAAGCTGAGACAAATTATAGAAAACAGGAGGTGCCTCTCTTAATGATAAGTAAGAATTTTCAGGCTCAAAGAATTGCATTAAAGAAAATGCTACAAATGTAAATGTGTTTGATTTCTCTTCAAACTAATTATCAGTAGTCAGAATTAACAAAAGTAATAGATTGCTTAGAAGATTATTTCAGAAGCAGTAATTTAATATCTGCCATTGTAAATTGCATTATCTCTAAACTCTTAATGTTTTAAAAATTGATTTGTGTGTTTCTCTTAAGTCTCCAGTTCACTTTGGATTTTATCAGAATGCAAATATGGGAATATCCTGAACTGCTGTGACATGAATACCTTTTTCTCCAGCAGATATTTTTATGACTTCCTTCTTTTTCAGTCAGATTAAATTGGTCTCAAAGCTACTATGAAGATGGAAAATGACATATAGGCGGTACGACAGCCACTCAGAAACAATAGCATTTTTCCATATTGGCAGACCTCAGAGGAACTATAAATGTCACCTCTAGCAGAGATACTATTTATTACAATATAAAACCAGAGCAAAGGCTCCCCAAAAGAAGTTTTGTTTTTAAATTGACAGACACTGGAGCCTCTTTTCTATGCACCCACAACTCTCTCATTACCTCCCCCACGACATCCTCACAGAATCACAGCAGCAGCTTCACAGAATCTCTACAACTTTTGCCAAAGTCAAAAATACTGTCAAGATCTTTGAACTGGAACTGATCCATCTGAAAGTCATGTTGACATTTATACACCCTTGTCAGTTAAATAGACTCTGGAACTTTTATTGTTTCAAAGTTACATTTGTGCTTTATTCTCTAATGTTCCGATTCTTTGAGACTTTTGTACACAAGAAGAATTCTCATTTCTTGTTAAAAAAATTGCCTAATTATGAAGAAAGAGGATATGAAGAAGATTGATATAGGACATCATCTTCAAGTGACAGGATGAATAAGGTACAGTGATGGGAAAATAGGGTGTGTCGGCAATTATGTGTTTTTAAATTTTATAAAAATAAGTTGTATGAAGGAGAAAAAATAGATAATTGTGGGATGAGTGGAGTATAGAGGACATTAAAACAATGTACCAAACCCAAGAAAAAGTATTCATTTCTGTAGGATGTTAACTTTAAGGAAGTAGAATACATGGGCATTTAAAATAAATCAACCTGATAACGATTTAAACATGTATATTGGGTATATTAAATGGTGAACCTCAGTTAATAAATTAAGTCACAGTTACATGAGATTTCTTTAATAATGTTGAAAACATAAGTCACTGTGATTTCATATGCTTTAACAAAACAATTCTTAAATTAATTTTAAATAATTCATATAAAATTTGAATCTGTCTTTGCAAGATTAATTAATAATCCTAAAATTAATAAATACACTATTTAGTAATCAATCAGTAAGTACTAATAGAATAAATACTATTTACAAAACTCAGACAGAGTTGCTTGTGTTAATACAGTCATGATAAATTAAACTTCATTTTCCCTTATTAGAAAATTGATGATTTCAATCAAAATTGAATGAGAAAAGTGTCTTTTTTAAAAAATGTGGTATTTCTTATTTCAAAACAAGCCTCAAAAAACCTAAAATTTGAACTTTGTTGAAAGTATTTATTGACTCATATATAGAAACTCCTCAGAAATACAATTATATATAGAACAGCTTTTAATGAATATCATGCCAAATTCATAAATAATATTATACTTTTCTAATTACATTAGAAATTATGTTAGAAATTTCTAATAAACAGATTTCTCACAAGTTGGGGAATGCCTTAAAAATATTTCTCATTGAAAATGTTTTTGACTTCTATGAAGCCAACATTACACTAACACCAAAACTGAACAAGGACAACTCAAAAAAAGAAAACTACAGGCCAATCTCGCTAATGAACACTGATGCAAAAATCCTCAATAAAATTTTAGCTATCAGAATCCACCAATGTATCCATAATTGAATACATTGATAATTCACCACGACCAAGTTGGAATCATTCCAGGGACAAAAGGGTCGTTCAACATCCAAAAATCAATCGCTATCCAACACATCAACAAAAAGAAATATAAAAACCATATGATAATATCAATAGATGCTGAGAAAGCTTTCGACAAAGTGCAACACCCACCCATTCATGATAAAAGCCCTTGAAATTCTTGGGGTACAAGGGACATACTTCAATATCATAAAGGCCATATATGACAAGCCAACAGCCAGTATCATTCTCAATGGTGAAAAGCTGAAAGCATTTCCATTAAGATCTGGAGCAAGACAAGGATGTCCACTCTCACCACTGCTTTTCAATATAATACTGGAAGTCCTAGCCAGAGCAATAAGACAAGAGAAAGACATCCAAGGAATCCAAATAGGAAAACAAGAAGTCAAACTATCACTATTTGCAGATGATATGAAAATATACATAGAGAACCCCAAAAACTCCACAGAAAAACTAATTCAACTCATCAATCAGTTCAGTAAAGTGGCAGGATACAAAATCAATACACAAAAGTCAGTAGCCTTCCTATACGCAAACAATAAATCTGAAGAAGAAGAAATAAAAAAAAATCCCTTTTATTATCAAAAAAAAAATCAAATACTTGGGAATAAATCTAATAAAAGAGGTAAAGGACCTATACAAAGAAAACTATAAAACACTGTTAAAAGAAATAGAAGAAGACACAAAGAAATGGAAAGAAACCCCTGCTCATGGATTGGAAGAATAAACATTATTAAAATGGCCATCCTACCAAAAGCAATATACAGATTCAATGCTATTCCAATAAAAATTTCAATGACATTCTTCAAAGAAATAGAACAATTATTAATGAAATTCATATGGAATCACAAAAAAACCCTGAATAGCCAAAGCTCTCCTGAAAAAAAAAAAAAAAAAAAAAAAGAAGGGAATGGAGGCATCACACTTCACACTCCCAGGCTTCAAACTATACTACAAAGCCATAATCATCAAAACTGCATGGTATTGGAACAAGAACAGACACACAGACCAGTGGAATCAAATAGAAAATCCAGAAATAAACCCACAGATTTATGGTCAACTAATCTTTGACAAAGGAGCAAAGACTATGCATTGGAGCAAGGAAAGTCTGTTCAATAAATGGTGCTGGGAAAACTGAGTCGCTACATGCAAAAGAATGAAGCTTGACCACTACCTCACACCATGCACAAAAACCAACTCAAAATGCATTAAAGAACTAGACATAAGACCTGAAACCATAAAATACATGGAAGGAAACACAGGCGAAACACTACATGATATGCACATCAAAGACATATTTACAGACACATCACCAAAGCAGGATAGTGAAGGCAAAGATAAACAGCTGGGACTACATCAAATTAAAGAGCTTCTGCACAGCAAAAGAGACAATAACAAAAACAAAGAGAAACCCCACCGACTGGGAGAACATTTTTGCACACAATACTAATGATAAAGGAGTGACCACAAAAATCTACAAAGAGCTGATGAGACTCAAGAAAAACAAAGAAAATAATCCAGTCAAAAAATGGGCAGAAGAGCTAAAAAGAAACTTCTCTGAAGAGGAAATGCAAATGGCCAACAGGCATATGAATAAATGTTCAACATCACTTGTAATCAGGGAAATGAAAATCAAAACTGCAATGAAATATCATCTTACACCAGTGAGAATGGCACATATTTAAAAAAACTAGCAACAACAAATGGTGAGGTTGTGGAGAAAAAGGAACTCTCCTGCACTGCTGGTGGGAGTGCAAACTGGTCCAACCACTCTGGAGAGCTGTGTGGAGATTTCTTGATCTACTGAACATAGAGCTTCCATATGATCCAGCAATTCCACTCCTAGTTATTTACCCAAAGGACACAGAAACATCAATTCCAAAGAACACCTGCACTCCTCTGTTTATAGCAGCACTGTTTACAATAGCTAAGCTTTGGAAACAACCCAAATGCCCAAAAATAGATAACTGGATCAAGAAGATATGGTACATATGCACCATGGAATATTACTCTGCACTCAAAAAAGATAAACACATGTAATTTGCAGCAACATGGATGGCGCTGGAAGGGATCATGCTCAGTGAAATAAGCCAGAAAGAAAAAGAAAAATACTGGATGGTCTCACTCATAGCAGGAATCTAGAAAACTTAAATAAGAGACCAGGAAAAAGAATAACTATAAGATAGAAAATATCAAAATCAACAAACAACTATGAACCAGAGACACTCTATCGGGGGTAGAGGGTGGGGAAAGGAGGGATTGGGGTCAAAATAAGGGGGTTGTGATTGTATGGGGAATATAAAAATAAAATTTAAATAAAAATATGAAAAAAAGAAAATGTTTTTTAGAGAAACTTTGGATTTACGTTCAATGCCATCTGCCCAAGTCCTTTTCCACTGACAACTCACAAAATAAAAGCAAGGAAAAAAAAAATTGCTCTCTCATTTTCCTAGGACTAAACTGTCCATTTTTCACTTACAGCTAAAGAGATAGTAAACCTTCTGTGAAATATATTTATCTTTCTTTGGTAAATAATAAAACATATATAAACACACTTCCCCTCCTTTTCTCTCTCTCTCTCTCTCTCCCTCTCTCTCTCTCTCTCTCTCTCCCTCTCTCCCTCTCTCCCTATCCCTCTCCTCCTGCTTTCTCTGGAAACTCTGTCTTTGCCCCAGTTATGTAAGTGTGTGTAATTTCCACACATTCATGGGCTACTGGATTAATTATGAAATCAAAATTAAAATGTTCATTGAATGATTGACCAAGTGATCATCTACTTCAGATATATTTCTTTTAAAGATTTATTTATTTATTTATGCATATAGGCCAGAGGTGCAGGGTGGTAAGAGGATTCACCAGAGACAAATTGGGAAACAAAACAGGCAGACTGACAGAAATACATTGCTGAGGGGAGCAGCGGGTTAGACAGGAGAGGTCCGCTGCGCCATGTGGGGAGCTCCCTGAGTGGCTGGGGATCGAACTCATGCTGCAGAAGCTGCAGATTGCTTCATAGTGCTGTGCTTAACTCCTTGTACCACCAGGGAGGCTCTACCTCAGTTATCTTTTTACATTTTTCAATAGATTATTTCATTAAATTATCTAGTTAATTGCCTGCATTGATAAATTACTTTTATTTTTCTGTTAACCACTCCTAATTTATATGGGATTGAGCAATTATTGTATGTCAACCTGATTGTTGTTGTTAATAAATAATTCTACTTCAATATCTTGAGTAATAGATATTACATTCAGAACTTCTAGAAAATTAGGGCTTAGCCATATGCATGTATGTATGTTTTCATATATATATACATATATAAACATATAAACATCCATACATGTATAGATATGATTGAATTTAAGTTATGATTTTCTATAAAGTGAATCTCTGTTATAAAAAAGCAATGCATTAATATCTTCCTGAGGAAAACATCTCCAAATTACTTTGAAAAAGTGACAGAGTGTCATTTTAAGCAATTCTTTTATACACTTCAAAAATTTCAGATTGGGCCTCTCCTGGTCGCACAGCAATTGAGTGCTGGGCTGCGAGGCTGCAGTGCCAGTTCATTCCCTGGCCACCAGTGAGGGTCCCACAAAAAAAAAAAAAAAAAAAAAAAAAAAAAAAAAAAATCAGAGAAAGGGCCTTCCCTGGTGGCGCAGGCTATTGAGTGCAGCACTGTGAAGCTGTCCACAGCTTCTGCAGCGCTGGTTCGATCCCAGCCAGCAGGCGAGGATCCCACATGGCGCAGCAGACCTCTCCTGTCTCGCCCACTGCTCCCCTCAAGCAGTGTATTTCATCAGTCTGCCTGTTCCGTTCCCCGCTCTGTCTCTAATGAATCCTCTTACCCCTGCCCCCCAGCACATCTGGCCTGTACTCCAGTTCTTGTATAAATAAATAAATAAATCGTTGAAAAAAAAATTCAGAGAAAAACAAACTTTGAAAAATTGTAACAAATGAAAGAAGTTTCATAGTTTCTAACTGTACTCATATTTTCATTTCTCAGAGTATGTATAGTTTCAAGAGTAGAAAGCAATAAAATGTTCTAATACTTTGACTAAAGTTATTAGTTAATTGAATGTTCATCTCTACTTAACTTACCTAAATCTTTTGACATGTAATATTTGTAGGGGGCTTTTTCACCATTTTTTTCTGTATAATAATAAAAAAAGATACATAATTATCTATCTATGGTAAAAATTTGGATTTTGGAATCCTGAGATTGACAAAAAGAAGTAGAAATAACTTTAAAATGTCAGCTTTTTCTGTTTACCCTACTCAAATTTTAGTTTTAATTGAATTTTAGCTTGTTTCGTAGAATATTAACTGATACATTCAAAGGATATGTAGGTAACTTATGGCAAAAGAACAGGATAAAAAAGGAGTTAACACTTAACATCTTATAATACACATCACACTATTCCATGTTTAGAAGCTTCCAGTACCTGAGCCATTGACATATATAAAATTGTATCTCTCACCTGAGGTTGTAAAGGAATACCACTTTTGAAAACAGAAAATGATATAGAGGTTCCACATTGAGTTTTATTATTCGAGTCATTTTTCCAACCTAACACAGATTTCATGCAAAAAGGATAACGTAATATCAAGTGGTTATGAAAAAGTGTGAATGGTGGAAAAATATTCTGGCTGTATATGTGCAAACTCCAATTTCAATAGCCAGATGCTCATTTTGTAATGTGATTAGGGTTGAGCAAAGGAAGATATGAGATGCCCTAGACACTCTCTTTTCAGAGTATCATATTTTTATATTAGAAAACAGAAGAATTTTGTGTGACGATATCCCTTAGGTTTTAGGAAACCAGAAACTTAAGGTTTTACGTCTGTACTTGTCTAATTTATTTTATAGCTCCTGGTTGTCTTGGGAAACTTGTGATTAAGATAGAAATAGAATTCAAAAGCAATTCCATTTCTTTGTATCCTGTAAGTCTAGAAAATGATACCTCCATGTTTCCAGTATACTGGAAATCAACATGTTATTCAAAATCAAGATGATGCAACTGGATTTTATAGCTGATACTCAAATCCAGTGTGCAGAGTTCCATCAAACAATTGACACTAATACAATAAATGAGCAAGGTTCAATGAAGAATCCCATGAAATAAAAGATGATGCGTTATCACCTGTTTTGGGTGACACCATCACATACAGAAATATCTCATCTTTGGAAGTACAAATGATCTATTAATTTACAGGAAATTTTCCTTTTTCAGGTTTTCATAAGCTAGCTTTGTGAAACTGAATACAGTTATTGGCCTCTTTGAACCTAACTTTCCTCCATTCTAATGAGATTGATTATAATGCCATCTCTAGAAATGAATCAATAACATGAACCCTGATGACAAATTATGATACACAATTTGTGAGCGGTGTTAATGTGCCCTAAAAAATGCCAGAAGAGTCTGGTGGACACGAAGGAGATCATCTTACCTCCAGGGAAATGGGAGACCCAATCCTTACAAAGGTAATCTGCAGAGCAGAGGAACAGAGCAGGCTAACCTAATGTGGAACCAGCAGTGTTGGGCCAGATTTTGAGTTTCAAATAGCAAATGAGAAAGTAGAATATGCATAGGCAGAGAACAAAAGCTATATTTAGTGTTCTACTTATTAAACAAAATTTTCTGTACATTAAAAAATTTTTCGTAGAGAAGGCAGGGGATAGATAAAAAGATAGATAAACTATAGCAGATCATCTCTGGAAGATTGATTGCCATGGTAAAGCCACCATTATGAGAAAGTGTCATCGGTAAGTTCTTACCTCTGATTCAAAGACACATAATTTACAGATATATAAAGTACTTTTTCAGGCCAAGGTATTTCTGAAGAACATTCAGTGTGTCTCTAATGGTTTAAAATGACATGACTCTTTATTTTCAGAAGAAAGAACATGTGAGAAAAATATTGGTTTTATAGTAGCCACACCCACAGTTTACTGGGATGGAGGGATTATTTGTTTTATTCTTTTAATTATACTCTGAGGAAAAATATGCAATATTTAAAATTAATATCTACCAATGATAATATTTAGCAGTATCCATGCCCTTTCAAAAACAAAACACAATCTTAAATTCTCTTTACAAAGAATGTCCTCAAAATCCCTGTAGCTTTAATAAAATCAGAAAATGCAATATGATAAATGGTTATCTCAGATTTCAATTTTCTCTTTTTGACTCCTATGTCCAAGTTTTATAAATTACAAGTTTGCAGGTTATTTCTTATGCTTGTAAATGTTTAAACCCTCACTTTGGAATTTGGAAAATATAAAGAATAACCAATGATATTTTTATCTCTTGCTAATCATAAAAAAATTAGAATGTAGCTGACAATTTAAGTGGTATCAGAGGAAGGCTAGGATTCTGTTCAGTGGCCCTTAGACATTTTAGTTCTATAGTGATATCAGGGATATTATCTTGTCAAAGAGAGCAAAAGAGATTGGGAAACCCAAAGGCAGAAAATTAGATGTATTATAAGGTAGCATCTTACATGTTTATCTTTCCATTCATATTATATAACATGCTTGTTTATTTGAGTTTTTAATTCTAGTGATATAAAGGGAAAGGATCATGATAATAAACCTTACAAAATAAATATAAAACATTTTAATCTATATTATGTGTAATTATTATATCTATATTGTATATGTTTATGATACATTTACAATAAAAGCGAATGACTGATAATATACAGATAGGCTCTTGACAAGCACATGGAAATCCATTACTCAATGAAGAAATGGGTATAGGGAAGTAAGAGGTCATGCTAGGGAATGCTTAATATGAAAGACAGGAGACAGCAGTGAAAAACCTGCATTGTGGAGCAGTATTGAAAAATAAGCCCAGTAAAAACATTTGGTTGAATCTACCTATTTACTGTGGATCCTCCGTAAAGCTAAAGGGTTTAGATAAAAATTCAGTTGATATCTCAGAAGGATGAGCAAGAGATGAATATCCCAGGTAAAACCTAAATAAATAATAATAAAATTTGGGGAGAGAGGACAGTGGGATAATGGAGGGAGGCCATTTTGAAGTTCAATTTCTTACAAAACATCAACTTAACAAAAGGACTGTAGAGTCATCCTGAGTTTTGGTGGGAATGTGCAGACATGCCTCAATCCTATCAGGCTGGATATTGATTAAAAAAACACAGTCAATTTAAGGAGAAGTGGTATTCCTATATACTTTCAGCCTGTGTCTGAAATGGTTCAGAAATTTGGAATTGCTCAGTGTGTCAAGAAAGAAATCAGTGCATCTATATGAGAAGGATTGAGCAAATAAACCTACCATACAAATTTTACTAAGTTAAACTATTTTTCCACCAACATTTAAATGTTAAATATTATTATACATCATTACCTAACATGCTGATTTATTACTTTACCCTATTTTTTTTTCCATCCAGGGCTTGCAAGCACATATAAAATACGCAATATTGTCTAGCATTTTGTTTGCATCCTCTATCCTACGCAGATCCCTATTTTTCTTCCTATTTACCCTACCAGGGAGGGAGGTAGCAGGTATACATGGAAAGAACATAGACTTTAGTGTTCTATAGGTTTTGTTTTGACTTTTATTCTGGAATTCACTAGCTGTAAGAATATAAGGATAATTTAAATATAACCAGCTTATTGGAAACTGATGTCTGCCATTGTCTCAGGTAGATTATGTAAAATAAATACAACCTATAGCATTCAGAGGAGTTTTCTATTGTCCCTAAGAAAACTCAGTCACAGAAAAATAGTAAATAATTTTCACAAGAAGAGACAGAACTGTGGCAAAACCCAAAATCTTGACTATATTTTGTTGTCATTGTACTTACTGCTTTTACCCTTAAGTAGGATGAAGGTAATGAAGAATACCTCATATAGACTAGATAAAGCAATGTGTATGTATATAACTACTGGCTTGTGAAAGACACCCAACATATTAATCCCTTCCCTATGTCCTTTTTGTCAATGATAAAATAATTTTAAACATAAATGGAAAATTGATTATCTATTGAAAGTTACCTTTGATTGCCTTTGGCATGTTCCTTAAGAATATCTCAGAGAACAACACTGATTTAGCATTTATAAGCTTGCAATGTTGTGTAATATATTTTCCTAGAGTTGGAGCAAAATTAAGATTTAACCCATCAGCCAGTTTATTTTTTAATCTTCAAAATAACATGGAATTTATTTGTCCTGTCCACATATCTATATTTTGTTGCAAGTTACACACTTAATATTTCGTATATATGCTGCCCTCATTTGGAAAAGACTATTAAAATAATTATATTACTTATTCTATAATTAAAATTGTTTATTTTATACCTTTTCTTAAAATGTGTTATTGCTATTGATTCAGGGAACACCAATGTGAACTCAAGGTGCATTTGAAATCTCATTTTATGAAGCTATACAATTATTTTACCTTTCTTTTTCTAGACATCTAACAGCTTTTATTGTTGCTGATGATTGTAAGTTTGGGTGCATATCTTATATTTATTTTGCAACTTGTCACATGTAATAGCTCTGCCTTTTGTTCCTAGTTGCAATGATTTCCTATGTGCCCTTGTATGGATTTGAACTTTTTTGACATTGAAATTCCTTTTGTTTATTCTTGACCACATCTCTAATATCTCTGTAGGTCAGAACATTCACCTTTCATACTGTCAGTTATATACATCTTCTCAGAGTCACTCTTAACCAGGATTGGTGATTAATCTAACTTTTCCACATCTTTATCCCAGAGTTTGAGTCGTTCATGAAATACCATTTCTACAGTCTTGGTTAAATCAATACAGGGAATGTACAAAACAATCCATTGGGTTTCCCCATTTGAGATTCAGTCTCTTATGCCATTATTTCTAATTTTACAGAGTCTTAAGCATGTAGACAATGAATTAAAATATTGCAGTCTCCTTGAAGTTTCCAAAAATGATAGATTGTCTCATATCGTTGTAAAATAAAATATTTATGACCCGCTGCTGTATAGAGATTTTGTTTAAGTGCACTTTGTCTCCAGAAAGTATTTATACAGGAATACACAATCTTCTGTAATGGTTTCAGACCATTTGCGTAACTTCTCTTTGATAAGTAAGAGTCCTTTTGTCCTTAGAAAAAATCCTCAACCTTATTCTTCCAACAGGTGCATTAGTGCTGGAAGACTGTCAGGTGGATAATGAAAATTCAGTGACTTGAGAAGGCATGTCATATTTCTGAAAATGATAGAAAGTCATTTCCCATCTCTTTCCCAAGGTGGATGTCTTATTTTCCTGCCAATCTCCTGACATCACATTAGTCACACATTGTTTGATTTGGTCATATTCGTCAAACAAATGATTTTTATCAATTATGTGACGGTTGATATTGTCCAAACTTGTTATGAGCCCCAGTGATTTTTAGTACCTTTTTGAAGATGTATATACACTCAGCTCAATGAGAGGCCTGGGAGTTCTGCTGGAAACACTGAGGTCTAGAAAAATTTTCTCCCACTTGGCTCCATTGGAATAACTGCTATTCATTTCTTTAGATTTTAACACAGATTTTAACATACCCTCTCTTTCTCTACCCAGTTCCACCCACACTCTCAGACTTACGATTGCTGTGTCACATGTCTGCCCCTTAAGCACTCTATGTACTTCACCCAGTTTGATAACTTGTCTAACTCCAAAACAAAATTACAAATTCAGTGGGACACTTCCGTTGTTCATATAAAAAAATCATCAGAGGTCTGACGGAGTGACATATATCCATTTATATTTTATCAGAATGAGGGCTGTTTTACATATGCTCTATTGGATTTTGGGCATGCCTGCCTAGAGTTATAAACCAGAAGGTCATTTAATACATGGTTTAAGGATGATGCTCATTGATCATGTACTATTTTCCATTTAATGTTTCTCTTTACTTCTGTACTAATTTACCGAATGCATGTTTCAAATCTTCTATTAAATTCTTTACATCATTCCTAAAATCTGTTCATTTCTTTTACTATAACTTTATGTTCTCATTTATATGTGTCATACCTTTGGCTATATATACATATATTTTTCAATGAACAGATTGGAACTGAGTAAGTGTGGGTTCTGTGAAAAATGACATCAATAAATAAGTGAAACTACCTATTCAATTATATTATCAGCCATATTGAGATTATTTTTTTCAAAGTTACTGGAGAGCTCAGGGATAAATTATTGAAGGGACCTAAGAAATACTATTCAAATAAAATGAAATAAATATTAAATAAGAGGAAGTCTAAAGAAAATGACAATCTTAATATATTATACAACCAAAATGACAATCTTAATATATTATACAACCCAAATTGCAATTAAATCTTATATTTTACATTTCACAAATTTAGAGAAAATACTGAATATCTATTTTAATAGTATACATAACTATATGGGAAGGATTGAGAGACTGATATGTGAATATGGGGGAGGTAATGAATGAGATAAATTTGAAAAAAAATCCAGTAAAGGAAAAAAAAAATTACAGATAATGTCTAAAACTTAAAGAATCAGTAAACATTTATTAGTGTCATTCAGTAATAAAATTGTTGTTATGAGAAGATAATACTTAAATAACTTAATTTTCAACATAAGTGTTCAGAGAGGGTGCCTAGAGGGTATGAGGCAAGAACTGGATCAGAAGAGACAGCACATTTGTCAAGACTTATAATACTAATAGCATTTAAAATAATCAATTTACATTATTATAGAACAATTAAATTTTAATTATAATGCATGCATCTATTGTCTATGACTCTAAAGATATTAGTTCAAAATATTTATTGTATAAGAGTAAACTGAGTTGTCATGAGGTAGATTAGATGTATATCTGATTTCTGAAATCTAGAGTGCATTTGTGTGTGTATATAAATATATGTATGCTGTTCAATATAAATAGAAAAGTAGAAAAAAAGCGAGAAAATTTTCCTTCATGAGCCTTCTCATCTATTTATGATTGTGTGTGCATGTTCGCTTTCTAAAAAGGAAGGTTGGTGGTATTTTTGAAAACCATTAGCTGTATATTTATATATCCATTTTGATTTGGGATATTTAAGTTCCTTCCACAGTATCTTTTTCTTCCTTTGACTGTTCTACTTAATTCTTCTTCTACACATCCCTCTATTTAACTTCTGTCATTTCTTCTTTCACTTTCTTACTATACATTTTCTTCTCTCCATTATTTTCTCTTTTCTCCTTGCTATCCTATCCTCTCCCCCTCCCTTTATATGCCCAACAACAACAATGTCTCTGGATATTGGGGGTAGCAAGAACACCAAACACTTTTCAGCTTTCATCGTGGCAGCCCACTAAATTGCAACTGTGAGAATTTCTTCCCAGAGAGATAATGTAAGACAATCTATCCTCACTCGGTACACTTGCCACACTTCTTAGACTAAGTGATGATAATGTGTCTTCAGATGACAGCCAGTTGATATGTATTCCCAGGTCCAATATGCAACCCAGATTTTAATTAACCTGATTAAGCCTGTTATACAGGACTCTTTTTTTTTTCTTCCTTTGATCAAGTTGTCATTATCTATTTGGATATTCATCTTTTTTTCCTGTTATTTACTAGCCAGGATGTGTCACAAATAGATAGAGGTGACACAGGCATCTACTTTTATGTTGCTAATAATGTTTTCTGGTGCCATTGGTAGCAGAAGGTAGCAGTACCTAGACAAGTTTGAGATCTAAGAGTATAATTATGACTTACTAGTGTCAGAAATCATTTGCACAGAGCATGTGGAGATTCATGTTGTTCAAACAGCCAGGATTAAGAAGAGCATACTCTGAATGATAAAATAAAAATGCTCTCCACACCCATGGGAAGTCTCTGCCACGCTGTGGTGGATTGCCTCATAAAAGGGATGACCTACAAGGAATTGCAAACTCCAAATTTGCTGCATCCATGCTGTTTTAAAGATTCATTGCAGAAATTTAGTAACATCCTTGTTATGTTCCACATGTCGGTCATTTACAGGTCACTTTGAATACTTCAATAATGAAGAGCAAAGAATACATACAAGGATTAGAATCTGATGTGCACTTCTGTAGTAGCTTCAAACTTTGGTTTCACATTTTAGTTTTGTTCTGTTGCTTTTTGAATGTTTTCACAAAGAGAAAGGAAAATTCAATTCATGATTATCCTTGGATCATTAGATACACTATCATAATTCATTCACATATAACTTTTTTTAATTTAAGATTAGATATTTAAGGACCTCCCTGGTGGATCAAGGAGTTAAGATGCAACCTATGAAGCTATCTGCAGCCACTGCAGCCACTACAGCATGAGTTCAATCCCTGGCCAGGGAGCTACCCTTGAGCAGCAGACAGACCTCTCCTGTCTCGCCCGCAGCCCCCCTCAGCAGTGTATTTCAGTCAGTCTGCCTGTTCTGTTCGCCACTCTGTCTCTGGTGAATCCTCTCACTCCCCACACCTTTGGCCTGTATCCCAGTTCTTGTATGCATAAATAAATCTTTAGAAAATATTAGATATTTAAGAATATTTAATATTTATTCAAATGTTTACATGCATTTATGCATAAATATATTTATACAACTATTTAAAGTAATGTCATGGATATTGGTGAAATTATAATGTATTAAATTCCCAATCAAGCGATTGATAGGAACATTCTTTTAACCAATAGAATGTGATATAAGAGACAATGTAATATAAGGAAATCTTTAACTCCATCATACTTTGTCAGACATACTTATTTTAACATGCATCATAGACCTATGCATATAATATATCTCTACAATTTGGGCATGAGCAAAAATCTCTTGGAGGAAAAAGTATAGAAGAAATAGTGTTAAAATAATAATGATTACATAATGGTAATAAAATTATTTAATGATGGAATATAAAGAATAATACTTCTAATTTGCCAGTCTCTAGTTTTTCAAGTGGCAAACCAAATGGCTAAGCCTTTAGCAATAACCCAAGTAAATAAAAATAAAACAAGGTTCATGAAGGGGTGTCTTAGCCAAAGCTATGGCCTGAGTTTTTTGCCCACTGAGAAGAGCAAGCAGGTTCATTTTCAGTTCTGTATAACTGAGTTTGAACAGGTGCAACATCCCAATGGATAACACTATGTTGTTAAGATGAACCACCCATGAAAATGGTTCAGGCATTTAGGAGAAACTTTGTGAATCCAGGGTCCCATTGAACTAGCAGAAATGCTTCTAGCAGTAGAAAGTAGAGTGAAGTATACCCAAAAGGAAGAGCTGCCACTTTTTCATATAAAGTCAAAATGTTAAAGGCTCAGAGTAGCATACTCATTTTCATCTTACAAGGAGTTTTGGTGGGCCCGCCCCATCTTGATAGTCACTAGGGAATACCTCCAGCTGCTGCCCTGAGTTGAATCTTGGTCCACCACTTGCCAGCATGTCACCAGCTCCAGGATCTCATTGAATGGACAGTACCATGTTATATGAGCAGCCTTTGTTATAGACTACTCAACATTGCAGACACTATCTGTTTTCTTTTCCCCAATCCCCCATTTGATAATAAATTCTGATATTTTTGTACCCTGAGCCTGAATTGTGTCTTGCAATTGTGAGTGAATGGGAGAGAACCCACAGGCAGAGACCTGCTCCCCAGACTTGGCACAGTCTAAAATGACTATTTTAATTGGAGTCAATTCATTCAGTATGATAATAAGTATAAAAATTTCATTTGGGTGGCCTTCCCAGTGGCACAGCGGGCTGAGCACATTGTTGTAAAGCTGTCTGCAGAATCTGCAGTGCCAGTTCGATTCCCTGCCGCCCAGGGAGATACCTACATGGCACAGCAGACCTCTCCTGTCTCACCCGCTGCTCCCCTCAGCAGTGTATTTCAGTCAGCCTGCCTTTTCTGCTCCCCATTCTCTCTGGTGAATCCTCTCACCCTCCCGCACCTCTGGACTGTACCCCATTTCTTGTATAAAAATAAATAAATCTTTAAAAAAAATTTCATTGGGTGGCAGAAGCCTTTTCCTTGCCCTAAACTTGACTCATTCAGTAGTATAACCAGGGTTAAAATGAACATGTTCAAACAACCTATTGCAAGGCTTTTGGAGGAACTATTGATTGCAAGTACCCTATTACTTTATCCAAAATGTTGAAGCCATTTAAAAATTTGATTCAACTAATCATTGCCTTATAGAATAGATAAAACATTACTACTTTTAAGGCTCTGATTATTTACTAAGTGTCTCTCATTTTTTTAAGTTTTTCTAACTAATCGTAACTAATCTAATATACACTTAAAGGCTATTTAATGTTAGATATGAAGAGAAACTTACAAAGTTTATCTTAAAATTCTTATGCCAATTTATGAGTCTATTATATAATCAAGTTCTACAGATGCTTTATTTTTACTTTCTAAAAATTTATTTTCATTGAAATAATGTTGGCTTACAATACTGTATAGATTTTAGTTGCATGGTTTCTTACTTCAGCAACTCTATATGTCATACCTTGACTATCACCAAATGTTCTGTCACCATCCACCACCAACCAGATGTTTTTTATATGCTTCAAAGAGTTTACATAACCTCCTCAGGTTTATATAACAAGTAATTCAAAGGTTTAACTAGAAAATTAGGCATTATAACCTAATGAATAACAAACAAAAAAGCAGAGAGTCAATTTCAGTAAGGGCACAGAAATTGTATTGCTTCTATGTGAGAAACAGCTTTGCTTTAGTTGATTACCAGCAACTGACCTTGTGTTTGTCTTATAAACCAGAGCCCCATTCATTATGGTTGTTGCTTTCACTTAAGCATCACACAGATATCAATGATGCAGTGATTGAACAATGAGGGGGGGAAGGGAATTTATGGAATGCCAGTGTCAGTTTCACGACCTATAATTTTTGTGAAGAAAAATTCATGTAAGTAGGATATTTGACATAACTGCCATGCTAATTTCATCCCTAAGTATCACTTTAATTGCTTAAAGGGTATATGAATTTGGATCAGTTATTTTATTTACTGAACCGATTGCTTGGTCTATTAACAGATAAATATTGACAGATGTCTCAGGAAGATAATGAGAAAAGACATTCTGAAGTTTGTTGCAATTTCATATTAACTCATAAAGCCATTTTGGTATTCATTCTTAACTACTCTAGGGAGACAAAAGAAGTGAGAGCAAGATGTCTTTTCTTTATCCATATAATGACTTTCTGTAGTTTTATATAATTACTTTCTTTAAAAAAATACCACAGAGGAGGTACTCTTCTATTGTAAAATCACTAACAAAACCTCTGCAACATTTTAAATAATTCAAAGTGAAAATTAGGACCGTTTTTTAGTAACTTTGAAAGGAATGTATTTCCATTATAGAAAAATTGGAAAATAAATATAAAAATATGGATAAAAATAACTATAGTTCTACAACTATTACCTGAAGTCAAAATAGATACATTCTCTGTTACCTTTTTTTTCCCTTAAGGTAGATAACATTTTCCTTAAAACATGAAAAATGTTTATCACTCAGTATGCAGCAATCAATATATTTGAGGATTCATATAATCATAAATGTACATTGTATGTTTTAAAGTTTTCACATTTTTATAGGGCATCAATGTGAGGTCAGATTTCATTAAAATTATGAACTATCACTGAAAAAATATTATTTACAAGTGAATGTTTTTTCCCAATCAGTTTATAAGTCTATTTGCATATGCATTCCAAAGTACACCTGTAAACAGGTAAGAAAAAAATAAAGCAGATTTTCCCAAAGGTAACTGAGAGACAAGTTCAAATACATTTGTTCCCTGAGATTCTTAGAAGAGGTAATACCAGTTTTATTGTGTGCTGATGCTAAGGAAAGAAAAAGACTAAGACAACCTTAGCAAGCACCTGGAATTGGTTGGTAATGGACTGTGTAATTTCTCCCTGTGCAGCGCTGCCAGCAAAATGCAAACCTGCCTACTTGCAATGTTCATTTCACTTGAGGACAGAGTGGATACGCACACCAAGGTCTTCCTGATGCCAGAACTCCACTATCATGGACAACAGTGTTCTTCTCTGTCCAAAATATCAACCCCAGTGTGAATTATAGTTTGAATGTGAAAGTAGGGGTGTTTATAAACTTCTTTAAAATGAACGGGCCTCACACCATCCCTGATATACTATGTTTATATATTCAGTCACCCACTCAACAAATATCTGTAAACTACTTTTATGTTCAAGGCAGGATAATGAGTTCTGAGGATGTAAAGATGAACGAGAAAAATATACCCTTTGCCATCACATAGAAGCTAAACAAAAAGTTGTAATAGGAGGCTCTAGTAAAAGGAATCTAGAAAACTTAAATAAGGGACCAGGAAAATGAATAACTATAAGAAAGTGAAAATCAAAATCAACAAAAAACTATGAACCAGAGACACTTTTTTGGGGGTGGGGGGCGGGAGGGGAGGGATTGGGATCAGAATGGGGGGTTGCAATTGTATGGGGAATATAAAAATAAAATTTATTATTAAAGAAAAAAAATAAAAAAAAAGGAAGTCTTTCCTGCGATCACGTGTGTATTGTTATTAAGTGTCGGTGGTTTTTTGCTTCCATCCCCCTGGTTATGTAATAGAAGAAAGAAATCCCCATTAGGAATCTACACTATTTCCTTAAGGAGAGTAAATTATTCTGAGTTTCATAAAAATTGTGACTAGGTTAGGGTCACCTAGTGGTAAAGACCTTTTCCCTTAAGAAGATGGTTGAAATATCCCATATCCTAGTAAAATATATACAGTCAGACTGTTTGTATTTTGAGGTTTTTTTTCCTTTTCTTTTCTTTTCTTTTTTTTTTTTTTTTTTTTTTTTAAGACTTTCAGCTGGGAGAATTCCTGGAGAGCAAAAGGTTTCCCTAGTTTTGGATATGTGACAAAACCTAAACTAATTTTGCAGGTCGAAGGGGGTTTTCCAGGAAAAAGTGTCATCAAAACTGCTAACAGACAGATATTAAGCTAATTGTGAAAGTAGAAATTGTTGCTGAGGCCTGGAATTGAGAGAACAAGGAATTTCAGGGAACAAACTGGTGCCATCCATAAAATGCTATGAAGGCAATGGTGAGAGAGAGTGACTAGAATCATGGGGGATACTGTGTGAGCTGGGGGATATCCTGTAAAGAGTGTCCTGGAAGCAAAAAGTACACGAACAGTCTTGCAAAAGTTGAAAGGATACTTTATAATAGCACAGTGGAAGTTTTAGCTTGATGCTGACTGGAAGAGTGTTAAATGTACAGCAAAATGTTGACAGTGACATTGAAAAGTTAGAAAGGAAAAAAAATCTCAAATCGTGACTATAACTATTTTTATTTTTTTTTATGTTTTCCATAGGTATTTCTGACTGAAGCATTTGGTGGTCAGGTTTTTATTTGGTTTGGTTTAGTTTTGTTGTTAGAATTTGCAGAGTAGGAGCTTCCTAGATGCTTAGGTCACAGTCCTTATTTTAGCAAACCTAGCAGCAGCATCCAGCTTAATTCTCACTACCTTCATGTCGTTCTTTTCTTGGCATGCAGGTGAACTACCTCTTTCAGTTTTCCTTCCACCCACTGAGAGACTGCATACTTTGGATATTCTTTGTAACCCCCCTCATCCTAATATTTTAAGTTTTAGTAACCCCAAACTTAGTGTTTCATATCTTTTCCATCTTTATTCACTCTCTTGTTGACAGAATTCATTATCACATAATGAAGTACCATTAGTATGTCGAAAACTCTCTTAGCATGTCTCAGTTCCCTCTTCAAGTTCAAAGTCATATATTAAACTGTGTTCTTGATTTTTCCACAGATACATCTAACAGTCACTTAAAATTTAAATCATTAAGTTTTTTAAAAAGATTTATTTATTTTGGCATATAAGATCTGGGGTACAGGCCAGAGGTGCGGGAGATGAAAGGATTCACCAGAGACAGAGTGGGGAACAGAAGAGGCAGACTGACTGAAGCACACTGCTGAGGGGAGCAGCGGGTGAATCAAGAGAGGTCTGCTGTGCCATGTGGGTGGCTCCCTGGCCAGGGATCGAACTCGTGCTGCAGTGGCTGTGGAAAGCTTCATAGGTTGCGTCTTAACCCCTTGCACCACCAGGGAGGCCCCTAAATCACTAAGTTTTTTTGAGGTATCATTAGTTTGCAATACTGTCTAGGTTTCAGGTGTAGAGTTGTTCACCTCAGCCACTGTATATTTCAATCCACATTCACTACCGAATGTCCAGTTACCATCCATCACCAAGCTATGATCTTCCTCTCTGGTAACCACCATTTTGTTACTCGAAATTCATTTAAAGTTTAACTCTTGAGGTGAGGGCCTCCCTGGCAGCCTATCTCAGCACTATCACCACTACAGCCTGAGTTCAATCCCCAGGCAGGGAGCTAACCCACATATGGTATAACAGACATTTCCTGTCTCCCCTTACAGGGTATTTTGGTGGGATCTGCCTGTTCTGCTCCCCACTCTGTCTCTCTTTCAAACCTGTTCTATCCTCAATCTTCCAATTGCAATTAAACCTTATGTTTACTCCAATCCAAAATCTTGGGATTGTCTTTCTCTTACATCACATGTTTAATGTATGAGAAACTCTTGTTGGCTCTTTTCAAAATACATTTTAATTTTGATCTCATGTCATTAACATCTTACTTAGTTCCCCAACTTCTACCATCACTACTTTCCTCTTAATACACACAGAATCCAGAGTGGACTTTTTATAATGTAGGATAAGTCTTGTACTCCTCAAACATTGCAATGTCTCCTCATTTCAAAGTCAAAATAAAAATTATCTTAATTTCCAGAACGTCCCATGTCATTTGCATTGTACTACACATTATTTTTCTGTTGTATTCTATTTTGTTTTTATATTGAAGTTGAATATTACCAATACTGGACTCTTTACAACCCATGAATCTGGTATGTTCTCTTTGGATATGGTGTAATAATTATTCCTCTACATTAACAATAAATTAGTTCTCAGATAATGTCATGGCTAACTCTCATATATACTTCAAGTGTCTATTCAGTACTTTCTTAATGAGGACTTTGTGACTTTCTGCCCTTCGATCTTCACCTTCCCCAACCCCTCCTATACACATATGCCTCACATTTTTTTCCCTATGGTATTTTTTTCCCTCACAAATCTATGTAATTCATGGACTATGCTTATTCTTATCCATCAGTCTCTGTCTGCTCTGTAAGTTTTAGTGTGGTCAGTGTTTTGGCTTGTTTTATTTGGTAATATATGATGGAACCTAGGGCATTATCTGGCATTTATATGCTCAGAAATAAATGTTTCACCAATAAGTGTCATATGAGATGCCTTTCTAAGGTAGGGCTGAGTTATACCATAGCCTAAATTTTGATATTTTCTTTTCCCAAATGCTAAAAGGCACCTACTAATAAACAAAATATATTTGTTTCTGTATTTGGAAAAAAGGAAGGAACTCCTGAAGGTTATGATAAAAGATAGTGGTATGACATTTATGCTGGCATCTGCTGGGAGAAAACAATGGTTGGCATTCACTATTTCCATAGAAAGCATTTCTTCCTTCTTCATTTTTGGTTTCATTCCTACTCAAGCTTTCTGTGTGGCAGCTCTTGCCCTTGACATGGCTTCTCAAAATTGTATCTTTGACTTTTATATTTAACTAGAAAATTGATTATATTAGAGAAATTTACTTTTCCGAAAACTTAGGAGGGCCAGCTAATTTCTAGTAATAAGGTGCTTCTTTACTGATTTCATAGGTTGGTAACTGACTATGGCTTTTTGTTAGAACATCTTACTTTTCTCTTTGTCTCAAATTGGAAATGGGATGATAATAATAAAAAACAAGCTCTCATACTCGGACTGTTTGATGTACGTTAAAGTTACTCAGAATTGCCAGAGGAAAAAGAGATTCAGAACTCTAATGCCATATGTGTATATTATTCAGTCAGTCTATTTGTACCTTGTGGGAAGAGAGCTCAGCAAAGTCCACTGATAACACTGTGTGTTCAGCTTCATAGCTAATGGTTTTGGGTTTCTGTTCTCACTTTATATGTGTGTAAAAATCCCCAGTTTACTAACTGATGAGTGACTTAATAGAAAAAGGGAGAACAAGTGCCAACTTAACAAAATCAAGGAGCCACCCACAGAGAAAAGAAGCACTTTTCCTTTTAAGCCTAATTTAGGTTCTATATACAAAAAATGGAGTGAGGATCTTTTTTCAATGCTCTCAGCTCAAGAAAGAAATAAATGCCAAGTGGCAAGAATTCTCCTTAATTTTTCCCTTTCTTTACATTGAATGGGTGAAAATTACCCAATTTGTACATCTATTACAAGTTGTTTTAGTCATTCCCAGAGAGAAAGCTATGTTCCTCTTTCCCATCCCAGCTGCAGAAAATGTCAAGGCAGTATCTATGGAGCAAAGATCTTTGGCAAAAGCACCTGTGTTGCTGAGAGTTTACAAAGGTAGCTTTTAGCTGCTTGAAAGTTTACATGAGAAAAGAACTTTGAAAGATTAGAGTTTTTGGTTAAATGAAAAGGTAGTATTCCATGTCATAAATGAGCATCATTTGTTTGTCCAACCCATCACTTTACAGAGAAGATTCCTGATTAATAGATAGTCCATTATCTATACTTTTTTGTTGTACTTTTGTTGTACTTTTTTTGTTGTTTTGTTTTAGAAGTAGATCTCCCTCTTCAGATGTTGTTACCACACCTCCCCCAAGACCAAAAACACCCAAAGTCCACCACCACAGTTCATTGTCCTTCCTTTTATCCTCTTCTGATAGCCACAGATCTCTAGTGAGCTTTCTAGTGCTAATTCTTAGTTTGGATTTATCTACCCTTTATTTGGTTGGTTTATATTTCTCATATGACACCATCTGTCTTTCTCCTTCTGACATTTCACTTAGCATAATCCTTCCAGCGCCATCTAGGTTGCCACAAATGGCAAAGTGCCTATCATTTGGTTGCTGAGGAGAATTCCATCATGCATATATATATATGCACCACATCTTCCTGACTCTCTCATATTTTTTTTGGGGGGGGGGCTTAGGTTGCTTCTATACCTTGGCTATGTAAATAATCCTACAGTGACTAAAGAAGTGCATGCTTGATGTACGTTAAAGTTACTCAAGACTTTGAATTAGTGTTTTTGATAATGCTTGATTTTACACACTATACACACACATACACACAAATGAATTCTACTTCAAATTAGTTATTTTTTTGTAGGGTAGACTACTAAAATGCTGCACCATGGGATAGCAAGTGTCAATTTCTTCCATTTCCTCTTGAGTTATACATGTTCTGAATGAACACAGGTATGTTGGACACCACATTGTAGGGATTTTTTGGTAAATCTCCTCTTCTCTGTTAATCATCTACAATTAATCACAAATAGCGTGTCTGGTGGAAGAGTGACAGAAAAAAATGAATTCTTTGTCCAGCCACTCTGATTCATTAATTTGGCAAACAATGAAGCAAAGCACATGAGGGAGAAAATCTGACTGTCAGTGTTACTCTCCCTATTAAAGTGGGATGCATGCATGTTTCCTGCTTGAGACTTCCCATGGTCGAGGACAACTGAAAAGAGACAGAGGGGTCAGTGTGGAAAGGACTGATGAAATGCTATTTAACTTTAAAGTGACATATCTGTCTAAGTCATGAATAAAGTTGTATCTGTATTTCTTGATTTTAAACTCACTGTTGTTAGTCTATATTTCAATTATGCCTTGTTTTCCTAAAAGGATACATTTGGCTTATAAGTCCCAGAAGAGAACAGCTGTTGGAGACAGAATTTTAATTAAAACCTTTGTCTCAATACATTTGATAATGCAAGAAGAGGGAATATAAGAAGGTGTTACCCAATTAATTCTCTTTAAGAATGAGATCTTGTAATAACTTTGGACAAAGCTAGATTCTGGTAGAGACTAACAGTATTAGATCAAAATAACCCTACTTGCTACATTAAATAAAATATAAAGAAACAATGAAGTTAAGATTTTGACAATTTATGTACACAGTAAAAACATGGTAATTATATCAGTTATTTTTTTCTAAAAAGAGAAATTGTCAGAACTGAAAAGGAATGTAAAGAGATTAAATCTACATATTATGTAGCATGGAATAAATTGGAATGTCTCTCTATAGCTTGATGAGTGTGTTCTTGGATAAATGATAATTTCAGAGAAGTAATACGATACATAGAAATGAGTCTAGATTTTAGTTCTGATATTTCACAATTCTTTTAGCATAGGTTAGTTTAAACTTCAGTTTATGCATCTATAATTTGGAAAAATGGAGCATAATTTATAGCTATGTGTGAAAATAAATATATGTTGAAAATAATATAGGTCACATATTTACTGGGGCCCCTGTCCAAAATGTACAATAACCACAAGGCTACCTCTGTGGCTGTCACTTTTGTTGTAATAATTTTAATTAAATATAAAATATAAATTTAAGATAAATAATAAAATGGTAAATAAATAATAATAAATAAAATAATAAATACTACATTTAATATAAACACAAATTTTCATATTTGTGATTAATTATAATCATATTTCTTGTACTATTAAAAATAATTTTTGTGTTTTTTCCTTGCTATCAAACCAATGACATTTTTTACTTCCCTTTTTCAAGAATCTAGCATAGTACTATAGTTTCTTAGGTACAATGGGGAAAAGACATTTTAAATATAGTTACCACATTTAAGTTAATCACACCGACATGCACATATACCCCAGATATACAAACACACACTCGCTCACATGTATACGAATGTACCTGTCTCACATTTCACATCAAAAGAATATAAAGATAGGTTCATATCACAATAGCAATATGTTTTGCTCATGCATGTACTTAAAGTTATTTTTATCGACGTTACAATGCATTTTAACATTAGATTGGTCTCAAGTGTCCTTAACTGTACATCAACATCAGCACATAATACATATGCTCACCACTGAAAGTCCAATTTCATCTTTTCCCATACAATTGACTCCTTTTGATTTACCTGTCTTCCCCTTTTCTTCTGGTAATAATAATTTGGTTTTATAGATTCAAAGTTTATATTCGTTTTAACAGTGCATATGTTTGGCTTCTTTATGTACTTCATAGGAAGCCATATAAACCTGTTTTATAAGAAGGTTCAATGGAAAAAAAAAGTAACATCTACTATTTTATTAATACAGATTTTTGAAAAACTAACATATGGTCTTATATGTGAGGGAAACAACTGCCTTAGGTTGTGTTATAAGTAGAAGGAAGCAAGAGGAAGGTTATGAGAAAACTAAAATATTTGGGAGGGAGTAGATATAGTGGCTTCCCATGAAAATTCACAAAGTTGCACTTTTATGATAGTTATTTTTCCATATGGCTTCAATAAAACAATCACGTAAAATCACATGTTAGAAACTAATGTTATTCTCCCCGTTAGCCCAACAAGGCTATCAACCAAATGATCATATTTAAAACAATTACTAGAGTATTTTCTAAAGCAGAAACATGATAGAAGAGAAGGATGAAGTTGGAATACATAGTGAAGAAGCCATTTAGTAAAACTTATTGAAAACTGCAGTGGACCTCCCTGGTCGTTTAGGGGTTAAAGTCTTAGCGCTATCAAGCTATCACAAGCCACTGCAGCATCAGTTGGATCCCAGCCAGAGAGCAAAGGCACAAGGCCCAGCAGATCTCTCCTGTCTTGCCCACTGCTCCCCTCAGCAGTGTACTTCAGTAGATCCACCTGTTCTGCTCCCCACTCTGTCTCTGATGAATCTTCTCACCCCATTCCTCTGGCCTATACCCCAGTTCTTGTGTGCATAAATAAATAATCTTTACAAAAAAAATGCATACAAAGAAAACGTCCAGATCATACTGAAAACTCACTTAGAAGAAAGGCTTTTTGTCTGTACTATGGTAGGGCAGGACAGAACTAGCCATTAGTCTAATAGCTTGTGTGATTCATGATTTGATTTAGTTAATCAAAGAAGCAATTTTTGTGTTTTGTCAATTGATGGATGCTGAAAGTATATGTATTTTTACAATATAAATCAATACCTGTTTGGTTTAAGGAAAGACTAACTATTCAACCTAAGTAGTTCTTTAGAAAACTTTGTCTCTGGCTCTTGTGAAATGGGACATCCTCACTGTAAGACTTTTCATATCAAAAGAGGAAACCCTCCCATAAAACTAACAGATTGTCATTACTCAACTTTTAAGGTTTTGTTAGTATCTATTTGGCTTGCCACCTCAATGCATATGCTTAGGATAACCCTCAGGGTTTTATTATAGACTGGGCTGTGTTTATATTGGTTTGAAAGCACATGCCCTGAACTATAAAAACAGAGCAATGTGATTAATTAAAGCCCATTGTTATCCTTGAGCCACAAGCAAATATTTGATAACCATTTGCTTGTGTGTGTTTTCTATAATCAGTCCTTAAATCCCAGCCTATTTCCCTGAACATATCTGTAATAAAATGTGCCAGCTAGCTAATAGTAACTGAGGTGTCCTGTAAAACTTTCCCTGTTCATTCATTATAATTTTGGTATAAGAAGTCTAAAGATCATGTGAAACCCAAGTTGCTATTTTTGAAACTCAGTAAGTCTTTTTTTGTGCTCTAAGTGAGGGTCATTAGGCCACTCTAAGCAGGACAGATGATGCCTTGAGAAAATCTTCAGGTGTCATTTCCTAGATCGACCTATTACATTATCAACAAAAAGATCAATATATTGTCCTGTATTTATAAGGTTAAAATTTTAATTTTCTTAATATGTAACATGTATTGATAATAGCATGTTGAAATATTTAGAGTAAGACAATTCTTGAATGATTTCTCATATGTAGAATCTAAAGTGAGAGGGAAAAAAAGCTTAAAAATAATAGTGAAGACTTGGTAGCCAGAGGCTAGTGTTGGAAAAAGTGGGTGACGGGAGACACAAGGTAAAAAGAAACAAATTACACACAGAAAAAGAGAGTTTCTATGAGTGCTACCTATTTCAGTGCTTGAGAACAGTATGATATCAGTGACTGGTGGGTTGATCATCTGTAAAAAAGAGTGTTCAAAGATAGATTAAATGATGTTTCTAAAGTGCTACCTATTCAACAAGTAGAGAACAGTGTTATTCGCGTGAATGGATAGTTCGACATTCTGTAACACGTATAGTACAATATTCAAATATACTTGTAGAAAAGAGAACTAAGAAAGCTACTGTGCTAAATCCAGAAGAGTGCTATTTCTGTGAATGTGATCAAAATGCAATACATGTAGAAAAGTTGCTTAAGCACACATGTAAAAAAAGATGTTTTGAGGAGTCTCACTTGCTCACATAATGGAGATCAGGTTCTTCAGTGCAGTGTTTAGTGACAAGTGTAAAAAAGATGATTCAAAGAGGGCCAACTACTCTACAACCAGAAAGGTGGTGTTATAATAAATGGACCTGTGACCATGCTGTAGTGCACATAGAAAAAGTTTAGGGGGATGCCGGGGTACAGGACTACTGTTTATTGGTGAATTTATTTAAATTATAAGAGTAGAGGTGGCCTCCCTGGTGGCATAAGTGGTAAAGTGTCAGCACTATGAAGATATCCACAACCATTGCAGCATAAGTCTGATTCCCGGCCAGGGAGCTACCCACATGGCACAGCAGACCTCTCCTGTCATGCCCACTGCTCCCCTCAGCAGTATATTTCAGTGGATCTGCCTGTTCTGCTCCCCATTCTGCCTCTGTGAGTCCTCTCACCTTCCTGCACCTCTGTCTTACGCCCCAGTTCTTGTATGCATAAATAAATAAATCTTTAAAAAATTCTAAGAGTAGAAATTTAAAGCATGGGAAAGGAGACAAAGATGGAAATGGAAGAAGACAAATCAGTTGCAAATGATTACTTGTCTAAATTGGCCAGGCTCCATAAAACAAATGAGCCTCAGTATGAAGAAGTAGCTTGGCTCTTTGTATGGTTGGCCATTCTTAGTTTGAGACCACCATCTCCAAGAAGGATGGCTCTTTGATGAGGATGACTTGACGGTTAAAGCTTAAGTAAGTCCCTTGCATTACAGAAAGTCAACTGCAAGAGCTTACAATAAAAATTTATAAAAATAAATAAGGCAAACATACCAGCAGAGAATGCTACATGAATAAATTGGTTCAAACTGGATTCAGTTTCAAAGGATTACTTTTGGCAGAAAAGAAAATACAAGGTTAGTTTAAGTATAGGGGTGTGAGGGAGTGGAATGTTTGAAAAGGTTTTCTTCTGTATGTTTCTTATTTCCAAATATGTATGAGTAGATAAATGGCATTTACATTAAAAATATGTCAAAATGGCATCTATCTCTAGGATAAGAAAATAGTAATTTCTCTTCTCGCAAAAAAAGCCAAAATTGACAAGAAATGACATTTCATAGATACCAAATGCAGTCTACTGACAGGCTGGATATTAAGTGAACAAAAATGGAAATTTTAGAGTAAATATATAGTATATTAGAATTAGAAATTCTATTCAAATGTCTTAAATCCTTTGTCTAAGTTTAAAGCTTGCAGATTAAACACAAAAATATTCCAAATTTTAAAGTTTAAATATTCTACACATTATATCCTTGGAAAAAATCTATTCATAAGAAGATCATGAGCAGAAAATAAAAGCTCACAAAACTTTTTCCCTCTCAAAACTGTTAGCAGGTAGGAATATTCTTACAGCTTGGAATATATACACAAGGGTAATTAATATCTGTCTTTCTGTATATATAGTGTGTGTGAGTTTTGTTTCAGAATATCTACTTTAAATGATAACATTCACAAATTCTACTCCATAATTATATTGTTAATATAATTATATAAATATAATATAATTATATTAATGTATATTATATATTATATTAAATTGTATTGATATAATTTCTTGATGTAAATAAATATATACTATTGCATATTTTTAAAATTTTTTAATTCCATTAATTATTTAATTACATAATCAAATAGAGACTAGAACAGGTTAGAATCCATACAAGTACACTAATATACAGATATCACTTCATCATTGCACTCCTTTCCATGCGTTGCTCTTAGACCCTCATGGAGCTTATAAAATCTTTTTTTTTTTAATACACACTTTGGAATTTTTCAAGACTTTATACAATTTCAATTATTAAACAAATTGATTTTGAAAATTATGTCATTCCTTTTGCTGCTCAAATGGAGAAGTTTGTTTAGGGAAGTTCTTGCTATGCAGTCCCTTCTGTTATTTAGTTCAAAGCTAAAAATTAACAAAGGAAAAGTGGCAAAAAATTTCAATTTAAAAGACATTATTCAAGTTCAATAGAGTCCTTTAAAATACAATCTCAGATATGTACTTAGCAATAAAAAAAATCAATAACAACTCATAGGCAATTTTCCTTATGTTTCTTTTTCAAATTTTAAATGCAAATGAAAACTCTGATAACTAAATTGAAAAACTTCTTTGATTTTGTTGTCTTTGGAACCACTGTATCATCATTGTTTATTTTGCAGTATAACCTGTTGTTTATGTAAACCCTATGTGCAATATAAACACAAAAATATATAGGGCCACAAAGGTTGGAGATACAATTTGTTCTGAGTTAGCTCACTTACTCTGAAGGTGAATTATTTTGAAAGTGAATTCATGTCACTGAATTCAGGTGCTGTGTTGGGTATTTCCATATAATGAGATTTTCCTATATTAATAACATATATTTAGCATATGATGTTTATTAAAGTATCTTGTATAAAATATGCTAATTTGAAATATATATCTATATGTTCATATATATTTAAGAGTAATCAGGGCAAATGTCTAAAGTTTTGGACAAGGAAAGATATTTTTGCAGAGAAGTATTTTATCACTGCTAGTCTTTATATGTGTCAGCTGGTATAGATAATGTAAAAAATCTGACTTTACAGAATTTTGTTACTTTTTTATTTTTTTTGCATTTTCATCATCTGCAATGAGACAAACCATTTGCAGCTCCGCAGCTATGGTATGGCACTTTTCAAAGTTCAGTGATTTTTTTTTGAGTTGCATGTAATTAAAAGCATGTTCATTCGGCCACACCTCACTTCCCTTATTTATTGATCATAAAAATATCCAAAACAAGGGCCTCCCCAGTGGCGCAGCGATTGAGCACTGGGTTGCGAAGCTGCCCGCAGTCTTTGCAGCACCAGTTCGATCCCCGGCTGCTGGGTTAGGGTCCCACATGGCGCACTGTGGACCTCTCCTGCCGCCCACTGCTCCCCTCAGCAGTGTACTTCGTCAGTCTGCCTGTTCTACTCTCCGCTCTAACTCTGGTGAATTCTCTCACCCTCCCGTGCCTCTGACTGTACCCAGTGCTTGTATAAATAAATAAATAAATCTTTAAAAAAAAACCCAAAGCAAAACTTTTTCCCATGTGCAATGTTAACTATTTTAGGTGCTTCAGACCCAGTGATTTCTTTATCACTTACCTCATTAAGGTGTAATTAACAGACAGTAAGTCAGAGTCATTTAAAATGCATAAAAGATATTCAATTTTAATCTTCAATAAATGTTTTGACTTAATTGATTTTGAAAATTAAGTGAAATTTATTTCCTCTGCTTCTCTATACCTAATGGAAAAACAGGTGCCGGCAGGTACTGCTCATTCCACTTTAAGGAAAAAACACCTTTTCTCAGGTTGCCACTCATCTTACACTTACCAAATCCAAAGCAAAATGTAACAAATAATGTCATGAAAAGACAATGTTTCCTCCCTCCATTAATTTCCTTTATTGTATGATGTAAGCCTTTATAGCATTTTCAAAAAAAAAGTCACAAAATGTCTTTACATTAGACATCTTGTCCACCAGCTGTCTTAGCCATGCCATGCATACCGCTATTTTTGAGTTGATTCTACCTCTCTGTAGCATCTTCATTGCGCCTCCTGATCTTCTGGCACCTTTGCGGTTATTCTAGCTTATAGAATCATACATCAAATCAGACATCTTTTTGATGTCTACACTATCGAAACACTATAATATAGTGTTTCTCAGTCATTTAAGGCTGTCCTCACCTTCATTACATAACATAATGTAAATAAATTCCTGCTTTTCTATTTCAAAGCAGGTATCATTTTTATAAATAGTACCAGATAATAAGCAAGTGACACATCTGAGAACAGGCTTTAAGATTCCAAGGATATTGTACTATTTAAAATAGGAAGGGCTCCTGTCTGGTCAGTAATATACTTAAAAATGTTTGTCCAGGGTTTGGGGGTGCAACTAAATTAGGTTACCCATGATTGAGGAAGGTAGAGTAAGAGAAATGGAAATAAGAGTGTGCATATTGTCTTTATTCAATCACAGCCGAACACCCACTCTATTCTGGTTTTTCTTTTCTACCATTATTTGAGAATTGCTTAATTATCTCTTGAAAGAAAAGGGAATGGCTGTTATAGATTCTTTATGCAATTTCTTAGCAATACAGTATATCAATTATTTCACATAACTAAGAAATTCAGGGTGAGTCTAACTAAATCCAAAGTTTCTTTTGAGTTTAGAATTTGCTCATAGTATTTGAAATGTCACATAAAGGCTATTTACTGCAGTTCTTGAAAGCCAATTAAAAGCTCTCCTGTTGACTAGTGTGGAGACCACATACATACCTCAAAAAAGTTCCCCAGATGAAGAATAATTTAATAAGAAGAAAGTAGTGGATTTCTAACTAGCTTAAAAGTGACTGGGCAGTGGGTGGGCGGTGGCAGGGAGGAAGGATCATTGCTTACGGGAGTAAAGAAAAGTGAATCATTTCATCTCTTGCATTTTAATATTTGGTAGATATCAAGGAATGGTGTTGAACAGTTTTTGAAAAAAATCAAAGCCCACTAGAAATTTTATAAGGCTACAAAATAAGAGTTTCAATCATAGGTACTGTACCCTAGAGTTAGGATTCCAGTCCAGAGTTCTTGGTGGGGCAGAGTGTTTGTGCACTCAGTCTCTTGAAGCCCATGCTCTACAAGTCCATTGCCAACATGTCTAAGCATGTGTTATGCCCAGTAGGGCTCTGTTTTCCAGAAAATGGGTCTAGACAGGCACGTGTGCTTAGAAGTTTATTTGAAAGCAGGCCAGGTGTTGTGCATGGATGGGAAAGGGAAGATGAAATGTGTACTCAATTTCTCTGAACAGTCTTGAATTTAACAACATCTGTCTCACCTGGGATACTCAAGTCTGGCTCTAATTCTTTATTAACTATGTCTCAGTTTGTCTGGAAAAATGCCAGGAACAATGTTTTTAAGTTATCGAAGAGAAGACAAATGAAGTAAATGGTCTAAAAGTCAAATTTTAAGACCTGGCTATAACTTCCTGTATACATATGTTTAAAAGAAGAAAAGAAAGGTGCCTAATTCCTATTACTAGCAACTTAATACTCTAGAATACTTGTTATGCAGAGCAATAAACATAATAATCTGGAAAAATGGTTTAATTCATTTGGTGGTTTTACTTGATTTATAAAGTCATATAGAAAGTCAGTAGAGGGCCTCCTTGATGGCACAGGTGGTTGAGCGCCACACTGTGAAGCTGTCTGCAGCCTCTGCAGTGCCGGTTCCATCTCGTCGCCTGGCGAGAATCCCACATGGGACAGCAGACCTCTCCTGTCTTGCCTGCTGCTCCCCTCAGCAGTGTATTTAGTCAGGCTGCCTGTTCTGTTTCCTGCTGTGTCTCTGATGAATCCTCTCACCCTCAGGCGCGTCTGGCCTGTACCCCGGTTCTTGTATAAAAATAAATGGATCTTTAAAAATAAATAAATAAATCTTAAAAAAAAAGATGATGCATATTTAACTATAAAATTCATAAATTTTGCAGAATGTCATTTATAACAGAAATATAATAGCGAAAGATAGCATGTAAAAGAATTGTAATTAAATGACAAAAAATTGTAAACTCAGTATTTAATATTCTATCAATAAATATATTGAATATTTATTATTTATTATTGGTTCATATGTATTATAAAACAATATATATGTATTACATAGTTCATATGTATTACACAATTATATATATGTTGTTATATGTATGTTGTGTATATATAAGTGTATATATATGTGTGTATATATAACTCATACATAAGTGCATATACATACCTGCTTATATGTGTGTATTATATATATTACAAAAGTAAAATATTATTAGGATAAAAATTTTAACTGGTATATTTTACTGATTGATTTTACTTGTCTAGATTTTTCTCATAGTTCTATGACACTAAAATACATTTTAATAGTCAGTTTTATAAAACTAACTAAGTTCATTGTACAGTTTAGATGTGCCAAAAATAAATAAAAATAAAGTTATGGGAGAGATCCTTTGGAAAAAAATTCTACGTAAAACCTAACATCCGCGATATAAAGGCTTACAGCGATGAGGGTACAAGTGGTAGGGGAGCTCTCACCCATTTACAGTCTTGAAGAGTTCAGGGCATAGTACTGTAGGCTCTGTGGATTGCTATTCTCATAATGAAAACTGGTAATAACATAACTAAGTCATAATAAGCAAGCAATCACTTGAAATTGAATTGCAAGGACATTGTAAGTATGCCAAGAACATACTATGTTTACAAGAAGGATGATAATGTATTGATATGAAAGCATACAATGTGTAAGGATTAATTAGAAACTATCTTCTAAGAATTTATATGAATGTCTAGTCTCTATAGTTATATTCCATAAATGTTTTTTTAAAGTTTCATACAGCTTTTGCTATCATTTTTCATATCATTAAAAGTGTACTATAATCAGTACCAAAATACACAGCTTAACTTCAAAAACAGTGTACTTGGGATATCTAAATAGTTTGTGCTGTAAACACATTTCTTGAGAAATTCATATTGTCTTTAATACATTAATAAGAGGGAAAAACCAACCTTTCTATTCCCCAAATCCTTGAAATTAAAATTACGTTTGCAGGTTAAGGAGGGTGCTTGTTCTCCTTTTTAAGAAGAAGAGTAAAGGGGAATAATATTTTCAATTTGTTTTAAAAATCCTAAGTATACATTTACAATGGTTGCACTGACTTAACTTCTTAAGATTCTATTGCTTGCTTCTATTAATTTCTTCTTAAAGGAAAAGCATACTTGAATATTAAAAGCATAGATGTTCTGATAATATTGTTATGTCTGAGAAAAGATTATGAGGTCTGACTCTAAAAATACTAACTTTAACTTCAGTTAAATAACTGAATATTAGATTAAACTTCTTATTAATAATGTGATCCTGCATATATGTCATTTAGAATCTCTGTGCCTCAGTTTTCGCACTGAAAAATCACAGTAACTATGGAATGCACGTAATATGCTTAGAGTATTCAGTAGAATGGTGTTAAGAATGTACACAGTCTCCCTGGTAGCACAGAGGTTAAATTCTCAGCACTATCAAGCTATCACCAGCTACTGCAGCATGAGTTCGATCCGCAGCCAGGGAGCTGACCCACAAGGCATAGCAGACCTCTCCTGTCTCATCCTCTGCTCCCCTCAGCAGTATATTTCAGCAGATCTGCCTGTTCTGCCCCCCACTCTGTCTCTGGTGGATTCTCTAGACTGGCACACCTCTGGCCTACACCCCAGTTCTTTTATGCATAAAAAATAAAAGAAAATACCTTCTTTTTTTTTTTAAAGATTTATTTATTTATTTATACTAGCACTGGGTACAGTCAGAAGCGCGGGAGGGTGAGAGGATTCACCAGAGCCAGAACGGGGAGCAAAACAGGCAGAATGACGAAATACACTGCTAAGGGGAGCAGCGGGCATGGCAGAGGAGGTCTGCACGCCATGTAGGCCCCTCGCCAGGTAGCTGGGGATCGAAATGGTGCTGCAGAGGCTGTGTGCAGCTTCGCAGCCCAGCCAGCGCTCAACCGCTGCGCCACCAGGGAGGCCCACCCCCCAAAAAATACGTTCTTTAAAAAAGAATGTATTTATCCAGAGAAATGAGATGATTTGCCCAAGGGCAATAGCTTCTGATTAAATAGCAGGGTTAGGTCCCAGTTAACCACTGCCTCAGTCTATCACTGTACTTACACAATCGTCTTTATATTTTGCTGTGTTTTTTTTTCCCTCTAAAATTCATTAATTCTTTTCTTGAAATCATAAAATCAGCTCATCAGTAATCATTATTCAAAATGTTTAGCTAATCATTATTGATAGACTTGCTTTTACAGTGCTATTGAGATGATTTAAAAATATCTGGTTAAATGTCTATTTTTAGCATTTATGTGGAAAGTAGCAGGAGTGCATTGCTCTTAAGGATTTGTTCTGATTCATTTCGAATTGGCACATTTTAGAAGCTCAATCCTTGTCTGGTTTGGGAAATAGAGAAGATTGACAAACGGATTCTTCAAACAGATTCCCTAACACCTTTCAATGATATTCAGCAGAAAATGGGTTTAAGATACAGAGTAAGTCCAGAAATCAACAATCCAGTCATAAGCCAAACCCCAAGCTGAAGACAATTCCCTGGGGGTATCACTATGGAAACCAAAGAAGCTCAAGTTAGCAATATGGGAGGAAGGGAAAGTACTTCACAGAAATAGAGCCACAAACAAATTAAACCACACCCGGAGGTTGCTGCTGAAGCAGTATTTATAATCCCTTACATGCCTTTATTTCAAATTTCTTCTCCCAAGATGGTGCTAGGCTCTGTAAAAACCACTGGCCAGCAAGGCTAGGCATTCCAACTCAGAATCACTACTTCATAACAAAACTTATTTCAAGCTACATTAGGCTTCCCCAGCTGGGCTAAACTCTACTGTAATATAATGTTTGTTTCTTAAAAATAAAAAAGGAGCTTTCATTCACTAGCCAGTGAGCTGAGACTGCTGTATCTTAAAAATCTCCAGTGAACTTCAGAGTTATAAATTAAGTCTGGCCTTCAGAGTTATAAATTACACCCTGTTTTTCCCTCTGCCTTTAGAGAATTCAGAAGAAAAGTTTCAAAAAATTGAAGTGATTTTAAGGAACACACACACCTTGAGAAATGTTGTGAGAAAGGTGATATCTAGAGATCCCCTAAGGGGCTAAATTATGATTTTGACTGTTGGCCTTAAATGTGTGCAAGGTCATGTTGGTTTCATCCGTGTCTCTTTCACAGAATTTTCAGGAAACCATGTGTATTGCCACTCTATTAATTCCAAGGAGTAAGGTATGTTAATATGTAATGGATATCAAGGATCAAATCAAATATGAATATGCTAGCATACTAACATTTATTACTAAGGATGTAGGAATTTTTCTAAGGAGTATGCTCTGTCTTCCTAAGTATACTATGTCTGCATGTAGAATTCCTAGTTTCCTTTAGTGAGATTAATTGATTCTTTTAGTCACCTATGTTTATCAGTCATCTCTCCCATGCTTAGTCTTTTATGAAATTAGTACTGGTCTACATCTCCTTCTGATTATAGTATTAGGCAATGTGGGACTTCCAAAATTAGGTTAATTTGTGTTTCAGAAAACTTGAGATAGTCAAAATACCAAATTGTGCTTGCATATAATAAAACATAATGTCTCACAGAAAAAATAGAATAGCAAATGTTCCTGTTCCTCCTTGCCTAGAGAAAAGGCAGTGCCCCATGATCTATGAAAATAACAGGGCTTTGCTTTCCAGGTTAGTCTGAGGCCCATTAAGGACTCTAGTTATAAAAGTACAAACAGAAAATACTAGGTTAAAACCTGAGGGAAAAAAAAATGTTTTTTTAGCATCATTTTGAAAATAATGAGTATCTGAGGAATGGTAGTGTTTTTGGGGGGAAGTTTCCATTTCTTTTTGTGCTGGCTGTACTACATATTTATTGGAATTAGACAATGGGCAAGACTGGGTTTAAACATGATCTATTCCAGTCCCTGCCTGATTTTAATGTAAAATGAATCTTATATAAATATTCCAGGCTTTTGTGATGGGTATGAGCAGATGATGGGTATGGGTTTCTGTAGCCCCATTGTTGGAAGTACTACTGTTTGGGGATTTTCAGGGAACTAAAAGGAAACAAGTGATAATTTGACAAAATCTATAAATACAATACTTGTTGAGATTCATGTTTTGGTCTGTTTAATGAGCCTTTACCACATGATATATGTGATATAACAGATATGAATGATTAGATAACATGATAGAGGGATGATTGCATATATGAAAATATATGCAAAACTAAGACTGAGTTATAATCTGGATGGTTGTACATAAGCACACAACATTCTTATACAATGGCTGGTGTTTTGTTCATGTTTATACTGTACTGAAATTTTGGCTTAGAATTTAATACTCAAAATATGCACTAGATAGTAGTATCAATCTTCAGAAACATTATGTGCGTGCTAAGGTTGGATTTTAAGCTTTCCAACTAATCTGTCACTTCAATTCCTCCACTTACCATTTGGGATTCTTAAAATAATGAGCCCATCATTTTGTTGTAGATCACTCAGTCCGAGAGGAATGGGAGAAAGCAGTGAAATCTGAGGAAATAGTTCTTGATGAGGGGACTATTAAAGTGAAGGTGCTGGTTGCAAGATAAAGAAACTTCTGTAATATTAATGTAAATATTGTTGTTTACATTTTTGACAGACAGGAGAGAGAATTGAGAATTGTTCCGATTCATACACTTAAAAAAAGAATGATATGGAGGCTGATGGCCATCTGTTTTGGATCTACGGGTACAATACCTTTATTTTATTCAAAGAAATAATCCTGTAAATAATCCACTGCCTAGTTCTCCCTTTTATATTTTCAGATGTTAGGGACAGCATGATGATTGAATTTAAATCATATCCTTGATTCCAAATAATCCACAATAACTACTTGTTTTTGTGTATCCTTGCAGAATGTTATATGCCACATTTAAACACAACACATAAACATGAGTATATCTGGAGATTCAGATATTTTCAAAGGAAAAAAATAAGTATTGATTTTATGTAATGTCCTTTTTTAATAAACCACAAATACTCTATTTTTCCTAAATTGCATTTTCTTATCAAGACAACATGGGTTTATAACACTATACATGATATGGGGGGATTTGCTCACAATGCTTCAGAAATGTGTCACAAACACCACCAAAGCATCCTGAATTGCATTTGTAACAAATTATTATTTTAGAATAGCTTTAGATTTACAGAAATAATATAATATAATTTGCAAAAATAATATAGATCAGGTTCCCATATATCCAATGTTTCCTTATTAATATTCAGCATTACTATAGTGCTTTAGTGCTTTTGTCATCCACCAATACTGATATGTTATTACTAATGAAAGTTCACTCATTACCCAGGCTCCCTTAGTTTTATCTGATGCCCTGCATTCTACTATTGGGTCCATGCTAGAATGCCATATTGTGATTAGTTGTCCTGTCTCCTACAGCTCCTCTTGGGTGTGATGCTTTCTCAGAATGTCTGTTCTTGAAGAGCCTGACAGTTTTGATGCCTTATAACCCCATGAGAAACAACATCATCAACTAGAGCACAGGGAATATATACAACTCATTTTGACTTAGGTTCTATTTAAAGTTACTCAGTCAGTAGCTTTACCCCCAAATCCTTTGAGGACATTCTTTTATCTATTTCTAATATAGATTGTTTTGTCATGGTCTACATTCTATCTCTGGTTTCTGCAATCTCCTACATATTTTTTTTTTCTTTAACTTTTCATACTTGAATGTCTGTTCTTTGTGCTGTCAAATTAGTTACATTGGTCCCCAAGGTCCCCAAATTCACATATTAAAATCTCTATACTCCAAAACCTCTGACAACCCATTATATGCTTATTTTCTATATAATATGACATATAAATCAACTGATGCAAATAGGATCTATTCTGACTGTGTAGATTAGCAGTGTAGATTTGAGATTCATCCATGTTTTTTCATGACTATGGAATGTTCTTTTTTAGTGCTGAATAATATCCCATCATATAGATGATACTATATCTTATTTGTCCACATATTCATTAAGCTACTGAAGGACATCTAGAAAATTTTTATTAATTTAATGTTTAATTCTAAATTAATTTTCTATAGTGTTTGGCAATATTTCAAATTAGATTAATATCTCAACATTAAAGGCAATTCAGAAAAAAGGCCTTACTTCAGCAAGTTTATTTTTTTTAAGATTTATTTAATTATGTATAGAAGAACTGGGGTACAGGCCAGAGGTGCAGGAGGTGAGAAGATTCACCAGAGACAAAGTGGGGAACAGAACGGGCAGACTGAACGAAATACCCTGCTGAGGGGAGCAGTGGGCAAGACAGGAGAGGTCTGCAGCGCCATGTTGGTAGCTCTGGCCGGGGGATCCAACTGCGCCACAGAGGCTATGAACAGCTTCACATGTGCTCAACCCTTTGCGCCACCAGGGGACCCACTACTTCAGCAAGTTTATTATCTCAGATGGAGTTTTGTTTTTGCTTTTTGTTTTTTCCAGAAATCGACCTCCTGTTTGATATCATAGTAATACCAACAACTAAGACTTAATATCTTCCAGGCAATAGGAGACAATAGTTCCTGGTCATACACATTTCTTCATTTTGTGTTAATAATCACTTGAATGTCTTTGGTTCTGGACATCTTTTTAAGAATGTTTGTGAGCAAACAGTAGAATATACGTCTGTATATAACGTTGGGTAGGTGGACAGATTTACCTGCAGCCTATCCTATTATTAGCATCCAGCCTGTGAATTCTCAGTTCCAGTTTAAAAGGGCAGTCTACAATTTTATGGTATCTACAGTGTTGGAATTCTTTGTTATCCAAATGTTTATCAGCCTTCATTTGTACAAAAGTTAATGTTTCTACAAATCAGGAGAGTAATTGTTTTTCTGTAGATCCTTTGTATTGTTGCATTTCTTAGGTGAATTGGTAAGTATAAGTCATTTTATATTAATGATATTTTTATAAACATCACATAGTTAGAAATATTTTTATAAATATTCCATAATAAGAAAAATTAGAAGTGATTCAATTTTCCATCTGAAACTATTAGCTTCAAGGGAGATGCTAACATTGTAATTTTGAGTCTATATGCCGTTTCTCCTTCAGCTTTATTTAATAAAAAATGAATCTTTTTTTTTGAAATTGCTTTGTCTTGCAAATATCTTAATGCCTGAGCTATGTAACTCTCATTTAAGAAGATAATGACTTTACTTAGAATCAATTTTTATTGCCTCCAATATAATTTAGGGAAGTCTAACAATCTCAATTACAAAAAAAGTAGAAAAGTAGTTGTGATTTACCCTGTTAGGTTTTCAACATTCAATAACTGATTCTATAGGACAAATTTGTTTATGCAACTCACTCAAAGGGCAGCTACTTTCCTGCAAACATTTGTCTCCATATTCCATGTCTCATGAATATAGCTGCTCATCTTGCTGTTTTGTTTTTAGAACTGATCACCACTCCTCAAACTCACAAAATGAGTGTGCATGTATTTGTGTGTGTATGTGTATGTGTGTGTGAAAGAGAGAGATTTAAATGCAGTCCCTGTATTTCCAAAGATGTGAAAAACATCCACTATATCACTATTCTACAATTGCTTCAATATAACACTATATTTAAATACTTATTCATGGGCTTCCCTGGTGGCACAAAGGGTTGAGACCCAACCTATGAAGCTGTCCACAGCCACTGCAGCATGAGTTCTACCCACATGGTGCAGCTGACCTTTCCTGCCTCGCCCACTGCTCCCCTCAGCAGTGTATTTCAGCCAATCCACCTGTTTTGTTCCCCACTCTATTTGTGGTGAATCCTCTCACCCCCCACACCTCTGGCCTGTACCCCAGTTCTTCTATGCATAAAGAAATAAATATTTAATAAATAAATAAATATTCATATCAGATACCTTTAGATGTATATAAAGTACATTCCTTTCAGATGTACACTTGACAGATATGTGGCACTTAATACACAAAGCACCTATGCTTTGTCAGTCTTTCTCTTTAGTATTGTATTCAGAAATATCAGATTAATACTATGCCACAGGTTGTTGAAATTCTCTTCAATTTTTTTTTTTTTTTCAGTTTATAAACTGTGAACCAATTTGGGTAAAATCTATTGCCCTGTGTTTGAGTTCACAGACCTTTATTCTGCATTGTCCACTCTCCTACTAAGCTGACCCATTGACATTTTTGTTTCAAATATTGTATTTCTCAGCTTTAGAAATTTCATTTTACACATTTTTTTGAATTTTCATTGCTCTCCTGACATTTTCCTCCATATGGAAACTCTGACCTCTCAGTCCTCAGCCCATTAAGTTTGACACTTCCACTTGAGCTCCATTCCTCATTAGCCTTGTGAACTGTGGAGTCATCCAGGGGAAAAGTGAGATTAATATAAATCTCACCCCCTGGTTTTCCTTCATTTCAAGAGCTATTTAATATCTCGATTCTTCCTGCTCTGTTTTGCTTTCCAGTGCCTTCAAACTGCTTTTGTTTGATCTTTTTTCAAAGTTTATACTTATTACAAACAGGAGGGGAAATCTTATGTCAATTACTTTTTGGAAGCTAGCAGCTCAGAGACAAGTATTTAACTCTCCCTGGCTAGTATGTTTTCTAAAATAGTTAAGGACAAATTGGTCAGACCAGATATTTCATTCACCTATTTGCTTTAGACAGATTTATCTTGTCAAAATTGTAAATATTTTTGTAATCGATCCAGCTGGCAGCATTTCAGTTTAGGATGCTAAGAAGGTATTTCACTATAGGGAGCCATTCAGGACTCTAATCCCCCAGCTTGTACTAAGTCATATGATTGAAACAAAAGGTGACAGGATGATAAATCAAGGCCAAAGCTGCTAAAATAGTTAATCGCATTTTCACACCTGGTTAAACACAATAAAACAAACCAAAGCTTTTGGTAATTTGTGTGCAAGAAGAAGTACACAATGTGGCATTTTTACTACCCTGTAAGGTTGAATACACAGAAAACAAAGATTTGAGTTGTGAATTAAACTTCCTTTTTTAGTAAGTTGCTAATAGGTTGAGAGATCCCTTAAACTGTACAATACAGGCCAGAGAAATCAGCATTCTAGGTAAAAGATGCTAAAATAATATTAAGATAATACTTTATCTTCTGTAATATTAAAATTAAATTGTAGGCACTTTAAGTCAACAGCCAGATAGGGAATGTCAACTGTGTATCAAACATTTTTCGTCTGTGGTTTTCTAATTATGATTTCAGTTAATTCTCAAATGGGGGTGATTATCAGTATTAGTAGTACCTATGGCAGAAAAGATAACAGTGCTCTAAGTACATGGTCACTTACCACAATTACACAGATAATGTAACTTCAAGATCTCATATCAATAGCCCTTCAATTAAAATCCAATAAAAACTTTCTTATATTACACAGAAAATATGAGATATAGAAATATAGCTTTCTAGACTGAACTTGAAATTTTCCCATGTGCATGCACATATAAATATGTGTATATGTATGGACATTTACATATGCACATATGCATATACATTTACACATTGCATGTAAGTGTATACCTCTGTATATTCTTATGTATAAATATATCTAGCATTAAATATAAAATACAGTGCTTCTAGACCTGTCAATCTATCCATTCTTAGACACAAATGAGTTCACATTTGGAATCATAATCCATTTTTGGATGGGATATGGAAACCATCATCTGCATTGCTATACACTAGTTAAATTTCCCCTCAAACGTGACAGGGTTCACGGGATGTCACACTTGTCCTAGAAATGTCTGCGTGAGCCCCGTGCCTCTGTTCCCCTGCCAACTGTCATGGAGAAGCTTCTAGCTCTTGAGGCTACTTGACTACATTTGTTCTCTGATTCCTTCTTAGTACCATCTTTCTCTTAAAGCTGACAATTTAAAAAATGACATATAGTGCAATACAGTCTGAAGACCTTTTTACTTTGCCAGTTACTTATTTTTGCACTTAATATTGTAAAATGTTCTCCTTTCCTTTCTTTAGACAATTTATATTTTATCTACCATATAGCCAATGCCATAACTTTTTATGCTTTTTTCTCCTCCATTTTGTCCCCGACTCATGATATTTTATTAAATATCATTATCTTAGTTTTGGCCTTTACTTCATTATTCAACATTTGTCCTATTGTTTTATCTTTCAGCTTAATAGATTCTCTATTTTCAGTTTTTACAAATAAATTATATTATTTCTCCATTTTATACTATATGTGCATTCTATTCTGCCAGCCCTATGCCCATGTTTATTATTTGCATTATATTTATATTTAAATATATTTATTGATACTTTAAATAAAGTATCTCCTGCTAGACTTTCATTGGTAAACATAACATAGAACATACAGATGTTGATTTATGATGCTATACACCTGAATCCTGCATAATGATTAAACCAATGTTTCTGCCATATAATTTTTTAGATAAAAAATAAAGTCTCCCCATCATATTTTGTTTAGTTCAAATTTATCCTATAATAGTTTCAGTAACAATGATTCATGAGAATGATATTCCCCAAGCTCTTCTATTTTTAAAAATGGTTTGTCAATAGGCTTTTTTCTTGAAGGTTAATTTTGTTTGATGTAAAATCCCTGGCTCACAGTCATTTTTGTTCATCCTACTGGTGTTTTAAAGCTGTGGGCGGAGTGTGATCCTAACCTGATTTTCTTATCCTTAAAAGTCAAGCTACCACAAATCCTGTTTTATTCTGAAATTCACCATAAATAATAGTATGAAATTTTACTATAAAAAGGTTTCCAGTTACATTCTATTTATAGACCATTTATTTTTGCCAAGGGCCTTTTTTTTTTTCCCTTTTTCATTCAGATAATGCCTTTCAAAATTTTAGGAACAAATAATATTACCAGGCTATTGGCTTTAAACAATTACTGCTTTGGGTATTTTTTAGTAGCCTTGTCTAAGTTATGCTACATTTTAAAGATTTATCCTATAACTTTATTTTTTGGCAAATGTTTCCTAATTCATTATGTAACTAGTGTCGCTTGCAATAAGCACAGCATGTGAGTGGGCCACTGCACAAAGGAGGCTTTTAATTTCACGTGGACATACATGACTCAGTTATTGGCATTCAATCAGGGTTATCCTTCAATAACCCGATATTTGCTTAATGTACTCAGAAAAAAGTATTGAAGGAAAGAAAGAAGCAAAGTCCCTGTTAGTATCGGCAGACAGATGTACTTCTGCATATGTAACATCTCACAGGGCCAATATTTTTTTGCAAATTATTCGACTTGGTGATGGAGTCTGCTTTGATAATAATCTTTGATTTCCTAAAATGTACCAGTAAATCATAAATTCAATATCACTATTTACCGATTTTTATTTCTTTAACTTTTCAATGTTTTAAGAGAAGTGAAATTCCTCAAATAAACTATTTTGTCTGAAACACTTGGAACAGATTGTTTTCTTGATAGATCCATTGACTAATACACCATATTCTTTCATTCATATAGCCTCTTTCTGTGTAGCAGTATACATTAACTTGTTAGCTGTTTGGCTTTTTTTTTATCTTTTTCTGAATTTATCTTATACTCGCTCTAATAAACCAGTAAGTAATTCCTTTGAGGATAGAACATTAGTTTTCTAATTTATAACATCTAGAACAATGTTAGATATATAATTCTAAAAATTGCTGTTTTACTGGTCAACTTTCCAAAACATAATCAAAACATTGAAAACAAACAACACACTATGTATCTAAGTGCTGGATTCCTTTAAGTTGTAAATTTTCAAAGGTATCTTAAGCTAAGAAATGGCTTACTTCTGACACATTTGATTTAATCTGTGTTTCCAATTACATTTTACATAAATGAGATGTTCAAAGATCAAATCTTTAAGTCAGATGTAGTTACATTAAAAAAAAAAAAAAGCAAAACAATGCTTTGGGGATAGTAGTCCACTTTCCAAATCAATGAAATCAGAGTGTTCCCTGACAGCGCCTCTTTCATAGATGAAACATTTAGTCTTCATTCAGGTTGTTTAGGGCAACTAATGTTTTCACACACAAGGAACCAAATGATTAGCAATCTCAGGAGGATAGTCAAATGGGCCATTTGCCTCAGTAATTTTAGACAGAGAAGATCTCCCTTTCCATTTTTTTTTTAAGCAGATGAGTCATGAAGATCCAGTTCAACATATTTTGTGTGAGCTTTTATAAAGAAATTGAATTATTAAATAGAAATAATATATTTTATTATTATTAACAATAATACAATGTGAAAAATCTCATAATGATTCATCTTGTGAGGCTGACGAAGTCACATGACATTTCTGAGTCCTGACTTCCCATTCTGTAAAACTGGATATTAAATATATCATAGAAGGGGACAATTGACTAGTTTGTAGCTGACACAGGACAGAAAGGATATTTCATGAAAGATGCTGTTGTTAGATGCAAAGAAAATTTTGGGAAAAAATAAAGGAAAAGAAAAATAATTAAATTGGAATGTTTGCCTTGGAATATTTTGATCTATTCTTGATTAAACAACCACATACTCAACTAAAACATGGAGTGAACAGAGGATACCTGCCTAATATTAATTTTCTAAATTATTCACTAATTTGAAACTTACCCTAGGCTGAACCAGAATCAGCCTCCCCTATACTTTTCTCCATTTTTTTTTTAATGTTGAACAAAGTACCGATGAGATTGGTATTGATGCTAACCTAATGTGGGCCATATCTTTGAAATTCCACTTCCTATGGGCTGTTAGCAAATTTCTTTGGCTAATATTTTTTAGAGTTGACAAATAGTACAAAATACACAACTTTGGGAAGACAATGATGTGACTGCAAAAGAGAAATTGAAACAGTCATCCGGGGTTGCTGGAAGGCAATCTAGGAAATGTCTAACAATGCCAGAATAAAAATGAATTTAGGAATTGCACATAGGTTTTGATGTTGTACTCATTTTCAAGGAAACCATTAAATATTGGCTATGTAAAGGCAGAAAAGGAAACAAATGTTTTATATTAGACACCTTCAATTTTCAAAGTTAAAAACAATATTACATTGTCTTATAACATAAACCAAGGAAAGGATGAAAGAACGAAACAGAAATACTTGTTGTGTCTGTTCTGACTCGGGTGTGCCTCTATAATGAATTGTGTCTGAAAGGAAGAACAATATTATAAATGTCCACCCACCAGCTGAGAAGGATGAGAATGAAACTCATTTATCTCAATTGCTCTATAAGCAAGAGATATTTTAGGCAGCTTTATATAAACTGATAGGATTTTTGTTTATCTGATGTGAATAATAAGAGGAAAATACTAGATGCTAGGTTTGCATATGAAAGGAAAACTACATTTGGCGGTTAAAAAGCTAGACTTTGGTGTATTAGTTTTTTAAAAGCAAGATGTAAGGAAATGTGATTCTTTTCTGTGAAATAAAATGAACACCACTAATGCAGAATAAATATTTTTTAAAAGATGGCAGGGATTATTTCCTTTTCATTGTGTGACAAGGTGGATTAGCTTAATTTAGGACAAACTACAAGGGTATAATTTGTGTGTTCGGGTTGGGGTGCATGTGTGTGTGTGTGTGTGTATGCATGTGTTTGTGAAGTAGTATTGTTTACAACACTGTTTATGTTCTGGGAGTACAGATTTATACCTCTTCAAATGCAGGATACCGGGAGCACATTGAAGTAAGAGCTAACATTCCCTATTGGCACAGGTCACTAGGCACAGGTCACCTTGTACGCAGTTTCTTGACCATAAATAAACATAAACATATATAAGAATCTTAGGGCCTCCCCTGGTGGTGCAGCGGTTGAACCAGCCTCTACAGCGCTGGTTTGTTCCCCAGCCGCTGGCTAGGGTCACACACAAAAAAAAAATCTTAATTTGTCCTCTGTTCACTCCATCTTGGTAGAGGCTTCTATTAGAACCATATATTGTACATTTCCTCATTTGCCCTTCCCTTGTAAATAAACCTTTTATTAACCTTTAAAAAAAAAAAAGAACCATATATTCACAAAGATAATGAACCCACTGTGTTGTGTTACAAAACCACACAATACCAAACAAAGTTCTAGCTATTAAACAATATAGCTTTGCAATGATTTCTTAGAATTCAGGGAGATAATATTATATAAATCTTACTGGTCCTTTTCATGTCAGGTCCAGTCACAACTCACTCTAGAGGTAGCAACCTTCATTAAAGATATTCCTTTCAGGTAAGAAGGATCTTATTTGTTCAGCTGTAAACAAGTACCATCTTCTGTGAGAAACACAATGTCATTGATCTAGCCCTACATTTGTAAGTGATCTTGTGCAAGAATTTCCATAAATAAAATGATACCATGATCAGCAATTTCAGAAAACATTGCATACTGTGCTCCCCACTAGAAGAGACACAGGTTTGTTACTATGTTGAATGTGCTAAGATATCTTGTATTAAACATTATTTAAGAGACTGTGTAGATATTCACCCAAATAACAGTTTTTAAAATGTTTTTCTTTTGTGCAGTCCATAGTTTCAGCACAATTCCCTCTTATTGTAAAAGGTGCAATTGTATAGATCACAAAAAATGCCTAAATGAACTCTGAATGAAACATCTCTTTCAAGCTCTAAGAATCAGTCAAGAACTGACAAGTGTATGATACTGTGATAAAAGATATTGGAGATTAAAATGAGCAACCGGGGAGATAAATAAACACCTTACCAATGCTTTGTACTTATCTTTCTTGTCAGACAGTCATGTTAGTGGTTTCCGTTTCTTTAGGGAATCTTTTTATTATAGCTACAAAATGTGATTATTTGGAACGTAGTAATTTACCTACAAGGACCATTCCTATCTCTCAAAAGCAAGATTGAGATTAAATGTGTAAGAAGAAGTGGTTATTTTTTTTTAAAGAAGTAAAATGGTTTCTTGTGGGCTACAGTGTGTGCTAGAGGGTTAAACTGAATTAAATTTTATATCTCTACAGGGATTAATTAAATTTGAATTTAGTTTGAAATACAAGGTTGCCAAAACTAAGAGAAAAAAACATCATAGAACAAAGTAATCTTTAAAATAGAGTTTGCAGTTTCGGGATGGGCCCAGAAAAAATTAATACATAAAACAGACAAATAAAAAGTATATAACAAATACCTAATCATTCAGTGTATTTGGTAGATTAATTATGAGAGCTATTTGGAGGGAGAATTTTGAAAAATTACTTTAAATTTTAAGGCAGTATGTAGAAATTATTGTTTATTAAACAGCAAAATCTTTTTAAATTAAACATATTTCCATAAAGTTAACATCATAGATTAACATGCTAAAACTAAAAATGGTTTAAGATGAGTTCATATTTAGAACTGTCCAAAATTCCCATTTGTTGTTAAATCTGAGCTAAATTATCACAATATTTCATGCGATATGTTGTAAATAGCAGTCAAAATGTACAACAGATGAATATGAGATTAAATAATTCATTAGGCTAATTTCATTTGCATAATATATGATTTAAAATATGCTAGATTATGTTTCAGTAAATAATGTCCACAAACTATGAGTGGCTTTAAAAAAACTAAAGTTTATTTCTTCTTTGAGTTACATACTCATTGTAAATTAACTTAAGTCCCATTCCCTTAAATTTAAAAAACTGTTATCTCCATGTATATAACTGTGGTTATTAGATTCAGATACCGTGTTATAAGGCAACGGTATAATTATAAAATAAACACGAGTAATTTTTTACTATTTATATCTTAAGTGTAAACTGTCAATTATCATGCTTTAAGCCTGTTGGATTAAATTTAACTCTAAATTGAAAAATACCACACTAAAATGACTACACTTAAAACAATTCTATAGGCCTTGAAAATAAATTTACAAATATGATCAGGATAATCCTAAGATTTTTTGACTTGGAGATTTTGCTTTTTAGGTTTTAAAAGACAATAATAAGCTCTTGTTAATCATGATGTGTTTCATTTATAGAATGCAACTCTTCAAGTACATGGTTGCAGCTTTAATTGCATTTAAAATTTTAAATACCAGGCCTCCCCGGTAATGCAGTGGGTTGAGCACAGCGCTGTGAAGCTGTCCACAGCCTCTGCAGCACAGGTTTGATTCCCGGCCAGCCAGGGAGATTCCCACATGGCGTGGCAGACCTCTCCTGTTTCACTCGCTGCTCCCCTCAGCAGTGTATTTCAGCTGTCTGCCTGTCCTGCTCCCCACTCTGTCTGGTGAATCCTCTCACCCACCTGAGCCTCTGGCCTGTACCCCAGCTGTTGTTGATATTTAATTTTTTTTATATCTTCACTATTTCATTGAACAAGTGTTTATTGCACAGCTACTGCTACAGATAGATCATAGAAAATATTACATGGTTGGAATAAAGTGACCAAAGATAATAATATAAGAATACTAGATTATTAATAACTGTTATCTTCCTGATTCTCTTTTTAGTTACTCTACTGTAAATAGAGTGTTAAGTATCTTATGCATAATAATTTAAAGATTGAATGATCTTATTTGGAGGCATTCATATGTATATACAAATATATCCTCATGAAAATCTTGTGAATAAGGAAAAAAGTTCATTTTCAGGTTACTATTAGGGTAATAGGGAAATTTTTATGTGGTCTCCAGATTGCAGTTTATCAAAAATAATATTTAATATTTGAAAAAGTATTTTCATTTTCCAAATATTTCAAACAAGAAATTAGACCACTGCTTAAATGTAAACCTGGTAATAAACTTCCCATACATTTTTCCATAGAGCATAATGAAATAAATTTCATTTTAAAATTTCACATAACTTTAAGATATAAATTTAAATAGCCCTTTTAAGTAAAAACCAAATACTATTTTTATTTTTCTCATTGTAGAAATCAAGTAATTACTATTGACATTTAAGACCTACAGTCTTGCTTTGTTTAATGTTTTTGTTTTAATTTAGCTACTTCTGAAAAATTTAATTCATCTTTGTATCTATAAGCTAAAATAAATTAAATTTTATCAAGGTTAATAAAATTTTGTATTTCATATCTATTTTACTTCTCATCATTACAATGACTTCATACTTACGCACCGATTATACTTTATAGATCCAACAAGCCAAGGCAAGGGAACACCCAATTACAAATAATTATGGTAACTAATGGCCTCTAGCAGATTGCCATACTATCTTTATAAAACTTATCTTTATAAAACTTCCTTAGGTGGGCCTCCCCGGTGGCGCAGCTTTTGAGCGCTGGGTTGCGAAGCTGCCTGCAGCCTCTGCAGAGCTGGTTCAATCCCAGGCCACCAGGCGAGGGTCCCACATGGCGCAAAGACCTCTCCTGCCACCCGTGTTCCCCTCAGCAATGTACTTCATCAGTCTGCCTGTTCTGCTCCCTGCTCTTGCTCTGGTGAATTCTCTCACCCTCCTGTGCTTCTGACTGTACCCAGTGCTTGTATAAATAAATCTTAAAAAAAAAAAAAAAAAAGAAAAACTTGCTTAGGAGTAAAATATATGCACACATGCATGAACAAATACACACACACACCAAGACAGAGAAAAAACTTTGACCATGTTCCATGTTTTCCCATGTCTGCCCCTACCTCATCCTTGGTTCCAACCATTAATCATTCTTAAAAATTTACTGCAGGGCCTCCCCAGTGGTGCAGCGGTTGAGTGCTGGGCTGAGAAGCTGCCTGCAGCCTCTCCAGCGCCGGTTAGATCCCCGGCCACCGGCGAGGGTCCCACAGAGCATGCAGACCTCTCCTGCCGAGCCCATTGCTCCCCTCAGCAGTGTATTTTGTCACTTTGCCTGTTCTGTTACCCACTCTGTCCCTGGTGAATTTTCTCACCCTCCCATGCTTCTGACTTCACCCAGTGCTTGTATGAATAAATAAATAAATCTTAAAAAAAAGAAAAAAAAATTTACTGCAGGAATCTTCTCCCTGATCTTCACGTTTCTCCTGAGTCCCACATTACCCTACTGCAATAATTATCTACATAGTAGTCATGAAGATCACTTTAAAATGTAAATGAAAACAAGTCAGTCCTCAAAATCTTTTCACTCAAAGTGAAGTCCAAGTCCAGACAGTGGCCTGCCAAGCCCTGTACTCTCCAAGCCCCACACTTTACCTCTCTGGTTTACTTTTACCTACTCAACTCATTCTGCTTCTGTTACACTTGCTGCCTTCTTACTTTTAGATTATAATGCATACCCTCCTCCATCTGAGTCATTACACAGGTTTTTCTTTCTGGCTAGAAGCCATGTCCCCCAGATTTGCACACTGATCACTTCCATAGTCTTTGAGTAAACATCGTCTCCTTATCAGGTACAACATGGCCACCTTAATGAAAAATTACACGAGCCCTCCAGATCACTCTTAGCGTTCTGAACTTCCATTTTTAATTAGTAGCATTATTTCGGTATAAGTACCATGATACTCTACTGTTTTAAGGGTATAATTCAAATACATTAATATAATGACAGAATTGTGCAACCATAATCACACAAGAGTCTGAGTATGGGAAGGAGGTGGATGATGGCAGTAGTGTCAAAGTGATGAGATGTGAGACTCAGTCTACCACTGCTGACTTTGAAGACAGAATAGAAGGGGATATTGGTTGACTCGAGAAGCTGATAACGACAAGAACATAGATTCTCCCAAAGAATCACTAAAAAGTAATTAAGACCTACTGATCCCTTCATTTATCCTAATCATATCTATTTCAGACATCAAGCATCCAGAAATATATGACAATATATTTACATTGTACTAAGCTTCTAAGTTGCTACAGCTTCACAGGAAAACGAGAGGAGGAGCTTGAATCCCCATTTTGTTTATCAAGCAGTTGCCCTTGTATATACTATACTCAGCTCAAAATAAATTGTCAAGGAAGGGAGAGTCATGGTCTCTGCTCTTGAGGGAAAAAAAAGTTTACAAACTAGTCAGACTTTCCAATGGGAAAACACGACCATATGGCAGAGATGTTAGAAGCACAAAATTGTGCCAACAGGATAATCAGCCATCATTTACATGGCTAGCCATCCCAGAAAACTGGCATGCAAGGAGCATCATTGTAGCAGCTGTTGCCATGGCCCCAGATCCTATGATAGAGAATGAAAAAGAAATAAAACACACAAGAAAGTAGAAACCCTTTGAGATCTTGAACTTATAAAATGGAGAGGCGGCATGGTGTGATCAAAGGGGACATGGAGCTACCCCAAACCATCTGGATACTGATCTGGTCTCCAACCCCAAAAAGGTCTGTGACCTTGGGAAAAAGACCCAAGCATCACCTTCATCTCACTCCTTATATGTAAAATGAAGTTGGACCCTTCCAGTTATTGTCTGGGAACTGGCTGAGATCATTTCCAAAAGCTGCCAAATATCCCTCCTTTACTCATTTTCAAAATATAAAATAGATATATTTAAACAGAATTTTAGTATTAGGAGAAAGCTGATGTACTTTACTACATCCATGTGCTGAGTGCCGGCTCTATGGTAGGCTGTTTTTACTACTTTATAAATAACTACATTATCACCTAACCACACATAAACATCAGCATATAATATAAATTTCTAGACAATATATACATTTATATAGTGAATATAGGTGGAGAGAATATAATTAACTTCCTTAGGAATTTATAATTAAGTTAGCATATTTTAGAGATTCTGAATATGTAATTTAAAGAAGAAATAATTATTTTTGATGTGGCCACTATATTAGTCAATATTCCCAAAAGAACAGAACCGATATGTTAGATTTTACAGATATTTATATGCATATATATATATATATATAAAATAAAGAGAGAGCAAGATCAAGAGCAAGAGCGACTGAAAAGTAAAGAGTCCCAAGATCTTTAACCAAAAAGCTGGACATAAAAGAAAATCAATCATGTATTCCCAGCCTGAGCCAAAATGTCTAAGATCCAGGAGAACCGAGGGTCTAAACTCCAATACAAAAGCAAGCAGAATCAAAATCCAAATCAAGCTGATGTTTCAGTTTGAATCCAAAGGCAAGAAAAGACCTTGTTCCAACTCAATCTCAAGTTCAAAGAATCAGGTAGGGACATTTTCTCTCACTTGGGGATGGTCACACTTATTGTTCTATTCAGATCTTCGAGTGGTTGGATAAAGAAGACGCTCTGCATTACACAGTCTATCAATTCATGTCAACCTCATCCCAAAACATCCTCACACATATTACTCAGAATGAGCTTTGACCAATTTTCTAAGCACCCTAAGGCCTAATCAAGGTGATGTATAATATTAGGCACTACAACTATTGCTATTGTTTTGCATTTTTATGCTGTTATTTAAATACTTCAACTCTGAAATTGTAGTATTTTTGTGTAGAACTTAAACAAGTATTGAATATATCTAAGTCAACACTATCACTTTAGTTATGGTAGAAATGTAATCACAATGGGGCCTCTCTGGTGGCCCAGAGATTAAGTCTCAACACTCTCACCACTGTGGCCTAAGTTCAATCCCCAGCCAGGGAGCTAAAACACATAAGGTGCAGCAGACCTCTCCTGTCTCACCTACTGCTCCCCTCAGCAGTGTATTTCAGTAGATCCACTTATTCTGCTCCCCACTCAGTCTCTGGTGAATCCTCTCACCCCCTGCAGCTCTGGCCTATAACCCAATTCTTTTATGCATAAATAAATAAAATTTTAAAATGCAATCATGATGGAACTAGAAATCAGGTTCTCTTCTGTCTTCTTTTTCTTTAATATTGGTCTTAATTATAATTCATCTATCATTTTGATAGAAAATTTGATTAAAATTTTTAATCAAAAAATAATTATAAAAATAATGAAAAAGGGGATAAGGAATGTAAATCACCTGGATAGATAGATATTGATTAAAGAGGATCTAGTTAATTATATTTCTTTGGTAACATTGACAAAAATTGTGTTTTTTTATTCCCAAACCCTGCTGATAAAAATATTAAATTGCATAAGTTCATCCTCTATTTTGGTACAGCCACTGGATATAATTGACAACTATTTTAATCATACACAACTTTGAAGTGCCTTGAGTGCATCTCTATATATCTCAAATCTTGTTTTTTGGGGAATGCAGATATTTAAAATGATAAGGTCAAATATATCCTGACCCTGGCAGTTCCCTTGTTTATTTATTAAATCATTAACTGCATCTTATAACAGGGCATTCCATTTTGTAACATTGCATACTAGATAAAACGAATAAAAGTGAAAACAAGGACTGAAACATAATAAAGTTAATTTTTCTATTTCTCTAACAGCGACTATTAGTATGTTGAGAAAAAAAAAATGGTCACATAACACAATCTGGTGTCACTGCTCTGATTCTTTCTATGGTACTAACAGTTTAACATGTTTGCCTTTGCAAAAATTAGTAAAAATACCAACTCAGTGAGAAAAGGCAATCCATATTTTAGTTAGACTTCACAGATGCCCTGAACGTATGCTAAGAATATTCAGAGCTTCCTGAACTACACAGAGCTTCCTGAACTAAACTTCAAACATCACAGGCCTGAAGAGTACTAAGCAGGCAACCTGCCACATATGTGCACTATGTAATGGCCATCGGTCAGTTTTCCTTTGTTTATTTTTCTGGAAGGAGAGCTCTTACTTTTTTAACTAGTTAATTAATGCCTCTGTGGCTTCTATAAATGATATAGGAAAGCATATCATTTTCTTCTTAAGTGTTACGATTTCCAAATCCATTATTCTTTCTGCATTTGTAGAACACTTTAAAGTACAAGGTGCAGTAGCCTGTTTTGACTGACTCTTACACAGTTATTCTTAGCAGTCTTCAGATTGTCTAGGTCTTTCTTTTCTTTCTATTACCTTTAACATAACAATCAGGATTTTTAAAAATGTTTTAATTTGTATGTATGCATGTATGTATGTATGTATGTATGTATGTATTTATGAAGTAACTCTGTTTTACAACCTTCTTTATTTTTGCCAGTACCTGATTTCTTTCCTAGGGTGCAGTCACCATAGTTCTCCCACCACTAATAGACTAATTCATATGACTACAATTTTGTTTTAAAATGTTTTAGTCTCACATGAGGATTGAAATTCATAAAAAAAAAGAATTGTTTTAGGTCGATTTTCACTCAGAAATATAACATTTATATGTTTAAGCTCTTTATCTCTTCCTGATTAACACTGATGACAGTAAAATATCCAGGAGACCTCGGTTCAAAAAAACAAGCAACTATACTTAACTGAAGGAGGTCACAGTTAATCCCAGTCAATGAAGTGGCTAATAGAAAATCCCTTTTTAAAGATAGCAGCTCAAATACTGTCTTTAAAATGGGATATTCTCCTGAAAGTCTATAAAGACCAAAGAAGAAAGTCTTTTAAAAAATAAGTTTTCTTTAATTTTTAAACATAAAGCAACCAATTCTTTTATTCCAAGTTCCTTTAATGTTGTGTTCTCCAATATAATGCATTACTTCATTCATCTCATTGTTTCATATTCTTAGCCAATATCCTATTATTAGGTTTGTTTGTTTGCTCCGGTGCCTGCTCTAGGTAGAAAATTAGTTTTTGAACAAATTCAATATATCTGGAAAAAAATTAAATGTCCTGAATTACCATTGTGTTATTCTTGCAGAATTTTATTTTTCTGCAGGTGAACTTTTAAGTACCAATATCTTGAACTGAATCCGTCTCTTCTTGAACATGATAATTCATAGAGAAGTAACTGCCTCTTGTTTGGTCAGAAGTTTGACATTTTATTCTATTCTATGTTATGTTCTGAGATGCAAATTTAAGACGGGAAGCAAAAGTTTGGTTCTCAAAGAAAAGAATATTTGCATTATATTCCTGATACCTAAATTCACCTTCAGCCCCAAAAGGCAATAAATAACTTCCTAGGAACAAGAGCCAACCTGCCTGCTGTGCTTCAGTTCTTAACTGTGACCTTGCTAGTCACCACAACAGTCCTCATATTTTATAGGTCAAGTTACCTTTGAACAGCATTCATGTGAATGTTGCTCAAAAATTAATATTTTTTAGTCACAGCACATTGCTCTTTAATGTACAGAGAGTGGCATATCTTTGATCATATATTTAATATCATTCAAGGGTCTAAAACATTTTCCTTTGATCATCTTGGTTCTTACAGAGTAATTCCTAAAAGCCTTCAAGTTCTGTCTAGGTCTTTCTTTTCTTCCTATTACCTTTAACAATCAGGATTTATTTTTAATAGTTTAATATGTACTTATTTTTTTAATGAAGTACCACTGCTTTACAACCTTGTTAATTTTTTGATAGTATAAGATCCCTCTCCTAGAGAAATAGCTAGTTCTCCCACCACAAAAAGACCCCTAATACTCCATCTTGTTCACTGCTCTCCTTTCATCTCCTGACTCAAACTTACCCCCCATCATGTCCCTTCCCCCTTCCTGCCTGAATGTTTTAGATCTATGATCACTTTCAAGAAATTGATTTAAAATTCATCTTTCCCTGACCCTTTGTTTGGTCCCTCTATATTTCAAATATAAGTAAAACCACCAAGTATGTGTCTTTTTCCTTCTGGCTTCCTTCACTTAGCATAACCCCTTCCACTTTCATCCAGGTAGCTACAAATGGCATGATGTTATCAATTTTGATGGGTGAGTAGCATTCCACCATATACATATATACCACATCATTTTTTTCTCTATTTTTTTTTTAATTTCCACATAGAAAAACTGGGTTATAGACCAGAGGTGCATGGGGTGAGAGGATTCACCATAATCAGAGTACACCGCATTTTTTTTTAAGATTTATTTCTTTATTTATACAAGCACTGGGTAAAATCAGAAGCATGGGAGGGTGAGAAAATTCACCAGAGCCAGAGCAGGGACCAGAACAGGCAGACTGATGAAATACACTGCTGAGGGGAGCAGCGGGCGCGGCGGGAGAGGTCTGTCGCAACATGTGGAACCCTTGCAGGTGGCTGGGGATCGAACCAGTGCTGCAGAGGCTGCAGGCAGCTTTGCAGCCCAGCGCTAAACACTGTGCCACCGGGGAGGCCCACACCATATCTTCTTGATCCACTCATCTCTTTTGGGGCATTAGGTGCTTAATAGAAAGTCCCTTCACTTGTCTATATGCATCTATGTATGACAATGCAACTGACTGCCTCCTTCACTGGCACAGTGATGGTTAGCTGAGATAAAATCTTAGTGTCTCCCCATGGACCCAATGTAAAATTCTGAGCTATGAAATGAAAGAGGCTAGATCAAAAAGCTGCAGCCATTTATTTCACCACAGAAGTGATGATTGGCTTTATCATGGGTCCTGTGCCTTGCTAATGTGCAGAAGTCATAAAGGATATATTTGCCGGACCCAAAGTAAAAAAGAACAGTTGACACAAGCTTGATTTCTTAGATAATAGTGCCTTTTCTCTGCATAACATCTGTATTAAAATTGAGTGGCAATTCTTAACATTTTAGAGGAAATGAAATTAAGTGATTTGTATCAATAAGTCAGAATCTGTAACAATGCCTTCACTTTCTTTCCATTTACCTTGGATTCATATTGTTTTGCTCTTTTTGAAGTTAAAATCTTTGGTTCCTTTTAAAAATGGTTTCAGTCACATACCCGTTACTTTAAAATGTCTCAGACACTGCAATCTATGAATATGAAAATTAGTAAGATAAGGCACCTGTCTGCAAAAAAATTAATCTAATCAGGTAATCTATATGGAATGTAGACCAAATCTGTTAGTGGGTACAACACACACACATGCACACATATATAATTACGCCATATGAAAATGCAATTACACCAACGTGTATATTTTTGATAGTTTCTGTCAGATGTAACCCTACGTACATCATGCCTATAAATTTTCCTAACTAGCTTGTGTGGAGAAAAGAAAGATTTCTAAGGTATTATGTCAATATATTCACAACGGTAGATTTGAAAGTGCATTCAGTTTTTAAAAACCTTCTGAAAAGCACCCTTTGAATAAGCCACTCAATCTCCTCAGTCCCACCTTCACCACCTGAAAAAACACAGTGAACAAATTATTGAACAATCTCCTTGACAGTTCCATATATTTCCGACAAATGAATGCTTCCGAGTCCCCATTGTTTGCCATCTCCACAGACAGGACTCTGTTAATGAAATGGCTAATTAGATTTCTGTAATCCTGTAGTCATTATGTCTGAGGTGACATTTTGTCGGCATTTCTCTCGTGGCTCCTTCAGTGTGATAGGGAACATTTTCCCTTAGCCAACTTGGCTTTTGTTATTTTGTTGGAATGGCACTTCCCTCTGTTGGTGTAATGAAATCATTGCCCTCCCAGATACAGCTCTTCCACTCAGCATTTAAATAGAAAGGAATAGGAAAATGATCATCTGATTAGCCAAACAGGCCCAAATTCAAAACCATTTCCAAAATCAAATAATAGAATTGGATTGAGTTCAGAGTGGAGGAATGACTTAGGTATTATTACATACTGTAGTACATATTCATTGACCAGCAGGATGTGGAAGGATTTAGAAGTTCTAAATTCTTTTCTCATGATCCGTAAGTCAGACAGAGGAGGATTAACACCATATGATCTAACTCACATGTGGTACATAGAGGTAGAAAACAAAGGAACTAAATAAAATAAACACAGAGTCGATAAGACTACATAGTGGTTACTCCATGGTAAGGGTGAAGTGGGATGGTAAATCAAGTCAAAGGGGTCAATTGTATGATGATAGACAGAATCTGACTTTTAGTGGTATATACAGTTGATGATTTATAATGATGCACACCTAAACCACATAATGTTCTAATGCAATGTTACTTCAATAAAAAAGAAGCACATTCTTCTAAAAGTGGAGGCCCAGGGACTATTTGGGGCACTTTTATTTTTTTTTAAGATTTATTTTCATTTATTTATTCATGCAAGTACTGAGGTATAGGCCAGAGGTGCAGAGGGGTGAGAGGATTCACCAGAGACAGAGTAGGGAACAGAATAGGCAAATCTACTGAAATAAACGGCAGAGGGGGTCAGTGGGTAAGACAGGAGAGGTCTGCTGCTCCATGTGGGTTAGCTCCCTGGCTGGGGAGCAAACTGCAGTAATGATAGCATTGAGACTTAACCCCTATGTCACCAGGGAGGCTTTATTTTGGGCAGTTTTTAAAACTATTTCACTGTATTGTAGATAAGAAGTGAGAGGTCAGGACTAAAGTTAAAAGTCAAGCGAAATATAAAAACTACTTAAAATACTGGGATGATGATAGGTAATATTACAATTTATAATTTGATAATTAAGGATAAAGTTATAGTTAATGTATATGACTCTGAAAGAATGTTTTCCTCATATATTCTACTAATTTCAATTTTAAGCCACCTTTCTATCAGGTGGCAGAAATTTGGGAAAACAATTTTGAGAACCATTTCCAAATTTTCCAGGACATTGTTCCTAAGTTTATACTTTAAACTTGATTTGAGGACAACACTAAACCCAAATCATTAAGGGGTCAAAAAGTGGATTTGACCATTGATGCTCTAAAAGTGGGTTTGACCATTGATGTCCACAAAGGCAAAGGAAGTAGAACCTTAGTGTGAAAGATTTAAATAGAATTATCTACCCATATAGCATTTCCAAGTATCTCTTCCAGGTATTTCTACATGTTTCTCCCGTATTTTCTCTTTCAAGTCTCTCGTTATATGTGGCCCTCCTATAAGTGTTATCGCCTCAGTTTATATATTCACCTCACTCAGCCAGGGAGGGAAAATGGTGCCCACTCAGTGTCCTTTCCATTTTTACAGAAACATCCAGACATAAGCCAACAGGGTGATGGCAGGGGTGGCTGAGGAAAGATTGTATCCACAAAACAGGGCATCCTTCAGAGAAGAAAAGTAAGGAGAAAAATCCCAGTCTTCAGAGAACTTCATCCATCTCCACACTGAAGAGATTGCAGATGCCAAGGACTATAAACCCCAGCATGCCATGATCCAGACTTACTGAAGTGGGGGCAACTGGGACTAGGGGCAGAGTTAAGTGAGCATGATTGTCTTGCTACCAAGCACATGCATGTACTTGTATCTCTAAAATTTGTTAGTGTATCAGGATTTTTACAAAGGCTACATTGGCTCAAGTAGAAGGGATCACTGCAGGGCCATGACTCAGTGTTTTGACAGAGAAAACCCACTGAAAATTTTCCCCTTCAAGTAGACAAAAAGGAAATGAGAAACAAAAGGAATCAACACATTTTATAAAAATGAATGCTTATGTATTTAAGATTCTTTGCACTTAACAAAATTATTTAAATTTAAGATAGAATTTTCAACATTAGCAGTGAAGAAAAAGTGTCTAATTCAGGGGGAGTAAATATAAAGTAGGAAACACTTGAGACAATCACTTCAAAATTCTAGTACACCATTTTATAGTTACTTTTCAAAATATAATCACACTTAAAGAAAATAAAATTTGAAGAAAGGAATTCAATTAAGATTCATTAATATTCTATTCAACTTCAGTAGTCAACAAACTTTTCTTTTGATGTATTTAGTCCTTGATTCACTTGTTCTATTTCTGAATATGTGGAAATAGATCTGCAAATATATAAAAGGGAAGCTATTCACTATCTGCTGAAGGAAGAACATTTTTTTAAAAAAATGCCCAATTAAATGATTATTAAATGTTTTAATTTATCTGCAATCATTATAGTCTCTAATTCACATAAAATAGAGTGTGAATAATAAAGTCATCTTACTATCTGATATTCTTTCTAAGCCATTAATGCATTTTTTTTCCCTTTTCAGATTACTACTATTACACTGGGGAAAATACTATTTGCAAATAAATAGCATGTCCTTTAAACCTCTATTGCTGTGCAATTTAGGATAAGGTAATAAAGAACTTTATCTCAAAAAATATTAATGGGTCTCTACTAGATCTTATTTCAGATAAATCCCCATTACTTGCAAAGAATTTCTGATTTCTCTTAGGATAGTTTAAAAAAAAACATGATTATCTTTTTGCTTAGTGACAGATTCATCTGTCAAACAGTATCCCCAATGACAGAATGTATATTGAATACCTTAAAAATAGATCAGAAGTAAAAGCATATGCAATGCCTTTTTGAAAACTAGATTCCTTTTAGCTAACTCATCTTCCTTTATTTATGTCATGTCCTTTAAAGAGCTCTTAAAAAGCAAATAATTGGTCTTATACTTTTTGATATGTCTTAAAAGCATTAACATCATCTTTAAATGGGTTCATGCATAAGATATAGTGATGATTGTGCTAATATGCAAATAAGTGGTACTTATTGACTGGATTTTATCCTTAATAAGGAGAAATTTCAGGTGTAGTCACAGGTGTGGCAATTTAGGAGTGTAAATATGAAGGTTCTGTCTTAGTTAACTTTCCTTTGCATTGATTAAGACTTAGATAAAGATTTTAAATAAGAAAGCATGGATTAGTACAAGAGAGAAAAGAAGACAATTGCACTTGGTGTTGAAAAATAATGGACTAATTCTCGCTATTGTTTTTGGTGTCCTCTACTGAAACCCTCCTACATGTGATAAATGTATCATGGTTTCAAGGAATGAGCAGTAGCTATGGATCAAAACAGAGCTGAAGTCGAACACAGTTTGATCAGATACCAAACAAAGCAATTATCCTCTAAAAACCTAAGTTTATACCCATCTATAAAATGAGTATAATCATGGCTGTGTTGTATATTTTCTATTAACTTTTCAAGAGATAAGCATGAAAATGCCTGGAAAAGATCAATGGAATAGAATAAAGAGCACAGACATAGACTCAGTAATATAATCAAATCATCTTTAAAAGAGGCATGAAGACAGCACAATTGAGAAAAGATATCTTTATAAGAAATGGTCTTAAAATAACTGGGTATCCACATGCAAAACAAATAATCTGGACATAGAATGTATACCCTTCATAAATTTAACTCAAAATGGGTCATAGACCTAAATGCAAAAATATAATATAGCTAGAAGGTAATATAGGGGAAAATATAGTTGCCATTGTGTTTGGCAATGAATTTGTAGATGCCACATCAAAAGCATAACCCATGAAATAAATAAGTGGTAACCTGAACTCTATTAAAATTAAGAACTGGGTCTCCCTGGTGGCGCAGGCGGTGGAGCGCAGTGCTTTGAAGATGTCCGTAGCTTTTGCAGCACCGGTTTGATGCTGGCCAGCTGCAGAGTTACCCACATGGAGTAGCAGACCTCTCCTGTCTCGCCTGCTGTTCCCCTCAGCAGTGTATTTCACTCAGTGTGCCTGTTCTGTTTCCCGCTCTGTCTCTGGTGAATCCTCTCACCCTCCCACACATTTGGCCTGTACCCTAGTTCTTATATGCATGAATAAATAAATCTTAAAAAATAAATAAAAATAAAATTAAGAACTTCTCTGCAAAATGATACTGCCAACAGAATAAGACCCAGAGTGGGAGAACATATTTATAATAGACATATCTAGTAAATGACTGCTAGCACAATATACAAAGAACTGTTAACAGTGTGAAACCAACTCGATTTCAAAAATGAACAAAATATCTGAATGAAAATCTCACCAAAGAAGACACACTAATGACATATACTGCTCCAATGCCAGTTATCATTTTTCATGGTTAAAAAAAAAAATGAGCTTTGCACATAGGGAGGACATGTTCACTGGTAAACATACAGTGAACAATTAGGAAAGGGGAAAATGGCTGAGACAAAGACAAAACTTCTCCTAGCCTCTAAGACCTTCACTGCTCTTAAGTTAAAAATAATATGCATGCTTGAAGTAATGGTAGTAGTCTTCCCAGAGGCCCACAGGATCTCCATTGACTTTTAGGCTCTCATACCAAGGTGAGACCTATTGCAAGAGACCTATTTTGGAATATTGAGAAAAATCTATTTGTGCTAGATTTGGGGGAGACCAATTCTATAATGTATTGAAATTATTTGAAAAATAAGCAATATAAACCTAATAGCTATTATTAAGTAACAATAGCCACCTACTCTATTATCGTGCTACAAATATAATTCAATTTTATTTTTTTTTCTTTCCTTCCTTGTGTAGTTTACATTCAACCCACTCTTTTTCCTAGTCATGGAAACTCACTCTCATTCCCTCAATTTCCTGAAATTGACAGTATCTTTCTACAGTTTGATACTCAGAATTTTTAAAAGGTTCTTTTAATATTGTGTGGGAATAAGGTAGGGTCAGGCATTTATTCATATCCATGACCACCAAATTCCATATTGTAAAAGCCACGTTGGAAATTGAAGTCCCAATTCTAGGCGAGTGGGGAACAAAAAAGGAAGTGAAATTAAGGATTAAGGGCTGCCTGTTACTAAGCTGCAAAACACTCCTTGTACTAGAGATGAAATGATTCAATTCAATTCTACTGCAGAATGATGTGAAAATGAAACTGATGGGAGAGCAAATGGAAACAGCTGTGTTTTACTGCAACACAGACAGTCTGCACATTTCGCTGCTTATTTATAATGAAAACGGAAATTGTAAGTGACAGGCTGGGGTAGTTTATAAAGCTAACGTTTTGAAGCCTTGGAGGTGCTATTGCTTTATGGAAAAAAAAAAAAAAGCAACCAGCTGACCCACCTTTTCCATTATGCATGGTCATTGAATTGTCCTACAATGATGGAAACACAGTATCTCCATTTTATAAGGAAAATGCATCCAAACAGAGTGAAAATTTTCCTAGGGCCATGATTTGTGTAAATCCTAATAGGGTACATTATTGATCAGAAAATATCTGGTTTAGAGATGTTGAGCACTAAAACCTTGACAGTGAGGACACTTCCCCCCACATAAGGAGAACCCAAAAGAAGGGAGAGCAATATTAATGTCATGAGTAAATGAGCTAGGTAGGAAACTAGGGCTAGATTTGCTTCCCTTTGCTCTCCCATTAGTTTACTTTCCACATTTCTTCCTTCTGTGCAGATTTTCTTCTCAAGTTCTCCCATGTGCTGCTGTACCACCAAGCTTATGTCCCAAATGACTATCTCTAGATGAAGATAACTGGGGATAACATGTTGAATTTTGGTAGAGTCAGCCATCAAATGGGACCTAATTTGCTATCTTCAAATGTAAGCATAGTTTCTGCATCCGACATGGATCTAAGTGCCTAAGTAACTTAGGTATATAAATATGCTTTGTTCTGATGGTGCATCTTTGTTTCAGTCTGGTAACAAATGTTTTCCACTTATGGTGGCCCTGGGTTAGGGGTCTTGAGTATTGGACCCAAGACCAGTGTTATTTCAAGAATGCAGGGGGCAATTTGGCTCAGAGGGTGGTCCAATACAACCTTTACACGGCAACATTCAGGCATATGGCTGAGTCTGTATACATTCTTTCAAACTTTTATGATTCCATATAGCTTTTTTTTTAACACAGGCCTTTTTATTCTTACCTGCCATGTTAAGACATAGTCAACTTTTCTGACCCTAACAAGCACATGTGCACACACATACACACACACAGTATCTAAATGGTGATATCTACTCATGCACTAACACAGTTTTAGTCCATCTTGTGACACCTGAGAAAGACTGTTATTTAATAAATATCTCTTGTTTTGGCTTTTGTAAAACACCATTATTTTGACCTTTGAATGAGTTAGTGTGGCTCACTACAAGTGCCCACAATGTGATTGATTTCCTTTCATACTGAGAAATCAGTTGGCCAAATGGTATACTGAACCCAGTTCAGAACGAATCTACTCATGCAAAAAATGCTTGTTCTGTGTTCAAGACATTGTGAGAGATGGAGAAGTGTCTCAGACTCTTAAGCAGAATATAAGCAACTAACATGATTACAACACAGGGTGTAACAGGCTAGATTAGTATCATGAACACACTAGGATGGTAAACAGAAGAGGCAATGGGAATGCAGGGGGGTAAGATTGCCTAGGGCTTAAAGAGATCACAAAGAAAAATGCACTGAATTTTGGAAGAAGTTAGACATATAATTCAAATGGAGAGGAGGGAAGTAACATTAGCAAGAGATATAATGGGAAGTCCCAGTTTTCATTATCCTCATAAAAATACCAAATTAACCACAATAATAACTGAGGTATATATACCCAATGGAGTACTACTCAGCTCTTCAAAAAGCTGTAGTAGAGACTTTGGGACAACATAGTTGGACTTTGAGGCGGTTATGCTAAGTGAAATAGAGAGTGAAAGACAATTACTATTTAAACATAATTTACAGTATTCTCTCATTTGTGAAATATAAATATAAAAAAGGAGAATGAACCAGCAAAACACAACAAAAATAACTCAGTCTCTGTGAAAACTATGGTAGTTATCTGCAGGGATTGGGGAGGGGGCAGGCCACAGAGATAAAGTGATAGAGTATTGGTGAGGGAGCTTTGGTAGTGGGCAAATGAAGTAAGTGCACATGTTGAGGTATGAAATTGTACTTCCAAACTTACGTGTTTCTCTAAATAAATAGCAAATCAACAAAATTCTGATGGAAAATAAAATAGTTAATTCTAGTAAATCTTCATTATAGTCAATTTTGTTCACTTTTTACTTTGTTCATTCATTTTATTTAAAACTCATCACTGATACAAAAAAAAATGAACTGTTCATAGTCTCTTGTTGCAAATAAGTTACAATCTTCAAGTTTGCCTTCCAAAATGTACAAACCCCCCAATGATGGAATTTGAATATTACATAAATAACACTTGGCTCTCATCCATTACTTAAAATGATCATTTAACCAACTTTGAAATTGCATGGGATGTGACTAAATGTTTGAACATAAATTACAGTATTGTGCTGGGTTTGACACCATGTTATGGAGCCTGCTATGTTCGTGAACATCATGAAAAGGCTTAATCACACTGTTGTAGTCTAGAGGCTAAATTCATTCAGTCTTTTTTAATCAATTGATTTTGGACAAAATATCTAATAATTCTGATTTTTTTCCTTCATTTGAAATATTAGAGCTATCACTCTTAACATACCTAGATGAACTATACAACTGATAAAATTGTTTTCCAACAACCCCACTTTAGCACAAATGGATTGTAGCTTTTATATAATTTTGGGGAGAAAAAAAAAACTTAATTCTTTGGATTCTTGAATTTCCAGCATAACTAATTAGAGATTTTAGCACACAGAAGTGCTAACAAGTTAAAAGGACAGTATCAGCACTGTACCTCATTTGGCAGCTGTTATCTTGCTGTTCTACAAAAAAATGTTTTAGCTTTGCTAGATTTCTAGAGAATTTTGTAATCCATCTGATTTAATTTTGCTGCAGTTTCCATTCTAAAGGAATGAAGGACGACTCATTCAAAATATCTATTGAGTAGAGCATCATGATTTCTAAAGACTTCATACTAGAAATAATGTAGGTATAAGACTGAAATAACTAACATGTCACAAAACTACATTTGACTCTGAAGTTATTCAGTCTTATCACAATATATGCTTTTCTGTAACTTAAAGCCAGGTTTTGACAGATACTTTAGTGCACCTATTTTTGAATATCTTTAAGAAATTAACATCCCCCATATATATATATATATATGTGTGTGTGTGTGTGTGTGTGTGTGTGTGTGTGTGTGTGTGTGTATTTACCTAGTCCACTGAGTCTATACCCACTGTGGATATATCAGGTTGATGAGAGCAGCTGTGGCAAACCACTATCTATTTCTTTCTCATTTTAAATATACTGATTCAGCCAACTGCTGCATTGTATGATTTAGAAAAGAAAAATACCCTATGATAGGTCTAAGAGTGCTTAACAAACATCATTGCAATTCTGAAAATGCTTTTACTGTCTGTTTTATATCAGCCTCTGCCAAGAATACCTAGGGATCAAGTTTAATACATTATGGTATAATCTTAAACCTCGACACAACGGGAGAAACACTGCAGCTTAATATTGAATGAAGCAATATTGGATTCTTTGTGCCTATTACGATGCACTTTTCTAGTGATGCATGCCTCATAAGTTTTATTTCATTTTTTGGCCTTTAATGAAAAGGAGTTTTGATTTTTTTTTCCTTTTCAGTTGCAGTTGCATTTTATCTCTACTCTTATAGTAAGTTACTGAAAAAATACCTTAAAAGAACTGAGACTTTCAAAGGAAGAAATGGGAATAAAACTGAGGTTAGGCACATCTTCACACACAAAAAAGCCTTTAAAATGTCTTGCTTTATTAACAAGTTATATTCTTCAGTATTATTAGGTGTTGACTTTTCTACAAATGCATTCATGAATTAAGAGGCTTCACTCCACGTGAATTATCATATTATAAATGCAAAGACGCTATGGTGCAAATATGAAAGTCACAGCAATTATACATTATCATTGCACCTGTCTAAATTTTTCCATGAAATATATCTTTATTTTTTCACTCATTTTCCATTGAATAATATAGATATATATTAGATACCTACAGTGTGCTAGGAACTACAGAAGATCATGGACATAAATAAAAAAACAATAGAAGAGACACTTTCTTAATTTTTTATTGAGATACTATTGGTTTACATTGTTGATTTTCTTTTTGGGAATACAGGATCCTCTCCTTCAAGTGTTACCACCATTGTGCGCCCTCCACCAAAACACTCATGCTCCCCCACCCTAGTTCATTGTGCATATTCTTATTAATGGCTTGAGGTCGCTGGCAGGGTACAAAAATATTCATCTAATAATCACAGACAATATAGTCCAGATGTTAGCTTATGTTATAAAGGATGAGTAGTAAGGTCCATAGGAGCATTTAACAAAGGAACTGAAAGGGCAGCAGAAAATTTGGCAAAAGAAAATAAAGCATAGCAAATAATAGAAGGGAATGCTAGTTAGAATGAGCACTTTTAATGTATAGAAATCCTGTAGACATATATTTTTGAATGCCCTGCAAATCAGTTTGTTCTATAGGTAGATTTAAAAGAATGGGAAATGCCTAGCATTGGGCTTTAGAGAGAAGTCTAGACCTATAGCTATAATCAAAAGGTGGTCAGAGACCAATCAGGTGGAACTCACAGGTTATGATAAGGATATTTTGTTTAGCCTATGAGCAATAAGAAGAAATTGAGAGGCTTGAATCAGATGTTCCCTACCAGGTAATTTGTGTGTATGTGTTTGTGTGTGTGTGTGTTTGTGTGTGTGTATTTGTATGTGTTCATTATAACTGACTTTTTTTTTTAAAGACTTTTTCTGTCTCAATAATGGGGAAGTAATTCTTCTTCATAAAGTCATGAATAATGAATTTTTGTTTCTGTTCACATTCTAAAACTGCATTGTAATTGTTTTCCTATTAGAATAGGTTTTGAAAATGTGATAGCATATTTTAGAGAATCAATAACAGAAGAAAGGGAAATAAAACGACAGCTGAATGGGAAGGAAGAAGTAAAACTCATTTGCAAATGACATGATTGGCCTTTAAGTAGAAAATTCCAAGGAATCAAAATAGAAAACAAAACAAAATTCCTGGAAATAATAAGCAGTAAGAAAAAGGTTGCAGGACATAAGGTTAATAAAGAAAAGACATTTTTTTCACGCCGGCAATGATGTGCTGCTATGGGAATAGATAAGTTCCTTTAAACTAAGGTAATTTGAGATTGACAAATAAAGTAGACATGTTCATTAATCATACAAAATGTATTAAAGGGATTTTGATGTACATGAGTCCTTGGCAACAGAGCCGGGGACAAGATGTTGGATTAAATCAGGATCCACACCACTCTCCCAAGTAGGGTCTTCTTATACCCTGCTTGGTACATGTGATCATTGTTATGTAAGACTAGTGATGCCAGGTGTGAGGGAGTGAATGGGAAGGAAGAGGGACAGGTCATACACATCTTTGTCTATTAAGATTAATAGACCTAGATATGGGCCATGAGTGCTGGTAAATCTACATGGAAGACATAATGGAGAAATAAGTGATCCTCCCAGGGTAGGGCAAATACAGTTATGAACCTAAGACAGCAGGGAGAGCAAGAATACAAGATGGTGTCACTGTGGTTTTCCTAAAAATGGACACTTGTAATTTGAAATTAAAGACAACATTCACACGCCCAAAATTAAAAACTTAGATAAAAAAATCTAACAAAGTATGTACAAATCTATATAATGAAAAATACAAAACCGGGTGAAAAGAATCAAAAACCAACCAAGTAAATGGACAGGCAGCACATGTGCATGGCTAGGAAAGCTCAATACTGTTAATATGCCAGTTCTACCCAACTTGATGCATAGATTCAAACCATTCACAATAAAAAGTGTGGCAAGTTACTTTGTTGATATCAACAAATTTATATGGAAAAGTGAAGAGCCAGTATACCAACGCAATATTGAAGGAAAGAACAGGTCTGAGAATTAATATGGCCTGATTTCAAGACTTACACTATGAAACTACAGAATAAAAGGCACTGAGCTATGGGTGAAAGAATAGGCAAGTCAATGAGACAAATATAGACCCACACAAATATATTCAAATGAATCTTTGGCAAAGGCACAAAAGCAACACAACACAACACGTACTGTCATCTCAATAAATAGTGCTGCGACAACTGGGCATTCATCTAGAAACTGACCTCACATGTTTTCACACAATTAAGTCCAAATGGATCATAAATCAAAAATAAAATGCAAAATTAAAAAAAAATAATGTCTTGAAGATAACACCGGAGGGAATCTACGCAACTTTGGTTTTGACAATTAAGTTTTAGGTACAAGCATAATCCAAGAAAAAATTGTGAAGTTGAGCTTCATTATAATTAGAAAATTCTGCACTAAGAAAGTTACTGTTAAAAGAATGAAAAGACAAGTCACAGACTGGGAGACTGCCAAAGCACATATGTAATAATGAACTGATATTCAAAAATATACAGCCTACTCTTAGAATTCAACAATAAGAAAACAAACAAGCCAATTAAAAATTAAGAAAAATATATGAACAGACACTTTGACAATGTCTGTAACTGATGATGGCAAATACACATATGAAAAGATGTTTGACATAATTATGTTAGTAAGGAATTGCAACTAAAAACAATACTGAGATACCAGCACACAGCTATTATGTTGGCTAAAATCCAAAACACTGACAACACTGATCCAATTGTTGGTGTGAAAGCAAATTGTCACAGACCCTTTGGAAGATAGTTTGGCAGTTTCTTGCAAAGCTAAACATACTTTTACCATATGATCTAGTCGTCACATTTCTTGATAATTATCCAAATGAGTTGAAAACTATGTCCAAACAAAAGATTGTACATAAATGTTACTAGCAGGTTTATTTATAATTGTCCAATCGGAAACAACCAAGATGCTCTTCAACAGGAAACTGAAAAAGAAATATTGTTATTTATTCCTCACAGAGCAAAAGGGGAAAAAAAGGAATTAGCAATTATCTTAAATCCCATCAAGGTACTGAAAGTAATTAATATCCAAATAAATTTTATAATAGGAAAAATCAAACCTAAAATTATTACTTTGAAAATATTAATATGCTTCAGGGCCTCACTGGTGTCACAGTGGTTAAAGGCTTAGCACTATTAAGCTATCACTGGCCACTGCATCATGAGTTCAATCCCCGGCCATGGAGCTAACCCACATGGTGCAGCAGACCTCTCCTGTCTTGCCTGATGCTCTCCCCAGCAGTGTACTTCAGTAGATCTCCCTGTTCATTTCCCCACTCTGTCTCTGGTGAATCCTCTCACCTACTGCACTCTGGTCTATACCCCAGTTCTTGTATGCAAAAATAAATCAAAATATTTTTTTAAAAAGTGAAATATTAATTTTTTAAACAAAATTTATGTATTTTGTCAGGTAAGGGTCTGGATTTTTTATTATGTAAATGCATTATATAATGGCCTTTACACTTCAGTTTGAGAAAATGATACCTACTTCCCAGTCACCTTAGTGAATAAAGAGAAAGATTGTATCTAAAGAATAATGTTAAGTCTGAATTCCCTTTATTATTTCTATGTCTGTTCAATCACACACTTACACACAAGAATTTAAGCTTCTTTCTCTTTGTTTCAGAATTGTGGTTGGGTAGAAGCAGTGCCCTTATCAGAAGTAGGGCTAAGATGAATATTACTGTGCTGGTAGGCAGAGGGAAAGTCTTCATTTACTGAACAATCAGCTATTGAGCAAGGTTGTAAGCCAGATGCTCTGAAAATGTAAAACAACATCTCTCACTGCCCATAGTCGATATAAACATTCTGAAATCGGCTCCTGACATTCTTCTCTTCACAGAAGCTTCAGAGAATTAGATGGGGTGAGCACTGAGGCTGACTGAATGCAGGAGGGGCAGATCTACACAGGGAGTGGTCAAACACTTTCATTTCCCGGGAACAGTAGAAAAGATTTTGCAATCTAGATAAGCCTCTTTTCATAGATTGAATCCTCTCCAAAGGGCATGTGAACTGCTGATAGCCATCAACTCCTGGAGACAGTTTATTTTCTAAGTTCCAGTGCTGTGTGTGTGTCTAATATCCACTTTCATTTTCTACTCTTAGTGGAAATAATGTTGATATTGTTCTGCTGTCAGTAAAAATGTTTAAATGGAAACTTGTGAGGAAATTTGTTCTGACACTACAAACAGTAAATAATTTTAGTCTGTTTATACTGATGAGGAAACTGATGTGTCTTCTTTTCACTCCCCTCTCTCCGTTGTTATTACTGGCATCTAATTTTGAAAGCACTGTGAGAAAAATGACAGCAGCTGCTGGCATGTTTTAGAGGAGAGGTCAGTTTCTCATTTTAACTTGGCACAGGCACCAGGTTTAAGGACAACCTGGTGGTACTGCAAGCCCTTTGCCCTCTAGGCTATGAAGTAGCAGCCCTCTCATTTATGATGCAATTACCTGATTTATTTCATATTTTTTTCACACTCTGTGTGCTCCGATCCCTTCTCTCACTGTCCCCAAATCCCACATATTCAGATAAAAATGTCACAGGGGCTTCATTTCAGGATGAATATACCGCATCCTTTGTGATCCATTAATTCATTCAACACTCAAAAATATATTTTTTTAAGATTTATTTATTTATTTATACAAGCACTGGGTACAGTCGGAAGCACGGGAGGGTGAGAGAATTCACCAGAGCCAGAGCAGGGAACAGAACAGGCAGACTGATGAAGTACACTGCTGAGGGGAACAGCGGGCAGCAGTAGAAGTCTGCGCGCCATGTGGGACCCTCGCCGGCAGTCGGGGATCGAACCGGCGCTGCAGAGGCTGTGGGCAGCTTCACAACCCAGCACTCAACTGTTGCACCACTGGGGAGGCCCCTCAAAAACAGTTTTTTGTGTGCTTGCTACTAGCTGAGAATGTGACGAATATAGGAGCCGCAACATATGGTCTAACCATATGGAACTGATATTCTAGATACAAAATTAGATGAAAAGTGAATAAACTATTGTATTTTATAAATGCTACAAAGTGCTAGATTGGAAAATATTGGCATTAATGAGGCAAGATTCAGTGCAGGTAGCTGGGGATCTTAAGGGTTTGTTAGTGCTAACAAACAAGAAAAGAGGAAGAAAAACTTTGAGGTTAAGTTATAAGAGGTAAACAACAGCTGAGCTAGGAAAGAGCTTAACATACTTCGACAACTGAGAAAAAGATCAATAAGGCTATCATTCATGAGTGAGGGTGGAAATTATGCAACAGGATAAAAAGGTGTGGGTTGTTCACAAAGGGCCAAGTCAACTTGAAAATTTAGGAATGAAGTTTTATGCTTTTTTATTTAAAAAAAATATTTATTTTTGTGTATTAAAACTGGGGTGTAGCCTAGAGGTGCAGTGGGTGAGAGGATTCACCAGAGACAGTAGTTAGCAGAAGAGGCTGAGGGGAACAGCTGGTGAGACAGGAGAGGTCTGCTGAGCCATGTGGGTAAGCTCCCTGGCTGGGGATTGAACTCAGGCTGCCATGGAGCACTGAGATTTAAGCCCTAGGACACCAGGGAGGTCCATCATGCTTATTTTTATTGCAGTAGCTCATCATAAAAATATTTAAGCTGAAAGCAGACTTACATTTAGATTTAAAAAAAAAATAGTTTGGGCTATTAAGTAGTAAGTGATTCAGTACAACTTTGATAAAAATAATTGAAAAGTAAGAAAATGTTTTTGTGGGTTAGGATAGGATAGTGGAAGTGCCATGAGAAAGATCTACTCAATACCTACTTTGGAACTTGAATCGATACCATTTGTTCATGGATGGAATTTAAAAATGAAGAAAACAAAATACTTCAAATTCATAAATGTTCCCCCAAATTTTAGAAATAACAGAACTAAAAACATCATGTCAACAAATTGTATTTAGTGGGCCTCCCCGGTGGCACAGCAGGTTGAACGCAGCACTGTGAAGCTGTTCACAGCCTCTGCAGCACGGGTTCAATTCCCAACCAGTCAGGGAGATATCCACATGGTATGGCAGACCTCTCCTATCTCGCCCACTGCTCCCCTCGGCAGTATTTTCAGTCTGTCTGCCTGTTCTGCTCCTAGTCTGTCTCTGGTGAATTCTCTCACCCTCCTGCATCTCTTGCCTGTACCCCAGTTCTTGTATAAATAAATCTTAAAAAAATTGTATTTAGTAAGAGATTATTGTACAGGTAAGAAGAGTTCAGACACTGAGAGCTTTCAAATATAAAGCTGAGATGAAGCTCCTGGGCATGACATTCAGGGCGATTTATAAAGTGAAAATGAGGAGCTTGTTTGACCTTTAGAAGGACTGGTTACTGCAAAGGGGTTTTGTGAAAGGCAGTGAACAGGTAAAAATGATTATCTTGTACCATTTTTTAGGACAATGATTTGTTTCTTTGATCATTAAGCAATAGCCTAAAGTTTACGTTTTGCTTAGGTTCCAAAAATAAGAGATTCAGTTTCCTCCATGTGGCTTAAATGGCTTTGTTTTCTTTGGGACACTCAATCCAGTCTTTATTTTGTATTTACTTTTAAGGAAGTCTATATTTCTGTTACAAGTAGTTTGGAGATGAGGCTGGTTTTTCCTAAAGCAGGAAAACTTAAAGCAGGGGCTGTGAGAATGAAAGGCATTTTCTAGCCAATTTAAGTTTGAAGTATTTTGAAGACAAGCACTACAATAATCAGGAAAGTTGTATAAGTTTGCAATTCACATGTGAAGCTGAGTGACACAAGCTAAAGAGATTATTTATTCAGGAGCCGATGAGATGTCATTGAGAAAGAGTAGAAAAAGCAAAGCACAGGATGACATTCTGAGCAGCTCCACATTAAGTGTTTGAAAACAGTTTAAATTCTACGCCTTCTTGATTCATCCAAGTACATATGACAAAGACTATTTTGTGTATGTGTTTATGATAAAGTACCCTTTAATTCAGTTTATGTTTGTCTTTCATTGCTGTTGAAAACATTACAGATCACTAACCTAAGTTTAAACTCATCTTTCTTTAGGGACCAAAAAAAAAAAAAAACAAAAAACTCACATTTTATGACAGTCCAGATTTTTCTATTCAACACTTGCATTTTCACTGAATAATTGCACAATGTTTAGTTTCTTTTGGCTAGTGGAGGCAAAATTTGACATTTTAAAAGCTGGTACACAGGGGAAGAGAGGAGTTCTTGCTCTTGAAAAATATGCACAAACCTAATTTTGCTTTGCAATTTCTATTTGCTTCTGCCAATGGCACACTTCTCAGGAATAATACTGTATATAAATCCCTTTCTATTGCTGGTGCTTGAGGTAAGGATGTTCCAGCCAGATAAGTGGCAGAAGCCAGCCTTGTTAGGTGATCAATGTGTTAAAACAGATTTTGACTGAATATGGTAGTTGTGTTCAGGGGGAAATAGCATCAGAGTGTTTTTAAAGATAAAAGGAACATGAAAGTCCTTCCAATGTCAATTTTACAGAGCAAGAAACTGAAGTTCACTAAGATTAGTCAGTTTCTCAAGGTCAACAGCTGATTACTGACAGATGTGGACCTTGACCTCATCTCCCGATGGGAGCTCCTATGGTGCACAACTTGATTTGATCAGCTTGCGTGCATGTCTGACAGAGGAACAGCTATTCCATCCCAGAGCTCCTGCTGAGCCTGGCTGACCCCTGCAATACAGGTGCTTAATTGGAGTGATAATCCTTGTTATAAGCAAAGTATCTCAGAGGGACTTGAGGAGGTAACTTTGGAGTTTAAGAACATAAGATCATCTCTGAGGAGGGGGCAAATCTTAATCTTTTCTATTTTACTAGTTGCCATAGTTCTAAATTTTGAACAATGACCTCTTTCACATTGTGACTTTGAGGCTAAGAATAGCAATCATCTTCATCTCACATATTGCTGGGGAGAGGCTTCAAAATTTCTGAAGTCAGAAACAATTTGGGATATAAATCATCTTATATCAATTCCCATGTGTAAAAAATAGGATTAATTTTTTCTATAAACAATTCCAGTTTTTTTGAGATCCCTGATGCTGACAGTGAATGAAAATCAAACCTACTCATTGCCTGAAGAAGAATAAGTTACAGTGGGTAATACAGTGACTCTGGGTGAGGGCAGGCATGGTGGGGTGGGTTGCAGATGTGGTGAGTGAGAGGAACGGAATTGTTCTATTTTGTCTATTTTGTTGTTCTGTTCTATTTTGTCATCACATCACTAATAGGCCCATGCAGACTTCTGTTAAACCTTCCAGGTCCTTGGCTACTGCTTGATTACATCACTAGCACTTGAGATTCACTGATAAAGCTGGATTACTCACAGATTGTAACCCTGTCAATACCACCAATACCTCCTAAACTGTTCACCACATGGCCTTTTCTATGCTAGGCGCAGGTTTTTTTTGTTTGTTTGTTTGTTTTGTTTTGTTTTGTTTTGTTTTTATGAGGTTATACCATGTGGTGGCTCCTTGGCAATCAAATCACCAAATGTGTGTGTGTATGTATGTATTTATGTATGTATGTGTGTGTGTGTGTGTGTGTGTTTTCTCACCTCTAGTCTAAAAGGCAGAGCCTGATGAACAAACAGACATAATCTCAAAAGTTCTCTTCTTGCTGATGCTTCACAGACACCGACCGAGGTCAGGATGACCTGGCATCTTATCTATTCTTCCAAATCATTCTTTCTAAGCTCTCAGTACATCAGGATATAATATTTTGCAACCCCAAAAGAATCTTTCTTTATCTGAAAAAGCAAACATTAGGAGAGAATCAACTGTCTAAACTCTTATGTTTTTGCTTGCTTTTGCTCATGTTCTAAATTTCTACTTAGAAAAATTCAATTCAATATCTCCATTTGTGGTCTAAGTCTGTTAATTTACTTCCAGAAGTGCCACTTCAGTGATGTGCATGCTCTGAAGAATTCCAGTAAATTTTACATTTTAAAAAAATCTGTAAAAGGGCCTCCCTGGTGGTGCAAGGGGTTAGGCACAGCACTATGAAGCTATCTGCAGCCTTTGCAGCACGAGTTTGATCCCCAGCCTGCCAGGGAGCAATCCACATGGCACAGCAGACCTCTCCTGTCTCACCCCCTGCTCCCCTCAGCAGTGTATTTCAGTACACTGTTCTGCTCCCCACTCTGTCTCTGGTGAATCCTCTCACCCTCTGTACCTCTGGCCTGTACCTAGCTCTTGTATGCATAAATGTTTTTTTTTTAATCTGTAAAAATAACCCAGAGGTTTTCCATGTAGTCTGTATCCTATTTGTCCTCATGTTCACAATTACATCATTATGATACATCAGTTACAAAAATGAACTAATATCAATCAGTACATTGGTACATAATTATTAACTAAACTCCAGTTTATCTGGATTTCCTGGGGATTTTTGGCCTAATGTCCTTTCTTCTTCTCTTTTTCTTTTTCTTTTTTTTTTGTTCCAGGATTCCCTATTACTTTCAGATACTTTGGCTGTGACAGTAACTGAGACTTCCCTTGTTTTTCATGACTTTGACTGTTATGACCAGGCTTTCTCTTTTACTCAAAAAGGAATTTCACAACTCAACACTGAGATTTGTCTGGTGAATTTTTCATGATTAGACTGGGATTATGAATTTTGGTAGAAAGACCACAGAGGTCAAGTGTCATTCTCAGCACAACATAGCAAGGATTTCTTTATCAACTTAGTCTTGTGACTAAGGATGCTAGCTTTGACCCGCCAGCAAAGACAGTGTTTTTCAGGTTTTTCCACTATAAGGTTGCAATTTTTTTCACCCTTTCTTTACTGTGTGCTTTCGAAAGGGAGTCACGATGTCAGCTCCCATTTAAGGGTAGGAGATAATGGTCAATTTATTTAAAAGAATGTTTAAATAATTTTGCATTTTTCTATGTGGACTGTATGCCACCTTCTCCCATCTCTATTTATTATTGGATATTTTTATCAGTGTAAATTTTATTCGCTAAGCTATAATTCAAAACTGCATTAATTATTTTATTGTTCAAAAATTCTAGATTTCAGCATTGGGGGTGCTGTTAGTTAGTGTATCCTTTGATCTTACCCATATTGTTTTGCTTTTTGGAACTTTGCATATTTTCTGGAATTGTAAGATGCTGTAAGTGTTGTGTATGTCTCCTTTTCTTGCTCTAGAATCAGTTAGTTAAGGAGATTTGTCCATTCATTGGCTCTAATATCATTGCTTATGTCTGAGTCAGCCTCAGTAGCTAAAAGTAGAGAATCTGGAACTGCTGTGCCTGTATTTGGATTCTGCTTTTGCTAGTTATCAGCTGTGTGTCATTGTGTAAATGTTTAACCTCTATTTTTCATTTTGCTCACCTGATAAATAAGGGTGATAATACATAATTCACAGGCATGTGTGTAGTGATCACATCATTCTGTTACATTTGAAAATGGACAAATATGACTGAACTATATATAATTTATATCATATTAAAATTATGGTATTGTCTCCAAGCATAATTCCAAACTATTGTTTATCAGAAAGTGTTTGAAATACACACAAACAAAGTGAGCTATACATATTGTGAAATTTAAGGCCATTGTTTTATTTCTATGGTCTTGACCTCATTTTAGAATCAGTGAAGGTTAAAGAAAGATAGGAATTTGGATTAAAACATTATATGACCATTACATCAAATATATTGTCAGGACTATCCATTGACTAGATAGCAATCAAAATAAGTATGAAAGGTGAATTATTTAAACTTGAATTTATCTATTTATTTTTGATATTCTAGAGTCAGGTCAGTCATGCCTTTCTAAAATAAATTGGCCTCTTTCTTTTCAAAGTCCATAAACATTATACAGTGCCTTAGCCATTCCTATACCAGAATGCTAAGCAAAATAAGTAAGAAGGAGAACAATAAGTACTGGGTAATTCCATTCATGTGGAATATACAGAACAAAACAAAGAAAATGAAGGAAAAAACAACACAAAACCTAGAAATCTGACTGAAGTATTGAGACTATCAGAGGGAAGGATTGAGATTGGGGAGCAAATGGAAGAGAGGGCAAAGGAATATGGTGGAACATATGGGTATTTGTGGTGGGTGTGGTAGTATATACCTGAAAAGGTGTGAATCTATACTTCTAAATTATATACAGTTTTGTAAACTAATGTTACCCCAATAAAAACAATAAGTAAAAAAAAATAAAGTTGAAAATTGCATTCAAAATTTGCAGGAAAAAAAAAAGAAGAAAACCATGGGACTTGGAAAAAAAAAAAACTCTTAAAGAATATACTTTTGACGTGTGGGCTTCATTCTTCAGTAGCAGAATCCTAAGAACATTTAAAATATACTCTCTAGTGATGCAGTTTTAACTTACTGAGATTTCAAGTAGCTTCATTGTGCCTCCTACATTTTTGAGATGCCTGTAGATCATTACAAAGTCAGTGATGAGGATTGCAACCAACCACCTATTACAAAGATTCATTTCCTGCTCAATTTTCTTCATAGTATCAAGGGTATACTATCCCAATCTGTGGCATTTTTATGTGATTTATAGTTAGTCATGTGTAAAATTTGTATTTAACACTTATCAGGACACTACTTCCAAACAAATACTGATAAATGAAGGATAGGGGGTAGGCATGCAAACTTGGATTTACAAACTAAATTATTGACTAGTAATTTTCTGCAAAGGTAGCTGATCTCTTCATTGGCAGAGGAGAGCATTTTTTGAAGGTAAAGCATAGCTTATCATTATGAGCTCTTTAGAAGATATAAATACAATATTGGCTATAAAACATTAAAAGAAAAAGATACTCTATATCTTTGGTCACTATCACAGAGAAATTTTCCAGAAGCCAAAAATAGGAGGAATAATTTGCAAATTATGGAGGTGACCAAAATATATTAGCATAATACAATCATTACTATCCAAAGAAAACCAAAGATAAGCATATATTATGAGCTAGTTGCACATTATTATGAAATAGCATAAGCCTTGAAAATTAAGTAGCATCAAAGTGAAGTAAAGGACAATCCAGACATCAATCATATAGACAGCATAAATGAACTTACCAAGAGATAGGGATATAATGACTTCCAGCAATGAATGTTTTCATAACTTAATATTTGCATAACTAAAAAATACTCTAGAGTTTTGACTAGAATAATAATTCACAGTTGTTCTTATATTTTCCAAAATAACAATCTGCATTATCACATTTTATCCACAAAATGTTGCCACATTGTTCAATGACAACTTGGCAGCCTCTTATCACCATTTACAGAAAAAGACTACTTATCTAGAGGTGACTAAAGACAGAATCTGAACTTGAACCTGAATCCTGGGTTCAAAGGGCATCCTATTGTATTCTATTATATTCCTCAATAGAGAAATGTAATCTCTTCTGATAATTCACACTAAATACCAAATTTTAAATAATCTAAATTTAACTCCATAATAATAAATTTAACTCCATATCAATTTATAATATTGAGTATACATGGTACCATAAATATATATTGGTTTTTTTCAATGAATTAAATTTTAAGTCAGTATATATTTTCAGGGTTCAGATTAAAGATAACAAATAGCACCAAGAAGTCTGAGCAATGAAAACTGGTCACTTAACTTTCCCCATGCCAGTTTTGTATCTCACAGGCAAATATTTTTCATCATTTTAGTTTACCATTTTATTATCCTCCCTCCTAACAGTATATTTTCATTCAGGTCAGCTTCACTGAGATTTAAACTGGATTGCTGCCTTCTAACTTTCTAAAGTGCCTTAACCATTCCACTTTAACTCATAGGCCAGTTTTGCCCTAAGTCCTTTTCTGACTCAGATTTCCAATAAGCTAAATTCTTACTACTAGTGGCCTCAGAAGTTTTCCTCCTTTTTGGGAAGAGTAATTTAATCTCATTTTCATCAATTGTTAATATGAATGTACATATACATAAGGTATGATGAGTCCTTACCTACAAAGTCTTTAAGGTCAACTTCAAAAAAAGATATACTCATTATTGAAAACAATTGGTTCTAGAAATCCTACATTTGATTCAGAAATAGGAACTATATTATGGCTCTGAGGTGGAATAGACTAATAGAATTCAAACGTACATGAATGTGAGCTGTCAGTATCCTCCTATTCCAGCTCCTGTCTCTCTCTTTCTTTTTTTTTTTTTTTTTTTTTTGCATTTCACTCTATAATTGCAGTTAGAAACATTTTTCTAGTCTTTGGAAGGTGTAGGCTAGTATTAGAATGAGTTTATCATTAAACAATAAAATAAAAACAGATGTGATCAAATGAAAAGCATTTTCATGAGAAACATTATCAGCCAACAGAAGTGGCTATCAGGACAGATAGATGTAGAGACCAGGATATAGGGTAGCTTATCACATATCATGGAGAAATATGATATATTTGTGAATACTTTCGAGGTAACTAATTTCTAATAATTAGTTCAATGTGGTTAACACCATAAAAATGCAGGCAGGTCTAAAATAGAAACAACATATTTAGAAGTTGCAGATAGGTCAAGTCAGGCATATACAGATTATACAATTCCATTAAAAGACTTTTATTTTCCCCATTTTTCTTTGTCTCATTTAAAAATCTCATGTTGATGATGGAAACACAAAATCACCATTAAACAAACACCACAGTAATAATTGTTGCAGGCAAGATGAATGGAAGCTCAAACTGAAGGGTGAAAGTTCCAATAGAAAAATAACATGTGCATAGAGTATCTCCTCTGAGATGCATAATAAATGCAAAGAAAAAATGTTAATATTATGGTAGAGAAAGCCAACAGTTTCCATTTAACCACATGAAAAAGGATAGTATCAGCAGTAGTAAGACATACAGACATATGTGCCTCCTACAGAAGTAGCAGGTACACTGAGTAGGGCATAGTGCTTCAATGGTATTCAACCTCATCATGAGAAAACCAGAAAAACCTCTATTCTACACAACACATGGCCAGTACGTTCAAAAGTGTGACAGTTGTGAAAGACAATAAAGAACTGAGCATCTGTCACACATTGGATGAGGCAAAGGAGACATGGTGGTGAAATGCAAAATAGGATTTTGCAATAAATTGTAGACACAAAAAAGACATTAGCAGAAAAACCTAATCACATGGAAATAAGGGGAGTAATTTGATGAACACTTTGTTAATAATCTGTACAGATTGTTAAATGCAACATTATTTAAAAAGTGTAAGTTAAAAATCATATCCTAAGAATTTGTAAATAACAATCTAGTGACAATCAGAAAAGTATATTAATATACTTTTCTATGGAGGGATGTCATATATTTAAGGAAGTAAAGAAATTACAAACATGCTTCTAAATAAATGTCCACAAAGTAAGCATGTCCACAAAACTACCACTCTGGTCAAAAACTCAGGCAACATTAGCAGCTTAAAAACATATCTTACAACTTATCCCACAAGTTACTCCAACTCTCCTCCCCAAAGTAACACTGTTTTATCTTCTGATAGTTTGTTCTGAATTTCAGATAGGAGAATGGAATAATCTACATTCTACCCACTAAGGAATGAAAGTTGTTGTAACAGTATGTGCAAAGAGAATGGAATGCTGGTGTAACATATTTTAAAAATCCCAGCAATCCACATGACTGAATTATGGCTGTGATGATTTTGTATATCAATCATATTCTTGAGATTCATTTACAGATCCCATAGGAATCCAGATCTTTCCTCAGAAATTTGTTCTTACACAGACAGAGTAAAACAATAACATACAACACAATGCAATTTGGGATTGTTTAGGAGTTGCATGCTTTTATTTAATGGTAAACTTACTTCAGGTCTCCCTGGTGGTGCAGGGGTTAAAGTCTCAGAGCTATCAAGTAATAGCCAGCCACTTAGGGAGGAGTTTGATCCCCAGTCAAGATGCTAACTCATGTGACCAAGCAGCCTCTCCTGTCTTGCACGCTGCTTCCCTCAGCCATGTATTTCCGTAGATCTGCCCATGCGGCTCTCCGTCCTCTCTGGTGAATCCTCTCCCTGACCCCTAAACCTCTGGTCTACATGCCAGTTCTTGTATGCATAAATAAATAAATCTTTGAAAAACAAATAGGAACAATCATCTGGTAGTAACAGTCTCAACTATTTTCAGGATATAACTTTACCCGGGCTATCAAACCAAAAGGAAATTTATTTTTCTCTCTTTAGTCCCACAGAAGATAGGGAATTTTAGTCTTATCCCAATCCTATTGTGACTGAAATAGCAAGTCAATGTGGAATATGAGAGATTCAATGAGAGGAGAGAGAGAGAGAGAGAGGAGTTAGGCTTGAACCTGGTAGATCTGTTAGTTGGTGTTGTACTCAGGCTGTCCTATGTGTCCACTTATTGGAATAAGAATTGGCTTATGTTTAGCCAACCTGGCACCGATACTGGTGTACCTTTCTACAACTGCTATTCCTGCCAATATTACAGCTTTTTTTCTAAACATTTGGAACCAAATATCCACTTTCCTTCCCACTTGCACCATTTTATTTCAGTGTATATGTGTATTTTTGCTCAGCTTTGCTTTAAATCAATTTTTATACGGGAAGAGGGTTTTATTTATTTTTTTGTCTTTTTAATTGAGTATCTGAGTGAGTGCCAGCATGTCAATAAAGACTATCTTTTACTGCATGCATTAGAAAACTCCAAAATAAACTAAATGAAATTTTATTTCCTCTAAGTGATAGGCAGTCAGTGATTAGCAATCCGGCCCAACAATATCAATAGGGACATTCCTTTTAATGTCACACAGTGCTATCTTGGATGTCACCTCGTGGTTAAATATGATTTTTGAACTGACTGACAACAAACTGAATAAAGATGGTCTCTCTTTAAATTCATGTTAGAAATCACAAACAAGCAAATCTACTTATATTTCACCTGCCACAACATTTACACTAAGCCAAACCAAGCTGCAATCTCATAACTGATGCTATAATATCTTTTTTTAAATAGCAGCTATAGTTGACAAAGTTTACCATTATTTGTCTGTGTGGGGTTATCATATATGTCTAAATGTAAACAGATGACTTTTCCAACATGAAAATAAAATAGCATAAATATATGATGCATTTTGCAGAGTTTTGGGTGAGTAGAAGCTCTTTAGCATCTGTTGGAATATTCCCTTAAGTCAAAATATTGCCCACAGAGAGAGGTAATTGAATGCACCAAACAATTCAAATTAACTATTAAAAAAAGGAAATCTAAAAATACGCATTACTGAGGAAAAATACCAATGCCTCAGTACTAAATGTCTCAAATATAAAAGAAAAATCAGAAATTATAACTAAAACTATTATTAAACCTATTTTTATTTAAACAATTTTAGAAGATATTGAAAAAAAGAACGCTTTACTTATTTTAGACATTCAAGTCATTAATAATATTAGATTTAATATATATGGGTACTTGTTTTCTTTTAAATGTTTGTATTATTTAGAAAATAAATTTTGAAAGGAAGTCCTCTAGGAACTATCCACATAATAGAAACAATTGGTTGGTCAATAGTTTTTTTTTTTTTTTTTCAAAAATGATTTCATTTACTTTTCTCAGAATAAGCTTTACTCTCAAAATGTCGTTGTTTAGTGATATGAAATGAGACCACTGATCCCAATAATAGACTTTTGCGAAAAGCAGCTCTTGTTGACTATTTACCCAAGAAAAGAATAAATCTCTTATAAAGTAAGCTGGAACATAAGCCTCGGCACTCATCAATATTTGCAATTCAAGTTTGTATATTCACTTTTAAATATAAATTTGCTTTGCCATATATAAAATAAACTTAAATTTGCAAAATGTGCTGTATACTATGCTTTTCAAGAAACAAAAAAGGGGGGGATTAATCCCCCAGACACAGAAATATTTTTTTTCTAAAAAATGGTCCATGCACTGTTGATTTGTTTAGAATGTGATTGCTTATCAAATGAAACTGTTGGATTTAAAATGGACATACTGTAGAGGAAGTAATATGGTGGAGACATAAAACAGAGGATGTGTTTGTGTGTGTGTGTTTGTGTATATGCGTAGTGTGTACGTGAACATAGAATAAAATGACAGATTTGACAATTAGTCAGCTTTCTTGTCATTAGTTACAATTACATAGTTTGCATTTTAGCAGGTCTTTAGTTTGTAGCATAGTCCTCTGTATACAAAACTGAAAAAGAAATACTAATGAAAAAAAAACTTTGAAGTAATAAGAGAAATCATAATTTTGAAGTCTGCCAATTTCCTGTGTCCTAATTGTAGACTTTACCGCTATTGCTGTATATCACACACATTCTTTGCTATCATGTCTACATCCTCTACAGTTAGGCTATAAACACAAAATTCTCCAAATTAAAATATTTTAGGTTAAATCTAACTGTATAAAGAAAAAGTTTTCTTTTCCTAAGTTAAATTTAAGAACTAAAGTTTTCTTTCTCTCAATAGAACAAAACACAACTATATTTTCACTTCATGCCTTTGATTTGCAATATTGTACACACAAAAATAAGCATTCAAAACTTGAAAAGTCACAGCAAAAAGAAAAAGAACAAGGACTTAGATACTGAAAACTAAACCAAAGGGACCTTTTTCTGTGCAAAATTTTCCTCTGCGTACTTTTACCTTTCTCAATTTGACATTTTCCCACAAGATAAAGAGAAAATAATATTCCCCTTTCAATATTTTTCTGAAAATTCAATCAATATCACATGTATGCATTTGTGAAATTTATGCAGGAAAAACACTATAAATTTAAGTATAGTAATTACCCTAATATTTATATTGGTAGAAATAAAAATAAACCACTTTCTTTTAAAAAGTAGGAAATTATATATACAAATATATCATTTTTCCCCAGTTTAGGTAGAAGTATTATTAGGAACTCTGTTTGAGAAAAAAATATTTACAAAGCAATTCCCTTAAGGACTTTTTTTTTGTTTGTTTTAATCCCAAAGTAACTAAAAATAACACTTAGAATAACATTCTCCTTAATTTTACATTATATATATAGACAAGATTAAAGGTGAGCCATCCTCCAGAGCTATTTAACTATTAAATGCAATTGTGAATTTATTTGAAATTTCAGAAGTAATGGCAATATCTAAAAATAAATAGTAATAATTCTCAAAATTGTGTACACTTTAAAATGTAACTTCCTTTTCTCCCCTCCTGGCCCCTCATCCTCATGAGAATAGTTGTAATTGGATTTATGTGACGAAGTTGCTGATGATAAGGGAGGGAAAGAAAAAGTAATAGCTTCAGAGCCTGCCCCATCTGTACCAACTCTGCTATGCCAACCGCATAAAGGAAAATCACAACAACTTATTTTTTGTTGGTAAAGTCAGCAGATGTGACTTGAAGACAAATAGTGAGCAGATGTGATGAGTTAGATAGTTTGCTTTTACATAGACAAATATGGCTATAGCCATCATAATTGGGAAATGCTTCAGCTGCAGAATCTGCTCGGTCTCATAAGTGCCAAGCTCATTTCTTACCCTCTTGGCAGTTCTAAAGGAAGAAGAGAGAGCACATCAAAGCCATCTCAACTATCATCTGAGAATATTAATTTAAACAGAATTAATAAAAATGCTTTAAGAGGCATGTGTTACCTTTTCCATGAATTATAATGAAATGTACTCTGTCAGGGTTTCTGTTTTTAAAGAAAAGAAAGGAAATAATAAGAAAAGGAAAGACAAAATACGTTTGGCAGAAGTGATATGGCAAATCATTAGGGATATGACAGTTGTATTGATGGTGGTGGATTTGGAATGTTGGGGAAAAAAAACAAACCTGTCATTAACATGGTGGTCCATTTCTGAAGGTGGTATCTATTTCTTCGGAAAAGACCAAAATGCTTGTTTTCTAGACTTTTGACTCTTCCTTATAAACATCACAGGAAGCTGCTGACCAACTGTGCCTGTGATGTTTTGGATGCCTGGTTGCATTCTTTGAAGGTAGAAAAAAAGGGAAGCTATATCCATATTACATGTGGTCGAATTTCTGAACTCAAACACAGAATCAGAGGGAAAATGGTATCAATTCTGAAAGTCAAGTCTGTTACTAACTCTCACTCTAATCCTTTATTTTGTCTGAGTAACAGAGTAGTCAGATCACGTGGCTAATAGCATAGCACTGCATTATTTCTTACTTTTTCCTTTTTAAAAAACATACACCATGCAAATATAAATAATAATCAAAATATAAAATTTCATTTTTCTTATACTCAGTCAGTTTCTTTATTTCTGGTGAGTGAGATTCTGGCTGTATGTGTTATCCAAATTATCCTGGCATTCAATTTTACTGGTTAAATTCCCCATAATAAAATAAATGCTCCAGAACATTTATCTTACTATTACCCTTGATGTGTACTGTAAACTCAAGGTGAGCCGGTAACAAATAGAACACTGTACAAGACTAACTAGCACTGACAATAATAGTGTCTAATGTAAATTGCATTTACTTGCAAGAAGGATGTGACAGAACAATCTCCTGATATATGACTATGTTTAATTACTGTGAATGATGCTAAAATAGCCACCACAACCCTTAGGCCATAAATGTTAGGGTCAACATTGTCTATGTTAAATTTTGACTTGTCAGTAGTTTTGTGTGCACTCATTTCTGCATGTATAAAATGAAGATGGTAATATCTAACTTGTCAGGAATGGATAAAGAAATCATAACCTATTTGTGTAGAGTATCTAGTCCACAGGAGTACTCAGCAGGTATTCATGCACATGTGAAGTCTGCTGGCCTGACTCTCATTGTGTGATTGGAGAAGCTCAACCTTCCAAGCTTCAGTTTCTTCATCTTTGGGATAATAACTAAATCTTATAATGGGTGAACATTAAATAAGATAACAATAAAATGGCTAGAATGATGTCTGCCACATAGTAAAGACTTAATAAATTTTCATTGTTCATCTCGATATCTCTTTCTTTAACTCAATCTCTCTCTACTAATCTCTTACAGAATTTACAGTGAAGATTAATATGTAATTGGCATACTACATTCTGAGATTTTCTGATATTTATTTCTAGATCCCCAAAGCCCAGGTTGACACTGGATGTTTGCGTCTGAGAGTTTTGTTCTAGTGCTTTGCTACAATACCTCATAAATTTTCTCAAGTTCACTCCCCTACAAGGCAGGCATGTAGAGTAAATGTCTTTGTTCTGTGTTCCTCTCCTTCAGAGTCCCAGTTCTTGTTCTGAACTTATGACTGACTGTTGTAATATGAAAGGACACTTACTTAATTAATCAATATGATAAAAGTGTATTGCTTCATAAAGTTAACTTTTAATTTGTTGTTATATTTTATTGGACAGAGGGAGCATATGAAGAACCAAATTAAGGAGAATATGCTACATTTGCTCTCAGGATCTATTCAATACTCTGAAATAACTCTTTGTGAGCAACAACCCTTTATAAGCTTACATTTACAATTAACCTTATAAAGAATTTTTCACATAATAGTAAGTCTAAGTATGAAAAAGTTCTAAAATTCTAAGTTTCCTGGATAAATGAGATATTAGGGATTATAAAATGAGAAGTTTTATCATGCCTTTCTAGTTATACATTAATTTATTCATAAGTTACATAGTTTCTTTGAACCTCAACTTGCTGTTCTACAGGATACCCACCAGCTCTTTTGAAATCTAATCATTGTATTCCTTGATTCCTTCCCTTTTTTATGTCATTTTTAAACTAAGATTACCAGGTGATTATTTCTTTAAGACTTCAGCAATACTATAAATCACCTTGATATTTTTTTCTTATTTTATTAACCTTAAATATGTTTTCAGATCATGTGCAAATACTAGTTAAGTTTTACTAGAAAAACTCAGTCATGAAAATGAACAGAGCAAGTATTTGTTGGAAGTTGCCTCTCTATGGATCTAGAAGATGGATGGATGGATGGATCGACAGATGAATACATGAGAAATGTGGAAATAATTTTATGAAAGTATAATTATATACTATATTTTAGTAGAAACTATCAAATTTAAAAATAGATGAATTTGACAAAAGATGAAGAAAATCTAATGAATTTGAATGAGATCTGAGATTCTCAGAAATGTTCCTAAAGATATGGCTCTTATCATGGATTTTAAACAGTAGTTTTAAATTTTAGATACTACAAAACTTTCTCCTCCTTCTTCCCAAGTCACTTATTTCCTATCATTAATATTAGCAGACACTTTCTGATTATGTTGTTATAACTAATTCCCCAGTTGTTTAATTTCAATTTTACATTTGTAATGGATGAAATACTCAACAGCTATGCTTTTACTGTAATGATTTTATTACTCATATCATTGTTAGTCACATACATTTATAGACATTTTGTATTCCATGTCTGTTTTTTGCTTGTTCTATTATTTTCTGTTTTTGTTACTATATTTAAAAATGTGTTGATGAATTTGATGATAGCCACATACTGGAGTTTTAAAATATTGTCCACTACTCTTTCTACAGTGCTCATATCCTTACTTAGAATATACATGGCAGGGAATCGTCTAGCTCACTGCTTAGTTTCTAAGGCCCATATCAACATTTATTTATTAGAAGCTCTATATTGATTGAATAAATTATTATTATAAAACCACAATCAGGACTTTGAACCATGTCAGAATAATTTCCCAAAATGTTCAAAATTTTTAAAGTCAGAACAGTAAGAGGATTTACATTAAATGAAAAAAAAAAAGAGTAGATTTTTTTTAAAGCTTGAGTGGTTAAGAAAAAGAGGATAATTTAAGAAGTGGCTAATGTTCAGAGGCAACAGTTGAAAACAAAGCTACCATAAATGTATATAAATATCATAAATGTAAGAAGGTAAGAATCAGAGACTAAAGACCTCAGACACGTAAGTGATTAGTTTCCTGAGTAGCATTATGTTTTCATTTATACAAAATGTGCATGCTCTGTAATATATATATATATATATATATACATATATATATAATGCAAATTTAGACCAACAAACAAACCACTTTGAGACTTAATCTTATTTCCATCAATCAGTGCCTACATCAGGAGATCAACCCACCTATAGAACCCAAAATTCTATATGCTGGCTCACACTGTAATCGCAGTTTCATGCAGCTAAAAGAACGTTTCAAGTGTAAGAGCTGTTTATACAAAAGGAACTTCCATGAATATTTTGAAAATGTATCTATGTGTGTATGTAAACTAATTTTAAAGTCAATTAATTCTCACTTGGACACATTTCACTAGAAATTGGGCAAAGCTACACTGAAATAGAACTCTCCAGCTATCTACTTAGAGGGTTAATCTAGTATGTTGCAAAATGAAAAGAGCAACTGCATTTAACTAATTGAGAATAGTAGCATCTTAAGAGAGCCAAGAAATTCTTTGAGATTATTAACATATTAAGAACTATGAGAGTGATCATTTTAATTGGTTTTCAAAGCATATTCACATTCTTAATCTTCTGCTAATAAGAGCAAGAAATATTAACAAACGGTTTAAGTAAGATAAATGCCCTTGAGATAAATCAAGCTGTACCAATGTGGGTTTGAGACTCTTGTTACTGTTTTCATTTTTTCTCTTGCAGCACAATTTTGTTAAGAGTATCAGTACAGCCTGGAACTGAGGTTTCATTTTACTGGAGTCAGCAGCAGGTGGAATGATTCGGAAAGAGTGGGAAAAGAGACATCCATGTCAATGACTTCATCAAGGTTTATTTTTCATTCCTTCCACAGTCGTGCTGCTGAAATGTGGTCTGACTGCGTTGCTGTATCATGGGGAAAGCAACAGCAGAATATGATTCAAAGTAAACAGTTTCACAGGCTCACTTATGTAAAGAACAGAAAAAAAAAATGTCTTTTGGGTCGTTCAGCGTTCTGAATGGCAATCAGTAGTTTGTAGTTGCAGGTAAAAGCTATCTGTTAAATATATCAGAGTTGTGTTCTCTGTTAGTACCTATTGAAAAAGTAAAGATCTTTGGATCAGCCTGTTTCTCTAGCAAGTTTCTTATCTGAATTGAGGCTTTATTTTCCTTATATATATAAAATGGGAGCTCAATCCCTAGGATTTCTTCCAATTCTAAGATGCTAAGGCTCTATATAGTTTTTATTTTTCTTAAATTCCAAATTTTGAAAGTTGAATCCATCAGAATTTGATAAGCTATCTCCATTTCTATAATATTATTTCTTCATATTAAGTAATGTCAAAAGCCTTCCTTAGCATTTGATATTCACCCTGCATTTTATATCTTTTGAACAGCGATCAACTTTCATAAGTTGAAAAACATCACTACCTTAATGGTATACAACATCAGTGACTTTTTAAACTTATCTCTCAAGGTTTTCAGAATGAACTGTACCCAGCTAGTCCACCTCTTTTTTTTTGGGGGGGGGTTCATGTATTCATATCTAAACAATAACTTCAAATTTGATCATCTTTAAGGTTTCTTCTCTTGCACAAGCCTTCTGATGTTTTGCTTTAATTTTGGCATGACAATCATATGCCTGTGGTTTTCCTAGACTTATTTGAGGATTATCGTCTTGATATATCAAGTTATTCATTTCTTTACAGAAATGTTTATATTAGCCTATAATGATGTTAACCAGGCCCTCTGCTTCTAGTCACAACTCCTGTATCAGTCCCAGCCAAATTGGAGATTAATTATAATGCTAGAGAAGCACTTTGAGAATTTTCTAGGAATTATTTGGTGGTGTTATTTAATAGAAAGTCTGAGTGATTGTGAGATAAAGAAAAGATGGGGTCCACCTACCACATCACTCAAATGATGGTAACCATATTCATGCCAATATTATACTTGCAGCTGTTTCAGCAATAACTTAGAAATGATAAGGTCTTTTTCAAAAGTAATTCTCTTCCTGACTTTCAAGTCTTCATCATCATGATTTTTCAAGTTTATTTTTCTCAAGACAGGGAGTTTAAGATTAAAGTAATGGGACATTACTTAAGCACTAACAACATGAGATTAGTACATGGGTGTGCAATATTTTGTGAGACTATTGTTATTTCCAGAAGTGAGCATTAAAAGTGTGTATCAAAAACAAGTTGCTCTTTCTCACTCTTCTGAAAGTCCTGGACAGACGGGAGGGAGGGTGAGGAAGAGAGAGAGAGAGAGGAGAGAGAGAGAGAGAGAGAGAGAGAGAGAGAGAGAGAGAGAGAGAGAGAGAGAGAGAGAGAGAATGAAGAATACTGAGAGATATTGAGGTTGATTAAGGACCAAAATATCCAACAGAGTAGAGATGTGACTTAATAAAACAGAGGCAGTGGAGAGTCTCCATAATGTATTCACTAGAAGTGTGGAACTTAATGAGAAGAATCCAAGAGGAATATTGTGGATAGTAGGGGTAGGGGAAGTGGAAAAGGCACAGATTTGCATTTACAACATCATATGTACATCCGATTTGACAGTGTAGAAACTGAATTGAAAATTAAGACATATTTAACAAAGCACATGGAAGGAAGATTACATAGCTAAACTCAATAGATGAATTTTTTTTCCAGTTACATATTGAATATAGTTATGAGATAAAATAGAATCTGATATTCATAACAATTCTGGATATGGTGATTTGGGTCACAGTAACAATCAACCCAGATTATCCACAGAATCCAACTCAGTCAGTTGTGCATCAAGTGGTTTGGACTATTACCCAATGAGCCCAACACCCACATGCACAGTCCCACAAAGTGCATCAGGGAGTCCTACTTTGTAAGGTCATTCTGTTCAAACTTTTCGATGTCTTGTATTCCCAATGGTAAGATCACTCATGTTTTTAATTTCTTGTTTACAGTAGTAATAGCTATAATGGCAACATTTCTTAGATGTAAAGGCAACCAAATTTTAATTCAGGAAGAAAATGTCCTCTTTTTAAGGAAGGCACATTTCTATTTTATTAGCACATAGGTAGAGTAGAATAAGATGGTATTTCAATGAGGAAGTGTTCACTATGAAAAATGCATTGACACAACTAGAACAAACAATATTCACAGAGTTCTGTTTGAACTAGACAGCTCAGTGGTCCTGTAGAGAGAGAGGTATAATCACCCTCTTAGTTTGGCAAGGTGTGGTATACTCTGAAGTATTCTTAATATTGCTACCATTTAAGTTGTATTCTTTAATTATGGGGAAGATTGATTACAGATTGACTCACAGATTAAAAAGGAAGATTAAAAAGATTAAAAATATTAATTTCCCTCCCTCCTGTTTTTCCTCCCGTTTTTTCTTCTCATTCTTTTTTTCATCCATTTTCCCCTTCCGCTTCTTTTTCTATACTTTGGGTTTACATTTGTATAGGAAAAAATAAAAATATTGTGAATTCAAAACTAACCCAGATTAACAACCTAGAACACATATACTTGCTTGGTTAACAGAACAAAATTTATATTAGCAGCTGTACAATATCTCTGTAGAATACTGAAATGTTACTTTTGTGATTTACCACAATTTTCCTTGGTTTACTAAATTGCTATATATAGCTGCTTTAAACCAATAATTCATGTTTTCCAAAGGCAATTTACTATATTCAATCCAACTGAGGTTTTGACTATGCCAGCACAAATAATTTTAGATTGAATGCTCTTATTACTTGTGTTTGGTTAATTGCATTTTATATTTAACAATGGATGTATGAGATTAGTTTATTCTGTTGTAAATAATTTTTATTCTAGTTTTATTGCCATGGGCACAGTTCTAGCACTTTTTTTTGTTATTTAGATGCAACACACTATCTAAAGATGTAATTCTCAAAATAGATCATCCATTTATATTATTTTAATATGGACTCATCCTGTGTATTCTGTTCAGACCTATCCCTCTCATTTTTGTGAAGCTTCCTCCATTGGTTCATTGCCCAGTTGACTTCATTTCTGTGTCTTGATTTTAGCTCATGTTATTTTGATTCATTTATGATACTACAACATCATTTATATGTTCTTTCACTTCATTTTGGTCATTATGGGTTACATTTCCATCATCTCAAATCCAATCCATATCATTTTGAAGCAGGCACTGTCATTGTGTGTCCAATTATAATTGTTTTCCTTTATTTCCTGTTATCTTGAATTCAATTATCCTTGTTAGTCATTTCTCATCTATTTATATTATTTTCAATTTGATTTTCTAAAGCTCTGGTTCCGCTTATATTACTTTATAATATAGTGTTTTCCTTATTTCATGTACTTGATTTTTATTTATATTTGTTCAGTTCTCATTTATATATGAAACACATTCTCTTTTGGAGAAAATTGTTTAATGTCATTTATGCTTTATTTCATTTACTTGTCACTGTCTTGATTGAAACAGTATTTTGGGGGCTTTCATATTAACTTTACCAGATTTTCAGCAGTGGTTTGAGTAAATTATCCTTGCTCAAGTCATCTAACGTTATTTTAAATTCTGTAACTATAGGTTTTGTACAAATATGCATTTTCTTCATTCACATTTTTAGTTGATTTTACTCTATTCCATGTCTTGTTTGAACTAGTGCACATATCTAAATATCACAAGTGTTAACTGTTAGTGAAGATATTCTTTCAATTTAATTTTAAAATTTCCTTTCACTTACAAGATTTTAACTTCACATTAGAAAAATCTAATGGTGATTTTGATTCCATTTACAGTCTTTCCATTTGAATCAGGCAAATGATTCAGTTGATTGCCTCAATGTATATTATCAAAATGATAACTCACTTAACTATTATTTACAGGAAGTTTTGATCAGTTTATTTCACAGCAGTTTAATCAATATTATTTCATCTTACAAAGGCAAAGTACTACATTTGTGTATGAAAAGAATAAGCATAAGCTTTTAAATTCTGATGAAAGAAAAAATATGACCAAAATCTTAAGGTGAACACTCTTATTTTTGCTCATTTGGGGGGTGTGTGTGTGTGTGTGTGTGATCTTGGACTTTCCTAGGCAAATGCTAAAAGAGTCTTACCATATTTAGAATAACTTTCTCCTATAGTTACAAGATATTATGCACCACTTGCTCAGGTTTGTCAAAGAGGAGAGAATTATTTTATCTACATTCTCACTGTCTTCTCATTAGAAAGTCTTGCTACTTCATTTTCTGGAAATGAAATGAATTTCCTCATGTAAATTATGAAATTATAACTTACTTGACATTATTTCATTTATATATCAAATGGTCCATCTGGGCCACTGTTGTTGTTCAGTAGAACTTTCTGTGATGTGGGAACTGTTCTTCAGACTACCCATAATGATAGGTAAAATGGACATGAGCATTTAGGATGTATTTAGTAAGAATGAGGATTAATTTCTAATGTTACTTACTTTTAAGTAATTTAAAAATTACATGAGGCCAATAAAGAAATACACTTTTTTTTTTACAACATTTAGGACTTTAACTATCATTTTTCGGTATGTATTACTGTCACAATATCTAAGGAGATCAGATTACATGAAGCCAAATGAAAATATCATAATATGAATTTTGAATAAATATGGGATATTTTTGAAAGCTATTTAAATGTGCTTCAGGGACTTGAGGAAAAAGATGTTGTTTAGTAGGTTTTTTTTTTTCTTTTTGAAAAATCAATAACTGAGTATATATATATTGATTAACTACAAGTTAGGGCTTTTTCTATGAAACAATAAAATTGCAGTGAGAAAAGAACAAATACAAGATGTAGTCCTAAGGAGTGACAAATTAAACCAATATTTCATAACTGGACTGAACTGATAGTAGACTAAGAACATAGAGAGATGAGCTAAGGAAGGACATTTTAGAAAATATCCACAGTACCCTCTTTGATAAGTTACTTTCTTCAGTATGGGAGCAGAAGAGAGTATTTATAATAAGCTCCAGCTGAGTCATGAAAATTTTCTGAATGCTAGGTTTTCTTAAAAAGTATACATATTATTTAGTTTCACAGCAAATAACATATTCATGGAATGGGAAGGTCTATATCTAAACAAAAGTGTCAAAAATATATAAAGGCATAATTGGCAAAAAATAAATTACTATAAATTAAAAATAAATGGAAACTAATAAATTTCATGTTTTTACTGTAAATAGGAAGATGATTTTTTTGTGTTCTAATATGATGTAAGTGTAAGACAAATTCTAACACAGGGCCTGTATATAATTCTAACCAAAAGTCCTACAGAAAAAAGGGTAAGAGCTTCAAAACCAAGGAAAATAATAATAAACATTACTGCCTAATATTATACCAAATAAGACACATAAAGAAACCCTTTTATTGGTTCCCAAGTGACATTAAAACACCTAACGAAAATATAGGAATTCAAAAGTTTAGGAACAGATGTTGGTTTTGTTCATACCATAAAATGGACTTAGAAGACACCAGAAGATAAGGAAACTGAGAAACAATGACTTTTCTTATACTTAAAGAGAACTAAGGCTACAGGGCAAAAGATCACCCTGAAGTTTAGAGAGTTAGTAAATCGAGAGTCAGAGTCTGGATTGGCTTAATTGGAACAGAAGCTGAGGGAGCTATAAAATGGTAGGAACACTTGCATGGTAGTTAAGAAAATGGCTGGAGGCTGAATGTGGGCTACCTGACAGTGAGAAATTTCTGGCACCACAGTATTAGGAAGTATCACCTTTTCATGGGCTTTATCTCAAGGAACTTTATAGGGACCTAAAATGAAGATGAGAGAAATATCCCCTTATAGTCCTTACAGAAGGAAGAGAATCTTTGTAATATTTCCAAAACTTTCTCTACAGGAAAGACATGATCTTCAGCGTAAAAGACTTTGTCAGAGCCTTGTCACAACTGTATAGAGGGCACTGCTCTCACCTCTGATGGCTATACCATTCTGTCTCACCAGAGTGGAGAAAGAATAGCTCTAATGCTGACAAAACACTTTCACAGTCACAACCCACAAATAAGACCCACTAAATGACAGAGTCAAATACTATATGATAGAGTCAAATTCTATAGAATGCTTACTCTTTGCTTAATACCACACAAGTATAACTTCAGTCCGTTAATATTACTATAAATAAAAAATAAATTTATTCAAATAATAAATGAAATAGCAGTAAGACACAGACGTTCTCCCTGCAGGAGTCTGAAAAAACCAAATCAAAAATGGAAACAGAAAAAGGGTCAGTCTGTAATTTAAAGCCTCTGAGACCTACTGCTACAACAAACAGCTGAACATAGCTTAATTCATAGTAAGAATAATACATAGTCTCACAATGAAGTCCTATTTGCCTCAGTTCCTATTACCTGATACAATACATCCAGCTTTCAATAACAATGGAGAAGTGCCAAATAGCACAAAGACTATTGAAGATACAAAATAAAACTTAGAACCAATTCAGTAATATTACAGAGATGTTGGAATTATCTGATAGGGAATTTAAAATGACTATGATTAATGTTTGGGCCCCATGGAAATAGTAGACAACACATAGCAACAGATGGATAATGTAAGCAGAAATGTGAGAACACACAAAAGGTTAGTGAAGTCTAATATCTCTGCTTGCATAACTTTTTTACCTCTAAATGAGTTGTGAAAATTTGCATAATGATGTCTAGAGAATGAAATGAGATATGCAGAAAATGATGTTACCTAACATGTTAATAGTATTATAGGTGCTTACAATTTGTTATTGCTTATCTCATCTCATTAGGCCCTCACCACAGGTCTGGGAAGGAGAAAACCGACATTATTTCCCTTGCACAAAGCAGGGTTAAGACTGTATTGATATGCTTAAAGCAAAGTTATGCTGTGATAACAAACAGGATCCACTCATCAGTGGCTTGCTTCAGCACAGGTTATTTTATTTTATTTTTTGTTGTTGTTGTTCTTAGATTGCATAGACCAAGTATGTGACTTTGACTCTTTATTCTAGGAAAACCAGCTGAAAACACCACCAGGACACTGTTTTTGTCCTGATAAAGAAAAACAATATTTGACCGAATTATGTAATGCTCCTTAAAGCTCTTTTTGAGAAACAGCATATGCCACTTTCAATTTGCATAGGTAACATCAAATCATAGGATCAAACCTGTTCCAAGCTTTGTTGGACTTTTAATCCACTCCAGAGCAGAACTTAGTAGGGAAAAGCCAAGTGTCTGGGATATCTATGTTGAGGAAGCTCACTCTAGGCTGCATAGTAGCATTATTCCATCATAAGTCTGATTCCAAATCTAGATTTCTTATAACTCATTATTTAGTAAATAAGAGAACCTTAGGGCATAAAATTGAATAATTGATATTTTAATATCATTAATTCAACATGCAAATACTTCCATTGGTCTATCAATTAAGAACAGGACCAGGTACATATTCTTTTCTGCTGAATAAATAAATTTTTCTACTGAACAAATAAATACTAAATAAATAAAAAGGGGTATTACTTTCCTGTATCATAAGAATTTCTAGATACATAATGCCATGTCTGAGACAATGACTGTGATGTCATCAAACACACAAGTGTTTTTAATATTTTTCTTGAAATGTGACATGTCTTGATGTCTGTCTTCTCATGGTCTCTAATGATTTCCCTATTACCCTACTCAAGTCTGTATTGAATAGAGAGAGATAAATTCAAGGACAGACTTTGTATAACAAATGAAAACTTAATGCCCTCAACTATATTTTAATAATCACCATATTTTGTAATAATTATATTATCTACTACTTAAGAATTTTATGTTGTAAAAACTACTGATTTTTTAAAAAAGGGAAGAAAATTAGAATAAGAAAATATATAACAGTCATTAAGTGAACACCAGAACAGAGATTAATAAAAAAAAAGTTGATGTGTCAAATAACTCAAAGGAAGATGATGTAAAATACAAATATAATTTGTATATTTGTATTTAAGTTGATGTAAACATGCAAGTGATTTTATATAACAAAAGTATTATCAAGACAGATTTAAAATGTACATTAAACCTACTACTACACAGTTTACAAGTGACTCATTAAATCCATAGGCTATAGAAAGGGCAAATAAAAAGAATTTAAAAAACAGTTGTAAAATTCTAAATAAAAAAGAATGTGAAACTATAATATCAAACAGTCTTATATATAAAAATAATTAATATAAGGTTTACTTCAACGTGATTATTTGTACTTCAATATACAAGAATTATTTTAGATTTGTGTGTACCTGGTAAATACTCTAAAATATTTGACCAACAAAGATTGGTCAAATTCTGGGAGGATGGGAAATTTTACATAATATTTTCAATAATTGATAGGCCAAATCTATAAAGTAAGCACTAAATACAGCAAATTTGACAAATGGATGTATATGGAATACTACAAATAAAAATGTCATTATATGTTCTATTTCACACACAGAGAATATTTAGACGAGTTGACCAACAAAATTTGGAACCCATGATAATTCAACAAATTTGGTAGGATGGGGACCTCCCTGGTGGCGCAGGTGGTTGAACGCTGCATTGTGAAGCTGTCTGCAGCCTCTGCAGTGTGGGCTCGATCCCAGCCGGCCGGCAAGAATCCCACATGGCACAGCAGAGCTCTCCTGCCGCGCCCGCTGCTCCCCTCAGTAGTGTATTTCAGTCAGTCTGCCTGTTCTGTTCCCTGTTCTGTCTTTGGTGAATCCTCTCACCCTCCCGCGCATCTGGCCTGTACCCTGGTTCTTGTATAAAAATAAATAAATCTTAAAAAAAAAATTGGTAGGATGGAATATTATAGGTTCTTTTCTGAGCCCCAAATAAATAGACTAGAAGCAAATAATTAACTATATATAGAAAATCCTCATGTTTAGTAAATAAAAATAACTCATTGGTCAAAGAAGGAATTATAACAGAAAGAAAAGAAACATTTTTTTCAAACCAGAAAATGAAAATTCTAAATATCAAGGTCCTGATGATGAAGATAAAACAATAGATATTAATTCATTGCCTTAAATTATTATACTAGAAAGAGAAAAATGCAAAATTAAAGAACAAATTCCTCAGAAGGTTAGTTAAATTATGCAAAATGTCCTTCAGGGGGATACAAAACAGGGAAAATGAATACAAGAGCAGAAATGAATAAAAATGTAACATACAAAATACATGGAGTTATTAAGGTCAGTTTTTGACATTAAAAATTGGTCCAAAAAATGTTTACTAACTCTGATGAGTCATTCAAGAAAATAATGACAGCAAAGTAATGTTTAACAATGTGTTTTTTTAATATAAAACTATAAATTATACATGATCAATGTGATAAAAACAGAAGGTTGATTTAGTCAGCTTGGGCTGTTCTAAGAAATTACCATAAAGGGCCTTCCCTTTCCCCATTGGCACAGCGGGTTGAGCACAGCACTGTGAAGCTGTCTGCAGCCTCTACGGCACCAGAAGATTCCCACATGGCACGGCAGACCTCTCCTGTCTCACCCTCTGTTCCCCTCAGCAGTGTATTTCAGTCCTTCCGCTGGTTCTGCTCCCTGCTCTGTCTCTGGTGGATCCTCTCACCCTCCTGCACATCTGGCCTGTACCCCAGTGCTTGTATAAATAAATAAATCTTAAAAAAAAAAAGAAATTACCATAGACTCATCAGGTCAGACAATAAACATTTATTTCCTACAGTAGTACAGGTTGGAAATTCAGAATTGAGATGTCTGCTGATTTGGTTCCTGTTAAGAGCCCTCTTTCTGGTTTGCAAATGCCAACTTGCATTATACTCAAGTTCAGAGAGAGATCATCTCTCTCAGATCTCTTTCTTCTAATGATGATAATCACATTCAAGGGGCTCCACTCTCATAACCTAGTTAAGTCACAAGTATCACACCTATAATAATATGACATGCTGGCGATTGAGGTTTTAACATACCTACAAAGGTAAATTATGCTAACTGAAATTTAGACGGCTGTCATTATTTTTTTTTTTGAAATTTCTTTTATTTCCTGATTTGACCAAAGAGAAATTGAGTTTATTAGTAACATTGCTGAGCAGGAAATAGTTATGGTGGTTCGAGAGAAAAAAATAATTTTGTGTGCACTAGCTCATGACAAAAGGATACAAAATATAGATTATCACCCATAAATATTAGACTAATAACCATAAATAGTGACACATAGTTCCTGTTCATTTTCCTTCTGCTCCCATGACTTTATAAGCTTCAAGGGAAATGCATTAATAATAATAGATTAATAATCTTATTATTAATGACATGGAGCTTATACTTTATAAAACCTATTTTCCATGTCTATGGAATTTATGAGCTACCAAAATGTTTAGGAAAGTAATTTAAGGTTACTCTCTAATCTTAATATGGGAAGTACTAAAACCACTAATTGTATTTCAGGTAATAAATCAAGCTGCCTTTTCATGATAAAAACCTGCAAAATCAGGGGCATTTGTGTTATTAATGTTCAAATGTTTATGCATTCCCAATATTTTATCTATTTAAAATGCTTATGTATCAGTACATCATGATTAAACAGACCTTAATTCTGACTCTGTTAAATTCATACTCTTTTGTTCTAAGTATAACAATCTATAAGGTTAGCATATCTGATCAGGAAGGAATTTATGTTATAGTATCATTGCCACTCACCAAAAGTCGCTGAGTAGTGTGCATCTGTCATCCACTAATAACATTTCAGAATTGAATGGGTTGGAGAAAATCACCATTTTTTTTTTTGCCTATGCCATTTTCTTAGTACTAATAAAATTAATTGGGAGAAGAACAAAAAATTAAAATACATGCAGTTTCTATGTTGGTATGTTTCTCCTTCAAACGGAAAAGTCTTGTCATTATCCACTTTGCAGCAAGTGGATTTTGCTCTAATTCTTAGTGTACTTAAAGAAAAAAAATTCCATTTAGAAAACTGGGCTTCCTTGCCCCTCCCTGGCCTGGTTCTACCAGTCTGGGAGTCCCTCTTTATTCTGTTCCTTTTCTCCTTAATAAACTTTTTCTTAAAAAAAAAAGAAAAAATTCTATTTAGAAAACTGAAATTGCTTTCTATTGATATCCCACCCATCACAAGCCACCTAGCATTGCTTTGTTTCAATCACATATTTGAATGGTAAAGATATGACTTTCATTTATATGCTTTGGAAGGATGAAACACTGGATGATTTAAAAAACTTGTATTGAGATGCTGGAGAAAAACGAGTGATACAACTTACTTTGCATTCGCTATCCACCTGAAACATTTATTTTATGTATGAATGAAGATAGGATCATTTCCTCATTTTGTCTTGATGATTATGAACTTTTTACACAACGAAATTTTCTACTGATTATAATTTGATGAAGAAAATGTCAGAAAAATTAAATCAAATCAAATAGCACTCCTCAGGGGAAATATATATATATATATATATACACACACACACACACACACACACACACATACATAAAGTCCCATGTCTCCCTCTGCTGTATGTCTCACACCTGCTAGCCTGATCAGTCAAAGTTTCTGGAATAAAATATCATGTTACTGAGATCATGGCTTATAGGTATAGAGAAGATCACACCTACTCTTTGTCTTTTCAACTCTTTGCAAAGGCATCTGTCCCTATCAAATCTATGAATATGCATGTTTTGGTTGTAGATGAGCTATAGCTCAGCTAGCTATTCACCATAGTTATAAATCAGTTGCTCCTTGGAATATCATTTCTTGCTGCCACATAGAAGGTTATCAGAAAGGGAAAGTGTTCTCCCTACTACTTCTTATTTCTGGTGGAAATCTGTTCCTTCAAGTGATATTTATGAAATAAACTGCAGTTCTGTTAATGATTGCAGAAAGTATTAGCTGTCAGTATATCTATCTCAGTTGCTCCATCTGTTTCTTTCAATTCAATTTGTCTTTAATGACCCAGTCCTCTTAATTATCACCTATGTCATCCAAAATTTATAAGTGAAATCATGGATTATGATTTTGATTTGTTTTTTGGGGGGAGGGTTTTTATTAAGAGATAAGTTTAAAGAATTTTCATGTTTTTTCCTTGATTTTCCCAATTGATGATCTATCTCTAAAGAAACATGAATGCTTTCTTATTTGTTTGGTATGATTTTATTAATTCTGCTGCACTTCTGGATCCTCAATTTTTATGTGCCAAATAATTTGAAAGACTCAATGTAGTGGGAAAAAAAAGGAAGAATCATAGCTTAATTAATTGTATCATTGAAAGAAAATTAATGTATTTACAAAATTCAGTGTTTTGGTACTCAAATTGCAAGAATGGAAGTGTAGAATTCAGCATTTAAATTCCACATGATGATAATAATGTAAAGTGCACAATATGAATGCACATAATCAATCCTTCTATTATTTTGGTGTGTGCACAGAAAATTAGATTACTGCATCTAATAGGGTAAGAGTTAACACATAAAATACTGTATTTTAATCTTATTTAAACAGGGACCTCTTCTGATTCCATTCCATAGGGAATGCTGCTTAAACATTATCAATACTATTTTCACAATCATTTTGGTGATACTATGTACCTGAATTCATCTGCTTCAGATCTCTTATTGCTGCACACACTCTTTCTTCTAATTTGTACCACTTACTTTCATAACAACCAAAAAAGGAGTAAAATTTAAAGATAGAATAAAAAAATTATCTAAATGACTCTTTGCCTATGAACATATGTGATATATCTGCATGGAAATGTGGGATTCAATCATTGTCATTAGGGGTATACCTGCTAAACATAGACAATTCTAGTGCTGTTTTGTATGATATTGCTACTATGTTTGTAATCAAAGAACTATACATTTCTTAGTCTAGGAGTTTCACCTTTTCTATAACCTTTTACTTTTGTCATCAGATGAAGCAGAACAGTTTTAACATAGAATTGCTTTATGTCCATACAATTAGGAAGGATTTTTAAATACTTTGTTACATTGTATTGTGTGTGAGTGTGTGTGATTGTGTGTGAGTGTGTGTGTTTGTGTGCTTGCAAACACATAAACACATTACCATTAGGACAGGGACCTTACTAAATTGGTGGGAGGAAACTTTAAATTATTTTGCCACTAAGTTTCAAGTGGTATTCCTACTTTATAAGCTGAAATATTTTCTAGTTCCTTCACAGACCTCCTCCTTCCAGATAATGAATTTATTTATTCTTGTGTTTGTTTTACAATAAATTTTGAGTTTCCTCCTACTTCATGCAGATTTTCCTGACTGATTTCAATTTACAGATAATTTTTTTCCCTATATACCTATAGGAAAAGAATCCTGGCTTCCCTCTAGAAAATATAAAAAAAAAAATTCAATCACTTTTATAATATCCACAGTAGCCACTAGTGTTTAAAACACATATTAGTTGATATGTTAGGAATAAAAGAAACTGCAAAGATAAATCTTTGGAAATACATTATCAATTATTTCTCATTCATGTCATAGAAAAGTAGATGTTGGATTTACAGAGACTAATAAGTTTTATTAGTTCACATGAAAACACCAAATAACTTTTCCCTAATGCAACAGCCACTATGTTTGTTGAATTCTGATGACCTTGAAATATAGCTTTCTAGTTTTAATAAGACAGGTAATTAAGTCAACTTCAAATGTGGCTTTGCACCATAAGTAAAGTGTCAGATTCAGGAGAAAAATCTTTAGTTGCACATTAAGCACATTTTTTAACCAATTAGCCAAAACATGTTTTCTTCGATTTGCTTAATATTTTTTAATAAATTATAATCATTCAACTTTCAGTTAGAGTAGAATACATGTAGAAGTGAGTTATCTGCTTCTTCACTAATGAGAAACTTGTTCTGAAATGAAGTGTAAAGACTTGGTCTTTGAAAAAGAAAAGTGCAGATGAAAGATGGAGAGAGTTCATTTCCTAATTAACAAGAAAATTCGGCATGACTGATAGCTCTAGCTAGATCTGAATCATCTCCTCCAACATCATAGACCCACCTTCCTCTAATTTAGATCCTAAATATGAGCAAAGTGCTTAATCATTTCTCTGGTTACCACTTTCTCTTAACTGTCACCCTGGATAGTTCCCTTTAAACAAGACCACATAAAGGCCAATGAGTATTTGCACTTTCAGAGATCAATGAAATTCTTTACCATTAGAAATAATATATGTCCTTTACACAATGGACAATACCTGGAGAGACTGGTTTGCTTTACAATGGGAACCCTGAGAAAAATTTTCATCTGAGACTGTACCCCAGCATCCATACATTTGATCTGCAGCTCCATGGGAACAATGGCAAACAATGAAGGTAATTCCATACAAGCTTTGTGGATGCCACCCCCACTCCATCAAGACACTGGGAAGTACAAATTCCAGGATCTCCAAAGGGAACTGGCGAGGTACCAAAGGCCAGAGTTAAGCAGCCATTTTCTCTGTTTGTAAATAAAAACCAGCCATGTTAGTGGGGTCGGGCACACTTGGCTTGTGCTCTTGGCCAGGCAGTTTTGGTCTTGGCAGGTCATTTGGAATTCCAGATCAGCGGAATGGGTAGGATGCATTTAAGACTTTATCTCCCTCTTTTCTCCCTGAGTTGTATATTTCCTCATTCCCCTTCCCTTGTAAATAAACCTTTTGTTAATCTAAAAATAAATAAGTAAAAATAGGACCTCCCCAGTGGCGCAGCGTTTGAGTGCTGGGTTGCAAAGCTGCCCATAGCCTCGGCAGTGCGGGTTCAATCCCCGGCTGCTCCCCGGCCACCAGAGGAGGGTCCCGCATGGCGCGCAGACCTCTCCTGCCGCCCGCTGCTCCCCTCAGCAGTGTACTTCGGTCCTTCTGCCTGCTCTGCTCCCCACTCTGGCTCTGGTGAATTCTCTCACCCTCCCGCGCTTCTGACTGTACCCAGTGCTTGTATGTATAAACAAACAAACAAACAAACAAATAAATAAATAAATAAATGAATAAATCTTTAAAAAAACAATAAAAAATAAAGATAAATAAGTAAAAATAAAAAATATTGACTAGGAAAAAAAAGGAAATAATATATGTCCTTTTTAGTTTCAAAAAAAATTAAAAAAAATTAGTTTAAAAAAAATCTGCTCCTTACCGAGCAGATTTGTATCTTAGTCTCTACACCTATCCTCACCCCCGCAAATTCTCCCTCTCTCCTTCTCTCCTTCCTTTCCTTATCCTCCCTTTCTTCCCTCCCCCCACTGTGCCTCCCTCCCTCCCTTCCATTGTTCCCTTCTTATGTTTCCTTTCCAAATGCTAAAATACTAGAAATGAATTTTCAATGAAAATTTTGTCCAACAATCAATCAAACATGAAATACAATAGGTGAAACAATCAATTCACAGTCACATATAAATGGGAAAAGCTATTCATTTATAATAGAAACACTGAAAATAGAATTTAGCATAAGAGATTAAAATAATTCCCCAACTTAAATGACTATTTTATCCAAAATTCAAATGAGACATGTACAATGTATTGAAAAATAGCTAATTTTAGTGAATCAGAGTAATAATATCTTTTAAATATATAGGTTGTATTTTTCTATTAATATGTTTCCTCAAGTTATTATATATGTTAATTTTTATATATTTATCATCCAATTTGACTAAAAAATGCTTTGACAATGACAATATCTTATACTCATTCCATAGCAACTAAAACTAATAATAATCTGTCACAAGGGATCATTCATTTGGGAATGACATATTTCTCTGTACATTGCAGAGTTAAACTTTATGAATAATTTACTTTAGCTTCCATTAGTCATTTTTGATTCCAAACTTCATTAGCTTTCCAGGATCTATTTTTGCAAGCCATAGAATGTGTGACCTACACGTGATCTACTACCAAAAGAAACCTGACTGCTAGAAGTTAAAAGTAAAAATCCAGTTTCACACTCAAAATTTTCAGACAAGGATAAAGCTTACAGAGTTGATTTTTTTTTTCAAGGTCACAGCAAGAGAGAAGAATCAAACAAGGTTGAAATTTAGACAAAATGTAGTGAAAGGATGCTCCCTTGATCTTGATGTTTCAAAATCATTTTGATGCTAGCTGTGGCCTGAATACAAGATAATCTATAACAAGTAGAAAAGATAACATTTAATTTTCAGAAAGTCTGTTACTCAATATTAGATTATATTAAAACTTTTTTTAATTGTTATTTTATCAAGTCTTAAATGTAAAGGGATGAACATACTGTCCATAATACCTGTTCATACAAACAAATTATAAAGTTACCCTATGTTCAATATTTACATTTCAAATAATCTTTAAAGGTTAAAAAACCATTAAGAATTATTTTTATAAGACTAGATTACAAAATTGAACAGGTTTAGATCGATGGTTTCTAATGTAAATATGCCTGAAAAATGATAACACATTCATTGAGACACACATAATACCTAATACCTGACATTTGATAGAAAATATCAGAAGGTTAGGTACTTGGAGAAAAAAAATAAAAGCTTCAACAATGTCTATGGATATTATGCATCACTGTATTTTAATTCAAAATTGAATACAGGGCCTCCCCTGTGGCGCAGTGGTTGAGCGCTGGGTTGCGAGGCTGCCTGCAGCCTCTGCAGCACCAGTTCGATTCCCGGCCACCGGGCGAGGGTCCCACATGGTGCGCAGACCTCTCCTGCCGCCCGCTGCTCCCCTCAGCAGTGTACTTCGTCACTCTGCCTGTTCTGTTCCCCTCTCCAGCTCTGGTGAATTCTCTCACCCTCCCGCGCTTCTGACTGTACCCAGTGCTTGTATAAATGTATAAATAAATAAATAAATCTTTAAAAAAAAACAAAATTGAATACAGTGCTATCCATACTCTACAAAATTAATTGTCTTGAAAAGACAGACTTGAGAGTAAATTATTGCACTCTAATATGAAAATGTTAATAGACTGATGTAGAAACTGCAGTGGAGCTGCCATGAATATAAGGCTGAAACTCTAGGACAAGTTCACAAAAGTCAACATTTATGTTGGTATGTGAAAATTGAGTAGAAACACATCTGGAATATGATTTGGGAATGTGTATTCCTGGCAGAAGAAACAAAAGATCCAAGTATTCTAAATAGGTTCCATTTCTTATCCTTAGAATGAAATAATGAATGGTTACACAGGAAAGTTGTGGTGGGTTCACAGATTTTAAAAAATCTAATATGAATGTAGATCACTGAATATCTGAAAGTAGATATCCTATATTAAAACAAAGAAATGAGGGTTCAGGAGAAGAAATATAGGGAAACAATGAATTCATTTTCATGAATCTTAAGGATAAGCAAGACACCTGACATTTTGCAAAGTGACATTAGCACTTAGATTATATACTTTGAACTTTTATAGAAAAAAATCTGTGAGATATTTGATGGAACCCTAATTCCTATGCAGAATAATCACGGCTAGGAGACTATATTTATAAGACTAAAGGGAGATTATTTTCATAAATAAAGATTATGTACCTTCAACAGCCTACTTTATTTCACTAAGTATAATGCCCTCTAAGTCCATTATGTTGATGCAAATGATAGGATTTTATCTTTTAATGGCTGAATAGTATTCCTGTATCTGTGTATATAACATCTTCTTCTTCTGTACATCAATCAATGGGCATGTAAGTTGTTTCCAATGCTTATATAGTGCAAATAATACTGCAAAAAACAGGGGATGTACATATCTCTTCAAATTAGTGTTTTTGTATTCTTCAGATTAATCCCAAAAGTGAAATAACTGGATTGTATATAATGTGTATGTATGAAATTTCTTTTTTTTAAATCTTTGAGGGATCCCCATACTGTTTTCTATCACAGGTACATGAATTGACAATTCCACCCACAATGTATATATAAGGATTCCCTTTTCCCATATCCTCTCCAACACTTATTGTTTCTTGTTTTGGATAATGCTATTCTCACAGGTGTAAGGTGATGATACCTCACTGCTGTTTTGATTTGTATTTTTCTGATGATAGAAATGTTGAGCATCTTCCCAGTTGTCATTAAGCCATTTATGTTTTCTTTTCTTTTTAAACAAGATACTTTTCTTTTGTTTAAAGATTTATTTATTTATACAAGCATTGGGTACAGTCAGAGGCGCGGGAGGGTGAGAGAATTCACCAGAGCCAGAGCAGGGAGCTGAACAGGCAGAAGGACCGAAGTACACTGCTGAGGGGAGCAGCGGGCAGCAGGAGAGGTCTGTGCGCCATGTGGGACCCTCCTCTGGTGGCCGGGGAGCAGCCAGGGATCGAACCGGTACTGCAGAGGCTGCGGGCAGCCTTGCAACCCAGCGCTCAACCGCTGCACCACCAGGGAGGCCCCATTTGTGTTTTCTTTGCCAAAGGATATTCAAGTTACTTCTTAATCCTATTTTTAATTGCTGAGTTTTATGAGTCCTTTGTATATTTTGCACAGTAGCCCCTTGTGGGATAGATGATGTACAACAATCTTCTCCTCTTCAGAAGGATGTCTTTTTTGTTTTGATGAAGAATTTAAACAATTGTTTTTAAATTGTTTTTTAAAAAAGGGGGTGAATCAACAACAGCTTAAAATTGTAGTACTTAGTTTACTACTGAATGCCATCAATATCAAAATAAGGGCTCTCAAGGACATCAGGAGGAAGAAAAGGCAACAGTAAAGCAATTAACTTGACTTTCTTCTCATTAAGTTCTCATAATTACATTTTCAGGATTAAGTGCAATTCTGTGAGGGTCATGCCATTTTATTTATATAATAAAAATGACTTTGCTCCATTTTGAGAAAAACTGGACTCTATATATTGAACGGGGAAGTCAAGTAAAAAATTCTATAGAAATGATTAAGGAAAACATAATCCAAAAACTATATTTTAATGACTGATGAACATTTCATATTTTCAAATATACAAAATTTCATTTACATTTACAAAATTACAAATAAATTAGTCTGGTGACTTTCTTATGTGTTGTTTAGTGTGGGTTTGGGAAGAGTGATATAAGTAAGATTTTCCAATCAAATGATTAATGTAAAGAACTGTTTGACAATTTTTTGTGTTTAAAAGTGAAAGTCAATAATTTGAGCATTTGACATCCAATAAAATCCTACTGTGTTATTGGTTTTGCTTTTGTGAGTTTTAATAGACACCATCTGAGTTTTGAAATAAGTAAAATATAAATGAGCAAGATTAAAATCCTAGAGAAATCATGCATGCAGGAGATGAAAATGTCAGCTTCACTTACTTTTTTTAATTTAAATATTTTATTTTATATAATTCTTACAACTTTTTTCATCTTTGCACAATGTATGCATTTTCATTTTGGTTATATTCCCCACACAATTGCATCTCCCCCCTTATTTTGACTCTAGTCCTTCCTTTCCCCACCTCTCCCCACCCCCATAGTGTGTCTCTGGTTTATAGTTGCTTGTTGATTTTGATTTTTACTTTGTATTGATTAGTCTTTTTCCTGATCTCTTATTTAGGTCTTCTAAATCCCTGCTATGAGTGAGACCATCCAGTATTTTTTTCTTTTTCTTTCTGACTTATTTCACTGAGCATGATCCCTTCTAGTTCCATCCATGTTGCTGCAAACTGCATGTGTTTATCTTTTTTGATTGCTGAGTAATATTCCATTGTGTGTATGTACCACATCTTCTTGATCCAGTCATCTAATTTTGGGCATTTGGGTTGCTTCCACAGCTTAGCTATTGTAAATAGTTCTGCTATAAACATAGAGGTGCAGGTGCCCTTTGGAATTACTGCTTCTGTGTCATTTGGGTGACATGTACCTCAAAGACATCTTTACAGACACATCACCCAAAGCAGCGATAGTGAAGGCAAGCATAAGCAGCTGGGACTACATCAAATTAAAGAACTTCTGCACAGCAAAAGAGACAATAACCAAAACAAAGAGAAACCCCACCGACTGGGAGAACATTTTTGCACACAACACTAATGATAAAGGACTGATCACAAAAATCTGCAAAGAGCTGATGAGACTCAACAACAACAAAGAAAATAATACAGTCAAAAAATGGGCAGAAGAGCTAAAGAGAAACTTCACTGAAGAGGAAATGCAAATGGCCAACAGGCATATGAAAAAATGTTCAACATCACTTGTAATCAGGGAAATGCAAATCAAAACTACCATGAGATACCATCTTACACCAGTGAGAATGGTACATATTAAAAAAAAAAAAAAAAAAACTAGCAACAACAAATGTTGGCGAGGTTGTGGAGAAAAAGGAACTCTCCTGCAATGCTGGTGGGAGTGCAAATTGGTCCAACCACTATGGAGCACTGTGTGGAGATTTCTTAAACTACTAAACATAGAGCTTCCATATGATCCAGCTTCACTTTCTATTAAAACTGCTGTTTCAGATTTTGGATTAAAATGATACCATGTGTTCCCTAGAACAGATGTCCAGAATATGACCCCTTTCTCACACAGCCAGACCTTTACACTCAGGCAGGGAACAGAACATATTATGTGAGGCAGGACATGGGCCAGAAGTCATATGTGGAGGGACTTCCCACAGATGATGGGAAATCGCAGGTCTGGGGGAAAAGAGATCACTCTCTTGGAAATGCTTTGCTGCAAAAAAGCAGGACCTTTATAAAGAAAACACACAAAACATGACTTAAGTTGGTAGAAAACAAATAGTGTTACTTTGGTTGGTATCATAAACTAATTTGCAAGAATGGGAACTCCAGGCAGTAAGATTTGGGGAGTTGCTCCATAACAAAGAATGTTAAATGATATTTTTAGCGGTTTTCCTGCCACCAGTTCTATAAAATCCATAATCCACAAACAAAGCAGAGATTAAGTTGTAAGATAACCTGCCCTCATTTCTGTGAAATGGATCATCGCCTTCTTGCTCAAGATAAAATCCAAATTCTCCTACATAAAATAAAAAAGTTTTAATGACTTGTTGGTACAATCATTTCAATACATTCCTTAAACTCCTCCTTTTATATACTTTAAGCCCTAGCCATATTGAAACTCTCATTTAAAAAAAAAAAATGAAAGTCTACTATTTAATAACCATTGAAAAATAATTTTTGAAAGTTAAAATTTATCATAAAATAGTTCTTATAATTTCTAAACCTTTGAGTATACCATCCCTAGGGGTTAAACTAATAATTTGTAGATTCTTTATTTGATTATATTCTATCCTTCTTTCCAAGCTGAAACTTCAGTTTTGATTAGGAAAAATTAAGATATAAACAAAGGGAGGGAAGGAAAAGAAATGCTCTTCTCTCCCCAGACTCTTATTTTGTCCTCATCTGTGCTTCTCTGCACTTTATGACTATAAAGTTTATATGTCACACTGTTGTGTAAGGCATATTTTCTTGTATCCCCCACTTAAGTTTTATGACAGCAAGGAATATACCTGTTTTGTCCAGTATTTAACTATAATATTCAGCACTGTCTGAGATATAATAGCAGCTAAGAAAGTTTGGGCTAAATATGAAACTGAGAAATAAATACAAGAAATAATTATTACAGCAGAAAGTTGATTTCATAATATAACTAGAATAGCATTTTCAAAAACACAAGATTTTTAAATGTTATATTTTAGGACATGGACATTCATGAATAAATTAAATATATGGAAAGCTGATAGGCTGTTAAAAGATGAAGCCTGGCATTATATTATATCTGCCCATAGAAGGGTAGTGATCTCATGAGAGATATTTTCATCTTTGGATTTCCAATTCTACATAGTCAGTAAAATTCATTAGGCCATGGATTTTTGGCTTGGATGCACTCACTGCTTGCAAGGAAGAATGTCGTGGCCCTAGCAAACAGTTTTTATATAAAACATTATATAAGGTTGAGAAAACATTCACTGACTAGCAAATATTATTGGGATAAATTTTAAGATAAATTAAGGGGAAAATTTGAAGGCAGGTTCCAGGAATCCAGCCATTGGGGAAGGGGGTGGGGCTGTAGAATCCTCAGCTATAGACTGGCTGAAGTGGGAAGCAAATTATAAAGACTCTTTCAGAGACCAAAAAGGATAAATTGCAATTAGCAGCACCCGGACACAGAGGGGGCCTGGGATTCATGAGCTAGGCAGAAGCTATTTAACTGAACATGAACATAAAGATTGTGGAATAAAATGGATAGGAGAAAAAGAAGTAGGCCTTAAAAAAGATCTTGAATGTATAGACCAACTTATATTTTTCTTTTTTAATATTTTATTTTATTTTATATAATTCTTACATCATTTTTCATATTTGTACAATGTATGCATCTTCATTTTGATTATATTCCCCATACAATTCCCACCACCCTTATTTTGGCCCTAATCCCTCCTCAATCTCAGGTACAGAATAACTTAATATTTAATGACAATAGCCCATGTATTTTCACACTAAACTACTCCCATACAGCTTCTCTGCCTTTCTCACGTTAAATTTTATAATCATTTAAAACAGAACTTAAACATACAGATCACTGGTTCTCAGATAGGGTAATTTTGTTCCTCTGCCAGTGGGTAATTTGTACATTACAGACACTTTTATTTGTGACACTGGAGCATTGGCACAACTGCTTTGCAGGGACCAGTTGTCATGGTTACTTCTAACCATGTGGAAAAAGTCACATGACGTTGTTACAAGGACCAAAACTCACAGCTCCAAATTTCAGCATTTTTTTAAATATTTATTTATGCATACAAGAGCTGGGGTGCTAGCCAGAGATGCAGGGGATGAGAAGATTCACCGGAGACAGAGTAGGGAGCATAACAGGTGGATTGACTGAAATACACTGCTGAAGGGAATAGCGGGTGAGACAGGAGAGGTCTGCTACCCAGGGTCACCTCCCTGGCAGGGGATGGAACTGGCGTTGCAAGGCTGCGGATAGTTTCATGGTGCTGGCTCTTAACCCCCTGTGCCACCAGGGAGGCCCCAGTATTGCTGAGATTGAATGGACCTGCTGTACATCACTAAGAGAAAATGTTCTAGCAGTTAGTTTTCTTGGGTTGCCATGGAATAAATGATCCTATATAGAAAATAATTGGAGAAGCAAAGAGAATAGTTGGCACTTGAGAACAGTACTTAATGGTAATGCTTATGAAGTTCAAATTAATTGAATTACTGAGTTTATTATGAAAATCTCAAAATTCAAAGCTAATGGAAAAGACAGATTAAGCTAGAGATTTTCCCCTATGGGAAATAGCTAATAATTTCACTAGATAAGAGGTTTTGTCATATTATGGCATTATCAAAAAAGATAAAACAAAGCACAGTGGTAATAAAGCAATAAACTATAGAGGAAAGGCATAAATAAGTATAATAAAAAGAGGATTACATTCATCTATGAGGATCAAAAATCATCTTCCTGGTGCTGATGTTTGCATTATGCCAGCTGGAATTTTCAGACAAATTGCTGCATCTTTCACAGATTAAACTAATGCTCCTGACGGAATGAATGCAGTTTATTGTCAGGGCATATGATGTAAAAATACTTAGGCTATGGAAATCAGACAGATGGCTTGGCAAATTAATCCATAAGCAGTATGTCATAAGGTTAGTCAATGACAGTGATGGAAGAGAGAGGTGGTTGATAGGGATAATTGTGCAAATGTGAAGGTGAAAAATATCAAGGATGAGTGGGAAAATCATTTTCTAAGTTTGATTATAAAGCAGTCTGATATGTCTTTATGAATACACTTTATTTGTTAAGTGGCTAAATGATAAGAATTTTGCCATTCATAAACAAACAAGGGGAATTGAGATCTTTGAAACTTTATGATTTATAGAGACTTGTTATTGCTTCAAGTACCTAACCAGCGTGGCATTGTAGGGATCAAATATAAATTTGTTATAATTATTAGAGTAGCTTCATTTGGAATAGTTTTGAATTGCCACTTATAATCCAAGATTTTCTACCGGATTATTTTTATTTTACTTTTATTACTTCATTCAGTAGTTTTATTTTACTTTCATTACTTTGTTTTCATTGAGATAACACTGATTTATAAATTTATGTTTTGAAGGTGTAGGATCTACCCCTTTGGGGGTGTTACCACAGCACAAAAGCACCATAGTCCTTTACTATAGTCCAGTGAACTATATACCCCTCACTTTCTTCTCACCCTCCTCTTACCCCACCCCGTTTAGTAGCTTCAGTACTACAGTCAGATTTCTATGGTTTTGCTTTATGTGACCTTTTGTTTTGTTTCTCTATATTCCACATATCAATGATAATAACTGGTGTTTGTCTTTTTCCTTCTGACTGATTTTGCTTAGCATAATCCGCTCCAGTTCTATCCATATTGTCAAAATGAACCGTTTATTTTTTTTAATAGTTGAGTAGTATTCTATTATTTATAAATACCACATCTTCACAGTTCATTCATCTGTTTTTGGGCACTTAGGCTGTTTTCATATATTGGCTTTTGTAAACAATGCTAGAAAGAATATACACATGCCATTTCCCTGGGAATTAGTGTTTTTGTGTTCTTCCTCTAGATACCCTGGAGTGGAATTTCTTGGTCATATGGTAGATGGATTTTTATCATTTGAGAAACTTCCATACTGATTTTCACAGGGACTTGACTAGTCTACACTCTCAGTAATAGTGTAAGAGGGTTCCTTTTTTTCTACATTAACCAACACTTGTCATTTGTGGTCTTTTTTGATGGGGGTCATTCTCATAGATGTGAAGTAGTCTCTCGTTGTGGTTTTGATTTGCATTTCTCTGATAAGGATGATGAGCACTTCTCGATGTGCCTGTTGGCCATCAGTTTGTCTTTGGAAAAATGTCTAACTCTTCTGCCCATTCATTTGTTGATTGGGTTATTAGTTTAGTTCTACGACTTCTTTGTAGATCTTGAATATCAAGCCTTTATTAGACAAATGTAGTAGTTTGATGAAAAGTGTGGTAATCTTTCCAAATTAAAGAAAAAAAATTATATCTGGTATCCTCCACCACTAAGAAAAGAAGTATAGGTACTACTAGGCGTCTGGATTATTGAGGCAACACATATTTTATTGTTGCATGTTCTTTAATCTTATTCACTGAACTATCTAAAAGAGCATAAAATATGACTTCTCAACAAATTTGGCTGCAGTGAAAACTGTTCTGTTACTTCAGCTATATGAGTCTGTCAATTCTGTAGCACATGAAGTATCTGTGAGAGAAGGAGATGGTGGAATGGAGTTTGACAGCCTCCTCTAGGGCCTAACAAAATGCCAACTTTTTCAAAAATAGATGGTTTGGAACTATAGACCCTCAGGAGGAGTCCTGAGAGAAAATAATAAAGGACACGCCGTCTAGTGGACAGAACTTTCAGTAGATCACATGGTTGTTCCTTTTGACTATAGGAGGAGGTGTTCAGATATACCGATCTACACCGATTCATGAATAGTTGCCAGTGGTTGGTCTAGAGGCTAAATACTTGAACAAAATTGGAAAGCCTCATGGAAATGTGGGGAAGAAGTAAACTGGAGGAATCTCCCTTATCTGAATGGCCAAAAAGTGTGAGGCTATTTGTCTACCATAATTTATCTACCATATTTATCTACCATAATTTATCTGCCATAAATATTGATCAAAGGTATCCTCAGCACAGAGTACCAAAAATCATGGATTAAATGACTGCTTCTGCTGACTTCAGTGAGCCTCTTTCTTCAGCCATGCCTACCTTTTAGCTGTGAGCTTACTGCAGCAAGTCTGGGAGTTATTATGAGTCAAACCACACTACAACAGTTGCTCTGACCACTGTCTTCAATGCCAACTTGTCAACAGTAGAGAATATCACTGAGACCCTGATAGTGCATCATTTCCCAGTAGACCTAGAAGAGTAGATACTTGGCTGAAGGGGAATATTTATACTTTCTGAAATAGGAACATATTCTGGATATAAACTCATCTTCACTATAACTGATGCTTCTGCCCAACATGTCACCTGAAGAGTTATAGAATGCCTTCCTTTTATATTGTTATGCTATTCCAGATACCAATACTTATGACTAGAAAACTCATTTTAAAAAATTCAAAAAGCAAAATGGTCCATGCTCAAAATAATCACATATTTTACAATTTTCCCATAACTCTGAGGCAGCTGTCCTGATTGAAAGAGCAGTTCTTTAAGAAGACAGTTCTGTTAGCTGAATAACAACATTTTATGGTATTGCAGAATGCAATATATGCTAAGAATCAGTGACTGATAAACACACACACACACACACACATAGAGACATAATACATGGGTATAGGGGGAAAAGCTAGGAAATTGTATGCTTCACTTATGACCTATTACATTCTAAGGAAGAAGAACTTTAAACAAGTAAAACCAATGTCCCACTTAACTGGAAGTTAAGCACAGAGAGAGCACAGAGAGCTATTGTGTTGATTGGGATGATGGATCCTACTAGTAAAGGGAAAAATAGATTGTAACAAGAAGGAATCATCCCAGAATGTGACTGAAACCAATGAAATTTTCTAGAACTCCCCTAACAATCTCATAGCTTGTGGTTATAGTTCACTGACAACTATAGCAAGCAAATACAAAAGTGAGGCACCATAATCAAATTATAAATACAGAATGGATGTTATAAGAAATATATAATTTCTATCTGCAACCACAGACAGTAATTAATTACTATATTAGCTATGCATTTTATTCTTTGTTTTGATATTTGTATATATTAGCCAATTATCTTTCCTTTTCCTCTAACTCTAATATGTGTTATTAGTGTTAAATGTCTAACTCAGTATTTAAATTAGAGGGCATTAAAGAGGGAGTGTGATTTAGTTGGAAAAAGAATGAAAATCATCTGGAGACTCTATGGTTCTTTGCATCTCCCCTTTTGTGGAGACTGCTGGCATGTCGTTAGCTTAATGTGACATAGTTTCATTTAGTTACACTGAAGAACCAGTTCCTTTATTCAGAAATATGCATGATTAAAGAGGCATGCATGGATTGACAAAGGGATAGACAACAATCAATTATTTACTTCAACTTAGTATCATCACTCTCAACATTATTTTTCAGAATTCCCTTCCCTATATGGATCTCAGAGTTTGCTTACAAAAGGTAGTCATGAAATTGAGCCACTATTGTTCTAGGCTATTTGTAGCTGTTCCATGCTGTTATGGTCAGGAATGATGATTGACAGTGCAACCTCCAAAGGTACAGAAATTTCTGTGAAAACTGGCAAATCTTCAGACCTATTCATTGCCACACTTTTTGTTTGTAGCAGATTTTTAAATTTCTCCATGTCTGTCTATCACTTTGTCTCCTCAAATGTTTAAGATTAATATCATAGTAAGATGTTTCTGACCTTTTGCCCATAGTTATCTAGGCATTTGTGTTTAGAGCTAAGTATGAGACATTTGTGTAACCTCTGCTTATTTCCATAATACTTGTGGTGGCTCTAATATAAACAAATACAATAATCTAAACAAATATAAAAATGAACTCCTGAATAAAAAAAAAAAAAAAAAAAGTAGGGGCCTCCCCGGTGGCGCAGTGGTTGAATGCTGGGTTGCGAAGCTGCCCGCGGCCTCTGCCGCGCTGGTTCGATCCCCGGCTGCTCCCCGGCCACTGGAGGAGGGTCCCACATGGCGCGCAGACCTCTCCTGCCGCCCGCTGCTCCCCTCAGCAGTGTACTTTGGTCCTTCTGCCTGCTCTACTCCCCGCTCTGGCTCTGGTGAATTCTCTCACCCTCCCGCGCTTCTGACTGTACCCAGTGCATGTATAAACAAAATAAACAAATAAAATAAATAAATAAAACATGCCTCTATAAAATAAAAAAAAAAAAAAAATTAAAAAAAAAAAAAAAAAAGTAGGTTATGTGTGAACCAATGAAATAAGTACATTATGAACCAACAATTATGACTGACTCAATTGTGGACATGACTGAGGTTCCAAGCAAAAAATATTAAATCAGCCAGATGTGATTATTAGTCACCTTCAAATGATTTCCTTAATTGGATAAACAGCATTTACACAAAGACTATAGAAAATAAACCTCTCAAAGGAAGAACATTAAATGCAATCTTTTCAATTTTTCAATTAGAAGCAAGAGAAAGATAGCCACAGTTTAGATCTCTATGCATCCTTGCACCTGAGTACTTTGTCAGCACAACAGAACCAGAAAAAAAAAAAACAAGTATAAAAAATATGGGTACAAATTCTAATAAGATTTTAGATTTAGGGAATGGAAAGGTAAGAAGACAGTCTGCAGATTGTTGATCAAGGGAGCAAGAACTGAAGATACAAACTGATTTAGGATGAAGTAGGGATGTTGTATCTCTGAGTAGAAAAAATATTTGAGAGGTTTTTTGAATGTGAAACTGAATAAACTAGCAAACTGTTGGTTTTCAGTGCTGACAGAACTCTTAAGGGCCATGGTCCTGAATAAGACATGCCAGTCACTGGGATTTCCTTTTCTTCTCTGCAACTATATTCAACCGCCTGCATATATGTGCAGATATAAATGGATTTGACAGGTGTCTGTTTAAACAGTGTTATAACAGGTTAGGGCAACAGAGTTGAAGAAGTGAGTAAAGTAACAAAAAAATAGATTCTAAATTAGGTAAGGGGAGAAGTGAGGAATATAGAAAGGATGCATTACAGAGAAAAAAATGACAGTGTGATCAAAATATATGATTGGTGTAAAATGGAAAAATGATAATAGTCAAAGAATAAGATGATAAAAGTAAAAAGTGTGGAAACATCACAGTTGGTAATGATAAACTTTGGAAAATACTATTGTGGCATGGTTACTAGAACAACGATCAAGATCGGGGCTATAGAGGCAAAAACATTAATGAGAAAGTGAATGGATTGTATAAATAATGAACTCCATAAGAATGTGCATAAAAATAGTGATTGAGGTAAAGATAGTAAAAATATACATATAAGCTTTAATGAATAAGGGAGAGTGACTGAGTGGTTAGTTGACTAGATAATATTGTCATAGTAACCAAAGGAATAATTATTTATTTAGGAATAAGGGGGATGGCAGAAATTTGGAAATAAAAGTGAAGATTGAATAGGACATAACTACTCCACTAGAATACTGAAGGGGTAAGAAACTTACTAGAGGAAAACATTTCACAGTATGTTACATAAACTGTAACTATGATTAAATATGTGATAAACTGTAACTATGATTAAATATGTGATTAAGTATATGATAAATTAGTGTTTTACATACCCTATGGAAAAAATCAGTGTCATATTTCTTTGGAAAGTTGAAAATATGTATTGCTAGTTCCTTAGCAAAGATATTATAAACATTATATACTGTGATTTTTAAATTTGTCAGTGACCAAGGATATCTAAAACAGAATTACTCAAATTTTAATTTTACTGTTAACTGACAGATTTAAGTCACAATGTTTTCAATGAAATCTCCTTATCTTGGAAATGCTATCACAGTGAAAAATAATTTACATTAACATCAAGAAACTTTCATCATATGTAATTATTTTATACTAGAGAATTCTTTCAAATATATTTTTCTTGTCAAGTTACATACCATCCATCACTTGACCTTGCAACTTACCAATACACAAAAAAAAAAATTAAATAGATTCTATGTGTTGAAAATAGATGTTCTAAAAGAGAATTATAGGCCATGGATAACTTCCCAGTTGTGTCTTTAGAGTAAATAAAAATTGAAGTTGACAATTTATAGAAACCAAGAAAACAGATTTACCAAATACTTAAATTATTTTCAGCTCTATTCTTTTAATATGATAAGAATATGAATGATATGTATTTAAAAAAAAAACTAGATAGATATCATGGGGCTCACATAATCCAATAAAAATCTTTTCTTGCAGAATTATTCTGAAATTTAGTTGTGAACATTTTGTGCTGAGAGTGAAGATGGAACCCAGGAATGTGAAAAATACAATCTGTTATCTCCACTGGAAATAAAACTTTGTGTTAAGTGGCAGCATAGCAAATTGGTTTTGTGGCCTAACCAAAAAAATTACCAATTTTTAGCAGCAAATATCTGAAAATCATTTTTAGCTTTCTGAAAGAGACATGCCCATGAATGGCTTTATTTTGAGTCACTTTTCTATGTTAGAATTTACTGCATGCTGTTGGTAAGCTGTACCAAATAAACTATTAAAAAAAGAAAAAAAAATCAACTAATGAGGACAATGCTGACAAATCAGACCCTTGGGTTGAAAGAAATTAGATGCTGTTTACATCACTGCTGGAAAAGAGACACTTATAAACCTATTTCTTTTAAATGTTAGATTGATAGCAATGTTTACCTCATTAAACAAATGTTTAGTGTCTTCTGATAAGTAATTCACCCATAAACACATAAATTTTGCTTGCATAATTATCACAAAACTATCTGTCCCACTTGTAAAATGACTATGTGAATAAAATTCAAGACTTAATGAAAGTTACATTTCCTAATGTTCACTAAATTAGCTTTAACCTTGACTTTCCAAAGTCTGTGCGACTTTTATGACAAGGATATCCCTGCAGATAAAAAGATGCCATTCCCTATCTGACTTTCATCATACTTCAAACCACTTAACATCTTAAAGATGGCCTTGAGGGTCTTACATAAATGGAAGAAGAAATACACAGGTACACCTATAATTACTTTCCTATCTCACAAATTGTCTTCCAGAATCTAATATGAGAAAGCCCTTAAGGTTTTGGAAAATATGCTGAGCACTGTTCCAAGATTCAAAAGATTTTGGATTTGATTATTGTTTTTCTAATATATTTTTATGAAAACATGTACTTAAATCGAGAAAGTAATTCATATAGAATAAAGATGACAATCCAAGCAGAAGTTGAAAAAGAAAGGTTGGGGTTTTACAGTCAAGTAAGAACATCATTCTCCAATTCTATAAGCAGCAAAACACAGAAAAAGAGAGGGGTGTGTTTTCTTTTAGAACACATTGTCTTAAATTCTAAAATTAGGAATGTCAAACTATTAGGTGTTAAAATAATTGTATCCAGTAACATGAAAAATTCATGTCTGATTATATTCTTTGGGTGATTAGAGATATGCAGAAAGAACATAAATGCAAAATGTTGCCACCCCAAACTCTTTATGTATCCTACCCAGGAGGTTCTAGATTTTTTTATATGTGTTTTGTGCTCAGATACAACCTTTAGATAAGTCTTAGTGAATAAGTAGGTGTGAAGCATAGGGTAATATAATCTGACAAAGTGGATGGAATAGGAATGAGGTGGGAGGTGTTAGCTGGACTGCCATTTGGCTACCTATAAATAAATAACTCACACAATTGTGGGAAGCTTATAAGTGACTTAAAGGAAGCTTCTACAGGATAGCATATGACAGTGACAACTTTTACTACAGAATTCATTTTTTTGTGACTATATTTTTTATTTAAATTTTATTTTTATATCCCCCATACAACCCCCTTATTTTGACCCCAATCTCTCCTTTCCCCGCCCCCCAGAATTCTTTATTTGCTTATATGTAGAATATAGAGAAACAAAGAGACAGACAAAATTAAATCAATAACAGACCCTAGAAATCTGACTGCGGAATCTGACTGAGACTGCAAGATGAGGAAGGGGAGCAGGAAAAACAAAGAAGGGATGGAGGTCCATGACTGTGATGGAGGACTGCAGGTACCTTGGTGGTGGGTGTGGTGTAGGGAAATGCCTTTGAGGAAGCATAATCCTATCCCTGAATCACATACCGTATTGTCAACCAATGTTTCCACACTATAAAAAAAAATAAATTGTTTTAAGAATCACTTTGTCATAATCAAATTAATCAGCAAGCGGCAAAATGTTGGTCAGATGCTATCTCTGTCTTTGATGGTTGTTGCCACAAAAAAATATGACTAAGCATTTGGAAAGATTCTTGAATTACTTTTGTGTTGTGTGTGACAAAGTCATAAATGTAAACTTAATGGGCTTTGTTTCCTAGATTTTTACTGTTTCTACTAGTTCTTGAAGGACTGAAGAACACAGCAGGTGACAAGAAATAGGTATTTTGGTTGGGAGAGTGCATGGACTTGTTTAATATAGGGGGAAAATGTTTTGGAAATGGTAAATGTTATCTTTCATTCCTATCACTGTTTTACAAACATACACATAAATGCATACACACATGCATAGATACTGACACACACAGACCTCCACATATATATATATATACAAACACACACCTACAAATCTTTTCACTTTTCCCGGTATTCCTGATCTTCCTCCCTCTGTCAGAGCTTACAAGTTGTAAGTCCTATTCACTGACTAATGGAAGACTTGCATTAATAGAAATGCAGATAAAAAGCTGTTAACCTTAATGTCTCTAGTAGAGTGAAATTAAGAAGAAAATCAGTCTATAAAATATTACCCAGATAGATAAAGAATAAAGTTCTAGATTAGGAGGGACTTGGGTTAAAGGAAATAAGAATGAATAAATTCTAACAGATTGCAGAAAAGGGATTCTCTTCCCCAAGGCACATCAACTCTCCCCCCATTCTCTTCAAGCTTACTGGAAGAAGTGACAGACACCAATGCTTTTGAAATCCAAAAGCAGAGATTCTTTGTTTCCTCTTTCAGGCAGAACCCAAGAAGGAGGCAAGATGCCACAGTGGGAATGACTGCATGGTCCAGATTTGATCTCATTCAGGTTCTGATATATATCCAGCAAATATATGGAGAGTAGAATACTGTCCATCCACCCTAAAACAGCAGGAACATAGTGAAGGTTTCTCATGTCTGGTGACAACACAAAGTAGGAAAGATTCCCATTACCTAGGATAAACCAAGAACAACTAAAATCCGAGCTGTTTCCTATAGGCACACAGTCACATGCAAGCCTTGACTTATTCGTAAAAGAATAACACATGTTAGTGGCATATCAAATGATACAGTGCATGGAGCCATCTAATTCTGACAAAAATGTTAGCATGATTTATAGTGCAGAATTCAAGCTTAGAACTTTTTAACTTCATATGATATTTTAATAATTCTATATGAACTCTCAGCTCTTTGTTGATTGAATATACAGAGGACTGGATAATGAATTTTTCTATGTTAAACCATCTCAACTCAATTTATAAGTGACTTTTAGAAATCTGATTTGAATGTAGTGCAATAATCTAACTTTTATTCAAAATCTTGTCAGGTAGATGCATTTTGCCTATTAGGAGGCATGTACTTTCTCTGACCCAGTGTAAGGATTTGTGTCAAGGAAATTATGGTCACATTCTGGCTTCTGTGACTCTATAAAAATTTCCATTTTTGTTAAAGATGATAATGCATAACTCCAATTAGGTTCCATTATTCATATAGAAGTGTTCTTAAAAGCTTTCCATAAAATACCCAGTTTCAACTTTATATTTTCAAGTCAATTTAATCAAAGTTATATGTTTGTAGTTTTGTTACAGGAAAAATTACTTATGTATTAGAATTATAAGAGATAAGTAACATATAATTATTTATAACAAAGAAAGAAGCAATTTTCTTCATGGTATAAAGCAAGGGCATATTTTTATAAGGGAGGCAAGCTGTTTTTCCTCTGAAGTATCTACAATCATGTAACAAAAACAATGTCACTTGACTAGTATTTTAAGTGTTAATTGAAAACAAGTTACTCTTTGGGCCTCCCTGGTGGTGCAAGAGTTGAAGACAAAAACTATGAAGTTGTTGGCAGCCACTGCAGCACGAGTTCCATCCCCGGCCAGGGAGCTACCCACATGGCACAGCAGACCTCTCCTGACTCGCCTGCTGCTCCCCTCAGCAGTGTATTTCAGTCAATCTGTCTGTTCTATTCCCCACTCTGTCTCTGGTGAATCCTCTCATCCCCCACACCTCTGGCCTGTACCCCGGTTCTTCTATTCATAAATAAATAAATCTTAAAAAATAAAAATAAGTTATCTTAGATATGTACTTATGAGTTCCAACAAGATGCTAGAATTAGTAAAGGCACCACGTTCATTCATATCTTCCCCACACAGACAACAAAATAGCACATAGATAAAAACAACAGCCCCTGAAAAAACCCAATGACTGGAGGATGAGCATTTTTATGAGGAAAAGTGACATCAGAGATGGTAAGAAAATCTGTAAAATAATTACTCTTGAAATGCTGCCAGGCCAGCTGCAGTACAGTCTTTTTCTGTTGAACAAAAGGTTTTGGGGACCCTGGTACATGAGAGCAGCATTGGAGGGGGGAGTGATAAAACCAGGTGTGGAAAAGAAGGGAATTTTCTCTGAAGAACAATAGGACTCTGAGCAGCCTAGATCTGCAGTCAAGCCCAGGAGGAGTACAAAGAGAGCAGCTGAGGCTGTGGACAACATACTGTTAGAAATCAACCAGTAAGTTAGGGCCTGAGAGTGAGAGGACAGCAACTCTGCTTTCAGGGGCACCTGAGACCATGACAGTCCTTAGGACAACTGGGGCATCTTTTATCCAAGGTAGTGGCTGTCAGCTTGAGACTAAGTTGGATCTTTGGGGATTCCCAGTGAGTGGAAATTCTTGGGAGTGGGACTTGAAAAAGTCTACCTGTGGTTCTTTCACAAGATAGGCTCCTCTCTACACTGACCTCTGTGTTATACAAAACACCTGCTCCTCCCCCAACTACTGGGGCCACCCCTGGAATTATATCAGGAGGTTGCAACACTGAAGGAAACTGTATTGAGAGTGATTAGAAAGAGATTTCAGTTATATCTTCCTCCTGATATTAGTGGCCTCTCGGGGCTAAAACCACCCAGGAGGAAAGAGATCTAGAAGAAAATCAGTCTTTCAAGGATAAAATTCTTACAATCAAATGCAGAGAAAGTTTTTCACAATACTCAACACCAGTCATACTGAAAAAAAAAAAAACCTCAATAAAAGGGGGTCAGAAAGAATATAATAAATTTCATGTGGTATAAATCCACGGCTTATATCACTAATGTTGCAAAACTGAAAGCTTTTCCTTTAAGGTCAGGAACAAGACAAGGTTGCCCACTTTCCCCACTTCCTTTCAAATTAACCCTACAAGTCTTGGCCATAGTAATTAGACAACACGAAGAAATATAATGAATCTAATTGGAAAAGAAGTGAAACTATCATTAGATGCAGATAATGTGGTGCATATGCATAATGGAATACCATTTGGGTATTAAAAAAGGAAGGGATAAAAGTTTGCCATTTGTAATAAAATGGAAGAGACTCCAGGAGATTATGCAAAGGTAAGTCAATCATTAGGAGAAAGACAAATATTGGGTGATTTCATCAATATGTACAATATAAGAAAACAAAACAGATGGGTGAAACAAAATAAAAATAACCATACATTAATAATAAAACTGAGGTTACCAGATAGACGAGGATTGGATATGGAAGCTAAACAGAGGAGGTCTAATGATGGTAGTGGGTGTATTGCTAAAAAACAAAGAATGCCATCTATTCATATTCTTAATCTTATTACTTTTAATGGCCTATACTCCAGCTCTTGTATGCATAAATAAATCTTTAAAAAATAAAATAAAATTTCAAGGGCCTCCCCAGTGGCGCAGTGGTTGAACGCTGGGTTGTGAAGCTGCCCTCAGCCTCTCCAGCGCCGGTTCGATCCCCGGCCGCTGGGCGAGGGTCCCACATGGCGCACAGACCTCTCCTGCCACCTGCTGCTTCCCTCAGCAGTGTACTTTGTCAGTCTGCCTGCTCTGCTCTCCCTTCTGGCTCTGGTGAATTCTCTCACCCTCCCGCACTTCTGACTATACACAGTGCTTGCATAAATAAATAAATAAATCTTAAAAAAAGTTTAAAAATAAAATAAAATAAAATTTCAATATATATCTGATTCTAATATGCTTGCACTTTCCTTCCAGTTATTTCTTCATAAAAACAACATTTCATAAAAAAAAAATGTTCCTATTTCACAGAATTGTAACAGGCTTTAGAGTGTTCCTTTTAAAAAATAAGTTTTACTGACTATTTACTCCCATAATTTCTTTATATTTCAAAATGGTCATTATAAATTCATATTAATTATAGTTTTCAATAAACACATGCTAATTCATTTAATTTCATATACACTAAGACAAGTCGACTCAACTAAAATGGAAAGCTCATTCATGTTATAATCTTAGAAAGTATATTTGTTCTTCAAGCACTTCCTCTGATATTTGGCACAATATATAATCTGTCCAGGACTATCAGAAGCTTTGTTTCACCTTTACCCACTATGCATTTAAGCATGTACGTTATAGCCAAAAAGAAGATAAGGAATAATTTAATGTCCGTTTACGACAAAAGCACAAGAACCATGCAAGAAGCTTAATAAGAAAACTTGGGACATCAATTGACAATGTGCAAAGTGTAACAGTGACAGAGATGAAGAAGAGTTTTGACATAAGTGACAGCCCATTTCTCACTTACCTCTGATGCCTTGGGCTTCAAATTAGAGGAAAGGCATTATAGTATTAAGAATCAGCAGGAGCTATGATGCAGTATGGCTCTCATTCAACAGGGGTGATGGAAAAGAGTGGAATAAATAAAATATTAAGGTACTTTTAAGTAAAGGTTGATCAATGCTACATGTACTAAAGTTCCTATTCAGTAAATTAGCATGAAAGTGGTTTTTTTTAAATTTAATAGTTGTATTTTAATTCTTCTTGAATAGATGTAATGTTTGTCCCATAGGTGTCTGATCAATGATATTCATTCAACACAGTTACCAGACCTGAGTACAAAGGAGAACTTTTATGATTACCTCTTATAAAATTAAGATGATATATGACAGAAAGAACAGTAATATACTCCCAAGAATGACTAAACTTTACACAACTTATAATTAGAGATTTTCTCTGCCCCTTTGAGAATCAGTAGGTCATTTTAAAAGCTGCTTGCCAGTATTATGACCCAGAAATTTTTCTCAAGACCTGGGAGCCATCTATTTGAAATGCAATCATTAGGGTGACAGGAACCCTGCTTCCTAGTCTCTGCTAAGAAACTAGGAGCCTAATGTCAGTGGTACCAATTAGCAAACACTGAAGGCCTTATCAGAAAGTATTTGCAACCTCAAGAATAACTCAATGTACTGGACACATTGAATTGCACAAATTCCCCCAAACTTTTCCACTTGCTCAGCCCAGTCAACCCAGTGCTTAAAAAAGAAAGAAAAGGGGGAAAAAAGGAAAAGAAAATCCTCTAGCCTTTTTTCAGTGGAGTTGAGCTCAGACTGAGTTCTGGCCTCTCTCCCCTATTGCAATGTTCTTGCACAGTCTTCCTTGTCTATTAAACTTTACCCAGTGCAACATTTTGTATCTTTATAAGACATTCCTTCACTTAGAACACTAATTTATTCATTAATCCTGGAACTAGTTTTGAACATCTGATATATGCCAGATTCTTTGGAATGCATTAGGATAGAAAATAAATGTTCTCACTCTTTATATTTTAATGATGATAAATCTTTTTTTTTTTTTTTTGCTTGCAAAAAGATGAGTGAGATGTTAAGAGCCCTTTAGGAGACAGATATTTTACCTTATCTAGAGACTCATTTTCTACCCAGAAATTATTATTTTTTAATGTTTGTTTCTTGTTGGCTCATTTTATTTTTACTTGTTATTTATTTTTACTTGTTGTTTATTTTCTTATCTAGACTTCTGGAAACAGTCCATATTTTCTTAACAAAGCTGCAAACAAAAATTTAAAAAAGGGTAGGTTTTTCTCAGTGATTTTGGTGCCAGAAGAACTTAGGTTCATTTTTTGATAGTCATTCAATCATTTGCTTCATTTTTATTAGTTACAGATATGAATATTTGATATATGTGCAACTGTTTAAAGCTGAATAAGGCACTTTGTCATTCTGCTCATCACTTCTTAGAGGAGTATGTAAATTTATGTATAAATTGCTGATGGTCCAGCAATGTGTTACCCCAAATTGATGCCAACCTCATCGCCTGATAGACATTCTTTCTGATTGGGGAGAGGCAAAGTGACTGATATTTTGAATCTGATACAACTGTAAAATTAGATCTTGTACATGAGACACTCAACCTGACCTTAGGTCATAATCTAAGTTACCATAGAAGCAGAAAAACTTTCTTAAAGAAGTAATAGAAGCTACTTTAAAGATTGTGGGAGATCTCAGAGAGATGGACAAAGAAAAGTAATGCATCTTTTTGTGTAGAGATATTATTATCTAGAATATTTAATTTGTAAAGCACATTCATCACGACATTAATTACAGGATAAGAAACAATTTATGTCATAGCCTCACAGATGCTGACAGAAGACAAATGATTCTGGGTCAGTGGCAAAGGACCTTATTACTCATGACACAGCAAGCCACATGAGCTTCACATTCTCACTGGGGAGAGGCAGATAATGCTGATTGTGTCTTATTAAGAAATCTGGACCTTTGGGAGCTTCTAGCAAACTCACCCAGCCTTTATCCTTGAGGGAGGTGTTATCTGTACTGTGACCTTGAAGAAATAAATATTCCCTCTGTCTTAGGGAGGAGACTACATTATCCAAAGATGTTTGCCCTAAAACATCTTTGTAAAGATAGTCTGGAACAAAACAATATCAGCACCTCTTGTCAAATCATTTGCAGAAATGTGAGCAGAGAACCCTTGGAAGTAGCATGTCTCCTCCAAGACAAATTTCCAAACTCAGTGCCTTCTATGACCTTTCATTTTGAATTTACTGGAAAAGGGAACCATAACTTTTAGACATTTTTTTGACGCTATTAACACTATCAACCTACTCTCTAAGCCTGCAATTGAGCTCCTCATAGGACAGCACTAGGGATTACTTCAAAAATCTACTGAGTATAGGGCCTCCCCGGTGGTGCAGTGGGTTGAGCGTAGCACCGTGAAGCTGTCCACAGCCTCTGCAATGCGGGTTCGATTCCCGGCCGGCCAGGGAGATTCCCACATGGCGTGACAGACCTCTCCTGTCTCACTCGCTGCTCCCCTCAGCAGTGTCTTTGGTCCGTCTGCCTGTTCTGTACCCCACTCTGTCTCTGCTGAATCCTCTCACCCTCCTGTGCCTCTGGCCTGTACCCCAGCTCTTATATAAAAATAAATAAATCTTCAAAAAAAATCGACTGAGTATATGTAGCATCATTACCTCCTGTGACACTGCATTGTGATGTGAGACAAACACTGGCTTGTCCTTGAGTTGTCAAGGGAAGCTTTCTGCATCTCTTACTGTCCAAAGGAATAAGGATAGATTTGAGATAGTATGGGATTTGGGACTTAATGGGGTAATGAGCAACAAGAATTAATAGCCTCTCTAACATTTCTAAAGTACAGTGCAGATCTTTTCTATTCAAAACTCTTTTATAGTTTAGGTCCAGATTACAGCCTCACAAACTACCCGTGCCTATTTTAAAAGTCATAGCAATAGAAATACTCAGCTCTCAGCTTTCTTGATGCACTATTGTTTCCCATACTCACTGGCCATTTCACTTGCTGGTGAAATTTCCCCTCCACCAAAGAGGCTGGTGGAGGAAACCTTCCATGCTCCAAGTCTCATTCTAAATCCCACCTCCTTATTATTCCTATATTCACAACTAAAGGTAACCTACCCCTCATGAGAGCCTTCTGAAGTATTTTGCTTCTGTCTCTCCTGAATTACTTAGTTCTTATGTTGATATACTTATTGATATACTATTGATATACTTATTGATATACTTACCTAACTATTGATATATTTATCTAATTGCATCTACCTGATGGTAAATTTTAAAGAGATTTTTTTTTTTTCTTTTGTCCCTGAAAATGAACTATCAATTCTGGTAAATTTTAGATTTCTAAATACACATTCATTAAATTTCTTTGAATGGCTAAAGATCTTTAAATAGTTTGGGAATGTAATTACATACTATACACAATACCACTTTTCACTGACTAATAAAGAAATATGTCATATATAAATGTGTACCTACATATATAAATATGCATGTGTGCATTATATATGTGTAGTGGTATTTATGAGTGTTATATACATAATATGTAATATATATCATATAGCTACATTATGGTGCATATATTCTAAATTGTCCTATATTGTATATGTAATTTGTGTGTATATGTAATATATATCTGTCTACATATGTGTGTGGGTGTATGTGTGTGTATATCTCTCTCCAAACTCCCTACTAGCACTTGCCAGCCTTACTGCCAAAGAAGTCATTCCCAAGACACTGAAAACCAATTTGTGAAATCATTTAATTGAGTTAAATTAGGCTTTCAGAAAGTGATTTCTTTCTAACATCAAGTTATCCCCAGCTACATATACTTGATTATTTGTGATTTGGTTCCTTTTTTGGATATTCTTGTCCCTTCTTAAAAACATATTATTTATAAATTTCCTAAAAAAAATCTTTACCTATATCCTTATTTTAGTTTCCAGGCCCTTCTTTGCAGAACTCACATTGGTCTTCTGGAGGATTCAGAGCATATGTATGACTTAGAAACACTTCTAAGGGAGGCAGGTGGATAACCACAGGAGCCAAGTTCACCTTGGAAATGGACTCTGAAGAGTTATAACTCTCCAGCACAAAGAAAATAACCCCAGGGCTGCCCCCAAACTGTGTGATACACATATAAGATGCAGTGCCACATGGTGAGAATGGAAGCTTTCAAAAGTGTGTGAATTGCTGATAAAAGAGAGTGGATAGCACTGGGGAGAAGATACACTTTCAAAGTAGGTAAGAGCAACCAGTGCAAATTATACCTTAGAGGATCTAGAGTTCAAAAACAGTCCTAACCTAAACTGCAAGTGAGGAGACAGAGAGTAGTTCTGTAGGCTATTTTTCCCTACATTTTCATTTATTATCTTTAAGTTAATGTAAAAGTCAGGAAATAACTGTTTGGGGAAAAACCAGCACTTCTATTAATTCTGCATTCCAGGAAGTAACATTCAACATGCTTTCACTGAGAGGACATCTTTTCAGGCCTGAAATCTGATTGACACTGCTCGGAATACAAAGGTGTGATTCTTCTTCTAAATCATTCCTTTTATTTGGCACTGAAAGAAGGAGAGACTTGTAAAGGAATATACTATTATAGAATATTGAATATGTTATAACCATAGAAAGACTTGTAGCTATTTTGATTTCTAGCAAGACCACCATTAATACTTGCACAGGAACCTAGAATGGAGTACAGCCAAATTTTTCTGTAAAGATCAAGATAGTTAAGTAGTTTAGGCTTCATTGGTCATACTGCTTCTATTGTAACCACTTCACTCTGCTATTGTCATACTAAACCAAGCCTAAACATGTAAATTAATAGGCAGAGTGTGTTCCCCTCAAACTTTAATTTATTGGACAAAATAATCAGGCAGCTTGGATTGTCACAATATGTATTAACGCTTAGTCTAAAACATTCTTTACCATTATGGTTTCAAATGAAAGTGTTCTTTGGTTAAAGGAAAAGCTGATTATTTGCTTTAGTTTTTTCCATTCTTGCTTTCATTCTTGACATAGTTCTTACATTACCTACATTTTCTTGCATTTGAAATACTGATCTTACCAGGAATACCCAGCTTAATATAATACTTGAAATATCACTCATACTTCAAAGACCAAATCTAAGCTTGACTTCATCTCCCCTCAACTGCCTTAAAATTTTGCATCTTCCTTTTCCTTAAAACATTTCTAGTTAGTTCTGTTCCCCTCTCTGGCTCTGGTGAATTCTCTCACCCTCCCACACTTCTGACTGTACCCAGTACTTGCATAAATAAATAAATAAATCTTAAAAAAAATTCCTAGTTAATTTTCTATATTTTAATTTTTGAGCATGCATTTAGACAGCAGAATTCAGAAGTTATTTTCTCTTATATTGAACAGCAATTTCTTGTATGAAATGTTCAAACAGTTATTCAGTAGATAAATGCCTAAACATGCACATATATTTGATGGGGGAGATTTAAGGTAAATATCATGAAATTAATTTGGCCTGAAAACTTCAAGTAAATCACAGTTCAGGTAGTCTTTATTCCCATACTAATCCAACAACACAGACCAGTTCTTGTATGCATAAATAAGTAAATATTAAAAAAAAGTAACACAAGTCAAGATGTCTTATTTATAAGAATCTTGAATCTATAAATTCACCACAAGCATACTGGAAACTAGTTATTTAGTTTACATGGAATTCTTTGAATACAAGTTATCAAACCAACTTGGCTGAGAGGAAGCTAAATTCACCCTAGTGTTCAATAAAGATGTAAAATCTCAGCAAGTGATTGAAAATTTACCAGATCTTCTCAGATCTTAACTCTACCTCTTTCTTTCTCTCAACAATGCTTACAATGTCTCTTCCATAACATGCTTTTCCCTGGTTCTTCTTCTTGTCCATAGCAGGCAAAAAGGTAACCATCTTTCCTTAAGACACTATTCCAAAATGAATTAGCATGTCCTCATTTAAGTATCTAAGAACAATAGCCACTCTTAGATATAAATTTCAGTAATGTTTCTTCTATTTCTATGAAGAATTCCTTTGAAACCTTGATAAGGAATGTAGCATTGAGGTTGTATTTTGCTTTGGATAGGACAGCTATTTTGAAAATGTTAATTCTTCCAAATGGAATAGCTTTCCATTTCTTTGTGTCTTCTATTTCTTTTAAAAATGTGTTATAGTTTCCATTGTGTATTTCCTTCACTCCTCTATTAAATTTATTTTAGGTATTTATTTCTTTTTTGATACAATTTTAATTGGAACTGTTTTCTTGATTTACTCCTCCTTTAACGAGTTGTTTGCACAAAGAAACACAATGGTTCTGTAAAATGATTTTGTAACCTGTAAGTGTGCTGTACTGCTTTATAATTTCAATTAGTATTTTAGTGGTTTATTTAGGGTTTTTTATGTATATTATCACGCAACTTGAAAATGATAATTTTACTTCTTTCCTAATTTGAATTCCTTTCATATTGTTCTTTTGCCTGATGTTCTAGCTAGGATTCCCAATACTATGTGACTAGTAATGGTGAAAGTGTACATATTTGTCTGAATCTGAAAAGTTCAGTTTTCACCAGTGACAATCATGTTAGCTATATGATTGCTTAACTCTGTAGCAGGGCTGCCCAGGAAATACTGCAGTTCTTACTCTCTGGCACTTTAATTTTTCTATGCAAGTTTGAGACAATAAGCTATCAAGTCAATAAATGAAGACCCAATCTGGTATTGTGATGATTTCTGAGAAAGAATAACAGGCAAATTCCCCACACTATTGGGACCCAAATGTTACCTCCTTTTAAGTACTTCAAGACACCTCTAATCCACTTCTTGTCCCTAACTTCAGTAATCCCTTATCAACAATGACAGCTCGGTGTGTTCAATCAGCCAGAGTTTGCAGATACTGGAGCTGTTCCATGGTATGTGTGTCTGTAGAGAATTTTATAATTATCAGTGAGTGTGCCCACATGAGTGTGTTTGAAACAGAGTGGTGAGAATCTATGGCCTCATTTCAGTTTGGGAAAAGAAATTGTGAGAAATCTTGATATAATGCAAACACGAGTGCTAATTTTTCCTCTAGAGAAAAATGTGTGAAATATGTTTTTAAAAAATTCACTCTTGTTACTTATTCAACAAATGTCTGGGATGTATTTTACTCTTCCATTCTTCCTCATATATTTAACAATACATTTTTGAGAGGCTAACCATAAATATTCTTAAAAAATGTTTATTTTCTTTTAGAATGTGGATCCCTCTCGCCCCCAAGGAAAAGCTACTGCTTTTAAATCTACCAGGTGCAAGACATTTGCATAGTTCTAAAGTACTTCCCTACAAAATACAAATGAAAAGAGGACAAAGGTCACTTAGGATGGAGATAGGTAGAAGACTCCACTTTAATACAAGTGATGAATGTTTTGTCACAAGAAACAGGACAAATTGAAGTTGTTTACCGCTTGATATGTTTCTGTGAGTGCAAAAGAACATCATTTCTGGGATTTTCCCTGCCAAATACACAAATAGCTTGACTCTAATCATGAGGAAACCGGGGAAAAACTGACATATTCTACAAAATAAAATTGTCTGTGATCTTTGAAGCTGTCAAATTCAAGAGAGTCCAGGATAGAATGAGAATGAAGAAAGGATAGGAAAAAAAAAAAAAACTGAAGACAAAGATGGCACAGGAAACTAAGTGGAAAGTTTTACTATAAATCCATTATTAACATAATTTGAAAAAAAAAAACTTCAGTTGAACTTGGCAATTGCTGAGTTGGTAATAATGAAATATAAGAAATACAAAAAAAATCAGGAATTAATTTCCTTCAGAATCATAGCAAACTTCATTCCTCCTACTGGTGTTCAAGATGTTGTAACAGACCAAATTAACTATATCCTAAAGCCAGAAAAAATATGTGAAAAAATGGCATCCAAGATATATGGACAATACAATAAAAGAAGATAATCATGAATGTATACACTAATGAGGTGAGCATTAAGATGGCTTCATTTTTTTGTCTTGATGAAGGATTCAAAGCCATGTCGGAAAATGGGCAACTCTAGTGGTGCATAAACTGGGGATCTAGAACTTTGCAGAGGCCAGAAAAATAACCACTCAAAAATGTTAGGACAACCATACTCAAGTCTCATACAGGGCCATGAATAGCGGCTGTTTCTATCAGCCATAGCAGAAATCTGATTCAGAGGGTCAGTTAGACTATTTACTCTACAGGTCTTTACGTAGATAGTAGGGGAATATTAACTCTAATTAGTTCTGACTCTGTCACTGACTAACAATTTTAAAGACTGGAGAGAACCAGATTGTTGTCAAATAGTTTATGCATTCCCTAAAAAACTCAGAACTATGTATAGCAATACAAAAATATCCTGCAAACAAAAGATGACATTCACAATTTTTAACATGAAATTAAAAACTACTGCTCATGCAAAATAGTAGGGAAAAACAATCCCATAAATGACAAAAATTATCCATCAAAACCATGCCCAGTATGGCACTGACAGAATAGATGATGACATTAAAACAGTTATTCCCACTACATTCTTTGTCTTGAAGATACAAAGGGAAAGACTGAATGTGCTAAGTGGACACCGAACATTTTAAAATAAATCAAAATGAATTTCTATAAATGGAAACTACAAATTCTGAGAAGAAAAATACACTGGACAGAAGTCATGACAGATCAAATACAGCAGAAGTAAAGAATAGGGAACTTGAAAGCAGCGCAAAAGAACTTTTTAGAAACAAAACACAGAAGAGAAAATGCATCAGGAAATTATGTCACAAGGTGACATGTAAATATGTCTCTGGAATCCCTAAAGGAGAGGCACTTATATGGTGGGACAGTAAGGACTTGTTGAGAAATAATCTAGCGTGACAGAAACAGGTCTGTGGGGTTGGTTTCTGGAGGGAGGGAGAAGCAGGGAAAGAGTTTTGGAAAAGGGCAGGTGGGAAAGATAACAGGGACACGAGGAAGTCTTTCATAACAGACATGTTGATCATCTTGAAGTTAGTGATGATTTCATGGGTGTGTGGAGATACAGCAAAATTTACAAAGTGCATACATGTATGGTTTATTGTTTAAACTCTAGCACTTTCATAATTTAAAACACTGATTATCTTTTTGTGGTTGTTCTACTTTTTGAATACTAAATTTATTTATTTCTATTTATATTAACTTTCCAGTTACCTAGTGTCTGATTAGTAGTTCCAAAGAATAAGTTTAATGACTATTTTCTCTATTTTTTAGGGGGTGGAGGTTCTTTATCTCATTGATAATAACATAGATAATATCAGTGTCTTCTATTCTCATTTCCTTCTTATTGTTCTATAGCTTTTTAAAATCTATTGATTTCAGTGTATAGATTACTAAAAATAAACAAATGAAAACAATTATTTTTATTTCCAAAGAGTATCATAAAAACATTCATTTATGATCAAGTCCCCTTTAGCTCTATCCTACATGACTTATTTATATTTCTTAACTTATTTTACAACTTTCTGTAGAACTGAATATCTTAATAGTTGGTTTCTAACACATGAGATTTTAGGATATCTTCTTATTTACAATTTTCCTTTATTTTATGAATGACTCATAGAGATCTTTTTGTAATATATTCTATAGGTATTCAATATTAAGAATATTATCAGGAGTCAAATACTAAGTAACATTAATATTTTAGTGTTATGTTGCTTTCAGATCTTTAAACTATGTGTATATTTTTTTCCTTCTCTATTTTCTTTCTGAGAATGGTGTGTTAAAATTTTCAAAAGTGTAAAGCCTTTCAAAACTTCTCATTTAGCTATATTTTCTTAGATCCGTCAGCTGATGCTTTCTATGTTTAATGACATTTCATCATGTGCATTTATTTTTATGTGCTTGTTCAGTAATTTCTTCTACTTGTGTATTTCTTTCTGTCACTGATTTCATTCTCTTTTTATCTGAGTAGAATATTATCTCATGGGATCATTAGAATCCCAGGTCTGTTTTGTTTCATATTTTCCATCTTTATCCTATTTACAAATTTTCAAATTTTATTCTGTGAATGTACTTTTCATCTTTGGCAATGTATTGTTGAATCCTTTTAAATTAATCTGAGACACATATTTATGACTTCAATCATTTGTTTCTTCTATATTTTTACAAATACCAAGACTTATTTTCAAACATTGCTTTTGTTTGTTTGTTTGTTTGGTCCACTATCTCCTGTATTCTTCTGTGGTAAGAGCTATATTATGTTTCTCTCAGTTACTCTTTTAACATCTATAATAATTTTAGACACTGTATTTCAGACATACCTATGTTTTGTAGTAATATAGTTACAGAATAAGCTCTCATTTCACCAATATGCTGAAATATTGTTCAAATTATGTTTTCTGGGTTGTAATGGATATGCTTTTTTGCTTTGGAATAAGACTATTTTAAACAACAATGAACTGTCATAAACTATGTGATCAACCTTTAATCTAGTATCTTTTTCACACCTCCAGGATTATTTATTGTATTTATTTATGCATAGGAGAATGGAAGTGCAGGCCAGAGGTACAAGGCAGAAGAGGATTCATCAAAGACAGAGTGGGGAGCAGAACAGGCAGATCTACTGAAATACGCTGCTGAGGGCAGCAGAGGGCAAGACAGGAGAGGTCTGCTTCGCCACTTACGGGTTAGCTCTATGGACAGGGATTGAACTCAAGCTGTGGTGATAACAATGCTGAGACTTAACCCCTAGGCCACCATAGAGGCCCACCATCTCCAGGATTTAATTGTCTATTTTGAAATCTTCATTGAAGAGAATTTTCAAACTAGGCTGCTTTCTTCCAAACATTCACAAGTTCAATATGCCTGAGAATATTTTCATTACACCCTCACATTTAAATAAAAAATATGGTTGGTTTTAAAATTGTAACTTAAATTTATTTTTCATCCATACGTTAACCAGAGTAGGCGATGCTGTTACTATAATAACCCATAAAATATCAGGATAAAACTTGTTTCTTGGTCACATCACAATTGGAAGTATACTGTGTTGCAGCCTGAGCAACCATCTTCTCAGAGTGATTCAGAGATTGAGGATAAAGAGGACAGAGGTCAGTGCTTTATTTACTGAAATATTCCAGGGGCCTAGAAAAATACCAAACACATAGGGAATACGCAAAAATATAGTTTGCATTAATTAAGTAATGAATAAAAAAGAAAGGAAAATTTATAGAGAGTAAAATAGAAAAAGTTTATAGAGTTGTGAGTACTACTGAGGGAGTTAATATTTATAAAATAATACGTGGTTTGTTTAATGTGTCAACATATGCTAAGAGGCATTGCTGTAGGACTTTCTTCTAATTTAGAATACAATTAGTTTACATCTTTAACTGGGTGTGAAAAGATGCCTAGACTGATAAATATGGTAGTGTTTTTCTTAAGAATGTGAGAAAGTTGCCTAAAATACTAGATAATTGAGTGTTAGATGAGAAAAATTGGGAAATGCAGAGTAAATGATGATTCTAATTAGTTCTCAATTTCTCCATCTCCCTTCTCTTCCCTTCATCATTTCTTTCTCTATCTTACCATTAATTACTATTATAACTTCCTCTAAATTACTATTCTTATAAATTACTATCCAATATACTTTCAATAGAATTTTTGAGCAATACTTACTAGGGTTTGTAAAAATAAAAAAGTGATGAAAAATTAGTTGGTCATTTGCCATTGTTAAATCACATCTCTTTACTTTTCATTCTTTTTTGCAATGCATTTAATTATAATTCCAAAAGGAATAAGCCAGTATATAAAAATACACTTAAATAAATTTGTTATACTATAGAAATATACAATCCAACAAAAAATTACAATCTTAACCATCAGAACTTTTATTTTCTCTTAATGGCTCCACATTTGAAAGCACAAAATGTGGTTGTTAAAAGACAAAAATTGAGTTACATTTTCAAAGAACTTTTAAGACTGATTTCCACTCCACATCTTATTAATAAGTCAACAGCCTATCAATAAGTCATCACCTAAGAAAGTACTAAAATGCTCAATAGAGGCAACTTTCCTCTCTTATACTTCTGACCCTCAATCCCCAAATCGCTGCTCCTTTAGCAAGGTGAATTTTCTGACATTTCATGTATCAGTCATTATTTTTCCATTTTGCTTAATCTTAGCACCCTTGGTAATTTGTCTGATCCTTTGAATTCAGACACGTGCTTGTGTGCTAAAGGGACTGAAACACATCAGGAATCTAATTTTTCTTAACTATATTATGTCACTTCTAGCATTGGTATATTTTACATTTCCATGTTTTTCTCTTGATTTGAGTTATATCTGAAGACATCTGAAGAACCCCAATTAACATAATGAATATCACCTCACAACATGCAGTATTAACACCATAAATCATTTTCCTGAGTAAAGTGAAATGATAGGATAATATTAAAATAAAAATTTGACAATTTCTTTAAAGATATGAAAATAAGACTCTTGCTTTCACCTTGAAATATATGCTCTCTAAAAGGGTATATGAATTCAAACAACTTGATACAAAAATTGCTTTTGATCTTTATACTAGTTTCTAAGGTTACAATAACAAATGATCACAAATTTATTTGCCTTCAGTTCTAGAGGCTAGAAGTAAAAAAATCAAATATCTGCAGGGCATACTTCTTGGGCAAGACTTAGAGGGAGTCTATTTTTCCCTGTTTCTAACTTCTGGGGCTCCCAGGAATCCTTGCATTCCTTGACCTGCAACTGTGTCAAGCTGATATTGCCCTCTATCCTCTGTCTTCACAGAAGCTTCTCTCCATGTCTTCATATGACCTCTTTATGCTTATTTCTGAATTTTCCTCTCCTTTGTCTTAAGGACAATAGTCATTAGAGTTAGGACTCACCCTTATCTAGTAGGACTTTTTTTTTTTAATTCAGCATATATTCAAAATCTCTATGTCTAAATAAAATCACATTTGGAGGTCCTGGGTTGACATGAATTTGAGGGACACTACTTAAACCAATACTATCTTCATTTATCAAATAGAAGAGTTTAAGAAAGTACTCCACGTAAATAAATGTTACAGAATAATCATTTGAAAAGCTAGTATCAACTCAGTCATATAATTTTCATTAATTCACAGTAATCTTAAACCAGTACTATCTCCATTTATCAAATAGAAGAGTTTAAGAAAGTACTCCAAGCAAACAAATTTTACAGAAGAATCATTTGAAAAGCTAGTATCAACTCTATCATATATTTTTCATTAATTCACAGTAATCTTCTCCTCAACAAATGGACCCACACTACCTATAGCAGTATAAAGGGACACCTCAATATTCCTTGTGTTTCCATTGAGACCATCCCTTCCCTGAAGTTCACACTGCAAGCTTGATGATGGTAATTAGCTATTTACAGAAACAATTATAAAATATAATACTTATGAGAGCTGCTTTACCAACTCATTTCCAAGACAGTTCATCACAAATCCCAGCAGGATTTTATTCCTGCTTAGCACACATATTTGTAAGTTGAGTAATCTTACAATTTATCTTTCAAATCAGGACCCTTCTGAAAACGCAAGGAAGTACTATCAAGAATGACACCCAAAACAAGAGGTATATACAAAAGCAGGCATATGTTCACTCTACCTGTATCTGCCCCCATCAACCAAGCAATTAATACATATTTAGTCACTAAATTAACTACATATGGGACTCCACTAGACTTATTTTTTTTTAAGATTTATTTATTTATGCATGAAGAGCTGGGGTACAGGGCAGAGATGTGGGGATTCAAAAGAGACAGAGCGGGGAGCAGAATAGGCAGAACTACTGAAAAATACTGCTGAGGTGAGAAGCGGGCAAGGCAGGAAAGGCCTGCTGCACCATGTGGGTAGCTCCCTGGCCATGCTGCAGTGGCTGCATATAGCTCCATAGGTCGCATCCTAACCCCTTGTGCCACCATGGAGGCCCACACCTTATATATTTTTTTTTTTACAAAACTTTCTGCTGTGTCTTTTAAACATATCTGACTATCACCACACCAGTGAAATGTTTTCTATCCCCAAACTTTCTCCATATATTCCCATCACCATTTTGTTCTATCTGAAACCTGTCTGCAAACCCTTCAATATAGATTATTAGAACACTTCTCCTGTATGGAACCTGAGGTTGAGGTAAGTGCCTGCCTTGTTGTTCACTACCACTTGCAAGTTAATTATTGCTCATAAATGCCATCTCCTTCAAAAATGGCTTAACCGTACACTAAGCCATTCCAAACCCTGTATGTTTCTGTGGTCATATAATTACCTCCAAGGCATTCCTCTTCTTTCTTGAAACTTTTATTACTCAGTTGACTATTTCTCTCTCCAGCACGACCATGGCTGTGATAATGGTAGTGACTAATGTGAAAGCTGTTAGTCCAACACTGTGTCATCCATTTAACACCTTGGTGTTCTACTTCTTTCAGTTCACTATTTCTAACAATATTTACCTCCACATTTTTCTCAACCACCCACTCCCATGCCAGAGCACTCTTACACATAAACAACTCAGTTTTGGAAGTCTAGTACATATCCCACATTCACATCCTCTCCTCGTTTATTATTCAGCTATCTTCTCATTCCTCCTGCATCAACAACATATCATTTTCACTGGACTGCTCTTATCATCATATAAACACACAATATTCTCATTTAAAGGAGAACAATACACTGTCAATACCCACACCTTCCTTCGGCTCTTTTCTCTGTTTTCTATAATGCCTGTCCAATATCCTCTACAGCAATCACTTCACACTTTCATCCCATTTAAGTCCTCTGGGAAAAGGAGGAAGAGCAGGAAATCTCTTGATATTGTAGCCAAGAATCTGCATTTTATCAATAGTGTTTGACCTCTCAGGAGTGTTGACACCAAGGGGTATTTCCCTCCTTCTTGAATTACCTGTTTCACTCCACATCATGGACATTATTCCCCCCTGTATCTACTTCAGCTCCTCCTCAGCTCCTTTGCTGAACTCTCAATACTAAATTTCAGTTTGATTCAGTGCTATGTCTTTTCTCTTCACTTTATGCATTCACTGCCTGAGACTTCTCTTTCATTCCCAGGGCATTACGTTTCTTACAGATGCTAGTGATTATCAAAATTTTTCTTCCAACCCAGATGTCATCCCTCAGGGGTCTAGATTCAGGTTTCCAATTGCTTACTGACATCTCTCTTTGGACGTCTAATACATATCCCAAGTTTGATATAACCAGGGCAGCTCTTGATGTCACACTCCACTATTTTTTTTTTCTTTCTCCAGTTTTCTCTTAATAAATATCACCATTCATTACCTACTCGGTCTAAACATTTAGGGAACACTGTTGCATTTATCTTTCCTTCTCATACTACACCTAGTTAATCAATGCCCTTGACTTACTTTTTAAAATATCCTATAAATCAGACTCTTCATTTTTACCACCCTAGTCTAAAACAAAATCACAATTTTTGTGAAATACAATTAAAGTCTCTGGAGGAGAGGGGTCTTTCTTCTGTCACTATTCTTATCTGAAATCTATTATCAGCACAGCATCCTCTGATTTTTTTCAAAGGTAAGTGAGATCCAATCTGTCAAACAATCCAATCTGTCAGAACAAAAATGCCAATTATTTATCTTGGTGTAAGTTGACTGTCTGGCTGACCTGTTGGTTACTCTAAAACTATCTCCTACCACTTGTTTAGGACTAATCTCTTTTCTGACTCCCTTCTTGATGCTTCCTCAACAGACCTAGTATTTTTCCTACTTTAGAGTCTTTCCACATTACCCCTCTTCTTTGCATATCCACTCCCTAGATACTGATGTAGTCCACACCCATTTCTTCCAGATCTTTGATCTGCTATATCCTCAAACATGTCTGTCAGACATGTCTCCTTCCCTACATTAATCTTTGTTTTTTGAGACTACATCAAGATGGTCTACATATTAAATATAAAATAATAAAACATCAAAGACTTTATTTAGTTCATTAATTAAGGGGGAAAACTGGAAAGCATTACAAGCAGTTCAAAGGAGGGGATTCAAAGCACTATGCAAATAAAGGCAACAAGAAATTCTAAACTGAACTTATAAATAAACACAAAGCTGGTCTTTAGACAGAGACATGATCAATAGCATTTCACCAGATACAATTTATTTGCATTTTTATGAATGTAATCTTTATTATTACTAGTTTTCTATAGAGTTGTAAATTAGTTCAAAGGCAATGAAAGGCAGAGATTACTTGTAAGACTGCAGTAGACAGGATGTTTAGTAATCTTTTTTTTTCCACTTAACAAAGTGTTCCATAATTTCTGTTGACACATGTTATACTTCTATACACATTTGTTTTTCCTTATTGAACTTATTACTCTATGGAAATATACTATATATTTTTATTTTATTATATTTCTCCTCTATTAGAATACAAACTCCATGAGAACATAAAATTTTAAAGTTCTTGGCACAGAGTGACAGTTCATAATTTGTGGAAGGTTAAGAGAATGAATATATTTCATTATAGTTCTTAAAAATTATCTTTTGGATAGGAATGTTTTACAACAAGGTAAATCATGAGTCCTCAAAATACAAATTTGAATATGTGTCAAAGATTTATTTAACTCTAGCTAGCTAGTAAGGTGTTACAACTAGTTCAAAAGAAAATCAGATTAATCACACAGACACAGGAAATCACAAATCCTGAAATGAATAGCTTATGCATGCAAAACTGGCTGGAGGGGATCAATCAAGCCTCAATAGGACACAGTCATTAGCATCTCTATGGAAAATAATCATTGGCATTGCTATCAATTTATGCAACTTACAGAGTTTTAAAGTAGTTCAAATGTAATGAAAGGTGCAGATAACCCAGAATACTAAACAGGACACCTGGTAATCTTTCACCCTGCTTCAAAAATTTTCACAAATTTTTCCAACATAATATGAATTACAAAAATATAAGAACATCGGTGTAAAAAATATCCATACATAAGCAACATACCTCACTGTACATTTTTTTTTTTTGGCTTTTCTATTATTGCATGTCAATTATCAGTCAAAATTTAACTAAGTCATAAGGTCAAAGAATTTGATTTCTTTTTTTTTTTTTTTTTTACCATTAATCTCACATTAAAGTCTTTTGTTTTGCTGGTTATTCTTACCTGCCTTAGTTTACTGACCAGTTAAATAAAATGTTCTAGTTTGGATCCCTGTAGAGACTAGTTACTTAGTTCTCTTTTTTAGTCACATTAAACACTTAAGTCTGTTTTCTTTCTCTTTATGGTAGTTTCTTGACCACAAGGGTTGGTGACAAAAAAAAAAAAAAAAAAAAAAAACATCATTAGCCTGAATCCAGCTGTTATAGAGCAACCCCGATATTAAACGGGTACCTGGCTGTGGGTCCTCACCCGCGCGCTTTAAAGGGACTTATGAATACTCCACTACAGACACACACAAAAGGTTAATAAAAGGTTTATTTACAAGAGAAAAGGAAATAAGGAAAATATACAACTCAGGGAGAAAATAGGGAAATAAAGTCTTTAATGCGTCCTACCCGTTCCGACGACCTGGAAACCCAAAGTCACTCTCAGAGCTGGCCGGAGCTGCGAGCTGGCGGAGAGCCAAAAATGGGGGATCCCCAAAGCCCAAGTGTCTGCCTTTTATATCCACCTGGCTGCTTAACCCCACCCTCAGGTCCCAGCCACCTTCCCTTTGGTGATGATGGGATTTGGAGTTCCCGGTGTCTTTGGCTTTGACCTGGGGTGGGGGTGGAGTCCACAAAGCCTATATGGAATTTGCTTTGGGACATCCTTTTCCCCATAACAATTCCACTTTGGGTGCTTCATTTAGAAACTAGACTCTTTGCCTTACCTGTATTGTTTCCTAGTTTTATTAAAGTTCCTTCCCATTAAAGTCTCATATGTTTTGTGTTGATGCGGCGGATGGCAGAACCCATTTAGAATAGGCAGGTTTGCGGGGTTTGGGCTGCCCCTCTCCCTGTCCTATAACACATACGTATTACTTTAGTTGCAACTACTGGTATATTGCGATGTACTGAGACAGAACACTGGAAGCGGTTCCCTTACCTGTTTCTGTGAGCACCTGAAACCGAAGTCTCAGTAGAAAGTGAGGACCATCCACTCCAAAAATCTATATATGACACAATAAGAAGGAAATTTGGTCAAATATTCCTGAATATTTGGGTTATTATTATTATAACCATAATAATAATAATAATGGGTTATTATTATTTTTTTAATATTTGACTGTCCATAGATACAGCCAATTACCTACAGAATTTCTTATCTTACTCTAGTATACGATCTCACTCCAGTATATATTTCAAGCATCTTGTGATTACTCTGGTCCATTCTAGGTTTAATGTGTTTTTCTCACTGTTCCTCATGCCGCCTGACTGAGATGTCAGAATACAATTTCCAACCCTTCTAGCTGTGCCTTAAACTTTATTTCTATATTGCCTTAAAGCAGAACCTTTAATTGCTAAAGCCATTACAATACCCATAATGGTTGCTTGATGACATAAATCTGCCTCTAAATGTGGGCACAATTAAAACCCTCTTTTCAGTGAACTTCACCCTTCAGCTTGGCTGACCCTGTTATCTTAGCAAGCATGACGATGCTAAGAGCTTAAACCACTTGGTGAGAGGAATGGTTTCTTTATAGGAGTTGAGGTGAAAACAGAGATCTAATATGTGATCTTTGTCAAACCATTTCCTATATAACGCATTAAACATCAATGTCCTATATAACACATTAATTAATGTCCCAACCAACAATGATAGCCTAAAAATTAAAGTTTTATATTCAGTATAGTGTCAGCTACATTAGCAAATTGCACAAAGTACCATCAGTCATTAGCCCAATTTACAAACAGAGAACAAAGTATCTTACAGAACACACTTGTGCAATACCACCTAAAAATCAGACTTTTTTACAGGACTGCAAGACCTTGTATAATTTTTAGTAATCTTTCCATATTCTCTGAACCTGGAGAATGTTTGTATAATAAAATTTGATATTAAGTACTTTAAAGCACAACTGATTTAATGGTCTATTTTTCAGCATTTTCTCTTTTCCTCATTCTTCCATGAGCTTCTTTTGTTTTTCTACAATGTATGTGGTAACAGTAAGCATCACAAAGAATTTCTCATAAGAGCAAGATACTCTGTAAGTAAAAGCCCCATGACAATGAAATATCAATTGTTCCAGGAAGCTTTGACTGAGTGTCTCCAAGGTTCATAACTTTTTATAAATAATTAATTCCCTGTGCATCTGTGACCCTCAGGAGAAAAAGTTCTTTGGAGTGTAGGAACTGGGTTTTTATACCTGTTTCCTTAGTTTCTAGCATGCAGACTAACCCAGACTATATTCTCTGAGTGATCAGAAGAAAATATGACATAAAAGACTAGCTGAAAACAATTTGCTAACTTAGCCTTACACTCCAGATGAGAACCATTAGAATTAGTAAATATATACCTCCATTAAAATACTCCACCTCTTAGTTTCTTAAAGATAAAACTCCAATAATTGAAATTAATATAAATGGGCTAGGGACTACACAGAAGCAAAGGTCAAAGGTTGTTTTTTTTTTTTCTAATTCAGACTGAAATACGATATATTCCAAATTAAATTTACACAATGCATTCTACATAAGTTATATACTTTAATGGGATAGTTGAAGTCAGAGGAAATAAGACAAAGGCATTGAAAGAGAGCAGTGCATACAACCAAGTGTAAAATAATTAGTGGGTAATATAGGAGAGAGAAAAATCGAAAGAAACTGTGGATGAATAATAATTGAGCTGACTGTCACATACCTACTGATATGATTACCATGGAAATTGTTAGACACGTGTTTTTATCCCCAAGGAGTTGATGAAAAGATGGTGGTAACAAATTGCAGGGCTGAACTTGAGGCAACAGTATATAATTTCTTGATTTGATGTAGAGAAATTTAATTTTCTAGTAAATAGAAGGCTGAAAAGCATTCTGTTTTGAGTTGTGCTAGATTTTTATGAGGTATATTAAGCCATTATTATGTACCTAGAATTACTCACATGTATTTCTTTTGTCCTTTTATCTCTCTCTACATTGTGTGCATTTTTACATCTCCACTCAGCAGCTTCCTTTTAGGTGTTCATGCAAATGTGTGTTTATACATGTGGATATAGATATGAAAAGGTCACAGTTCATATTTGAGTATGCATATGAATGTATGTCATTCAATAATGTATTACATGTGTAGCATATTCTAGACAGCATATAAAGGCATAATGGGAAATAAGATGGAGTCCGGACTCATGGAGTTTGGTGTCTGTGGAGAGATGGACATATTATAAAGCTTCAGAATACACAGTAAAATAATTTTGATGGCTATTTATCTAACAATCTATGGAAGTCGAGGAAAGAGAGTTCTACAGGACATTTATTGAAGGAAGGCTTCACAGAGACTAAAACACACAGATTCACTTGCCCATAAAGAGAAGGACTGCATAGGGCATAAAGGAAGCAATATCAAATAAGAGAAAAGCACTTGCAAAAAATGTGGAGGGGCAAGAGCACAACACAGAAAAGTCACAGGTCAACATAACTATCTTCAGATTTGATATGTAAGATTTAGATAAATGCATGCATTTTCCCCCACCCTGTTGGATTTCCAGACTTTTCTATTTTTTTTTTTTTTTGTCCTGGTAATGGTAAGAAAAAATAATCTTAGTTTTCAAGGACATACAGAAAAAACCTGGCTACAACTTCCTTAAAGCAATAAAAACAACAGTGCAGTATAATTCAATCCAATAGGATACTCTACTTCCCTTCATTCTTCCAGAAAACATTTTGCCTATTTGTGAGGAAGATATTTCACTTTCAAATAGGAACTCTAAACTGCTTGTAAAATAACAGTGCTTCATGATTGAATATATTCATTTACTTTTTTGTTTGTACTTATGCATGCATGTATATATGTATGTATGTATGTCTGTATCTATCCAACTATCTACCTACCTACCTGCAATAGTCATAGTTGTCATTTCTTGCCCTGGAAGAGGCTATTTCTTCACTCTTACTCAAGTTTAAAAAAAAATACAACAGATTAAAATTAAATAAAATCATGATTTACTGTTATCAGTTCAATTCAGAAAAGCATTTTGTCATTTCTTTCTAAACACTTTAAAAAGCATTTACATCTTCAATGATACCCAAGGTCATGTGAATCTCTGCAGGCTATTTTTGATGATTTTTTTTTTCACCAGGTCTGACAGCAGAGAACATAGCACTGAAGCTCACACTTCACAAATGTAATTTGGAGTGTTAATTGGAAAAGACCTAGCTGACCTTGTGATTTTTGCTCTCTAAGAATTGGTGACAAGATGTCTCATCCTTCCTTCTGAAGTATGATAGACAGAAAAGGTGAGGATGACAAAAGATATAGCTGGGGAGGAACAACAATAAGGAAGATAGAGAAGTATAATGAAAAGTATCTCATTTTTTGGTGAAAATAAATGAAAACAAATTATATCATTTCTCAAAGTGTGAGCAAATGACCTAACAGTGATTGAGACCAGCCTAGTTTCCATTTGGAATGTCTTTAAGATAAAGTTAAGAAGTGCATGGCAGAAAAGTCAAGCAACACAAAAAGAAGGGTACTTGTAATTTCTCAGTAGGGAGTTGACAGGAATAAAGGAGGCATCCAAATTCTGATTGGAAAATACTACTCTGTATTCTGAAAATAATAGTTAACAATTATCAAGTGAATGAAAATGCGTTACTTTGCAAATATCACCAAATGAACTCTCTCAATCCCTTAGGAAGTGGATTATAATTATCTCCCACATTTCTAAAAAAAAAAGAAAAAAATCAAAACCACTGACAGGGCAAGTAAATGTATTATGGCCCCAAGGCTAGTAGGCAGTGAGCCAGTAATCAATGGCAGGTGACCTGGTTTGAAAACCTTGATTATTAGGAAGGATCATCTCTACTTACCAATTTTATAAACAAGAAGAGAATAACTCTTTATGAAACAAATATATACTTAATGACCTTCAGTAAAACTGGCATGGAATTAGAATTAAAATGGGTGAATGTTAGCTAAGCTTTCCATACTGTTATACACAGTTGAGAGAATTAAGGTTGACAGAATTAGAGATCTTAGGGTTTGATTTCAGTAGACAAAATTACCACTGAATTCGACCTCAGTGGTATAGTTTAGAATCTTAGCATCAATGAAAAGCATCTTTACAGACCATCAAATTGGATGATGACTCGTTATACAGTTGAAAATTTGTAGAGTTCATATGTTTGATGATTTGAATGCTCATGGGAAAGTTTCCTTCCAGATGATTATCTAGCCAAGCCAGGATATCTTCAGTGATTGAGATTCACTATCTTTCAGAATAATGCTTTGCATTTTTGGAAAGGTCTATTTCAAATTCTTCATTCATTTGAGCTGAAACCACTTCAGCATTGAACATTGGACCCAGATCTACCTCCAGTGAGTGATTCCTCCAGTAAGATCAAAACAGTCACCTCATCATTGCATCAAAATATTGGATATTTTTGTTTCATAAAATTTAACTAGTAGTTAGTATTATTGCAAAAATCACCATTTGCTCTAAAGTAATTTTTCAATTAAAGTAACTACATTCTCCTCTCTCCTGGCTGCAGCTTTGGAAGAACACTCCTTTTATATTTCATCTTATAAACAAGGGAAAGAGTAGTATTTTTAAAGATTTATTTTTATTTATGTATACAAGAACTGGGGTACAGGCCAGAGGTATGGGAGGTGAGAGTATTCACCACAGACAGAGTGGGGAGCAAAACAGGCAGAACTACTGAAATACACTGATGAGGGGAGCAAAGGGAGAGACAGGAGAGGTCTGCTGCGCCATGTGGGTTAGCTCCCTGGCAGGGGATTGAACTCATGCCACAGTGGCTGCCTATCATTTGATAGCACTGACTTTAACCCCTATGCTACCAGGGAGGCCCAAAAGAGTGTTTTTAAATAAAAGGAATGGAAAAATTCTTAAGCAGGGTTGTTTTATTTCCTGAGTCATACCTTCCAAATGGCTTTTGGGGAGGATGTATTTTGTTTTTATTTTTTGTTTGTTTTATTTTTTCTTATCCTGCAAAGTTAGTTATGCTGTACCATTCAGACCAGGCAAGTCTGAGAAGTTAAATTTCAAAATTCTTCACAATATGGTCTGTATTGTAAGTAACAGATTTCTGAAGAAAAGTGTCTTTTAAGCAAACCAAGAGTGCATGAGGGCACTGTGTGTTGGGTGGGAGTAGGTAAGGAGTAGAGGTCAAGTGTAAGAGGAAGGAAAGTAAAGTAACCCAAATAAAGAGAAAGGCACATATATTTATTCTCCAAGTGAAAAGTTTCCTCTCTCACAAAAAAACCTGACTAAGGAAGATAAACTTACTCTCTCTATAAGTCATGACATATGCAAGAAAAAACATATTTGTTTAGATCATATGCCACGCAAAATGAAGTAAGAAATTGACAAAATTTTTCTTGTCAGACTTGTGTCTGGACTGACTACTAACTAGATTGAGAAAATTATTCCCACTCTTGGTCTTAAATTTTTATAGATGTTCCTAAAATGTTCATTTAGCTCACCTCTGGTAACAGATTGAGTAGAATGATTTATGAACAGGGCTGATATCCATACCACTGACGGATGTTTTATTCACTTAATGATCACTGGCAAGGAGCAGGTGTTATAAAACTTCAAGTGTCACTAATAGGACTTTTTAGCTGTTATACTGTAAAACACAATTTGTGAGCTGTTTTTTAAAGACATAAAGCCTTTTAAAAAGTCTTTACTTTTTCCATATGCCAACCATTTTATCCTAAGATTGCGTGTCCAAATATTTGACTTGTGTTTTCAGGCAACATGAACTAGTCAGAATATATTAAAAATGTATAATGCACTAATCCACAAATAATTAAGGGTGAAAATCTATAACCAAAACAAATAGAAGTGTCTCCTTTTTCAAAATTATAAAAAAAAACTAATACCATGTCTCAGTAACTGATATTTAATAATTATATTAAATGTGAGTTGTATTCACTGTATAGCACATACTAAATGTTATTTCCAAGTGTCATTTCATTTATTTTAAAAGTACGTAATTACAGCATTTATTTTAAAAGTACGTAATTACAGCAAACATTTTTAAATATTCTCTTAATATAGTTCATTCTTCTTATAAATAGGATGAATTTTTGTGGCTTTAAAGATTCAAGGGCAAGGGACCTACTAGCTATTTTCTTCTCATTCAATAATTCAGAGGCTTTTGCCAAATTTACTCCTCAATCAGTGATTTATGGTTAGTAAGCGGAGGAGGGTTGCTGCTTGACATTGTTTTCCATTTGATAGAGGTCATCATGACACCAACATTGCTTATGTGGCTCATGATGTCTCAATATTCTCATATGGGCTCTGAGGAGGTTGGACTAGCTGTTCTCAAAGGACTCTGACAGCTCATACATTATACAATTCTATAAACCCAGAACATAAAAGGAGACATTCCACACATTCAAAACAGAAAAGTGCATGATGACTGACATCCCTTCAAAAAATTTATTACTTCCATTTTCAAACCACAATCTTTAGGATGCATATAGGGACTTGATATAAAACAGAGTATTAGGCCCCCAAATAGAAGGCCAAGGCCACTCTCTGCTTTCAATGTCCATCTTCTTAACTATAGCAGAGCATGGTTATATATCATGTAAAAGTTTACTAATATAGAAAGAAGATCAATTTCTTTATGTAGCACCCATTTCTAAAGGAGACAGAAAGACTGGGAGTTGCTGATTTTATACATAGTAAAGATTGACATTCCTCTAAATAAATGGAAAGGTTAAACTTCTTACTCTTATAACCAATCATTTTATGATCATTTTTTTTACTCCCAGAAGTCAGAGTATGTCTTTGTCGAGAGAAATAACTTTGAGCTGAATTTGTTGTTAAAACTCCATCTATAACCTGGATTTCTATGTTTTATCTGAATGAAATATTTTTTTCCCTTTGAGACAAAAAATAAAATATGATGATGAGAAAAACAACAATAAAGCAAAACATAAGCTGCCATCAACTAGAAACAGAAAGATTAGAAACTATTTTCATATACATGTTTCTTCATTTTATCTCCACTTCACTAAAAACTATGAAAGTTACACATCAGGAAACTGGACTATATTTATTTAGAAAAATAATAAGAGAGAAGTTCACCTCAGGAGCTTGAGGTAGGTACAGAGACAAAGCAATTTATCATAGAAGTTCAAGAGCAGGGCTTATTTGAAACAAAAACAAAATGTCATCTAAGTGGTTTTGTTGAGAGAGTAAAAACTAAAAGTAAGGAGCTGAGAGAGATCAAAAACATGAGAGGATTGCATTATGAATGCTTGCAGTTATATCCCTCTTAAGGAGTCTATAACTTATGCCTGGCCTTGAAATACTTTTCCTCGGATAACATACTTAAGCAAGTTGTACCAAGTTGTACCAAGTCATCTGGCTGCAGTTGCAGCTGTCTTTTCCCCAGAAACATGGTCACAGGTTGAACTCCACATTGCTGTGTTCTTCTCAACTTCAAATAAGGAACACCATCTATGAGATCCAACAGACTGTGCTTAATGAAGGACCATTTATTAGAGGAAGCTATATAGAGGACCTGACCCCAGTTGACCTGCATTTTGGATCTGAGCAATCAGAAGTTCTTGGATCTGAGCAATCAGAGGTTCCTTAACCCCTGGCCCCACCTTGAACTGTGCGGTCAGCCTACTATTGTCATGCTAATAGCTGTGCCCAGGGCATAACCTTGATCAAGTAAGGTGGTGAGGTCACCTGCACAGTATATGTGACTGAGACCAGTTAGGGCCTCTCTATAAAATTTTAGGATTCTGGTGGGCAGGTATATGGCCTCTGACTTGACCTATTACTAGTAATGGGACATGAGATTTCCATGGTGGATTATGCCCATTGTAACTCATCTTCTATAGTTAAATCTTTTATGTGCACTAATGCAAGAAAGAGTGGCATTCCTATCGTTTGGGATGCGGAGCACAGCAGATGTTAGACAGACAATGAATTTGAGATCTTAGATTCCAGTAAGTTTATTTATCTGCTTTTTTACTAAGAGTCATTTTTGTGAAGAGTGAGCTACTCTGCTATACCATAAATCTGTCCCCAGGCAAATTATTCTTTAGGGGGATACTGACAAATTGTTGATATCAAAGGAAAAAAGGCCCCAAATAATCAACAAATGTGGAAGAAGAAATCTGGAGAACTTGAAACTATCTGGCATCAAAACTTACAATTATTCTATGTTAATGAAAAGACAAAGTTATTGATAACAAAATAGACACATTGAGCAATGGAACGGAATAAATATCCCAGAAATATGCACTCACAAAATACAATGATTTGATATTTAATAACATATCAAAGGATAGTCAATAGAGATAGAAGCCTCAGCAAAGTATACAGGAATAACTTGATATAAGATTTAAGTATTTAGACACATACATTATAGAGTTCACAAAATCTAAGTGAACATGGATCATAGAACTAAATAGGAAAGGTAAAAACATAAAATTTGTAGATGGAAAAAAAAAAGGAGAAAGTTTAGGTAACCTTGGGTTTGAAAATGAGTTTTTAGATAAAATACCAAGAACATGACTCATGAAAGAAAAATTGATAAGCTATAAATAGTTAAAAACTTTTGCTCTGTGAACAACAATGTCAATACAATGAGAAAACAAATAGATGGGGAGAAAATAATTGCAAACTACATATCTGATCCATTATATCCAAATATACAAAACATTCTGGAAATTTGGGGGAAAAAAAAAGAGAAGATATAATCCCATTTTAAAATGGCAAATGACCTGACTATAAGATAAAGAAGATATATTCATGATTGATGGCAAGCAAGCATATTAAGAGTTGCTAATCATCATTTGTTATTAGGGAACTGCATATTAAAACAACATGCAGACCTGCTAAAATGAGTAAAATCCCATAAATGACAATACCAAATGCTGCAACAATATGGGGCAAGAGTAACTGATTCATTACTCATGGTAACACAGTATGGTGAAACCACTTTGGAAGACAGTTTCATATGTTACTTTATCTGCAAAATTTGTACTGGATACCCTGATTGCTTCCTTGAAAGAACAAAGAGCTATAAGTAAATGAAATTATTTTACATACGAAATTACTTTAGAAATATACAAAGCATGTTTTTGTTTCACCATCACCCTTGGATTGTGCATAAATCAGGTTTTAGTAATCAAGCAATTGTAATTTCTGCAGCATCCCTCCTTTGCTTTGGGTCTGGAACCTGCAGGGCATTCAGAGCATTTAGAAAATTATCACTCTGTTTTCCAAGGCACTCAAAGCTGGCAGAATTATTTGATCACACCTGGTATTAAGCTCAAGGTTTCATTTTTTTTTATCTAACTCTGAGTACTTTAAAATTGAAGCTTTTAAAACAAATTGAATTGATTTACACAGAAAAAAAAAAAGTATCCAACTACTGTTGCCATTTACTTCAGCTTTTCCATTTAGCAGAAATGAAATTGCCCAGTAGCTCCATGTATGTTCTATTTGGAGTAGGCATGTTTGTGTGTGCATGTTTGATTCTTTATATTTTTTAAAAATTCAGAATGGCAAGCTTCTGAAAAACATCCCAGCTACTTCCTATACTTCCTAACCCTAACAACATCTTCCATAGGCAAGGATTTAACATTTTCCATAGCACTACTTAATTGGTTTAAACGTTCTGTTGCCACCAAAAGTATTAGTTGCTAATTTTCAATACATTTCTTATATTCTTTTCACTACAATCTCAATAACTTCCACTGAAATGCTCCTTTTCAGTTAATATATTGGTTCCTCCAGAGACTTTAACTTGACTCTTTAGGAAGAATCAGATTGCCCTCTGTGAAGGTAAACAACCTGATAGTTTCTATGACCCAGTATTTACTAAACTGCATTACAGTTGGATTCTTGGATTCTTTAGCTATCTTGGCTTTCTTGGTTTATCTTTTGATACTTAGCCCTTACTGTAATGCTCATTATATGGTAAATTATTATTGACTGGTAAATGATTTATATTTACCTGCATGAGATAATATTCAAAATGAACAAAAGCTATTTTCAGAATAATTTCACCTTTTTCTGCGTAGTTTATAAATAATGTGTTTGCTGGTGTCTCTCTTCGTTGTCTGCTTTCTGTTGTTGATAAAAATCTGAGTGGATTTTCACTAATAAATTCACAAGTGGCTCTCTTTTCTCTCATTTTTCTCTATCCTTTTACACTGCATCTATACTGAACTTGTCCTTATTGCTAAATGAATCACTTGAGCCAGGCATACTTCTTTGAATTAAAATGCATTCACTTTGGGAAGTTAATTTATTGGAACAGAGGAATGCCAATTTCACTCCACAAATGGGTGCTATTTTCATTATTGGTAAATATATTTGCTCACTCATACACACAAAATCATTGAGTATCAAAAGAATTATGTAAATCTTTTATTTTGGGGAATGACAGGACAACTTAAGACTAAAATAATACATTTTATCAAAAGGGTGTACCCATAGACATCTCAGACAAATGCATTATTCAGTAAAATAAATAATTGCAATTTGCCATTACTATACTTTAGTAAAGTTTGTAAAATGAATTTCTTGTTCTTAGCATTATTAATAATTTATACTGGTAAAGTTTATGTGAGACATTTCTGGCTTTAGGTAGTAATGTCAACAAGAAATGAACACTAAGTCTGCTTTAGAAAACGTCATAATTTCTGAAGAACAGATTTTGTTAGTGATGTAATTTGAATCACAGGAACCTCAATTTACAGTGGTACAGAGACAAGGTGAAAACATAAAGTCTATGCAAATAGCAGGTTTGTTCTGCACTGGAAGCAGCAGTAATAGATGCTACTCTACATAAATTATATACCTATACTAGAAAAGGGAAACTGGGCTTTATTTGATGCCAATATAACCAAGCCTTTAGGCTATCTTAGTCATGCAAATTATGTGTGTATATGAGAACAATTCCTTGTGCTCATGTGTGTCTGATCGTCCTATTGCTAGTAATAAGGGCCTCCCTTGCGGTGCAAGGGGTTAAGACGCAACCTATGAAGCTATCGGCAGCCACTGCAGAGCAAGTTTTATCCCCTGCCCGGGAGCTATCCACACGGTGCAGCAGCCCTCTCCTGACTCACCTGCTGCTCCCCTCAGCAGTGTACTTCAGTAGATCTGCCTGTTCTGTTCCCCACTCTCTGGTGAATCCTCTCACCCCCCACACCTCTGGCCTGTACCCCAGTTCTTGTATGAATAAATAAACTTTAAAAAAAAAGAGCAGAACTGGGAAAATTCCTTCAGTTCCCTCCTTCCCTGTATATTTGTCTCTCCACATAGAATATTAACTCATTTAGATGTGAATTTATACTCATTAGCATGCATAATTATGTTATACAATAAGCATTGTAAATAAGTACTCCATGTTAGACATTATTAATGGAACCATATATAATGTATGAGCATTTATTTATACACAGGTAAGTTTAGAAGACTAGAAAATAAACTGCTAATGGTTGTCTCTGAAGAAAAACTTATGATTAGCACACATTTAAAAGTTTTACCTCTTCATGTTAAAGGCCCTAATAATTTTGCCATTTAAAAAATACCAATTTGAAGATCAAGAAAGATGTGGTACAAATATACATTAGAATACTAATGAGCTATCACAACATCTTTAAAGACTCATCACCCAAAGCAGTGAAAGCGAAGGAAAAATAAACAGGTGGGACTACATCAAGGAGCTTCTGCACAGCAAAAGAGACAATAACCAAAACAAAGAGACACCCCACCAACTGGGAGAACATTTTTGCACACAACACTATAGATAAAGGACTGGTCACAATAATCTACAAAGAGCTGAAGAGACTCAACTAAAACAAAGTAAATAATCCAGTCAAAAAATGGGCAGAAGAGCTAAAAAGGAACTTCTCCAAAAAGGACATGCAAATGGCCAACAGGCATATGAAAAAATGTTCAACATCACTTGTAATCAGGGAGATGCAAATCAAAACTACCATGAGATACCATCTTACACCAGTGAGAATGGCACATATTAAAAAAAAAAACTAGCTACAACAAATGTTGGCGAGAATGTGGAGAAAAAGGAACTCTCCTGCACTGCTGGTGAGAGTGCAAAATGGTCTAACCACTATGGAAAGCTGTGTAGAGATTCCCCAACCTGCAAAAGATGGATCTTCCATATGATCCAGGCATTCCACTTGTAGGTATTCACCCAAAGGACAGAGAATCATTAATTCAAAAGGGCACCTGCACCCCTATGTTTATAGCAGCACTACTTATAATACCTAAGCTGTGGAAATGACCAAAATGCCCAAAAATAGTTGCCTGGATCAAGAGATGTGGTACATATACACAATGGAATATTACTCAGCAATCAAAAAAGATAAACTCATGCAATTTGCAGCAACATGGATGGAGCTGGAAGGGATCATGCTCAGCGAAATAAGCCAGAAAGAAAAAGAAAAACACCAGATGGGCTCATTCATAGCAGGGATTTAAAAAACCCAAATAAGGGATGAGGAAAAAGAGTAATTATAATGAAATCAAAATCAAAATCAACAAGCAACTATAAACCAGACACACAATACAGGAATGTGGGGGTGGAGGAGGGCTTAGGGTTAAAATAAGTGGGGTGGGAATTGTATGGGGAATATAACCAAGAGGAAAATGCATACATTGTGCAAAAATGAAAAATGGTATAAAAAATATATAAAATAAAATCCCAAAATAAAGAATACTAATGAACTATCAAAAAATGATAAACTCTTGCCCTTTGCAACAACATGGAGGGGATAACGCCAAGCAAAATAAGTCAGAAGGAGAAAGACAAATACCAACAGTGTCACTTAGATGTAGACTATAGAGAAATAATACAAAGCATCAGATAAAAACGAACAACAAACTGGAGAAATCTGACTATAGAACTGAAGCTGAAACAGGGGTGCAATAGCCTCAAGGACAGTGACCAACAGTGGGCAAGTTGCCGTGGGTGCTGACACTATTGCACAACTACTCAGGCTCATGGAACAACAACATTGAGGTTCACTGAACCAACATGGAAAACAAGGACTTCTCAAAGCCAGCAGTGGCCATCTATCTTACCCCTGATAATGTCCGCAGTGCCCAAAATCCTAAACAAAAGCCACTTACCCAAGATGGTGCTGCCTATCATGAGGGCCTGGAGCTCCTGGCAGTGGGCAAACAGGCAGGATCCAACTGACTGCTGCTGGAGGTTCTCACAGGTGGGGCCACTGAGATGATACCATAGCAGCCTGCAACCACAGCCTGAGGGTCACAATGGACAGCACCTGATGCTGGACCGACAGCAATGGAGGCAGCAGTTCTGTTAGGTGCTGCTGGGACGATTGACAGCTCTCCAAAGGTGACACCGGCACAGTGCCAGACACCCATAAACAGTGCTGGGTAGCACTGGCCAGTAGTGCCATCACTAGCGTTACGGCTCCTTGTGAGTTGCTGGCCCACACCCACAACAAATAGCACTTTGAGACCGTAGGCCTGGGGCCTGGTGCTCCTTCCAGGTAATGTGAGAGGCAGGCTGGCATCCTGCAAATCTCTTTGGTTTCTCTGCGAAGCTTTTCTGCTTCTCGTCTTCCTCTTTTCCTAGGTGTTCTGGAAAGCTTACGCAAGTCCAAGCAAGTTCCAGAAAAGCAGGAGTGCACGACCCTCAAGCTGGCTTCCTTCCTGATCTAGAACCTCTTTGAGGATCTGGGCCTGCAAGTCTGATTGGACCATTTTTCAATCCTATGGCTGATAGGAACATTTAGCAATCAGCTCAGAGAGCGCACCTGATAGGCCCATTTCACGAATCAGCCACCAAACCCACCCACTTCTCTGCATCCTCCAGAGGAAGGGAGACAAGGCGCTGGAGGGGGCCCCGTGGGGCTCAAGGGCTGCATGCCCTGGGGTGCTGTGGTAGGGGAAACCACTGCCAGCCCCTGCCAGCAGCCTGTGCCCCAGCGGGGGCACTGGTGGTGGGTAGTAAAATGGTTTGAACTGCTGGCAAGCAGTGCTCTGGAGCCCTGAGTAGGGGTCTCCAATTTCAAGGATATCAAAGTGAGGAGAGGTGGGTACAAAGTAAGGAGGGAGCACAGTGGACGATGGGTGCTTTGGTGGTGGGTGTGGTGCAGTTACAACACTTGGAGGAGATCCTATCTCTCTGCAACACAAACAATGATGTAAACCAAAGTTACATCCAAAAAAAAAATAATAATACTGGTTTGATTATATATGAGATTACAGTTTCTCACCTTTTTCTCAACTTCTTGATAATTTCCTTCCAATTCTTTTTTGGACATAAAAACCAGGAAAGTAACTTTGTTTTGACATGCAGAAAAGACATTTGCAGGAACTAGGTACCTCTGAGATGCTGACTTTCATCTGAGATAAATGAGAAATTGTCAGCACCTTTGGTGAATGAATTCATTTTTCCCCTCTCCTGTTGAACATATCTTTACTACTTAGTCCTACAATCAGTTCCATTTGGACAGTGTTTCAAAAACTAATATATAAATAAATATATGCTATATATCTACTGCTTAGGCAGTAAATGTGGAAGAAATCATCATTATATTTGAATATTGAGTATGGTCTAAGGAAATTTCAGGAGTTACTTCAACTAGGTTATACAAAAAGAAGAAAAAAGGAATTTGGTCAAATACCACCTGTTGGAACAAAGATTCCCTGTGACCTAAATATCAGATTAATCATATCATTGTACTGGACATATAATCAAATATGCAAGGTTATGTGATGCCTTGTTATTCCTTTGCTCACACCAGAATTAAGGGAGCTTTATAAAATTGCTCAGTAGTGGTCTATATTGTCCAACTCAAAGTCTTTTACCCTGAATCAGCAGTCTCTAATAAATATCTGTTCCTGAAAGAGATTGTGGTATCCTGACCAAGGATATTAATAAAATATTAAAAGATTGCCCATGCAGATCGCAGAGAGGGGGGAACACAATGGTTCTAAGAAGGAATGCAACCTTCCAAACTAACAAACACACCTGGAGTGTGGGACTTTAATTACAAGAAAGAGTGCAAAGAATATTAGTACAAGAATAACTTCCAAGCTTGGGACCACCTCCAGTATAACAAACAGTAGCCCCAAGATTATGTAGGTTCTACTTTTGTTAGCTCTCAGAGAAAGAGCAACAATAAGAAGAGGTAACAATTATTAAATTTCCCCATATGGTAATGATCTAAAAAAATGAATTCATTTCCCCCTCATAATAAGCTCTTAAGGGAATGCTGTTATTACCTCCATGGGACAAATGAGGAAACTAACGTACAGAGAAGTTAAAACAATTTTCACAAACTTCACCCAGTACATAAATACTAGACTAGCAGTCTTTCTCCAGAATCAACTCTCCACATCATCCTGGTACTTAATAATTCCCAAGTTGAAATGCCTAAGTCTAAATGATAGGCTAATTGCTTTTAGTCACAAGAACAACAGGTTTTCTCAGTTGTGAGGTTACTGACCTCTGATCATTCTTAAGTCAGAGCAACTCAATAACCCAAGTGTACTGTTTGTAGGTATGTTGACTGCCCTTTCAACTCCACCCCTGTGTCTTTTCAGATTGACTAGAACTGTACCCAACCAGCCACACCTCCATCTGGGAACCACTTATGTTTTAGCTATGACTACCTCTTACCTGATCAACCTGGAGACCCCTGGAGACCAAGTTAAAGCACAGGAGAGATTTGTAGCCTAAACTCTCTCACTTGCAAAGTCCAAATATGATATCATTTAAGGCCTGAAGAATTTTGAAAAATATAGCATTGGAAAACAAGAGTAGCAGAAGTTCTCGACTGTTCTTTTTATGATTATCCTTCCTTCACATGAGAAAAATAATGGATTTGATCAGACGTTACCAGGAGTTCATGATACTGTAAGGTTTGAACCACTCCATTTCCAAAATATCATTTATTCACTCTCTGAGGTCAGAAAACTAAAGCATGAAATGTTTGGAAAAATATATATATATTGCTTAATAATTTTGCAGGTTTGTTACTAGGTAACACATCCAATCAATCTTTTACATATTTTTTTTGAAATTTTTTAAAGATTTATTTAGTTATTTATTTATACAAGCACTGGGTACAGTCAGAAGCGCGGGAGGGTGAGAGAATTCACCAGAGCCAGAGCGGGGAGCAGAGCAGGCAGAAGGACCGAAGTACACTGCTGAGGGGAGCAGTGGGTGGCAGGAGAGGTCTGCACGCCATGCGGGACCCTCCTCCGGTGGCCGGGGAGCTGCTGGGGATAGAACTGGCGCTGCAGAGGCTGCGGGGAGGCCCTTTTACATATACTAAAAGAGAGACTTGTTCACCTCAGCATATTGAGGAAAAAATTACCAAAGTATACTCATAAAATTCCACCAAAGTGGAATTTGTCTCAGTCTCCCATCCTGAGATGGGGGAAGAAATTTATACTTTGGGGGAAAAAAATAAAAGAAGGTGATTTTACCAGAAGAGCACTAAGTCTGTAGAAGTAAAATGTGATTACTAGTTAATACTGTCATAATTAGAATTGAATGATTTCCTGGCAGTTTGACAAACTCACTCATGACCTTTTATTAATTAATTAAGAATTTGACAAGAAGAGTGTTTTCTCTTCTGCTTGGCTAAGAGTTTCTCTGAAAAACAATTTATCATTATTGATAACATTTCTCAAGGATAACATTTCCCAAGGAAATAAAAGCTCAAATTTTAATTTTTTAATGGTAAATATGGCCCAATCACCATTAAAGTAATTAAGGGAGTTTTAATAATTTAAAACAAGAAAAAACAAAACAAAACAAAAGAACCTCTGTAACTCAATAACTTCTATCAGACTCTAAACAGAAATGTAGCAATAACAAGGAAATAAATTATACAATAGCATTAAAAGATGTCAATGAAAATATATGGCTAAGTAAATAATGCAGCTGAAATAGTTGAAATAGATTGTTCCTGACAACAAGGCAATCTAACTGTAGATCTAGAATTTCATCTCAATATTTTTTATTAAGCACCCAATAACCTCTTCACTCCCTATGTTTAGAGCTAGTACACATCTATACGTTCATAGAAAGAGACTATTTGCTCTTATGTCAGCCCTAAATTAAAAAAAAAGAAAAATTCTCATAGGGAGATAGTTTATGAGGGCAACATTTTACTCTGAAATTACTCTGAAGTAAAAGCTGAAGATTTACTCTTAAGAGACCTGAGATTTGTTTTCCTGCCTTTTGAATAAAGATCTCAAATTTACCACTGGTTGTTGAAAGTTCAGCAAAGCCAAGTATGTAAATAGGTAAAGACATACTTTCTGATGATTGTAAACTTATTATTTATAAAATTCATACTAAAAAATGGGCCTCCCTGGTGGTACAGCAAGTTTAGTCTCAGCACTATGAAGCTATCCCCAGCCACTGCAGCATGAGTTCGATCTCCAGCCAGGGAGGTGACCCACATAGCACAGCAGACCTCGCCTGTCTCACCTGCTACTCCCCTCAGCAGTGTATTTTAGCACATCTGCCTGTTCTGCTCCCCACTGGTGAATCCTCTCACCCCCACATCTCTGTCCTGCACCCCAGCTCTTGTATGCATAAATAAATAAATATTTTAAAAAGTACTTATAAAAAAGAAAAGATGAAGACAAGAGAGGAGACACAAAAAGTAAGCAATAAATCATACTCTATGGGGCCTTAAATATCTGGACTGCTACTCTCAGCAATGAGAGTTGATAAAGGAGTTCAGTGCAGAGTGATGTATGCTTCATAAAAACTTGTGATGCAGACCAATCAGAATGAAGATATTAAAGATAAGACACAGGATCCAGGACAGGTAGGTCTCTATCAGCTATTTGTATGTTTCCCACTAAATACAGCTTATAACTCATAGTAAATGTTAGAACTATAGAAATAGAGGCAATGATTAAATGAGATACCAAATTAGTGAAGCATTTTGGAGATGTTAAATATTATTCTTCAAAATTGAATGATTGTGGGGCAGATTTGTTTACTGACCCCCTTGAAATCCTCATTTGCCTCTTACTCATTTTCCTCCTCTCTAGTGGGCAGAGCATGGCTTTGCTTCATTGCTCTCGACACCTTCAATAAAATTCTGAATTCAGACAAGACTTTAAGGAAAATAAAATCACCAATAATATTCATAACCTCTTGTTCATTTGGCTGCACTGGGATTGGGAATGTCAATTCAAATAATCAATTGCACTCTCAGAAAAAGAGTCTGTGAGTGAGAAGTACCTGGGGGTTGAACTAAGCACTGAACAGTCTGCTGCTGTACAAAGGCAGGCATGATTAATTCATGGACATATTGTATTTGAGCATTAGTTACTGTTCACTTGCAAATGTTTACTGATACTGATCAAACTTTCCTAGCAAATGAGATAAAATCTCAAATGTTCTTTTTAGAGCAATTTCTCATGATTGTATTCAGTGTAAAATAATGTTTTTTTCCTGATTTGTTGTCATAAACAGGAGGATATAAATAAGATTTTTTAGCAGCTTTACGAAAATGAAGTTGACATGGTGACATGGAATCACAGAGGTTCTAGAAGTTGTGAATGCCAACACTGTCATTTCTAAGAAGGGTGACCTAAGCTTGGTGACAATGAGCACTGCTTAGAGCCCAGCAAAGATTCACATGAGAATATGCATTGCAGAATTACTTGTAGTCTATGGATCATTCAATACACTAAACTACAAAAATATCTAGAAATTATACATTAAAATACAAAAGGTGGAAAACACTAAAAGATTCATAATCAAACATGTTTTGATTATTGGTTTTAAGAACAGTAGGTCAACAGATCACGTTTCTTTGTTGTAGCACATCTTTTATTTTGAGTGTCTAAGTAAAAATGGTAATCACCTGCAGCCTGGTTGGTGTTAATGCGGAACGGGCTTGGGAGCATGGGGCTGGGGAATACCTGCCTGAATTTGGACACCTGGAGTATGGGTGTGCCCATGCATAAGTGTGGACACCTGAGCCTAGAGGCCAGGGACATAAGGGCCACATTACTCAGAGCAGACAATGGCTACAAGAAGATGCATGATGACTACAGAAGAAGCAAGACTACTAGACAATGTCAGAGAAAGAGAGTAAAGACTCATGGTGGGGGCTGGGAGGCTCGGTTGCCTGCCTGTCTCCCAACACCCCTGCCTTGCCTGTGCTTGCTTCCTTGCATGCCAGTCTTCCTGCTGGTATGCCTGTGTACCTGGGCGCCTGAGAGAGCATTAATGTCTGAAAAATCAATCAAGTCTCCAGGATTCTGTCCCCCCGAATTGAGAGTGAACCCGCCTTATCCTTCCTGGCACTACACCAGCAATACCAAGTCATATTATAGACCTGCACCCTCTTTGTATATGTGTCAACTATACTATCAAAAGTGTTTAGAGTCATAAGAACATTTCTATTTTTATTATACTAAATAATATATATATATTTTACATATGCTTTAAAATAGCATTCATCCCTAAATTCACTGTTTTTTTTTTGTTTGTTTGTTTGTTTTTTTATTGTTATCTTTGAAGCATTTGGTCTTGGGTTCTCCAAGAATTAAATCTAGTCCCTTTGTTTTATGTGGCCAGTACAGTAATTGCTTTCATGGAAATCAGTTTCTTAGGAAAGTGTAGCCAAAAAAGAGAAGGCAACATTTCACAATGATTGTGATGTATATGGAGTATAAACAGATATTGACCTTCAAATATGCACAATTTAGGTTTTAATTTACTTCTGTTTAGTGTCTGAAAAGATCAAGCAAAAAAGTTTGGGGATGATAACTCAATAAAATGTGATACCATTTATTTCTAATTCTGTAGTCTAATATAGCTTTAAGATAATCAAGTGGTAAAAATCTGGGCCATATGAGGTTTTGAGTCCACAAGCTCAATAGATCAATTCAATTTATATGTAATGGTTTTCTGGATTTTCAGGGATAAAAACACAAATCTTTAATAGATTTACTGAAATCTCTATGCTACATAATTGGCTTTTATTTTTATCAAGTGGATCATTTTACCATTTCCAGAAAGAAGAACAGAAGCTTTGGATGAAAATTCAATTATATTATATATTCCTTTAGAATAGTTATTTTGCACATAAAAGAAAAAGTATTTTGTATGAGTCAACTTTTTTTTTTTTTTAATCCACATCTATAATGCAGCTTGGAGAGAGGAGAAAACTGTAAGGGCAATTCTAAAAGTTTGCTTCAAGTAATTTCATTACACAGTCATCTGCTGATTGATTGTAGAGTGTTCAAAGGCATATGGTCCCATAATGGACTGTAAGTAATTTATTATAAATGCATACAACATTGTATCTGTTCTTCAAAGATGTTCTCTAGTAATTATTGTTGGCTTTCTATTATAGAAGCAACATTAATATTCCAAGAATCTATGTGGTTTTATTTATAAATTAATCTAATGTTAATGCACTCATCAGAAGTTTTTGATATACTAAAAAAAAATCTCACTATAAACTAATGGTGAACAATTTGATTAATTACAGTTTTGTGCATGTTACACTGCCCATTCACAGTCATTGGCTTGACCTGTTTTGGAAAATCATATCCTCAACTCAAGCACTGCAGCAGAGATCAAAGATCCTGCAAGGAAAAATAGTCAACTAATAGTCCTACGTGTTACAAATTCTCCAGTGAATTCCTTTTTCACCACATCCTCGCCAACATTTGTCTTAGCTTGTTGTTTTTTTTTTTTTTTTGATATGTGCCATTCTTACTGGTGTAAGGTGGTACCTCCATGTGGTTTTAATTTGCATTTCACTGATTATCAGGGATGTTGAACATATTTTCATATACCTGTTGGTTATTTGCATTTCCTCTTTGGAGAAATGTCTTTTAAGTTCTTCTGCCTATTTCTTGACTGCATTATTTACTTTGTTTTTGTTGAGTCCTGTGATCAGATGGTTTCACTTATAGCAGGAATATAGGGGAAGCCAATAAGACATCAGTGTAAAAAAATAGTAACAGTACAAAACACAACAAAGCAAAAACGTACAATTATAAATCAGAGACATCCTGCAGGGAGGAGGAGGGAGAGGGATCAGAAGGAGAGGGGAGGGAGGGAGGAGAGAGCACAGGGGGCTGAAGTGATGGTGCACAGGTGCATTGGTGAGGGAAACTCTATGAGGACTACACCTGAGGGGGTGGGGAAGCAAATATTGTTTAAAAATGAACAATGATGTAAAAAATTTTTAAAAAAATTAAAAAAAAAACCAAATTATCCAGTGAAGAGAAGTCTGAGTGGCATACCTCTATTGCAGGTATATCTCTCTTTCCTACTGCCAATTATATAATGTCCTTTCCTGAGATCTCGATCTGGAAAACTTCAATTCTGCCTTTAAAGTGATTTTCAACATTCCCTTAAACTATGCCTCTTTCCCTAATTTCAGCAGCATGATGTCTTCTAAATGTATCTTTTTCCATTACCCTTTCTTTATATTGTAGTATTTGTATTTTAGAAAATGATGATAATGTCAAATGCCATCATATAGCAGAGAGTAAGTTTAGTACACAGAACTTATTTCAAAAGTTATTTTAGATACCCAAGCAAGAGGTGAATAAGCCTGAATAACAACAGCAATAATCATGGAAACACTTGAGAAAACATAAAATGTCAAAGTGGTAGACTAGAAATCCCTTATGAGCAAGGATAGTTTCCTCTTGATCACAAATTGCTAGAAACATCTGGACAGCATTCTTCCCAAAGGTACACTCATTAAGAATTGGTTAGATGGCATAGCAGACCTCTCCCGTCTCTCCCCTCAGCAGTGTATTTCAGTAGATCCACCTGTCTGCTCCCCACTTTGTCTCTGGTGAATCCTCTCACCCCCTGCACCTCTGGCCTGTACCTCAGGTCTTGTATGCAAAAATAAATAAAAATAAATCTTGAAAATAAGAGAACTGGTTAGATGATTGAAATAATGTATTATGTGTCCATCGACATGTCCCTAAAGAAGTGTCCCTAAAGATGTGCACGTGCAGCATGTTCTTCAAGGTTAAGTTCAGGGGCAAGATTGCTTTGATTTTCACTTTCCCTGTGGCTAGGAAAACACCTTAGAAATTTTAATTATGTTTTTGGGTTTTGTTTTTATTTGTTAATATAATGAATGAAAGGAAACTGTCCATATAATAAATAACAAAATACTATAATTAAAATGTGCTGAATTAAGATGCTATATGGAAAGCATGTCATAAATACTATGGAAATTCATAGAAAAACCCTTGAGTTTGCATTTTATTTCAATATATTGATCTGAAGCTATTTCATTACTCTGGGTATCAGGTTTCTTATCTACAAAATGAAAATTATAACACAAGCATTACATTCCTAATCCAGTTAATGTGGCTCTAAAATGAAATACCTTTGTAAGCATTATGCTTCTAGATTATGTCATAAATATGATCTGAATCTTTTAAATTATACAGAGGAGTGGGCTGCATATCCTTTCTTTTTTATTATTTTTAAAGATTTATTTATTTATATAAGAACTGGGGTACATGTCAGAAGCATGGGAGGGTGAGAGGATTCATCAGAGACAGAGCGGGGAACAGAACAGGACGACTGACGAAATACACTGCTGAGGGGAGCAGCGCAGAGGTCTGCCGCGCCATGTGGTACCCTTGCTGACTGGCCAGGATCGAACTGGCGCTGCAGAGGCTGTGGACGGCTTCACAGTGCTGTGCTCAACCGCTGCGCCACCAGGGGAGGCCCATCCTTTCAATATTACATTGGGGAAATGTTCAAAGATTATCTTGGATGATGTTCTTAGTTAAATAGTTCACTACTAATTAAAGATCAGACTTGGTTAATTCGTATTTACCTTGATTTTGTCTGAAAATATGCAAATAATTTTAAGTCCAGTTGAACAGATAACCCTAAAGTTTTGTAAACTCATTGGACAATAACTAGTTTTATATTAAAGTCAGTAAACAATCCTAACATTACTCGGTTGGCTGGCTGGCGGGATAGATCTGTCTTTTCAAACTTCTGTGTGCAGCTCATGAAATACTATTGGTCTCCCTGCTAATTAATGAACTGAATAAAAAAATGTCAGTATGTGTTCATGTTAAATATGCAATGGAGTCATGTTTTTTAACCTTCTAAAAATTTATAGTTAAACAGTAAGATTGGAGTCAGGCTGTCTAAATTCAAAATTCCTGTTCTACCAATTAATAATTGGCTGACCTTGAGCAAATTTCTTCAACTCCAAATCACTTATATGTAAAACAAGAACAATATTACTTCTTTTACGTGACTCTTTAGAAGATTAAATATTAAAATGTACATAAAGTTCTTAGAATGTTATCTGGATAATGAGCAATCAGTAAGTGTTTTTCCTCTTTTGATTTCCTTTTCTCTTTAATTTTCTTATGTGGTTTGTCTGAAAAAATGATTATTCTACATTTAACTATATTGCATATTTTCAGAATGTTCTTCCATTGATTTTAATAAAAATTCATTCACATATTTATTTACTAAGCATTTATTTTGTTTTACCAAGAGTATTTATTTAGTATATCCTGTTCAGCAATTAAATCGGCTAAGATTATTATTCAATGTTCCTTTTTTCTTGCCCATTTACTCTGTTGTCTGATTTACCAAAACTGCTTTCTCTCTGGAACGTGACTTTTTGACCAGCAACAATTCACTTTGACCTCATGCCATCAGTCACACATCCACACTTTATATAGCAAAATATAGGCAATCAGGAGATAGCCTCCATGCCCTTGATATTTCCATGACTACCACACTCTTTCCAGACCTTTCACACTGAGTCATGTCATACAAGATATTTAGATAGATAGATCATCTTCTCAAATGTTCTATGAACAAGATCATCACATAGTATTGCCCCCCCCCGGTAATTCATGAATTTAGTAGAAAGGTTGGTATGATATTTACCAGATCTGGTATTCTTTATTGTGGGTTGTTCAGGATTCTTTTGTTCTAATCATTTTAGAAGAAAATAAATGGAAATAATGAGATTAGGAGGTGACACATGCAACCATGTGTCAGACATGGTATTTTTTGCAAATTAGGTTTTCTTGGATCTTAAGACTTTATTTTGATAATAATGATATTTAATGTGGTGATCAGTAGCGATAGTAGTGGTAGTAGTAACATACACATATACAACACTTCACAGTCCTCACCTTTTTTCTATATAATTTCCGGAAAGTCTGTGATTTACATCATCTTCATTTTACAGAAGCGGGAATTGAGGGCCAGAGAAATCAATGGAGCTACCCTAACTCACAAAGCAGTGAGGAGAAAAGCTAAGACTCAAAAGCAGCCAGGACGTTTCAGTCTAATCCCTTTGCTCTTATTATTCCATACTATGCCCTCTCTTGTTGGTAAAATGAATAATAACTATCTCTCAGGGGAAAAAAGTTAAATGGGTTAACTATTAAGTTTAATGACTACTACAAGAGAGCTGTAGCAATATTAATGCCAGAAAATAAAGGATCCTGAAAAGACAGCTGAAATAAATCACCTGTCTTTTTCTCAGAAGACCATTTTTATGAATGTATGATGTTTTAATAATTTTTTTTAATTTTTATAATGACCCAACATTTAGTCTAAAGGTCAGCCTGCTTAGAAACTAAGAGGTTTATTTCTTTTTGGTACTTTTAAAAATAGCATAGTTAGTTCAAAAAAACCTTTCTATATATCTTATTAAAATCTGATCTAATACCCAGGTTTTTCTAGCATGATCTCATTCAAATTTGGTTTGCCTGAATGGCAAATTCTCAGTTAATGGGTAGAATTACGTGGTGAACAGCAAGTGGTGCTAGTAAGAATCTATGACTATATTCGCTCTGTAGAAGGGCTTGCAAGTCATAAACAACTCAAGATAATAGCTTTACAAGCTGTGAGTGTTCTAAATCTTTGTTTTCTATTGCAGCATCAATGTTATCTGTAAGAAAAGCATGGTTTTCCTTACCATTTGAGAGCTTCATAGCCACAGGGATAAACAACCTAGAAAAACAGTGTGAGAGACACACGTTTGCTTGATTTTAGAGCTAAATTCATTACAATAAGTAAATTACAGGATTAAGCAGAGTCATAAAAATGAACGCCAAAATAGTACAAATCTAAAGATTATTGGCCCTGAAATCAACTTATTTTCCCTGATTTGTAGTCAGAAGCCTCCCATCAAAATGCTTATCTAACAGACAAGATGATATTTACTCTAGCTTGTACCTATAGTAATGTGGAAAAGTTGCCCTCAATCAACTTCTATTTAAACTTTTTTTTTCTCAAAAATTCACATTACAGACAACATGCCCTTTCCTTTGAAACCACTGTAATATTGACACTTTTCAGCATATTAGTTTAATAGCCCTTTTAATTAAGTTTCTTCCAAGGCAGCATTAGCATATTTTAAAAGTAACTATCAACTCAATGTCATATGATAAAGAAAAAAACAGTTTGAGTTTTCTTGTGTGCACAACATGAATTTTAGTCATTTTTCTCTATGAACACTAAATTTATAGACATTATCTTTTGCTTAACCAAATTGTATCTTTCACTAATAAACTTCTTCAGAAAGCAACCTTATAAAATAAATAAAGGAATTTTTTTTTATGCTTCACTCATGTCTTTGAAGACAAAAAATAAATTTAGACATCAAACCAAACAACAACAACAAAAAGTTTGATGTTAGCCTCTGCTCAAAATTCAAGCCTTACTTCAGAAAAATCCTATTTGAAGCAAAATGAAATGGCTACATTCTTTTACAAAGAGATTCAACATAGACCAACTGCATTTGTTTTCAGTATATTGTGAAGCATTTTATTCTCATGTTTATAAATCTTATAGTCAATAAACCTTGGAAGTGGGAAAATCAATTGTCCTTGCCATTAAACATTCTTCAGAATTACACCTTTTTGAACATATTCCACTGTGTTACAATCCCTTTTCCATTTGGGCTTGAAAATTTAAAAAATTGTGAATTAAAAGCATGCCATCCTTTTGTATAATTAGAAGCAGTGTGCCACTTGAGAGATGGATTTGGCAGATGCAACAGCATTACCTGACGATAGCTTGATATCGCGGAGAATTTAACCCCTGTTCCACCAAGGAGGGCTGTTTCATTAATCTTATATCTTAGCATGGTTTCTTTTACTACTTTGGGGATGGTTCTAGGTTACTCTGTGTAACTCAATTCCTGACATCCACTCTGAATTTTCCATATCAATGATCCAAATTTTACTTGGATAACACTTTGGACATTTGCCATTGTTACCTTCTATATTTTAGAATAATATTTCACAGAACTCCCCTTTTGTAAACTGCCTAGTCAGACTTTGCCAATGAGAGGAAAATGTTCAAGACTGAAAAGGCAGCTGAATAATACAGATTCTATTATCTTCAATGTGGTGGCAGCATCACCTGTGGGTGGTGAAGACAGTTTCAACAGATTCCCAATATATGCTTAGGAATCACTTATGTCATTGGGACAAAGTAAGATCTCTGCCACATTTCCAGATTTTTCAGAATTGTTGAAAGTTCCAGACAAGTTTTTTTTAAGGACATTCACTGTGATGATGTAAGCTAAGATCTTCAGTATCAAATCCAGACTTTTGGAAGCAGTTTCCTTGATCTTCCTGTTTCCTGTTCTTCTAAAAGTCATGGAGGGTCCTCTATTTCAAATTCTTTATACATATAGTCCAAAGAGTGGTTTCTGCTTTCCTAACAGAATCCTGATCAATAAGAAATTTACCTTGAAGACAAATGATTTATTTTAGTTTAGTTGCTTTACAAATAAGAGAGTAAGAGTAGACTTTTATTTTTTCAAGATTTGTTTTTATTTATTTATGCATACAAGAAATGGGGTGTAGGCTAGAGTTTCTGGGGGTGAGAGCATCTACTGAAATAAACTGTTGAGGAGAGCAGCAGGTGAGACAGGAAAGGTCTGCTCCTCCATGTGGGTTAGCTACTGTGAAAATACATACATACTTGGTTTTTGGTTGTTGTTGTTGTTGTTGCTTGTCCTTTCTGTCACTTAACAGAAAGATTTCTGCTTTCCAGTTCTTTTGCAAATTTTCTTTTATCATACATTAATATATTTCATGTCATCTAGGAAATTCCTATCTATTATTCTCTTTTGTTGATGGTGTCCTCACAAAACCTGCAGTATGGTATATGATCTATATATATTTTTACTTTTATTTGATCTTTTCAATAAGACATAGAGGTAAGAGTAATAACGCAGCCAACTTGAACCAAAAGCCAAGCATCTAGGCAAAATCTTGCAATTCCACAGGATTTTAAAATGTGTGTAATCTAGTCAAGTAAGGTTAATAAACATCCCATATTGTTTCCTTTACTTAGTAAACTCAAGATGTACAGGCTGTGTTTCTGCATTAGTAATTTTTAATAAAATATGGAAAGAACATTAATATACTAATACTTAACATATCTGTAATGTACAATACATTCAATATAAGTAGCACCTAGATAAGCTTCTACATAATTTGTATTTTTGCATTGTGTTTCTTAAAAAAAAACAAAACACCATACTGGTTACTAGGATGGAAAATATAATTATAGAAAGACACAAAAGAATCCTTAAAATGCAATGTTTTCATTGTTCTGATTTCTTTTAATTACAACTTTAACTTTAACAATCCCAGGGCACAAGTGCAGTTAAATATTAACTAAATTACTCAGAACAAACAGCTGCAGAATTTAATAAAACATCAGAACAGCATAAACCAGCGATAATATCTCAATATTTTAAAAAAAAATGTTTAATACCTCAGCAGTAATCATCTTCCAATGTAACATTTATGCTTAGCTTTGATATCTATACCATGGAAAATACATTTGCAACCAGTAAGTTGATGAGTTTTTCTATTAACTGCATTCAGACATTTCACAGTAAAATGACATTTTTGCTTATAGCTAAGAGTCACCAAGTAATACAGCAGTCCTATTTCTTTTCCAATAGCATTTTGTCAAGGTGTTAAAACTCGAGTCATTTGTCCTTTCACTTGAAGAAATTATAACTTGTATATTCCTACTCTATGATCCTCCCATAATAAGCAACAGTCATTGACTAATCTCTTCCTTTTTTTTTTTTTTTCTTTTCTGTGGCAAATTCTTTTTACCATCTCTTCCAGAATCCTATCAAATATGTCTTATAATCCCGTTTCTTCTTGCCTAGATTGGGGCCATTTTCTCTTACCTGCATAAACAAAACATCCCTCTAATGGTTCTTCCTGGAGGTCACTTCTCATTATTAGTGAATGCTCTACATTGCTAATAGGATGCATTTTTTTCTCTATGAAATTTCATTTGACCTAAAAATATTTTCTAGTTTGATTTGCTTATAGGCTGTGTTTCAAAGCCCTTAGAGAGACTTATTAGAAGCCACATAGCATGCCACATACATATTTTTTCTATTCATTTAACAAGTCTTTTTGAGTTTCTGCTATAGTATAGAGAATGGTATAGAATGGTAGGTATAGAATCATATATATGACAGAGAAAAATCAACAATTAGATATTGGGCCTCCCTGGTGGTACAGCAGGTTGAGCACAGCACTGTGAAGCTGTCCGCAGCCTCAGCAGTGCCAGTTCGATCCCTACCGGCCGCGGAGATACCTGCATGGAGCAGCAGACCTCTCCTGTCTCACCTGCTGCTCCCGTCAGCAGTGTATTTCAGTGAGTCTGCCTATTCTGTTCCCTGCTCTATTTCTGGTGAATCCTCTTACCCTACCGCACATCTGGCCTGCACCCAGGTCATTGTATGAATAAATAAATTAAAAAAAAAAATAGATACTGTGATGGTCTTTTTGATGGCTTCACTTGGCTAGGGAACAGTCTCCAGTAACTTAATCAAACACTTAATCTAAGTGTTTCTGTGAATGCATTTTGTAGATATAATTAAGTTTATATCACTACAAATTCTACTTAAGTAAGGTAGATATCATAGATAATTTGGGTTCACCTGATTTGATCAGTCCAAAATCCTTAAGGACAGAGCTGAGGTTTCACTGACTAAGAACTCTGCATGTATGGACATCATATTTGGAACTGGAAGAGTTTCAATTTCTTGCCTACCCTTCTTACATACCTTCCTTAGCAGTGAGGATTTAGACGTAACTACATGTCCACAATCTCATTAGGCATTTACTTGAAGGAAAATACATAAATTTCATATAACTGGTTCTGCGTCTCTGAAATTTCACTGAAACAGGCACAAAGACTTCTTGAATAAACAAGTAATAAAAAAGGACAACACAGTAGTTGTTGGCTTAAGTGTTACAAATGAGAATGAAACAGAAAAATTCAAAGGGATTGACTTTATCACTCTTATTTTATCAGTATTTTAATGATGATACATGAAATGACTACATCCTTAGCTTAACTTTGATAAGCAAGTGTAGTTCTTATAAACTACCCAAAATTTTCTCATATCTATAATAATATTAAAAATTAAAGCAGTACTGATATCATCAGACAATTCTTGAGTGCTTAAGAAGTGTCAGTATCAGTCATTTCACAAATACTATTTCCTTTAATCATCATGGAAGTATTATGATATAGAATTTGCTGTTTTTCTCATTTTTTTTCAGGCCAAAACCTAAAACAAAGAGAAGTTCAGTCATTTACCTAAGGTACAAGGTTATATAGGCAATAGTCAGAATTTGAACCTGACTCTTAATCAACATGGGAAGCCAATCATTCCTAGATCTAACTTAATAGTTCTATTTCAACTGTGACATCTCCTATGAGTACTATTTATCAGTGGGGCTAAGCTAACATAACCTAGAGTCATTGTATGAAATAACTTGCCATCAGGAGCATTTCAAGATGTATTCAAAAGGAAACTCTTCCATAAAGCCTTTATTAATCCAACAACCAGTATGTCACCTTCTCCTCTGAATTCTCATAGCTTCCTACATTTACCCCTATTTCAGCTTGGAACAGTACACTAAAGTGACATATTTATAAATATGTCTCCTGATTGACTTGTATGTTCACTAAGGGTAGCTGTCTTGTTTTGTTTGGCTAAATATCCTCAAGGGCCTCCATGGTGGCGCAGGGGCTAAAGTCTCAGTGCTATCAAGATATCACATCCATACTGACCAATACATATCTCCGAGGAGGTGAGACTCCACACATTCCTCCTTCTTCCCCCTAAATTTAAACCGTACTGTTTTTCTTCTGTTTTCTAGATGAATGGCCATGAATTTTAATACAGGTTGCTTCAATGTAAGTCTTTTCATGTCTCATAAAATATTCAGCACCTAATACCCTATAGGCTGTGGCCAAGTATCAAGTAGTTTTCAATTCTTTTGACCATAACACTGTGGCATTAAATTTTATTTTCCAGTGATGGCCATACAGATATATAGTCTGAGCTAGATGCTCTTTTGTAAGGTGACATTGACATTCTTCATGGAGTCCATGTTGAGTCCATGGAGTCCTTAAATTGCAGCGGCCTGTGTTAACTATATTGACTGTGTTAACGAATAGTATATGGTGCAGTGTCACTGCATTTCTCTGTGACTTCCAATGATAGACCATTGAAAGCAATGCTGCTTCTACTACTTTATTGCAAGCATACCCATAGGGCCCAGTCACCAGCTTGTATACATGAAAAGGTAACATGCAGATGTTCTAATAACAGTCTAAATTAGACCATCAGACCATCCAAGCATCACATACCAAACAAGAGAGTGAATGAGGTTGTAGGAGAGAGTGGACCTAAGTCTTAAGTCTTCCATCCCTGGGCAGGGGTTAGGTGGGCTCTGCCTGAGTTACTGACCATGGTAATTGTGTGAGATTATAAATGATTATATTGCTTTAAGTATTAAGTTTAGTTTATTTATTAAACAAACTGGAACAGAAACATGGTGAGAAATATATTTTACATCATGACCCAACGCGTGCGCACACACATACACACAAACACACACACACACTCACCAACATAAAGAAAGCAAAATTCATGTGACATCACTTACTTTCATTATGTGTGTTCTTTTTAACATATATAATGAGGTATTTATGTATTTTTGCTGTATTATTGTTTTGCATATATATTCCATCGAATACAATGATTTCATGACACAGTACTGAACCAAAACCAGCAGCTTACTTTAAATGAAATAAAAGATAATTTCCCTTTAAGGCAAATTCTAAATCAAGGAGTTTCAGGAAGGTAAACAATGGAGTGTGTTATTGCAGTCCTATACTTTTCTTAATAAACAAAATATTTATTATGCTAGGACCATAATCAAAACATTCTCTCAGAAATATAAAAATAAATAGCTCTAGGTTTGTGAACTCCTGGAGTTTAAAGACAAGCTTGGGCAGATTGACTTTAACCTTTGGATCGTAAATTTTAGCATTGAATAAATTTCCTTGAAGCTTGAAAAATATTCCCTAATTCATTTTTAAGTGCAAACAATAGTGCAAAATAATGAAAGGCTTATAAGGAAGTTTATAAGACTAAGACCTTTTGCACTCTTAAGATTGACTTTTGTTATTGGTCAGGGAAATCACAGCCAAAACATCACTAAATGGGATCAAGTCTCATTTAGGGCCATTTATGGCTGTGTTTACCAAGTAGAAAGAAGAAAGTAATTGAATTTTTAATATAAGTTCTTATTACAGTACTGAATAAAATGCTTCAAAAGAACAGAAGAGGAATCTTAAAAAAAAAAAAAACAGAAGGGGGGAAGTAAATAGTTCCTTTTTTAGCAAACTGTTTGAAACTTTAGAAAAGTTAGAAAAACTCTAGTTACACCATACTATCATGCAAAATAATTATATTTCTTGGTTGAAATTTGGAGTCATGGTGGAGGAGGGGCGGTAGAAAGTGAGTTGTCCTTTAGGCAGACACCCACCTCAGTCCATTTATTTGAATTGTAGGGCACCTCTGGTGGAGAAGAATCACTATCAGCACTGTTGACCGCTTCATCTCTCCCAGCCAGGGAACTAAGCCACAAGGCACAGCAGACCTCTCCTGCCTCGCCCGCTGCTCCCTTCAGTAGTGCATTTCAGTAGAACTGCCCTGCTCTGCTCTCCACTCTCTCTGGTGAGCCCTCTCACCCCCACACCTCTGGTTTACACCCCATACTTGTATGAATAAATAAATGTGCACTTACTTATGAGTCATTCTACTTTTTTATTTAAAATATTTCTGTTAAAAAAAGTTTCACTTATTTCATAAAACGGTATGGGAAATTATAAAGCAAATATTTTATTTTTCTAATCACTTGTAAATGAAATAAATGCATAGTGAGTTGATACCATAGTTCTGAATATAAAAGTGTATTCAAATATTGTGTTTTTAAATGTCTACATACAGTTACAGAGTTGTTTTTGTAAAGGAATATAATAGAAGACTAGGATTAGGAATTAGACACAAATGAATTCTTACATGGAAATGTCTGTGAGCATCAAGTAAAATTGAAAGTTGTGAAACACAGAGGAGGGAAATACAGAGAACATTCAGCACATCTTAGCTCCCTGGAGTGGCTATACCACCTATCAAATAAACACTACGGCCTGCAGAAATCTGAATTTGCCTCCATTTCAGAGTGGGCGAGCACTTAAAAAATCCTATAGATTGGGATTAAACAGAGGCTCAATGTGAAAACAAATAAAATTAAACTCCATTCTATTTTTTCCAGGCATTAGAAAAGTTTCAAGGAAAATTATGAAAAGTGGTTATCAACAGCAGACTATTATAGTGTCTTCATTAATATGAATACAGGCCACACATTTAGGAAACTAAAAGATTGTGACACTTACCTGCATTGTGCTCTGAGTTTACAGAGCAATTCATAAAGAAGACATTTCTGTTACTCATTAGAGTAGTTTTGTAGAAGAGTCAGAATTGTAGGTTTATTACACAGATTGATTTATTTGTTTAGCATTTTTTTTTTCTTTTAGTGCTCTTTAATACTACTTCATAAATGCCTGGTGACACAGCTCTAGCATGTTTTTTTCTTTAGCAGTATCCATTTATTCTCAAATACTACAATGGTTAATTTATATCATATACCTTATAACTTACACAATATAAAATTCAATATAAAACAATTCTGGGGCCTTCCTGGTGGCCCAAGGGGTTAAGACACAATCTATGAGGCCACTGCAGCACAAGTTCGATCCCCAGTTGGGGAGCTGCCCACATGGCGCAGCAGACCTCTCCTGACTCACCCGCTGCTCCCCTCAGCAGTGTATTTCAGTAGATCTGCCTGTTCTGTTCCCCACACTGTCTCTGTGAATCCTCTCACACACCCCCACACCTCTGGCCTGCACCCCAGTTCTTGTATGGATACATAAATAAATCTTAAAAAAATAAAATAAAATAATTCTGTATTAATTTTTACACTTTCATTTTTAGACAAAGAAATAACTGAATCATTGAATATGTCAACTTAACATAGGTTCCTTTGATGATAACCTAATAAAAGAAGCATATCAGAATACTTCTTCTACATCCTAATTTATTAGTATCTTCTTAAAAGTTTCAAGTTCATGATTCCTAGGCTGTTACATATATAATATTCACATTTGTTTTAACATTTGAATGAATTTCACATTCATTTGCAGGCCAAATCTTTGCCTTTATTTTCATTTTATATCTAGGCTGGCCCAATCTAGTAAGGTGCTAAGGAAGTACCCATGTGAACAATTTTTTTCTGAGTCCTCAAATACCAACTTTTTTCTTCTTTTATATATTCTCTTTGTATGGCATTGTAAATAAGTCTGAGGCCAGCCTAATTTTTTCCCCCTTCTTTAACTATTTTGAAATTTTGAGATATATCTCATTCCACTCTGGATCAATATTTCTTTAGACAAACTGTATGTTTTCATTTATGTACTGAAGTTCTCTTTTATTTTGTGTTTTTTTTCCTCCTTGTGATATTTCTTAAAACATTTGTTCTATTTCCTTTTGTGTTTTTTTCCAGAGGTCTCATATGTCTAAGACAAAACTTTTGCTTGTCTTATATTTACTCTACCTTGTACTCATTCCAATTTCAAGCTTACTTTTCTGTTAGCGTCTCCCAGGTATTTCCTGGGATTTGACAGCTCATGTTCGTCTTTTTATGTTGACTTCATCTACTCCTTGAGCACCTTCATCTCTTTTTGGAACTTGTCCATTTTGTGAGGTTAATATATTTTATGTTCCTTTGTTTGTTGATTGCATTCCTGGTTCATAGATCACAATGATCATCTGCTCCATTGCAATATATTTCATTTTTTTGTTTGTTTTGTTTCACACTTTATTTTTTTTTAGAGACAGAGCAGGGAACAGAACAGGCAGAATTACTGAAATACACTGCTGAGGGGAGCAGTGGGCAAGGCAGAAGAGGTCTGCTGCTGCGCCATATGGGTACCTCACTGGCCAGGGATCGAACTCATGATGCAGGGGCTGCGGATAGATTCACAGTGCTATGCTTAACCCCTTGCTCCAGGGAGGCCCATTATTTTATATTTTAAAAGGACAGGTTTATTAGCAAAAAGAAAGGAGAAGAGGACAGTTGCATAGACACAAATCAGCAGAAAAAAGAAACTGCAATGTATCTCTTATCAATATCATTCGTATGAATAGGAATAAGAAGATGAAACCCATCCTACTGACTTTGGAAGGAGACAGGAGATAGGAATGCAAATGAAATTATAAAAAAAAAAAAAACACTTTCCTGGACCAGTTTTCTTTTTTTTTTTTCATTATTATTATTTTTATTTTTTTAAATAATAAATTTTATTTTTATATTCCCCCATACAATTGCAAACGCCCCATTCTGACCCCAATCCTTCCCCTCCCGCCCCCCAACCCCCAAAAAGTGTCTCTGGTTCATAGTTTTTTGTTGATTTTGATTTTCACTTTCTTATATTCATTTTCCTGGTCCCTTATTTAAGTTCTCTAGATTCCTGCTATGAGTGAGACCATCCGGTATTTTTCTTTTTCTTTTTGGCTTATTTCGCTGAGCATGATCCCTTCCAGCGCCATCCATGTTGCTGCAAATTGCATGTGTTTATCTTTTTTGAATGCTGAGTAATATTCCATGGTATATATTAACCACATCTTCTTGATCCAGTCATCTATTTTTGGGCATTTGGGTTGTTTCCAAAGCTTAGCTATTGTAAACAGTGCTGCTATAAACATAGGGGTGCAGGTGCTCTTTGGAATTGATGTTTCTGTGTCCTTTGGGTAAATACCTAGGAGTGGAATTGCTGGATCATATGGAAGCTCTATGTTTAGTAGGTCCAGAAATCTCCACACAGCTCTCCATAGTGGTTGGACCAGTTTGCACTCCCACCAACAGTGCAGAAGAGTTCCTTTTTCTCCACACCCTCGCCAACATTTGTTGTTGCTAGTTTTTTTAATATGTGCCATTCTCACTGGTGTGAGATGGTATCTCATGGTAGTTTTGATTTGCATTTCCCTGATTACAAGTGATGTTGAACATTTTTTCATATGTCTGTTGGCCATTTGCATTTCCTCTTCAGAGAAGTTTCTTTTTAGCTCTTCTGCCCATTTTTTGACTGTATTATTTTCTTTGTTGTTGTTGAGTCTCATCAGCTCTTTGCAGATATTTGTGATCAGTCCTTTATCATTAGTGTTGGGTGCAAAAATGTTCTCCCAGTTGGTGGGGTTTCTCTTTGTTTTTGTTATTGTCTCTTTTGCTGTGCAGAAGCTCTTTAATTTGATGTAGTCCCAGCTGTTTATCTTCGCCTTCAATATCACTGCTTTGGGTGATGTGTCTGTAAAGATGTCTTTGATGTGCAAATCCCGTAGTGTTTCGCCTATATTTCCTTCTATGTATTTTATGGTTTCAGGTCTTATGTCTAGTTCTTTAATCCATTTTGAGTTGATTTTTGTGTATGGTGTGAGGTAGTGGTCAAGCTTCATTCTTTTGCATGTAGCGACATAGTTTTCCCAGCACCATTTATTGAACAAACTTTCTTTGCTCCAATGCATAGTCTTTGCTCCTTTGTCAAAGATTAGTTGACCATAAATCTGTGGGTTTATTTCTGGATTTTTTATTCGATTCCATTGGTCTGTATGTCTGTTCTTGTTCCAGTACCATGCAGTTTTGATGATTATGGCTTTGTAGTATAGTTTGAAGTCTGGGAGTGTGATGCCTCCATTTCCTTCTTTTTTTTTCAGGAGAGCTTTGGCTATTCGGGGTTTTTGGTGATTCCATATGAATTTCATCAATAATTGTTCTATTTCTTTGAAGAATGCAATTGAGATTTTGATTGGAATAGCATTGAATCTGTATATTGCTTTTGGTAGGATGGCCATTTTAATAATGTTTATTCTTCCAATCCATGAGCAGGGGATGTCTTTCCATTTCTTTGTGTCTTCTTCTATTTCTTTTAACAGTGTTTTATAGTTTTCTTTGTATAGGTCCTTTACCTCTTTTGTTAGATTTATTCCCAAATATTTGATTTTTTTTTGTTTCGATAATAAAAGGGGTGTTTTTTTTTATTTCTTCTTCTTCAGATTTATTGTTTGTGTATAGGAAGGCTACTGACTTTTGCGTGTTGATTTTGTATTCTGCCACTTTACTGAATTGATTGATGAGTTGAATTAGTTTTTCTGTGGAGATTTTGGGGTTCTCTATGTATATTATCATATCATCTGCAAATAGTGATAGTTTGACTTCTTCTTTTCCTATTTGGATTCCTTGGATGTCTTTCTCTTGTCTTATTGCTAGGACTTCCAGTATTATATTGAAAAGCAGTGGTGAGAGTGGACATCCTTGTCTTGTTCCAGATCTTAATGGAATTGCTTTCAGCTTTTCACCATTGAGAATGATACTGGCTGTTGGCTTGTTATAGATGGCCTTTATGATGTTGAGGTATGTTCCTTGTATCCCAAGAATTTCAAGGGCTTTTATCATGAATGGGTGTTGCACTTTGTTGAAAGCTTTCTCAGCATCTATTGATATTATCATATGGTTTTTATATTTCTTTTTGTTGATGTGTTGGATAACGTTGATTGATTTTCGGATGTTAATCCATCCTTGTGCCCCTGGAATGAATCCAACTTGGTCGTGGTGAATTATCTTATGGATACATTGTTGGATTCTGATAGCTAAAATTTTATTGAGGATTTTTGCATCAGTGTTCATTAGGGAGATTGGCCTATAATTTTCCTTTTTTGTGTTGTCCTTATTCGGTTTTGGTATTAGTGTAATATTGGCTTCATAGAACGTGTTTGGTATTGTCCCTTCCTTCTCAATTTTTTGGAAGAGTTTGTGAAGGATAGGCACTAATTCGTCTCTGAATGTTTGGTAGAATTCATTTGTAAATCCATCAGGTCCTGGGCTTTTGTTTTTGGGGAGGTTTTTGATTACCATTTCAATTTCACTGCTTGTAATTGTTCTGTTTAGGTGTTCTATTTCTTCTTTATCTAGCTTTGGGTGATTGTAGAGTTGTAGGAATTTGTCCATCTCCTCTAGATTGTTGAACTTGTTTCCATATAACTGTTCATAGTAGTTACTGATTATTCTTTTGATTTCTGCTGTGTCCGTTGTGATTTCTCCTCTTTCATTTATGTTCCTGTGTATTTGTGCTTTCTCCCTTTTTTTCCTTTGTGAGCCTGGCTAGGGGTTTGTCTATTTTATTTATTTTTTCAAAGAACCAGCTCTTGGTTTCATTGATCTTTTGGATTGTTTTTTTAGTTTCAATTTCATTTATTTCTGCTTTGGTTTTTATTATTTCTTTTCTTCTACTGGTTTTGGGGTTTTTTTGTTTTTCTTTTTCTAGATCTTTGAGCTTCAAGATAAGGTTTTTTCTTTGAGTTCTTTTTTGTTTCTTGATGTGAGCTTCTATTGCTATATATTTTCCTCTTATTACTGCTTTTGCTGCATCCCATACATTTAGGATATTGGTGTCCTCCTTGTCATTCAATTCAAAGAATTTTTTAATTTCTTCTTTGATCTCCTCGTTAGTCCAGTGGTCTTCCAGTAGTGTGGCTTTTAATCTCCATGAGGTAGGATAGTTCCTTGCCTTCTTTCATGATTTATTTCTAGTTTGATGCCTTCGTGGTCAGAAAAGATGGTTGGTATGATTTCAATCTTGGTGTATCTGTTGATGTTTGTCTTGTGCCCCAGTATGTGATCGATCCTGGAGAATGATCCGTGTGTGCTTGAGAAAAATGTGTACTCCGTTTTTTTGGGGTTTAGTGTTCTATAGATGTCTGTTAAGCCCAAATGCTCTAGGTCCTTATTTAGAGCTTTAGTTTCTTTACTTATTTTTTGTCTTCTTGATCTATCCATTGTTGATAGTGGTGTGTTGAAGTCTCCCACTACGTATGTGTTTTCTCTGATGTCTGTTTTCAGAGAGGACAACAGTTGTCTGATATATTTTGGTGCTCTTTCGTTTGGTGAGTATATGTTAATGAGTGTTATTTCTTCTTGAAGTATTGTCCCCTTAATCATAATGTAGTGATCATTGGGGTCTCTTTTTATTTTTTTGAGTTTGAAGTCTGTTTTATCTGATATAAGTATAGCTGTTCCTGTTTTCTTTTTTGGCCCATTTGCTTGTAGGATTGTTTTCCATCCTTTGACTTTGAGCCTATTTTTATCTTTTGTAGCTAAATGTGTTTCCTGGAGACAGCAAAAGGTTGGTTTTTGTTTCTTAATCCAGGCTGCAACTCTGTGTCTTTTTATTGAAGAGTTTAGTCCATTTACATTTAGAGTTAATATTGATATGTTAGCATCTGTATTTGCCATTATGTTTGTCTTTCCTTTGATTTTATTTATTCTTTTAATAACTTTTTTTTTTTTTTTGGTCTTCTTTCGTTGTTATTCGTCCCTCTGAGGTTCTGGCTTTAGGATTCCTTGTAGTATTTTTTGGAGTGGGTGTTTAGTCGAAATGAAATTCCGGAGTTTCTCTTTGTCTGGGAAAGTCCATATTCTTTCTTCATGGAGGAAAGAGAGCTTTGCGGGATAGAGTATTCTTGGTTGGCATCTGTTTTCTTGGATTCTGTTGACTATGTCCCTCCACTCTCTCCTTGCCCGTAGTGTTTCTTCAGAGAAGTCTGATGTCAGCCTGATTGGTTTTCCTTTGAATGTTATCTGTTTCTTCCCTCTTGTCAGCTTCATTATTTTTTCCTTGTCCTGGATTCTTGGGAGCTTTACTATTATGTGTCTTGCTGTGTTTTTCCTTTCGTCGTGGAAGTTTGGTGTTCTTCTTGCTTCTTGTATATCAATTTTCAGCTCCTTCTTTGCATTTGGGAAGTTCTCTTCAATTATATCCATGAATATTTTCTCTGTTCCTACATCTCTCTCCTCTCCTTCTGGAATTCCTATAACTCTTATATTTCCTTTCCTCATGGAGTCAGATAGTTCCCGAAGTCTTTCTTCATTCTTTTTCCTTCGTACTTCTCTTTCCTTTTCTGTTTTGGTTCTTTTTATTTCTGTGTTTTCAAGATTACTTATTCGTTCTTCCATTTCATCTATTCTGCTTTCATTGCTTTTCCCAGAGTTCTTTAGTTCCTCCATTAATTCTTTGATCTCCTGCATTTCTTTTACTTCCCTCTTTAGGGACTCAATTTCCTTCTTCTGATCTATCACTTTTTTAATCATGGCAATTTTAAATTCTCTTTCTGGAAGGCTCAGAAGTTCTTCCAAGTTGCTGTCGTTGCAATCTGGGGAGTGGTTTTCTTTTTTTGGTGTGCTTCTTTCCTGAGGAGTTGTTAGGTTGCGTGTGGTTCTTCTACTCCCTACTGTCTGTTTTCTAATTTGTCGTATGCGTTGGGACACTGTGTTGCTCAGACTGACTGGCATCTTGGGTGAACTCCGCTCCCCTCTGGCTCTTCCAGGAGCCATCTCTGTCTTCTGGGGGAGCTTTCTGCTGGTTTTAGTCAGTTTTTACTGAAGAAATGTCCCTGTTCTAAAATGGCGAAGCGGGATGCAGTCCCTGCGCCTCCAGTTTCAGGCACACTCTTATGCGCACCTGGTCGGCCCAGGATGTCGGTGCCTGCTCCCTCTGTGGGCTCAGACTGCTGGTCGGAAGGGGCCTGGCGTGGGCTAACTTCCCGGCTGGCCACTGGGTCCTCCAGAAGCCTTCTGCCCTTTTCAAGCAGTCTTAAGAAATTTCCTGTTCTATGGGGTGTTAGTGACTTTTTTTTCCTGGTCGCTAGGTGGCGCCAGAGATCTCTCCTATTGTCCTTGGTGGGCTGTTTTTCGCCTCCCCCCACCCCGTGGGACAGGGAACAGAGCTGGAATGGTAGGGTACACCTCAACAGCTTTGGGGTGCTGTATCTGCCTTGTGTCCCACCATCGTGGAGAACCCATGCCCCGAATTTTCGTGCCCCGGGTCTCAGTTCAAAGCCCTCAGTTCCAGGACGCGGGCTATAGCCCAGTTCAGTGGCGCAGGAATGGCGCCTTTTGCACCGCTCCCGTGCCATGGGCGCCTGGTTCCTGATTACTCAGGGAGGGACCTTCACCTCAGTGAGGACCTCTGCGCGTCTCCCTGCAAGCCTAGGTCGCAGGCGCGGGGACCTGGGCAGCCGGGATCCAGGTCTGCATTTGCTTTTCAAGCGCACAATGCGCGCCGCTTTTCTGCGCAAGCTTACCGGCAGCCCGGGCTGTGTGCGCGTCTCCCGGGGTCTTTGTTCTTCTCTAATGGCGCCCGGAGCCTTTCGCTCACCGCTGCTGCGAATCCTGCAGGGTTCGCCTCAGCTCCCATTCACGGGGTGTGGTGGCTGCAATAGTTCCTTTCCACTCACAGTCCCGCTTGCTGCATCGTTTGTTCTTGTTGGCTGTTTTGGTTTGTTGTTTTCCTCCTCTCTGCCGGTTGGAGAGTGCCGCCTCTGTGGGCGAGGGAGGGGAGCAGGGTTCTGTGCTTCCCTCCCTTCTAGTCCTCTTTTATGGCCACTTTCTTCTTCAGGTAGTTTGCTGGAGTCACCCTTTTATCTTCCGTGTCCCAGTTCTCACTGGGACCTGCCGCTTTTCCTCCCTATTAACTTTTTTTAATGGGAGATCTTACTCGCAGAGTCTCCTCGCAGCCATGTTGCTCGCCGCCCCCCCCGACCAGTTTTCATTGTCCCATAAGTCTTTTCAATACTACTTCAAAGATAAAATTAAAAATTTCTAACAGTAATCTCATTAAAACCCAGGTGCTCATATGAGACCTTGTGTGACTATAAATGGTCACATACTAATAATTCAGTCCTGCATTCTGGAGATTTTGCTCAAAAGAACAGCAGAGTCTTTATACTCACATGCCAGTCACAGGGACATCTGTGCAACTCTTGGAACAGGTAGGGCACACTTACTCTTGGGCCTGTTCTCTCTGCCTGGAATACCATTCCACTTTCCACTGTTCCAGAACTCACTTTCTCACCTCTAGCAAGTTTCTCAAATCTCACTTTCTCAATGAGGCATGTCCTGCCAAGGCCATTTAAAATATCCTCTCATCTACACACACACACTTACACATATCTCAGTATATGAGTGTGAGTGTTTGTAAATCCCTTTATAATTCCCACAGCACTGATATATCTTTTACTACATATTAATTTTTTTTACATTTTTATTGTATTATCTTCTGCCTCTGAAAAGCAAGTTCTAAGGGAGCAGAGATCTTTGTCTTTATTTATTAATAAAAATAGCAAATATTTTAAATGATACTTGCTTTCCTGGTTCTTGGCACAATGAAGAAGTGATACTAAAGAAAAGACCTCCTGATTTTATGGTGATACAATTTCTAAGGTAAGAAGATATGGCCGCAAGGAAAATAATGTCAAATACACACAATGTATCTGAGTATAAAGAATAAGATTGACTCTATATGATATTACCTGTATGTATAAGGTGAGGCTGGGCATTGAGTGCTCTTATTAGCCATCCCCAACAAGTAAGGTTAAGATGAATATCAGAAGAAACCCTGAGTAGTAAGAATAGCAAAGAATTAATAAATAGATGGGTAAATACATGTATTAATAAATCAATAAATAGATTCCACCTTAATGATGGAACTAGTGAATTTGGTACTTTGGTTATTTAGAGTTATGTTAAGGTTAGTTTTTTTTTGTTTGTTTTGCTTTTGTTTTATCTATTCTTTCCTCTCTTGTCAGAATATATTATGTCACATTCATTTTAAAACACATTTTAATAAATTATTCCTTGCTTTACAAGAAAAAAAAATGTTACACCAATTTAATTTTTCTTTTTGAGTAAATTACCCAGTCCTTGTAGTGTCAGAAGGAAACAGTTCATAGTGCATTATATTTAATTTAACCTCAATCACAGGGAATGAGGCTCACCACAATTCTCATTTCAATTCAGTTGCACTCTTATTCCTATTGGATTTAAATTTCATTTACTTAGTAGTCCTCTCTCTTTGTCTGAAATTGGGACTCTATTAAGCATATAGTAGCAGCACTTTTGAATAAAACTGAAAAGAATTAGATATTTATTGAGGTCAAACAAAATTGAACAAGAATTACATATGAATCCATCTCTCCTGAAGTTTTCAACAATACACATATATTTAATATTTATTTAGTTCAAAAGATAATTTTCCAGATTTCTGTAATTTAATTAACCTCTCCTCACTCAAAGCTTCTATATCTCTTTGTTAGCAATTCTTTGATAACACTTGTTATATTTTACTTGGAGTATAAGGACAGGAGAGTCACATTGGCTTTCCTTGTACTAATCACTCTGCTGGCTTCTTTATACCTCTTATCTGAATTTTCTCATTGAGTTTCAGCAGGGACATTTTGAAGTTGATGGTAATCATTTCTACGTAATACTAAACCTCAGCAACATCAGGAAAGGAGTTCTACCTGTAGCTGTACAACATGTAGTAGGGTCAGTGTTCAAACTAGGTCTACCTAATTTCAATTTTAATTTCAAATCATGGAATCTCTAATTCTCCAAGCCAGGCTTTCTCACTAAAGTATAAGTTACTTAAAACTCAATGAAATTGTCTTCCTGCTGAACACTATTTTTCCTCAGAAAATTAGGGATTCTAATATAGTACTTAAAAATAGATCAGATTCACATTAACTCTTAATATGCATGTTAATGATAGTAGGTTTAAATTATGTTCCACTTGCAGGAAAAAAAAAAAACTAATGATGATACCTAAAGGGATTTCACAGAAGTAGAAAAATCAATCTATTTATATGGCTAAACTGTATGACAGATACTGAAAACATAAAAGAAATAAAAGCAATAAACATCTAAAGAAAAAGTAATTTTCACTTCCAATTTCTTAAGGCAAAAATCTGACCCACAACAAAGGATATTACTTCTTAGTTTTTGGTCTTATCACAAATAAAATAATATTATTAGGAAAATCAACAGAAACAAATCTTGGCTTTTTTTCCTTAAACATATGCTGCACACAAAACCTGAATGCAACTTCTGAGAAAAAAACATCTAATGAGAAAAAGCCCATCTAATTATTGTAATATATAGAAGTTTACATTTAATAAGCTTAGAAGATCCAGCATATAATTCTCACATGTTTTTTGCTACAATTCTTTTAAAACATTCTTTCTTTACTGTATTCACCTCATGACAAAAATAAGTCAAAGTGATCTCAAACTTTAGATTGAGGCAAAGTTTCCTTCCCTTAATTATGTTGCTTACTTATAAAAAAGGATAGATGTATTTTATATAACCTTTCATTAAAAAGAGAAAATCATTCTGTTTCTAAGTCTACTTATATATTCTCTAGCAAATTAAGAAACATGTTTTCTAATTTCCAAATACTCATCTAGAATTTTCATTATTTTTACATATTTTATATAGTCACACCAGATTGATAAAAGAGAGATATAATTGAACCTCAAATTAGCCATTTAAATGTAAGTGATTTCTTATTTCATTCTGACTTTAAATCTTTGAATAAATGTGAAACCAGCTCCATATGATATTAATTTAATAATCTAGTGACAGTGGGGGAAAAATGGGCATAGATTTGCTTTTGACTGAGACAAATTTTAAAGTTAAGTTTTTCTCTCTATTTAGCTTTGCAGTTACCCTCAAGGCATTAATCTATTGAAAGGGATAAGATATCATCTTTCAGAGGAAACATGTCATAAATATTTTGATAAAGCATTTGTAATCCTCAAAAACAGATGGCTGTTGCATAAAGATTGTCAGCTGAGAAGGTTTTGCTGACAGAATCGAATTAAACCACTGCAGCCGGGTTTTGCACCACACGATCAGATACCTTCTTCTATTAATCAATCACAGCTGACTGATCTTTCTGACAGTTGGAACTTGCAAGACCTAATTTGCACCCTTTGCTCTATTCCTTTCTAATAAACCCTAAATAAAGCAAAATAGTCTCTTGAGATGTGGGGAATATAATAATAGATTAGCATGCCAAGGGCAAAAACATGACGGCTATTGAATTAGCCTTTATAAATACGGGGAAAAGGAAATATTACTAAGGACCTGAAGCAGAAATGTCATCCCAGGAAATTGGTATATCAGAAAAAGGGGGCCTTGATCAACAAGGAGCATGCCCATTTTCCCTGTGACTTTCATTATGCGTTCCATCATATAACTGACATTTGGGCTTGGGTCTAGTTTTCTTACTGAGAATTACTTGATATGGAGTGGGGGTGGGGGAGAAGGGAGAGAGAGTCTTGTGCATCACTTTGCATGACTAAAATTCAACTTTTGCATTTGCAAATTTAATTTTTTCATATAACAATAAAATGTTATTTTCCTGTAACTTTTTACTCTACAGGGGATAAGGAAAATGTCTAACTAGCTTTTCTAACCAGCTTCCCTAATCAAATGACTCCTCCATAGCACAGAAGAATGTCTATTATTCAAGGTGCTAGGTAATGAGTGGATTTTTTTTTTAAAGATTTATTTATTTATTTATAAAAGCACTGAGTACAGTCAGAAGCACGGGAGGGTGAGAGAATTCACCAGAGTCATTGGGGAGAGCAGAGCAGGCAGACTGACAAAGTACACTGCTGAGGGGAGCAGTGGGTATGGCAGGAGAGGTCTGCGCACCATATGGGACCCTCACCGGTGGCCTGGGATCAAACTGGCCCTGCAGAGGCTACGGGCAGCTTCGCAACCCAGCGCTCAACCACAGGGGAGGCCCTGCAATGAGTGGATTTAAGTCACACTCTAGTCTATTATTATGTGTCAAATTCCTTCCAGTATATATCATTATCTGAAATGGTCTATCATTTATTTTTTTTTTGAATCTTTGTTTTTGTCTCCCAAACAATATAAAATCAATGAAAACAAGAATCTGATTCAGCATTAATCATTATCCAATAGTATCCACAGTGTAAAAAAATGGGTTCATATTCCACTTATAATCAATAAATATCTATCAATGACATGTTTAAATGCCATCCACTTCACCCATGAAATTGTAAAAATAAAAACACCCATCAAACAGAAACCAAAATATCAATCATCTCCTTTAGTCTAACCTCTTTGTGAAAGAAAGAAATATTCTCATGTAGAAATTTGAAAGGTGAAAGTCAGGGTGCAAAAACTAGCAATTTCTAAATGTGTAGTGGGAGCTTTTAGTTATTAATCTTTGGATATTATTGACAATGTTAGTCAAAAAGTGAGAATAGAAAGTACTCTTATGACATTAACAAATAAATACCTATTATTCCCATTAAGAATTTTGCTCTTTTATTGTAGAAAGGGCATTTGAAATAATTTATCATTTTGGTTTTCAATAACTAGTTTATAATTTTGGTATCAAGTCTTGCCCACAAGTTTCTCTCTAAAATTCCCATTTGCCTCAGTATTAAACACTTATGACATTATCAGCAAAGTTACTCTTTCCCTGATGTTTTATTCAATTTTGTTCTTCAGGTATCCCTAAAATTAATCAGTTACTTAGGTAATTCCCACAGAGATGCCCTGTGGTTGAATAATTGTACAAAATGATTAGCTTTTCAGCCTTGAGGTCTGTAGCTAGAAACAGAAACTATAACATGATATATATATATATTACTGAGTTAGTGTACATGAATGTCCCTGGTGACCACACTTCTGTTAAAGAAAAAGAAATGCAATTTGTTTTGTAATGTAGAAAGTATGAAAAAATATACTAAGGTAGATATGCAAGGAAACAGAATGTTTGAACTTCAAAAATTCTTACCATACAATGAATAAGAGATGACTCCAGACTCCAGTCATAGCTTCTCAGCAGGTATAGAGCCTTGTGCCAATAATTTCATGAGTAGGTGTTAGTCAGTGATAATCTTTATTTACCTGTAAATTTCAGGGGAAAATGAGACAAAAAATTAGCAGAGGAAGCAATTCTTTCTGACTATATAAATAACCTATGTTCTCTACTTTAATGGTTCTCTGTTTGTTAATTGCTTCTGTTTGATCTTACTATTTATTTGGGATAATCACAAGATGGTTTGAAATATACTGATTAAGATATAGTTTATTCTTTGGTTCATTTGGTTTCTAAACCAATTTTGCTCAAATAAAATTCATTAGGCACCCAAATATATAACCCAGAGATCACTAAGTTTGATATATTTTACATTATACACACACATACATACACATACATATATACACATACATACATACATAAATATATATGTACCTGTACTTATATCTGTACCTTCTCTACCTAGTCACATCCACAGCTATAGTTACTTCTCCTGCCTCTCTAACTACAGTATTTAAATAAACTCAAGTTGTGACAAAAAATAATGTATCACAGAAGGACCGTGGGATTCGAAAGAATTGACTAAAATCTTGTGATACCTGTACCTAAACTCATTCCAGTTACACTGCCACCAAAAATTTATGAATGTTTATTTTACAGCATGCTCATTGATAGTCTTTTGTCTTTGTTTTAATTAAAATCTTTGTCATTCTGGTAGGCAAAAAAAATAGTAATTCTTTAATTTTATTAAGTTAATTAGAACTGAGTCATTATTCAAATGTATACAATAAACCTAAAATAGAAAAGGTAAAATAATGTCACTATGCTGCACCATGATAAATAAGAGATTTCAAAATATTTTTTTTTTTTTATAAATTTTATTGTTATATTCCCCATACAATTGCAGCCCCCCATTCTGACCCCAATCCCTCCCCTCCCGCCCCTGCCCCCCTAAAAGTGTCTCTGGTTCATAGTTTTTTGTTGATTTTGATTTTCACTTTCTTATAGTTATTCATTTTCCTGGTCCCTTATTTAAGTTTTCTAGATTCCTGCTATGAGTGAGACCATCCGGTATTTTTCTTTTTTTTTTTTTTTTTTTTTTTTTATAAATTTTATTGTTATATTCCCCATACAATTGCAGCCCCCCATTCTGACCTCAATCCCTCCCCTCCCGCCCCCGCCCCCCTAAAAGTGTCTCTGGTTCATAGTTTTTTGTTGATTTTGATTTTCACTTTCTTATAGTTATTCATTTTCCTGGTCCCTTATTTAAGTTTTCTAGATTCCTGCTATGAGTGAGACCATCCGGTATTTTTCTTTTTCTTTTTGGCTTATTTCGCTGAGCATGATCCCTTCCAGCGCCATCCATGTTGCAGCAAATTGCATGTGTTTATCTTTTTTGAATGCTGAGTAATATTCCATGGTATATATGTACCACATCTTCTTGATCCAGTCATCTATTTTTGGGCATTTGGGTTGTTTCCAAAGCTTAGCTATTGTAAACAGTGCTGCTATAAACATAGGGGTGCAGGTGCTCTTTGGAATTGATGTTTCTGTGTCCTTTGGGTAAATACCTAGGAGTGGAATTGCTGGATCATATGGAAGCTCTATGTTTAGTAGGTCCAGAAATCTCCACACAGCTTTCCACAGTGGTTGGACCAGTTTGCACTCCCACCAACAGTGCAGAAGAGTTCCTTTTTCTCCACACCCTCGCCAACATTTGTTGTTGCTAGTTTTTTTAATATGTGCCATTCTCACTGGTGTAAGATGGTATCTCATGGTAGTTTTGATTTGCATTTCCCTGATGACAAGTGATGTTGAACATTTTTTCATATGCCTGTTGGCCATTCGCATTTCCTCTTCAGAGAAGTTTCTTTTAAGCTCTTCTGCCCATTTTTTGACTGGATTATTTTCTTTGCTGTTGTTGAGACTCTAAAATATTTTAACTGAAAGAACTAAAATGAAATTTGAGTAATCACTAAGGATACAGTAGAACAGACATGGCAAAATTAAATTAAAAAAATTTAAAAATCTTGACATACAAGCCAGAAAGTCAATTTATATACTGATAGTAAACTATACAGATACCGAGAACAAGCATTATATACTGCCTTAAATGACTAATCAGACTGGAGACACACTACCATTTTATGCATATTATATTTTATCAAAGAAAAAAATAAACTAGATTGTAGTTCTCTGGTATAAATTATAACACTGTAAAGGTTAAAAAATGCTAGTTTTTTTTTTTTTTTCTTTCTGACTTATCTCGCTAAGCATGATCCATTCTAGCTACAGGATGGTCTCACTCATAGCAGGAATTTAGAAAACCTAAATAAGGGACCAGGAAAAAGACTAATTAATACAAAGTAAAAATCAAATTCAACAACCAACTATAAACCAGAGACACACAACTGGGGGGGAGGGGCAGGGAGAGGAAGGACTAGGGTCAAATAAGGGGGGGTGCAATTGTATGGGGAATACAACCAAAATGAAAATGCATACATTGTGCAAAAATGAAAACTGATGTAAGAATTATATAAAATAATATATTAATTAAAAATGCTAGCTATTTATCATATAGCTCCCTTATCTGTATTTGAAAGACTTTTTTCCTGAAGAGTTTTAAAATACATACAGTTTGTACTCAACTATGTTTTCTTTATGTTTCTGTTTTAATCTGCTTGAGCTGCTGAAACAGCAACCCATAGATTAGGTGGCTTGTAAACAACACAAATTAATTTTTCACAGTTCTAGAGGCTGAGAAATCCAAGACAAGTTGCCAACAGATTTACTGTATGATGAGAGTCTTCTTCCTGGTTCACAGACAGCCATATTTTGGCAAAGTTCTTGCTTGGATCAAGGGACAAAGGAGCAATCTTGGGCCTCTCTTATAAGGCCACTAATCTCATCCATAAGGACTCCATCCTCATGACCCACCTGCGCAGGGTTTCATCTCCAAATTCCATCACTTGGGTGTTAAGATTTAACATATGAATTTAGGAGGGAATGGGACAAACATTCAGTTTTTTAACAGTTTTTTTGGCTGAAAAAAATGCCTCCATTAATTTTATAGTTTCATTAGTACTTCTTTGAAAGCTGTATTCAACTCTTCACGGATTTTAATTCATTCTTTTCTTTTCTTTCTTTTAAAGGTGGTTTTGGTGAAAAAGGAACACTCCTACATTGCTGGTGGGAGTGCAAACTGGTCCAACCACTATGGAAAGCTATCTGGAGGTTCCTCAGTCTACTAAAAATGGAGCTACCATACGACCCAACAATTCCACCACTGGGGATCTATCAAAAGGACACAAAAACATTAATTCAAAAGAACACCTACACACCTATGTTTATTGCAGCACTATTGACAATGAGTAAAACCTGGAAACAACCCAAATGCCCCAAAATAGATGACTGGATCAAGAAGATGTGGCATATATACACAATGGAATATTATTCAGCAATCAAAAAAGATAAACACATGCCATTTGCAGCAACATGGATGGAGCTAGAAGGAATTATGCTCAGTGAAATAAGCCAGAGGAAAAAGAAAAATACCGGACGGTTTCACTTATAGCAGGAATGTATAGGAACCCAGTAAGACATCAGAGTAAAAAAATAATAACAGTACAAAACACAACAAAGCAAAAACAGACAATTATAAATCAGAGACATAGCTCAGGGGAGGAGGAGGGAGAGGGATCAGAGGGAGGGAGAGAGGGAGGACTGAGGTGATGGTGCGCTGGCACATGGGTGCACTGGTGAAGGAATCTCTATGGGGACTACATGTGAGGGGGTGGGGTGAAGCAAATATTGTTTAAAAATGAACAATGATGTAAAAAAATTAAAAAATTTAAAAAATAAAGGTGGTTTTCTATTTTTTGCTCTGGTTTACTCTGCACTTAATTTGCATTATAATAAACTTTTTTTTAAAAAAAGATTTATTTATTTGTGCATACTAGAGCTGGGGTACAGGTCAGAGGTCTGGGGGGTGAGAGGATTCACCAGAGACAGAGTGGGGAACAGAACAGGCAGACTAACCGAAATACAATGCTGAGGGGAGCAGCAGCCCAGTCAGGAGAGGTCTGTGCCAAGTGGGTTGCTCCCTGGCGGGCCGGGGATCGAACTCGTGCTGCAGAGGCTTTGCATTGCTTCATAGTGCAGTGCTTAACCCCTTGTGCCACCAGGGAGAGCAATAATATACTTTTTATTCTACTTCATTTCTCTCTAAAGTCCTAATTATAGAAAATGCCTTCCATTTGAGTTTCTGGAGTAGGAAAACTGGAGTTTAACTCTCACCTTTTTTCAAGCTACTAGACTTAGGTGACCTTGAGAAAGTCTTTCTTCTGTGACTTTCATTTTCTTCATTAATAAGTGGACATAATAATAAGGACTTGCCTGGGCTTTCTTGAAAATTAATTAAAAACTGTACATCATTTCTCTTGTAATGAATAAAAGATACTGGCAATAAATTTATTCTAGTCTGTATCAGTAGCAGAATTTCATGCAACTTAAATGGAAATGATTAATAATTGATTGTAAAAATATCAGATCTCATAATAATGTAATAGTTTAGCCCCTCCCTTAATTTATGTGAAGGATGACCTATGATATGTACAGTTGATTATAACCCAACATCAAGGCTGATGGAACTGGAGTGGAACTTGAGCATGATGATCACATAATACAAGGAAATATAATGAGCAAAAGTATTCACAGACCAACAGTTACTGTAAATCCCTTTGAAAGAAACAAAGGACTTGTGTATATTAACTAAAAGTTAATACAAAATAGCAACAATAATAAATATGCTGTCATCAACAAAACAAAGTAGAACTGGTTCAAACACCCTGATTATAATAGGAAATCCAGACTAAACTAAAATAAGGATTATGAAAAACTATATTTCAAAGCAAATTGGATAGCAACAAGAAGTTTATTTTTAATGAAATTACTGTAGTGGAGCAAAATCAGCCATCCCAAAATATGTTTTTTTTTTTTTTTTTGAGATAACTTCTTTACAATTTTTTTTTTTTTTTTGTGTGTGTGTGTGTGTGATTCAGAGGTATAGGATTTCCCCCTTCAAGTTTTGTTACCATACCCACTGCCCAAACACCCTTAGTCCTCTACCATATGTTGTCTCGACAATAGATTGATTTCATTGGAGAGGTTTTGAAGGCTGGGTAGTGATTGCTTTTGAAAAAAAGATATTTACATCTGAATTTCTGTAGGGGCTTGTAGAGGGAAATAGACCTACTTTGCTTATCCCATTTCAATGGAGAAGGCAGGACTTAGACTATTTGTGTCCACTGTGCCTGCCCAGTAGCCTACCTAATTCCTCACTCTAACCTTCCCTTTTTCCTGACTGCCCAATGCATCCATATTAGCTAAGCTATTTAAAATAATGTCTGAAGCCATGTGGGTGAGTTATTTCATCATGCTGGGTCTTTACTATGTATATAGGAGGTATATATACAATATTTTTAATCTTATTTTTTTTACTTTCCCTTTTATCTACCTATCCAGTGCTTATTTTCATTATTTGTCAGCCTAAAAGAACCCCCAGGACTAGAGGATGATTTCCTTTGTGCTAAGACACTGTATATGTTCAAATTAAAAAAAATGAATATCAAATTCAAGATATAAGAACAAAAGCAAATCTTACAGAAGTAGAATGATCAAGTTTTAATAAAACTAAAAATGAAATTAATGAATAGAGAACACATAATAGAACTAATAAATAAATTTAAATGGTTGCTCAGTGAAAAGGAAAATAAAATAAATATATCATTAGGTAACATAACTAAAATAAATGAAATAGGAGCTATAGAAATACACACACATCTTCATAGCTAATGGGTAAACCAATCATCAAAGAAAGAAAAATATTATGTGAGACTGTTATACTTATATCTAGACAATTAATTCTTAATGCGATGACTGATGACCATGAAAAAAACAAACATACAAAGCAATAATGTGAGTCTCCAAAGAGATGTAAAATTTAAACAGAACAATTGTTCAAAGTAAAAATGAAGTTATTAAGATATTTCACAGGAGATTTCTGCAAAATGTTACAAGAATAATAATCTCAAAGTCATTAAATATTTCTAAAACAAAGAAGAAGAAAAAATGTTTCCAATCATTTTATTCTAATATAGCCGGGATTTTGCATTCTCACAGACATACAGACATTCACATATGTTAATGTCTCTGTATCCCCAGTTAGAAAATGGCTATATCATGTGAACAAAAAAGATATAAAAACCAAAACAAAATAAAACACTATTTATTGCACTCATAAAAATACTTAGCAAGTATTGGGGGCCTCCCTGTGGTGCAGAGGTTAGTCTCAGCTCTATCAATCTATCACCAACCATTGCTGCACGAGTTCAATTCCTAGCCAGGGAGCTAACCTACATGGTGCAGCAAACCTCTCCTGTCTTGCCCACTGCTCCTCTCAGCAGTATGTATCAGTAGATGCTCCTGTTCTGCTCCCCACTCTGTCTCTGGTGAATCCTCTTATCCCCTGTACCACTGGCTTACACCCCAGTTCTTGTATGCACAAATAAACAAAAATAAATCTTAAAAAAAAAACTTAGCAAGTATCAATAATAAGTGTATGCTAACAGTTTCACAGGGATGCTTTCCCCAATGGAACCATTTAGAAATACAAGATATTGGTGGCTTTGCCATTTTCAAAATTATTACAAGATCAGCACCTGGAGGTAGGAAACATCATTAGGTATCACCATGGGAAAGGTTTTTATAGGTCAAGCCTTGAAAGGTGGTGCATCAATTCCATTCACACTGTGTTTATTAAAATGTTGATCACAAGCCCTAACTGCAAGGGAACCTAGGAAATGTAACTCCTCTAAGGTCAGCCATTTTTCAGCAATAACTTAATGCCAAGAAAAATAAAGCATACATTTTTTTGAGGAAATTTTGCCTATTTTTCAGAGTAGTTGTGAGCCTTAAATGAATTATTACCTGTTAAGTGTTCAAAATAATGTCAGGCATATAGAAGCTTTATAATAAATTTAAGCTATCTTACTGTTCATTCTATTTATTCCCACCTCTGCTCTACTTTATGGTCTTGTCACTTCCTTGTGTTTCAGTTAGATGACTTTAAGCTATAAGAAGATCAAATACAGTAGATTTAACAAAAAGAAAGTACTATAATTTCATTTAATGGAAATCCTGAATCGTGGCAATTTCAAGATTATTAATTTAACATCTCAGAGACAACAACAAATATGATGTTTTATAACATGAGTCACTAGGTAGTTTTGTTTTCATAAGTCACTAGGTATTAAAATTTTGTTCCTATGACTTGATTCCATCATAAAGGGAAAATTGTCTTCAAATCCCAAGATACAAGCATACTCAGGGGATTACTGGCAAGCATTCTTCTTTCCTTACTTTAAGCAGAGCAGAAACACACACTAGAAATCCTCAGGAAATTCCTCCTAATCCCACTTTCCAGAACTAGGTCAGTTTCACTGCTAAATTAATTATTGGCAGAAGACTTAACCAATTAGATTTTAACACTTAGATTAGGAGGAGGGCCCTATTTTCTTCAATTATAAAGTGGAAAGAAACACCCCCAAAAGTTAGTTATTCCAAGAGCAGTGAGAAGATAGTTAAGTTCTTCAGCGCTCAAATGACAGTGTCTGCTACATCTTATTGTCTATTAACTAGACCTTGCTGTAAAATTCTATTACTTTTTTTCTTATTCTATCCTCCTTATTGCAATAACATTCCATATGTTACTGCCAGGTGAATTTTCCAAATGAACAACTCTTATTTATTCCATTTCAAACAGCTTCAGTACATTTTATATCATTTAGATCTATGAATACCTGCTGATTTTCTATTAGCATCTCGCTGTGTAGTATATTTAATTTTGCATTCACTGGACTTTCCTGCATTACATCCAGTTCCCTGGTATCTAAATGGCTCCCTCTACCATATCATTCCGGCAGGCCTTTACTCAATATTTTGGCAGCTCTACTGTTGTCGTAAGTCCTTTTCTGTCTAACCTTCATCAATTCCAACTACTTCCTATCCCCTTCATATTTTATGCTTAAATTATAAATAAAGATAAGCTGTCATATTTTGTGTCAAACACATTTTTCCACTAAACTTGAGACTCTGAAAAGTTATGTTTAAACGCCTTGTTCATTGTCCAGTTCCAAGAATCTGAAACAATAAAAACTACATTGCTAGTTGCTTAGTGTGTGTATATATATATATATATATATATACACACACACATATATACATACACATGTATATGTGTATATATAATTATTTAAAAAAATGAATGATGGCTAAAAAAACTAATCAAAATGATTATAAGTTGTGAAATGTGTGAAGTTTTAAAGACCTAAAAAGTACAAGTACATCATTGATGAAATCTCTTCTTTACATTTTAAAATGTTATTGTCCTTCATACTCCAGTACCCTGAGCTAGCATATGTGTAGTTCAGTTTAGTCAGCATTTCTAGTTATATCAATTTCTATTTTATTTATGCAAAAACTACAAGAAGGGTGTTAATATTATACCTAAATTATATGAAACTAAAAAGTAACAAATATTAAAACTAATTGCATTTCAAATTATTTCAGACAAAGAAAGCAATGTCACTTTAATATTTGTTATTGGCCCAGCAGTGAATACGAGAGAGAGAGAGAGAGAGAGAGAGAGAGAGAGAGAGAGAGAGAGAGAGAGAGAGAGAATTTGAAAGGTAGTTTGGAAGTGCCAGTTATAAAGAGTATAAAAATAATGAAAATGCAAGAACTGGAAATTCTTATAATTTCAAATTTATACCCTATATATTTCTCCCAAATGGGACTATTCAGATTTTTTATATAGGTATGCCCCATAGATTACCAATTGTATGAATGTTCTAAAACCATTCACAATATTTTCATTCCAAACTTTGTAAATTTTTCTAGGATCCAAATAGCTGTTCTTCCCTTTACTTTCAAGAGTGTTATATGTCACTTCCTATGTCATGTGATATTCTCTGACCGATTATTTGTTAATAGATTTACACATTACATTTGAGCATTTATTTTAAAGAGAAGTCAAAAAATTTTATCACATCGCCTGCTCTTTTCCTTCCACCATACAAAGAGTATCTTCAAATGGGGAAGATTAGCCTGCATCCTAGGATGATAAGACCTTACAATAGCATCACAGCAGTTGGCACAGTTACCAACATGTGACATAAACAAGACATTAACATTTATTGTAAGTTAATGAGAATGCTGAGGTTGTTTATTACTGTGGCCAATAGATCCTAAAATAATCTCAATTCCTGGGGTCCACACCTCCATGTCCTCCTCTGCCTCTGGTGCAGACTTGACCAAGGAACTTATTTCTAATGAACAGAATACAGTAAAGAGATGGATGTTACAACTGCAATCACATTATATTACCTTACGTCTGTCTGCCTTATTAGACAAGGGCAAGAGACTAAATGTTAGCAGCCTTGACGGAGAACCCAACATAATAGGCTGCTCTAGGTAGCCTTGAAGAACTCAGGGCTGACTCTAAGATTTGAGCCATAACTTGGGTCTTCAGGCATACAACCACAGGGAATGAGTTCTACCAACAATCTAAATGAGCTTAAAACTAGATCCTTCCCAATTGGGACTCCAGCCAGTAAACATCTGAACTGGATGTATGTGAGACCCTCAGTCAGGGACCTAGATGGCCTTCCCCAAATTGCTAACCTGTAGAAATGATGAGATAAACAGTGTGTTCTAAGTCACTGTGTTTGGAATAACTTGTTATGAGGCAATAAAAAACTAAACAGTTATCACAAATAATTCATGTCAATATCAGAGCCTTACTCCTATATTTTACCTTTTTTCAACAGGCAACCAGAAATGTTCCCTCTCACTCTTTACTTCCTAGAATTTTATGCCATATATGGCACTAAGCATTTTTTTTATCCATACATCTTTTAATTTTTGTGGGTTATTTCTATCTTTTGACTTCTGCTACCTGGTATTTTCATTTTTATATGCTCATGGTGCTAACACATTACTTTTTATTTTTAAAGATTTACTTATTTATGCATACAAGAACTGGGGTACAGGCCAGAGGCACAGGGGATGAGAGGATTCACCATAGACAGAGTGGGGAGCAGAACAGGCAGGTTGACTGAAATATACTGCTGGGGGAGCAGTGGGTGAGATAAGAGAGGTCTGCTGCACCATGTGGGCCACCTCCCTGCCTGGAGATCAAACTCGTGCTGCTATAGCTGCAAATTGCTTCATAGTGCTGATGTTTAACCCCTTGCATGACCAGGGCGGCCCCTATAACACATTACTTTTAGGTAATATTTGTGCACATTAAGTAATTTATTCAATTTAAAATATAACAAACATTTTGACAATTGTAGATTATGTATCATCACTATTAAATAAATACAAGGTTAGAGAAATAGACTTTTTTATGGATACATAATTCACAATGCATTTTCATTATTTTAGGCAGAACTTCTTTTAGGTTAAATTTTTAGTTTTTTTTTTTTTTATAAATAAACAGAATGCTTACTTTAAGTTTCTCTTGCAATTGAGCAAATAATTAATTGTATAGCTTCCTTAAGGTGATTGCATATTGATCTGTGAATCTCTTCCACTTGGTTATAATTTCTCATTACACTTGCATGTCCCTGTTACTGTATTTTTTTCACATTGTACAGACAATTACTAGTGAATATATCCCTCATGAGTGTGAAACAGTAGCCAATAGGGACCAGTATAGGAATATATGATTATGCACTAACTATAAAAATTGGCACATGAAATTAATTATCAGAATTACTAAAACTACACACGGCACTTGAGAGTAGATATTCAACAAGTCATAGAATCTGGTTAATGTTAATTAATTTTTTATCATAGTACATGCAACTGATTTACGTCGTTAGTAATTTGCAAGTGTAGTATCTTCCACTTCAGGAGTAGTCACTGTAGTGCATCCACCACTAAAGCACCTATAGGCCTCTTCCATAGCCCACAGTTCTCTCCTTCCAACTATTCTCACTCCTCCTTCCCCAACCCGCTCTGGATACCTCAGTTATATGGCCAGCTTTCAAGGGCTGGCTTTCAAGTTCGTCTTTATCTGAGGTTTTCCTTAGATTCTTTCTTTCTTTCTTCTTTCTTTCTTTCTTTCTTTCTTTCTTTCTTTCTTTCTTTCTTTCTTTCTTTCTTTCTTTCTTTCTTTCTTTCTTTCTTTCTTTCTCTTTTTCTTTCTTTCTTTCTCTCTCTCTCTCTCTCTCTCTCTCTCTCTCTCTCTCTCTCTTTCTTTTTCTTTCTTTCTTTTTCTTTCTTTCTTTCTCTCTTTCTTTCTCTCTTTCTTTCTCTCTTTCTCTCTTTCTTTCTCTCTTTCTCTCTTTCTCTCTCTCTCTCTCTCTCTTTCCTTTCTTTCTTCCTTCCTTCCCTCCTTCCTTCCTTTCTTCATTTATTTGTTTATTTATTTTTGAGATTTATTTATTTATTCACACAAGCCCTGGGTACAGCCAGAAGCACGGGATGGTGAGAGGATTCACCAGAGACAGAGCAGGGAACAGAACAGGCAGACTGACGAAATACACTGCTGAGGGGAGCAGCGGGCATGGCAGGAGAGGTCTGCACACCATGTGGGACCCTCGCCGGCAGCCAGGGATCGAACCAGCGCTGCAGAGGCTGCAGACAGCTCCGAAGCCCAGCACTCAACTGCTGCGCCACCAAGGGAGGCACTGGATTCTCTATATTTGCTTTTTTTTTTTAAAGATTTATCTATTTTTGCATACAAGAATTAGGGTACAGGCCAGAGGTGTGGGGGTGAGAGGATTCACCAGAGACAGAGTGGGGAACAGAAAAGATGGATCGTCTAAAATACACTGCTGAGGGGAGCAGTGGGCGAGACAGGAGAGGTCTGCTGTGCCATGTGGGTAGCTCCCTGGCTGGTTGGGGATTGAACTCATGCTACAGAGGCTGTGGACAGCTTCATGTAGTGTTGTGCTTATCCCTTTGCACCACTAGGGAGGACTACAATTTGGTATTTATCTTTCTCCTTCTGGCTTGTTTTCCTTAGGATAATCTCTTCCAGCTCCACCTATGTTATGGGTTTATCTTTTTGGATTGCTGAGTAATATTCCATTGTGTATATATATACCACTTTTTCTTGACCCAGCAATTCCAGTTGTAGGTATTTAATCAAAAGAATACAAAAGTACTAATTCAAAAGGAAACTTGCACTCCTAAGTTTATCACAGCACTACTTACAATAGCCAGGTTATGGAAACAACCTAAGGGCTCCTCAAAATATAGGTTTTTGCAGATAGGCTAACTGACACTAGAGCTTAGACTTGCATTGATTCAGAAAAGCACACAGTTAAGAATAGATGGAGGGCCTCCCCTGGTGGCGCAGCAGTTGAGTGCTGGGCTGTGAGGCTGCCCGCAGCCTCTGCAGCGCCAGTTCATTCCCCTGCCGCTGGCGAGGGTCCCACAAAAAAAAAAAAGAAGGAAACATGAATAGAGTTTCCAGTTAATGTGTGAAGTCTAGAGAGCAATGAAACACTAAACTTATATTAAAGTGAATTATAACAGACACATCTTCTAGAAAATAACACTCACGCAATTCCCTTTTGTCCTTCTTCCATCTTCTTAATATATAGTATTTTTTCTTTTTACCCACAGGTAGAACCAATTGCAGTACTATGTATGAATATGGAGGACACCTAAGTAAGTATATACAATTGAATAGCTTTGCTTATATATAAACTTCTCCCATATTTTTTTAGGGTTTCTCATTGTTGCTTTATCCCAGGGAAGCAAATGATTAAATGGACTTGTCTTTGTGAAATACAAATTAGTACTTTCCTTTTTTTTTTTATGCCACAAAGGCATGGAAGACAATGTCTTCTTCTAATGAGGGAATCAACAGCGAAGATTCACTCATATTCACACAGCCTGGTGCTCAGCACAGACTCAAAGGAATCTCAGCAGGAAAACTCTACATGTGCTTTCTCTATACGTGAAAGTCTCGAAAGATTTAAGGGAGTAAATATGTGAGACATATGCTTGTTAATAAGGCCTCCTCTTACAGCAAACTCTTAGATCAAAAGCTTTGGGGTAGCAACTTGGAATTCACCATCTTTAAGTCTATTTAATTCCCCTGAAGGAGCCATCAGGGCTAAAGAAGTTAAATGCTAGGAGATGTGACTTATGGACAAGAGAACATCATTGCAGTTCCTGGCATGTTTAATAATGATAAACAGGTAGTAGTTTTCCCATTTTGCAAAATGTAAGACAAACAGTTGCTGTATGTGTAAATTATACTCAGAATATGTTATTTTCCTCTTAGTAATAAATGGCTATTTCAGTAATGAGTCTAGGGGCATGAGTAATGACCTTTAGCTTTTGCTTTCCCCATTTTGTAAACTCTTCTTGAAGAAAAGCATACTATCTATAGCTATTGGAGTAATTACAATTGATGTCTGTGTTACCCTAAAAGAAAATTCATTTTCTTCCAAGTGACAAAACTAGAGCAGTCAGGAAAAATGGAAGTATGTAGGCATCATGATAGAAATTAATAAGAATAAAATGCTGAATATTGACTTGATTTATCACTGAATTTAGAGTCAGTCAGCATATAAAATATTTTGCCTGTGAATATGAACTCTCCTTTTTATTCCAGCAAAGACAAAGATTAAAAATGAAATTTATTTTTAAAGCATATATTCTAAGCAGTTCTAGCTCAGGTTAAACTATTTCAATATTTAAGGATGATAAATTAACAAAATGACACCCCCCCAAAAAAAAAAAAAAACATGTAAAGAAGATGTGAAAATGTGACCACAGTTTTGGCTGGATCCTCATTTATCTCTCCCTAGTTTGTATAAGGAAAGGATTAACAAGAAAAAATGGAATGTGCTTGACAAACTTTGACTTGAGCCAGGGTATGGCGCTCCAGTAGATGGGGGTTTGTAAGAAGCATCTACTGACACGTACTGGGTCATGTGCGGGTGATGGTTTACTGTGCAGGTTTCCTTAGGAGTTACAGAGATAAACCCACATCTCTCTGTGAGATTAGATGCTTTTGTGAATGAATGAGAATAAACACTATTTAATGTTACTTTCAAGGCAAAAATTCAAAGCTTGTTTTAGATTTTCTTTTTGACTTGGCACCTGAAAAGTGACCAAACCTGGAGATTACTTTGTGTCACCTATGTGCATGTGCCTGGGGGCACATGAGTGATTTGTCCCTGGACATGGAGGTGTTTTGAAATTATTTTCTTCACAGTCTTTGGTATTATAGTCTTCACTATTGCATGGAAGGTAGCATTGTGATTCTTAATAACTGAGGCAGCCAAGGTTGAATTCTGACCCATAGTCAGAATTAGAATAAAATGAGGATGACTGGGAAATTCATTTGCTATATTGAATGTTGAAAAGCATAAAAGGTTCAAGGTATGTGGAATTATTCACTGTAGTGCTATTACTGAGTGTTCTGTCTACCTAGAGTGCAAAGCAGTTGTATTTCCTACAAATGTCCTCAGCTAGCCATATCTATGATATAGGTTGTATTATCTCATATTAGCATCTATAAATCATAACATGCATATTATCATCTATTGAAAACTAAAGGCAAGAAAGTAGGAGATATTAAAGCTGGAGGGGACCTCAGAACTCATTTATTTTTAAACTGGGTTTCCCAAACTGCGTAGAATCCAAAAGGTTATAATGATGATTCAGGAACTATTTTCAATATATCAGGAAGCTGAATGGAATGTATAAATTACCATAATCATAAGACCTAACAAGCTAAATGGAATCATAACGGGATGTTATGACTTTATATTCCCTTCTTATCCTAAGTTCTAAATGTGTGTACAATTAATAAAATAATCTTTAAACTGTTTTAAGAATTACAATAACTGCTAATCAATGAAATATGACAGATAAATCTTTCAAATCATAAGAATAATAGTGAACAGGAAATTTGAAGTTGAAAATCTTTGGTAGTCAGTTTCTGGTTGTCATTTCCTACTTCTGCTTTGTTCTTTCCATCATGAGAAATTTTGGCAAGGAATAGTTTATTAATTCAATGAAATAGATTTCATTAATATTAGAGAGTTGATGTTAGGTTTCCCATACCCATTAATTTTCACACTTCTTCTATGATAATATATAATATATAATTAATATAATTAAATAATACACTTAATTATATAATCAATACAATTATTTATACTATCAATTCATACATAAAGTTATATATACATTATATGATTGTATATATACACACAAATTTCAGTTATGAAAACCTAGTTTCCAGCAGTGTACTTCAGTCAGTCTGCATGTTCTGTTCTCCACTCTGTCTCTGGTGAATCCTTTCACCCCCACATCTCTGGCCTGTACCCCAGTTCTTGTATGCATAAATAAGTAAATCTTTAAAAAAAAACTAGTTTCCCCAAATAATACTTTTTTATATTGTTAGATGGATATATCTGTTCTCTCCCCATTAATTAAAAAATTTAGTTCTATGATACACATATTTTATATTTGAAACAAAAACCTTAATAAAGAAAAGAAACACTACACCCATTCCTGCTAATAGAGTCATGGAGAGGGGAAAATGAGAACCTGGTGAGAAAGAGATAAGAAAGTATGGAAAAGACTTAAAATGCTATCAATTAAATATGTATATTTATGTATATATAGTCACATAAGTATATGTACATATAAATATAAAACATAAATGTGCTTACACACATGTATATATTCCTATGTATGTGGCTTTATATATATATATATATACACATATATATTAGCATATATACATCAGAGAGAGAGATTGTTTGTTCAGAAGTATTGTTCATTATAGTGTAACATGTTTTTTGATGCTGGATTAATGACAGCAATAGCTTCAGGTTATGCTATTCCATACAGATATTTTACACATTTTCCTCCCCTAACACACTCACAGAGCTCTTATTTCTCCATTCACTTTATCTTATAGATCTTTATAATTAAATGTTAAAAATGTCTGGAATTTGTAAAATTACGCCTGAAAAATAAATTACCATCTACTCATCAAATGAGAATGGTACTTTACACATAATTTCCCACAATGCAAATTTATTTGAACAAGCAAAAATGTCTACAATTCAACATCAGTATAGTAAAACAAAAGCAAACAAAATAAATAAACAAAAAGACCGGCTAGAACACGCAAGCATAAAATGCTTTGATTTGTAATGATCACAAAATTCTGAAGCAACACAAAATCGCTAATTATACTATTACCCTATTGCATTTAATTCTCCCAAGAAAGCACTTTTAAATATAATTTATCTTCATCAAGTACTTGTTCAACATTTTTTTCCTGATGTTAACTTTTAACACAAAAATATTTAACATTTATTCCCACTGGAGATTTCATAGACTAAAAGGAGTGGGGCACTTTTAACATTTTTATGGTACAGATTGGATAGTCATAATGATATATCAGTTAAGAATTAAATAACCATAACTAGAATGGCCAACAAGTTCGTTATTTCTTTTTCCTTTTGTTTTTTCCCCCAAGTAACTATCTTTGTATCTAATTTGCAAAATGTTTTTGTAAAATGTTTCCATAAAAATATGGAAAGCATAAAAACTGTTTTTTACAGGATAAATAAATCAGGAATACAGTTATATTTACAATGAAAATTAAAATGTATGATATACTCATAAGTCCTCATTTCTAAAGTAAATTCTTTTATAAAAAATAGAAATTTAGAGCACTTTTAGTTCACAGCAAATTTGAAAGTACAGAGAGTGTTTTTATATACCCCAATCCCTGACATATGCACAATTTTCCCCATTAGCAATATCACACCACATATTTGTTATAATCTATGAAGTTACACTGATACTTTATTATAACTAAAAGTCTGTATTTTGCACTAGGGCTCATTTTTGGTGCTCAACATTATATGGATTTTGACAGCTATATAATGACACGAATCCACCACTTTAATAGTGTAAAGAATAGCCTAAAAATTCTCTGTGCTCTGTCAGTTCATCCCTTCTCCCCCTAACCACAGATAATCACTAATCTTGCAATTTGTTTCACAATTTCACAGTTTTGCATTTTCCAGAATGTCATGTAGTTGGAAACATACAGTATGTTGTTTTTCAGTATTGGCTTCTTCCACTTAGTAATATTCATTTAAGATTCAAAAATGTCCTTTCATGTCTTGACGGCTCATTTATTTTTAGTACTGAGTAACAATTCATTGTCTGGATGTACCACAGTTTATTTATCATCTACTGAAGAACATCTTGATTGCTTCCAGGTTTTGCAATTATGATTAAAGCTGATATAAACATCCATGTGCAGGGTTTTGGGTGAATATAAGTTTTCATCTCATTTGGGTAAATACCAAACAGCATGACTGCTGGAAGGAGAATTATGTCTACTACATAGATATCATGCATACATATTTTATTTTGAATTTTAGTCAGAATACCATTTATCCATTCATCAAACCAGTATTTACAATGTTTTCATAATCTGCTGAGAGATAATGAAGCAAGCACATGCTGGAGGTCAAGTGAAGAATATGGAAAATATCCAAAAGGACACAGGCATTATATGAAGTTGTGGTAAATAAAATTTACCTGGACAAACGAAACAGTGAAAGACTCTAGAAAGAGAGATGCACAAATTGTTTATGTGAAAGAGAATTCTGCATTTAGAGATGAGGAAGTAATCCCATACAAAAAAAAAAAAAAACCCTGTCAGATTTTGTTGAATTTGTAGGACAATTAAAAGAATTAAGTATCCAGATATGTGGATAAGAGAGAGAGAGAGAGAGAGAATTTGTTTGTAATATCATATTTAGATAGAGTTAGAGAACGTCCTCTGTTTACTTTATGAATAGTATATTTAAATTCAAATGACACATAGTTCTCCATTAATGGAATTAATTATTATCATTGAGGGTATTCATTACTAGAAAATTAGTAACTTTCTATTAAGATTTTGAAATCTCCTTATTTACATCCAGCAAATTAGTCTACAAAATTCTGCTAGTCTTTCTTATTGGGTATGGACAGGGTTTATTTATTTAATGTGTATTAATTATACCTCCCAGTTAAAAATAAAATCCTCTAAAGCACCAGAACAATTTTGTTCATAGAGACTCACAAGTTTGTTGAAGTAGTTTGCTATATAAATTACATATTACATACCTCACAGTTTACTTGGGTTCTGTGAAGCTCTTTCTAAACCACTATTTCACAGCATATCCAAAAATTAATGCAAAATGAAATGAAAACTTGGATGTAAAACCTAAACCTATAAAATACATAGAAGAAAACATAGGCAAACCACTCCTCAATTTAAGTTTAAATGATGTCTTTATAGATTCATTTCCAACAGCAAGTGTAACAAAAGCAATATAAACCACTGAGAGTCTATCAAACTAAGAAGTTTCTGTAGAGCAAATGAAACTATCACTAAAACAATAATATACTACTACTAAATGGGAGGAAAAAATTGTACCCCATACACCTGAGAAGGGATTTTTATTAAATATCTACAACGAAATCATATAACTCAATGAAAAGAAACAATTAGCTCAACAAAAACTATGCATAAGAACTAAATAGGCTTGTCTCCAAAGAAATACACACAGTCAACAGGCACATGAAGGTATGCTCATCATCAGTTATCATCAGATACTACAAATCAAAACTACAAAGAGATCCCACCTCATGTCTCCGAGAATGGCCCATTTCAAAAAGACCAGAAATATTGGCAATGATGTGGGAGAAAATAGGAAGGCTTATAAAATGCTGGCTGAATATAGACTGGTCCAGCTCTTATGGAAAATAGTATGGAGAGTTCTCAAAATATTAAAAACAGATCTATAGTATGATCTAGCAATTCCACTCCTGAGCATCTACCTAAAAAACATAACCATACTAATTCATAGGGATGCATGCATTCCTATGATTTCTGTAGCACTACTGACGATAGTCAATGTATGAAAACAATTTAAGTGCCTAAAGACAGCTGAGTGGATCAGTAATACATACACACCATGGAATACTCTTCAGCTATTAAAAATAAAAGATAATATACTATTGCAATTTGCAACAACATGGAGAGAAGTGAAAAGCATTATGTTGTGTGAAATAAATCAAAAGAAAAAAACACAAATACAGGATGTTGTCATTTATATGTAAACTTTAGAAACAAAACAAAGGGTCAGATAAAAACAAACCAATTACAATTCCTAGAAATCTAACTATAGAATTGAGGCTACCATAGATATATTTAATTTGGACTTCCCAAATTTTATATAATTATTTTATTAAATTAATAATTACCAGAATGATGAAATATTTAAATTAGACAAAATTATATTGAAAAAAAGTAAAAATATAGTAACTAAATACAGTAACTAATGTTTCAAAAAAGAATTGTTCTTGGGCCTCCCTGGTGGTGCAATGAGTTAAGATACAACCTACAAAGTATCTGCAGCCTCTGCAGAACAAGTTCGATACCCTGGTCGGCCAGGGAGCAACACACATAGTGCAGCAGACCTCTCCTGACTCACCTGCTGCTCTCCTCAGCAGTGTATTTCAGTCAATCTGCCTGTTCTGTTCCCCACTCTATCTCTGGTGAGTCCTCTCACCCTCCACACCTCTGGCCTGTACCCCAGTTCTTGTATGCATGCATAAATAAATCTTTAAAAAAAAAGATTTGTTCTTATAAACTTTTGAAAAAATTAAGTGTTCCTTTTTCTTTGTAAACAATTTTTTTAACAAAATCAGTTTCTCGATAAATTTTACTATCTCCTTTGTTTTTTCTGTAATATGCCATCTTAAATTATAATACTAGTATGTTTTGTTACCTATACAAATTTAGATTAATTTTAAGTTGAGTTAATTTATACATCATAGTAGTTATCTGGCAATGTCTAATTAAGGAGAAATTATAAAACACTAGAACATGAAAAATGGTGATCTATATATCAGAGTATGGTCATCAGTTTACAGGTTGAAAAGAAAGTACCTACATTTGCATACATTTGAGTTGAATTATTATACACGCTTCTCTGAAAAAAAGGTAAGAAGTTGTATATAATGGCAGCAGATGACTAATGAATGAAGGCAAATGCTGTATTGTTGTTTATCAGGGAACAAGGAGAATAACACTGTAAAGCAAAATTATCTGGTATCCCAATGTAACAGATATAAAATGGAACGCAAATTATGGGATATCCAATAAAAGTAGATATCTAAGAGGAATTTTTATTTAACTTACTTGTTTAAATACTGGTAAAAAAATGAGTTGAAAAGAATAAAACATGCTAAATATTATCAACAAAGCCGGTGCTATACTATGGGCTTATTCGTAATGGACACAAAGGCTGATGACTCCTCAATTCAAATAATTATAAGGATAGCATTTGTAGAAAATGTTTTTGAGAATCAAATCACAGTCTCAGAACAAACAGAAACTATGAGATCCTCTATCACCTGGGCCGAAGCAAAATCCAGAAGCACTGAATAGTGACCTTGAGAACAATCACAAAGCAATGAGACAGAAGTAGTGGAGGGGGTTCCCAGTGGTGTAAGGGATAAGCATCAGCACTATGAAGCTCTTTGCAACCTCTGCAGCACACAGCGCGAGTTCAATCCCCCTCCGGCCATAGAGCTACTAACCACATGGGCAGCAGATCTCTCCTGTCTCCCCTTAGCAGTATATTTCAGTCAATCTGCCTGTTCTGCACCCCACTCTGTCTTTGGTGAATCCTCTCACCTCCCTCTGCCCTGAACTTCTGGCCTACACCACAGCTCTTGTATGCATAAATAAATAAATCTTAAAAAAAAAGTCTCATCCAGTGAACAGAATATTGTGTGGGGCATGCTGTGTTTCCTAGAGGCTCAGGTGATACTGAATTCTTGTGGCCTACAGCAGTGACCTTGGTAATGTTTACCTATATTGATTTCATAACTTCTCTTGCTGATATGCCCCATTTCCTTGCTCCTGTATCCCAAGAGATGCTCCTACAAGAATTATCTGTACCTGAATCTTTGTTATAGACTCTGATATTACAGAAAAAGAAAAAGCAACAATTTGTTTTTTATATCACAATAAAAAATATCATTTAGTCAGTATATAGAATATATTTTTGAAAAACAAAGATGTGGACTTCACTGAGATACTATGGATTTCTTATACCACCAAATTTTTTATTAATTAATTTCTTTGTTTTTTGCTATAGTTTTGAGATCATGTTTTAATAAACATTTTTAGCCTAAAAATAACTGATATAATCTCTAGTGATATGCTATTTGTCATTGTGCTTAGTTTAAAGAAGTAAGTCTTGAGTCAAAATGGGAAGCAGACCACCTTGAGGGTATTGAAAAGCAGTATTATAACCCTATATACCGAACATTTGCATGATATCTTTGTATGTCAAATATGTTTTTGTTAAGCACAATATTTGTCACTAAATTGATTCCATGAAAATATAGATATAGATGAATAGACTTATGGGGATACTTAGATAGCTTCAAATGTAAAATGACAATACATTTATATAAGTAAAACTGATCTAAAGTTCATTAAATCAATAATTCTATATCAGAAAAACTCTAAACAAATGTATTGGGTTAAGTCAAGAGATTGGTGAAGTCTAATCTGAAATGACTTATTAGTCAATTCACATTTTATAAGCTAATTCACATGTCTTATCTGAATTGTAAATTATCTAGTATTACTTAAATCAAATCTTGATCTATTTGTACAGATGTCTTAAATTTGTCTTGTAATCTTTATGGAGATTATGCATTTGTTTTCATGTCTTTCATGAGTAACCACTGTGTCTCTTAGAGCTCCACTCTAAGCTGAGTATTTATCTTTACCATCCTGCATTCTTGTGTTCAGGGCCTCTCTCTGAGTTCAGCACTCACCTGAGGATAAAGCAATGACTAGAGGGAAAAAGTAAAAACCTGTCATTTTTATGTGTTCTCACTCTTAAAGAAAATATAGCTGAGAATCCAATAACATTAATTAAGCACTAAAAATTCACAAGTCATTCTACCTCTGATCAACAACATATAAACAAATATTCAAGACTATAATGAAATATAATGAACTTCAAAAATAAAGTTTCCGTTTTTTCCCAAATTGCTGTGTTTCTAAGCATTTGCATAGTTGCTTACATTTTATCTGCAAACTAGTCTCATAAATTACCTTAAGAAAATAAAAGTTGCTCAAAAACAAAGGAAATTATACTGAAACATTGCTAGAGAAAAAGGTTTTTAAAAGTACTGTAGTGTAGTTACATTGACAAAGTCTTTTCAAAATCTAAAAATAGCTACATCAAAGAGAACATAAATTTGAAATAAAACTTTGCAAAAATCTTCAAATATCTTCCCCCCCTCCCCCATTTGTCATATAGGTGGATTTCCATAAACTTCAAATAAGTGCCCTCTGTTGGGTACTAGCAAATATTTCCTTATTTGGTTCTCTCTTTTTTCCACAATGTGCCTTACATAATACTTACTAAATTTTTACTGATGAAGGCTTGCCCTTTATCCACACACACTCCATATATTCTGCTTTTAAAACTGATTTTTCTACCAGGATATAAAAGTTTAGCAACAAATAATGAGTAACAGAATTCCCCTCACACACTCTGCTAAAGCAATAGAATTAGAAACACAAATACATTCCACAGGCCAGGACAATCCAAATTAATTACTTCCAACTTTATTCTCTAGCCTACACTGCCCAATGTCTCAGAAGGAACCAGCCTTTGTGATGTTTGTCTATCCAGGTGTTATCAGATTCACCAGAGGCAAAAAAAAAAAAAAAAAAAAAAAAAAACAGAAAAAAAAAGCTTCTCTCAAGTCAGACAATGAATTGGAGAATGGAGCCAACTAAAGATTCAGAAAACTAAGAGATGCTGATACCACAATGTGGGCCCTAAATTAAGCTGTGCGTGTGGCCAGAAGTTCCCAGTATTTTTGAGATTAATGTAGTGTAGCTTAGTGATATCACATGTTCTTCTCTTTTTGCTAGGGCTATGATGGTTTTATGCCTTGTGTCCTCCCCAAAATTCATCTGAAATACACTGCTGAGGGGAGCAGCGGGCACGGCAGGAGAGGTCTGCGCGTCATGTGGGACCCTCGCCGGCGGCCGGGGATCGAACCAGCGCTGCAGAGGCTACAGGCAGCTTCGCAGCACAGCACTCAACCCCTGTGCCACCAGGGGAAGCACATGGTATTGAGGTTTTTATAGAAGAAAGTACGTATCTTGGGGTGGAGTGGGGGCTGTGAAGAGGTTAAAAAGTGTCATTCCTCGATTAAAGATTTCAAATTAGCAAGTAATTTTTTACTAAATATTCCCAAGGTATAGGTTATTAATTGATTCACCTACTCATTGGCACATCAAATACCACAAGGGAGAATATTTCTATTTCCGAAGGTTTCCTATTAGCAGGTGGAGAGATGCATTAACGATGGCATCCTTGCAGCCTGTGATAACAGAAAGATTATTGGAACCATAGCTGTGAGCTGCTGGCCAGAGAGAAATTTGTCCATAGGATGAGGGGAACTTCTAGTCATAATTTCTGCCAGGATTTATAGTTTAATACTAATTTCCATTACAATTAAGACCAAAAATTGTACAATGAAGTGATTTAAATAATTAAAAGAGAGCTGTATGTCAACCGTGATGAGGAAATCATCAGATATTTAAATGTTAATGCGTGGCCAACATTGTATAAGGCAAATTACATTTTAACATTTTCTTTTCCCTATCCAGTGGGAAATATATTTTATTTTTGAGATCAATTTTTCTATTGAGAATACAAAACCGATTTTATTAAGATCAATTTATTGTTGAGAATGCTAAAGTTTTCAGCCAAAAATATGCCTAAATGTGCATAGTTATTGCAAGGAAAACTATTCTTTGACTGGAGGTCTACTTTAATGCCAATTCTGCTCTTCATTTCCTGGGTTAGAAGGAATCAAAAAAGCAGTGGAGTGGAAGGAGTGGAAGGAGTTGCTGGATAAATCCAGCAAATGACTCTTCCCATTAACAATGGAAATCCCTTTCTTATTTACTGTAGGAATGTTTAAACAGCTGGGACTTTGTCATACTCCAACAAGACAAGTTTGGAATCATATTTACTACATATGTGACTTTAAACTTTAAGTCCTTTGAAGTCATTGATTTATTCTGAAAATATTCATTAAGTGATTACCCATATCACAAAAAACACTGTGGTTAAAGCATTTGGTTACCATGTCCTCTAGTACAAAAAAGGTAACAGATTAGTGTGTGTGTGTAGGGGGGTAGGGTGGGAGGTTCAAAAAAAAAAAACTACTCAAAGTTATAATTTCAAGATCTGTTATTACAAAACTATTATTAATTGTGATATAAATAGGCAAATTGTATGTTTTGGTTAGATCTGAACAATGACAAGTAGTCGGCCATGTCATAAACTTAAGGAAACAGCTTATAGAGATGGAATTTAAAAAGAAGTTTTAATGTAGGAATAACCTTAACACAGTTGAGAAAGGTTACAATAGTCAATGTTACCAGAATAGAGTTAAAGCAAGATTAAGTTAAAAAAAAAAAAAAAAGGACTTTCAATGCCAAATCACATAGGGACTTAGAACTCATGATAGGAAATTTGGAATTTCCTGTAAGTGCTAAGAAAGCATAGAATATTTTAAGATGGTGATGATGTGATCTATTCTATTTTTTTACTTTAGTTTTTCTCTGATTGCTGTATGATGAATGAACTAAATTCTGGAAAGAATAAAGTATAAAGGCAAGGAAAGAAATTTGGTGTCTACTGTACTAATTTCAGAACTAAATTCTGGAAAGAATAAAGTATAAAGGCAAGGAAAGAAATTTGGTGTCTACTGTACTAGTTTCAGTAAGAGATGATGTTGCTTTGACTTTAGGAAGTTAGTAATAAAAATGGTGATGTTTGAGATGTGTTTTGGAGTAGAGCTAACAAGGAAATGATGACAAGTGGAACAAGGGGGTGAGAGAAAGAATAGGGTTCCTTGTAAGGATTTTTGCCAAAATAGCTGTGAAAAAAAACCCATTAGATTTTACATGTAAATATGAGATGGCATAAGAAGTGATTGTGGAGCCAAGGGAAGGCATGAAATTATAAGATGAATAAATAGGAAATATCATTATATTTAAAATCACAGAACTGGGTGAATAACTAGAAAAATAACAAAGATAATGAAGAGAAGGCCATTGCTTAAGCACTAGCATTTATAAATATTTAGAGAAAGTAGAAGAGGAGAAATACTTCAAGGAAACCATAAGGCAATATACTGAAAGTGCAAAGAAAATTAGAGAAATGTAGTGTTTTTGAAAAATGTGAAGGTAGAGAATATGAAGCTATTTAAAACACAGCTGAAAACATAAATGAGAGCAGGAAACCAGACATATGTCAAGAGAGATCGTTGGTGATATCAATAAATTTGGGGTGATAAAAACAATCAATTTTGCTTATGTTCAGATTAAATGAACTGAAATATGGAAAATGATCATTTTGTTTATCTAAGGCTGTGTAACAAATTATCCCTGAAATTAACAAGATAAAACCGTCATTTATTACACTCATGGAATCTGTGGGTCAGAAATTTAGGACAGGCTCTACTGGGCCATTCCTTCTCGAGTTCTCTTATGTGGTTGCACTCAAAATTTGGTGACACTACTGTCATCAACAGGCAATTTTGCACAACAGCCTGTTATTCATCATGGTTTTACAAATAAACTGGTAATGTCCCCAGAGACTGATATTAACAGAGTTAAAAATGCTATTCCTACTGTTTTCTGGTCTATTCTGTCTTTTTCTTTTTTAATCCAGTTCTAAATCTCCCCTCTTCCCAGTGTATTTTTTAATTATTATTATTTTTTTAATTTTTACGTATACAAGAACTGGGGTACAGGCCAGAGGTGCGGATGGTGAGAGGATTCACCAGAAACAGAGCAGGGAACAGAACAGGCAGATTGACTGAAGTACACTGCTGAGGGGAGCAGCGTGTGAGTCAGGAGAGGTCTGCTGTTCCATGTGGGTCAGCTACCTGGCCGGGAGTGAACTCATAGCTGCATTGGCTGTGCACAGCTTCATAGGTTGCCTCCCAACCCCTTGCACCACCAGGGAGGCCCTTCCCAGTGTATTTTAATGACATTTTCTTAAGCTTCTCGCCTATAGTTTTAACGGCAAACACCACTAGGAATTAGTACTGATTTAATAGATTCAGTAGCCTACCACATAAATCATAAATGGGAGTCAGGGATTTACTATATTAAACTGTTAATATTGAGGCATTTAATTTCCAATTATTATAATATGTGATTTCATCATCTCAGTCAATTGCTATATTCTGTGACATCAGTAGAAGGTGATTTGATAGAAAAAGGAAAAGATCAACATAACTTGTACATTTCTGGATCTTGTAGATTTGACTCAAACTTGATTCAAGCTGCGCATCCGTTATGGTGAAAGAATAGTTTCATATTCTTTTCAAAGTTACAGCAATTGTGTATAAACAATTGTGGATATTTTAAGAAGACATTTTAGTATGTACAATGCTGAAAATTCTACATATAACATTACTTTATAAACATGATTCAATACTGTAATACTTCAAATTCAGTTTCAGAGCTAATTTAATTCACAGCAATTATTGGTTATTTCCTTTTTGGTTTATACAATAGATAGATGGTAAATTGTAGGAGAGAAAAGGTATGTGTCAGATTTTTTTAAGTTGTGTTGGGATTTGCATATTTCAGTTTATATAAATTCAAAATCATCATCTGATGCCTTTGTTCACTTGTTTTTATGAAACTCTAAAGTGTGGAAATACATGTAATATCAAAGGTAAAATGTGCATTCATTATTTATAATAACCTTGAACAATTTTTGAATTCTGAAAGACAAAATACGTTCTGAAGGAAAAAATTCAAATTTTGTTAGTGGTTACTAGTGGGTATTAGTGGGAGTAGAGTCTTACTCTACTTTTATATTTGGGGATTAAATGAGTTAGAGTTTACATATATATTTGCATAAGTAATTTATTAATGTTCTGCATCTAAGGTAAGTTACATATTAAATATTTGTTTTATTTTTTCTTTGTACATTTTTGTGGTGGTGACATAGATTTGTTTTGAATCATAATTTTACATTTTATCTGTCTCTCATAAAAAAAAATATTCCTTGCTTTTCTAGGCTGGCAGCCTCCTACAAACATGATCTACTACAACTTAATCCATACCTCCATTATAACACACATGTATAACCCAGTATTGCATTATGAAATCAAATAAAAATACATAATAAGCAAAACTTTCCATAAGTCTAAATTTTCAGTTTTGTAACTACAAAAGATCTCCTATAACAACTAAAACAGTTGAGTTGGCCATCTTTATAGAAGTTAGTAGAACAAATAATTTTGAACATACATATTTCATTTTCAATTAAAATTTTCATTTTTCTTAGTCAAAGTTTTCTCCTTTTTATTTAATATTTCATTTTAGCTATCTCTTTGCACACAAGAGAAACATAATTTAAAAATCTTTTATATTTCCCTAAAGGCAATGTAGTTACTCCAACTATGCAGACATTATGGGTTAATAAATGACCTTATGGGGAAAACAAAAAGTTCTCTCTCAGAAAGTATTTCTTTGTTATATAAGTGTTCTACTAAGTAGTAATAATGATATTTCTATGCTATCCAAATTAAGTTTCTCATTTGCTGGTGCTGAATTGATAATCTCGCCAAAGGGAGCTTCCTCTCTTCCCCACAGAACCATTTCCAAAGTAACATTTTCTATAAGAATTTCTAATTATTATTTCTTTTTGCAAATGCCACCCCCCCCACAGACACACAAATTTGGAAACAACTTTCAAAATTCAACATTGCCACTACTTTGTTTTTTTGTTTTTTTTTTAAATTTCAATAATTTTGCCATGGTCATTGTAGAGTAGGCAACCACTCTAGACATTTAGAGAGCTTCAATCAGACTTTAAAAAAGTTTTTTTCAACATCATGAAATGTGCAATAAATAGTTGTTTATAACGTACCTAGGATCCAGCAAGTCAGCAAGTAATATGTCTAATTTTGAAGCAACACATAATAATAGTTTCATAATCTCTTTTCTCAACAAACCCCTTCCTCAAACACCACTGGAAATAAACTCTTTTAAGTCTTTGACAATTTTATTTCCTACAGATGAATCATTATTATCTTAGAATATTAAAATATTTTATATTTTAAAATATCAGAATGTTATAAAATCCACTGTTTCTTTTTTAGAAGAAAAACTATGTTATACATAACAATTTCATTCACTTATATAGTCATTAACTCATTCATTCACCACTCATTTATTTCTAATTAAAAGGCAATCTCTGAACTGTGACAACTTTCTTTTTCATTTGTTTTTTCAATTTGTTTTAATATACCTCTCACTGGAATTTGTAGTATGCTTGAATCTTGACTGACTAGGTTAATTTTCAATAAATGGACTACTCTAAAATTTTAAGCATGGGATGTATATCTAAAAGATGGGTTTGGGGCCTCCCCGGTGGCGCAGTGGTTGAGTGCTGGGTTGCAGAGCTGTCCACAGCCTCTGCAGCGCCAGTTCAATCCCTGGCTGCCGGGCGAGGGTCCCACATGGTGCGCAGACCTCTCAGCAGTGCTGCTCCCCTCAGCAGTATACTTTGACAGTCTGCCTGTTCTGTTCCCTGCTCTGGCTCTGGTGAATTCTCTCACCCTCCCGCACTTCTGACTGTACCCAGTGCTTGTATAAATCAATCAATCAATAAATCAATAAATCTTAAAAAAAATAAAATAAAAGATGGGTTTGTCTGGAAAAGAAAATTGCTATGCTTTATTAGTAACAAGAAAAACTTAGGTTATTTTCTTGACACAAATAAAGAACAAATAAATAAAGGAATAAAGCCATCTGTTTCTTAAATCATAAGAGTCTAAGTGATTTTACAAGAAGGATCTGAGAAATGTTACGTTGTTTTCAATGCCAGAAAATATAAAAACAGGAATGGACAGTCATGCTCAAGTATAAAATAGAAAGATATTTAAAGATTTTCTGAATGCAATTGCAGAGATCACCTGCTTCATTCCTTCTACACAGGTACATCTCCTGAATCACTGTCCATATATTGTCTCTCTTAGTCTTGAAATACTTCATTAATTTTCCTCAGTGACCTAAAAATCTTCTTGTTTGACTTCTAAGGTAAATATCACTGTTAGCAACTCCGTTGAAATTGAAGGAGGCTGTTGATTTCTCTTGAAGAAATCTTTCACTGACATGGAGAATTCCCATATCTGCACAAAACAACAAAAACTATATTCTTGTTTCTTACAGATTCTCCTTCCTACTCTCTTCTTATTTTCATAATTCCTCCCTGATCTATCTTCAATTTCTAAGGTGGATCACGACAAATGTGAAGGGTAGGAGAGGATCTGTTTGTGGAGTTCATTCAGAACATCCTTTCCCCCATGGGGTTGCCCTGTAATAAATCCACAACTGAGGACTGGCATTTCCCTATTACCCACCCCCACATCAGCCAAGCACAAAAACTTAGATATACTGCTGTTTAATGTACGCATATATATATATATATATATATATATATACACACACACACACCAATATACAGCTATAAAAAATAAGAACTAACTGAGTGAATACATAATTTTACACAAGTGAGAGACTGAAATTCTGATTATGTGGATTCCATCTCAGTTACATGTTGTATGACTATATATAAAATAAATGGAATATGTGATTAGTTTTCACTGTACAGATTGGATGGGATTTGGTAGAAGAATTATAGTAGTTACTAGCAACATATTTTCTCTGCATAGCTAAAATGTACTATGAGTGGAATATTCTGACCTCATCACACCAATTACAATAAACTTTATATAAAAGGCAAATCTACAGGGAAAGAAAATAGATTGGTGGCTGCCTGGGGCTGTGCTGTGTACAGGGGTTAAGTATAAATAGGCATGAGGAAGTTTACCTATGATAAAAATATTCAGAATGATAATGGTGCCACAACTTGGCAAAATTACAAAAATAATTAAATTGTACTCTAAAATAAAATGTTAAATGTGTCAATTAGATATAAATAATTGTATCTAAATAAACCTACACATAAATGAACAAATAGGACACTGTGAGAAATATTTAAATGAAATGGGTATCAATTATTTTTAGTTTCTTTAATTCATATCCACCCTATTATCTTAATTCTGTGTCTATAATGGTTTCTACATGGCAGGCATTTATTAAATGAAAGAAAAGGAAGAGAGGTAGGCAGAGAGATGGGTGTAGGAGAAAGAAATGAGAAAGAAAAATGAGGGAGAGTGGTAAATGACCAATATTTGCCATATTTTTCTTATAATGATTTTTTTATTAAATAGACTTCATTCATTCTCAAAAGAACATAATCAGTATACCTTTTCCGCATATGATTTTGTTTTACAAAACAAGGCATTGTATTTTACAGTTTACATGGATTTTTTTTTTTTTTTTGAATTTCAGAATATGTCATGGCAGTATACACAATTCTAAAAATCTTTTTAGGGCCTCTACAATGTACCAGTCTATAATTATATGCTAATTTATTATATCATTCTCGCACTTGAAATAAACATTGTTGTATAGCCATTATGGAGTAATTGTATATATTGATGAATTAGAATCCTAAAACTAAGACATGTTTAAAATGGCATGAAGGGCCTCCCTGGTGGTGCAAGGGGTTAAGCACATATAAAGCAATCTGAAGCCTCTGCAGCAGGAATTCAATCCCCGGCCAGGCAGGGAGCAACCCATATGGCGCAGCAGACCTCTCCTGTCATGCTCGCTACTCCCCTCAGTAGTGTATTTCTCTCAGTCTGCCTGTTCTGTTCCCAACTTTGTCTCTGGTGAATCCTATCACCCCCGCATCTCTGGTCTGTACCCCAGCTCTTGTATGCATAAATAAATAAATCTTAAAAAAAATGGCATGACTATTAAAAACTGATGATGAAAGCTAATTTCAAAAGTTTATTTGAAAATGGAATATAGAAGTAATGTTTTCTTATAGCCCTAGAAAGATTAAAACATACTTGAATCAAAGATTCTCAATATTTGCATTTGAATTAATGTTTTATCTATCATAAAAAGGTCTGCTCCATCCCAACATTATAAGAAAATTACATTTGCTTTATTTTCATTTAATCATTTTAAGATTTTCTTTCTACTTAGCAAATGTATATAACATGAATTTTTCCTAAAAGAAAAATAAAATTGAATAATTTTTAAAAATGCATTTTTTTCCCAACTAATTTAAACACTACCTTTATAATCGTGGTAGCCTTTTACTGTAGTAATTGGCTAAACTGTAACTATCATTCCCAGAATACCTTCCCGGGATGGCTACAAGCTAGAGTGGGGCAAAAGAAAATATGCAACACTGAAAAAATAAGCCATGAAATAGCAACAGCTATGTTGTAAAGATCTTTGTAGCTATAGAGTGAGTCAGACTAGAGATATCTTTGGATTTCAAGTTTTCTTCATTTTCCTTCCTGGTTTATTTCTTTACAACTTTGTTCCAGTGGGATACAGTAAATTCTCTGAAGTAAGGACAAATGCATTTTGCTATTTCTCCAATGCATTAAATTCACCAGTCCAAGAATCAAGATGTAGAAATGGCATTGGCTTCTCTATTAACCTACTGACCCAACAGTACAGTTTTTTTCTTCCCACTCCAAGAATTTTGGCCTATTTCTCTAAAGTTCCTAGTTCTCAAAGGAGCAATGATTTCACCAGGGGACACAATATTATATTCAAAGTTGAATCTGCTATTTTATAGATGCTTTCATTTTCATTCTAAATCTAAAAACTGTGACCCTTATGGAGAAGTCATTATTTACTTCAAAAGTAAATTATTTCAGGCTAATATGGATAAAAAGGTAGGTCGGAAGACCTAACATGTCTACACTGAATAGTGAATGAGATGGTCATAAAAAGCATGGAGACAGATTTTTGTTGATGAACTGCATTTAATAACAATAAATGTTCACTGTGATGGTGTCCATGATAATTAGTTTTCCATTACTAACTTTTTTCATTACAATGGAAAAGCCTATTTATTGAGAGCTTGCTAAACTTATAAAATTTGAGAGTAACAGGATCTTGATTTACAATTGTACTCACTTTAACACCTATTTTTGACTGTGTCCTTAATCCTTAGACTTTTGAGTCTTGAGTCTTCAACTGTTTGTATTTAAAGCATTTAATGAGCACTTGTCCCCTGATACTTTAAAGCAGTCTGCCTTACAATTTTAAAAAATAACAAAACACAGATTCTAAATGTGAGATTTTATGTTATTTCTTTTTTCAGAGCCTAAATTGACAAAGGAAATGACTTTTCCCTTGGATATTGTAAAGCTATCAGATGAGTTTCTCCCTCAGTTCAGATTTCTGCAGTTCACACCTAGACTCATATGGAGAATTCTACTTAATGTCTTGTTCTGATTCCTCAGGTGAACTGAAGCAGAACACCAAAGGCTGGAAGACATTTTCCCTGTGAACAGCCAATCATGCCCTCCTGACTTTTGGTTGCTTCTTTGATTTCTCAGACAAATATTTCATTTCAGCACTGCTATGTATTCCATAAACTTGACCTAGCCATATTCTGATTTTCCCTCTGCTATCCTGAAGGGCAATGCAGAACATCTTTCAAAATTACACTGTAGAATGCCAGAAGCACCATTATTTTCACAGACAAATTTACCTTCTCTCTGTAGCTCTGAAAATCAGTTGTGCTTGTTAGGAAACTTCCTAAGCAGAGCTAGTCAGGTGCTGGAAATTTGTTTATTTTACTAGTTATTAAAAATGCTCAAGTCACCAAACATTATTATTTTCTATAGCGAGATGTGTCTGTTTACAAAAATAATCCAGTGTGTTCACTCACATCTGTTGCATTTGATATTGGAATAAGATTTTGTTTCATGTGTATGTTTGTCTATCTATCTATCTATCTATCTATCTATCTATCTATCTATCATCTATCTATCTATCTATCTATCTATCTATCTATCTATCTATCTATCTATCTATCTATGTTTACATTCAGAAAAAAAATATTTGTGTCTCTTACTGAGATGTACAATCTTTGATTAAACATTGAACTCACTGTTCTACTGAAACTTTCTTGAATCACTAAAAAGAGGTCAGAATAAAATCTCAGTATATGGAAACCACTCCTTAGGCTAAATTGTTAAGTGTTTCAACTTGATTGTTAAACATGGTCTGTTGGAAGTAACTTTTGCAAGTACTGTAGTAGGTATACTGAAGCTAAGGCCCTGTGAGCTGGAATGTGTTAGGAAAGAGTGTTGTGAATTTCCACTTTGGATGAGAGAGGGGCAGTAGAGGTATGAGTGCTACTTATTTGCCATCATTGGTAAGAAAAAAAAAAAATCAGGCTAAAGAATTAACTTGATTGGTGCCCATAGGTCAAAGGATTTACCTCTCTTTCTTTATATGTAAATTAAAGACAGTGGATGAAATGATGGCTTAATCTTTCTTGCTGCTTAATCCTCTAACCTGTAGCATTTGGAGAAAAACATTTACTAAGAGTGAATGCTATAACACAGCCCTTCACATTCATTGTACCATTTAATGAATAGTTCAAATATTTGCTGCTAAGTGGCTGAAAATAGTAATTTCTCTTTTTTATTGAAATTTAACCATTAGACACAAAGAACCAACAGTAAAGATGGAACTCATCCACCCTTCATTTTCTGACCCACTCCCTTTAATTCTAAGCCAGCTGTAGATGTAACACACAGTGTTATCATTTGATTTGATTTGGCTTTCCAAAATCACAATTCATTTGATTTTTTTTAATGGGATATGAATGCCTGTGTGTGTGTGCAAAAGCATGTGTGTGCAAGAGCATATTCCAATCAGTGCTAGAAAGAAGTTGCTTAATTAATGATATTTTTTTAACTTTCTGTTATAATATTGCAGGGCCCATTTCCATAGAGACAAGCATGTTTACACTCTGTTAGATTTGGTACTAAATTTACTGACTTAAATTTTTCCTAAAATCATTAATAGATCATTAACAACTGGCTCTAATCACAGCTGAACATTAGTTTGAATTTGCTTTTACAGCTTTTGAATAAATATGTCATTTAAGGGGTCCAGAAATTCATCAGACCCCCTCTCCTATTTTCCTAAAGAATTATTAAATGGCTAAAAATTATTCTAGGCTGTGTTACCCTTTAATATCTCATATTGTTTCATAATCATCCTTAAAATTATATCTCCTAGTCAGAGAGACACTGTTTACCACAGTGATAAGAAAAATCTGAAATGTTCAGGAGTAATTTCAAGATAGGTATGAAAAAACACTAATACTTCTTGGCCCATTTGAGACTCATAAGTACTAAAAAATGTATTTCTAAACCACAAAATCCATCAAAGTATAGATTTAGTTTTGTTTTGACACTAGTAGGATATTTACAAGCTTTATTAAAACACTAAATTGATAATGCAACATGGTTCACTTCATTTTTTCATTTTGAGATTATTATATTAAACTAGCCATAATTAATTTTGCTAAGAAATTAATGTTGTGGCTATGAACAAGAAAATTTTGGCTTACCAAATGAATAGATTTATTTAGATTTGAGCCTAAATGATATAGGATGTTTTATTTTGGCAAGGTTAACAGTCAATTTATAATAATAGGAAATCATATAGTTCTTGAAAACACATTTTAAAATTTCAAAGCTTTTCATGTCCTATTAATATAATAGCCCATTTATTTTACTTTATATTTTTCTTTTTTATTTTAATATTTTATTTTATATAATTCTTACATCTTTTTTCCTCTTTGCACAATGTATGAATTTTCATTTTGCTTGTATTCCCCATACAATTGCACCTCCCCCCTTATTTTGACTCTAGTCCTTCCTTTCCCCACCCCTCCTTCACCCCCCCCCCATAGTGTGTCTCTGGTTTATAGTTGCTTGTTGATTTTGATTTTTACTTTGCATTGATTAGTCTTTTTCTTGATCTCTTATTTAGGTTTTCTAAATTCCTGCTATGAGTGAGACCATCTGGTATTTTTCTTTTTCTTTCTGACTTATTTCGCTGAGCATGATTCCTTCTAGCTCCATCCATGTTGCTGCAAACTGCATATTTTATTTTATATTTTAAAAGTTTTATATTTTAAAAATTTCTATATATATATTTTTTTTAAATTTAGCTTCTTTTTTAAGATTTATTTATTTATTTATACAAGCACGGGGTACAGTCAGAAGCACAGGAGGGTGAGAGAATTCACCAGAGCCAGAGCGGGGAGCAGAGCAGGCAGAAGGACCGAAGTACACTGCTGAGGGGAGCAGCGGGCGACAGGAGAGGTCTGTGAGCCATGTAGGACCCTCCTCCAGTGGCCGGGGAGCAGCCAGGGATAGAACCGGCACTGCAGAGGCTGTGGGCAGCTTCGCAACCCAGGGCTCAACCATTGCGCCACCAGGGAGGCCCTATATTTAAAAAAAAAAATATGCATACAAGAACTGGGGTGTAGGCCAGAGAGGTCGGCAGTGAGAGGATTCATCAGAGACATATTGGGGAGAAGAACAGGTAGATTTACTGAAATAGGCTGCTGAGGGGAGAAGCAGGAAATACAGGAGAGGTCTGCTGCACCATGTGGGTAAGCTCCCTGTGTGGGGATCCAACTCATGCCTCAGTGTCCAGCAATAACTTGAGAGCATGGAGACTTTAAGCCCTTACACCATGAAGGAGGTCCCTTAATGTTCCATTTTAATAAGGAAAATAAGTTTGGTGGATTTTCTATAATATTTTACTATGGTACCACTGCTTTTTTAATGTTACTAAGAAATAGCCAAATCATTTGTTTGAGCACTTTTCATTATTTACGTCATCAACACTTATTGCATGGAAGGTCAACATTTTTCTATTTTTGTTGTTGACTTGTAGTTTTTCTCCAATTCCATATAATTTACACCTTGACAAACCAAAATTCTTACACTATTCTGTTTAAAGAAAACAACAATTCTAGTAGGATCCCCTCCATTCTATGACAAAATAAACTTTCCCTGTCTTCCTTGACAAGCCAGGGATGTTGTGGCCTCATGGTCTCGCTACCTAAAATACCTCTTTAAAAGACGACAACAAAAGAGGACAGTGTGCCAGGACACAAGCAAAGGATGTCCTGAAAATAAGTGAAGAGCAATTTATTTATTTTTTTTTTTTTTACAATAGCCAGTATCCAAGGTGTTATCTTTTATTTATTTTTTCAATACAATTTATAATATCTGTATTTTACCTTCTCATTAGCATATATACATATATATATACACTTTTTTTTTTTTTTTTATAAATTTTATTGTTATATTCCCCATACAATTGCAGCCCCCCATTCTGACCCCAATCCCTCCCCTCCCGCCCCCGCCCCCCTAAAAGTGTCTCTGGTTCATAGTTTTTTGTTGATTTTGATTTTCACTTTCTTATAGTTATTCATTTTCCTGGTCCCTTATTTAAGTTTTCTAGATTCCTGCTATGAGTGAGACCATCCGGTATTTTTCTTTTTCTTTTTGGCTTATTTCGCTGAGCATGATCCCTTCCAGCGCCATCCATGTTGCAGCAAATTGCATGTGTTTATCTTTTTTGAATGCTGAGTAATATTCCATGGTATATATGTACCACATCTTCTTGATCCAGTCATCTATTTTTGGGCATTTGGGTTGTTTCCAAAGCTTAGCTATTGTAAACAGTGCTGCTATAAACATAGGGGTGCAGGTGTTCTTTGGAATTGATGTTTCTGTGTCCTTTGGGTAAATACCTAGGAGTGGAATTGCTGGGTCATATGGAAGCTCTATGTTTAGTAGGTCCAGAAATCTCCACACAGCTTTCCACAGTGGTTGGACCAGTTTGCACTCCCACCAACAGTGCAGAAGAGTTCCTTTTTCTCCACACCCTCGCCAACATTTGTTGTTGCTAGTTTTTTTAATATGTGCCATTCTCACTGGTGTAAGATGGTATCTCATGGTAGTTTTGATTTGCATTTCCCTGATGACAAGTGATGTTGAACATTTTTTCATATGCCTGTTGGCCATTTGCATTTCCTCTTCAGAGAAGTTTCTTTTAAGCTCTTCTGCCCATTTTTTGACTGGATTATTTTCTTTGTTGTTGTTGAGTCTCATCAGCTCTTTGCAGATTTTTGTGATCAGTCCTTTATCATTAGTGTTGGGTGCAAAAATGTTCTCCCAGTTGGTGGGGTTTCTCTTTGTTTTTGTTATTGTCTCTTTTGCTGTGCAAAAGCTCTTTAATTTGATATAGTCCCAGCTGTTTATCTTTGCCTTCACTATCACAGCTTTGGGTGATGTGTCTGTAAAGATGTCTTTGATGTGCAAATCACGTAGTGTTTCGCCTATATTTCCTTCTATATATTTTATGGTTTCAGGTCTTATGTCTAGTTCTTTAATCCATTTTGAGTTGATTTTTGTGTATGGTGTGAGGTGGTGGTCAAGCTTCATTCTTTTGCATGTAGCGACCCAGTTTTCCCAGCACCATTTATTGAACAAACTTTCTTTGCTCCAATGCATAGTCTTTGCTCCTTTGTCAAAGATTAGTTGACCATAAACCTGTGGGTTTATTTCTAGATTTTCTATTCGATTCCATTGGTCTGTATGTCTGTTCTTGTTCCAATACCATGCGGTTTTGATGATTATGGCTTTGTAGTATAGTTTGAAGTCTGGGAGTCTGATGCCTCCATTCCCTTCTTTTTTTTTCAGGAGAGCTTTGGCTATTCGGGGTTTTTTGTGATTCCATATGAATTTCATCAATAATTGTTCTATTTCTTTGAAGAATGACATTGAAATTTTGATTGGAATAGCATTGAATCTGTATATTGCTTTTGGAAGGATGGCCATTTTAATAATGTTTATTCTTCCAATCCATGAGCAGGGGATGTCTCTCCATTTCTTTGTGTCTTCTTCTATTTCTTTTAACAGTGTTTTATAGTTTTCTTTGTATAGGTCCTTTACCTCTTTTGTTAGATTTATTCCCAAATATTTGATTTTTTTTGTTTCAATAACAAAAGGGATGGTCTTTTTGATTTCTTCTTCTTCAGATTTATTGTTTGTGTATAGGAAGGCTACTGACTTTTGCGTGTTGATTTTGTATCCTGCCACTTTACTGAACTGATTGATGAGTTGAATTAGCTTTTCTGTGGAGTTTTTGGGGTTCTCTATGTATAATATCATATCGTCTGCAAATAGTGATAGTTTGACTTCTTCTTTTCCTATTTGGATTCCTTGGATGTCTTTCTCTTGTCTTATTGCCCTGGCTAGGACTTCCAGTATTATATTGAAAAGCAATGGTGAGAGTGGACATCCTTGTCTTGTTCCAGATCTTAATGGAATTGCTTTCAGCTTTTCACCATTGAGAATGATACTGGCTGTTGGCTTGTCATAGATGGCCTTTATGATGTTGAGGTATGTTCCTTGTATCCCAAGAATTTCAAGGGCTTTTATCATGAATGGGTGTTGCACTTTGTCGAAAGCTTTCTCAGCATCTATTGATATTATCATATGGTTTTTATATTTCTTTTTGTTGATGTGTTGGATAACGTTGATTGATTTTCGGATGTTAAACCATCCTTGTGCCCCTGGAATGAATCCAACTTGGTCGTGGTGAATTATCTTATGGATACATTGTTGGATTCTGATAGCTAAAATTTTATTGAGGATTTTTGCATCAGTGTTCATTAGGGAGATTGGCCTGTAGTTTTCCTTTTTTGTGTTGTCCTTGTTCGGTTTTGGTATTAGTGTAATGTTGGCTTCATAGAACGTGTTTGGTATTGTCCCTTCCTTCTCAATTTTTTGGAAGAGTTTGTGAAGGATAGGCACTAATTCGTCTCTGAATGTTTGGTAGAATTCATTTGTAAATCCATCAGGTCCTGGGCTTTTGTTTTTGGGGAGGTTTTTGATTACCATTTCAATTTCGCTAATTGTAATTGGTCTGTTTAGGTGTTCTATTTCTTCTTTATCTAGCTTTGGGTGATTGTAGAGTTGTAGGAATTTGTCCATCTCCTCTAGATTGTTAAACTTGTTTCCATATAACTGTTCATAGTAGTTACTGCTTATTCTTTTGATTTCTGCTGTGTCTGTTGTGATTTCTCCTCTTTCATTGATGATCCTGTTTATTTGTGCTTTCTCCCTTTTTTCCTTTGTGAGCCTGGCTAGGGGTTTGTCTATTTTATTGATTTTTTCAAAGAACCAGCTCTTGGTTTCATTGATCTTTTGGATTGTTTTTTTAGTTTCAATTTCATTTATTTCTGCTTTGGTTTTTATTATTTCTTTTCTTCTACTGGTTTTGGGGTTTTTTTGTTGTTCTTTTTCTAGATCTTTGAGCTTCGAGATTAGGTTGTTTCTTTGCGTTCTTTCTTGTTTCTTGATGTGAGCTTCTATTGCTATATATTTTCCTCTTATTACTGCTTTTGCTGCATCCCATACATTTAGGATATTGGTGTCCTCCTTGTCGTTCAATTCAAAAAATTTTTTAATTTCTTCTTTGATCTCCTCATTAGTCCAATGGTCTTCCAGTAGTGTGGTTTTTAATCTCCATGAGGTAGGAAAGTTCCTTGCCTTCTTTTTATGGTTTATTTCTAGTTTGATGCCTTCATGGTCAGAAAAGATGGTTGATATGATTTCAATCTTGGTGTATCTGTTGATGTTTGTCTTGTGCCCCAGTATGTGATCGATCCTGGAGAATGATCCGTGTGCGCTTGAGAAAAATGTATACTCCATTTTTTTGGGGTTTAGTGTTCTATAGATGTCTGTTAAGCCCAATTGCTCTAGGTCTTTATTTAGAGCTTTGGTTTCTTTACTTATTTTTTGTCTTGTTGATCTATCCATTGTTGATAGTGGTGTGTTGAAGTCTCCCACTACGTATGTGTTTTCTCTGATGTCTGTTTTCAGAGAGGACAACAGTTGTCTGATATATTTTGGTGCTCCTTCGTTTGGTGAGTATATGTTAATGAGTGTTATTTCTTCTTGAAGTATTGTCCCCTTGATCATAATGTAGTGACCATTGGGGTCTCTTTTTATCTTTTTGAGTTTGAAATCTGTTTTATCTGATATAAGTATAGCTGTTCCTGCTTTCTTTTTTGGTCCATTTGCTTGTAGGATTGTTTTCCATCCTTTAACTTTGAGCCTATTTTTATCTTTTGTAGCTAAATGTGTTTCCTGGAGACAGCAAAAGGTTGGGTTTTGTTTCTTAATCCAGGCTGCAACTCTGTGTCTTTTTATTGAAGAGTTTAGTCCATTTACATTTAGAGTTAATATTGATATGTTAACATCTGTATTTGCCATTGTGTTTGTCTTTCCTTTGATTTTATTTATTTATTCTTTTAATAACTTTTTTTTTTTTTGGCCTTCTTTCATTGTTATTCGTCGCTCTGAGGTTCTGGCTTTAGGACTCCTTGTAGTATTTTTTGGAGTGGGGGTTTAGTTGCAATGAAATTCCGGAGTTTCTGTTTGTCTGGGAAGGTCCATATTCTTTCTTCAAAGAGGAAGGAGAGCTTTGCGGGATAGAGTATTCTTGGTTGGCATCTGTTTTCTTGGAGTCTGTTGACTATGTCCCTCCACTCTCTCCTTGCCCGTAGTGTTTCTTCGGAGAAGTCTGATGTCAGCCTGATTGGTTTTCCTTTGAATGTTATCTGTTTCTTCCCTCTTGCCAGCTTCATTATTTTTTCCTTGTCCTGGATTCTTGGGAGCTTTACTATTATGTGTCTTGCTGTATTTTTCCTTTCGTCGTGGAAGTTTGGTGTTCTTCTTGCTTCTTGTATATCAATTTTCAGCTCCTTCTTCACATTTGGGAAGTTCTCTTCAATTATTTCTTTGAATATTTTCTCTGTTCCTACATCTCTCTCCTCTCCTTCTGGTATTCCTATAACTCTTATATTTCCTTTCCTCATGGAGTCAGATAGTTCCCGAAGTCTTTCTTCGTTCTTTTTCCTTCGTACTTCTCTTTCCTTTTCTGTTTTGGTTCTTTTTATTTCTGTGTCTTCAAGATTACTTATTCGTTCTTCCATTTCATCTATTCTGCTTTCATTGCTTTTCCCAGAATTCTTTAGTTCTTCCATTAATTCTTTGATCTCCTGCATTTCTTTTACTTCCCTCTTTAGGGACTCAATTTCTTTCTTCTGACCATTGTTTTCCCTCTCTAGGGACTCAATTGCATTCTTCTGATCGTTGATTATTTTTCCCTTATCATTGTTTTCCTTTATGACTTCTGTCAGTTTTTTAATCACGGCAATTTTAAATTCTCTTTCTGGAAGGCTCAGAAATTCTTCCAAGTTATTGTCGTTGCAATCTGGGGGCTGGCTTTCTTTTTGTGGTGTGCTTTTTCTCTGGAGAGTTGCTAGGTTGCGTGTGGTTCTTCTCCTCCCTACTGTCTGTTTTCTAATTTGCCGTATGCGTTGGGACACTGTGTTGTTGGGACTTGCCGGCATCTTGGGTGGGCTTCTCTGTTCCCCTCTGGTTCTTCCAGGAGTCATCTGTCAGTTTCAAGCAGCCTTTACTGGAGAAAGGTCCCTGTTCTAAAATGCCGATGTGGGGACACACTCCCCTGTGCGCCTGGTCTGCCCCGGCGGTGGGTTCCTGCTTCCCTCTGGGCTTGGACTGCAGGCCAGAGGGGGTCTGGCGTGGGCGAACTTCCCCCGCTCACCTCTGGCTCCTGAGGAAGCCTTCTGCAGGTAGTCTTTACTGAAGAAATGTGCCTGTTCTAAAATGGTGATGTGGGACACACTCCCTGCGCGTCTGGTCTCAGGCACACTCTTCTGCGCGCCTGGTCTGCCCCGGCTGTGGGTGCTCGCTCTCCCTGTGGGCTCAGACTACTTGTTCAGAAGGGGCCCGGTGTGGGCTAACTCCCCAGCTGGCCACTAGCTCCTTCAGTAGCCTGTGCTGGGGTCAAGTCGCTAGGTGGCACCAGAGATCTCTCCTAGAGCCCTTGGGGAGCTGATTTTCCACCCCGTGGGACAGGGAGCAGAGCGGGGATGGTAGGGTACACCTCAACAGCTTTGGGGTGCTGTGTCTGCCTTGTGCCCCACCGTCGTGGGGAACCCACGCCCCTAATTTCGTGCCCCGGGTCTCAGTTCCAAAGCCCTCAGTTCCAGGACACGGGCTGTAGCCCAGATCAGTGGCGCGGGTATGGCGCCTTTTGAATCCCGCTCCCCTGCCTGGGCGCCTTGTTCCTGCTCACTCAGGGAGGGCCTCCGCCCGGGTCTCAGTTCCAAAGCCCTCAGTTCCAGGACGCGGGCTGTAGCCCAGATCAGTGGCGCGGGAATGGCGCCTTTTGAATCCCGCTCCCCTGCCTGGGCGCCTTGTTCCTGCTCACTCAGGGAGGGCCTCCGCCCGGGTCTCAGTTCCAAAGCCCTCGGTTCCAGGACGCGGGCTGTAGCCCAGATCAGTGGTGCGGGAATGGCGCCTTTTGAATCCCGCTCCCCTGCCTGGGCGCCTTGTTCCTGCTCACTCAGGGAGGGCCTCGCCCGGGTCTCAGTTCCAAAGCCCTCAGTTCCAGGACGCGGGCTGTAGCCCAGATCAGTGGCGCGGGAATGGCACCTTTTGAATCCCGCTCCCCTGCCTGGGCGCCTTGTTCCTGCTCACTCAGGGAGGGCCTCCGCCCGGGTCTCAGTTCCAAAGCCCTCAGTTCCAGGACGCGGGCTGTAGCCCAGATCAGTGGCGCGGGAATGGCGCCTTTTGAATCCCGCTCCCCTGCCTGGGCGCCTTGTTCCTGCTCACTCAGGGAGGGCCTCGCCCGGGTCTCAGTTCCAAAGCCCTCAGTTCCAGGACGTGGGCTGTAGCCCAGATCAGTGGCGCGGGAATGGCGCCTTTTGAATCCCGCTCCCCTGCCTGGGCACCTTGTTCCTGCTCACTCAGGGAGGGCCTCCGCCGTCTCCCCGCAAGCCTAGGTCGCAGGCACAGGGGCCTGGGCAGCTGCAATCCGAGCGCCGCTTTCGTGCAAGCTTACCGGGTGGCCGGGGCTGTGTGCTGGTGCTGGTCTCCTCCTGGTGGGCGGGGCTCTCTTTTTAATGGCGCGTGGAGCTCACCTCTGCGGCGGATCCTGCAGGGTTCGCCTCAGCTCCCGTTCACGGGGTGTGGTGGCTGAAATAGTTCCTTTCCACTCACAGTCCCGCTTGCTGCATCCGTTTTTCTTGTTGGGCGTTTTGGTTTGTTGTTTCCCTGGTCTCTGCCGGTCGGAGAGTGCCGCCTCTGTGGGCGGGGGAGGGGAGCAGGGTTCTGCGCTTCCCTCCCTTCTCGTCCTCTTTTATGGCAACTTTCTTCTTCGGGCAGTTTGCTGGAGTCGTCCGTTTATCTTCCGTGTCCCAGTTCTCACTGGGACCTGCCGCTTTTCCTCCCTATTAACTTTTTTTAATGGGAGATCTTACTCGCAGCGTCTCCTCGCCGCCATGTTGCTCCGCCCCTCTGAAGAGCAATTTAGACACTAAACTGGATTTCAACAGCAATTTTTCTACCTTCCCTTAATTTCCATCTAGTCTTTTCCCCTCCTCTGCTAATAGATGTCTTGAAAAATTCTACCATGAGACTCTTCTGAATCATCATCTACCCAAGGGGGATACAAAAATTCTCTCCCTCCCATGGATACTATCTTTCCTGGGGCCCTTACTGGATGATATTTTTCCCACTCTACCCACTAATCCATAATGAAATCTTAGTTTGTATTTTATAAATTCTATTTTCAACATATTGTCTTAAAAAAGTGAAAGTAGATTATTAGTATTTCATCTATATTTTTAATAAATAGGCAAAATGAATGTCATTAATGTATACCTCTCCTAGTTGCTACAAAATTGACATGAGATCTTTCTATAATTACCTAGGGAGCAAGGTTTGCATTTTTCTGGGATTTCTAAGGCATTTCATATATCTGTATAATAGCAGTCATTCAAATAGAAAATAAAATGCAAACAGATGAGAGGAAAATTAACTTATGAGTGTTTCTAATGTTTTACCGAGTGTGGAATATCAGGGAGACCATATTTAGATTTTATTTTCATACTTTTCTGCACAATTTCCTCAGATCCCTAGAAAGTGATCTGTAGGGTAGAAAGCAGATGGAAGAAAGATTGTGTTACAGAGCGTGATGGGGAAGTTTGATCACGCAGCAGAATCAACCCTCCCTGGGATCTTTCCTCTTAAAATTTTTATTTTCAGTTGATGGACAGCAAATCTAAACAGTTACTTTAGTCTAGGACACCTTCAACCAAGAGGCAGGAGACTCTATTAGCATTTTTATAGCTGCCCACTGGAAGTGTTAAGATATTGAAGTCAAATTTTCTCCTATGAAATCAGATACATATTTTGAACCAGTACCTTAGCTGCTTGGCTAGGCAGATTTGAGATTGTAAAAAAATGTCTATTTACAGCTAGCTGAGTATCTGTACAGCAGATTTTTTTTTTGTTATTTTTTGTTCTTGTTTGAAAGAAACCATTTTATGAAAGCAAAGTGCACTTAAAATGTGCTTTCTTTTAACAAAATAGAAATGGTGCACATTTTGATATCCCCATGGAATAAGGGTACCTGATATGTATCTTTTTTTTAACTTAAAAACATTTTACTTATTTATTTTATTTTTTATTTATTTTTATTTATTTTTTATGTCATTGTTCATTTTTAAACAATATTTGCTTTCCCCCTGCCCAGGTGCAGTCCCCATAGAATGAATTTGATTTGAAGTGATGTGTATCAAATGACATGTGTCTTCGACCATGCTCAGATAGTTTAAAATACCTCCACACATGGTTCGGTCTTCACTAATTACCTTAAAATGTCTGCTTCACCAAAAACTGGCGGTTTCTAACAAATGACTTATAGAAGGATACAAATCTCACAGAGATTCAGATGTGAGGGCAATGATTAGCTTTGCCACTGTTCTCCCATTAGGGGTGCAGAAATTCTGTCCCCTGCATATATTTCATTGTTCTAGTTAGTTTCTGTTTCCCCTCCTCTAATTGCTGACAATTCCTTTGTCTTTTACTCATGTTATTTTGGGCTATCCATTAAGGCTTTTCCAAATGCGTATTTTAATCTTTAGATTAAAGATTAAATATTGCCCACCAATTTACTATTTCTGTCTTTACATTCCTCGCCAGGATAGCCTGGAACAAGAAGTTTAAACATTTGTGTGCATATGGGTAATTTAGCTTTCTAGTTCATTTTGAGGAGGAAGTATTTCAACCAACTAGGTCATTCTCAATTAGGAATTAGAGATTTTCAGGGAGAAAATGATAGGAATGTTCCCAGGATGTTAGTAGAAAAGATAATTCACATATTTACCTATTGCCAAAACTCAGTCTACATAAGTACCATCTCATATGAGAATAATGTAAAAAGTTTTCTAAATATTTTAAGAAAAAAGTTACTGGAACATATAAAAGGCATATTTTTCTAAAATTTTTAAGTTAGAACACAATTATTGAAATAATATTCTATAAGAAACAATTTAATTTTAGAAAATATTAGTTTTTATTATTATTATAAAAATTAAAAAGCAATCCTTTTTGGAAAACTAATTATATGGGCTGCTGAGAGTGACTACAAAAAAAAAAATAACAAAGGAAATAAAAGTCACCATTATGAATGGTAAAAAAAAGCAAGAAACTGTAAGTTAATGCTGCCCCCACTGCCACCCCCAAGTATAAAACAGAACAAAATTCTCAAAGAAAACAATTTGAGGGATCTGGAAATCGCCTAAAGAAAACAAGTTGAGAAGTACTTATGAATTGAAAATTGCCAGAAATTTGAGTAAAAACAATGGGAGTCTATAGTTTTCTTGCTAAAGTTGTTCCCAATCCACACCTAGCTCATTTGTTAGGTGGTAGTTTTGTCAAGGAAGGTTTAACTGGGAGATCAAATACTTGCTACCATAGGGCACAGATTTAGTTATTGTGGACAGAAACATTTCTAGAAATAATGACCTCAAGTTTCCCAAATTTGATGAAAATCATTAAACTAAGGATAAAAGCTAAATGAATCCCAAGAAAAATAAATACAAAAAGATATACTCAATTAGATACATCATAACCAAAGTCAAATAAAAGAGTACCAAAGTCAAATAAAAAAAAATCCCAAAATTAATGATAGATTCTGCACAAACCATTTGTGCAAAAATTAACAACTGATTTCTCAAGAAAGACAAGGTGACTAGGAGGCAGTAGAATGATGTTCAAACCATTCAATGAAAAAACTTTCAGTAAAGTAGTTTGTATTTATCAAAACTATCTTTCAAAAATCAGCAGCCAAATTAAGGTATCTCCAGAAAAAAAGAGAGAATTCCTTGCTGGCACTTAACCTACAAGAAATATTAAAGTGACTCACTAGATTAAAAGATAACAGACTTAAACTTACAGGAAAAAAATATGAAGAATAGAAAAAAATAGTAAATTTGTAGACATTAAGGTTTCCACTAATGTATATTTTCTTTATTCTCTCAATTTACTTAAAAAATGTGAGTATGTATAAAACAATAAGAACAATATAATACGATTGTGTTTAGTTTTAACATAAGTGTAAACCATATAATGATCGTGACACAAGGATATGAAAATTAACTTATATTGGAGCAGAGGTCCTATTCTTTACAGATTTTAAGTCAGTGCCATGAAGTAGAATACAAGAATATATTTTTCAGTTACTAGAGCAATCTATAGGAAAAAAAAAATAAAAAGTAACTTGAAATCTTCATTAATTTAAAAAATAGCATAATGGAAGTTATAAATGAAATTGACTGAATTAGACATTCCAATCAAGATGTAGATACTTGAGATTGGATTAAAAACAAGATTCAACTATGTACTGGCTATAGGGATTATGAAAAGGCACAAATTGAAATTAACACCATAAAAAATGCAACATGTGGAGGGGGCGGAGCAACATGGCAGCGAGGAGACGCTGCGAGTAAGATCTCCCATTAAAAAAAGTTAATAGGGAGGAAAAGCGGCAGGTCCCAGTGAGAACTGGGACACGGAAGATAAACGGGTGACTCCAGCAAACTACCGGAAGAAGAAAGTGGCCATAAAAGAGGACCAGAAGGGAGGAAAGCACAGAACCCTGCTCCCCTCCCCCGCCCACAGAGGCGGCACTCTCCGACCGACAGAGAGGAGGAAAACAACAAACCAAAACGGCCAACAAGAACAAACGACGCAGCAAGCGGGACTGTGAGTGGAAAGGAACTATTGCAGCCACCACACCCCGTGAACGGGAGCTGAGGTGAACCCTGCAGGATTCGCAGCGGCGGTGAGGGCAAGGCTCCGGGCGCCATTAGAGAAGAACAAAGACCCCGGGAGACGAGCACACAGCCCGGGCTGCCGGTAAGCTTGCGTGGAAAAGCAGCGCGCTTGGCGCGCTTGAAAAGCAAATGCAGACCTGGATCGCGGCTGCCCAGGTATCCGCGCCTGCGACCTAGGCTTGCGGGGAGACGCGCTGAGGTCCTCACTGAGGTGAAGGTCCCTCCCTGAGTAAGCAGGAACCAGGCGCCCAGGCATGGGAGCGGTGCAAAAGGCGCCATTCCCGCGCCACTGAACTGGGCTACAGCCCGCGTCCTGGAACTGAGGGCTTTGAACTGAGAACCGGGGCACGAAAATTCGGGGCGTGGGTTCTCCACGACGGTGGGGCACAAGGCAGACACAGCACCCCAAAGCTGTTGAGGTGTACCCTACCATTCCCGCTCTGTTCCCTGTCCCACGGGGTGGGGGCAGGCGAAAAACAGCCCCCCAAGGACAACAGGAGAGATCTCTGGCGCCACCTAGAGACCAGGAAAAAAAAGTCACTAACACCCCATAGAACAGGAAATTTCTTAAGACTGCTTGAAAAGGGCAGAAGGCTTCTGGAGGACCCAGTGGCCAGCCGGGAAGTTAGCCCACGCCAGGCCCCTTCCGACCAGCAGTCTGAGCCCACAGAGAGGCAGGCACCAACGTCCGGGGCAGACCGGGTGCGCAGAAGTGTGTGCCTGAAACCGGAGGCGCAGGGACTGCATCCCGCTTCGCCATTTTAGAACAGGGACATTTCTTCAGTAAAAACTGACTAAAACCAGCAGAAAGCTCCCCCAGAAGACAGAGATGGCTCCTGGAAGAGCCAGAGGGGAGCAGAGTTCACCCAAGATGCCAGTCAGTCCGAGCAACACAGTGTCCCAACGCATACGACAAATTAGAAAACAGACAGTAGGGAGTAGAAGAACCACACGCAACCTAACAACTCCTCAGGAAAGAAGCACACCACAAAAAGAAAACCACTCCCCAGATTGCAACGACAGCAACTTGGAAGAACTTCTGAGCCTTCCGGAAAGAGAATTTAAAATTGCCATGATTAAAAAAGTGATAGATCAGAAGAAGGAAATTGAGTCCCTAAAGAGGGAAGTAAAAGAAATGCAGGAGATCAAAGAATTAATGGAGGAACTAAAGAACTCTGGGAAAGGCAATGAAAGCAGAATAGGTGAAATGGAAGAGCGAATAAGTACTCTTGAAGACACAGAAATAAAAAGAACCAAAACAGAAAAGGAAAGAGAAGTACGAAGGAAAAAGAATGAAGAAATACTTCGGGAACTATCTGACTCCATGAGGAAAGGAAATATAAGAGTTATAGGAATTCCAGAAGGAGAGGAGAGAGATGTAGGAACAGAGAAAATATTCATGGATATAATTGAAGAGAACTTCCCAAATGCGAAGAAGGAGCTGAAAATTGATATACAAGAAGGAAGAAGAACACCAAACTTCCATGACGAAAGGAAAAACACAGCAAGACACATAATAGTAAAGCAACCAAGAATCCAGGACAAGGAAAAAATAATGAAGCTGACAAGAGGGAAGAAACAGATAACATTCAAAGGAAAACCAATCAGACTGACATCAGACTTCTCTGAAGAAACACTACGGGCAAGGAGAGAGTGGAGGGACATAGTCAACAGAATCCAAGAAAACAGATGCCAACCAAGAATACTCTATCCCGCAAAGCTCTCTTTCCTCCATGAAGAAAGAATATGGACTTTCCCAGACAAAGAGAAAATCCGGAATTTCATTACGACTAAACCCCCACTCCAAAAAATACAAGGAATCCTAAAGCCAGAACCTCAGAGGGACGAATAACAACGAAAGAAGACCAAAAAAAAAAAAAATGTTATTAAAAGAATAAATAAATAAAATCAAAGGAAAGACAAACATAATGGCAAATACAGATGCTAACATATCAATATTAACTCTAAATGTAAATGGACTAAACTCTTCAATAAAAAGACACAGAGTTGCAGCCTGGATTAAGAAACAAAACCCAACCTTTTGCTGTCTCCAGGAAACACAAAACAAAAACAAAAGATAAAAATAGGCTCAAAGTCAAAGGATGGAAAACAATTCTACAAGCAAATGGGCCAAAAAAGAAAACAGGAACAGCTATACTTATATCAGATAAAACAGACTTCAAACTCAAAAAAATAAAAAGAGACCCCAATGATCACTACATTATGATTAAGGGGACAATACTTCAAGAAGAAATAACACTCATTAACATATACTCACCAAACGACAGAGCACCAAAATATATCAGACAACTGTGGTCCTCTCTGAAAACAGACATCAGAGAAAACACATACGTAGTGGGAGACTTCAACACACCACTATCAACAATGGATAGATCAAGAAGACAAAAAATAAGTAAAGAAACTAAAGCTCTAAATAAGGACCTAGAGCATTTGGGCTTAACAGACATCTATAGAACACTAAACCCAAAAAAAACGGAGTACACATTTTTCTCAAGCGCACACGGATCATTCTCCAGGATCGATCACATACTGGGGCACAAGACAAACATCAACAGATACACCAAGATTGAAATCATACCAACCATCTTTTCTGACCACGAAGGCATCAAACTAGAAATAAATCATAAAAGAAGGCAAGGAACTACCCTACGTCATGGAGATTAAAAGCCACACTACTGGAAGACCACTGGACTAACAAGGAGATCAAAGAAGAAATTAAAAAATTCTTTGAATGACAAGGAGGACACCAATATCCTAAATGTATGGGATGCAGCAAAAGCAGTAATAAGAGGAAAATATATAGCAATAGAAGCTCACATCAACAAACAAGAAAGAACTCAAAGAAATAACCTAATCTCGAAGCTCAAAGATCTAGAAAAAGAACAACAAAAAAAACCCAAAACCAGTAGAAGAAAAGAAATAATAAAAACCAAAGCAGAAATAAATGAAATTGAAACTAAAAAAAACAATCCAAAAGATCAATGAAACCAAGAGCTGGTTCTTTGAAAAAATAAATAAAATAGACAAACCCCTAGCCAGGCTCACAAAGGAAAAAAGGGAGAAAGCACAAATACACAGGATCATAAATGAAAGAGGAGAAATCACAATGGACACAGCAGAAATCAAAAGAATAATTAGTAACTACTATGAACAGTTATATGGAAACAAGTTCAACAATCTAGAGGAGATGGACAAATTCCTACAACTCTACAATCACACAAAGCTAGATAAAGAAGAAATAGAACACCTAAACAGACCAATTACAAGCAGCGAAATTGAAATGGTAATCAAAAACCTCCCCAAAAACAAAAGCCCAGGACCTGATGGATTTACAAATGAATTCTACCAAACATTCAGAGACGAATTAGTGCCTATCCTTCACAACTCTTCCAAAAAATTGAGAAGGAAGGGACAATACCAAACACGTTCTATGAAGCCAATATTACACTAATACCAAAACCGAATAAGGACAACACAAAAAAGGAAAACTATAGGCCAATCTCCCTAATGAACACTGATGCAAAAATCCTCAATAAAATTTTATCTATCAGTATCCAACAATGTATCCATAAGATAATTCACCACGACCAAGTTGGATTCATTCCACGGGCACAAGGATGGTTTAACATCCGAAAATCAATCAACGTTATCCAACACATCAACAAAAAGAAATATAAAAACCATATGATAATATCAATAGATGCTGAGAAAGCTTTCAACAAAGTGCAACACCCATTCATGATAAAAGCCCTTGAAATTCTTGGGATACAAGGAACAAACCTCAACATCATAAAGGCCATCTATGACAAGCCAACAGCCAGTATCATTCTCAATGGTGAAAAGCTGAAAGCAATTCCATTAAGATCTGGAACAAGACAAGGATGTCCACTCTCACCACTGCTTTTCAATATAATACTGGAAGTCCTAGCCAGAGCAATAAGACAAGAGAAAGACATCCAAGGAATCCAAATAGGAAAAGAAGAAGTCAAACTATCACTATTTGCAGATGATATGATAATATACATAGAGAACCTCAAAAACTCCACAGAAAAACTAATTCAACTCATCAATCAATTCAGTAAAGTGGCAGGATACAAAATCAACACGCAAAAGTCAGTAGCCTTCCTATACACAAACAATAAATCTAAGAAGAAGAAATCAAAAAAACCACCCCTTTTATTATCGAAACAAAAAAAATCAAATATTTGAGAATAAATCTAACAAAAGAGGTAAAGGACCTATACAAAGAAAACTATAAAACACTGTTAAAAGAAATAGAAGAAGACACAAAGAAATGGAAAGACATCCCCTGCTCAAGGATTGGAAGAATAAACATTATTAAAATGGCCATCCTACCAAAAGCAATATACAGATTCAATACTATTCCAATCAAAATCTCAATGGCATTCTTCAAAGAAATAGAACAATTATTGATGAAATTCATATGGAATCACCAAAAACCCCGAATAGCAAAAGCTCTACTGAAAAAAAAAGAAGGAAATGGAGGCATCACACTCCCAGATTTCAAACTAAACAGCTGGGACTACATCAAATTAAAGAGCTTCTGCACAGCAAAAGAGACAATAACAAAAACAAAGAGAAACCCCACCAACTGGGAGAACATTTTTGCACCCAACACTAATGATAAAGGACTGATCACAAAAATCTGCAAAGAGCTGATGAGACTCAACAACAACAAAGAAAATAATCCAGTCAAAAAATGGGCAGAAGAGCTAAAAAGAAACTTCTCGAAGAGGAAATGCAAATGGCCAACAGGCATATGAAAAAATGTTCAACATCACTTGTAATCAGGGAAATGCAAATCAAAACTACCATGAGATACCATCTTACACCAGTGAGAATGGCACATATTAAAAAAAAAACTAGCAACAACAAATGTTGGCGAGGGTGTGGAGAAAAAGGAACTCTTCTGCACTGTTGGTGGGAGTGCAAACTGGTCCAACCACTATGGAGAGCTGTGTGGAGATTTCTGGACCTACTAAACATAGAGCTTCCATATGATCCAGCAATTCCACTCCTAGGTATTTACCCAAAGGACACAGAAACATCAATTCCAAAGAGCAACTGCACCCCTATGTTTATAGCAGCACTATTTACAATAGCTATGCTTTGGAAACAGCCCAAATGCCCAAAAATAGATGACTGGATCAAGAAGATGTGGTACATATACACCATGGAATATTACTCAGCATTCAAAAAAGATAAACACATGCAATTTGCAGCAACATGGATGGCGCTGAAAGGGATCATGCTCAGCGAAATAAGCCAAAAAGAAAAAGAAAAATACCGGATGGTCTCACTCATAGCAGGAATCTAGAAAACTTAAATAAGGGACCAGGAAAATGAATATAAGAAAGTGAAAATCAAAATCAACAAAAAACTATGAACCAGAGACACTTTTTGGGGGGTGGGGGGCGGGAGGGGAAGGATTGGGGTCAGAATGGGGCGTTTGCAATTGTATGGGGGAATATAAAAATAAAATTTATTATTAAAAAAAAAATGCAACATGTAAACAACAACCATAAAAGACCACGGGTGGCTATTCTAACTCAAATTTTTTTTAAGCCTGCATAATTAATTTTTAATTTCAGTAAATGTACTTTTCAACTTCAGAATATTCATTGTCTTCTATTTCGTATAAGTACATTCTATTTGTTGTCATACTTTTCCCAATTATTTAAATATGACTTATTTTAGTTTTTAAAATATAAATTTTTTTTTTCCCCAAAATGTCCCTCTGCTAAATCATGTTTTAACACTTGCTCAATGTGTAGATTTCATAAACCTCAGTTTTCTTTATGGGAAAATGAAGATAAAAATAGACATTTTCCTTTAGAGTTATCATAAGAATAAAATGAGTCAATGAATGTAAAGTGTCGGCATATAATATTCTCAATAAAATTAACTATTAGCTGGTATTCCTTCTCACTAATACATACACACTTACCACAGGTATTTTTGATTGACATTTAATGACATCCCTTATTACTCTAAAGAGTTTTTAAATTGTCAACTGAAATTGTAACTTGGATGAAATAAAAGCTAGTCCTCTTTCATCTCACCTAAATTTCAGCATATATATATATATATATATATATATATATATATTTCCCTGCTCTACTGACTGAAAAAAGCACATTAACAAAATTACTGCTCAAAAATCTTTTATATTAAGCATTCAAGAAAGAAATTACTGAGTGGGAAGCCTGTTATTATTTCTACTAAGAAAGCCACTTGAAATTTATCAAACTGAAATTTTATTTCCCAGTGTCATCTTTAAAAATGTAGATGAGAAATTTTCATTCATTGCCAATATAACTCAATTAAGATATAACACTAATAATTAAAAAAACATTGTCATGATTTGAAAACTTTCTTGCCTAAATTACAAAGAACATCCTCAAATGTGTCATTTCATTTCTACTGTATAATACAGTGAAAAATGAAAGCTTTTAAACTTTTTGTACTCTCCTGAAATAATAAGCATCCAAAAATGGGAGAAAAATAGACAACTAGTGAGCTCACATAACGATACATTTTGGGGTAAGGTAACAGGAATTTCCAGTTTCATCCAGCCTGATATCTATTTTTAACAGACTTCAAAGAAAAATGATAGCATGATAGTCTTCCTCAATGGTCATATCACACGTGTGCGACACACAGCAGGACCTATCCATTCACGAGAGGATTTCCATTTCCAATAGATTGTCACATTTTTAAATTCTACCACACTAAACAAAATATAGCAGGCCCATAAGAAAAAGAAAGGAAAATATGAAATTAAGAGTCATTTTGTCCTTTGTTTCATATATTACCAATATCAAAATTATTACAGTGTTATTTCTTCTCTATATAAAATACACAATGGAGGTTATTTCAGAGTACATTTCATGTTTAATTTGTCTTTTCTGGTGCTATAGATATAACATTTTGAAAGTATAACTGTAATATATTTAGTATAATATTGGAGGCACAAAGAAAGTTCCCTGGTAGGGAGAGGAAAGAATTAATAGGCAGAACAGAGAGGATATTAAGGACAACGTATTTTATGCAAAGAATTGTTTCCATATGGTATTTTATATATGATAAGAGTGGACACATGTCATTGTACGTGCATGTGTGTGTGTGTGTGTGTAAAACTCATGGACCATACAACAAAAGTGAATCCTGAAGTAATACTGGACTGGGCAATAATGATGTGTTAATGTTTTTGAATTGTAGGTAACAAATCATTAATCCATAGTTAAATATTAAAAAAAGGTTGTCTATATAACATATATGTATAATATATATGAGGTGACAGAATGTGTATGTGTATGTATTGAGGTGACATTGGTTTATAGCAATATACATGATTCAAGACAAGAGATTCACACCTCCCCAGACATATGTCACCACGCCATACCCATCACCAAAGCACCCATATTCCTACACCATAAACCACAGTGCCCCCTTAACTTTTTGTTCCTACTCCCACCTCCCCCACCCATCTAGTAGCATCAATTTTGCATCATATATCTAGGGTTGTTTTGGTTTAGCTTTGTCAGTCCCTTTGCTTTATTTCCTTACATTCCACATTTGAGTGAAATCATCTGGCATTTATCTATTACCTTCTGACCTATTTCTCACAGCATAATCCCCTTGAGATCCAGCTATGTTGGCAGAAATTGCAAAAGTCCATCTTTTCTTAAAGTTGAGTAGTATTGTGGGCTTTCCTGGTGGTGCAGGTGGTTAAGTGCAGCGCTGTGAGGCTGTCCACAGCATCTGCAGCACAGTTTCGATCCCGACCTGCCAGTGAGATACCCACATGGCGTGGCAGACCTCTCCTGTCTTGCCTGTAGCATCCCTCAGCAGTGTATTTCAGTCAGTCTGCCTTTTCTGTTTCCCACTCTGTCTCCGGCGAATCCTCTTACAATCCCAAACCTCTGGCCTGTACCCTGGTTCTTGCATAAATAAACAAATCTTTAAAAAAAGTTGAGTAGTGTTGCATCATTGATATATACCCCATCTTCTGGCCTTGCTTTCTACTTAATGTAGTTTCTTAGATGCTAAGTGACTTATTTTCCCCATTAGTAAAATGATGGTAACTAGGACCTCCCTGTTGTCACAAGGGGTTAAGACACAACCTAGGAAGCTATCTGCAGCCACTGCAGAACAAGTTTGATCCCCGGCCAGGGAGCTATCCACATGATGCAGCAGACCTCTCCTGACTCGCCTGCTGCTCTCTTCAGCAGTGTATTTCAATCAATCTGCCTGTTCTGCTCCCCACTCTCTCTGGTGAATCCTCTCACCCTCCACACCTCTGGCTTGTACCCCAGTTCTTGCATGCATAAATAAATATTTTTTTTAAAAAATGATAGTAACTACATAATGATAACTACCTCATGAGGTAGTTTAACAATTCACAAAACATGCTAAATATGACATCCATCGTTATCATAATAGGCATCATTATTATTATCATTACTATGTTAGATGATTATTTTTTAGCTGTTATTATGAATTGTCCTATTTTCTTCTTGGTCGTCAAGACTCCTCAACAAAAGTGTTCACCATTCCTGTTTGCTCAAATACTATTTAATAAAATTCTAACAATAAATATTTGAAGACAGTTCATATATGCATGTGTATTTATATTACTTACATCAATACACTCACAAGATTTGCACACTATAATTATATATTTGCTGCCAAAATAACATTTTTGTGCTAGAGGCAAGGTTAAATTTTCTCTTCAGGAAGACAAAAGCTTTAGTAGAAAAACATCAGGAGAAAGCAATCCATGTAGTATTATTAAAGAATTTAGAGGAAAATCAATTTTAATATTAAAGCTCAGATTTGCTAACATGTGCCAACTTTTTCATATTTTTATAGTATTTCACAATAACAAATATTAAATTATAACAGTATTTGTGTACTTTGTTTTTTGCATATCCAGGAAGTTCCCTAGCAATTATATATTTCCCATACATGTATCAGTAATAGAATTGCAATACTACCACTATTTAATATTGGAATTATAGATATGTTTATAAATTTCACGATTATTTTGAAATGCTACATATGCTGAGACTTCTCTTTCTTTCCCCCCTTTTTTAAGGTCATTACACCTCATGTTTCAATTAGTCTTTTCAATAATACAGACTCCAAGTTTTTTCTTAATTCAAAGTTTAATTAAAAAGAAGCAGATAAGAATTTTTTTTTTAAGAGAAGAGAGTCTAGAAAGGTAAATATATTTTTCTAACCTTACTTTTAGGTTTAGGTTTTTACAATTGTCTTATGCATGAACATTTGGAAAATTGATTAAGTGTAGATAATGTAAAAAAAAAATAAACAAGCATGAAACTTAGGATGACTACTAGTTTATTTTGAGGAGTCTTCAGAGAAAACAGCAAATACTTCCAGTAAAATTTTATAATTTCAGTTTCTTTAAAATAGTTTCTTCTTTCAAAAGAATGAAGATTAAGTCAAAAATAAAATTTCTACTTTGGTCTCATAATTCAGGCAAATGGGAAAAGAGATAACTTCATGCATGTTTAAACTGTTTATTTTCTATTCGAGCTAGACCATTATTTTTAAAAACTCTCTCCATACTAAGAAAGTTTATCTGAGGACTTTCCATTTCAGTTCAAGTTGGAGTGCCAGGAAAACACACCACAATGAAGTCTCAGAGAGAGAAAAGAAAGGGGGTGAGCCTAAGACCATCACAGTTACTGCCTAGAGCATTTTCTAGTGTGTGATGGGAAGACTTGATGGGAGAACAAAGGGTGAGCCTGGAACTCTCGAAAAGTGAGAGAGATGGAGCTGGAAGTTTGAATAACCATGATATCCACTAGATTCTGTTCGTAGAGCATAATATTAGTGGGGTGAGTGAGCAGGCAGAGAAAACTCTGGACATCCTCACAGGGATCTCCTGACTTTCTCAGATGAATACTGATGATCACTCACCTGAGAAAAAAAACTAGCTACAAAACTCACACAGCACCAGAAACAATCCATTTCTACCAAGCGAAGAAGGTCATCTTTTCATTTCTAGGCATCAAATAGAACACCAAAAAGTGGGAAAAAATTAGTCATATACACACAAAAAAAATCTGGATTTTTTTTTTTTTTTTTACAAAAGTATAAAAACAAGCCTTGCGGGCCTCCCTGGTGGCACAGTGGTTGAGCGCTGGGTTAAGAAGCTGCCCGCGGCCTCTGCGGCGCCGGTTCGATCCCCGGCTGCTCCCTGGCCACCGGAGGAGGGTCCCACATGGCGCGCAGACCTCTCCTGCCGCCCGCTGCTCCCCTCAGCAGTGTACTTCGGTCCTTCTGCCTGCCCTGCTCCCCGCTCTGGCTCTGGTGAATTCTCTCACCCTCCCGCGCTTCTGACTGTACCCAGTGCATGTGTAAACAGAACAAACAAACAAAACAAATAAATAAAGAAATAAACATGCCTCTATTAAAAAAAAAAAAAAAAAAGAACAGAATTCTCACTTAAAAACAAGCCTTGAAAGAACCTTTTCAACTGAACTATGGAAGGGAAAACAGATCCATAAAAGAAAATCTAGCCAATAGAAATAAACCCCAAAATGGCACAGATGATAGAATTAGTAGATGAGAATATTGAAAGAATTAGTATAACTACCTTTTGCATAAACATGAAGTAGGCATGAGCATGTTAAGTACAGACATGAAATAAAGAAAACACAAATCAACATTCCAGAGATAACTAATTTCTTATAACTATAATTAAGATTCAATGGATAGCGTTCATGCTACATTAGAAATTGCAGTAGAAAAAATTAATGACTTGAAGACACAGCAGTAGTGATTAATCAAAATTAAACATAGAAGGAAAAAAGACTAAAAAATGTTTTAAGAAATTATGGATTGACTACAGGACATTCCATGAGACCTAATTTATATATAATTGGAGTCCCTGAAATAGAAGAAAAAAATGATGTCATAGAAGTACCCAAACTGAGTAAAAGCTATAAATCCATACATGAAATAGCACCATAAAGACTGAATATTTTGGGGCCTCCCCGGTGGCACAGCGGGTTGAGCGCAGAGCTGTGAAGCTGTCTGCAGCCTCCGCAGCACTGGTTTGATTGCTGGCCAAGGAAAATCCCACATGGCAAGGCAGACCTCTCCTGTTTCGCCCACTGCTCTCCTGAGCAGTGTATTTCCTCAGTCTGCCTGTTCTGTTCTCCACTCTGTCTCTGGTTAACCCTTTCACCCTCCCACACATCTGGCCTGTACCCCAGCTCTTGTATAAATAAAAAATAAATCTTTTAAAAAAGACTGAATATTTTACTTCCATATGAAATACAAAAGACAAAACAAAGGAACTGATAAAACCAAAGCAAAACAAACCCTAGACTCTGAGTGCATAATTGAGGCTAATAGTTAGGATGGGCTCAAAGGTGTGGGGAATTTAATGGACTATGGTGGAGGGTTATAGGTGCTTTATTGGTGGCAATGTTGTGCTAACCTACATCTGATACATCTGAAGTGGCATGAACCTGTACCCCCAAGTCAAATATAGTTTAGTAAGCCAACTATTCCTCAATAAGAAATGATTGAAAAAGTTTTTTTTTTAAAAAAACAAAAACAAAAACCTCAATACAATATCTGTGAAGCAAATAAAATCAAAGCATAGTGTAGTCAAAGGGCTTATAACCAATGATGAAGAGAACACTTTTAAAATAAAATATGGGGGGAAAACTCATAGTACATACAACTAAAAATAAATAAATCAGAAGCAGTTTAAGGCAGAGAAAGCAAAACAATTTTAAGGTATTAAAAGAGAAAAAAAATCAATATAGAATTTCATACCAGATGGAAATATCTTTCAATATAAAGGTAGAATAAAACTGTTAAAGAAATTTTAAAAACTGAAATAATTCACAATCAGAACTATACTACAAAAGGTAAAAATCTAAGTTTTCAGTCCATAAAACAGTGATTAAAAAACAATAATAGGGCCTCCCTGGTGGCACAAGAGGTTAAACACAGCACAGTGAAGCTATCCACAGCCTCTGTAGCATGAGTTCAATCCCCTCACCAGCCAGGGAGCTACCCACATGGCACAGCAGACCTCTCCTGACTTACCTGCTGCTCCCCTCAGCAGTGTATTTCAGTAAATCTGTCTGTTCTGCTCCCCACTCTGTCTCTGGTGAATCCTTTCACCCCTTCCTCCCTACACCTCTGTCCTATACCCCAGTTCTTGTATGCACAAATAAATCTTAAAAAAATAATAATAGGAAGCTAAACAAGAGAAGGAAAAACAGTAACAAGATGTCGAGAAGTGTGTAGACTATTTTGTTTAAATTTTAAATTTCTTAAAGGGAATCCCTTCCCTAATGTGTGTAGCATACAGTGATGAAGATTACAGTCATGCAGGATAGTGAAGAGAAACACTTCAGAAACCTGACAAACATGACTTCAGCCAAGTGATCCAATTCAACATATAGATATAAATCATTTCGGTAGTATCCACTCGTGATGTGATATGATGTGAGGAAAACTGTCCTGCTACCCTGTTGTTTACCCCCCAAATAACTCACTACACTAGTTTCATTATGAGAAAAACATCAGAAAGTTCCATTAAGTTCCAGAAAGTTCCCTGCAATATACCTGACTAGTACTTTTCAAAGCTGCTGTTATTTTTTCATAAACAAGGAAAATCTGAGAAAAGAGTACAGGTAAATTAACTACATATAACTAATCATGATATGGGATATGGGATCCTGGATGTGATCATGGAATGCAAATTGCTATTAGATAAAAACTAAAGTGATCTAAAAAAGTATACAGATATATAGATATAGATAGATAGACACATGGACTTATAATTATAATAATGTATCAACATTGAATAGTTGTAAACTGACTATCATATTAATGGAAGATTTAATAATAGAGGTTTATTTGCAAGGAGTTGGAAGGTATATAAGAAATCTCTGTAATCTGGTAATTTTTTCTGTACATTTAAATCCATTCTAAAAAGAAAAACTTTACATAAAAAAACAATTGACTGTTCAAAACAAAAATAACAAATAATGTAGAAGTAAAATGTAAAACAATAATGCAAGATCCATGAAGGATTATATAGATATATACTATCATAATGTTTGTCCATTATATATAAAATGGCATACTATTATTTGTATATCAACTGAAAATTTAAATATTTACATAATATCTATCTATAGTAATATCTAGAAAGTAATGTAAGGTTATAGCAAATATTTTAACATAGTTGATAAAAGAGGATCATAAAATACAATCAATCTAAAAGAAGGCAAGGAAATTGTTGAAGTGAGCAAGTAAAAAGCAAACTGTAACATTGGAAATTTAAAGACAAAGCAATGAGTAATCCCATTAAAAGACAATTCAAAGACAGAGGTAATCAGATAGAAAATAAAAAAAAAGATCTAACTATATGTAACCTTAAGAAACCCAAGCCTATTTGTGCCAAATAGGCACAAATCATTTAAATTTAAAATAATGAAAAGACATATTTTCAAACTAATCAAAGAAAGCTGGAACAGGTGCAGAATTATCAGATAAAGCCAATAAAGAGGTGTTCATAGAGCAATTTGTAAAGTGAGAAGTGGTTCCCCACACATACAATGAGTAATTTTCAGATCATAAGCTGGCTCTCCTATAATTCAAATCATTTCTGACACTATCTACCCAGAGATAGCATCAGAGTCCACAGATAAAGGGCAAAGATCTGCCCTCCCCTTGCCCGCCTTCCTACTCCCTCAATTCAGATGTCAGTCAAGTCCAGGTTGTTACCTGTATTGTTGACCAACTGGCTATAAATAATGGGTTCCTATAATTCCCTCTTTCCTTGGATTAGATTAATTTGCTAGAACAACCCATAGTACACATGACATTTTAATTCATCAGCTACATGACAGAATGTAACTCACATATAGCTAGATTAAGAAAATCACAGGGCCACATAATCAGAAAGGATCCAGAGCTTCCTTGCCTTGTCCTGGTGGACCACTTTCCCTGGAAAACCCCCCCGCCTCACCAACCTGTCCTTTGAATTTTTATGTAGGCTTCACTTTCTAGGCATGATGATTAAAACATTGACCACTGGTAATTGAACTCAATCTCCAACCCTCCTCCCTTCCCTGGAAGTCAAGGGTAGGGGCTGAAAGTTCCAACTCTAATCAAGTGGTTGGGTGGCTCCAGTGGGAATCAGCCCCATACTTAGCTGCCTTCCCAGGTAATGTCACTGTCAACTTTAAGAAATTTCAATGACTCCAGGATGTGTAAATGAGAAACCCTGAATTAAGACCAAATATATAGGCTATAGCTATTTATTTGGTTATCTAAATGGTCAAATACATGTATTTCTCATAAATTTTATAAATTGCAACTTAGACAATATGTATACAAGAATATAAATGTATTAAATATTACTAGAATTTTAAGGAAAATATATAGTAGTACTCAAGTATTGTATTCTTGAAATAGTTTATGCAGCAAGTAAACAAATTCAGTGAAAATATAGATTTGAACATTACCACCTATCCTGATCTAATTGTCATTTAAAGTACATTCCACCCAACACTAGAAAAATATACATTCTTTTCATTGACAGAATTTTGAAGCTAAATTGACTTCATTTGGGCTCTAAACAAGGCTCAATAAATTAAGAAGAATGCAAATCATGTTCTCTGAAAAAAATGGAATTAAGATACAATCTGACAAAAAAATATGGAAGCTAAGTAATATACCCAAATGAACAATGGATTAAAGAAGAATCAAAATGAAAATTAGAAAGTATTTTGAATGTATATGACAATGGATAGGGCTTACTTAATGCAGTATCAAAGTAAAAATGTATATCACTTAGCAGCTATAATAGAAAAGAAGACCTCAAATTAACTATCTTATTTTCTACTTTGAGCTAAAGAACAAAGAGCAAATTAAAACTCAAGAAAGAATCTAATATATTCAGAGAAAAATGTGCAAAATAACAAATTCAGGATGAAACTTGGAGATGGTATGGTATTCTCATTATCTAAATGGTGAAGATGACATTAAGTGTTTTTACATAGGTCAACTTTAACTGTACACAAAATATATGAGTAATTGCCTGCTATCTCAATTACACATCATTATTTCAAAATTTGTTTCCTTCATATTTTAGTACCTTTTGTATCATACTTTCATCTAAAGTTTCTATGAGAGAATTTTGAAAATAATTTAATTCTAATTTTCAGGTGATAGTCTGTACTCTGAATGTTTTATGTGTGATGAGGTAATTCTCTGTAGCTGTCTCACAATTATACACATGATGAATGTCCTTTGTGTGTGTGTTTCTGTTTCCATTTTGTTGTTGTTATCAATGCTGTTGTTTCTATACCTTCCCCCCTTGATTGTACAAAGAACAGAAAACAGACCCACATGCCAGTACTCTTTGTCTATAACAGATTTATAGGTATTCATTTATCATTACATTACAACTATGATCTGGCAGCATGAGACAAATGGAGCTGTTCACTCTTTTTCTTTTCTGTACTTTCTTGTCAGTCGCCCAGAGTAGAAGGAATGGTGGAGGCAACATTAAGTAGTGGAAACTCAGTAGAGAAAGATTTTCCAGGCAAAGTTCAAGTTGCAATAACTTTATCATCAGGGAATTCTCTCCATATTTTGTTCTGTTGAAACTTTAAATCCAAGTCAAATAGCTAACTATAAATCTAGACAGCAAAACTCAGGCACACTGATCTTTGGAATGCATGTACCTCAATTGAATTTAAGGTCCTTTTTCTCCGCCTGAAATGACTTTAACATGCACAGTCCAGAAATTTTTTTCTGCACAGGAGGACTGTCCACCATAGCTTAATTGCCTAACAATCGACTGAGTGGTCATTAAGAAAAGATTACACCAAGATGCCCACAATGTATATCAGAAATGCCAAATGTCTAGGTAAATGAAGTCTTTTTGTAAAATGATTAAAAATGATGAGTGGAGTCTAGTTACTTTGGTGAAAAAAATTTAATGACTTGTCAATGTCTAATTTTAGGACAAATGGAGACTAGAAATGGAGGAACTTTAAATTCCTCTCAAGTCATTGCACTTAATCAGTTCATCATCAATTTTAATTTAAATAAAGGAAAAGACTTTACATCATATTCCACATTTTCATTTTACCTATAATCACCAAACATCTTATTTTTCTTCACAAACCCCAATAAAGATTACAAATTTAGGGAAATATTTTGAGATTAAAGGGGAGTGGGTGGAGGAGGGGTAGGGGAAAAAACAGGGGCCAGGCAAACATGATGAACAATGAAAGAGTATTGTAGTTGTTTTGGTGGAAAATTATGGTACCCACAACTGAAGGTAGAAATCCTTTACTATGAAAAAAAAAAACACAAACAAACAAGGAACTAAGTGAATAATATGCCATTAAAAATAAGTTTTCTATGAGAACATAAAATCAAAATTTTGAAAGGAGCTTAAGAATAGAATACCATAAATATTTGCTTCTCTTTTTTCCTGTTTCTTCTATTTTTATTTATGAAATATGCTAACTGATTTTTTCCTTATAACAGTTAAATATAGGGTAACTTGCTACCATTGAAAACAGTCCTGTCATCACTGATACCAGTAATACATCTAGGATAAACTTTCTTAGCAATCATACAGTGATTTTTGTTTTCTTTTTATGTAATCTAATGGGTAATCTATGTGGGTTGAAAAGTCACTTTTTTTTGTTATTGCAACTGTTTATCTCTAAGATGTCTGGAGGAAAATTGACTACTTCTGATTCTTTATGTGAACTTTTTTTTTTCTTAACCAGTGGTTTCTATCTGAAAGATGTTTCTCTTCTTTCTAGAGAAAAATTTCAGGAAGTAAATATTCTTAAGAGCCTTTCACTTGGAAGTGTTTCCTAAAAAGAACTTAGTATCTGATGGACTTTTGGGGCACCGCTAGCTGAAAATCACCTAGGTTATATTAGAGTTTGCTTACATGACAACATCATCAATATTTTTTGAAGGTTTGTTATCAGCTACATCTGGGAACTTCAGGAAAGATATTAATGCCATAATAAATCAAAATCAGTTCATATGCATGTCATTGCTTTAAAATGTATCCAATATTACTATCTTAAAAGAGAAAAATATTTTTTCTATGCAATATTGTGGTCTACATGATCAAAAATATGCTAAATTCAATAAAATCTAGGACAAAATGAGATCACAATAACTAATGAATATGAGAAACTTTATCATTTAAACATTTCAAAACCTGTTTTTTAAAAGATTTGTTAAGCTCTAGGTCCATCTAAAATTCATTTATTGTATTATCTCAGGAAAATTAAAAGAATAATTCAAGTATGGCTGGAACAATTTATAATCTGAATTATCAACTAATAGAATCTCTAAATGTTTATTGTATCACAGTAGTAGGAATTTAAATTTGAATATTAATTATAATTTTCTGAATACTCATCACATAGAGCAACTGAGTTGGATTCCTGACATTATGTCTTGCTTTCAATCTTCATTATACTACTGAAAGCCAGGTGCTTGGTTATCTGGGTTGAAAAATACAGAATTCATTCTATCACAATGTCAGGAAGGGAAATGGAGTATTAGAAGAACTATAGAATGTTGGAAAGGCTGAACTTCAAAAGCTCATAAGCTCAGTAAGACCCATTTAATAAGTAGACTTGCATAACTGACCCCAATAACCAGGTTACCTGCACCACCCTGCCCATCAGTGCAAGATGCATGTTCCATCAGTTGCTCACTTGCAAATCAATGTGTGTCTTCCATGAATTCATCTACTAAACATCAGGACTGAGATTATGGTAGCTACATGAAAATCTGAATGACTTTTATTTCATTAATGTTTACTTCATTATTTTCAATTTTACTTTAGGATACTATGATTCACAAATTCAAGAAAATTCAAGAGTATGAAAAATATTTTGATCAGACAATTAATACAGATGCCCATTAGCACAGGTATTAAAACTTTTATCTCTGTACAAGGAAATAAATTCAGGTGTTAAGCAGGTTGGTCAGATTATACCAACCTGATTTTAGTGCAATCATCATTTTGTTTGTCTTACATTTTTAGCTAGTCATATTACTACCTGTTTAAGAATCCTGCAAAAATCAATTATTATAAGACTTAAGTCAACTTGATATAAATGTCATTTAAAATAAAATACTATTTGATTTGAGAATTTGATTCATATTTTAAAAATACAAGCAACTGGATGGATGGCACTCCAAATAAGACAATCTTATAAAAAATAATACAATTTGATATAAAGATTAAGAGCAAGGATTTGGGACCCTAGTCTTGATTCATCTTGTCTTGATTTATGATGCTAACTTTGTATAAATCACCTAGGATTTGACACCTAGTTTCTGCATCTGTAAAATGGGGACTAAGACAGTAATAATACAATTGAATATTTTTGAGGTTTAAAATACCATTTATACAAGCATTTGAAACAGTTTCTGACATGTGGTGTTCAGTAAAAGTTTCCTGTTATGGGTAGATAGCCAGACACATCAAGGATCTGGGGCAATTCAGAAGGAGCAAATTGCCTGAAGTGTAAATAATAAGAGGAAATTTTCTGAAGACAATTTAAAAGCATTACTAAAGCCAGTTAAAAACCAATCTGTCTTGCTTTCTCCTCTGTCTTAAGAACCTTAGCACTTTGTGTGTCTGTTTATTTTTCAAGATTAATTTGAAATGTTACACTGCCTGTTAAACTTACTTTGACTTCACAGGGCAGATAGAGTCCTTCCTTTTCATCTGCCATCATAGAGTCTCCCATCTCAGAGATATTTCATTTTGAATTATCTAGCATACTGCCTTGAAATTATCCAATTGTTTATCTTATGTTTGGCTTATCCAATGGTTCATATAATTTTTGTCAATATGTCTTTGTTTGTAGCACAGTGCCTATTGCAGGTAAGCATTGAACAAGTATTACTTAGAGGAATGAATGAATCAATTAATAAATCCAGTCAATAAATTTGTCATCTCAATTTATAACTTGAGCTTTGTCTCCTATGGCAATGAGTTAATAGCATATTATAGTGGAAAATCTACCCTAAATTCTGCTTTTGACATCCTGGCCACATGATCATGAGGAAGTCATTTAATCTTTGGATTCAGCAAATAAAAAATAGATAGAATGCTCATAACAAACTGTTATAAGTTAAAGAGATAAAATGTATTTATGATTTAGTAGCCTGTACAAATGTTGTTTTATTGAAATTGAACACATTCTGAGAGGCTGCATTGTATGGTTTACTAACACCTACAGGTAGTGAATAGTGTATTCACAGTGTCAGCCTCTGAGATATAGTAAACCATATTAGTTAAATGATGTCTAAAAAAAGAAATGAGCATTTTGCTGAGAAAATATTCACCAGGAATTTGATTCTAATTGAAACTAACCAAAATGACAAATACAATTCTGTCATTACCATGTGAGAATTCAAGGCTACTGAAGCTTGTGAAGTATATTAAAGGATGAAATTAATCAAGTCTATTATCTGCCCTATTGCTACTTCTCACAAGATGTTACATATTAATGCTTTAAATAAGTTGCTTAGCAGAATGATTATTGTGTATTACTACAGGTCCAGCTGAATATACCAAATGGAGTACAAAGACAAACACCACTATTCAAAATATTTTTTCCTAAATCTTTGTCCTCATAGTGGTTACTCAGAGAAGATAAATTTTAGATTTTACTCAACAGTTTTAAGGCTAGCTTTATAGAGTGAAGCTCGCCTTACTCTTTCTCTCTGTCTCCCAAGATACTGTTCACCTGGTAAAAAGGTGTTCCTTGGGACTTTATGTGATTCAAATAAGCTTTATTCCTTAGGAAAGAACTGACACAGTTGAAGAAAAGTAAGCTGAGTTATCTAGATAGAACAAATAATATGAAGTAAAGTGCATTAACCAGAAATTTGCAGACACTTTTGAATGAGAGTGATTAAATTATTTGACTAATTGATGGTGCATTTAATATTAACTCTATTTATAATAAAAAAGGGTATGTATGCACATCATTTAAATTAGGGTCACCATGGGTAAAGTATTTCAATCTAGACTGATTCATTTAGGTATATTTGTTGAGGGTATGAGAATATTTATAGTTAAGGATTTTAGAAAAAATAACTAGTCTCATGTCTACAATTATGAGAAGAATTTCAATGGGTATGATGTTAAAATTTGATAACTTTTGAAGTCACATGTAATCCTTCATTAATTCACATAGTGTAAAAATACATGAAGGAAAGGGAGGGAGGAGAGAAGGAGGGGGAGAGAGAGGGAGGGAGGGAGGGAGAGAGGAGGAAAAGAAAGTCCAAAGTTGAATGAAAAATACCTAAATTAGAAATCAAAGAGATCACAGTATTTTTTCCTTCAGGAATATCCATTATATTTAAAATAATTCTTTTCAACAGAAGATCCTGAAAGTTTTCTTTCAAGTAGATAATAAATTGATGAAAGAAATAGCTCAAAGAGAAGGCTGTTAGCTTGAGACAAAATACTCATCAGTGATGAAAGCACATGCATGCTGTTTTCTTGGTTTCCTCAAGAATAACAATGGTATCACTCATTAGAGATCAATAAGAACTGAACAGAATTTTGGTCTGCCAAACCCACCCATCTCTTTCTTCCTTCCCTCACTAGTTTTGCAGTTCAACTTTATTTCCTGAAATAATGCATTTCAAATATTACATTTTGCGGCCATTACTCTCAAGCATCATTTCATTCATTTGTGTGTGTGTGTGTGTGTGTGTGTGTACAAAGTATATATCTTTCTAACATCTGCAGAAATGTCTTTGATAATCACGATATACTCTAAGGAAAACCTATGTCTCATTTAATGGTGATATTTCTACTCCCTATTTAACATAAATTATAATTTCACAAAGTCAGGAACCAAAATCTCATTAGAGATCATCTAATTCTATCTTGTTTTATACATGGATAAACAAATCCCAAGATGATAGTTGACTTATTAGGGTCATGCAGCTCATTAGTGTAAATTCAATCTTTCTTTTTTCACTCTCAGTTAATCACAGTTCCTAGTTTATTTTTAGTTTCAAGCCCTGATTTTAGTTGTTTATGTGTGTGTTCAATCTCTATTTACTTCAATCTGGATTTCAAATTCTGGAGCTTAGTTTCAATCCACATAAAGATATACTTGCTGAAAGTCAACATGTAGTCAGAACATAAAGTAATCAAAACTTTTCATCTTAAATCGACTTCAATTCTAACTACAACCTGGAATTTCAAAACATAGTCAAGCAGTGATCTTTGCCACTCACATCTGAGATCCAAATGGTCCTGCAGATGTGAAATTGTCTGTTGCTATGGAAGAACAGCTGGAATCAGTTAATGAGTCAAGTCTGCATGAGCTGAAGCACCAGAGACTAGGAAGATTCATCTCCGTGGTAGAGAACTCTAGGAAAAGAAGCTGAGAGCCAGATTGTCACAGGGGTGGCCCCATGAGTGACACAGCTGTGAGCATAATTAGGCCCATCTCCTACTGGCACATGAAGTGTTGTTTACCCTTATAGATATGAACCTCAGTCATCAGCAGACCAGTCTTTACTCCTGGACCCACTGTGATAGACAGCCAGCAATTCAGATCAGATATCCTAGATAAGACTGGAATAATGATTTGTGTGTAGAGACTGCAAAAGGAAGAAGGTCGATTATTCTGACTTGAGAGAAATAGCAGCTTTCTTAGTGGTTTCTTCTTCTCCTTGATCTTACAGGATCAGCACGTCTACAGTCAACAGAAGAAGGATTGAAAGCATTTATCGCCTTACACTTGTGTCAGACAAAAAAAAAAAAAAAAACATTTGCCTAAATTTGGGAGTGTGATTTCATGGTTAAATAACATGACACAAGACATTTAAACTGCAAAAGTTGATGATTAGTTTGGGTTTAAAATTGTGATCTTAGACATGGAAGTGTGCCCTATTATAACATATAGGAATTAGAAAACAAAATTCTATTATCTATATAGCACTGTAATATATAGGAATCACTATGTGTAGTAATATACTATACATATTATAGTATACTACTGCACTATATAGGAATTGGAAAATAAAATTGATACATAGGAATTAGAAAATAAAATTCATTCTTATAATTGCTTCAAAAATCTCATAAATTAAACATAATGGAAATCATTATTCAAGGCTGGGATTTATATGTCTCATAAGCTTTAATTTAGTCAGGTTCTCTATAATACCTATGAGATAAGAAAAAAAATGATTACTTAGTACTTAGTTGGTGATGAGATGGGAAAATTTCATTTTATACTTCTGTTCCCTGGAACACAAAACTGTGCCATAAGAAATTAAACACACACAGAGAAAACATTCTATTAAAGATGCACAGATAATAATATAACTGACATCATAGGAAAACATTTACCTGAGGAAAGTGAAGCAATTTTTATATTTATATACAGAATCTTATACCAAAATACTGCTACTGTATCTGTCTCTCCATATAGCCCTTGTTACTGCTCTTGCTATAAACCAGCTTTCTCCATGTGTCAGGTTTGTACATAGTAACTGATGTACCTGAATCCAATCCACAACCAGGAAATAATTACCATTAGAGATGGAAAAATTAAGGTACAGAGAAATTACTTATTTATTCAAAGTCTCCATATCTAAAATGTGTCAGCACTGCAAATGAAACACAATCCAATTTCAGAGTCTGTGTTCCTATCGACTACCCTTTGCTGGGTCACCAAATGCCTTGATAATTTTGAAAGAAAGAAAGATGGAAGGAAAGGAAAGGAGAGTGGAGAGAAGAGGGAGGGAGTCAGGGAAGAGTGAGTTCCATCTAAATTTCTAAATCTATAAATGTGAATCAAATGCTCTTTTTCATAAGTTATAAAATATTATGTTAAGACATCTTAAAATCTCTAGATAAAAGTCTCAATTTGCTACTATCATTTGCTCCAGCTCAAGATGCATACCTCTAGGGTATTCAAGCCTGTGAAGACAGATTTTATTTCTGGAATAAGACTATGAACAAATGGAATCAACATTTGGTTTAAAGAAGCTGTCAATGCTATTTCTCCAAAGAGACTCTCCAAACATATGTAAGAGTGCTCTCACTGTGTCTCATTTCTTGTGGGTGTGAATTTTGTAAATCTAGGCATAGTTCTCTAGAGAACAGACAAAAGAGTGCTGCAGATGAATAGTGTTGGGTAAATAAATTAAACCGAGTGGAATCAATTAACTTTATTCCACTGAAATGACAACTCATTTTGCTCAACAAATTTGACAGAGCTATCACTTTGGTGGTTCTTCCCTCATCTTTAGTGATGACCAAAGTTGGTGTGGAGTGGAAAAGTGACAATCCATTTGGGCTAACTTTCAACCAGACTGACAGTACAAGGAGGAAAAAGTGGCCATGTACTCAAATGGGTAAGTTAGCATGTCTGAACTGATAAATGACAGTGGTTACAATAAAAAAAAAAAATTACAAAAAGTAACAGAAAAATTTCTGGTCATGAAAATATTTAAAACAAAGGTTCATTAGTAACATATGACTAAAGTTTTGTTCCATTTTATCTGCTTCACCCAGAATGTAATTCCCCTTCACAAGTAGCATACATGTAATTTATGTTTTAAACTTCTTTTAGCTGACTGTGGCCTTCTGGCATTTCAAGGCCATATGAAATACTAAATATGGTATGTCACAGCTCTGTTGCATAACACTTTAAAACTCTTTACAGAGGGTAAAAGTTTGAGATGATACCTCCCTTCTCAGAGGTGTTTATCATAAGATGCAATCATCTCTATCCATATTTTAAGTACTATCCATGAATTATGAGTAGAGAGCAGTTAATTCCTTTTTTTGCTTTGTTGTTTTTGTTTGCATTAAATTGCATACATCTTATCAAGGACTTGGTTTTTGTTCTTCAAAGGACCATAAGCACATATGGAAATTCTAAGTTTTATGCAATAAGGTGACAATAAATAGTGGCAGAACTGAAATAAAATACTTGTTTGCATGAATGGGATAAAGGAGGCCATTAAACAGTGAAATCTCTGAGAAAATCTTGGCTATCAAAACATGCATTTCTCATATTCTTCTCTAATATTTGCATTAACGCTGTCTCAATTGCTAACATTATGCCACAGTTTTTTTTTTGTTTGAGATTACATATATTTTTAATCTCATAATATGTAGCCATTTTATCCTTTTTTTTCACTTTTTACACTTATTAACTTGGAGTTCTTTTCAAAAACATTTACAAATTAGTGAAAAGTAAAAAAAAGTCATTAAAAACGTACACATCAAAGCAGTTCTTTTAATTAAAGTTTTTGCTAACAGTTTAACAGAATTAAACAAAAGAACCCTTGAAAATAAATTGATTATAAAGAAAATATTCTTTTGACTTGCAACATGAGCTCTGAATGAATCCAGTATCATCAATACAGGGCTTCATTGCTGTAAGTCTTCCATTAATCATTTATCATCCATTAAAAAATAAAAGTTTCTAAATGGCATCTAGTTTTAGCCAATCAGGTCGATTTAAGTGGTTTATCCAGGGTAATTTATAAGACCTGTTTTGTACAAGATTTTATGCAGACCCTTATTAGTTAATGAAGACTTTTAACATTCAAATAAAATAAATGGGATGACAAGAAGAGTTTCAGTCAGTGCTGACCTCTCGATCTCCAATAGCTCCTCTTGTTTTTCTTCCTTGTCACTCATTCACTCTCTGATAATCTTACATTTATCATCCAATATTGCGCCTCAAAACTTTTTTCTCTCCAGTTAGAGTCAAGCATCATAAGGGCAATTTTTGTATTTCTGTAATTCTCTGCAAAAACCATGACTGTGAGGAGACTATCATAGGTGATAAGTAAATAATCACCTACTCAAAACATGAGGTACTCATGGTTTTAAACTTCAAAGAAAAGGAAAATAGTTGAACTGGGAAAATTTGGGGAAATAACAAAATTATGAAAATTTCTCCTATGTCACTATAGATATTCTTAGAAATGTTTAGAGACCACATTTGCTCATGAATAATAACTTATAATTCAGAGTCAAAAAGAAATCATTTTGAACATTAAAAAGTTATATATAGAGACCTAACCATGTGTGGAGATGGGCAAAATCCATATGGTGAAGATTTTATAAATGGCCAAAATCCCACAGAAGCTTTGCATTCAGTGGCAGTAAAACAAAAGTAGTGATAAAGGATTGTATGTAGAAAATTCATTTATTCATCTTTATTCAGAAGACTAATTTGATTATTCCCATGCCACAGAATACAGATGAAATTAAAAGGTATCTTTAGGTTAAGAGATTTTTTTTTTTTTCAATTTAGATGGTCTGCCTAAATATGAATAGATCATTTGAGGTGTCAGCTGCTAGCAAATCCATTCATTTACATTATTAAAAAATGACTATCAGTTTTTCAGTATTTATTGATTTACTGTATGAATGAATATATAACTAAACAAATAAATACAACTACTATATATCCTGCTAATTGAAATAATTTTGAAATATTGTTTGTGAATAATAAATATGATTATACTCAATTCCACAGAAGACAGACATTGTATAATTATTTAACAAATATTAACATATCTCTTTTAGTTTGAAATGTGCTTTTTGAATATTTAATGAAGGGCATTCTTGTAATCAATGGCATAATATTGTAAATTTGTAGAGGTTAGAAAGATTTCTGTGACACTGCCTGACAGAGCTACCAAATTCAGTCAGATTCACCTCTGGACTTTTATCCAGATAAATCTGTTGATTCAATTCCTTTCTTCTCAACTTATTTTAAATTAGGCCTCAACAGCTACTATATAGGTCCTTACAAAACTGTCTCCTCATGTACTAGTAGTTCTTCTGTGAATGCCCTAACTAGTGGATTTTTTAATGATAACCTTTGTTGTACAGGAAATTTACCCAAACCAGACACACTTAGACGCACTCTGAATATGTGTCAACAATTCAAATTCATTTATTCAATTTTTTTTAAAAAATCTTATGGACAATTTTAAAATGTTAAGAAAAAAATGTTTTAAAAGACCAATTACTTAATGTCCTCATTAGCCATATATATCAACCTACTCTGAGTTGCACTAAAAATCAGGTTCTTGCAGATCAACATGGCGGCGACGAGACACTGCGAGTAAGATCTCCCATTAAAAAAAAAGTTAATAGGGAGGAAAAGTGGCAGGTCCCAGTGAGAACTGGGACACGGAAGATAAACGGACAACTCCAGCAAACTACCTGAAGAAGAAAGTCGCCAAAGAAGAGGACTAGAAGGGAGGAAAGCTCAGAACCCTGCTACCCTCCCCCACCCACAAAGTCGGCATTCTCCGAGCAAAAGGAAGGAGGAAAAAAAAAAAGTAAAACGACCAACAAGAACAAACTACGCAGCAAGCGGGACTGTGAGTAGAAAGGAACTATTTCAGCCACAACACCCCGTGAACTGGAGCTGTGGAGAACCCTGCAGGATTTGCCGTGGAGGTGAGCAAACGGCTCCGGGCACCATTAGAGAAAGGAGACCCCCGGAAACCTGCACACAACCCCGGGCCAGCCGGTAAGCTTGCGCGGAAAAGCAGCGTGCTTGAAAAGCAAACTCGGATTGCGGCTGCCCAGGTCCCCGCGCCTGCGACCTAGGCTGCGGGGAGACGCGCAGGGGCACTCACTGAGGTGAAAGTCCCTCACTGAGTAATCAGGAACCAGGCGCCCAGACACGGGAGCGGGGTGCAAAAGGCGCCATTTCTGCAGTCACTGAAGTGGGCTACAGCCCGCATCCTGGACCTGAGGGCTTTGGAACTGAGACCCGGGGCACGAAATTCAGGGCGTGGGTTTTCCATGACGGTGGGGCACAAGGCAGACACAGTACCCCAAAGCTGTTGAAGTTTACCCTACCATTCCCGCTCTGTTCCTTGTCCCATGGGGTGAAAAAAACAGCTCCCCAAGGACACTAGGAGAGATCTCTGGCGCCACCTAGTGACCAGAAAAAAGTCACTAACACCCCATAGACCAGGGACCTTTCTTCAGAAAAGACTGCTTGAAAAGGGCAGAAGGCTCCCGGAGGAGACAGTGGCAAGCTGGGAAGTTAGCCCACGCCAGGCCCCTTCTGGCCAGCAGTCTGAGCCCACAGGGGGAGCGGGCACCCACAGCCAGGGCAGACCGGGTATGCAGAAGAGTGTGCCTGAGACCAGACGTGCAGGGAGTGCGTCCCGCATCGCCATTTTAGAACAGGGACATCTCTTCAGTAAAGACTGCCTGAAACCAGCAGAAGGCTCCCTCAGGAGCCAGAGGTGAGCGGGGAAGTTTGCCCACGCCAGGCCCCTTCTGGCCTGCAGTCCAAGCCCAGAGCGGGAGCGGGAACCCACCGCTGGGGCAGACCAGGCGCACAGGGGAGTGTGTCCCCACATCGGCATTTTAGAACAGGGACCTTTATTCAGTAAAGACTGCTTGAAACTGACAAATGGCTCCTGGAGGAACCAGGGGAGTGGAGAAGTTCACCCAAGATTCCAGTCGGTCCCAGCAACACAGTGTCCCAATGCATATGACAAATTAGAAAACAGACAGTAGGGAGTAGAACATGCAACCTAACAACTCCTCAGGAAAAAAGCACACCACAAAAAGAAAACCACCCTCCAGATTGCAACGACAGTAACTTGGAAGAACTTCGGAGCCTTCTAGAAAGAGAATTTAAAATTGCCATGATTAAAAAAGTGACAGAACTCATAAAGGAAAACAATGATATGAGAAAAATAATCAACGATAAGAAGAATGAAATTGAATCACTAAAGGGGGAAGCAAAAGAAATGCAGGAGATCAAAGAATTAATGGAGGAACTAAAGAACTCTGGGAAAAGCAAAGAAAGCAGAATAGATGAAATGGAAGAACGAATAAGTACTCTTGAAGACACAGAAATAAAAAGAACCAAAAGAGAAAAGGAAAGAGAAATACGAAGGAAAAAGGCCGAAGAAAGACTTCGGTAACTATCTGACTCCATGAAGAAAGGAAATATAAGAGTTATAGGAATACCAGAAAGAGAGGAGAAACATGTAGACACATAATAGTAAAGCTCCCAAGAATCCAGGACAAGGAAAAAATAATGAAGCTGACAAGAGGGAAGAAACAGATAACATTCAAAGGAAATCCAATCAGGCTGACATCAGACTTCTCCGAAGAAACACTACGGGCAAGGAAAGCGTGGAGGGACATAGTCAACAGACTCCAAGAAAACAGATGCCAATCAAGAATACTCTATCCCACAAAACTCTCCTTCCTCTATGAAGAAAGAATAAGGACCTTCCCAGACAAATAGAAACTCTGGAATTTCATTATGACTAAACCCCCACTCCAAAAAATACTACAAGGAATCCTCAAGCCAGAACCTCAGAGGGACGAATAACAACGAAAGAAGGCCAAAAAAAAAAGTTATTAAAAGAATAAATAAAATCAAAGGAAAGACAAACACAATGGCAAATACAGATGCTAACATATCAATATTAACTCTAAATGTAAAAGGACTAAACTCTTCAATAAAAAGACACAGAGTCGCAGCCTGGATTAACAAACAAAACCCAACCTTTTGCTGTCTTCAGGAAACACATTTATCTACAAAAGATAAAAATAGACTCAAAGTTAAAGGATGGAAAACAATCCTACAAGCAAATGGACCAAAAAAGAAAGCAGGAATAGCTATACTTATATCAGATAAAACAGATTTCAAACTCAAAAAGATAAAAAGAGACCCCAATGGTCACTACATTATGATCAAGGGGACAATACTTCAAGAAGAAATAACACTCATTAACATATACTCACCAAACAAAGAAGCACCAAAATATCAGACAACTGTTGTCATCTCTGAAAACAGACATCAGAGTACGTACGTAGTGGGAGACTTCAACACACCACTATCAACAATGGATAGATCAACAAGACAAAAAATAAGTAAAGAAACTAAAGCTCTAAATAAGGACCTAGAGCATTTGGGCTTAACAGACAGCTATAGAACACTAAACCCCCAAAAAACAGAGTACGCATTTTTCTCAAGCGCACACAGATCATTCTCCAGGATCAATCACATACTGGGGCACAAGACAAACATCAACAGATACACCAAGATTGAAATCATACCAACCATCTTTTCTGACCATGAAGGCATCAAGCTAGAAATAAACCATAGAAAGAAGGCAAGGAATTCTCCTACCTCATGGAGATTAAAAACCACACTACTGGAAGACCACTGGACTAATGAGGAGATCAAAGAAGAAATTAAAAAATTCTTTGAATTGAATGACAAGGAGGACACCAATTTCCTAAATGTATGGGATGTGGCAAAAGCAGTAATAAGAGGAAAATATATAGCAATAGAAGCTCACATCAAGAAACAAAAAAGAACTCAAAGAAAAAACCTTATCTTGAAGCTCAAAGATCTAGAAAAAGAACAACCAAGAAAAATCCAAAACCAGTAGAAGAAAAGAAATAATAAAAACCAAAGCAGAAATAAATGAAATTGAAACTAAAAAAACAATCCAAAAGATCAATGAAACCAAGAACTGGTTCTTCGAAAAAATCAATAAAATAGACAAACCCCTAGCCAGGCTCACAAAGGAAAAAAGGGAGAAAGCACAAATAAACAGGATCATCAATGAAAGAGGAGAAATCACAACGGACACAGCAGAAATCAAAAGAATAATCAGTAACTACTATGAACAGTTATATGGAAACAAGTTCAACAATCTAGAGGAGATGGACAAATTCCTACAACTCTACAATCACCCAAAGCTAGATAAAGAAGAAATAGAACACCTAAACAGACCAATTACAAGCAGCGAAATTGAAATGGTAATCAAAAACCTCCCCAAAAACAAAAGCCCAGGACCTGATGGATTTACAAATGAATTCTACCAAACATTCAGAGACGAATTAGTGCCTATCCTTCACAAACTCTCCCAAAACAACTGAGAAGGAAGAGGCAATACCAAACATGTTCTATGAAGTCAACATTACACTAATAGCAAAACCGAACAAGGACAACACAAAAAAGGAAAACTGCAGGCCAATCTCCCTAATGAACACTGATGCAAAAATCCTCAATAAAATTTTAGCTATCAGAATCCAACAATGTATCCATAATTCACCACGACCAAGTTGGATTCATTCCAGGGACACAAGGATGGTTCAACATCTGAAAATCAATGAACGTTATCCAACACATCAACAAAAAGAAATATAAAAACCATATGATAATATCAATAGATGCTGAGAAAGCTTTCAACAAAGTGCAAAACCCATTCATGATAAAAGCCCTTGAAATTCTTGGGATATAAGGAACAAACCTCAACATCATAAAGGCCATATACGACAAGCCAACAGCCAGTATCGTTCTCAATGGTGAAAAGCTGAAAGCATTTCTATTAAGATCTGGAACAAGACAAGGATGTTCACTCTCACCACTGCTTTTCAATATAATACTGGAAGTCCTAGCCAGAGCAATAAGACAAGAGAAAGACATACAAGGAATCCAAATAGGAAAAGAAGAAGTCAAACTATCACTATTTGCAGATAATATGATAATCTACATAGGGAACCCCAAAAACTCCATAGAAAAACTAATTCAACTCATCAATCAGTTCAACAAAGTGGCAGGATACAAACTCAACACACAAAAGTCAGTAGCCTTTTGTTTTGATTGAAACAAAAAAAAATCAAATATTTGGGAATAAATCTAACAAAAGAGGTAAAGGACCTATACAAAGAAAACTATAAAACACTGTTAAATGAAATAGAAGAAGACACAAAGAAATAGAAAGACATTCCCTGCTCATGGATTGGAAGAATAAACATTATTAAAATGGCCATCCTACCAAAAGTAATATACAGATTCAATGCTATTCCAATAAAAATTTCAATGTCATTCTTCAAAGAAATAGAACAATTATTGATGAAATTCATATGGAATCACAAAAAACCCCGAATAGCCAAAGCTCTCCTGAAAAAAAAAAAGAAGGGAATGGAGGCATCACACTCCCAGACTTCAAATTCTACTACAAAGCCATAATCATCAAAACTGCATGGTATTGGAACAAGAACAGACATACAGACCAATGGAATCGAATAGAAAATCCAGAAATAAACCCACAGATTTATGGTAAACTAATCTTTGACAAAGGAGCAAAGACTATGCATTGGAGCAAAGAAAGTTTGTTCAATAAATGGTGCTGGGAAAACTGGGTCGCTACATGCAAAAGAATGAAGCTTGACCACTACCTCACACCATACACAAAAATCAACTCAAAATGATTAAAGAACTAGACATAAGACCTGAAACTATAAAATACATAGAAGGAAATATAGGCGATACACTACGTGATATTCACATCAAAGACATCTTTACAGACACATCATCCAAAGCAGTGATAGTGAAGACAAAGATAAACAGCTGGGACTACATCAAATTAAAGAGCTTCTGCACAGCAAAAGAGACAATAACAAAAACAAAGAGAAACCCCACCGACTGGGAGAACATTTTTGCACACAACACTAATGATAAAGGACTGATCACAAAAGTCTGCAAAGAGATGATGAGACTCAACAACAACAAAGAAAATAATCCAGTCAAAAAATGGGCAGAAGAGCTAAAAAGAAACTTCTCGAAGAGGAAATGCAAATGGCCAACAGGCATATGAAAAAATGTTCAACATCACTTGTAATCAGGGAAATGCAAATCAAAACTACCATGAGATACCGTCTTACACCAGTGAGAATGGCACATATTAAAAAAAAACTAGCAACAACAAATGTTGGCGAGGGTGTGGAGAAAAAGGAACTCTTCTGCACTGTTGGTGGGAGTGCAAACTGGTCCAACCACTGTGGAGAGCTGTGTGGAGATTTCTGGACCTACTAAACATAGAGCTTCCATATGATCCAGCAATTCCACTCCTAGGTATTTACCCAAAGGACACAGAAACATCAATTCCAAAGAGCACCTGCACCCCTATGTTTATAGCAGCACTATTTACAATAGCTAAGCTTTGGAAACAGCCCAAATGCCCAAAAATAGATGACTGGATCAAGAAGATGTGGTACATATACACCATGGAATATTACTCAGCATTCAAAAAAGATAAACACATGCAATTTGCAGCAACATGGATGGTGCTGAAAGGGATCATGCTCAGCGAAGTAAGCCAGAAAGAAAAAGAAAAATACCGGATGGTCTCACTCATAGCAGGAATGTAGAAAACTTAAATAAGGGACCAGGAAAATGAATAACTATAAGAATGTGAAAACCAAAATCAACAAAAAACTATGAACCAGAGACACTCTATGGGGGGTAGGGGGCGGGAGGGGAGGGATTGGTGTCAAAATAAAGGGGTTGCAATTGTATGGGGAATATAAAAATAAAATTTATTATAAAAAAATAAAAAAATAAAAAGCAGGTTATTATTAATGCTGTCTTTCTTAATTATTCCATGTGCAAAATTACTTATATGAGAAAGATTGAGAATATCCCATTGTCTGTTTTTCACTTCAGAAAGAGAAAGACAAAGATGGAAATACTAAGAAACTAGTTGAAGGTCTATATTTCCTGACAAATGTCATTTCCTTTTCTCATGTACAATATGAATAATAGCATACTGGAAGTAGATAACTTGTCTGCTTTCACAAGATCACAGCTGAAAAGAAAATTTACCTCAGGGTGAATCATAACTCCAGTGTCACCCACACTTGATTTGGATAATATTGAGGTGAGATTTTGGACTTAAAATAATGCTGTAATAGCTTAAAACTTTTGAAGTTGTTGGGAGGAGGTGAATGTATTTTGCATATAAGAAGGGAGTGGATTTGGGGAGAACAGAGGTAGGGTTGAATTTTGTCCCTCTCAAAATGTATAGGCTCCAATGATAAACCCTAGTACCTCAGAATGTGACCATGTTTGGAAATGGGTATTCATAGGTCATAAAATTAAAATAAAGTCACCAAGTTGGGCTCTATTCCAATATGATTGATGTCCTTGAAAGAAGAAATTTGGACATATTCATCAACAGAGGGAAGACATAGAAGCATAATGGGGAAGTGCCAGGAATATATAAACATATGCAGCCCTGCCTTTCCAGAACACAGTTTAGACAAAAGAAAGAAAAACAAATGATTTTATGAGTAGAAACCAGAGGAAGAATGAAAGTGATAGGAGAGAATATAGGTAGGAGATTGAATACGAAAAAAAAAAAAAAAAGTGATGTTTATCTCAGCCTCAAATGAGGAGTGTGATTTTAGTTATCTGGAAAACATAAAATCATATTTAAGTTCTCTAGTCAATTGCAAATATGTTCACTATATTCCTCCCATTAAAAAATGGAATTTACACTTTGAATTGTGGCTGGCTCCCTGATTTGTTCTGACAAATGATGTGAAGAAGCTGATTTTAGGTACATGCTGAGTTATAGCCCATGAAGTCTTATAGATTCCCTTGCATCATGCCATGTAACCATATCTGGATTGGGTTAATAAAGTGAAGGCCCAAGAGGGGCTTTACATAATAGCCAGCCAAACCCTCAAATCTCTACCCCCATCAGGTTGGCAACTACTCCCAGTCTCATAAATGAGCTCAATGCAGACAACCAAAAGAACTTATGGGCTGAGTCAAGGTCAAGTTACTGATCTACCAAATCATGAGCTAAGTATTTGTTTCATTTAAGCCTCAAATTTTGGAGTAATCTATTATGAAGCAAAAACTAACATAATAATTCCTAAATATAAGGACTCTGAAATAAAAATAATTGAAATATATTTGACAAATGTATTTACATGACTATATTGCATATATTTAAGGTATATAATATCTTGATTTCGTACATTTATATATTGTAATGTAGTTGCCATTATAGTGACAGTGCCTCTAGTACATCACTTTTGTGTGTTTGCATGTGTGTGTGTTGGAAATAATCAAGGTCTAGTATCTTAGCAAGTTTGATGATTATAGCAAAACATTGTCCCTCTTCATATATTGTGTATTAGATACCCTGGAATTATTAGCCTAGCGGGCTCAAGTCTAACTATAAATTCAATTTCTGCTCTTATTTTCTTTTTAGATTCCACATATGTAATTGGTGTCTTATAATATTTGTCATTATTTGTCTGAACTATTTCACGAGCATAACCTCCTCAGAGTCCATTCATGTTATATATGCAGGATTTTCTTCTTTCCTGCAGTGGAACAATATGTGAATAGATTTACTCACTATGGAAAACAATACGGACATTCCTAGAAAAGTTAAAAAATAAAGTACCATATGATCCATCAATTCCATGTCTAGGAAGATATGCAATGGAATGAAAACAAGATATTCAAGAGAGGTATTCACTCTCTTTATTGCAGCATTATTCATAATAGCCAAGATATAGAAATAACCTAAATGTGCATCAATGGAAGAACAAATAAAAAATATGACTATATATGCATAAGTATTATCCAGCTTTGAATAAGAAGCATGATTTTTTTATTAAATTGTATAAAGGGTTGATAAATAATGATGGTGAGGAAGGCAGAGCAAGAAACTTAAACATATATTAAAAATTTAGATGTTATTCTTGGTGTAATGTAAAACTATTGATAAAAATGATGATTTTTAAAAAAATTCTCATTTACTGTTGAGGACTGGTTAGAGAAACATAAGAGCAGATATAAATGACAATTAGAAGGAAAATGACAAGCAGGCGTGGATAATCACTGCTGTGATAGAGATCACAGAGTAGTTAAAAGCCTTGAAAAAATAATCATTTGTAAGGGTCACTTTCTCTAGCTTTCAAACAATATACCTCCTTTTTGACCTATTCAGGAAGGAGAAGAGTGATTCAATATATTACTCAAAGATTAATAGTTACGTAAACATGACTTCATTTGATAGTATTTTTTATTGCCTTAAAAGTTTCCTCAAAGAAGACTTTGTGCAGCATTCCATTTTTGCAACATTGACATAAAGAAGTATAAATTTTCTAATGTTTATCTAGAATTTGAATTCATAGCTTTGATTCTATGGAAGAAAATCTATTAGTTGAAATTTGCAATGAAGTAGATAAAAAGGCAAGGTGGTAAATGCTGGTCAAAAAAAGTGGGTGAGATTCTCTGTACAATTCTTATAAGTGTAATTTTAGAGACGTGTGTGTGTGTGTGTGTGTGTGGTTTGCTTTCTTTTTTCTCTGAACCTGTTGCCTCATCTTTATTTTTTGTATTTTTCATTTATTTTTAATTTATATCTTTTACATCACTGTATATTTCCCATAAAATTCCCACCACCAATTCACCAGGTACCATCACCATAGTCCCTTATGCTCTTCTTTCCTGTTTTGATTCCTTTTCCTTCCCTCCCTTGCAGAATGTCTCAAAAACAAATTTTAATACTATTTCTATATAGTTTATATGATGATAAAATGAAATGATATACAGTAAGAATAGCCTTGGTACATAATATTACTTTAAATACTGGTAGAATAGGATTAGTAGCCAATTTACTAATGGCATGCGTTTAGCCAATGCTGCCGAAAATTAATACAGAGAGTGGAGGTATAAGTTAGTTCTATAATAGCATTAATTCTGGTGTGGAAGTCAATTAGATACATGAATCCACTACTTGGACTAAGGGGGAAAGGATTCTATTTCCAGATCTGTAGAATCTTTGAGGCCTTGGGTATGTCCCATTCTTTGGTGACCATGACTGAGTTTCCTTGTCTCTAACATGAAGCTGTTAGGTATCAGTCAGGCATCTAAAATTCTTTTTAGAGATGACATTCTATGAACCTGGTCAACTCTGGACTCAGTATTCAGAAAGAATACCAGCCATTCAAGTTTGTATTCAGAAGACATAAATAAAAAGAAGGCATGATTTAAAGGAGCTAAGGTTCCTCCCACTGACTTTGTCAGCCTATTGGCTCTGTTTTGGTTCAGATAGTGCTTGATGTTCCAAGAATTGTTGCTTAGTGCCCAAGTTATTTCCAAATATATTATAAGAAGAGAAATAAAGCATGAAAATGGGCAACTTCATTCCCAATAGTTCACAAATAGGAAATGTGGAAGCTTTAGAAAGGCCCCCAGGCTCTTGTGCCAACAGATTAAATTCTGGAAATTAATGTTGTGCCCACCCAATAAGGTGATGGTGGTGTGGAGGCTGAAGGGCAGTGCCAACAGAGGTCTTGTAATCTGCTGCCATGAAATCAGCACCAGGGTATCTTTTAGCCCAGGGAAGTTCCTGAACTAAAATCCTGCCCTAACTTGGCAGAAAGGACTTTGATGGAGAGGGAAGGACTAAGTTGCAAGAATTCAAAAGGTAACCCCCCACGGACTTGTCTGTTCTAAGCAAATATTTAGTGTTTTTACATATGGTCCATTATATACAGCCCATGGGCAGCTAGCAGGTTGCTGATGTCTTCCTGATGGGCTGACAATGGATCCAAAAAGCTGCCTCTGTTTGTTTGTGTGTGTGTGTGTGTATAATCCACATACTATATAGATTTCCATTTTTATGCATCATTCTCTATATTGCCAATAACAACTTGTATTGCATTTTAGATGGATATAAATTTGGTAAGATAAAGTTGCTCTATTGCTAAAAATTTACAAATCTGCTATTTATATCTACCACCAGTTCTAATTGCCAGTCAAAGCAAAGGAACATTGTAAAGATGGATTGGCACATAAACAAATATAGTAAAACACAGGAAAACTTGAAAATCACATGATGTTCAAAAAGACTTTGCTATTAGAATATCATCAATAATGATTCATAGTCATAGACTATAGTTGCAGTTCTTCTTGTTTTAGTTGATATATTTTTTAAAAATACAAGATTTCCAATCATTTGTTGTTTTGTAACATAGGTGCTCACCATTTTTGTTGCATTTCATATTGTAATTCTTTGGGGTGATGGATGTTTCTATTGCTGCCACATAACAAAGTATCTTAAACACAGTGGCATGAATATCAATCACTTTGGCATAGTCAGAGACCATATATGATGGCAAACTTCAGAAGAGGTACATCAAGTATCATCTCTCCATTCTGAGTCCTCAGCTAAGAAGACCTGAAAGTTGAGGATGACCACACCTTGATCACTGAAACTGTCTGAAGGCTCAATAGTTTATATACAACTCTATAGGTTGTGTTGGGTACTTTCACCTCTAGACTTTGGTTTTCTCAACAATGTGGAGTTAATATAGCTTTGTTGTAGGTTTCTCATTTGATGTTAAGTGGGAAGGCAGGCATGAGTATGTATGTGCCACTCTACAAAACTTTTTGAACCAGTAATCAAGAGTTTTATTTTACTCACATATATAACTATAAAAAAATCTCGCTACATGGAAGGTGTTTTTTGTATATTGCATGAAGCATAATTTTAAATACATGAAATGTATATTTCATTTTGTATAGTTTCATGTAGATAAAAGTCTTACTAAAGATTCCAATATAAAATAAAGATCAAAATCATGTTTCATATGAAAAACAAATATGTCTAGAGCTTCATTCACTGGGGTTTAATGCTTTTTGAACATTGTCACTAAAAATGACCTATCTGAGTTCCTATCCTAGCACCATTAACTGCAAGCAGCTGGCCTGGCCTCATTTTCCCTTTTTGTAAAATATGGATGATGAGAACAAAATGGCACCTATTTTATGATTTGGAATGATAAATAACATATTGTGTGCTCTCCTGCATCAAGGATTGCAAAATGGGATACTATGGGAAAAGGATTAAATCCTGGGAGTTCTACAGAGCAAGAAAAATAGTGCTGATCAGAACACAGCAGATTATAAACAGGTTACTTCTCTACTCTTTACCTATGTTGCCCTTACGTTTTCCCTTCATATCAGATTAAGAGAAAATAATGTTATTCTTCACAACCTTCTTCCTTCAACTCTGTTCTCAGAAATAAAAAAGAGATTTGTCAAGATTTCAAAGGAGAATGCCCCTCCATATTTTCCCCTTTACTCCTTTTCTATTAAACATGTTTTGAGAATCAGAAGAAAACCCTAGGAAATGAAAACCCAAGAAGAACAGAAGTGAATAGATCAGCTACTATTTACAAATTAAAAATTTAAAAATTCCTTTTCAGTGTTAACCTTGAAAAGTTTTAGCTCATTCCTTTTAAGTTAGATGAAATTTTTATCTAGCTCTGTACATATGTCTCACTTTCCCACCATTCCTATAAAACCTCTGCTTTCCATAATGAAGTTGATTTTGGAGGCAGAGTTTAGATAGAGGCATAAAGTTATCTAATTATACTAATTGAAAATAAGATATAAAAATCTTAACCTTCCCAGAGACATTTCAAATTTAAATAAGGTGGTTTATTAATAGCAATGAATCTCTAGTTGATGAAATGTCAGACTATATAGTAAAAGAAATATGGAAAAATATATATTTGAGAATATTTTTAAGTTCAGAATAGTTAAAATATTTGTCTAAGTCACACAGTTAACAGCAAAAAAACCACAGAACTGAGCCCTCATTTACAAAAGATTAAACTAATAACATGTAGCAATAGTCTTAACACTAACTACCAATCCCCTAATTTGAGTACCCTGATAATAAGACAATGCTAAGCAGGGCCTCTTGGTGGCACAGGGGTTAAGTCTCAGTGCTATCAAGCAATCGCCAGTCACTGCAATGTGAGTTGTATCCTTGGCCAGGAAGCTGACCCACATGGAGCAGCAGACCTCTCCTGTCTCTCCTGCTGCTCCCCTCAGCTGTGTATTTCAGTAGATCTGCTTGTTCTGCTCCTCATTATGTCTCTAGGGAGTCTTCTCTCTCACCCCCCACACCTCTGAACTGGACCCTACTTCTTGTCTGCATATAAAAATAAAATAAATCTTTAAAAAAAAGTTAAGTAAAAATAAGTATATATGAAGTCATTATATGTGAATATATTTTAATTGATAAGGACATCATATCAATTTACCAAGTATAATGATGTAAATAGATATTTTAATAATGTGAATATGCTGATAGAAAACTAAATTATTTTATTGGTTTTAGAGAAAGGCCCATTTTGTTGGCCTTCTCATGAGGAATTATCTTCTTTTATTTAACTTTCAAGTTTCTTCATTCAACTAGTGAATGCATTTTCTTATCTTTGGAAAACCATTGCCATTCTTATTCTCTGCAATTACATGGCAGGACATGCCTGGCAATAGTCATTCTCAGGATTTTCAAAGATACCTTTGTATTATTGTCTTTGTTTCCATGGAAATAATTTTTTGATTTATAGACATTTCTCCTTGTGCTGCATGAAATTCAGATATATTTTCAATGACAATTCTCCTTCAGAATCAAAAAGTGATTTCTGTAACTATAATACATTTCCACATTTCCAATATATAACGATCAAATACCTGGACACAAAACAGTACATAGTCACTGTGCAATGCTCAGTTTTGTGTCATCTGCAAGACTTTTATTTTCTGGCTGTCATAAACATTTATTTTGATTCCAAATATTATGGCATTCAGTGAAGTCAAACAGAAAACTTTTTAAAGTACTTTCCTTAATGTTTTGTGACTATGAACAAGGTCCATCAGAAAGCTTCTCTATTAGCAGCAAAGAAAGATTAGTAGTATATTAGGCAAAGAGTGATTTTGTGAAAGAAGACACTATCGAATGACTATCATTATTAATATACTAAAGGTAAAGTTTTAATGTGCTTCTAACACAATTTGAAGTTTCCTTCAAAGTACTATGTTCTCCAGATACCACCAATTTTAAGAAGAGACACATCACTTTGTAGACTGTAAAGTTCGCAAGTAATATTTCCTGATGCTAGTGTTTGGCATTCTTTAAAAGGAAAGCTCATCGGGGCCTCCCTGGTGGCTTAGGGGTTAAGTCTCAGCGCTATCACTGCCTGGATTGTGTTGCATCCCCAGCTAGGGAGCTGACCCACATGGTGCAGTAGACCTCTCCTGTCTTACCTGCTGCTCCCCTCAGCAGTGTATTTCAGTACATCTGCCTGTTCTGCTCCCCACTCTGTCTCTGATGAATACTCTCACCACTCCATAAATAAATAAAATAAATATTTTTAATAAAGCAAAGCTCACTTACACTTATTGAAATCTATGATTATGTTCATCCTCCCATGGACTTGTTACTTGCTTATAGTTGTGAAATCATAACATTGCTCTATTGTTCTTTCACATCATTACATGGAAATTCCAAGGGATAGAGCAATTTCACCAGAAAAAAGGAAAGTAATCCCAATTCAAAGTCAAATGTGGTTTATCCCAAGAATTTATAGGAAAAAAGATAAAGCATATTTTATTTGTGGGAGATTTTTCTTCCTCATTTGGTGTTTTTGTTTAACGCTATTCCAACATTCAATGATTTTTTTTTACCTCCAGATTAACTTATTTTCATTATTTTTATTATTATTTCTATTTGGGGCAAAGGTGTTGGCTCTTTAGGGACCTGAAACAACAGTGGTATATTTTCCAGGCTTCAAATCTTTAAATCTAACAAACAATCCTTCAGCAGTATCCACAGTTTAGCATCTGTGTTTAATCACTGGGAATCCATTCTTTCAATGCCACCTACCTTCCAAGAGAATTTCTCAAACATCTGTCTCCTTTTTTATTGACTTTATGAAACTCAAGGGAGAAATCAAGTATTGCTTTCCATGGCTTCTACCAGAAATGAATTTATGGTATTGCTCAGAGCAAGGAGACCCAAGCAGCTGAATTTTTCAATTTAGTTTTATTTTCTTTTGGGTTTTAATAGTTTTTAAACTTTCATATGGAAGCAATTTTTTTTTTCAGTAGCGTTATCTGACTTGCCTGAAAACACATTAAACACTAAAGTATAGTTATTCTCTGTCTCCTTGTCAACAAATTGGGGCCATTTTTATCTATATTGATAGTGACATTAAGTCTGGCCAAAAGATCTACCTCCTTGGCCTGAATTAATATATTGTCTGATATATTTGATTAATTCTATTAAAATAATCCAACCAGTAAGTTTCTATATATGTATATAAACAGAAAATTCTAAAACAAAATCTGTAATGACAATCTACTGAATTTAAAAGTTAAACTCTATAGACATAAAAGGAAACTATCTTAAGACAAGAATATCAATCATCTATTAATTGCATTTGCTGAAATAGAAATTTCTGGATTGTTCATTTGATAGTTGCTCATAAATCACCACAATGGTCGCCTCACATGATGATGGCTTCCTAACAAGCCAAAATAGTACTGTAATAATATTGAGTAAGAGAATATGATATTTATGTGATGTTAGTGTCATTAATGTTGGATATTGTTGTTCACCAATTCAAAGCATTCCAGCAATTTTTTTAAGATTTATTTTTATGTACTTGTGAGTACAAGAACTGGGTGTAGGACAGAGGTGTGCCAGGTGAGAGTATCCACCATAGACAGAGTGGGGAGCAGAATAGGCAGATCTATGAAATACACTGCTGAGAGTAGCAGTGGGCGAGACAGACAGGAGAAGTCTGCTGCACCATGTTGATCACCTCCCTGGCTTGGGATTGAACTCATGCTGCAGTGTCTGGTGATGGCTTGATAGTGCTGAAACTTTAACACCTGACCCACCAGGGAAGCACAACTTTTTTAGTTATCAGTATAATCATCTTGTTAACTGGTATGTGATGGGGCGGAGGACATCACTGCTGTGAGCGAGAGGCAATGTTCCAGAGGTCACTCAGTGTACAAGAAGTGGGAATTCAGACAACAGAACATCCAGAATTTGATGCTTCAAAATTAAATCCCTCTCCCTTTGTTTCTTACTCTTTGGAAATTGAGTTTTAATATGCTTTTCGTTATTTAAGGGAGATGGTTCCTGAAGGAAGAATATCCTTTTTTTTAAAGATTTATTTGTTTGTTTGTTTGTTTGTTTGTTTGTTTATACAAGCACTGGGTACAGTCAGAAGCACGGAAGGGTGAGAGAATTCACCAGAAACAGAGCAGGGAGCAGAACAGGCAGACTGACGAAGTATACTGCTGAGGGGAGCAGCAGGGGTGGCAGGAGAGGTCTGTCATGCCATGTGGGACCCTCGCCAGGCGCCAGGGATCCAACTGGCACTGCAGAGGCTGTGGGCAGCTTTGCAACCCAGCGCTCAACCGCTGCGCCACCCGGGGAGGCCCCCCTGAAGGAAGAATATTGATGGGTTTTGCACATTGGCTACAGGGCAAAACTCACAAAGAAGCCTCTTTGGAATTCCAAACTGAAGAGGAATCTCCCTAACAGGTCATATCATGTCAGTACAACACTGTAACTTTTGGATATGTTCATCAATATTTATTTTTAAACATATTGGCTGATATGATTTAAATTTTAGGATATTAAAGGAATATTGATAGCTTCATACTTAAGTATGAAAAGTAAATCTAATGAGATGAGTATGGTGGTGACTATTAGAATTTCGTAGAATTATGGAAATTCTCAGAAAAATGAACATAGTGAAAAATTGATCAAGTTCCCCATATAGAGATTTTTTTCTCTAGCCAAACTAACAGGGTTGTGCTTTTTTTCCTCTCTGTTTTCCTATTCTTGTATTATTTTTTAAAAAAGAACCTGTTAAGAGTCATTACTGAGACATATACATTAAAATTTATTGTGTGTTTCTATATTGTATATGTGTATATAATGCATATGTAGGTAGGCAGGTGTACATACATATATTAAGAAAAACTGAAATCAAACAGTAGGTGTGGCCTCAATTTTCCTGTGCCGTATGGGCTATTCTGACTATGAGTTTTTCATCCAACCATAATGGTGAGGTATAAGATTCTGGTTTTTTTCTCATTATTATACTGATATTTCATTTGAAATATTCTACCTACACTTAATCAAAGGGAAATGAGATGAATTTGTCACCCGGGGAAAAATTGAAACTGAAATGGGAGATAGTTGGTAACAAATAAAATCTGTGCTCAAAACAGAAAATCTTTCCTCTTAAAATGTTAAATGACTATACAGAATGCTAGTGTATTAAATTAATAGAAGAATTTATACTTTTTACCAGGTTTATACAGAGAAATTCTGTACAACTATTCGATAAGAACTGAGCAGTTTTAAAAAATAAGTAACAGGAGATTCCATATTTGGGAAGAGAGAGTATACAATGGTTTTCCATCTTCTTTTCTGTAATGTCAACACAGGCCCTAGATAATGTCTAAAACCTGTGTGAGAAGTCTCTGAAAGGTGGAGAGAAGATGGCAGACTGAATAAGAACCGAAGTCCTGGGCCTCCCCTGGAGGTGCAGGCGGTTGAGCGCAGTGCTGTGAAGCTGTCCACAGCCTCTGCAGCACTGGTTTGATCCCTGCTGGCTGGCGAGGGTCCCACATGGCATGGCAGACCTCTCCTGTCTTGCCCGCTGCTCCCCTCAGCAGTGTTTCATCGGTCTGCCTGTTCTGCTCCCCGCTCTGTCTCTGGTAAATCCTCTCACCCTCCCGTGCATCTGGCCTGAACCCAGGTTCTTGTATAAATAAATAAATAAATCTTTAAAAAAAACGAAGTCCCAAGAAAGGACATACTGGTGAGTTCCCTGGGTTTTCCTTTTGCTTCATATATGCTAGAATTGGAAGAAGCAGAAAACCAGAAAGACCAATGGACACAGATGGGAAAAAAAGCCTTAACAATAGCCTGCTCATTCAGGAAAAGGGACAGCCTAGGAAAAGATATCTATTAGAGATTGTTTAGCTGTAGCGAAAAACTCTGCGACACCCCCCTTGCCCCATACACACTAGCAAAGGGTGAGTGAGACTGAACTTCCATCCGTCAAGGTTATAGGTGTAAAGGTACACCCCAACAATTATGCCAGAGCTGTGCAGAGAAAGGAGGTCTTTCTCAGAACTTTTATTCTCAAAAATGAGAAGAAAGTCACCTTCCATCCAAGGGTGAATGGGGACCACATAGCAAACCTTACCTTCCCCTTCATTCAGTAATTAATAATTACTGGGAGTAATTATTGGGAGTAATTACTGGGAGTCCCCCATCTTCCCATCCAGACAGTATTAAAGGAACCTAGCAGAGGCAATTTTCACCCCCAATAAGCAGTAATGATGCCACCCAACTGGTGAATCCCTGGAGGCCATTCAAGGAACAATAGTCTCGACTTCTACTTTTCCCAGCAGGTGGGAAATCAGACCTCTCACCACCAACCAGAATGAGTAAGGAATGCCTCCCCTCCAAGTGTCAATCTACTGTGGCCAAAGTTGGGAACTGAAACTTCTACCTACACCTGGCAGGACCCAATTCCCCTGCCAGTGTCCTATCAGAGGAAATCAGCTAAAATAGTAGATGAAAATAAGATTGAAAATCTTATAACATAATACCCCAATGGTCAGATGCCACATGAAAATCACACATCGTGCCAAAATCCAGGAAGATCTCAAACCAAATGAAGAAGCGATCCATTGATGACAACACTGAACTGATAATTTTAGAATTATCTTGCCAAGATTTTTAAAGAGGCCAACAAAATATGCTGTAAAAAATAGCAAACCCCAGTAAATAAGTGGAAATTCTCAGAAAGAAATAAAAGATATGATGAAGAAGTAAGTGCCATTTAAGGATAGAAAAGTAAAATAAACAAAATAGGGCCTCCCTGGTGGTGCAGGGGTTAAAGACAAGGTGCTATCATGCTATAACCAGCCATTGCAACATGATTTTGATCCCTGTCTAGGGATCTAACCCACATGGCACAGAAGACCTCTCCTGTCTTTCCTGCTGCTCCCCTCAGCAGTATATTTCAGTAGATCCACCTGTTCTGCTCCCCATTCTCTGTCTCTGATGAATCCTGTCACCCCCTACAACTCTGGCCTGCACTCCAGTTCCTGTATGCATAAATAAATAAATGCTAAAAAATAGAAAAATAAAATAAACAAAATAAAAACACAAATGATGGGTTCAACAGTTGAAGGCAAGGGCCTGAGAGAGATAAACAGTTGTCAATTATTCACTCACACCATTGAGGCAGACAATCTCTAATGTCATGGAATGGAAAAGCTCACCAAAATCCAATCCTGAGGAATGCATCCTCCTCATTTAAAATGTAAAGCTAAAATTAAATTAGTCATTTAGGAGAGTTTACAGGTAAGATGGAAGAAGTACACTATGTAAATCTATGCAAAATTCTATGACCCAGTCTCTTTTTCATTGTTGCATCAGGCTTCCTCTCTGACAGTATGTTTTCAAAAATCATATTTAAGGATAAACAAAGAGGTCTGACTGATTCAAGATATTAAAAGGCAAGGTTGCCTGGTGAAAGCCATAACTCACTAATACAATGCTGAGTATTTATGACCTTTATCTGTGTGACTCTGGTTGCCATGAGACACAAGAGTGTGTCACTAAAGGACAGGCCATTTAAAATGATGTGACACTCAAGAATATTGGTGTTTCAGGAATATTCCAAGTTTATTTATTATCACTATTATCACTATTGATACTATTTGTTCCATCCTCTTGACTATGTTCAATAGACTAACGATCCATTCATTCATATGCATCTAAGATGTTCACAGGTTAGTGGAAAGACAAAATTCAAAATAAGAGACTTAATTTGCCATGATGAAATTCAGAAAAAAAGAGTCATCTCCCCTCTTTTTTCTTAGAGCATGTACTTTAGAAAACTTCTAAGCACTTTCTGCTCTTTTGAAATGGATACATATCCTTTTGAAAACTCCACAGGTCTATTGCCACCTGATGACCCAAGAATGTCCTTCTGGAGAACCTGAGAACCAACTCTTTGAAATGTAGACATCAAGGGAAATAACGCTTTAGATGCCCCAGTTTCTGTGGGGAAGTAGGAGCGTGGCTTCATTGTGTGTCTTGCTTCAAGTAACAAAATTCCTTCCTACCCAAAGATATGAGAAGTTTCTTTTCTGGATCAAACCAATTAGGTAACACAAATGGTCACATTGTAACAGGGTGGTCCCCAGGAAAGGGGGTGGTTCCAGGTTCCCTGCACCACCCAAATGGAGGGTGGAGTTTAGCAGAGAGAGAAGAAGCTGCAGAGGAGACTGAGGAGGAAGGAAGGAAGCAGGATGCAGAGCCAGAAGGAGACCTGGAGGAGGCACATGGAGCCAAGAGACACATAAAGAAACTGTGCTTGCCTTTTGGTCGTGGACTGGGTGGCACAGATGTGGGTGAGAGATCTGTGGGGAGGTGCCGATGGCGGTTTTTATCTTGATTTTGATTTTGCTTTTTTCCTTCCGGGCTTGTCTGGTTGTTTCTGACCCTTTTCTGTGGGTCCCCACTGGAAGATGCTTTAGACTTGTGGCAGGCTTTGGGGCCTTGTTCTGGGCCAATCCTGCTTGGGTGGACTTTTACCCACGAGGGGATGGGTAACTTTGGGTGCTTGATTTAAAAACTAGATTCTTGCCTTTCTGTATTGTTTCCTAATTGTATTAAAGTTCCTTCCCATTAAAGTCTCATATGTTTTGTGTTGATGCAGCGGATGACAGAACCCATTTAGAATGGGCAGGTTTGCAGGGTTTGGGCTGCCCCTCTCCCTGCCCTGTAACAACACCAGTTACCAGGTAAATTTATAGTGATACTGGCAAGTTCTCTTTCTTGAGGTCTAGTTGCTTTTTATCTTGAAAACATGTATGTAATGGCTAGTATTTGCTTGGCTATATAAAAGGATGTGATTTCATTCTGCACTTACTCTTAGCCAAAAGGCCTAGAAGTGATGTGATTTCATTCTGTCTTTGTAATCTCTTAGTGAATTGTTTCTGGTTTGCATCACATTCTGGTTTAATACTTATTTTAAAATATAAATTTTCTTTCTTTATACCTTTGTGTAAATGAGTTCTGGGTTGGGGGATGTTTTTGCTTTTAATCATATTTCCCCAACATTGCTAACTTACTATTTGTACTTACCACAGATTTTTTTATGAGTTTTGCCTGCTTCTCCCCAAATGCTACTTTAATTACTACCCAACTTTCCATATCTTTTGAATTTTTCCCATTATTCTTCTATTTATTTGACTTTTCTGTTCTACATAACAGATTTACATATTCTCAAATAAAACAAGAAAAACCTTATCTAAATCTCTCACTTCTAAAAAGATAGTGCTGGTAAGTGTTAGACTAAGAAATACATAGTCATTTCATTTCTTTAGTTCAGCTCCTTTTGAGACCAGGGATTGACAAGTTAAGGTTTAAAAAGACACTTTTGTGTACTTATAGAGTAACCGTATGAAATAAAGATAAGTTTGAAAATGTATAAAAATTGAACAGTATTGGAAAGGCACTGGTCCTCACCTGTATATTTAGCGATGTCAAATCATTTCAATTCCATACATTTTTAGACTTCCCAACATGTAGCTGGCCACATGACCATATTCATACAGAGTTTAATTGATGCTATTAAAATGTTTTGCAATAAATTCATATACTCTATATCTCTTGAGTAACCAACAATGAGTATAGTTTTTGTCACTAGAAAAAAACAAAAGGCCGAAGAATTCACAGTGCACCATACCCCTGTTCATCAAAGACTATCATAGGTAACTATTTTCATTTTTGTCTTTTGTGGTGCAGAATCAGAGTAATCAGAAAACTACATAATCTGAAAGGAGGCAGAGAACTAGAACACTTAAACAAGAGATATTAAGTCAATCTACATAACAAAGAGATGGGATTGTCAGAAAAGTAGAAACCCTCAGAAAGAGCTGCATTTTATTCATATGTAGAGGGGGCTGGATAACAGAAGTGGTAGAAGTAAGGAAATGAGAATTTCTAAGAAGTAAAAGTTTCAGGAAATTGTGAAAAATAAAAGGACTCATCACAGGACAGGGAGAGGGGCATCCCAAAATCCTCAAACTTGTCTGCTCTAAATAGGTTCTGCAATCTGCTGCATCAAGACAAAACATGTAAGACCTTTAATGGAAAGGGACTTTAATGCAATTAGTAAACAATACAGAAAAGACAAAGAATATAGTTTCTAAATCAAGCACCCAAAGTTACCCATTCCCTCATGGGTATAAGTCCACCCAAACGGAATTGGCCCAAAGCAAGGCCGGAAAGCCTGCCACAAGTCTAAAGCACCTTCTGGCAGGGACCCATACAAAAGAGTCAAAACCAGTCAGACAAGTCTGAGAGGAAAAGAACAAAATCAAATCAAGATAAAAGCTGCCATCGTTAACCTCCTCATGGGTCTCTCACCCACATCTGTTCCAACCAGTCCAGGACCAAGACACAAGCACAACTTCTTCACATGTCTCTCTGATCCATATGCCTCCCCCTTGTCTCCTTCCTGCTCTCCATGCTGCTTCCTTCCCTCTTCAGTGTCCTCTACAGTTTCCTCTCCTCCCTGCTCAGCTCCACCCTCCCTTGAGTGGGGTAGGGAACCTGGAAACTTCCCTTTTCCTGGGAACTACCCCAGTACAGACTGAGATTGGGATCACGTCTAGGAAATGTCACTGTGATGCTGTTTAAAAACTAAACATAAATAATAGCAAGATTTTTAGAGTGGGATTTTTATTTTTGAAAAGTGTTGTGTAAATATAAGTAATAATGTACAATTAAGTCACATTGGGCCAGGTTCAATGGGTCCACAAATGAGGAGGCCAGCAGGCTAGCGTGACAAGCAGTGGTTAGGTACCTCCCAAGAAAATATCTTCCTCTACACCAGCCTGCATCGATGTTATTGAACTATGGTGTGTAGAAGGGGCCTTGAACAATGAGGAAAGGTAATTATTGGAATAATTCCACATCTCAGCAGTATTTTGTAGAGAATGAAGAAAGCAAAGTCACAAATCATGAGCTATATGTTATTTGAAACTTGATGTTTCCAGTATATAATTTATTCACTGATGCATTAACTCACTAAATTCAGGGGGAAAAAAACACCGTAAAGAAGTAGACTTAGAAATAATTCCCACTCCCTATTTATTAGCAAATTAAAGTCTCTTTGTATTACTATAGAGTTGTGAGACCAGATTCACTAAAGCTAATTCAAGGCCATTGTTTGGGGGGCAGGAGCCATCTTAATAGACCTGTGAGAAAGAAAGCTTTGGGACAGCTGGCAGAGGCACCAGCAATAAACAAATTGAAGAAGTTGGAGGTAATTAACAATCTAGGATTCAAATAAAGTGATTCTGAGATATGGTTAGAAGATTCCTCTGAAGGCACAAGAGACAAAAACTTCGCAATGAAAGACAGTGACAGCTTGTGAAAGTTTACGATGATGGCCATGAGGGTCAATTTTGACCAAATTCCATAAAGTCTGACATTTATGTATAGCAATAGAATGAATATTTGACAGTGTAGACAGTGACTGGAATTCATATTCTGAATTCAATACAGCTTACCAGTGACCCAGGGAAAACTGTTCGGTCTGTGTATTCCAAGTAGAAGAACTATACAAGTGGGCTATCTGCCAGCAAGCCACAGAAGGAAGCTTTGAAGTTTAGAAGGACTTAGGCTAAAATAACACAAGGATGCTATTCTGTTAGAAATAATACATAATATTATAATGAAAAATAATTTCTGCACTGACAGGCATCCAAATTCTCAGGGTCAATAAGGCTCACCATGGGCATGGGAAAAGGCAGGCAGATATGTTAGTTAGCAAAGATTAAAGAACAAATAATATAATGCATATCAATAGATATTTGAAGAACTTAAGAAGTTGAAAACAATTTTTTTAAGTTTTATTGTATTTATGCATACAAGAATTGGAGTTGCTGCACCAAGTGGGTTAGCTCCCTGGCCGGGGATTGAACTCAGTCCACAGTGGCTGTCTATAGCTTGATAGCTCTGAAACATTAACCCCTACAACACCAGGGAGGCCTGAAGTTGAAACTTTTGATTTGTCACTTACACCTCAATAAAGCTGGAAAGAAAGGCTAGACGTTTCATAGACATGGCTCCCTATGTTAGATATGCTTATGTTCCTAAAACAAGGAGAAAAAATAACAAAAGATGCCAGAATGAAGATTATTTATATTCAATTGTGAAATCAAAAAACACTTAAAGTTCAAGTTAAAAATTGTGCTCTTCCTTTATTTACCATCAGAACACTGAGGCATTATCATCAGAGCCTATGGACATGGTGACCCCTGCAAATACTCAGTTACTCATTTGTTGAGTTTTTTCTCACATTTCAAATGTCAGTCTCAGAGTTATTTTGATAATGGAAAAATATAAAAATTAGGGTCTAATTATTCTTCATTTTTCTATATAACGAAAACAGTGGGTATGAAATTCTCAAGTTATTGTTTATTTTTTTCCAAATCAGTTATTTACCCTCTATTGCATGATTTACTAAAGATGACTATAATGGAATCAACCAGTTTCCTAATGAGATCATCCAGCGAGAGGAGGAAGGGAAGGTGGAAGGGGAGAAAGGTAATATATTAAAAAAAAAAAGCATAAAAGAAGAGGAGATAAAGATGCTCATTGCATATTATCTTGACAGTGATGGTTGGGTGTGTACATGCAATCATGATAAAGACTAAGTGTAGTGATTATATGTGATGTGACAGGATGCAATAAACAAAAATTGTTTTGCATTAAGACACATGGGTGCTTTCATCCAGAAATCAATGACAATCTTGTAAATGCCTCCTCCCTGACTTCCGATACTAGTGGAAGAAGAGCTGTGAAAGAAAATCAGGTCAGGACAAACACAAAGAAACAGAGAACAACTGATGTGAGAAGACACTGTATTGAAGGCAAAGAGATGAATTTTAATGATTAAAAGATTAGCAATTTAGTGGTTCCAGAAAAGCTAGATGGTGAGAAAATGAAGAGAGGTAAGTGACTGAGAAAAGAAAAAAAATGTTTTGAGAATTATAGGGGATTTTTCAAATGGAATCCCATTTAAAAACATTTGAGAGAGGGAATAAAGGATGGAGTTACTTTTGTTGGTTTATGTTTTACCAGAACAAAAATGTTGCAAGAGCATGACTCATGCAGTAGTCCAAATGCAACTTTCCTCTCTAGCTTTCATTTTTCCGAATAAACTTTATATAATTGGGTAGAAGCCTCCACCCCCACCCCAACATCAGGTAAAAAGTTAGAAAAACTTAAGCACTTTTTCAAGAAAAGTGCAATCGAATTGTCAATTTTTCACAGATAGAGTATATCTGTGAACAGAACTATGCAGTACAGATACTGTACAGCAAAAGACATAAATGATAAAATAGAAGTTGATTTGATAGTAAATTTTCCTTCTTACCATTTAAAGCTGATATCAAATGAAGATTTAAAGTGTAATGATGACATGTTGGGTTTTTCTTTGTTCCTCTAGATGTTTTTCTCCACCTTTACTCTGTTCTGGCTAGCTAGTCAATTCTGAATCAATTCTTCATCAACTAGGGTAGCTAAGGAGGGAAGAGAAAACATAGGAAAGATTTTCTTATACTGTTTCAGTTGCAACTGGATTTTGTAGTGTAGGAATGATTAATATTTAAGTAATTCTCTCTCATGGGCATGGTTACTATGTCCTCTCTATTGGGCAGAATAATATCTATTCCAGTAGGCCAATTGCAGTTCCTTTAGCCCTAAGGAATCTAATATCATTTCCAGCTTCTTCACACTGAGTTTCCTCATCTCTGCAGGTAGCACTTTTATAGGGGTGAACAGTGTCTCTAAACTGATTCATTTCTTGGTGTGGCTACACAGTAAATCACCCTTTGCCCAACTAAATCTAGAATGCAAGCTCAGCCCATCACAAAACCCTCTTTTCAGGAGCACACCTTGTTTTAGAAAATGGGTCATGTACAGTCTATTATACTCTGAAGGTAATGGGAACTCTATAAAAACTTCCATCACCAAGGTAAAAGCAAAAGAGCCAGCTTCAAGTGAAGTAAGATGAGGACTACGAACTGAACAATCTTTTTTTTTTTTTCCCTCAGATGGATATCTTCAACTCCAAGCCATTATTATAGCCTTGTTTTATCTGAGAGTCCAGAAGTCATTAATCCAATTTTGATTAATCACTTTGTAAAATTTACGTATGCTGATATTTCTTTGGGAGATTTTACTATTTTGGAGATTTGTTCAAAATTTCAATTTGTTTTTTTGCTCTACATTTTAATTTTATTTCTCAGATATAAAGCATTCAAATTGGGTTTACTTCATATCCCAGATGCTAACCCTGTGAAGCTGGTGGAATTTTATAGAACACAATTTCTCTAATATTAAAATTCTATACAGCAAAACAGGAAATTATTACTATATATATTAAAGTAGTTGAGGGAACTGGGGCCAGGAAAAAAAAATTGACTCGACCAAAATCAAACATTAAGTTTTACGTGCAAAATATCATTATAAAACACTGATTCAGCAAAGTAGTATTTATGCTATACCATTTAACAATCTGGGAGAAAGAATTTCTGATGTTAGTTTTTCCATGAAGAATAAGTTAATAGTTGTAGAAAGATTTGGGGAAATGAGATAATAGGTAGATTCTTGGTTGTTTTATAGCCTTAAATTATCTAATCTCACAAATCACTCCCCTTTATGTTATAATTGATCAGATTTTCTTCCCCAGAGAAATATTGATGATTTTAAATATTCAGAGAGAATTTCAGTCCATGGAACAATTTTCTCTACAGGATAATGGGGAGGTCCTATACATGTTGGGATATGAAGCAAATCTTCCTTTCTTTCAACCTCATTATACTAAATCATCATGGGGCTGCTTTGGAGAGAGGCTTAGATATTTTGAGCTTTATAATTTTGATTTATGAGTTCATGATTTGTTTAAATAATAGAAAAGATGTCAGATAGAGCAATGCATCTTTTACAAGGAATTTTTTATTTAATTTTTTCTCTTTTTGCATCATGGATAGTAGCAAAAATAATACACATGAGAAAAGCATATGCTTAGCCCAAAAAGCTGATCTTTCAAGTAAACATGTCTTTTTTCTCTACTTTATCTTTTAAAATTAAGTGATTTGGAGGAAGAGTTGCACTAGCGTGTCAGCTCCTTGTTCAATATAAATAATATATTTCCACAAGAGACTAAGCAGAAATATGAAAGATTCAAAGAAATGTATATGGAAGACGCCAAATAAATTAAAAAGTTGACAGCATTTCCCTGACTCAGAAATTCATTTCCATATTAAGGTTTAAAGGAAATCAGGGCATTCATATTCTAACAATCCAAATATATCTCCTGCATGAGAAAATAGCAGAAGAGATGGAGTTAGTGAGTCTGTAAAGAATTTATATGAAGTTGCTCTTTCTATTCAAACTTTTCTCTTTTAGGTAAATAGTCTAGAAACTTTAATCTCAGTGGACAGTAGATTGTCAAAGGGATACATGTAACAAAAGGGGTGAAAGGGAAGGAGATTTGCTGATATAAAAATTTCTGAAGATGTTTTAGTAAGACATTAAGATCTTGTCAAATAAGCTTTGATTTCAAATAGTAGTTAAATTAAGTTGAAATAAAAGACTCATGTGTTTTAAAATCATATTCTGTTAAAGGAGAGTCTAGTATAGAAACACAATTTATCGATCTTTTAGGTGTCTAGGTGCCTCACTGTGAATTCCATAAGTGATTCTCCATTATTTTCTCAAACCTTGTATGGAACAGGAGGGTAGAGTGAACTGGAGTTGGGTTTACCCTTCTTCCATGTAAAAGGCTTGTGTTGGCCTTTCCTTAGTTCAGTTCTATCTGCATTGTATCCCAGCAGGTAAAGCACAGATGTGAGAAGTCTCTGCTGAAGTTAGCTTAAGAACCAGATGGTCTGGTTTATTTCACAATGGATCATTTTCCCACCCTAAACCCCTACCCTCATCTAAGGTAAGGAAATTTTTCTCCAGTATTTACCTTGGGAACCTGGTAGAACTCTTGATGGTAAAACTAAACTAAAGTAAACTAAAATAAAATAAATGTGGAGGACACCATTAATTTGGTTTCAACTGGAGTTTCTAATGCTCACACTTGTCCACATAACCTTCAGCAATTATTAATTATAGCTCTGGTTTTCCAACTATGGCACTGGTTCTTGTAGTGGTTTTTGGTTTGGAGTATCTGTGTCTAAGAGCCAAGACTTCTTATATTAGTCTGTATCTCCAACGTTGGAATTTTTTTTTTCCCTATGTCCTCCCCATTTTTTTAGATCCAACAAGAGATAATTTTTCAGTGTGTTTAACTTTTACTTGTTAGGACAGAGTGGTGATGCCCAAGTTTCTTATATTTGGAACTGAAAAATGGAAGTTCTGTGCAGTTCTTTTTATGTAGATTTGGATAATCACCTTGTGCAATTTCACAATTCAGGTTAAAGAAAATGACAAATAAGATAAGGATGGCATGCCAGGATGATGGATAGGTGTAACAGCCAGATATTAAACTCAGCAGTTCTGATTCAAAAGCATTTTCTCTTAAACCCACATGGTGAGCAGACCTCTCCTGTCTCGCCCGCTGCTCTCCTCAGCAGTGTATTTCATCAGTCTGCCTGTTCTGTTCCCCACTCTGTTTCTGGTGAATCCTCTCACCCTCCCACGCATCTAGCCTGTACCCCGGCTCTTGTATAAATAAAATAAATTTTAATAAAATAAAATAAAATAAAAAGCATTTGCTCCTAGTCATACCAGCACCTTCGTTTATATTATGTACTGAACGCATGTGTCCCCCTAAAATTCATTTATTTAAGCCTATCTTTTAATATGTCTGTATGTGGAGATAGGGCCTTTAGGAGGTAATTAAGATTAAATGAGTCTGTAAGGATGGGCCCTAATCAAATATGACTAGTGACCTTCCAAGAAACAACAGAGAGTTAACACTTTCTCCTTCCCTTTTATTCTCTCCTATCCCCATTTTTCTACACCAGTTCTCTCTCTCCCTTGACTCCATGCCCCTGCATTAAGAAAAATCCACATGAGTACAGAGTAGAAGGCTAATATCTGCAATCCAGAGTCAGTAAGAGTGCACTCACTGGAAGCCAAACACCACTGAACTTTGATCTTAAACTTGGCAAAAATTAGGAAAATAAGTTCCTGTTCATAAATCACTCATTCCATGGTATTTTGTTATGGCAACTTGAGGCAGACTACAATGGTATCTTTAGGAGTAGAATAGTTCCTGACATAAAGTAAGGAAATATGAAATAGTACAAAACCTAATTTGTGAATAAAAATAATAATTATGAATTTAATATTCCAAACTGAGAACCAACATTTTAATATTTCTGGAGTTGATGCCGTTTCCCCATACAATATAAAAAGTGAATGATAGTTGGTATCTCAATTAGTTTTTTATTGAATAGTACATCCCATTAAGAAGCATTTGTATTTTTGTGTTTTGTAATGTAAAAACATTGCATTATTTCTGAAATGCAGCAATTTTGCTTTCTTGTTTCACAACAAGAAACTATACCATCTGTTTCAAAAGATGTATAGTTTATTTTATTTGAACAAACAGATTGAATCACAATTTGGTGCTGGGGGCTGTGGAAATGGATATCACAATGGTTTCACAATATTGTTTATAATAAAATTTGCAAATTTCTGTTATTATAAAATATTGTCCAAATATTTGAGATAAATGGAGGAGATTTTTCTGCAGATGTTTCTGTATGTATGGGATTAGCCATACATCAGCACAATAGATTCCCAATTACACATGGGAAATTGTTAATTCTTCCATCAGCAGGTATATCCTTGGGGAGAGAAAGCACATTTTAACACTGGCAATTAGAGAATTCACGAAAAGCTTACTCACTGACAAATAAACATCATTTAAGGGCTTATAATAATATTTCAGATTTTGCAAAGCCTAGCTTCTCTTTGCCCTCTGTTCAACAACTCTTAGTATTAAGTCTGGAGTTGTTCTTTGTAAATGTGTGTATTTACACAATTCTGCCTGAATATTCACATTTAGTTTTTAGACTCAGATGATTATATTGGATGTCTTGCCACTATATTGCAGATTCCACAGTGACAATACTATCCTTAGGTTCTAATGGAGTGATGTTTCATTTCCCAAAACAGGAAAAAGGTAAACCTGAAAAAGGACAGATAGCATTAAGCTGTAAGAAATCCCTTTTTATAAAACAGGTAAAAGAAAAAACAATACTAATAAGTGTGAAGATATTTAGATATTATCTGTAAATAAGAAATAAAAATAGGTGAAATAAAATCCAATCGAATTAATCTTAAAATTATTTTTGCTTAATTTACAAGGGAAAATATATTTAATATATAATTTGGAGATATAAGAATAAAAAAGTGAGAAGAAAATTTTAAAGAACTAAAAAGATAATATGTGTGGATGTGTCTTGCTGAAGATCCTGATGCTACTTTCATACTCTGATAATAAATTCATAAAGTATCACATAATACCCAGAATTTAATTTCATGTAGTGCTTAGAAAGCAATAATAGCCTAATAATTATTTTACCTTTAAAATGTCTCTTACCAGAAGTTATAGTAATATACTGAGTGCATTGCATATCCTAGTTATATATAATATAAATAGTATGCATATATACAAACAATTAAATATAAACTAGAACATAAACAGTAAAACTATCATATTAATAATTTTCAAAATGAGAATATGATAATCCTCGTGCTCCATTATATGTAAATATAAAAATAACAAAAATTACCACTATCTTTTATAGGAAAACTTTATCTTGCAGGTATTACACATATATCAACTCTAATCCTCATAATGACCTACTTGAAATCATATCATTTTCTACAGTTAAAAAACAAAAATGCAAGTCAGCAAATATAAGAAATCTACTTTAAACCAAATGTTTAGTAAGGGAGGCCTTGCATTTTATATATGTACCTCAATTCAAATTCCAACTCCTTTCCTGTCTCTCAATAAATTCTTTCTAAAATGAAGTTGATTTGTGAATTTTTAACTTCAGATACTAATCTATAAAGAATGTCACTATATGATAATTGTACATAGGGAGAATTTCTTAAATGTGGTAGTTGGGACGTCTAAAAGAGTAGAAAATATTTTTCTCTAAATATTTGTTAAAGTGGTCCTGCTTGCTTATAAATGTTATTTGTTTTACTTTTGCTTCAGTAGCTCCTTTAAAAGACATGAAGATTCACATTGATGAGTAAACTGAAATATTCCATCTGAGGGCTTGATGAAGAATCTTTATCTGAAACTTAATTTCATAAATTTTATACATAATGCATGGGTAAAGAGTGAAACTAAAACACATCTTAGAACTTAAAAAAATATGTTGGGAAATTATGTTGCTAATATGCTAACATTTACATCTTCTTTTCTATGTTGTCTTATACACATGTGGGTAAACGCACATACACACACACACACAATTCTGCATGTCTTTTTAAATGTCTCCAATTCTCTATCCCCATTTACTTTTTTCCATGGATAAATGAGTCCCTTGTCTAGTATCTGAGTATGGTTCCTGGCAAAGAGGTTAACTTATTTTTCTTTTTCCCCTGTCTCCAGGGGTCTCTCTTCCTCTCTATTGTAACTATCATATTACTATTAATTATACTATAAAATGGAATATTTTAGAGGTTACATACATTCTGTGTATAAAACATTTCAGTTGCTTTTTAAAATTTAGAAGGAGAGAAATAGATTGCTTAAAAGCTATGGTTTATACTTGTGCAGCTGTCAGTTGATTTATTGTCTGTGGATCAATGGCTCTTAATAGGAAACAGTCCCCCTCAGAGAAACAGAGATTATGCTGTTATAACATCAAAAAAAAAAATAGGTCAATTCTGATGATCAGTTTTTAAAACAATCATTTCAAAGAAAAAAAAATCAAACAGGTGCCATGATATTGTAGATGTAACTAACTCATTGCCTTCAAAGCTTTCAAACTTATTGTTACTTTCACAAGACTCAGAAATAATTACTTTTACACATTTACATTCTCTTTTCATTTTCAGCAACTTCAACACACACACAGAAACTGTTAGGTTATCTGTGGGTACATGAGCTGGGAATTCAAATCCTGGAGCTCGCCCTTTTGCTTCAGTACTTGGTGCAGCAATGTAAGGAGCAATATTGTTACATAATTGAGTTGTTAAAGTTATCAGTTTTGTCTACACAGAGTCTTATATCATAATAACTAACATCTACACCATATGGTAGCACCATGAAAAGGTGCTAGTAACCCCCCATAGTTTACTGTTGAGGCAACTGACATATAGAAAGTTCAGGTAGTTCTCCCTAAAGTATGATTGACAGTGGTCACTTACAGTGGCTGTGAGCAGAATACAGACATCATGTTAGCCTAGACCGCACTTGGGTTCAAAACCTAGTCTGACACTTGCTAGCTACAAGATCGTGGGAAAGTTGCTTGACCTCATTGTAAGGGATTCAAAACAGCAGTTCCCTTATACTGTGATTATAAAGAGAAACAGATAATGTCTACAACATGATAAGTGAGTAGTAAAAGTTTTCTAATACAAGGTGGGGTTAAAAAGAGAAAGATGATGATATGATAAATCTATGTCTGGGCAGTTGAACTAAGAGTTACAATTTGGTGTTTTGCAGTATTGTATTTCGCAAAAATCAGATGCTTCTGTCTTTGGCATGAATTTTTCCTAGCAAATCCTCACATCTGAAATTGAAGCATGATGTGAAAGGGATTTAAGAAGACCAATCAGACCTTAATAAGGATATCGTACAATGCATAACCCAATTTGTAAATAAACATTCTATTTGATTTATAGTAATTTGTTATTCAAGGTAAAATAAAGTAGACTTTATTTTCTTAAAATATTCATGTAGATTTATGGTGAGACTCTAATCCCACCATAAATCTGAGGTTTATATTTGAATCATAACAAAAGCAAAATAATTCATTGTCATTGTGGATTTTGTTTTTAAATTTGGAAAAGAGGTTTCAGTGAATTAAAAGTGCTACCTCAGGATGATGATAAGAGTGGAGATTTCTGTTTAGTATGAACTTATTCTTGCTACATGATTAGAGTTCAGCTTTGGAAGTAAACTATGTGAATCATGAAAAACAAATATGACATAAACTTCAATTAAAATTTTGCTAGTCTCGAACTAAAAAATAGCCAAGGATTCTTGTAGTAAAATATAGACAAAATAATTTTTTTAACTTTAGCTTTATATGCAGGGAGTAATATAAGCTCACATTTGTTTTCATTCATCCTTTCTAAATTTTGTAACAATCTTCTAATTTAATAATAATTTTATTTATCTCAGAAATACAAATAAAAGCAGTTTGCTTTCAAAATGCATCCCAGCTGCAGACACAATTTGGGGGTTTGAAACTAGATAGTTAAACTAAAAAAATCTAAAACTGGAGCATCTCCAAGGAGAGACAGTTTCAAATTTCACAGTGGAAATTTAGAAGCCAGCTCACTTCTTTTGCCTACATTGAACTAATTTTGAATTTTGATTTACATTATTGTATTCTCATCACCAGTGACTCATTTTTTAAGGGGAAAAATATGTCTTCTTGTCATATTTAAGATTCAATGCCAAATAAGAATAATTTGCTGAACAAATTATTGAACATCTTTACACCCAGAATGTTATTAAATTTCACAATATTCTTGTGGGGAAAAGTTCTTTCAAACAAAACAATGGTACTTAAGAAAATTTAATATGATTTGTTAAAGGTTACAGAGTTAATAGATGCAGAACAAGCTATAACACACAGATCTACTAAATTACAAATTTAATGGAATTTCCCCTACCTTTTACTACCTGTCTTTAGATTGCACTCTGCATATATGTACTGAATAGATTAATAGATTCTTAAGGAGATGATAATCAAAGCCAATATCACACACATCCTAATATGAAATAAGTTCTGCTTCTCTTCCTATATCATCAGCCAAGTCAAACACCCATTCAAGTATACATCAATGAGTTTTCAGAAAAATCAAGAAACTACAGTCACAGAAATAGCCTCTGACTCTAAATATATTTTGACACTGTTGTATTTATCTCCTATTTATACTGAAGAAGGAAACAGCTTAAAATAGAGATTCTTAACATTCAGTGTCCATTATGATGGCACTTATTGGTGGATACTCTAAGGTATTGTCTAGATTTTTTTTTCTGACAAGTAATTCCTTTATCTGATACATTATTTATATAAATTATAAAATTTTAACATTCTTTTCTAAATCTTAATGAAGACCATTTTGTCTTGTTTCCCCCAGAAGAATTAGTCTGATTACAAGGAATTTAGCCAAACAGGACAGTGATTTGGAAAATACAGGAAATAATATCCTAAAGGAGCCCAATAATTTGGGCTAATACATGATTTTAAGGATTTAATATCAAGTGAAAGTGACAAGAACACACAGATATACCCAGAGTAGTAAAGAGCAGGAGCAGTGTGCTTACACAAGTGTATAATAAAACTAGTTATCCTATAATGCAGTGATTTTTTTTTAAGGTTTATTTATTTATTTATACAAGCACTGGTATAGTCAGAAGTATAGGAAGGTGAGAGAATTCACCAGAGCCAGAGTGGGGAACAGAGCAGGCAGACAAACGAAATACACTGTTGAGGGGAGCAGCGGGCATGGCAGGAGAGGTCTGCGTGCCATGTGGGACCCTCCCTGGCGTCCAGGATGGAACTGGCGCTGCAGAGGCTGCCGGCAGCTTCGCAGCCCAGCGCTCAACCGCTGCGCCACCAGGGGAGGCCCTGTTTGTTTGTTTTTTAAACAGGAGGAGGATGTCATCAGAACTGCTTTTAGGGAGATAACTTCTCCCATGCCATGGAAAGTAAATTATAGCAGGGAAACACTGAAGAAAGTTATTGATATTGGATACCTATTAAAATTTAATTATTATCTGATGTATATTACTTTGCAGATGACTACGGTAGAATATTGACCTTTAGTGGACAATGAGTATGACATTCAGAGCTTACATTTCATCAGGATTGGAAATAGCTGCATGTGAAATTTGATGATTAGGTGAGTTCTCTGCAGACTGATAAATCTCAGCTCTGGATATTATTGGAAATTATCAAGAAATTAGCCTCAGGAAATATCTTACCTAAGATTTATTATATTGGCAGCCATTATGCAACCATATTTTATAAATAATTAAATTTTACCTTTGGAGATAGTTTGTTTCCCCTTTAAATTATTTTTGCTCTTTTTTTTTTCACCTTTTTAATTATAGCATAGCACTTTGTAACTGACCTTTATTAGCAGAAAGTCTGTTTTAAACACAAGATTGAATGTGGAGACATGAGTAACATGTGACTGCTGAACATTTGAAATGTGGCTATTGTGACCAAGAATCTGAAATTCCAGTGTTTTTAGTTAAATGTAAATGTGGTAGCCAGTAGCTACCCAATTTCACAGTGCCCTTCGAGCCCAGGCATATACATAAGGCTGCTTTGAGATTGGAACAACTTGCTTATAAACTATTTTTTGATACAATGTTATTTTTTGTATGTGTTTTCATGAAAGCTGATTAATTCAGTAAAAACTGGAAGAAAATATGCCAATGGCCAGAAGAATATAAATTAACTTTACTATTAAGATTTATCTATTTTTGCATAGAAGAACTGGGGTATAGGCCAGAGGTATAGGGGTTGGGGGTTGAGAGTGGGGAGCAGAACAGGTAGATCTACGGAAATACACTGGTGAGGGGAGCAGCAGTAGAGACAGAAGAGGTCTGTTGCAACATGTATTGGTCTCCCTGGCCAGGGATCAAATTCAGGCTATATCTGTGATAGAGCTGACACATAATCCCTAATCTGTCAGGGAGGCCCTAGCTTCACCATTAAAAAGAAGATAGAATATGAGCTGCTACTAACTAATTTTATGTCTATATAATGTGTCATATGTACACACTCATACAACCCTGCATAATACTCATAAGAAAACTCAGGGGGAGCTAATGCCAATTTGACAGATTAGAAACGTGTAAAAAAAAAAAAAAGACAAAACTAGCAGGCCAACTATAAATCAAAGACATTAAGCAGGGTAGGGGGTGGGAGAGGGATTAAAATTGGGGTGGGAAGAGCACAAGAGACTTTGGTGATGATTCACACATGACTTAATGGTGGGAATTTTATGGGGACTACACCTGAGAGGAGAAATCATACATCGTATAAAAATGAACAATGATGTTTTATATATAAATTTTGTTTTACCAGGACACGTAGTTCATAATACCAAGTTCCGATCAGTGGTAATGATAATAATAGCAATAATAATAATTCCAATGGTGTGTAACAGATCAAGTCCATCTGGCTCCAGGTTCAAATGAATATTTTCTAACTGCTCCATTTTGCTCAAAAAATTAGACTGATAATTTTTATCTATGCCCATTTTTCCCAGCATCAGTATTCACTGACTGCATGTGTCAGAATATGAGACACAATCTGACTTAATCAAAAAACTGACTTATTTGGATGATATAACTGAGAAGTGCAGAAGTAGAGTGAACATAAGTTGCAGCTTGATCAGACACATAAATGAAAACCAATTTGCAAAGATTGAAACTCATCCTGACATAACTCACAGTTTAGCTATAATCAATCCCTTTGTATTTTTTCAGCCTGACCAGTTAAATAAGATAACATATGACATATTTTGTTACAATACAAAGACTTCCCAAGCTATTCTCTCCAGATAAGACTAAGTTGTTCTTCCCAAGCCATTCAACTACAACTACAACTCAGTTCCAGCCTTTATTTATGAGGAATCCAGTCCATTGCAAGGATCTGACCACCAGCTCATGTACTGAGATGAGTCCACCACTACCAATGACCATTATTTTGTCCTTCTGTCCACTTTACTCAATGGCCTCTTGCTAAATTCATTTCCTATACTCCCAGCCTACTTCCCAGCTACTAAAATTCAACTTTTTTGTTCTTCCAAGCCCCACTTTTCAAAATGATATAAGCCCCTTCCATCAGCTACTAAGAGTGGCATAACTGAGTCTTGGGACTACTGTCTCTTGTTATGCCAGTTCTGCTTTAAAATTCCTTCTTTTTCCAAGAACCCTGGTGGCATGCCTTTGACATTTATGCACATCAAGTAGATAAGCCCTTAATTTTTCAATAACGACATATTTTGTTATAGTAGTCAAAGAAAATTGATACGAGTATTTTGATTTTTTTTAAAAGATTTATTTTATTTATACAAGAGCCAGGGTACAGGCCAGAGGTGCAGGAGGGTGAGAGGATTCACCAGAGACAGAGCAGGGAACAGAACAAGCCGACTGACGAAATACACTGCTGAGGGGAGCAGTGGGCGAGACAGGATAGGTCTGTTCGCCAGGTGGGTTGCTCTGAGGCCTGCTGGGATCCAACCGGCACTGCAGAGGCTGCGGGCTTCAGAGCGCTGCGCTCCACCCCCTGCGCCACCCAGGAGGCCCGTGTTTTGATCTTTTTTGTAATTTTTATTTTGATGTAACTTTAAACTTGCAGAAGTCTTGATAAAAAAAGTTTCTCATACACCCTTCACCTAGCTCCCCAAATGTTAACTTCCTAAATGGCCATACCCTATTGATCAAAAGTAGGAAATTAACATCATTACACTACTATTAACTAAACTACAGACTTCATTCAATTTTCTCATTTTTTTCCCCACAATCTGCTATTTATCTGTTCTGGGATCCAATCCAAGATATTACATTGCATTGAGTCATTACGCCTTTTCAGTCTCTTTTGGTATGTGACAGTACTATTGTCATTCCTCACTTTGACAATTTGCAGAATAGTAGTGGGTCTTTTCTCTAACAGCTCTCAATGTTTGTCTTAATGCTTTCTAATAATAGCTTGAAGTTATGGATTTTGTGAAAGTATACTCTAGAGGTGAAAAGCCCTTCTCATTGCATCATATCACAAGACATATTGCCTGAAAAAAGACTTGTTGATTAAATAAGCCCTTGTTCTTGCCAGCCCCACTTGATTCTTTCCTTGATTAAGGTTGTATCTTTCAGTCTTCTCCCTACAAAATTACAAAGTTGTGGATGAGGTAATTCTAATTGCTGTCTTTTTTGAAGTGCAAACTATCGTTGTACTCTGATGGACATTAGGATTTGAAACTTGAATACGGAGTGTTTTTCTTTTTCTTTCTTTTTTAAAGATTTATTTATTTATTTATTCATACAAACACTGGGTACAGTCAGAAGTGCGGGAGGGTGAGAGAATTCACCAGAGCCAGAGCGGGGAGCAGAGCAGGCAGAAGGACCGAAGTACACTGTTGAGGGGAGCAGCGGGCGGCAGGAGAGGTCTGCGCGCCATGTGGGACCCTCCTTGGGTGGCCGTGGAGCAGCTGGGGATCGAACAGGCACCGCGGAGGCTGAGGGCAGCTTCACAGCCCAGAGCTCAACCACTGCGCCACTGGGGAGGCCCCAGAGTATTTTTCATATGTAAATTTATTTATTTTGATAGCACTCAGAGTGTTTAGTAAGGTAACAGGCATCATTTAAAGCATTTTACAATTGTTAATTAATTTAATTTTGTGTGTGCTTGTGTGTGTGTAAGTGTGTGTGTGCGTGCGCATGCACGGGTGTGTGTGGAGGGGTATGGGGCAGTGGCAAAGACTTGTGTTTGTTGGTATGCAGGTGTTAGTGGCTGAAAAATGTATCAAGGTGAAAAAGTTTCTTTTAAAGTGTTTAATGTTTATATGGTTGATCATTTTATGGTTGTTCTGAACTAAAGAGTTCCTTCTTGGATATGAATTTTGTTATATTTGATACAGCTAACTTTCATAATGTATAGAATCCAAATTGTTTAAAATACACTTAGAACTAACAGTAGTATCTTTATTGAATCAAGAGGATATTGAACTGTTTGAACAAATGTCTAGGGGCTCTGAAAATACATCTCTAAAAACAGACTGGCAAAATGGATAAACACAAGATATTAGATTTTTATAAGAAACACATTTGTAGAGATTTGCCTTTAATATGATGGGCATTAGGAAATTGAGAATTGAAAATTTAAAATAAATAACCAAGTAGGAGCACATAAAACTGTTTAATAAGAAATAATGAAGTTTCTAGGTAGACAACTTTTATCTGAAGGCAAGCACGTTCATCATTAATGGTTGATACAACTTAAAACTTTTGGTCTTTGTTCTGTGAACTCATGTTTTGGGTTTTATACTTTTTGAATAATTTGAATATTAATGACTAATTATAATAGCATATAATTTTCACTATGGATTTTACATGCATAATTAAATGATATGAAATGGACATAAGTAATATTTAATAAAATCCATATGTTTATTTATCAGTTGAGAAAGTCCTACGTACCTAATTTGTCACTCAGAACTGATGTCTCAGGTATGTATTTTTTGAGGGCATAGTCAAGATTATACTTTATAAATAAATGTTGAGTACCTATTATATGCTAGACATTTTTCAGACATTGGGTCAAAAACAGTGACTAAGTCTACATCTAATTTAATGTCTTCAGGAATCAGAGGGAGAGACAGTTGAAGAAACAAGAAACAAATACAAATTAAAATAAATAGCAATAGGTGGTAATGATGATTAAGAAAGAAAAATATACAGTTCACAGGCAAAGACTACTGTTGGTGCATAAACTTCAGCTGAGTTAATCTTGGAAAAGATGACATTCATCCTGAACCCTGAAGCAAGAGAAGGAGTCAGCCAGAATAAAAGGCCTCATTTTGAGTATCCTGGTAAATATATTAAAAATAACTTTATACTCTGTTAAGCATAATAGAATTATTACTATTTGGGAATATTGTTATTAGGGAAAATGAAAAGAATGCATGCCTAAATAGGATAGTAACCAATATAAAAAAAATAACAAATTTTAATTTGCTGCTTAATTATTCATTCATTTATTACTTATTGACTGATTCAAGAAATATTTATTTCATATCTGTTACCCAGGCACCATTCTAGACAATGCAAGTAAAACAAAAAAACAAAACAGGACTTCCTGTCTTGGGGTTTGAAAATAACTATCTTTTGATTGCAAAAGATAGGAAAAAAATGTAAACAGACAATGTAGGATGCTCCACACAGATTTATAGTAGGTTGGCTGTACCGTAAGTGTCAGACAAAATAAGGCAAGTAGCTAGAAATTAAAGTCAGTTGTTACTTCAAATGGAGTGGTTGGGAAAGGGGAATCTAATCAATGTCTTGAATGAAATGGGGGAATCCAGTGAATCTTGTGTTCAGGAAGAACAACCAGTGTAAAGACCCCAAGGCAGAGGTATGCTTGGAATGTCAAAGGACAGCAAGGAGGACTATACAGACAAGCAGGTATCCAGAAGGTGAGGACATTGTACAGTAAATCTAAGGAGCAGCATTCACTGAGCCTTGAGTTTCATTTAAGGTAGCTAAGATATGAATGGAATGGTGGCATTAGCAATATAGAGCAATGACTGAGATTTATCTTAAAGGTGAAATAAACTGTACTGCTAATGTGCTGGGTGTGAGGTTGGAGGGCAAAAGATGAATCAAACATGACTAAGTTATCCTGGGGAAATCTAATGCTATTAAATAAGATGAGAAAATAGGGAGATTAAGCTTTCTTGGAAGAAATATCAATAATTCATTTGGGACATGTATGGTTCCAATGAATATTAAATTTTCAAGCAAAATGTAAAGTTGCCATTGGGTAAAACAAAATGTTGAATGAGGAGAGAGGTTTATGTTGGAGGTACAAAATTGAGGGTCACAGACTGTAGATATCATTTCAAGCTATGCACCTGAGCTATGGAAACAAAGACACCCTCCAATGAGGTATAAGGAATGTGTGGCATGTCAGCGGTCAAGGCAATTAACTGTTTTGAGAAGGAGAGAATGATGACATGTGTCAAAGGCTACTGAGAGTTGGAGTACAATGTGGACAAGGAATTGGTAATTGGAATTTCCAATGTGCTGATCACTGCTGACCTTTATAGAAAGGATTTCCATAATTTTTACCCACACATGATGAGAATAGGTTGAAAAGGGAACTGTGGTGAGGAATTATTCTTTTGAGGAGTTTTGTCTAATTGGGAATAGAAAAGATGTTAAGATGCCCCAAATTAATTTTATTTAGTAGCATGACAGCAGAATTCTCTTTGATATTCAGCTCTTTGCAGCTGCAAATTAGGCACAAATAAGGTCTCTTTTCTTTTAGTGCATGATTGTCAAGTTGTTTCAGTAATTCATCATAGCCCTGTGAAATAGTGTAAGTAATGTTAGGATTTAAATTAACTAACTTCACAATATGAGAATCTTAATGGCAGTTAGATGGGTGATTTTGGAAAAGGATATAGTTCTTCTAGTCCATGCATTAACTGAGGGAACTGAATGAGGGAAAGTTAATCTTCTTTAACGCATATCTTCACTATATCCTAGGGCCTTAGAATCCTATTCCCTTCCTCTGAAATCACAAAAATAGTCTGTGCTCCAGTAAGAAAGGAAATGGTTCTTTAAACAGTCAACCAATCAGTTTATGTTATATCTTGTTAAAATCACTTGGCATTATAGATTTCTCATTCAAAAAATTAACTTCTGATATGTATGGAAGTTGTCTGATTTTTACCCAAATATTGCCTAGCTTTAATATTAGCCAAATATATAATTTAAGGCAATGAACTATTTTGAGATCAGTATCCTTATAAAATGGTGGTGAGCAATTAAATCACTTCAAACATTAATTATGGATTAGGTATTCTAAAAATAAAAAAGACATTAAATCCCACAGTTTATTTCAATTATTTTTCTTTGATTCATCTCTGTAATGAATATTATCAGTAGACATTTGGTGAATCCATTAAGTACACTTTAGTTTGCATGTTATAGTAAGGGGTGATTAAAAGTTCTGGTTACTCTAAGCCAGACTGTCCCTCAAATTCCATCAGGTCAAACAAAGTCATATCCAACTCTACAGTTTAAGGACGTGCTGAGGGGTTTGTGGGAAGAAGTTTCAAGGCTGGCGCTTCTGTGTTGGCAAAACTTGAATAAAGGGGTCTTGGATGAAAAAAAAAAGTTTCTGTGACCCAATTAAACCTTGACCTTTATTTATTTATTATTTTTAATTTATATTTTGCTTATTAACTAGGCATTGTTTACTAAACACTGGGCTATAAAAATTACACTGTGCTCAGAAATAGTCTAATATAATAGGGAATATCATGTTAAATTCCATATACTGTAGCAACTATTCCCAAAGATGTCTCTTTGGAGTCTTATTCAAAATATCTTATTCAAAATAACAAGCAGTTTCCAGATATGCTACAAGACAACCCTCTCAGTCTTATAGCAATACTGTGTGTACTCCAGTTTCACCAACTAGAGTCAGACTGTTTTCTCCCCAAATGGTTTATCATTCGACATTTTCATTAATCAGATGAAAAATTACAACTTAAAAATGATTTATTTATAACATTCCCAGCCAAAGGTACTGATTGGGTCATCAAGATTATGCCAACTGCAAATACATCATGAGCTACTCTGTCAACAGTATAGCAAGTTAGCTTGGCAGCAAGGTGCCAATGTGATTATGTAAATACCAGCACTATTGGTTTATCAGTCAACCCACCACCAGAATGCCTGGGGGACACATTTCAATAAATGGAGACAGAATGTATCTCAGCTTCACTGACATTAATAATTTATGATTAATCAGTTTATGAAGACTTGCTAACAGCAGAGGGAAACAGGAAGATGGATTCTCTCTTTGGATTTAGCCTTACTTTTCTCCCAGGCTAAATCTAATCATTTTGCTTCTGAAGACTAGATAATTGACTAGCCATTTACTTAAACTTCCTTAAAGGGCATCAATAATCCTCCCAGGGGTCCATCTTTGATCAGGGGAGGTTAAGTTAAATTGACTCCTTATTATACAGTTTAGGGAACAGCTACCAGAATGCAGCTACCAAGAGAGTAGCTGGCTTCATTCAGCTGAAAGAGTTCTGGCAGTTTTGGGAAGGGAGGTTAAGAGAAGACAGGTATGGCCTCATTAAATTGTACAGTCGTAAAGGTGATGGAATAGAAATGTCAGTCCATAGAAATGTCAATCCATGACAGTACTTTGATTTGCACAGCTGATAAACTACGCCAATTTTTTAATCCTCCAAGTCTTAACACTTTGTATAACAATCTTTCATGATTTCTTAAGATAGAAATTTTATTTTAGTTTTTAAATATAGGCAGGAATGTGGAAAATAATTTGCATAGTTGGAAGCATTTAAATTTTTACTATGCTTTTTTATGATAGTGATAAAATAAAATCATAGTAAAATATTCAAGAGAAATATTTATACAAAACTTTACTTTTTATTCAATCACTATTTTCACTGAATGTGGTTCTCAGTAACTTTCATTCAATATTATTTTTTGGTTTGAAACTACTTATAAGCTTTAACCACAAGAAAAATATTTATCATTTCTGACCTCAGTTTCCTCTAAAGAATGGAGATCGCATGGGTTTTTATAAAAAATAAGTGGCTGACTACATTAAGCGATACAAATAAATGAAAACTTTTTATATGGTTCACTTCAATCAGTTTATTTTCAACATTTTTTCTACCCATTCTAATGAACTATAGTATAATTAAATGTTAATACAAGCATTTTTAATGTTATCATATCGTTCTCAGAGTCAAATCTCCTATTTTTTCATGGCATTCAATCCAGTGACCTGCTGTACAGTTCTTATCAGCATTGAAATGTGTCTTCTGTTGTCTAAAGAAAGGGCAGAGATTCCTAAATTACTACTTTTTTAAGAGTTGTTTGAACAAATTAGCTAAACATGAGTCAGACTGGTTCATTCCATTATAGTAATATAATTAAAATATTCAAGATAAAGAGACATGTATGAGCTAAAGTTTGGCTTATGTAATATTTTCAACCAACTTTAGTGACTTTGATTAAAAAAAACACAAAAATAGATGAGAAAATTCCAGAGTATCTCACCAAAGATAAATAAATAAATAAATAAATAAAGTTTGGTAGGATTGTATAAGAGATTGAAATCAGTGAATGACTCAGGAAGTGTCTCTCCATCTCATTCTTTTTCTGAGGCACAGGGACTCTCCCCATGTACTTTGTCCCCTTGTTTCTTTATGGAATAATTTTGTCTACCTCATTTACCAAAGGGGCAAATTAAATACCTTATCATAATATAACTCATAAAATAAGTATATTTATAAATGACATGTGACTTAGTTACACCAGGCTGCCATAACAAAATACCATACATAGGGTGGTTTAAACAACAGAACTTTATATTTCATAGTTCTGAAAGCTGAAAATAAAAAATCAGGTTTCTAGTAGAGTCAGATTCTGATAAAGACACTCTTTCTCATGTGTACATGGCTGTTTTGCAGCTGTGTCCTCACAAGGTGGGGACTTTTCTGATAAGGATATTAACGCCATCATTGGTACCCTACAATCACCACGTCTAAAACTATTTACCCCCCCATTAATATGTTGAAACACTAACTTCCATGGGTAACACCATGTACAGGAACAATGATGTAATATTGGTATAACTCTAAGAGCTCACAGACAGTTAAAGCTTTTGTATGTCAAAAGAGCAGGAAATTCATCCTGGTCAATCTAATTCCTAAGAAATAATTTGAAAGCCAGGTAGGTATTTTCCCAACATCTCTCTTTGTAAATTGCACTAAGATTATCCTGATAAAAAGTGCAGTAAATGGTTCCCATCAATTCTATTATTTGGTATAAGTTTCTGAAGGCAGAGACTATATTTTGTTAACTTGACAATTGTGAGAAATAAATGGGCTGTGAGATCGACAATAACAGAAGCAAAAGATGATATGTGGTTTTAGTAGCATGTAAGAAAAATGAGAGTATCAGTGATACCAAGCAACATTTTAGAAATAAAATTAACGAGACCTGGTAACATAAAAAAATAAGAAATAAAGAGGTAAACAGATTTGTGAAGCACATTGGTTTGCCCACTTACAATGAGCAAGCACCAGAATTTTACCTTTTTCTATAAATAAAATAGCAAGACATTTTCAGTAACCTGGAGCTGAAGTTCTAAGGGAAAATACATGGAAAATACATAATTTTTTATCTTTAATTTTTATTTTTTTGTATTTTTTATTTTTATATTCCCCATACAATTGCACCCCCCTTAATTTGACCCCATTCTCTCTTTTCCCCACTCCCCCATAGTTTGTCTCTGGTTCATAGTTGTTTGTTGATTTTTTCTTTCTTATAGTTATTAGAGACATTTATTTATTATGGCTCCACATAGTTATAGCACAGGATCTACAGAAATGAAGCTAACTAATCCTGCCACTTCACACAGTCCCAATTTGAAACTTTTGAGGAAAGTTTTATGTTTTGCTCCTATGGATGCAGGTGGAAATGGCTGTGAGGCAGATAATCTGAGGAAACCCTTTTGTTTTCCAGTCAAACTCACAGTGATAAATGTGTTACACATTTTCTACTTAAAGAGAATTAGTTTCAAAATATTGAGTCAAGTGTGTTGTTTGATAAGAAGTATAACAGAATAATTCATACCAGCTCAGCATGGTAGAAGTCATCATTGTTTTAGTTCCCTGTTGAATGCAAAACACTTAAACCATGACCTCCCCAAAGAGAGCTAAATGTCACAGAACTCCCCCAGGCCTCCTGTTCTAGGCCATCCTTTCACAGCATTCAGACATGCTGCCTAGAATTCTCTGCACCTATTTCTTTATCAATATCTATTTATACAAGTAAGTAACAATTCACTGATATAAATAACTAAGATACTAATTCTAAGGTCAAGAAAAACAATGCTGATAACATTGCACCGTAAAAAGCAAGAATGTCCCTACCTTATTGTCAGAGGAAGATATAGGCCATCTGTTTATCTGCAATGCAGATTTTTTTTTTCTTTTTTTGAAATCAGAGGATCTTTTTCAAAGATTAATTTTTCATAGAATTGCTTCTTCAGGTATATGAGCAATCATAAGAATTCTACACAGAAATGTTTGCTTTACACTTGCTCATCTTTAAGATCAGAAACAACCCAATAATGCCACAGGAATCTGAGAAAAAAAGATGATTACATAAAAGTTGGAAGAGGATTTGCATCAATTGGATCATTATTCCCAAACATGAGTAATTCTGGTTGCTGAAGAAACATAATTAACAAATTAATGATAAGGGATTAATAATAGCTAAATTTTAGAATATTTTATTATTATTTAACCCCATGGCATTTTTTTAATTGCCTTTAATAGCTTGTGCTGTAATTAAATTTTGCCACATTGCAATGCACAGTGATTCTGGAACTATCCGTTGTATGGCTAATTGATAAATCAAACCCTAATTGAGATAATGAAGCTGGTCTTGGACATCAGTGAGATGTCCACCTAATTAGCTTCTTAATATCTGTTTACTAGATGAGTGGACAGTAGACCCAGGGTGATGATAGTGCAGTAAAGTTAATATGAGAGATAATAATGTGGGTGAAATGGATTAGAGCGTGGATATAGCTTCTTTCTAATAAGCCTCTGTAGTTTCTGAGAGCTTAGAAAGAAATATCCCAGATCCCTTCCCATTTTTCCACTCTCAACAAGATGCAGTGTAAGAGGCCTTGACCATAGTAGATGATCCATCAATGCTGCTTGCCTTACTGCGGGGTTATGGGTTGAAAGGAACTGCCACTACTAAATCTTTTCTGACAGGGAGGGGCATTTGTAATTCAAATTTACACAAACAATCCTACGTTATACTATTGCATAATACTACCAATTTGGGCTTTGTATGTGTGTGAAAAAAGAATATCTTTATTGCCTTCATTGCTGATTACAGTAATAATGATCATTATGGAAATACCAACAGCAGCTAACTTCCAGCAAGTATCTTCTGTGTGTCAAATACTGGACCAAAAGCTTTATATACATTACTGTTAAATTTTTCAAAACAGCCAAATGAGATGTACTATTAATGTGTAAACGAAGAAAGTTAGGTTTACAGAGAAAAGTAACATGTCCATTAAACTTGTTCATAGAAATGGAAAGTAGGAGAGCTTGCATTGATACTGCAACTTTTAAGCTAACCATGCTACAATCACAAGGCTGTGTTGGCTCCATTTGTTATCTGGGCGATGGACAAAGCACTGAGCTAGGTAACTAGCTTTATTAGGTGAAGAAAACTCAGAGTAAACTGTCCCAACAAAATGGAGTTATTTTCTCTAGTCAACCATTCATTTATCAAGTGTTTATGGATTTTGCTCTATGTATGTCGTAGTACTTCAGACCATGGTTGAAAATGGAGCACTGAACAAAATATCTGCCATCAGTGTGCTAAATCAATAAGGATATGCAAACAATATACAAGTAAATAGTTAAAAACACTTGGTCAGGTGATAATAATTTCTATATCAAAGAATAAAACATGATAGGGGACACAGAGTGATATAGGATGCCAGCTGACAAGGTGACATCTCAGCAATAACATGAGTAAAATATAGAAGATAACCAGATATTTTTTGAGGGAAGTACATTTCAGATAAATGGAACAGCAGTTTTAAAAGCCCCTGAGTTAGAAGAATGTTTGATCTAACATAGAAATACATGAAGAGCAGTGTGGCTGTGATGAAATAAACAGGAGAGTTTGGAGATGTGGAGAAATAAAGATCATTCAGCTTTATAGGATGTATAAATTAGGATGCAAATTCCAGCTGCTAGCACAAGGATGAGATTTTAACAGTTGCTTGCATAAAAGAGAAGTATATTTGTTTCTCTTTTGAAAATCTAAGTCCTTGAGAAATGGTATGCTAGTGCCAGAGTTACCAGTCATTTGATCTTGCTGTTCAGTATTCTTAAATACAGGACTTTCAAAAATATATCTATGACACTTTTCATCATTCTGCAATACACCCTGATGAATCTGGTGGTGAGGCAGAAAGTAGAAGATGAAAGCAAATGTCTTATTTTGAAAGTATGGCAAAGAGGTAAAACACATCATTTTTATTAATGTTATTTTCTCCAGAACCCAACTATAAGACAAAAATTAAACCCAAGAGTGTTAGTAAATGTAGTATTTACTGCATGCTGATCTCAACAGCTAAAACTTCTATTAATGTGGAAGAAATAGGGGATGAGCACTCCTTTCCCCATTGAAATACCTTTACTCCTTCCTGAAGGATTGCTTGACTAGTTGAGTAAATCTACCTCTGGGTTCTAGTTTGTTCCTGGAATCTATGTGTATATTTTCACCACTACCCTCTGTTTCTATAGGTGATTTTTTAAATACTTTTATTTATTTATTTATTTATTTATTTATTTAATAGAGAGGCATGTTTTTATTTATTTATTTGTTTGTTTGTTTGTTTTGTTTATGCATGCACCAGGTACAGTCAGAAGCGCGGGTGGGTGAGAGAATTCACCAGAGCCAGAGCGGGGAGCAGAGCAGGCAGAAGGACCGAAGTACACTGCTGAGGGGAGCAGCGGGTGGCAGGAGAGGTCTGCGCGCCATGTGGGACCCTCCTCCGGTGGCCGGGGAGCAGCCGGGGATCGAACCGGCACCGCAGAGGCTGCGGGCAGCTTCACAACCCAGCGCTCAACCACTGAGCCACCGGGGAGGCCCTCCATGTTAACTTTAGAAACAGTGTGTCAGTACCGTGAGGTCATTTGTTAGAATTGTGACTTGGATTATGTTGACTCTATTAGCATTTTATCTCTTAAATAATTATAATCTGATTTCCTTCAGTATCTGTGGCTATGAATACTACCACCAACATCACCACTAACCACAACCACCACTATTACTATTACCATCACCTACCTCTACCACCACCCAAACTAAGCCACTACCACCACAGATCTCCACTACCACCAACAACAACCACTACCAAAAATAACTACCACCATCAATTACTGCTACCATCACCAACCCCTGGAACTATAACTATGGCTTCAACTGTAATTGCTGTTGTTGTTGGATCTGCTGCTCTAATTTAGGTTTTTACTTTGTCTTTCTTGGAATAACAAAAGTTTCTTGACAAATCTCCTGTCTCCAGTTCTTCCCTCTTCAAATATGTTCATCAGAGAGGGTTCTAATTAAAATAAATTTTGGAAAAAAAATAAAAATAAATTTTGGTCCTTTTAAATCCCTCTAATGACTTCTCAAATGTAAAATAAACTTTATATCCCTTAACATGGCCTATAATGTTCCCTGCAGAATAATTTCCCTCTGGAGGTTGATATTTCACCCCTCTCCATGTCACTCTCTGTCCTAACAACTTTGGACTTTTTGGAGTGCTCCACAATCCAGTCACTACTGTCATGTATAGATTAATTTTTCTCCTCTTTAATGAAATGCCCTTCTTTTCTCCCTTAGCTTAGAGAAATTCAGTCTTACCTTCCTCCAGTCTTTTTTTTTTTTCTGAACACACACACACATATGCACACATACACATTCATCTCACCTCATCCATTCATTACTTACTTAACTATCTACATATTAGAATGCAACATCATTTTCTGTTTATGTGCCTATATGTTCCTTGAGACTAAATATAGTTTTTATTTAACTTTGTTTCTAGTATACTTAGCACAGTGACTGGCACATTTTGAATACCCAGTAAATGTTAAATGCATAGTGGAAAAAATAAAGGAGCAAAGTATAACTATCTATTTATGGACCAGTAAAATTTCTGCTACCTCATTTTCCTTGATTAAAATAGTTACCTTTCAAAGAGTCCAATTCAGATGATAAAAGACATTTGCTCTGTTAACAGCTGTTCACCTACTTGAGTCCTCAGGTTTGTTGTCAATCATCTCTCTTTTTCTATATTAATCACGGACATTATTTATCTTCTGGTGCCAAACGTTTTTGCCACACATTTGCATCCAATCTCTATTTAACATTTTTGAAAATCATTTTATCTCAGTGCATATATTCCCAAGCTGCACCTTCAGACATTTAGTTAACAAGTTATGTATTTATTTTCCATTTCAATTGGTCTCCTATCTGAAAAAGAATGCTGCATTTCTTCTACTTTTTCTGATTAGGGATGCAAACATAAATTTTATTTCACAGCAGTAAATGAAGTTACTTCAATTAGATATAAAATAACCCATTATTTCATACCCAAACAAATCAAATTTCTTTTCTCCTTTGATGTTGGCTCATTTGGGAATTTAGTTGAATTTTGTTGATGTGAAACTTAGAATCCCTGGAAGAGACTAAAATAAGTGTTGAAAATAGTTTATTTCAGCATTTCCAAAAGTTCTCATCTCAAACTGTTCCTGTGAGATGCCTATTCCTACTCTGTGTCAGATGTGTGGAGGAAGATTACAAACTTCAACATATTTCTCCTTGCTCCCATTTTCAAAACAAATTTTTATATCCTATCAATAGTTTAAATTGATAAAGACAAAAATGTGAACATTAATCTTATGAAAGTATTTCCCTTATTGAGATGAAGGGAGATTGTCATTGCTTTCTGTTCCTTGACATAAATATCAGAGAAAACACATACAAAATACTGAACCATTATTTTAGTTTCAGAATTATTAAGATGGTAGAATCACTGGGATTATTACCAATGTTGATTTCTGGTTCCTGCAACAAGAGAACTTAATTCAAGAGACCATCTATCCTTAGAAATATGTAATAATTTACAAATTATTACTATACCAATATAGTTAACAATGTTATATTTGACATATATATATACACTATATTTATAACAATATACATCTCCCTAGCGTACAGAAGTCAATAAAAGCTATAGATCTCAATCACTCTCAAAGGTTCCTCGGCAATGAGTCAAAGAGAATCCCAAGATGTTTTTCTGCATTCAGAAACATTATGCAAGATATACAATTTATTGACCTTTCTTTTTGAAAATGGGTTATCAGATTATAGTCTTGGGAGAAGAATTATAAACCTTTCAGGTATCATGATAGATGGTATTCAGAAATAACTGATAATCTTACATCACAGAGGAGTTATACATTTTATAAGAGGGTGTTTTAAATTGTACTTACTTAAAATATTCAAATTAGTTTAAGAACAAGAGAACTGAACTTAAAAGGCAATGAGTGGGTTGTTTCTTTCTAATACTTGGCTAGAAGGAATCAATTTGTCACTGGGTATAACTGACAGGTCGTTTTATATCAAGTTATTTTCTGTTTGATAGGTATATCATAATAGGCAACATTTTGCTAACTCGGAGTTTTTGAACTGATTTGAAGGCTACAGAATTAGACTAATTTTCTCATTTAAAGACTAAATGCAAATAAAATAGACACAAATCAGTCTCTCCACCTAGACAATAATCACACTGAGACAATCTGCCTGACATAACTATTTTGGAATCCTGAAGTTTACTGAAAGCTCTCAGGAATATTGGAAGGTAAACTACGGCTAATTACAGCTCTTACCACAGCAGCGGTTACTATTCCCTCAGCCCACACCAGGCAGCTGTGTACATGTTCCAGGAGTAGCTTGCATGAGCTTCTGTTTGTTGGAATGGGCAAAAAGGCTATTCTGGGACCTCCCTGGTGGCACAGGGGTTAAAGACACAGTACTATCAAACTATCACCAGCCACTGCAGGACCAGTTTGTTTTCCACCCAGGGAGCTAACCCACATGGCAAAGCAGACCTCTCCTGCTCATCCGCTGCTCCCCTCAGCAGTGTATTTCAGTAGGTCTGCCTGCCTGTTCTGCTCCTCACTCTGTCTCTGGTGAATCCTCTCACCCCTGCCCCTCACCTCTGGCCTAAACTTCTATTCTTGCATGCATAAATAAATAAATCTTTAAAAAAAAGACTATCCTCCAAATATTGGGAATCTGTGGTCTGATATTTGATTGCTGCTTAGGATTATCAAAAAACTAAAGTCAGTAAAACCATATAACATAGTAATTCCACTTCTAGCCATACATTCAAAAGAAGTAAAATCAAAATCTCAAGGAGAAATTTATATATCCATGTTCATAGCAACTTCATTGGGCAAATGAATATGCAAAGTGTGGTATATTCATATGATGACATATTGGGTAGTAATAGGAAATACTAGGTAGAAGGAGATTGTGATATCTCCTATAACATGACTGAATCTTGAGGACATTATGTTCAACGACATAAGATAGTCATAAAAAGACACATCCTGTACATGATTTCATGTCTGTGAAGTAATTAGAGTGGCAAAAGCACAGAAACAGAAAATAGAATGGTGGTTGCCAGGAAATGGGGGAGGAAGAAACAGGGATTTATTTAATGGGTAGAGTTTCAGTTCTGCAATATAAAAAGAATTCTGGCAAAGTTAGAGTGCCAAGTACTCTAGCATCCTCTCTGACTGCTGGAACTTGACCAATACTAGGCTCAAGACAGAGCCTAATAACGTCATTGTCTTAATATTGCTTGGCAATCTTGGTAGGTGCCTTTTAGCTATCAAGAAAAAAAAAATGGGGGGGGCAGTTAAAGACCAAAAAGGATTATGCTTTTACCTGTATGCCCCTATACTCTGGCATTGCAAGTTAGAATACTGGGTAATTATCAAATGCAATTCCTAATAGAGTCCTCTGTGAACATGACTTACATTTAGTTCACAGAGTATCCATAACACTGTCATTCCAGAAGGGCCAGTTGTATCTGCATGAAGGTTTTGCAGGTGTCTATGGAGGTAGAAGGAAGGCTGCATAAGATGTTTAATAATTCCAAAATATTTTTTTTTTTATAGAGGCATGCTTTATTTATTTGTTTGCTGGTTTGTTTGTTTGTTTTGTTTATACATGCACTGGGTACAGTCAGAAGCGCGGGAGGGTGAGAGAACTCACCAGAGCCAGAGCGGGGAGCAGAGCAGGCAGAAGGACCGAAGTACACTGCTGAGGGGAGCAGCGGGCGGCAGGAGAGGTCTGCACGCCATGTGGGACCCTCCTCTGGTGGCCGGGGAGCAGCCGGGGATCGAACCGGCGCCGCAGAGGCCGCGCGCAGTTTCGCAACCCAGCGCTCAACCGCTGCGCCACCGGGGAGGCCCAATTCCAAAATATTTTTAAGTGAAGTATGACTGCCATTTAAATATATTTGCTTCAACTACCAACATTATGGCAATAGAACCATATAAATATTTGAAACTTGAACAGAATCTCTGACTTAATAAATATGTTTTCTGTATCAAGAAAGTTTTATCTTGGTGCAGAGAAAAATCATTGTTCATTAATTAACATTGTAATCAACGGGACACTGACTATTGGAAAATTTGTTCCTGAAACATCTAGTGAAAATTTCCTAAGGATTTAAAATGGCACACATCATTCCATAATTTTATTTCTCAGTCACCTCAACTGGAACAACTTGTGTATGATGGAGACTATTTTACAGAGTTAGAAAGAAAAAAAAATACTTTTGCACAAAGTATTTCAGCTTTACTCTGCAAAATAAAATCATAAATACATAAAAACATGAATTTATTTGGGAGAAAATCATTTGCATTTAATCAAAGCAACTTAAACCTTTTCAACCAACTCAAATTTCTCATCATTTAAGCAGTTTTGATTTTTCTCCATGAACAAAGTTGAAATCTCCCAGACCACATCTGTAGCTACTCTTCCCTCCTATAACTCCCAGGCATTCAATTACCAAATTCTAATGATTACTGGATTCTTTTATTTCCTCTCTGAATATGCATCACTTTTCCATCTAGCTCAGCTTAGGTTTCCTATTTAACATAATGTTAAAAAATGTGTATCACACTGCTACTATGTGTTAAATAATGTGTGAAAGACTAGGCATGTGATGGATACACCTTTCAATCGCTCTTCTTACCTAATTCATTTTTCACTTTCAATAAATTCTACCCACTGAATAAATTTTATCAAGCTCCAATCATGTCACTTTCTTCTAACCCCCTTCAATGTGTAATAAATAAAGCATAAACCCTTAGTTGCCTTTTTAAGACTTTGAGTAAAATAACTTGAATATTATAAAACTTTATTCCCCATATGTCCATTTTAAGCTGTATACTTAGATTAAACTAAATTTCTCACTATTCCTAGAAAATACTCCTCATTTCTTAATTTTTCTTTTCTCGCTGGGATATAGTCTCTCTTACTTTGCTGATCAAATACCCATCTTTCTTTGAAACATTCTTTGAATATTCCTCTACCATGCAGTCCTTCTAGGAGTGCTTTAGTGGCATCTCTTCTATGGTATTAATTTTCCCTGTTTTATGGTTATTCTTGAAAGTCCCAGGAACCCATTTTTAATTGTGGAAGTCAACAGAAGCCTAACCCAAAATTGGTGAGGTTCAGAAAAGATAAGTATTGCCTTGCAGTTATAACAGATTCAAAAGAAACTAGATGCAGGGACTCTAATCACCAGGATTCATTCTCTTTATTTCTTTTCTCTCTTGACTGTGTTACTTAATGTTGGCTTCATTCTCAGGTCTGTACCATCAATATGTGATCTGCAACAATTACAGAGTTACATATTTTTTATAGCTACATACTTAATGGGAAGAGACATTTTTTCCTATTTAATATAAAATGTCACTGAATTGATTTGAAAGATCTGGGTCTGGCGATAAACCCACTTATGAATCAATAACTAACTTGAAAGTAACTAACCACACCAAGTAGACAAATATAGATCAAGTGACCAGTCCTGAAGCTTATATAATTTTCAGCTCTCTTCAAATAATATAGCCAGAAAGAGGGTGGGCATGTAAGTCAGTGCTTACTGCCTATAATCCATAACTCAATAGCATATCCATAAACATTAATCCTTAATCCTCTACAGGGTTCAGACGATCTTGAAAAGGTTGATACTGCTTCTTTGAGTTGGCCTTACTTTCCATGCATTTCTCATTAACAGTAGATTGAGGAAATGCCTGAGGTTCAAGAGAGCAAGCTACACTGTGTAAAACTGTTCCAAACTTCTGTTTGATCCATATCCAACACCAATAAGTTAAAGCAAGTCAAGTGACAGAGGCCAGAATTAAAGAGCAGAAGGATTACCCTATGAGAATATTAGGCACTTTGAGGGCATGACTAGGGGGAAGAATGAAAAACTGCATTTAGAAATTCAATCTACCACAAGGAGTACTGTTCCCAAGGGAAAACACAAGCTTCTTGCTAGTATTAAATTGAACAGATTCATGGAAGCGGGAAAAAAAAAAAAAAAAAAAAAAAACAACCCTAGCTGAGATCATCTGATATGTATCTTAATCCTTAATATGGTATAATATTCTTGATGGTATAGGTTATATCTTACTGAATTTGGAAACTGTAGTTCTTAAACAGTGTGTTCATTCAGTTAGTATTTATCCAGTAAAAGGTATCCAATTCCCTTTTCCAATAAATATTTCCATATTTTCTTATAGTGAGGCATAGAATTTTCAGTTTGATATATCAAAAAAAAAAATGGCTGCCACAGCTCTCAGCATCACATAAGTATCCATGCTAAGAAGGCCAAGCAAAAGAGTGGAAGTGGTGCCAGCTATACTGAAACCTTCATCAGAAAATAATTTTTTCAATATTAGGCAAGTCTTTGTCTGCAGTTCATTGGCTAGAACTGTGGCATTACCCAACTTTAGTTGAAAGAGACACTAAAAAGGGGAGTATTTCTTATCTAGGTTCAATGATGAAAGAAAAAAGAGAGAAAGGTGTGAGGAGAATGGTTATGTTTCACCGACAAGCCAAACTACAACCCCACACTTCTCACCCCTAAAAGCATTAAAAATGAACCTGTCTGCATTTAGTATTCAATAGGACTCATTAGTCAATCAAACATGCAAGTGAACATTGATTTTCGAGTAAAAACCTAGGTGTGAGAAATGGCTAATTAATAGTTTCGTAAGCTTGGAAAAGTAATTTAACTTCTCTGAATTTCTGTCCCTTTATCACTATAAAAGTAACAGTGACACCCTCTTCAAAGGGTTATTGTGAAAATTTGATGAGAAAATTAAATAAAAGTGCATCACACCACATTCAACACACCATTAATTCTCTGTAATTTAGAGTGATTATTATTTGGAAAGAAATGACAGAATATTTTACTTTGTACAAAATAAGATCTTAGAGAACATTGGTTGAAGTTGTTAGCATTTTGGATCTTGTTTCACAGAAATGATTGTAAAAGTTTTTCAAGATGGGGAAAGGGGAAGAGGCAACTTGTGATTTTTTTTCCTTTTTTTTTCTAAAATTCTATTAACATTTAAATGGTACCCAGTATCAATTTGTTCTATACTTTTTTTTTTAAAGAAATCTGTTAATGATGGTGGATTTTACAGCTGAAAATATAATTTAAAAAAATATATATATTTTTAAGCTGAAAATATATAATCTACTGCTATTCTGCAATACAAATTAACAAGGAGGGGGCCTCCCCGGTGGCACGGCGGTTGAGCGCTGGGTTGCGAAGCAGCCTGCGGCCTCTGCGGCGCCGGTTCGATCCCCGGCTGCTCCCCGGCCATGGGAGGAGGGTCCCACATGGCGCGCAGACCTCTCCTGTGGCCCGCTGCTCCCCTCAGCAGTGTAGTTCGGTCCTTCTGCCTGCTCTGCTCCCCGCTCTGGCTCTGGTGAATTCTCTCACCCTCCCGCGCTTCTGACTGTACCCAGTGCTTGTATAAACAAAACAAACAAATAAATAAATAAATAAACATGCCTCTATTAAATAAAAAAAAAAGATTAAAAAAAATTAACAAGGAGGGGAGTATTACTGTAACAAAGGAGATGTTTTACACTTACTCTGCTGTGCAGTATTTGATAAGACATTTCCAACATATGAAAGTGTTGCCATTTTTTCCTTAGAAATGATTGAGAGAATATACATGTAATGGGCCTGATACGCCATTTGAAAACTTTAAATGGTTCAAGTTTATACAGTGCTTTAAAAGCTACATGACTATTCATTTGATTCCCAGGGAAGAGTAAGGAAATAGATAACATGCCTTTAATTTTTTGTTACTGAGAAATATGGGCTTCAGAAATGTAGACAACTTGATAACTTCACAAAAGGTGTCAGGGTAGAGCTGAGACTACAATGCAGGACTTCAGATACCAACTTCAACCCACATTTGAGTTACCCAATCCACTTCCCTTCCATAAGCCATGTGACTTGCACCTTGTGCCTCAGTCTTCTCATTGATAAAAGGAGGGTTCTAGCAGTGCTGATTTCATAACGTGGTCCTAAGGATTGAGGTCACCCCCAAGGTAATGTCTGACACTTACAAGGCTTAAAAGTGTTAGATATTATTTCTAATACTGTGTTTATAGGGTGTTTCATTTTACAGTATCATGTCAGTTGCACAAAGAGGTAAAGTATATGTGATCTAAATGTTTCTAATAAACCAAATATTTTCACCATTAAAACAACTCCTTGTAAAGAGATTGGATATCTTGAGAGGCATCAAATTCCGTGGACTTCACAGAGACACTGCTCTGGGGAACAAAATATACATCCCAGGGACTCCAATTTTAGGTAGTGTCCTTTAGTGTCAGAATATCATTTAGTAATGGTTTCTTCCCTGGTAGATTTTGTGCCAATTTTTGTTCAGTAGCATAGAGATCTGAAATCTGCCTTAACCATCCTCCTTTATTACAGCAGGTCTGACTCTTTTTAAAAAGACCCTATGTATTTATGTGTGGTTTACTTAAGTGAACAATTTTGAGCCACATAATCTTGAAGTGGGAGCTACATTACTTATTAAACAAAGAGAAAAACGAGTATTTGAGTAATTGCTATGAGTCAAGGATTGTATTAATATTCAACCTATAAATATGAACCTAAGAGATTTTAATTCTCAGAAAATTGTGCAGAATACATGGAGGAAAGCATGAGGAGTATGTTCCATGCAATTCTATAAGTACTTTAATGGACAATATGTACAAAACTATGAATTATAAATGAGAGGACCAGCAGGCTAGATAAAAGTGGGGAAAGTGTTTAGATTACAGGAGTCACAGGCTAGCAACTCCTGGCTGAGTCTAGCCACAGATCTGAATCAAACAAGCATAAGCTCTCCCTTGACATTTTCTCAATAAGATTCTGCACATCTTACATTGACTTTAAGAAAAATGTGATAATAAATGCACGTACACCTAATGTAGTCCTTATTGCAGTATGTGTTGCTTAAATATATGATACAAAGTCCCCAAGAGCTACTGAAATGCAGGGACAAATGTTCAGTGAGAGAAAAAAATGAAAGTTTAGATGCAAATCTGCCACTTGCAGTTAGAAATAACACCCAAATGAAGAGATCACAGACATAATATACATCTTAATATTTCTTGCAGATATGCAATGTGAAGATTACAGACATGAAGAATGGCCCCTAAATAGCCTGATACATTACAACCTTTTAATCTAGTGCACCTCTATGGTATGAAAGGTGATGAGCAGAAACATTTTTCAGTACTCCATTGCCCTATAAACAATTTGATTTTAAAATTATTTCAAACTACTTTAGCCTATGTGAGTTTAGTAACTTATCAATGAAGATTTGGAAAATCAGGTAGAAAAAGGGTTCTTATTTGCTTAATTTGCTTGTTGCTTTATTGCATGCATACGAAGATTCTTCACAGATTCTAAGCACCATCTCTTTCGATTTGTGACCAGGGGCCATCTTTTTGTATTGCTTATTATGAGTGCATTATTTCTGATTAATTTTAAATTAGTCATGACTCTATAGCACCTGCTGGTATTGAAACAATATAGATCTTCCTGCTCCTGCAGTTGCCAAATGTGCATTTATGTAATGCTGATTAAATTCTCATTTGTAGCATGGCATCATTTGTCCATGAATGCTAATTCCTGATAATGCTTTCAACATTTGTTATTGTGCCTTATTGAAGCTGCACCCACATGTATATTTTACTCATAGTATTCAAGACAATGTAAATAAGAATTTATTTTCTGGACATGTAAAATGTGTTGTTTGGAATTTTATAACAAAAATATATCTAGAATAAGAACACATCATTCAACAATGTTCTCTCTAGAACTCTTTAGACTCTAATCACTGTATTCTAATAAATGTTTTCTTTTAATCTTGATAGCACAGCTGCTTCTGTGTTTGGCCATGAGCAGAAAGCCTGGAGAGGTTCTCAGGACCCAAACGTGGACAACAGTCTCATCCGTACAAATACTGTCCCTATCATTTTTCACAGGGCTTAGGACAAATCTAAGAGATCACGCTATTATTACAATGATTAGACAGAGAAAACATGTAAGTTTAAAAAGACCCTGGGTACAATGACAGATCTTGAACCCTTCAGAGCTGACAGAAATGACAACCTCATAAAACTTTCTGACGTAACATGTAGGTCCTTCAAGTAGTTATCGTGACTGTCTCAAATACCAGTGACAGGAGACATGGTGTGCAAGCTACCTGCCACTACTTGCATTGTCTTTGGGTGCTATCGCCCAGGAAGGGACTGTGGTTAGAACATAAATATGTAAGAGTCTAAAACAAAAGCCCATACACATATCTCATGTCAGGGCCATCATATCCCAGACCCCAGACAGTCTGAACTCACACTATATCTGAAGTGAGTGAGCATTACCCCGATTCATCTTTTCAGCATCATTTTGGAGGCTCAACCTCTCATGAAAATGGTACAGTGTTCACTTACTAGCTACCCTACTTGATCCTGGCTCATCCAGGGGGCCTGAGGCAACCCTCATAGGCACAAGTACTGTGGCAGGGAATCTGGTCAACCAGACATATGGCAAAGACTGGAAGGGGTTACAGGACAGCCTAAGGGGGAGAAACAGAGATTAAAGCTCTCAGAAATCTGTCTTATCCAGACTACACTGCCAGCTCCAGCAAGTCACAAATACCACATATGGACTTCCCTAGAAGACAGATATTACATGCCACATGGTTGATAACTAAATAAGAGTGTTTAAAGGAATTTCAAAATGAGCAAATAAAGAAATGAAAAATCATTCTTGTTGCCAGTGTAATAGGCGATAGAAATTTGAGCTCAGGGCATAACTCTGTCTCAAATCTTCCTTGACTATGCCGAAGAGTGAGTTATTACATTTATCTGTGCCTCAGTTTCCTAATTTTGAAAATGAGAATCATTGTCTAATTAACATGAATGCTATAATAAGAATGATGAAGAGCAACATATAAAAGTTTAATGCCTGGCCCATAGTAGACAGTCAGATTTTCCTGACAACACAGCTCTCATAAAAATGTCACGAAGTATATATGAAATGTTTAAAGTACTTTTAACAGAGGATGGCACATGTAAATGGCCCCAAAATGTTTGCTATTATTAGCTGCTTCATTTCTATACCTCCATTCAGTGATCAAATGGTTCCATTTAAACATGCAAACACAGCTGGAATTCTCTATTAGAAATACCAGCCCCTTTATAATTCTTGCAGTAGTTTTCAAAATCTAGCCTTTTCCTTATTTTATGTGTCCATCTGCCCTGTACTTAAATACAGATTTTTTTTTTTTTTGAGCAACACTCTTACCTTCGGAAAATTGAAGATCATTATTTCTTTTCTCATATTTTGGAGTTCAGATACCTATCATGCACATTGTTATGTGTGTCAGTTTATGCAGTCCCAGGAAGCCCACAAAGAATTAAATGGCAGATTTTCCAGTGAGCTACAGAACATATCAAATAGCCCCAGTGAGCTGGAGCATTATATAGAGATTCAATGGCTTTAAGTGAATAAAGTATTTCCCATATTTTGCTAGTATCTATAGTTCAGGAAATGTCCTTGTGAGAAATAACTGGAAAACTTTAATAAGGTCTCTTATTATGTGATGTCCACTTTTTTTTAAGATTTATTTATTTATGCGTACAAGAGCTGGAGTACAGGCCAGAGATGTGGGGGGCTGAGAGGATCCACCAGAGACAGAGTGGGGAACAGAACAGGCAGACTGACTGAAATACACTGCTAAGGGGAGCAGCAGACGAGACAGGCGAGGTCTGCTGTGCCATGTGGGTTGCTCCCTGGCTGGCCGGGGATCGAACTCATGCAGCAGAGGCTGTGGATTGCTTCATAGTGTGGTGTTTAACCCCTTGCACCACCAGGGAGGCCCAGATGTCCACATTAGGTTAAAGAAAATCATCCTAACCTCATTTCTATCATTCATATATGTCCCTACAATGACGAAATACAAAACAATCAATTTACAAGCATATTTCTTGTCTTTCAGATTATTCCTCCATTGCATTTCTTCGAGCTAAAATTTCAGAAATTTTAAACAAAACTCAAAAGATCCATTTCAACTTACAAAGATTCTCACATGTATATTCTGTTGAATATATCACTATATAGAATAGATTGATTAAAGTCAAGTTCCTTTTTTATGCATTGGAGTGTCAAAGTTGAAGAATATTTTATGGATTAATCACTTGTTTTAGATAAATCCTCATACTGAATTTCAAGTCATGGTTCTATGAGACAAATCTCTTCCTAATGTTATTCTTCCAGTGATTTTTAAATCATCCTGATTATTTATTTTTCCAAATAGAGTGACTTTTTGTTTGTGTTGTCTTTAGTGGAGAATCCTTATTCTTATTTACATTATTGTAGAAATCACACTAGACAAGAAGAGGTGAATCATTTAGTATATCCTGGATGAAATTTTATATAAAATATTTTGAAGAATAACTTATATCAACCAATAATAATAAATCCATATAAGTATAAAATGAATCAGACATTTCATATAAGCATAACATAAATCATTGTTAATAAAACAGCTGCATGATGTAATGTACAACGAGGATCCAAACCTTTAACAGCCGGTTTCACTCTATGCAATGGGAAAACTCAAGATGGCCTTAATATTCTTTCAGCATAGGGCCTCCTTGGTAGCGCAAAGGGTTAAGACACAGCACTATGAAGCTATCCGCAGCCACTGCAACAGGAGTTTGATTCCTGGCTGGGGAGGTGACCCAGATAAAGCAGCAGACCTCTCCTGTCTTGACTTCTACTCCTCTCAGCAGTGTATTTCAGTAAATCTGCCTGTTCTGTTCCCCACTCTGTCTCTGGTGAATCCTCTCACACTCCACACCTCTGGCCTGTACCCCAGTTCTTACATGCATAAATAAATAAATCTTTAAAAAATAGTCCTTCAGAAAAAAGAAAAATATTGGATGGTTTTACTTATAGCAGGAATATAGGGGAACCTAATAAGACATCAGTGTAAAAAAATAATAACAGTACAAAACACAACAAAGCAAAAACAGACAATTATAATCAGAGACATCCTGCAGGGGAGTAGGAAGGGGAGGGATCGGAGGTAAGGAGGGAGCAGCACAGGGGACTGAGGTGATGGTGCATGGGTGCCTTGGAGAAGGAAACTCTGTGGGGACTACACCTGAGGGGGTGAGGGGAAGCAAATATTGTTTAAAAATGAACAATGATGTAAAAAATTAAAAAAAATAAAAAATTTAAAAAACAGTCCTTCAGCATAACTAAACTTTAGACAGCTTTGTACTGTCTAACAGGCCTTAGACTTCCCTTTTCTTAGAGCATTTGACTTAGAAAACTTGAAATTTTAAACTCTTTCTCTGCTTCTTTGAGATGTAAGTCTTCTCCCAGCCTCTTGTCAATTTCATAAGCTAGGAATGTCTTTCTCAAGAAACCTAGAGGACACCACCTTTGAAACACAATCATCAGGAAAAGTCAGCCTCCTATTTCCCAGTTTCTGTGGGAAGTTAGGAACCCTGCTTCCTGCTTCTTATGAGGGTCAATTAGCACATACTGATGGCCTCATGGTAGTGACCAAGATCCTAACATGCTCCTATACTTTGCTCACCAGTTCTTAAAACCTCTTCCATTTTTGTTAAAGCAAAGTTGAGTGTTCTCTCTCTCCCCTAAAGCAATAGTCTTGAATTAAGTCATTCTTGCCTGTTTAATTTTGTGTGCTACAAAAGCAATAAGCCTTTTATGTCACTTAGGCAGTAACTGTGCTGCAAACATGAGGACAGGAGAATATTAGACCCCAGAATTAGTCCGGGTTCTAAGACCTCGTTTACATAATGGAGTAAAAGGAATAAAATTTGTAGGGAATTTTTTAAATGTCATAAGTAACATTAAAATTACCTGTGCTAATTAGACATATCTAAGCTCCAACTTGTGCATTAAGGAAAATAGTTTTATAACATTCTAAGGACTTGGTTTTTATGCTTATATGAATCTAGTCTCTTTGAAATGAAATAATTTATTACTTTATTTTGACTATCATTATAAGGGAAAATAAGTTGTATGATAAAATACATTTGAAAAGAAAATGGATTAAATGAAATTGAATAGATTTAATTATAGAAATTCTCTGAATATGCCATTTAGTTGTGTGAATCTCTGAAATAAGAATATAGTTTAAAGTATTTTTATTGAAGCAACATTGCATTATGGCATTTTGTAACTTTCATGGATGCACCATTGAAATATCAGTATGTGTCTACCCAACAGTAAGGTCAGCTGTAAAAGTCCAAGTCTATTCTTCATTATACAATGGTCCCCTTTTAGCCAATTTACTCACCTCCTTTACCTTTTCCCTCTGGTAGTAATTAGTTGGCCTTTAAAATATATTTTCCCAGATGACCATTTTTTCAAGGGGTGTTTCTGAGGCCTGAGATTTCTTGAAATAAGTGTTGGAACATGTTGATCAATAATATTGAATACCATTTGCCAATTCTGACTGCTTATCACAATCACCTTGCTGTTTTTATTCAATAGATTTTTTTTTTCCTCTGCAACATAATCATGAGGGGCAGAACATAGGGAAAAAAAATCTTTCTCACTCTCATCTTTTGTTTCTGACTTTCTTGAATATCTTCATCAAAGTCAATATATAATTGTTCGGCATTTGAACATTAAAGAAACTGTTTCAACTTCAAAATGTTACTGGGTTTTTCTTCATTTTACAAATTATTTTATGCTTTTGATTCTGTGATTGGAATTTTCTGATGTTAGACTTCAGTATTTAAATCATATTTTTTATTATTTCAGCATTCAGATCTCATAAGTTGGAAATTAATTTGTGGGGCCCTGTGTAAACATCTCTTTGAAAGAATTGCTGAGATCTAGTCTCTATAATACTTCCTCCTGTCTCCTCAAATGTGTACTCAAGAGTCTCAAAAACACTCCAGGTAAACTACTTCCTCATGTTTAATATGTCAGTATATTAATATTCACATCTATATTAGTCAATAATAGCTTTATAATAATAATTAGATTACATTATGCTACTTCTTTTGACATGGAACCGACTCACCACCAAATATCCTTTAATTTTTTTTGATATCATAAACATACAATACATATTGTAGGGAGTCATTTTCTCCCTAAAATCAGGAGTCAGGACAGAAAATATTAAAATATATGTAATGCAAAGAAGATAGCTGTATCTCTTTATCATCTATGTCTACATAAATGTCCAGAGGTATCACGGGTATAAGTAAAGCAATACATTAAAACTAGTTCAAATTATGCTCTTTTAATAAAATTTCATATGATTATAAGAATTTTTTGTTTGGTTAAAATTAATCACATTAGATATGCTTTTTATATATAACACTCTACCTCACTCCCATGCACAGACATGAAGAGTGTGTTTGTGTGTGTGTGCGTATACATACACAACATGAAAGAACTGAGAGAAAACTCTTCTATAATTGAATCACAGCAAAGATAATGCCTCCTTTATAGATATTTTTCTTTTCTGACACATTTTGTTCAATTTAGGAAAACTAGTCACCTTTTGCATTGAAATAATATAAAATAATATCTAAATCTTGATCAAGTCCCCTAAAATATCTGTTCATTTTAATATTATGTATTTTCTTATGTAATCTGTATCTTTCACAAAAATTTTTTGTGAAATTTTGTAAAATATTTTTGTTATAAAGCAAAAAATACAATGTATAAAGCATTTTTATATACAGACACGCTTAAAAACTTTTTAAAACTTGTGAAATGGTGCAGTATAGCAAATTGTAATTTTCAGGCAAAAAGTAATAAACCTGTGAAACAAATAAAATTAAAGATGACTTGTATATGGACAAACCAAGCTTGTGGTAAATTAAACATGAATAAAAATTCTATTCCCAAATTAGTTATACTACACTGAATTATTCCCTGTTATTAAGGATTTGAAATAAGTATAGAATATATGATATATAAATATATACACATGGGACTGAACATTTACAGATAATCAGTGTATACAACAGAGTAAATCTAACTACAAAATGTTGTTGTATGCCAGTCGCAAAGTTTGTCAATGATTTCAGAGGCAAGCGATTTGAAAAAATTTAAAGAAATTTCGCTGAATTTTCTTTGATATTTTGAAAGTAGATAAGAAATTTGTCTTTGAAATATAAAGATGAATTTCATAAGACATCAGTGTAAAAAATAATAACAGTACAAAACACAACAAAGCAAAAACAGACAATTATAAATCAGAGACATACTGCAGGGGAGGAGGAGGGAGAGGGATTAGAGGGAGAGAGGAAGAAGCACAGGGGACTGAGGTGATGGTGCAAGGGTGCCTTGGTGAAAGAAATTCTATGGGGGCTAAACCTGAGGGGGTGGGAGGAAGCAAATATTGTTTGAAAATGAACAATGTAAAAAATAAAAATAAATAAATAAAAAGGAATTTCACAAGAAGTAACTACACATGGGCCAACATCTTGGATTTATAGAAAGGTGGTAAAATCACAAAACATCTCTGACCTTTAATAAATTAGTACCGCCTTTTAGGGATTGTAAACACAATAGAGAAGACTAGTTCAAAACAGCCACATTGGAAGCTCAAACCATATTTCCGTCTATTGTCCCCTTTAAAAAGTATCTTCAAACACTCTTATTTTTAGCTTTATAAACTCTTTACATTATATATTTCTGCTCTATAGTGAAAAGAGTTTTATGAGAATTAATAAAAAGATCAATGCCGCTTTAGACTTTATAGCATAACCAGTAATGGTTTTCATTCTTATCCCAGAATCAGAAAAGCTACCTGAATTGTCCTTTATAAGACAGAACTCCAACTGAGCCCTTGCAAAAGTATTCAGGAAGAATGAAAACTTCAACATAAATTTATTCTTAATTTTAGAAAGCCCAAAATTAATTAAAATATATTTATTGAAAAAGCTGTATTCAAAAATATGGCACCTGGTTTAAAACGATTAATTTCAGTATGATAAAGTAGTAGCAAAAATCTAAAATGACTACTTATCATTGATTGCATTAGTTAAAGATAAATATCATTGTGTCAGATATGATTAAAGCAAAAAAGGATGAAAGTTGGAAAGGAGACAAAATTAGTAGAATGGAAGAATAGAAAAAAAAATGTATGGTTTCCATCAGTATTGGGCAGCAATGTAGATTTAAAAAAAAATCTGTTTGAGAAAATCTAATTGGTTACAACCAACTCTGACATCATCTAAACATTTATTCGTCCCACCTACTCACATCCCAGCTTTCCAAACAGATAAATGCCAGAAGAGGGTGAGACTCAGGAGTATGTGATGGGGGGAAGAGGTGGTTCAACATCAGAGGTAATGACAGATATGCAGTTTTGATTTTGGAAAGGCATCTTCCAAAACAATGTGATATTGATGATTAAAATTAACATGAACTATGGTTGGAATTGAGAGATACTAGGTTAATTGAATTATACTCATCAGATCATTTCATTCTCACAATTGTCATATGAAAAGATACAGCCATTAGCCCTCTTTTCCAAGTGGAAAAAAAAAAAAAAGCTCAATACTATAATAGCAAGTGTGAACCCTAATGTAAACTGTAGACTTTGATGAAATGAATTGTCTGTGTAAATATATTATTAACAGTAACAAAGGTATCACTCTGATGAGGCATGTTTATGGTGGGGAAGAGTCAATATAGGGTGATCTGTACTTTGTGCTCAATTTTGCTGTGACTAAAGCTGTTTGAAAACAAGGCCTATTTAAAAAAATACAGCATGAATTACATAAAATATTGACTTTAGGGAACAGTGGGCTATAGGTATGCTATCATTGTAATACTTCTTTAAATCTAGTATTATTTGGCCTCCCCGGTGGCACAGCAAGTTGAGCACAGTGCTGTGAAGCTGCCTGCAGCCTCAGTCAACGTGGGTTTGATTTCCAGCTGGCCAGGGATATTCCCACATGGAGCGACAGACCTGTCCTGTCACGCCTGCTGCTCCCCTCAGCAGTGTCTTCAGTCCGTCTGCCTGTTCTGCTCCCCACTCTGTTTCTGGTGAGTCCTCTCACCCTCCCACACCTCTGGCCTGTACCCCAGCTATTGCATAAATTGAACAAAAATCTTTAAAAAAATAAAATAAATCTAATATTATTACAAAATAATTAAAAATATTAAACACAGTCTTATAAGTTCCAGTCATTCCATCTCTGGTTATTTTCACATAAAAAAATAAATGTAGGGCCTCCCCGGTGGCACAGCGGTAGAGCGCTGGGTTGCGAAGCTGCTCGCAGCCTCTGCAGCACCGGTTCGATCCCCGGCCTCCAGGTGAGGGTCCCACATGGCACGCAGACCTCTCCTGCCGCCCGCTGCTCCCCTCAGCAGTGTACCTCTTCAAGTCTGCCTGTTCTGTTCCCCGCTCTGACTCTGGTGAATTCTCTCACCCTCCTGCGCTTCTGACTGTACCCAGTGCTTGTATAAATAAATAAATATTTAAATAAATAAATAAATGTATATATCTATATAAATACTAGTAGTCCAATAATCATAAATTTAGTAAGTGATGATCCACACTAGGCTTATTCATTTCATATCTCATTAAGTAAGATATTTCACTGAGATATTTACTTCATATCTGAGTGAAGACTCTGAAAAAAATACAGTGCTTAAAAAGGTTTAATATTGGGTGCCTTTTGGGTAGCACAGGGGTTAAACTCTCAATGCTATCAAGCTATTGCCAGCCAGTGTGGCATGAGTTTGATCCCCCACCCAGGAGCTAACCCACATGGCCCAACAGACCTCTTCTGTCTCACCCACTGCTCGCCTCAGCAGTGTATTTCACTCAATCTGCCTTTTCCACTCCCCACCCTGTCTCTGGTGAATCCTCTCAACCCTTACACCTTTGGCTTACAGCCCGGTTCTTGTATGAAATAAATCTTCAAAAAAGTTTAATATTATTATCTAATGTTGAGTATTTTCTAAGAAAGAATGTAAGTTTAGCAACATTTGTTCTCTTTGAATTTCCAAACTTTTAATACTTTTCTTCTGATTAGATAAGTAATAGAAGTAGTTTGTAGGAGACATCACAGAAATATCCTATATTGAAAATAGAAATTTCCAAAAATCTTTAATCACTGATTATTTTCCTTGTTAACTGAATACTAAATATTACTCCTGAAATCACTGTGACCAAATTTATTTGTAACGTCAAATAGTTTAGATTTTCGAAAGCTAAGATAATGAAATACCATACCTGATGAAATGCCACTTGGACTGGGACACCACTCCTTTATCAACGACAGTAATATCTCTTCAACACAAAGTTCATGTTTACAATAATTAGAATAAATAGCTACGTATCACCTCATGTCAGTTTAAGACTTAATTTACTACCAAATAATTTCAAAGCTAATTAGCTTTCATCACCGGAAAAAAAAATCAGAACTCTACTTTTCAAAATTCAGATCATATATATAAATTCCTACTTCTTGATCATTTCATTAATCATATTTCTTAAGATACCTTTTTTGTGATTGCATAGAGATTCACATAACTCATCTTAATAATGGCATATTGTCTCACTTTATGGATATACCAGAGTTTATTGCTAGTGATAATAATAAATTTTGGTTTCTTTGTCAAACTAATTTTGACCTCTTCTTTCATCTTTCATAAGCTCTCATTATCTGCCATGATGTGACTGTCTTAAGACTGTTCAAGTTCTTTTTATTAGGCCACTGTTAGGACATGTTTTTCTATATAATAATTCAAAAACTACCATCTATTCTGAAATGTATGAAGAAATTTAACATCTTTGTGGTCAAAATAGCAATCAGTTTATGAAGGAGAACAATATATTATGTGAGACTTGAAGACAGGGGATCTTGGATTCTAATTATTTTCCATTCTAGTCTAAAATAGGTGTATGCCCAGTTAAAGGTTGCAGATTCTGTTATTATATTCTATTATTAAAGACTGGGAGAATAGATAAGAAGGAACAACTAAAAGTTGTGCTATTATAGGTTTGCTTATTTTTTAAACATGCATAACTTTAAATATAAAGGAATGGGTGTTTACCATTTTTTGATACCCATTGATTAATGGAATATATTATATTCATTATAAGTTAAGTGAGGAGTTTGTGTAGTGGGCATAGTCAGTGGTTTATATTTAGATTATCACTATTGTGCACAAGTGCTGAGTGAAACACACCATTCCATTTAACTTCCCTGAACCTCTAATCCATACACAGAGGATAGAGTGAAATAAACAAATTGTATTGAATCCTATAATTCTAGAATTCTGAAGCTTGGCCAATAGGACATGGATGTTATTAGCTATCATAAAAATAAAATGCATGTCAATTATTTTCTTATGTTATTCCTTTTTCTCTAATTTACCTTTCATGAACTGCATCAAATAATGACTTTAGAGAATACTGGGTTATATTTGTGCTGGAATTCTTTGTACTAATTTTTGTAATTCTTCTTTAAATCTAATATTATCCCAAAATGAAAAATAAGCATATTCTGATCATAAGTTCCAGACATTCCATCTCTAGTTATTTGCACTTGAACGTAAATGCATATATTCATACAAAGACTAGTATACAAATAATCCCTGGAAGTTTTATTTGCAATAGCCAACAACTGGAAATAACCCCAGTGTCCATTATAGGTGAATGATAAACAAATTCTCATGTATCCATTCAAAATAGTACTATTCAGCAGTAATAAAGAATCATCATTAATACACACAACCCATGGATGAATCTCAAAATAATAATTGAGAACAAGAAGCCAAAGACTAAAAATGTACACGTATTTTACTCTATTGATGTAAATTTCTTTTTTTTAATTGAAGATTTATTTATTTTTTTTATACAAGAACCAGGGTACAGGCCAGATGCGCAGGGAGGGTAAGAGGATTCACCAGAGACAGAGCGGGGAACAGAACAGGCAGAGTGAAGAAATACACTGCTGAGGGGAGAAGCTGGTGAGATAGGAGAGGTCTGCTTTGCCATGTGGGATTCTCGCTGGCCAGCTGGGATCGAACCCGCCCTGCAGAGGCTGCGGACAGCTTCACAGTGCGGGGCTCAACCACCTGCGCCACCAGGGAGGTCCTATTAATGTAAGTTTCCACTGAACATAATCTGATCCACAGTGACAGAAAGCATTTTTCCTAGGTAGAACCCTGGTAGAGAAGGTGGGAGGAAGGAGAAAACTTTCACAGATGATGGATATGTTCATTATGTTAATTTGGTTTTTGTTTCAACATACACATATGTGTGTGTGCACATATATAAACACATATTTGTTATGTTATATATTTATTTGATATTGTTTATATATCTATCCATTTGATAAGATATATAAATATATACTTGATAATTAAATTTATATATTTCAAATAAAAATCAGAAGTTAGCAAGTTAATACATTTTACCTATATATAGTTTTCAATTACACCACAACTAAAGCTATTAAAAATAAATTGAGAAAATTTCCACCCAAAGGCCATTTTGAAAGAGTTCAATCATAAATTTCCCATGTTTCAAATTTGGTAAACACAGTTTTGGTTTGCATATATTGCGATGAGAGTGGATAATGTATTACTCATGTAAGTCAGCCATTACTTAAAAAACAGAGTAGTTTGTAAAGAGAGAAAGATTTATTTCTTCACTTCAGTTTTCCAAATAAATCTGGGGCTAGGCTTATATGTTTTAGCTGTTTAGCAATTTACAAATTACTTTCAAATCCCACTATTTTTACATAAAATCTTCCTGAGGATCATCTGGGTATAAAATTTATAGATGTTTTGACTCTCATCAGCCACCAGCCATGCATAGATTTAATTAGCATTTTAGAAGAGTGTTAAAAAGGGTCCGATGAGCATTTCAAGTATAATTTTGCCTTAACAAAGTTCCATTTGCATATTCTTAATCTTTAAAGAAGTGAAATTGCACTATAACCTACAATTTCTTAGGTCTGTATGAAACCAGCTGTTAGCTCAAATAAAAACATTAGGTAAAGTGGTTTTGCAAAAGTATTTATTATTTATGAAAAATGCAAATAGTGACATTAGCAGGGTAAACTGTGTGTTTAAAGCAATATATTATTCTAATATCTTACCAATAAATTTAAAAGGAGAGGAACACAAATAAAGACCCTCACAATTTGATTCTGACATATAAAGAATTCTATCACTAAATAAGTAAACATCTGTAAAGTGCTTAGAAAATTGTCTGGCATATAAAACATCCAATATAAATGTCTCTTTAAAAAACACCTTTTAAAGCACACTTGATTAGTCATGTAAGTCAAAGGTCCAAGAAGCCATGTGGCACCCCAATGCTAAGTCCTATGTAGTCAAACACATACACTTTTTTAAAAAAGGTTTTTGACATTTTACTTTATTTAATTTAGGAAACCAGTTCAAAACAAGATATGAAAAGAATCAATTTTTAACTTTCAGTTAAGTGTGCAAATAATATAATGTCATCAGAGTTACACTGGGATGCTTCTTCTTGTCTCCCAGATGCAAGCTTAATGGATTCTTTGATGATCTGCTCTAAATGAGTTTTATAAATGACTCTAAAATAGAAGTCACTGATAAAGATCTCTCATCAAAGAACACCAGAAAAACAGAATGAATCTTAAAGATAAATGTTTAGAACTGAAGATTTGCCCTTTAGTTGTCATAAGAAATCAAAAATCATTGAATGTGTCCTGCATTCCCCTTTATTCATTATTTCTGAATTTACTTTTCTTAATGACTAACCCTGGAGCTTTTCTCTGGGTGATAACATAGGTAAAGGAAACATGCAGCTCTTATTTTTGAGAGTTCTTTTTTTTTTTTTTTTTTTTTTTTTATAGAGGCATGCTTTATTTACTTGTTTTACTGGTTTGTTTGTTTGTTTTTTGTTTATACATGCACTGGGTACAGTCAGAAGTGCGGGAGGGTGAGAGAATTCACCAGAGCCAGAGTGGGGAGCAGAGCAGGCAGAAGGACCGAAGTACACTGCTGAGGGGAGCAGCGGGCGGCAGGAGAGGTCTGCGCGCCATGTGGGACCCTCCTCCGGTGGCCGGGGAGCTGCTGGGGATCGAACCGGCACCGCAGAGGCCGCGCGCATCTTCGCAACCCAGCGCTCAACCGCTGCGCCACCTGGGAGGCCCGAGAGTTCTTTTGTTGTCCTAGTAAACCAGCCCAAGGTATTCTGGAAATTAAAATATTTTCACATGCAAGCTTGAGCTTCTACCTGAGTTTCTTACTAAAATACTTTGTCATATCATTGTTGATTGTGCATTTGTAATATTCACCCACTGTGTTAAGAATTCAGGCCTAAGTGGAGTGGTACCTGAAGCATAATTATTTCATAAAGCATAGATTTGTCTTGCTACTTTCTGATTTTTGCTATTTTATTCATTTTACAAAGTTTACAGTGTTTTACACGTATCTTATAAAAGTGTTCAAGAATTTTTATAATCTTCACAAAGAAATGAGGGGATGCTTTAGCTGAGTGTTAATCTTCTTTCTCCCATAATTAATTAATTTGATTATTGAAATCCTTATTTATTTTGACTTGGGCCTTACCATGGCATTTCAGAAAAAAAGAATATTGTCATTAGTATTGCCTTGAGTAACAAATGAATAAAAGTGTGAAATCAAATTTATACACTTAAATAAAAATTTTAAGATATGCAAGTTCTAAATTCTGTTGAACATGTTTCAGTGCTGGTGGCATTAGTTCCACATGATACACTCTTCCTATAAAACTCTTAACTCATTGAAAGAAATAGAAAATTTCTCATTTTCCAGTTATGTAATCTAAGCCCCATATTAAACTCCTAAAGACATCCAACAAATGTTTAGAGCATGGGTATCACATTCAAAGGGGTTATTGTATTTAAAACGAACACAATGAAGAACAGTTAGTTTCTCTGAATAATTTAGACATATCTGAATTATAATTCTGACATGTTTTCACAAATTCCACCCTAATATACATTCTGTGTGATCTTGAGAAATTTTGAGATGCTTAAAATCTCTGCACTAGATTTTTGTACTTATAATGGGATTACTAATACTTATTTACATTAAAATGCTTTGAAGGAGATTGCATAAAACAAAGTAGCTAAAGTCTAAATACTTTGTAAAAAATACTTCTCAAACTTTGATATATGTTCAGATCATCTGAAATGTTGGTAAAATGTAGATTTTGGTAAAATGTAGAATGGGTTGAAAGTGGAACTCAAAATTCTACATTTCTAAGCAACTCTACCTTTGAGTACTAAGGTCTTACAAAGTTGCCAATTCCACTTTTATGATTGCTTTATAGAGTGCTCAAAATATTATCATACAGAAGATTAAAAACTTCTCCATTATTTGAGTAGTGTATTTCAAATATCACAAATTGACATGTGTCAAGAGTCAAACTTGTATTAATAATACAAATGCCAGGAAGAATTTTTAACATCTGTTACTCAAGTTCTAAACAAAAGAAAACTATTATTAGAAAAAAGAGCTTGAAAAACATTAACAACAGTATGAAACACAGAGCTCTGACTCTGCTCTAATGTCATCAGCTGTTGGAAAGTGTTATAGACCTTAAGAAATTGTGCAAAGAGGCAAAAACAAATTGACACTGGTTGTTCAGATATTTTTATTTTAAGAATGCTAATGATACAAACAGTATCATACATAATAGAGAAATTGACAGAACATCAAATTCCCTTTAGAGGAAAAGCAATAAGATAGAGGCTGGGGAATGCTGAGAGACAGACAAAGCTACTTTGGTAATCAGAGTAAATATTGCTGAAATCCAAGCAGCAAGAACTTGATGACTTTTTACACTGTTATGGCATTTGGGCTGTAAGTCGTATGATATCCACCCAGTGACAGGCTGACCCTGTTTTCCCCTAAGAAGTTATCAGTTCTCTGTGGAAAAGTAATTCTGTGGCTGTCTTGCCAAAGATGAACTCATGAATCAGTGATGTGGGCAGAGGTGGCATCCCAGATAGCATTCTGAAAAATCCATAAATTCTTTAAGAAAGACTGTTTCTCTACTGCTGTCAGGTACTCTTATGCCTAAATCATGCAATTTTATTTGGAAACTCGAGGTGGTCTGAAAAAGTGCCCTCAGGAGCTAAAAGATGAGAACACCCTGAAAATAAAAGAACCAAGAAGACAGGATATTTTATTATTGCACAAAGGTCAAGAAGAAAGATGTAGGGCATGTCTCTATTCAGTAACAGTTTAAAACACTACAATTTAATTTATACCTGGGCTATATTACACTGTCAATGAGATGTAAAATTTCAGGATCAATAAGCGATATGTTTTAGCAAAAAAAAAAAATTATACTCACTGAAAAAGGGCCTCCCTCAAACTGGAAAAAAAAAAACCTACAAAATGGAATCATATCTAATAATTTCAATATTTTGAAGTATAGAACAACATGATATACAATTTATATAATAGGGTAAATTTTCCTATATTACTTTAAAAAGACTCATTCCATAAATTTACTGCATCTGACATACATGTGAGAGAAAATCCAAAAGTTTAGGACAAAGGAAAATACAGAGGCACTTGCAGAGGCATAAACAGCAGAACAAAGAGACCTGATGTAAAGAGCCCTGTGATAAAACCTACTGATTAGCCCTATCTCCATTTATCAGCAGAAATCCTGTGTGGAAGCCTAGACAACCACCAAGAGTGACCCAAAGGCCAACTGCATCTCACCAAATAAGAATTTCCTTAAAACAGGTTTTTATCTCCTGTCTTTGCCTGTCTCACACAAAAATGCATCTGCCAGAGATAACGACTCTGAGTGTAAAGTGTGCATGTCATTTTGTCAAGAAATTAACACATACCCACAAATATGATGCCTGCAAAATGGCTCCCATATTATACTTGCTATAAATGTAACTCCTCTTTTTTATGCTGAGAAACTTCACCTATCCCAATGCAACATTAACCAGCACTTTGGGATTTAGGGAGGTGAAGAAACAGTTGGTGGAGAATCGTTCCCCTCCAGTCTATCACTCCCAGGTTTAACCCTCAATTTTCACTTCTGAGAATAAAATCCTCAATTTTGATTTTTTTGCCTCTACACAGAGGTGATTAGTATTTATAAGATAATATACACTATCATTAGATTAGGGTGAGGATGTGGGTGAGGACTACAATCTCTAGAAGAAGTGGGAGATAGAAGAATAATTGTGCCAAACTCAAATCTTGTCTGGGAAACATTTAATTCTTTACCTTCACCTCATAAACAGCCTTGTATGCTTGGCATTTAGCCAGGGCAAACAGTTAGCTCTGCACTAACTTTCTTATAAAACTTTTAAGTAATGGAAGAAAATTGAAAATTTCTCAGTTTTTCCAGTTATGTTGTCAATAGTTGGAAGGCATTCCAAATGTATTAGGAAGAAAGAAAGAATTAGTGAATATAAGTACAGAGTTGGCTCCGATCTATTTATCTTTAGTAAGACAAATGTTAAGGATAAATTAAAAATCATTTGAGGCTTTTGTTTTCTTTCATGTTTAACATTCATCAATAAAAGAGTTCTTTCAGTTTGTGATGGTGCATAGTCAGATGTTGTATCTCAACTTCCTTTTCAAATGCACAAAAAAATAGTGTTTGCAGTCATAACCATAAAATCCCCAAATCTAAGAATGTTGGCAAAAGACTTACCAAACTCTGGGCTATTTGATGCTAATTACTACAAAAACAAGCCAGGTAAGATCAATCTATGCAAAAGTAACATGAATTAATTATTTTATATATTTTAAATTTTGTTTTATATCTCAATTCTTTTAGTCAACAAACATTAATCATATGCTATCTTGATAGTCAAATTATAATAAACTGGCATGATGCAGACTATGTTCTAACAGTGCACAATGATAGAAAGAAAATGAGACCATAGTTAAAAAGGAGAACATCAAAGATATTGAAAGAGAGGCTGGGAGTTACAAGAATGAGAAAAATGTTTAAAGCCAATATAAATAGCATTTTGAGGGCCTCCCTAGTGGCACTGCACTGTAAAGCTATCTGCAGCCTCTGTAAAGCTATCTGCAGCCTCTGCAGCACAAGTTCGATCCCCGGCTGGCAAGGGAGCATCCCACATGGCGCAGCGACTTCTCTTGTCTGGCCCACTGGTCCCTTCAACAGTGTATTTCAGTCAGTCTGCCTGTGCTGCTCCCCCCTCTGTCTCTGGTGAATCTTCTCAACCCCTACATCTCTGGCCTGTACCTTAACTCGTGCATGCATAAATAAATGTTAAACAAATAAATAAATAGCATTTTGAACAAAAAATAGTATTATATTTAACCTTAAAATTAAACAGAAGTGTATATTCTGACATAAAGGAAAAGAAGAGAATGGAAAATATAATCACTGCTATTTCACCTATCTGGGGGTATTGATGGTCAACCTAAAAAGATATGAAAACAAAATCTAAGGATTTAAATATAATTTCAGTATTTGCAAAATACTCACAAAGTGAAAAATCTAAAAAAATTAATCAAATAAAAACACCTTTTTAGAGAATGAAATAAAATTCCTAGGAGAAGTTATATAAAGGAACACACATTATATGAAAAACCATTTTAATGAAAGACATGAAAAAAGGCAAATAAATATAGAATGAATTATCTGGCAAAGAGAAAGAAGCTGGAATGAGAAAGTAGAGGAAGAAGGTAGGACTCTTTCTATTCTAAGAACATTCCAATCAACAGGGAAAATATCACAATGTCCCCAACTTCTGCTTCTGATGAGGTATTTATTTATTTAATTATTTTTGATATGGGAGTATCTTTCTACTCCTTTAAGTTAGCTGTGACAGCGAAGAATACTCTGACAATTAAATACTGTATTCAAAATAGTTATACTTTCTAGAGTGTCTGTTGCAGGAGATGGGAAGTTTTACATACCCCAGATATCAAGAGACGAGTGTCTAATGTATTATGTCAATGACTATCAACATCCCCTCCTTACCAGTCTACTTACAATCAATTCTTCTTGGAACTGGTGGACTCCTTTCCAAATATCAAAGATTAACAAGAAGTTACTGGGTTAATTTGCATTCTAAAGTTAAATGGGAAGATGGGGTTAGGCTAAATGATGCAGTTGATGATGGGAATGATTTAATTACTCAAAGTTGGTATGGTCAGTTGAACTATCTCCTCAGAACATACCAAACATGGGAAATTGGTTCTCAAGTATTATGTTTCTTCAAATATAGGGAAATGTCAGCAATATATACAGCCTCTGCATTGTCGGAGGTCAGAGTCAGATAAGTGAATGAGTTCATGCAAATGTCAATGGTAAAGAAAGAGGGCTTCCATGTGGCCTAGTGATTAAATCTCAGTTATCACTACTATGGCCTGAGTTCAGTCCCAGGCCAGGGTGTTTACCCACATATGGCACAGCAGACCTCTGCTGTCTTGCCTGCTGCTCTCCTCAGCAATGTATTTCAGTAAATCTGCCTGTCCTGCTCCTCACTCTGTCTCTGGTGAAACCTCTCACCACCCCCCTCACCACCCTTCTCATATCTCCGGTCTACACCCCAGCTCTTCTATGTTAAAAAAAAAAAAGGAAAGAAAGAAACAAAGATCAGAGTGAATAGAACATTTTTTGAGGTATTTATGGACTCATAAGAAAATGTAAGAATAACCAAGTTCCTGTAAACTTTTTATAAATCCTCCCCAGCAATCACAGATTAGAAAACTATATAATTTTATAATAATAAGAACACCATATTTCCAGTACTTCTTATTTAATTATAAAAGAGAAATAGTTCTGTTTAGATTATCAAAGATTTTGCTTTTATTCACTTGATCAAGTATAAGTTGAAATATGAACTAATGTAGAATCCTCCCTTGAAGCCCAGAGAATCTAAAACTTGGGTATCCCTCAGATTGATGGGGACCAGCCACTGGAATGCTCTGAAGAGCTAAGAATTCTATTGGATATCCCATTCTCAATGGAGGTTCATAGGAATTCTCTTCTCTACATTTTTCCTTTATATTTGCTTGATTTCTCTCCTCCTCTACCCTCTTTCTTATCTAGATAGGTAGGTAGGTATATGATTGATAGATAGATGATTGGTAAATAGAATGAACTTGAGAAAAAATTTCTTTTGATGGTTGATTGAATTTATAATTCACATTAAGTATCCTTACATTCACAAATATTTCTTGATGTTGATGACACTGATTATCCTGACACACTGATAAATTTTCTTGACTATCAATATCAAGAAAGAATTGGAGGTGACAAAACTTCCCTTCTAGCATGTACCTGTAATACTTGTATTAATTTTCCTACCTTTTGCACAGAAACTTTTAAAATCCAATATTAACAGTTTATCCTAGAATAAAAACAAAAAACATAAAGTGTGCCTCTAAATGCCTGATATGTAACTATGAAACAATGCTAACCCAGTAAATATGGTCATTACTCCACGCAGTTCTAGTTATCTACCTTAAGGAAATCTCTTTTTCCTTAAATAAAAATCATGGTTATGTTAACATTCTTAAGGGAAAATACCTAGTCCCCCCTGCATACAAATCCTTGGCTTCCTCTCAAGATGATAAGACTTAACCACTTAGATAATATAAATTACACAAGAAACTTGACAGAGAACCAACGACAATGGTAAAAAGAAAGTAATATTCACCAGCTTTGAAACTTTTATGCAAGTAGGTTGTGTCCTATTTATCAACCAATCAAATCTTTCTCTCACTATTTAGGGGAGAAACCCCTAATAATAAATATAATAAACAATACTCATGTTTTACCTTCAAGATTTATTCAACATTATGTAATAAAATTATTATTATATAAATTTAGGTGCATCTTTCCCCAAGATGGTATGGCATTTGACAGATTTAAATCAACTCTGTCACTGCCTAGAGTAATTTGAGTTAAAAATAGCTAATGATGGAGTTAGAAAAGATAATGTAACCTCCATATTTCCATTTTAATTAGATTTTAACTTAGTCATTCCTTGCCTTCCTATTCACAACATTTAGAATTTGAAGAGCAGCCCCTAATAAATAAATGAAGAGCAAAATCAAATGAGAAATCCAAAGTCTTGTGTTCTATCTCTGGCTGTGAATTGTCATCATGCATTACAGCCATAATTTATGAGTAAACATTAAATTAAATGCTAGAGAATGAAATCATGATGGTTTATTAATGATTTACAATGTTTTTTCTGATAGACTCAAAAGCTTCTAAAGCAAGGTTTTTATTTAAAAATATCTCTGTCAAGAAAAGCCAATTGGAATCTACAATTAAAGAAAACAACTAATAACTGCAGACCACTTTTAGTTGTGATAGAATCAGTTCTGATAGAATCAGGCATAAGTAATACTCCCCTAAAGAAAATGATTTAACTGTGATGTGAAATAACTGATGAAAAACAAAACGTAGTATTTGAAGGTAAATTTGTGATAGAAAAATATTATTTGGGTTCATTTTTTTAATGTCGCTATGATAGATGTCTACCAATTAGTTTTATACTTTAACTGCTTCCAGTTTATAACCAAACAGCATCCATCCACTGCTCAATATCATTCATCTGGCCACATGAAATACTGTTACAAAAACAGCTGTAAAATGTGGGAAAACATTTTATGAATCAACAAAAAAGACACCATTGACAAGATTCCTGAATTTCATACCACAATAAACCAATATCATCTGTACTTGCATATGTGGGATTCTATGTCCATGTTCTATGGAATTTTTAGTAGAATGGGTATCTGAAGACTTGAGTTTTAGTTCCCTAACATCTCTGGCGTATACTTAGGGGAGTCTTTCAAATTCTGGCTTAAGGTTTTCTCCTTGCCAAATTTCTATGAACCTTTAATTTTCTGATTTTTCTCAAGGGAAGATATAAACAATTCATCTAACTATTATGTTTACATATGAGATCAGCATATGGGAGAACAGGTAGAATATATATATATATATATATATATATATGTACACAAGTGTGTATATACATATAATGTGTATACACATATACACACATATTTTCCCATTGCTAGTGGGGAGTATATATTTCAAAAACTGTACAGAGGGGGCCTCCCTGGTGGCTTAGTGGGTTAAGTCTCAGCTTTATCACCACTACTGCCTGAGTTCCCAGCCAGGGAGCTAACCCACATACAATACAGCAGACCTTTCCTATCTCACCTGCCACTCACCTTAGCAGTGCATTTCAGTAAATCTGCCTGTTCTTCTCCCCACTCTGCCTCCAGTGAATGTTCTCACCCCTTGAACCCCTGACTTACAACCCAATTCTTCTACGCAAAAACAAAAACAAAAACTGTATGGAAAAAGGTATGGAAAACATGTATCATCAAACATGACCTTGTATTAGTGAATTTCAGTCAGAGGAATAAGAGTAAAAAAGCAAAGATAAATGACAGGAAATTTCGAGTTCCCCTACCTTTCTACTTCTCTAATTCCCTATTTTATCTTTTAACATAACTACAAAATTTGCACTTAACATATAACTTCAGGTTTATCAAGTGAAACGCCAAAAGCATTCCATTTTTTCCTCAAAACATTGAATCTGCAGTTTAGATAGCTTGCCACCAATTGACAGTTCAACTTAAGTCAGTTGGTTCAAATTACAAAATACCAATTTGGTCAAATATCTAAAGGGAACTTTACATAAAACTTTAAATATTTATAATTATGTGCAATCTATTAATCAAAGTGCAGTGACTATCACACACTCATTTGATAGCTCCCTGACTGTGAAAGGGATTTAGTGGTTCCCTAATTTCCCAAATACTACATGAATTTAATTTTATCAATTAATTTAATGCATTTCTGTCTCTCAGCAATGAAATCATACCATTCCTGCTTATAGGGTATGATGTGCAAATTGGACATCCTTGGTAAGTAAATCTCTACATGTAGCCAAAGCACCATGGAAAGCAAATTATAGGGAAACTTTGTCAGAATATGAACATGTTAGTGTGAATTACCTGATCATAGGGAAATACCTCTCATCAAAGTGATAGACATCGGCCGGTCTTGCAAGTGGCATAGAGAATGAACAATAACCTCTGAGTACACAGAGATTACCAAAACTATGCCTGAAACTAATCCAGAGCTTTCGATATCATCTGGATCCTCCATGTATCCCGTTGCTGCTCCTTACTTCATAAGCATAATTACTTCAAAACAGGGTTAAAGCAAAAGATACCATGAGTCAACTTATACAAAGAACTTAGAAAAATTCCAGAATATAGCAAACACTTAACCAGTATTATCTAGATTATATAACTTTCCTCATTCTAGAAAGGCATTTATAGGCAACTCAACAGCTTTATTGTGGTTTTGATTCATGAAAAAGTGAATTTTGCACTCTACAATTTGCACGTAGGCAACATTTTATAGAACATGAAAATAATATTTGTAGGTAAACTCTGCAGAATGCCCCATGATTACTTGGATAACAATAATGACTTTGGACAGGAGATATTAGGCATAACTGTCAAAATAACATATAGTGAAACTCATTATTTTAAAATACTGATTCCAGGAGTGGAAGCCAGACACTGATAGTTAGAATATTCATTTTGGCAGTGCAATGTGTTGGCTAAGGAGACAAACACATCATAAACCCATTTTCCTAATGCATACAAATTCCATTCCAAGTTAAATGTGTTCTTATGTATCCTGCTTTATTCACAAATATACTGGCACTTCTTGTTTAGCGACTGCAGGATTTTGCAGTTTTTGCTTGTTTGTTTACATTTTTTTAAAAATGGTTCTGTTCCACATTTCCAATAGAAAAGTTAAGTACAAATGTCTTGAAAAAGATCTGAGTGACTTTTTGAAAATTCTTTTCAGAAAAACTATCTTTAAAATGAAATGAACATACATAGAAATTAGCATGCAGTTGATGCACAACAGAATTTAGGATCCCTGGTTCTTTCAGGGAAGGGAATAGAGACCCAAGAGGCAGCCTTAGAAGCCACAGCAGATGGCCCTAGTAAGCCAGACTAGGCCAATTAAGGTTGTGTTTGGAGCACTGTGTTACCCCTGGAGGACTCAGAGAAAGAGGAAAGTAGGATGCCCTGCATTTAGTAACTGCTCAGATTGTAAAACCATGAGAATATGTCCTTGGGAATGAGATGCTTTTCATTTGGACTGTGCCTGTTATTTTATGCATTGTGATCAGCAGTCAGGGATTCTTGACTATGCTGGATGTTATTTTTACATTTCAAAGGAACACAAATGAAGCCTGGTTCCCTGCTGCTGTGTTTTTATTTAGTTCGCATTTAGTCCCTAGGACACATGTCTTTTTTGCAGCCCCAACACTATGATTTCTCTAGAACAACACACAGGAAAGGGACAGAGCAAGTCATCAGAGTTTTCAGCTTCTTTTTAGACTCAGACTGAATAGATTTGGAGCAGGGCGGAGGAAATCACTGTTTCCAAATAGCAATAGCTCTGTAAGCTTCCTAGGTGGACTCTCCCTAAAATAATTATATATGAAGAATAGGCTAGAATCCAACAACATATTTAGAAACTGCCTTGATGATACCCTGCATGTAATTATAGAGAAATGCAAATCTTTCTAAGTTAATTTGGGAGGGAGATAAAGGTAGTAGTTTGCAGCTATTGGTTAATAGCTAAAGTTAAAGCCCTGCTTAGTTACCCTTTCAGGGAAAACAAGTTTCTTTTTCACCTTCTTTTTATTATATCTTCAAACTAATCGTGAAATTCTTTGAGAGCAATTCAAATTCCATATATGTTAGTCCTATAAGTTAAAGTATCTAAGGGCATTACTGAATTTTAAATTTCATTTGAGGATATTTCTATTGCTTGGCTGATCACATAGGTAGAAAGGATGATATTTATTAATCACTAAGTTTTCAGATGGTAGGTTAGTTAAAAAATCTTATTTACTGCACGTGGTTCACATACAGCATAGACAATATTATTTCCATTTTAAGGATGAGTTCAGTGATCTTAATAATGTACTTAAAATTGTACTGTTAGTAGATTCATCTCTACTTTGGTCATTGAATCCCTAGTAGGCTACTTGGGAAAAAATGACTAGTGTTTTTTAACAGTAGTTAGACCTTTGGGTGTCAAGAAATGCTGCAAAGCATTATTATGGGAAACACTTTAAGTCATCTTTAATAAACGGGGACCATTTAGCAGTCTTGATGCAGGGGGTACAATGTTTGGCAGAGACATAAACATGCATTTGGACACTTTGGGCACTGGGGTGCGGTTTCACAGAAATTTCCCCCAGAATGTTGGTAATACTGAATAGTTTTTGGATATGTAATCAATTCTTCATTATTCCAGCTGAAATGCATTACCCTCTCAGTCCAAATTTTAAGATCTGGTGCAAGAATACAGCCTTAAAATATTTGTTTCAAATGAATGTAAAACTTCCCAATGTCTGCCTTTTGAACAGAATCTAATGGCTCTACATAAATTCTTAATAATAAGGTGACTAAAGGTAAATGCCTTTACTTTTGGCTTATGTTTACTCCTCTAGAAAACAAGTTAATCTAAAATAATCCTTAAATTTTTTTCTAAGAAAAATCTTAAATATATGTATTTCACAGCAACTAAAAAGCACATGCATCATTTGAATTATTTTTACTGAAGAAGGGGTTTAGCTAGAGTGATAGAACTACCCCATTAATGTCATGGATTCTGGGGTCACAATGTACAAATCAGTGGCTGCCTAATGTTACTTTCAGCTCTAGATAACAGTTGAAATGATTCCACAGCTCCTACCGAAGTCAAGAAACTCCCTGCTGTTCTCTAAATTAGAAATGGGCTTAGATTGGCCTGAAATATACTTTGATAATTAAAATAGTTTGAAAAAAATCATACATTCTGTCACCTTAAGATTAAAGATTTATCTGAATACACGAGGAAAAAGGCAAGCGAGAGTCTCCAGAGTTTGTTCCCCCCACCCTAGCATGTTGGTGTTTGACAGTAATGGGGAGCTGAGATTTGTGAGTTTTTTCCAGATGTTTATATGCAGTCTGTTGTTTTCTTTCTAATTGTTATTTTGGTAACATTGGGTTAAAAACTCGTTGTGTTTTAGGTACCTCCCTGGTGGTGCAAGGGGTTAAGTCTCAGGACTATGAAGCTACCTGCAGCCATTCAGCAAGATTTTGCAGGATGATTTCAATCCCCAGCCAGAGAACTGACCCACATGGTGCAGCAGACCTCTCTTCTCACCCACTGCTCTGCTCCGCAGTGTATATCAGTCAATCTGCCTGTTCTGTTCCCAACTCTGTCCCTGATGGATCCTCTCATCCCCCACACCTCTGGCCTGCACCCAGCTCTTATATGCATAAATAAATAAATCTTTAAAAATTCGTTTGTGTTTTAGAGGGAAAGGAAAGGATCTTCCCCTTCATTTGATGTTAACACACCACGCCCACCTTTATTTTCAAATGTTGGTAATATTATTTTTTGAAATCCATCTAGAACAAAACATGACCAGAATCAAGATGGAATCTTAGGACTTTCAGTTTGTGATTATTACATGTCAAATTTGTTTAAAGCACTGAAAACAATGGTACAAAACAGGAGAGTTTGGGATTGCTACTTTCACAGGTAGTTATATGAAATTTCCACTTCAGCCTCAGGTGCCAGGCAGGCAGAACAAACTTTCATCTCTATTGGTTTCCTCCAAAAGTCATCCAGTTTACAGATGGGGCCTGGAGTGAGTGTCTCCTTCTGCAATTGAGCTATGAGTTTTCAAGGAGTCCCTAGAGTGCTCCATTTGTTTCACCTGGTGATGGATCCTCCATGCCAAGTCAACTGCGCACCACAGCAGCTGCTGCTGAAGGAAGTATCATGAGAAAACATCCTCTCTCTCCATCCCTCTTGCTCCCTGCTTTGCTAGTTCTGCAAATCCACTCTGTGCTGTGCCAAGAAAATGCCATCTGCCTCCTACACAAAGGCCACAGTTTCCAATATAAGTAAGCAGTTTCACAACTCTGCGGCAGGAATTTGTGCAAATAAACTGCTCTTAGAATGAAAGACTCCACAGCTTATGTCTTGACATACCTTTCTAGTGAACTTTGCAGTATCCTTGCTTTCTTAAAGTCATTTCTTACTGAGCAAATGATAACATTAGGACTATCTTCTCTCCATAAGAGTGAAAATAAGGTCTTCAGATTAAATCAGTCTTGAGTGTTTATATTTACTATAAATGTGTGTATTAACAGGGAAAAACATCAAGTAAGCTCAGAAAGCAAACTTCTTTAAATTTCAGTTTCATAATTTCTTTCCTAGAGAGTCTAACAGTATTTTTGTAACAAGAAATAACTTCCTACAGAAACTTTCAAGGGTTCATCCCAGTCTTCTGCAAATGATTTACAAGTGGACTAAAGTTTTCATGAGTTTGAAAATTGAAAGATGACAAAAGTACTGTCTATTGATTCATAGTAATGAAAATTAATGTAAATCGCAGACTCTCACTCAACCTCATCTGTAAAATGAGTGGTTTTTCAGATTAGATAATATAATTCATATCACAGGGTTAGTTTTGCAGATTACATGGGAATGCAAGACATATAGTTCTAAGTATATAATAGATATCTGATTATTTTTATATTTTACCACTTCACACAGGTGTCCATTTTTGAAGCATATATTTTACATACATTGCTTATCTGTAAAATGGTGACTCTATTGATATATGCCTTTCCTATGTAATGGGGTTCCTTTAAGAATCTAATAAGACCATAAATATCAAAGCATTATAAAATTTGTAAAATTATAACTGCAGGTGGTAATCATTATTTGTCAACAGCATATAAATAGTTGAGAGTTGGCTTCATGAAAGATATACCAGAGGTGTTAAACAGAGACCGCTTCATGGAGTGCTTGATAAACCATGATTAAAAAAAAAAAAAAACTCTTACAAGCTACTTCTTGAGCATAATATCAAGGTAACACTTGAGATGGCCCAACAGAAGTCATTACCTGTTATATAAATTCATAAAGAAAAATAAATAATTACCTTATGGATAGATTCCAAAAGATATAAAAATAATCTGTATTAAAAGCAAAAGTTTTCACTTCCACAGAGATATGAAATTGTTCTTGGATTCAAGTAAACAGGATACTAAATGGCATTGCAGAAAATGTCTTTTCAACAGATTATTTTAATACAACATTAAATTTTGCGACATACCTCATTATAAGAAAATGGTGCAACAATTAGAAATATTGTATTTTCTAGAGCCAAAACAATGTAGTTCAAGTACATAGTTTGTATTATTTTAGCAAGATCCAATGTGAAGTTGAAAAATGCAGAGCAATTTGTAGGCAATAATCATTACCGATAATCATGACTCTGGCAATGCTTCTGGACTATTATACTAATGAGAGAGGCAGAGGAAAAATGTGATCACTTTCTCAACCTGGATGGCATCTGCACCTATGGAAAATTTCTATAGAGCAAGTCTGAATTAGACAATTCTGCTTGGACATCTTGCATTTGTCAAACTATTATTTTTTAAAGTAAAAACATTTTTACATTTTACTCCTACAAAGGAAATAATTATAAAACCACTCCAACCAAAAAGAACATTGTTCTTTCCTTTGATATAGTCCAATTTTATATTTCTTCATTTCTTAGGAAAGCTTGGATTCCCATTAGTAAGTGAAAAATATTACTGCTGACACTAGAAAAATATCTGAAGTGAACTCCCTCTGATGTGACTAAACTAATCTCTCAGTATAATTATCCTCTGACCTGAAGATACTGTCAGATTTTAACATTTTCACCCGAAAACTTTTGTCAAACAAATTGGTCCAAACAAGAACTAAATATTATTCTTGGTATACTGACTGCATGACTGCACATAAGTGCACACACACGTGTGTACACACACACACACACACACAGGATACCTGAGAGACACAGCCTCACATGAGGGGCACTACCATATATTCAAGAAGGCATATGCCAGATATTTTTTACAAATTGTCATCATTTCATCTGGCTAATGGAAAGACAACATACTCATAATTTAGGTGAAGTTGGGTAAATGACTCATCCTTCCAAATCTATTCTTTTGTCTGTAAATAAGATTATCAATTATATGTTTCCTTTAGGATAGTTGTAAAAATGCAACTGATGCAAACTTTTGGACTCTGGGTAACATATGCTGACTTTCTCCCATCGAATCTGCTTCAATAGTCATGTGAATTAACACTGGTCCAAAAAAATACATTAAAAAGCAAAACAACTAAATATTTTGCATGAGAAATTAAACAATGACTGTACTTCCTACATTCTAAAATTTAAATCATTTTCACATACAGAATTCTCTGAAATCACTGTGTTTTTTATAAACACACTTGCTGTGAACTATTTCTTTTTGTAAACATATTATATATATGTATGATTAATTATAAAACAATGACATTACAATTAAGGATATACTGTACTTGGCATATAATCTCTTTAATAGCAGTTTAATTATGTGATAATTATATATGTATATATCATAGCATTATATAATTATGCTACATGATATTATAATACAATTTCCATAAAAATTACATGAGAGTGTTTCCAATCTTTCCATTTCATACTCTGTGTTTATTTTTGGTTTCCTTATCTGAGAATCTAGATGATCTTTTTGTATTAACTTTTAATTCCTAAATACTATACATTATTAGTCAATCAAGAACCAAATCTGTCAGAGTTGCCCAGTCATCCCAGCTGGGGGTGATCCATTTTCTTATCCATGTACCTATTTTCTAGTAAAAGTCAAGAATTCAGATACTGGTAAGTAATAAACAGGGCAAGGTGAAAAATAAAGATTTAAACATATTTCAAACTATTTCTAATATTGTCCTATTCTGTAAATAGAGAAAAATGGTTGAGCATAGCTGTTAAAATCTACACATCTCAGGCCTCCCCAGTGGTGTAGCGGTTGAGTGCTGGGTTGCGAAGCTGCCTGCAGCCTCTGCAGTGCCAGTTCAAACCCCGGCTGCCAGCGAGGGTCCCACATGGCACACAGACCTCTCCTGCTGCACCCACTGCTCCCCTCGGCAGTGTACTTCGTCAGTCTGTCTGTTCTGCTCCCCGCTCTGTCTCTGGTGAATTCTCTCACCCACCTGCACTTCTGACTGTACCCAGTGCTTGCATAAATAAATAAATAAATCTTAAAAAAAATAAATAAAATCTAGACCTCTCAACTGTAAGTCAAAAAAGAATGTCAGAGAGTCAAATTTGGATCTGGCCTTTTTTGATCTTGACAGTTTGAAAGATGCTGTTAATTATCAATAGGTCATTAAAATACCATAAATGATGCTACCCCTATCCAGGATTGTCTACTTTTGGGGTACATGGAAAAACACACTGCCCACATCCCTTGAATGAAAGACTACATGGCTTGTTCTACCAAATTGTAAGAGTGGTCAAAGCATTTAGTTACTGTTGAGTTTCCTCTCTTCTATCCCCTCTCCACTGTAACAATGGCAAATGCCTATATTGTCAGGGTGAAACCTAATTTATCCTAATACTCTAAAGAAGGCTGGTTGGTACTTTGGAGATCAGATTCTCCTTGAAATTTCTGTGATTGAATCAAGGAAAATTTGGGGTTTTCTTTTTTCTTACTATGTCCTAATGCAACCTATCTGGACTGACAACACATCAGACAATAGATAGATGCAATAATATTACTAATGATGACACTTAGATTGCTCCAAAAATATGCTCGTGTGTCTGGTTATCATAAAACAATATTTCTCAATCTGTATTTCTTTTATTATTAATTGCATAGAATACTTAGAAAACAAATGGTTTAGTGATTATTGAATATGGAAAACAATGCATTTATATCAGCCTGTTAAAAATTTATTTAGCATGTAGTGAAATACATGCTAAGCATTGTGTAAGCACACATGTCTACATTAAGATTCTGATATTTCTCCATAAATTTGCTGACATACACTAGAGGAGAGGGGAAGGATTCCTTGAGGAAGTGGTGCAGAACTGAGCTCTGAAGGGTAAGTAAAATAGGGGTAATACTGCACTGCAGTAAGAGTCTGTGACCTGTAATCAGTATTGGCACTACACAGATCAATGAAACCAGTTGAGATGGCTTGGAAGTATTTGGACTGAAGGATGCTTTGGTGACTGAAAGAGAGAAAACTTTGGATGATAGGTACCAGTGAAAAAAACTGACACACAGACTACTGAATCACAAGCCGGAGGAATGCCAACACTTGGCTGCATATTGTTTTGTCAACTGTTAAGTTTTTTATAATAAGCAGAAAGGAAATCCAGAAAGGAAAATTTGTAAAACAAAGCTAGTAGCAAAATGGAGTTTTACAAAACATAATCACAGTGGCAGTCCATTCCGTTTGCCATATAATGTAACATAACTACTACAGTTGCATCTTTGCCATATATGTTCTCCTGAATATAAGTAATTCACAGGTTCCTATTTAAATCCAAGAGGAGGGATATATACATGAATATGAATATCAAATTTGGGTATGACCTCATAATGTATCTTCCCATATACCCCAATAACACTCAGAGAAACAGATGATTTATTAAGATCCTGAGGAAAACTAAAGAAAATGTGGGGGTTTTCTTATAGGATTTGCAAAGGAAAAAAAAAGTTATACTCATGTTAATTATAATAATCATGAAGTAATAAGAAATATAAAAATACATATTTTATAAAATTTTCAAATAAAATATTTAAACAAGGAAATGGGGCATGACTTCAGCTCACATAAAATTTTTACATAAGGTTTCATATTTGCAATCTTCACAAGAAATCAGTAATCAAAATATTTAATGATGATATCTTTCAATTCTTCAAAGTTAACATCAAGGAGAACCTTTGCTCAAACAGAAAGGTTATAAAATATTTAATACCCTTCCATAACCACTCAAAAATTTAGATCATTAGAAATTATTTTTAAAGACTCTAATAGTGCTGTCTTTTCTTTCATGATGCATATAATCTGGAAAGTTCTTGTGAAAATGAAAACTTCAAATTCAATGGAAATTTTTATATTAAGCCAGTTAATGAAGTTTCAATTTAAAGAACATGGGTACATTATTACAGAGCCACCCTGAATCTGATTTCCATGCCAGTAGTATGGCACATCAACCACAAAATGGAAGAGGTTTGAGAAGATCATTATTTGGGTCACCCTCTGTACTTTACGCCAAGAGCCTCTGCCTAAGTTTCTTTGGACAGATTAACTGCATTCTTTGGGTATCTGACATGAAATTGATCCAACATCTATATAGATACCTTTTGTACCAAGGTGTTCTGTAGTTCTTTGATGGGGTGGAGGGGAAGCTCTAACAGATAGGATATTGCCTAACTATTACATAAGATATTTGAAAACATGCATTGATTTTTTTTCCGTCACAGGAAGAATTCACAGCATTTCATTAGACCTTCTGTTGCTTGGAATGCACTATAAATGTTTCTGATGCAGAAGGTCAGTCTAATATAACCAGACTAAAGACTACAGCCAGTCTAAGACAAGTCAGCCTCTTCAATCCGGCCCAAAGATTGGAGGTATCCAGATCTTACACCATACCTCACATTTGTGATTTGTTAATGGAAATTCCATTCAAGTGGAATTCAAAAGTCATTTAAACAAGGAAACCAACAACCTAGATTGATAGTAGTTTTTGAACAAGTGACACAGTCATGTGCCATTTGATGCTTTAGTCAAAGACAGACCATATATATGACGATGGTCTCAGTGGGTTACTGCAATAGCACAGTAGGCTATTGCATACAAATTTGTATCATATCACCCTATGGTATTTGCACAGATGGGCATTGTCAAATGATGCATTTTCAGAATATATCTCCATTATTAAGCAATGCATGCCTGCAGTGACAAAACTTTAAATACAGAAAATAATTCAAAAGATACATCAACCCCTATGAACATAACCTTTAGAATATTTTGGTGAATAAATTTGTATATTTTAACTCTATATAATCAGTAATATAAACAAAAAGATATGATGAGACAGTGTTTCCATTGATGAAATCATGCTGAACTTGCTAGTGCAAGACACTTTTCATGGACCAGCACAATGTAAGCAGATTTTTTTCTGATTTCTATAAATGGGTGTTTAATCAAAAATCAATAAGAAAATTTATACAAGTATCATAATTTGATAACTAAGCTCTTTTTTTGAATCACTTATTTTCCCCAGTAACTTGAAATAATGTTTTAGGTAAATCACTTCCACAAGTGAGGTTCTTCTCTTCATGCTGGGAACACAGCTAGACTATATTTCCAGTTTCCTTTGTGAAGTGAATGGAATTGTATGACTCTATTTAGGCACATAAGAACTAGATTGTTGGCCAGAGGTGTGGGTGTGAGTGGATTCACCAGAGACAGAGTGGGGAACAGAACAGGCAGATTGACTGAAATATACTGCTGAGGGAAGCAGTGGGTGAGACAGGAGAGGTCTGACAATAGCTTCGTTGTGCTGAGACTTAACCTCCTGCAACACCAAGGAGGCCCCCAAAATACTATGAAATCACAATATGAAGGGGAATGAAGGAAAGTCCTCTGAAGAGGAAAAGAATCCTTCCCTAGGCTTTTATATTATAAATAAGTATATATTGTTGAGTTTATACTACCATAACCAATATAAGCCACTTTTCTACATTTTTGTAAGTACTAAATTTTCACACATGCTGGGTATATTTCTGAACTACCTATTCTGCTTCATTAAAGTATCTCTTCATGCATAATTACAACATAATCTAAATTGCTGTAACTTCATAAAATGCTTCAATTTTGGTAGAGGGAATAATCTCCCATTACTTTCGTTTCTCTAAAATTTTCTAACACTCTTTTATACTTATGCATCTATCATTCCAATCCTTTTATCAAGTTCAAAATATTTAAAATATCCATTAGGGGGCCTGCCTGGTGGCGCAAGGGGTTAAGCACTGTACTATGAAGCAATCCACAGTCTCTCCCGGCACAAGTTCGATCCCCAGCCTGCCAGAGAGAAATCCACATGGCAAAGCAGACCTCTCCTGTCTTACCCACTGTTCCCCTCAGTAGTGCATTTCAGTCATTCTGTCTGTTCTGTTCCCACTCTGTTTCTGATGAATCCTCTCACCTGCCACATCTCTGGCCTGTACCCCAGCTCTTGAATGCTTAAATAAATATTTAAAAAAAAATAAGATATCCATTAGGTTTTAAATGGGATTGCAATATAATTAAATAGGAATTTGGGGAATATTAGTATCTTATAGCATTGGATTTTCTAAGAACAAACATATATAATATGTATTTTTTTACAACAAACATATATATATATATGGAATTTTGCTGTATCATTCAATAGAATCCTAATGTTTTCTCTATACAGGCAATATAAATTTCATAAAATCATTCTTGGTAATTTTAAGTATTTGCTGTTTTTGTGAATGGAGCTTTCTTTGTGCATTTTGTGTGGTGACTTGTTAATTAGTGTTATGAAATAAATATTGATATTGATATTTTCCTTTACAAGCAACCTTCAGCAGTGTTTTTTCCATCACTTTTTAGTTGATTCTGGCATCCAAACACATGACCATATCAGCAAATAATCATAAGTTTGTTTCATTTTTGCCAATATTTATAACCTTTATTTATTCATGTCATTTTTGTCTAGTACATCCAGAATGATGTCAAAAAAATTGTAGTGATTACTGATTAAATTACTTCTGTAAAGCTGAGATGACTTAGTGAAATATGAATTTTCCCTTTAGCTGGAGTGCAGTCCATGAAGTTTTAGTATAAATAAAGTTCCATACTTACTCAATCCACAAGTGCTTAGACATTCTGACTACATACCATAGAACAATAGTTTTAAAACTGAGTTATCTTTATGCAAGGGATTCTCAAAAACAATCCATGAAATTATAAGAAGAAAATACATAACAGAATTATAGTTACATTTTAAAATTTTGTTTCAAATGGTTTTGGAGAGCAGTAGCTAGCATTTATTGTGTGTTCATTAAGAAATACATATTATTGGGCCTCCCCGGTGGCGCAGCGGTTGAGCGCTGGGTTGCGATGCTGCCCGCGGCCTCTGCGGCGCCGGTTCAATCCCCAGCTGCTCCCCGGCCACCAGAGGAGGGTCCCACATGGCGCGCAGACCTCTCCTGCCGCCCGCTGCTCCCCTCAGCAGTGTACTTCGGTCCTTCTGCCTGCTCTGCTCCCCGCTCTGGCTCTGGTGAATTCTCTCACCCTCCCGCGCTTCTGACTGTACCCAGTGCATGTATAAACAAAAACAAAACAAACAAACAAATAAATAAAACATGCCTCTATTAAAAAATAAATAAATAAATAAAAATTAAAAAAAAAAACAAATACATATTATTCTAGGTGATTTACCTATATAGGTCGTAATGTTCAGTGAAGCAAATTTTTATTTCTATTTTAAAAGTAAAGAAACCAAGACACAGAGGTTTATTATTTTTCCCAAATTTAAGATAGAGGACATGGGTTTTAAACCTCTGCACCCTTGGCCTAAAGATTCCACTCTTAATTTTATACTATTTTGTCTCTTTGTATGAAATATTTATGAACAAAGCATAATCTATGAATAGATACATTTGTTGGGACATATGCTTAAAATGTGCTTTACTTCTTGGGCCTATCTGGGCGTGCAGGCGGTAGAGTGCTGCACTGTGAAGCTGTCCACAGCCTCTGCAGCGCGGGGTTCCATTCTGGCCAGCTGCGAGAATCCCACATGGCACAGCAGACTCTCCTGTCTCACCCGCTGCTCCCCACAGCAGTGTATTTCGTTAGTCTGCCTGTTCTTCTCCCTACTGTCTCTGGTGAATCCTCTCACCCTCCCGTGCATCTGGCCTGTACCCCAGCACTTGTATAAATAATACTTCTTTGACCTTCTATCCATGTCTTTGATCCCATAGTCACCCCATGTTGACATGCACATTCGGGCACAGTTTATCACATTTCAGGTCACAGATGGTGAGTACTGCATCCATGGTGTGATGGACTCTCGGTCTGCAGTTTTATAGTTTCAGGTGCTTCAACCTACTTATCTTTCTGGTAAATTTGTATTGTCATTGATTTTCTCTTCAGTCTCTATCTGAAAAACATTGCTGGGCCTCCCTGGTGGTCTAAGCGTTAAGTCACAGTTCTATCACCACGGCAGCCTGAGTTTGATCCCCAGCCAGGAAGCTAACCCACATGGTAAGGCGGAACTCTCCTGTCTCACCCACTGCTCCCCTCAGCAGTGTATTTCAGTAGATCCACCTGTTCTGCTCCTCACTCTGTCTCTGGTGAATCTTCCTACCACCCACACCTCTGGCCTACATCCCAGTTATTCCATGCAAAAGTAAATAAATCTTTTAAATAATATGTTTCCACATACTTATAATTTTCTATTTACTGTAATAATAGGTAAGAAAATATTAATAAAACATTAATCCCTCCTATTTAAACACCCTTGCTTTTACTGTGTCATTGGTGGTAGTGATTTCCCACCTTTAATTTCAAGCTCATCTTTTTTCCAATATTTCTATTTGAAATACTTTAGGCAGATACTAATTCTAAGTATCCTATATAATACCTCTTTACTAATCTAAAGCTCCAATATTTGAAGGTCTTCTTGTTATACTTTTTCTTTTCAACCTTTTTTCAGTTAAGACTTGATTTTTCAATCACATGTTTTTTTATGTTTTGGACAAGAGGCCAAGTTTAAACACATACATACACTCAAACATACATACACAGAACATTACTATCTAGTTCTCAAATCATTATCATAATTAAAAGAAATAAAGCATTTAATGTGCCCATCCTATCCCTTGAATCATGGTTATCTTCATTAGCTATTGGCTTTTCTTTAATGTAGGTCCTCTTTGTGATGCATTAGTTTATTGTCAGAAGGTCCATGTGCAGTGGTTGGCACAGTATTGGCACATATAAATGAACCATAGATATTTCCTACAGGAATCATCATCACCACCATTATATATGCTCTGTAGGATGATTAACTCTTCCTACAGGGGAAAGTATTTATTTCATTTCATTTATTTATTTTGGAATTAATTTTTATTTATGCACACAAGAACTGGAGTATATAAGCCAGAGGTGTGGGGGATGAGAGGATTCAACATAGACAGACTAAGGAGCAGAACAGGCAGATCTACTGAAATACATTGCTGAAGAGAGCAGTGGGGTAGACAGGAGAGGTCAGCTACGCTATGTGGGTCGGCAACCTGGCCGGGGATAGAACTTGTGCTGCAGTGGCTGGAGGTAGCTTGATAGTGCTGACTTTTACCCCTATACCACCAGGGAAGCCCCAGGGAAAAATATTTAAACACTTTTTTTCTTACTTCCCAACTTCTGTGTTTCCCTCCTCAAACTTAGCACCCCACTTATCCCAAATATATAAATAAATCATTATGTCATTCTAGATTGTCTTAAAGTGTAGTACCAAAACCTAAAGCAGTCTCAAAGGAAACTGGAACATAGCACATTTGCAAAGAGAAAAGACAAAATATCACCATGTTGTGATTCAAAGTTAATATTTCTTTTTGCTTCTTGATCATCCAGTAGTATATATTGCTGATTTAGATGGACTTCAATATTTTTTTAACTACCAAATACCCTCCAGATCCCTGTCTTTTACACAATGTAACATAAAACACCTTTCATTGAATATGTCCAAATATTTTATTTATTTAAGATTTATTTATTTATTTATACAAGCACTGGGTACAGGAAGAAGCGCGCAGGAGGGTGAGAGAATTCACCAGGGTCAGAGAGAGGAACAGAGCAGGCAGACTGATGAAACACACTGCTGAGGGGAGCAGAGGGTGCAGCAGGAGAGGTCAGCGCGCCAAGTGGCACCCTTGCCAGAGGCCGGGGTTCAAACCAGTGCTGAAGAGGCTGCGGGCAGCTTTGCAGCCCAGCACTCAACCGCAAATATTTTATTTTTAAACCTGCACTCACCACCGCAGGTTTAAAAATAATGTAGTTTAAAGCACTATATTAGTGGTAATTTATTATATCATCAACAAGACACAAATGCAAACTTGATGATAGTGGAGATTCTGTTTATTTTATTCACTCTTAAGTTATGAGTGATTATAATTGCTTTAGGTATAATCCCTCCAAAATTTGCTGAAAGTGAAAGATTAATCATGACATAGAAGAATCATTAGGTTCCCAATTAGAAAAGAAACTTAAAATGGGGTTTATAAGAATTTGAATTATGCCAATTTTTCGGAAAGGACACCTCATCATATCCAAAATTGTTAAAACCTGTCTGTAAGATGCATTATAGTTTATAACTCTTGTAAAGGAGCACATATTCACCATGCCAAAATAAGTCTTTTTTGGCAAGAGATTAATCTATTAGAATGGACTCTACAGTTTATGTGGAGGCTGCACTTAGTAAAAGAATGTCTTGTATGAAGGAGAAGCTCTTCCCCTTAAGGACATCTCTCCTCACTGTCTCAGGAAAACCTAACTTCTTATCTATTTTCTTTTGTTTTTTAGGGTTTAAATTAAACCCTTTAATTTAAAAGGTTTATGACATAGTTTTTATTTTTTTTATTTAAAAATGTTTCTTGAGGTAATATTTATTTACATTGTTGTGTGGATTGTGTGAGTATAGGGCCTGCTCATCCCCTTCAAGTGTTATTACTATGATTTCTCCACCAAAGCACCCATGGTCCACCACCTTAGTCCACTGTTCTCCCTTACCACCTAGCTGTTGCCCCCTCTCCTCCCCACATGATTCCTCAGTTCTATAATAAATTTCCCAGGGTTGGTTTTTAGTTTTGGCTTTAGTAGTTTTTCTGTATTACACTTATAATTGACAGTGTCCTTATCTATTTTCAAAGAAGAAGGCAGGACTAAATTTGCATACTTTTTGTTTGTTGTGTCTTCCTTGGTATTCTCTCAGTTTGGATTTTCCCTTTCTTCTTTAAACTCCCAGTATTAGCTAAACTATCTAAGATGGCCTCTGAAGTTATGAGTTACTCACGTTGGATCTCTCCTGTGTATAAGGAGATATACATGCTATTGCTAAACTTTTTCTTTTTGGTGTTTTCTTTTATCAATCTGTCAGATGCTTTTTTGAGTCTTTGCAAGAAGAACCCAGGGGGCTAGGGGTTGATTTTATTTTCTTTGTACCCAACATGCTATACCAAAATCTCAGCTTTAAAAAATCCATTTCTCGCAGAGACTCACATTAGTTTTCTCAATAAATGTATCCAGAATGGGTTGTTTTAAATTATGTGATAGGACATTTTTCATCTTATTATTTAGATTGCTCTAATTTGAAATTATGGAGAAAAAGCTAGTCCAGATTTAAAAAAAAAAAAGAAAAGAAAACAAGATGTTGTTTTGAGTTCTGGCCAAATAAATTGACACACAGATGCATTAAAAATTGGTTCAGAGAAGGAAAATATTTTGTGGACTCTTGTCCTTCTTTTGGCTTTTAATCTCTTTGGGCTTTTAAAATAATCATTTACAGATAACAATGGAAGCAGTAACACAAGAAAAAAATTGATATGAGAAGCAGATCAATTATTATTAATGCAATATTGAAGAAGAACAAAAGTATATTCACTATAAATGTGCTTTAGGTTAAAAATCTACTAATGTTCAGGTTCTAGATATATTTTTTAATTTTTTTTTCCAAAATGACTATGTCTTCATTATCCACAATAGATATGATATGAAATTCTGTGTCAATCCTAGGGTTTTATAAATACACACATATACACAGGGAGCAATTGAGGCTGGGACATTACATACTTTGCCCAAGAACATACAATAATAAATGGTAAGTAAGTATGCCATTCTATTTTGACTTTGTGTCATTCATTTCTTCAAAAGACAAATAACTGGAATTAATATCATTACTCTATTTTGTACAAATTGGAAAGTTTGCATTAAGAGTCATTTATGTGACTCTCCCAAATACACCATTATTCTTCCAATTTGCATGAAATAATCTCTCAAAAGACTTTCAATCAGTCTCTAAAGGTCATGTCTAGATTGTTCAGCATTGATTCAGCCATGACATAAATGTAAAACATGTTTTCCTACCCAGCATACAAAAAAAAACAAAATGGAATGAAATTTAAGAAATTCCTGCATTTCATCTATTGTCAACCAAAGTAGACTTTGAACCCCTTGATCATGAAGATTTAGTCACATCTGTTGTATATTCCTCATACATTTTCCCATAAACAATCACGTAACTGCAATACTAGAAACTCCTTTGCACATACCATGCCCTGAGCTTTTAAACTATTAACTAATGGCTCTATTATTTGTAATGGCTGTGTAATTCAATACATAATTGCCTTATATTAAACAATTCTTTTATCATAAGAACATGGAACATTTTCCAATTCAGCACTCATATTAAACATTTCATGTATTCAAATAATGTCTTTATTTGTAGTTGATTATTCTAGTTTGTGTTATTTGGATGCAGTACCACCTGCTAAATGTTGATATCCAGGACCAAAAGATATGAATTTTACATGATCCCTTGTTACATTCCAAATTGCTTTCTCTTTTAATTGGGTCAATTGATAGAGCCATTAGTAATAAATGAATATTGAATTTTTCAGCACCTCTTATAGCTAGACTTATTAATCTTTGCTAATTTGATAGATGAAAAATAGTACCTTCTAATTTATCTGATTGCTTATAAGGATGACTACTTTCTTAAGTAATATTTATAGTCTATCTGTAGTATCTTTTAATACACATTAATATGAGAATATTTGAAAATACAGAAAATTATAGCCAAGAAAATTAAATCAAGTATAATCCTATTACTCAGCAATTACTATCATTAATATTTTGAAGTCTTCCTTCTGTGTAACTCTCCGGTTTATATGATTATATACCTGTATCTATAGCTGTGTCTATATCTGGGTATATCTATATTAACTTACTTTGAATTATAAACATATACTTTTAAAATACATTGGAATCATATTTTACATAAATAATTTAAGTGTTGGAAACTAGTCATTATTAATATAAAACTTTTCTCCTATGAAATGTATATAACTCTGTGGGATAAGAACCCCCCATAAGGCTCATATAGGCTTTTCTCAATAGGTCCACAGTAGACCTCTTGTCTCCTTGATATGAGAAATAAAGGTCAATCACAGTCATTTGAGACTCAGGAGTTTATCACCATTACTTAAAGAAAGCAGATTGTTCTGTGAGGGCCATGAAGGCTAGGAGAAGCTTCTGTTTTTGCCCAAGTCCTCTGATCCTTTCTCATTGAAGAAGAGATCATTAAATCCTAAGTATCTATTCTTTTCTTGATTAAAGAAGTAATCAATTTTCTCCCTTTTATGACTTAAGAAGAAGTCATAAATGTAATTTTGGGGTTTATTCCAGTTCTACATTCATCAGTAAATAAACTCTAAGAATTTCATCTGTACTCTCAGAATAAGCATGAGGTCACCACATTCTTGATAGTCATGTGAAGTCCCCCCACTCTGTCCTTGATGCCCCAGATCCTAAAACACAAGATTAATATTTCTGAACTTTATTATTCTTTAGAATTTACAGTCATGTGAATCCTCCATACATATATTATCAATTTCATTGTTTTCCCTTTGCAGATCTATCTGATAATGTTTTGATTACTTGTTTAGGCTGAGAAAAATCCAGAGAGGTACAGGATGATTTATTTTGTGCCCCAACAACTGCCTAGATTTCACTTGAGAGTGAACAGGATATTTCAACAAAGTACCTTTCCTGAATAAGACATTAATGAGGATGAGACAATTGCCAGCAGTTTAAGATTAAGTAACATAATCCCCAAATATATGCTTATTCTTCTCTCCCTACTTTTCTCTTACATAGATACAGATGATCATTAACAAGTTGCAGGGTTATAATTCTTATATTACTCAACTGTGCACTGGAATTATTAAAAAATTATATAATGTGGTATGACATTTTATTATGCTTTGAATCCTTCTGGAAAGATAGTTAATAAGTGGGGTTATCTCCTGGAAGTAGCATCAGGAAGTCAAGAAAAATAAAGAACTTTCATATATTGCTTGGGATACTCATCGCAATACATACATAGTACAGTTTCTCTCAAATAATATTGGTTTTATGATAACACTTGCTTACCAACAGTACTATAATTGGTCCCTAATGGCCTATATTATTGTTTTAAAACATAGTAAATACAGAACTCCTGATATTTACCAAAGGAACAAAATGTTATCTGAAAATTACATTTACGCACATGCTTCTTCCTAACTGAATATCTTACCTCCAATCTCAACATGCTGGATTCAGACCAGCATTATTTTGTATCTTGTATCACATATTTTATTGAATTTATTATAATATGGTTTTATTATATGTATTTTTTGTTTGTTTCTGATATTTTTGATACAAGGGATATTAAATCTATGTTGTTTTCTATTTTTTCACATAATATTATGTTATTTAAGGTTTAACCATGCTATTGCATTTCATGTTTTTTTTCTAAAATATTGTTTATTTGTTCACCCTTATAACAATGAATGTGTTGATAGCTTTGGTATTTGTTATTATAACTTATGTTGTTATGAACAGTCATATTTATTTCTCCTGGGAAACATGGCCAAGAGTTTTTCTGAGGTATATGCTGATAATTAGGTAACTGCTATTTCTTAAGGGATGCAAATATTCACTGCTACAAGATAATGTAAATGTATTCTACAAGTGCCCAATAAACTATTAAGATATGTGTTTATGAAGTTTCAAAAATTATAGCATCAGTGCAGAAAAGAAAGAAAAGAATGAGAAAGGGAAAAAAGTATAGGTAGTTTTAAAGTAATAATCTCAACACTTCACTTAGTGCTCCAACATACCCACAGCCCGAGAAAGAACAGACATGCAATTCCTTCTTTCAATATTTCTCAGTCTCTTTCTTCCCTTTCTACTCTTCTCTCCTCCTTTTGAAATTTTGAAATATGCAGGTTATTCCTAACTGTGGACCTGTTTATTAAAATAAATACTCCTAACTGGCTTGATTTTTTTTTTTTTAATAGAGGCATGTTTTTCTTTATTTGTTTGCTTGTTTGTTTGTTTTTTTTGTTTGTTTGTTTGTTTGTACATGCACTGGGTACAGTCAGAAGCACGGGAGGGTGAGAGAACCCACCAGAGCCAGAGCGGGGAGCAGAGCAGGCAGAAGGACCAAAGTACACTGCTGAGGGGAGCAGCGGGCGGCAGGAGAGGTCTGCGCGCCATGCGGGACCCTCCTCCGGTGGATGAGAGAACCCACCAGAGCCAGAGCGGGGAGCAGAGCAGGCAGAAGGACCGAAGTACACTGCTGAGGGGAGCAGCGGGCGGCAGGAGAGGTCTGCGCGCCATGTGGGACCCTCCTCCGGTGGCCGGGGAGCAGCCGGGGATTGAACCGGCGCCGCAAAGGCCGCGGGCAGCTCCGCAACCCAGCGCTCCACCGCTGCGCCACCGGGGAGGCCCCTAACTGGCTTGATTTTAATGAACAAAGCTTTTGCATCAAAGACCGGTGGCATTTGGCATGGGTGAAAGGAGAGGAAGCACTCATTACATTTATTTCCAAAGCCTTATGAATAAGCAGACATGCACTTGGAGTAAGCAAGAGCGTGTGAATGTTATTTTTGAGGCAGGTGAAGACACCACTAACCCGAGAAAAACACAGGACAAAGAAAGGTTTGGACACCAGTCTTACATTTTGATCATTAATGTTACTGCCTTTTTTTCCTCACTTTTAAATATTTTTTTAAATAGTTTTTGTTGGAATACCATATTCTTTGAGCCTGTATTTATACCATTTTGTCATTGACACGTTCTATTCTGCTTAAGAAAAGTAAATGTTACCCAGGGGAGAGTTCTTTCAAATATAAGTTTTTCTATTTGTGGAAGAAACCCATTATTGAAATTTTAAAAGCCAGAAAGATACCATTTAACTGGCAAATTTCAGAGTATTTTACTTTTTTTTCTTCTTTTATTTGCAGTTTTCACAAGTATGAATAACTTTAGGTAAAATTTTCTAACTTTAAAGTGGTATTTTTCTTAAATATATGGGAGGAGACAGGTATCATTTACTAATATAGCAAATAAATGTATATGTAAAACAAATACATTAAATGTATACTTTCAAACTTACAGGTATATTTTCTTTATCATATGTATATACTTGCATAATGTGATATATACTTGTATATATATATATATATAGTTACATGAACAAATGGATATGTATGGATTTGTGAATTTGTATACACACACACACACACAATTAGCTATGCTGTTTTCAGAGACATATTTCATGTGCCTTATCATTATTTTTGAGTTACATTTTGGGTTACTTATATATTAAAGATTTATTTCCAAAAAAAGATTAATTTCCATTCCATGAAGTTGGGTATTGTTTTGAGTATTCCCTTTTACATTTCTTTAAAAGTGGCTATGCATTTCTACCTATGTGAAACCTCTGTGATTCTGCAAAACACTTCTCAGAGAGCCTATCATCACAAAAACAAACAAACAAAAATACAAGTGTGTCCATAAATCTACTCTGAAAATTAGTATCATTAATAATTCCCACAAAAACAGAGTTAAGTTCCAACCTTATAAAAATGTAATAGTCCTAAGGAATAGGGTTTTAAATGTAGAGGCTTCCTGAAAATCAAAAGTAGGTCTGCCATAATACAACCTCATCTCCACATCTAGGCATATACTAAAGAAAAAGAAAATAGGATTTTGATAAAATATGTGCATTTCCATGTTTTTTACAGCATTACTCACAATTACTAATCTATGGAAACAATACAAATACATATCAATGAATGAATGGATATTCACATGCTGAAAAAGGAGGATATTTGACCATTTATGAACACCTGGGGGAACAATGAGCACATTATGCTAAATGAGGTAAATCATACAGTGAAAGTCAAATACTGTATGGTATCCCTTATAAAAGGAATCTACAATAAAAAATAATAAAATCTTTAAAAAACAGGGCATAAAATTTTGGTCAATAAGGAATGAGAAAAGTAGAGTCTGATAGTGTTTGCAGAAATAAACTTATTATGAGAAGTCAATAAACCATGGAGATAGAATGCATACTATAATGAGCATAGTAATATTGTTATAGGACAGGGAGAGGGGCAGCCCAAACCCCGCAAACCTGCCTATTCTACATGGGTTCTGCCATCCGCCGCATCAACACAAAACACATGAGACTTTAATGGGAAGGAACTTTAATAAAACTAGGAAACAATACAGGTAAGGCAAAGAGTCTAGTTTCTAAATGAAGCACCCAAAGTTACCCGTCCCCTCGTGGGTAAAAGTCCATCCAAATGGGATTGGCCCAGAGCAAGGCCCCAAAGCCTGCTACAAGTCTAAAGCATCTTCCAGTGGCAACCCACAGCAAAGGGTCACAAACAACTGGACAAGCCTGGAAGGAAAAGAGCAAAATTAACATCAAGATAAAAGCTGCCATTGTCACCTCCCCACGGGTCTCACCCACATCTGTGTCACCCCATCCACGACCAAAAGACAAGTGCAGTTTCTTTACGTGTCTCTAGGCTCCATGCGCCTCCTCCAGTTCTCCAGGCTCCATCCTGCTTCCTTCCTCAGTCTCTTCTGCAGCTTCTCCTCTTCCTGCTCAGCTCCACCCTCCCTTGGGTGGGGCAGGGAACCTCCCCCTTTCCTGGGGACCACCCTGTTACAATATGGTAACATAACTATACAATGTGATAAATAAAGCTACAGTGGCTACTGTATTACACTATATAAGAACATCAAAGTAACAAGCTGTACACCTTAAATTTATTTGTTACATGCTATATTTATCTAATTTAAAATTAATAATTCAGGGGAACTTGATGGAATAGTGAAGTATGCTTTCTATTATTTATAATTTGTTTGTTTATTGCCTTTTTTGCTCTGAGTAAAGCTTATAAACACAATGCTGTGTAAGAGAGGAAAGCAAAGACAACTTGCTTTAATCCAGATATTAAGGTGAAAGAATGCATTTCTCATAATTAAGTATAATGTTAATTGTATACCCCTTAGACTTCTTTACCAAGTTCAGGAGGTTTCTTTATTTTTCTTTTTTTTTTAATTTTTCTGAGAGTATTGTTAATATAAATAGGTGCAGAATTCTGTCCAATGCTTACTCTGTATTGTTCAATAATGATATTGTCATTTTTAGTCTATCAACATAGTGAATAAATATAATTGATTCCCAAACTTTGTGTCTTTGAGACAAACTTTACCTGGTTCTGTTACTCAATTTGTTTTATATACTGTATATTTTCTAATATTTTGTTAATAGTTTTTGGGACTATATTCATAAAAATAAAATGAATCTGTAGATTTCCTTTTGTACTATTTTGTACTGTGTTTCTCTGTATCACACTGTTTCAGGGTAATAATAACAAGATAAACTGGATTCGGAAGTGTTTACTGTTATTGTCTGAAAAAACCTGTGCACTGGTTGTTAATTTTCTTTAAACTGAGATAGAATTCTTCAGTGAAACCATCTAGAGTTGAAGTTTTCTTCCATGGGAATTCTTTGACTATGAATTAAAAAATCCTAACAAGTACAAGGTTATTTAACTATTCATTTTATACAAAGTGAAATAGGGGAGTCAGGCCTACCGTGTGCATAGGAGTTAAAGTCTTAGCACTGTCAACTTATCACTAGCCACTGCAGCATGAGTTTGATCCCCCACCAGGGAGCTGACCCACAAGTTGCACCAAACCTCTCCGGTCTCATCGCTGCTTCACTCAGCAGTATATTTCAATACATCTGCCGGCTCCCCACTCTGTCTCTGGTGACACCTCTCACCTCCCCGCACATCTGGTCTACACTCTAGTTCTTGCATGCATGCATAAATAAAATAAATATTTTAAAAAAGAAAAGAAACAGGGGAACCTGTGTTTTTAATGGAGTGTACTCATTTCTTCTGGGGTGTCAAGCCCATGTGTGTACAGAGTCTGTAGTATCCCCTTAACCTCTTGATACCCATCTGCAGTCTATATTGATAATGTGCATTTCTTTCTTGATATTGATTATTTCTTTCATCTCTTTGTTTTTTGTCAATATTAGAGGTTTCTATATTTCATTTCTCCATTCATTATTTTTCAATTTTATAATATTTTTCCTTTGCTTTTTCTAAATTTTCCTATTTTTAAAATGTTTATGTTCATTCCAAAACATTTGCTTCTATATTTCATATATAGTTATTTTATTTTTCAAGCAAAGATATATATTCTATGAGTTAAACATTGAAATTTAATCATATATCCCAAGTATGCATAGTTATAACTGTGATATTTGTTAAAGATACTTTACTTTTCTATTGAATACCTTGACACTTCTATTAAATTTTAATGGGCTCTCACATTCATGGTCAATTGATCTTTGAAAAAGGCTCCAGGATAATTCAATGGAAGGGGTAATCTTTCAACAAATGATGCTGGGATAACTGGGTATCTACGGGGGAATTGAATGAAGTTGGGGTTTTCAGTCACAGCATGCGTAAAATTAAATTGGATTAAAAAATCTAAACGTAAATGCTAAAGCTCAAAATTTGCAGAAGAAAACAGGCATATACCTTCATGGACTAGGCAATTATTTTATGAATAAGACAAAATAAAAAGTACAAATAACAAAAGAAACAATGATAAACTACACATTACCAAACTTAAAAGCATTTGTACTTTAAAGCATACACTTAAAAATGTAGAAAAGGAGGAAATGTTTTCAAATCATATTTCCTTATATCCCTTTAAGTCCCTGATAAGGACTTATACTGAGAATATGAAAAATTCTGTTGCACTCAAAAATAAGACAAATACAATTTAAAATGGGCAGAGAGTATGAACTGCCAGTTACCCAAAAATATTTATACAGATAGCCATTAAACAGGAGAAGACGTTCGACATATTTAACCACCACAAAAATGCAAGTCAAAGCTGCAATGAAAGACCATCTCACACCCATGAGAGTAACAATAGTAAAAAAAGACAAAATGAAAAGTGTTGGTGAGGATGAGTAGAAATCGGAAACTTTGTACATTACTGGTAGGAAAGTCAAATAGTATAGCTTTGGAAAACAGTCTGGTATTTCCTCAAATGATAAAAATTAGAGTTACCATATCACTTGAAAATCCCATTCCTAATTAAAAACCCATGAGAAATGAAAACACATTCCCAGATAAAAACTTTTACATGAATGTCCATGGCTGCATTAATGTAGTAGTCAAAATATTAAGTAACTCAAATATCCATCCAGTAATAAGTGGACAGATATAACACAGTAAAAACTTCTATGGGAAGGAAGTCCATCAGAAAGGACCTCATTTCATGGCTCCATCTATATGAAGTACTCACCAGGCCAATAAATAGAGACAAGAACTATTGATAAATTAGTAGTTTATGGCACAAGTTGGGGGGACTGGATGTGAAGCTAAAAAGAGTAAAATGTCTTTTTGGATGATTTTGGTGATAAATACACAGCTGTATGAATATATTAAAAGTCTCTGAACTATACACTTTAAGTGGGTGAGTTGTATACTGCATTATTTTACCACAGTGCTAAAGCAAATTACCATAAACATAGCAGCTTAAAATACCACAAATTCAATTTTTTACAGCTATGGAAGCAAACATCTAAAATTACTTTCACATAGCTAATTTTAAAGTGTTGGCGAGATGTATTACTTCTGGAGGCTCTAAAGAACAATCCACTCCTTAATTTTTAGAGACTACCTGTATTCCTTAGCTAGTGGACCTTATTTCCATCTTCAAAGTGCATCCCTCCAATCTCTGCTTTCATTGCTAGATGACCTTCTCTGTCATGCTGATTCTACTACCTCCTTCTTATTAGATCCATGTGATTGTTTAGGCACACCCAGATATCCACCTCAAGATCCTTTACTTAAGAATTAAAGCAAAGTCTCTTTTTTTCCATAAAAAGCAACATAATTTCAGGTTCCAGTTATTAGTACATGAATATCTTTGGAGTATATTTTTGAAATGAATTATATCCCAATAAAACTTTTTAAAGAAAAATCCTTTAACAGTATATAACAAAGTCTATTTCTTGACTAATTTGTCCTTTACATATAATTTTCTTTCCTTAAACCACTATACTCTCTAGATTATTACATTCCATATGCAAAACACAGTTGGTCATGAATTATTTTCCTTTTCTGTATATCGAAATAATTGCTTGACTAACACTCTGTCATGAATTTTTATAGTTATGTTTACATAAGCTATTTCTTGTACCACCTTTATTAGGTTTTAATATCAGGTTTACACTGATATCATATGCTGATCTGGAAATAGTGCCCTGCTTATTGTCCAAAAGTTTATGGAATTTGGTATTATCTTTGATTGAAATTAATTCATGATATCATATTTCATCCATAAGCAAAATTATAAATACTGAAATAGTAACTCACATGAGAAGAATCTGGATTTCAGCAAGTAACCAAACCCAATCCTGTAGAGAAAAATACACTTATGTTAGTTTAACCATAACTATAGAAAATAAGTCTTGTTGGTTTACGACACTATATATGATCCAGAGGTATAATTGCACACCTCTTCGGAAAAATGCTCTGCACCACAGCCACAACCAAGAAAAAATGTTGTTTTTGTTTTTTGTTTTTTGTTTTAAATTAATAAATCAGAGCATTTCACACTCCAACACCCTTACTGTAGGAAAAATAATTTTGACAACTTTAGCTTGGAAGGATTTTGCTAACAGTTTTTTTTTTTTTTAAGAGTTATTTTCTTTACTTATCCATACAAGAGCTGGGGTGCGGGCCAGAAGTGTGGGGGTGAGAGGATTCACCAGAAACAGAATGGGGAGCAGAACAGGCAGAGTTACTAAAATACAAGGCTAAGGGGAGCTACAGGTGAGACCAGAGAGGTCTGCTGCACCATGAGGTTTATCTCCCTGACCGGGGATTGAACTCATGCTTCAGTGGCTGCCAATACCTTCATAGTGCTGAGACCTAACCTCTTGTGACACGAGAGGTGTCAATGCTGAAAGGCCTCATTGCTGAAATTTTCTAAATTTAATAGTGAGTCAATAATAGAATAACAAGTCACCTGCATGTAAAAACACTTGGTATAAGCCAAAAGTCTGACTATTCATCAGAAAGCAGATTTTGTCATATCATTGTTCAGTATCCCCATTGATCAAAGTCAGTGACATGAAATTCCATATACAGATTAGTGGACTTAAAAGTTTTATGGAGTTCTTTTTTAACATTAAGCTGAACTTTAGCTCCTAATAAAACTGTTCTTTATCAAAGTATTGACTTAAGTTGCATTGTTATCTTCATTCTCTTGAATAAACTCACCCATTCCTCAAAGCTTCTACACACGCCATTTTCTTTTCCTGGAATTACTTTCTCTCTCCTTTCTTCTGAACTCCTATTTCTTTAAGGCTTAGTTCAGTGAATTTTCCTGGGCCAATATTCTTTCTATGTGTTCTCACAAAAAAAAGATAACTTGTATTTTTAGTACCCATTTTAAATGTTTCATATGAAGCACATGTAGTGAAAGTCTCACATTTTTATGAAAACTTTATATTTCTCCTATTGAGATTAGAAAAATTGATGTATATGTATGTATACCTCATATGTATGTCAACCGTGCCTGTTATCACTCTTTAGCATGAACTCGTTTTTATAAGGTACTTAGTACATACTTAGCTATTTAATAAATATGTGTTCAATGAGTAAAATTAGTTTAGTGGTGATTCAAAGTGTTAGGTCTTAAACATTTTCATATAGTCTTTGAGTTTTATGTTAACTTAAAATTCTCTTTGCCAGTGAAACAACAGTTCCTTCAAACCTCACTTTTATAGCATTTTTTCCAAGTTTCTCCCCAAGAATTGGGTGAGTGCTGAAGATGGGAAACAATCCGTGGGAACCCAGAGGCTTCAATAGAATATCTTCACTGCAATTCTCACTTAGATATACTCTGCCCATTTGATTACCATCTCCTTAATCTTTATAGAAATTATTGGGATGTTTATTTGAGGGTGTGCTGTTAGGCATACAAAATTTTAATCTATATTTATTTTATGACAGTGTTTTAACTGTCTACTTACACACCTAACTATACTGTTATATACCTGACGTTTATCAAACACTTTATTTAAACTGTGCAATGTTTCCCCAATTTGCCATTTTGATAACTTTATTCAAGGAAAAAAAAAAACAATCAGATAAGTTTTCCCTGACTTGTCCACAGAGAACTAATTCTGATTTCTAGAACTGCTTCCCTTTTTATTTAACAATAAAAAAAAAATTTCTATTAGCCAAATTCACCAATCCATGCACAAAATAATCTATAATTTCCATCTCTTAAAGAGTCAGAGAATCTACACATATACACTACTTTATTCTGTTCTATTACCTTTTGATTTTTAAATGATTAAATGAGTAGACTCAGCCTTCAATTTCTTTCCTGGTACTTTTCAGACTCTAAATTATTTGACTGGCAACCAACCTCTTTATATCACCTTGTCTTCAATTTCAGCTTTTCAATATTTGCTGTGCCTTTCAAAGTTTGAAAATTTCATTTAAAGAAAATCAATAAGCATAATAGAGTGAAAGGAAAGAACTGTGCCCCAGGACTTTTGAGCTTTTTTATCATTCGCCACAAGGTTTTCTTAGTATTAGGTGTGGTGTGTTAACATTTACAATATTTTTCTCTGATATTCAGATTTTCTGTATTAGGAACAAACTGCATTTTGAAGTGAAAAAAATCAATAAATTATTAGATTACAAAAATAATTCCTCCTTCATATGCCTACCAAACTCAGTATACCGAGGGGCATCTCACTGACTCTTGATAATTCTTTGTCATCATGAATTAGTCTACCTTTAAAAATGGGGTATTCTTGGGCCTCCCTGGTGGCGCAGGTGGTTGAATGCTGTGTTATAAAGCTGTCCGTAGCCTCTGCAGTGCTGGCTCGATCCCAGCCAGTGGAGGAGGGTCCCACATGGCGAAGTAGATCTCTCCTGTCTCGCCCACTTCTCCCCTCAGGAGTGTATTTCATCAGTCTGCCTGTTTTTTTTCCCCGCTCTGGCTCTGGTGAATCCTCTCACCCTCTTGTATAAAAATAAATAATAAATCTTTCAAAAAAATGGGATATTCTCAAAAATAAGATAGTGTCCTTCTGCTGAATGGCAACATTGTCTGTTATTTGAGTCTGGGCATATGATCCGTTTTAATTTTTTTTCTTTCCTCATTGTTAATTATCACCTTTTACTGAGGAACTTTCTTATAAACAAATGGATTTGTTATATGGAAATCAATAATATACTACAGGTGCTCACAGGCATTGTTGGTGGAAATGTTTATCTTATACATGTTTTGAATAATATAAGATAAAAGCTCAGATTCTTAAAAATACAACAAAGTGTGTGGCTCTCCATAATCTACCCACTTCCAACCCTAGGTGACTTTAACTCTGCATCCACATTCATCATCTTTGTGTTCTGCCTTCTGTGCAGTTCCTGCATCTGCAGGCATTTTTCCCTTAACATTATTGTTTTTTAAAGTATATTATGCTGAATTTATTTCCTGATGCTTACTTTTTTTCATTTAGTATTATCTTGCCAAGTTTTATCTATATGTGTTGTCTAGGCACAGTTTATTTGTTTTGACTTTTGAAGAATATTCCAACTTGTGAATAACCTGCATAGCTTTGGATGAATCATTTGCTCTAAGGTTATGGTTACTGAGAACCAAGCTCCTCTGTACTCTCCTATCCACATATTCAGTGGCACAAAATCAGGACATTCTTTTAGGTAAATATCCCAAGATAGAAAAGTTAGGTTTCAAAGGTTTCTAACTATCATTTCAGTATATAAAGCCATTTTTTTTATTTTCATATTTTCCCATACAATTGCAACCCCGATTTTGACCCCAATCCCTCCTTCTCTCCCCTCCACAAAGAGCGTCTCTGGTTTATAGTTGTTTGTTGATTTTGATTTTTTTCTTTCTTATAGTTATTCTTTTTCCTGGTCCATATTTAGGTTTTCTAGATTCCTGCTATGAGTGAGACCATCTGGTATTTTTCTTTTCTTTTCTGGCTTATTTCGCTGAGCATGATCCCTTCCAGCTCCATCCATGTTGCTGAAAATTGCATGTGTTTATCTTTTTTGAATGCTGAGTAATATTCCATTGTGTACCACATGTACCATATGTACCACATCTTCTTGATCCAGTCATCTATTTTTGGGCATTTGGGTGGTTTCCAAAGCTTATCTATTGTAAAAAGTGCTGCTACAAACATAGGCATGCAGGTGCTCTTTGGAATTGATGTTTCTGTGTCCTCTGGGTAAATACCTAGGAGTGGAATTGCTGGATCATATGGAAGCTCTATGTTTAGTAGGTCCAGAAATCTCCACACAGCTCTCCATAGTGGTTGGACCAGTTTGCACTTCCACCAACAGTGCAGGAGAGTTCCTTTTTCTCCACATCCTCGCCAACATTTGTTGTTGCTAGTTTTTTAAATAAGTGTCATTCTCACTGGTGTGAGATGGTATCTCATTGTAGTTTTGATTTGCATTTCCCTGATTGCAAGTGATGTTGAACATTTTTTCATATGTCTGTTGGCCATTTGTATTTCCTCTTCGGAGAAGTTTCTTTTTAGCTCTTCTGCCCATTTTTTGACTGGATTATTTTCTTTGTTTTTGTCAAGTCTCATCATAAAGCCAATTTTTTTAAGACCCTTGTTTACCAATATACTCTCCTCGTAACAAATAACTAAATCCATATCCTCTTCATACTTGACATTAGCCATTTTAAAATAGTTGTTGATACTTTGGATATAAAGTTGTTTTATTGTGACCTTCTTTTCTATTTTGCTCATCAATATTCATTTATAACATCTCCATGTATTTAAAGGGTGATGGTTTCTTCTGTGAAATGTCTATTCATGTTTTCCCTAATCTTTGAGTGGGTTATTTATGTTTTACTTATTGATTTGAGTTCTCCATCTATTTTTGTTGCAAGGACCAACCTGAGATAGAACTACTAGGATGGACAATTTTAGGGATTGATCTTGGAGTCAACGCTGTGGAATAGAAGAGAAGGATTGGATGGAGCACAAGATAGGGTCGAGACTCATTCTCTGGGAGAGGTTGTAAATTTGAGATGCAAGTTCAGAGCTGCCTCACTAGAGGAATTTTTCATCTCGTGTGCCTCAGTAATCAAGTATTTGTTGCTCCGGGATTGAAGTATATCTTTGAGCAAAGTGTCTCACATCTGAGGGGTCTCCTGAAGAAGAAGGCTGGCAATGGAGAGTTGTCAGCTGGCAGAACTCCCAGCAGTTTTGGAAAAGTTTATTTCCAAGAGGTGATCTGAGAAGCATACTATACCACCACAGTCCACTCCTTACTTTGCTGCCATTCATTTCTTGATAAAAATCTGGGAGCATCTACTTCATGATTCCTACAGAGAGCATATGTACAGATAGCGCCAACAGATAGTTTATCTGCAGCTACAATCCAAGTACTTATCTGTGAAAGGGCTAGACTTTTGGTTATCATGCTCATGTAAGGTGTAGCTACTACTATTCTATGTTTGTTGTCAAAATTACTCAAGGTAATAGAAAAGTCCCCAAAGCAGATGACCAGTAAACCAAACACATTTTTCCTCACCTCATTGTATAATAACCTATCTATTCTGCTGTTCAAGGCAAATTAGCTATCATAAGAGAGAGATTACTATTTTTATTCCTCCTGGTGTCTCAGTATATGGTAGTAATTAACAGTCATACTTCAATTCAAACATGTTGCCTCTTCTGCTACAAGAGATAGTCTTTTAAGAACCAGGAGCTGGGGTCTCCCTGGTGGCACAAAGGGTTAAGCATCAGCACTGTAAAGCAGTCCGCAGCTCCTGCAGCACGAGATCCCTGGCCAGGGAGCTACCCACATGGTGCAGCAGACCTCTCCTATGCCACCTGTTGTTCCCCTTAGCAGTGTATTTCAGTCAATTTGCTGTTCTGTTCCACACTCTGTCTCTGGTGAATCCTCTCACTCCCCTGTACTTCTGGTCTGTACCCCAGCTCTTGTATGCATAAATAATTCTTAAAAAAAGAACCAGGAACTAACTCCTACAGATTGCACAGTTGTGTGGATGTGACTCACAAATTCCCCAGGGAGTTATGATAAATGGGAAGATAGCCACTCCCTCACCTTGGTTCCATGATTATTCTATCAGAACCATAGCACCATATAAAAATCACTGTTTAGAGTAAACTGTATCTTGAAGGATAGTTCCCTGCCCCTCAAGGTATCCAACTACAAGTTTTTGCTCTAGATATGCCTTTAATTGACTGTCCCATTGAAATTGAAGCGAGCAACTTCAAGTCAGTATAGTTTGTGCTATCCCTAGTAAATACTTTGGACATCCTTGCTATTATAAGGACCCTTGATCTGATGCAACATTGTATTCCAGAGTTAATAAATGAAGTACTCTCATAAACTGAGTAATGATGTTATCCAAGTCTTTGCAGGAAATAAAGAAAAAAAGACATAAATTAGAACAGAGACCTATTTCTGCCGAAAATGAGTTGCTATCTTTCCAGGAAAATGTGGTATATCAGTCAAGTTGCTATCTAATGGTTCAATGAAATCTTTGAAGAATTGTCCCAGATCAGGGAATCAGATAGTCTTAAGATGTACTGATGCTAATATCACTGACATTATGACATGGTGCATCTGACAGGACAAAACATGACAGGCAATTCTGGTTGCAATGACAACTTGATGTCCCATTATCAGATGGTATTTTTCTAGTTTGTTCCCCTTCTTTTTAAGTCTATAATTTTCCATGTATTATTATGTAATGCTTTGATTCCGGAATTCTAGAAGTCTTTAGTGCTATCCTTTCACTTTATCCATCTTGCTTCTTTCCCACCACTTAAAATACATAAGTTTGACCTAAGTGGAAGCATTGCCTGAATCTCTGTCTGGACTCAGTGCATAGCTCTATTCTGCTTGGTGCCCACTCAAAGTGGACATCCTTTCATGCCCTAAAAATATCCCCATTTGTGCAGAATGATGTCTTCAGTACCTGAAGAGAAGACTACCAGGGGTAGTTCTTTCTTTGTAGTGGAACATTGAGGGTGGCATATTCATTCTTTATTTTGGACTAGATGTCTGAGTGTGACCCAGACCACTGGGGCCTTAATTTTTTTTATATTACCTACATGCTATTATCCATTTGTCAAATCCCATAGAACTATATAACCTAACGGTGAACCTTAATGCCACCTATCGATTTTAAATAGTAATAATGCATCAATAATGCTGGTTCATTTATTGTAATTCATGAAACACACTAATGAAATTCACTGAGTAGGGAAAAATATACAGGGGCATGTGAAGTCCTTGAACTCCCTACTCACATTTTCTATAAAATCTAAAACTTTATTAAAAATAGAATCATTCTGGGGCCTCCCCAGTGGCGCAGTGGTTGAGCGCTGGTTGCGAAGCTGCCCGCAGCCTCTGCAGCGTCGGTTCGATCCCCAGCTGCTCCCCGGCCACCAGAGGAGGGTCCCACATGGCGCGCAGACCTCTCCTGCTGCCCGCTGCTCCCCTCAGCAGTGTACTTCGGTCCTTCTGCCTGCTCTGCTCCCTGCTCTGGCTCTGGTGAATTCTCTCACCCTCCCGCACTTCTGACTGTACCCAGTGCTTGCATAAATAAATAAATAAATCTTTAAAAATAAATAAATAAATAAATAAATGAATAAATAAATAAATAAAAATAGAATCATTCTCAAAATAAAACAATTTACTCATGCAACAGTTTTTCATCAATCTGGCTTTTATCTATCACCCTCTGAACACAATTATCTTACCAAGACCTACTAGGGGCTAGATAATTCTTTCCCCAAACCAAGTAGCAAATCATCATAAGCATAATAAACAACTATGAAATTAGTAAAATGCGTGCTTGTTTTACATAAATTTATAAAACACTTAATAGAGACCTGGAACTAGAATGTAAATTTATATTTCTTTTCCAACTAAATGTAAACAGTTTTGATAGTGATGGATAAAAATATACTTCTTTTCTGATAGAAATGGGTAAGGATATACTTACCAGATTAATAGCTATGCACCATATGCCTGAGACTATATTAATCTGCTCTACCAAAAATACTACATCTGGCAGAACAGATGCAACTGGAAGTACTCCTTGGTTGAGTTTGTATTAGCCCTCTGTTATCCTTCAATATCTGCCTTGTTTGTGCAAGAATCAGACCGGTGAATTAAACAGAAATAAGATGTGGACTAACATACATTCATCCTTTATCTTTTTTTAAAAATATTTGTTTATTTATGCATACAAAAGCTGGGGTATAGGGAATAGGCTGGGGTATGGGTTGTGAAGGGTGAGAGGATTCACCAGAGACAGACTGGGGAACAGAACAGGCAGACTGACCAAAGTACATTACTGAAGAGAGCAGCGGGAAAGTCAGGAGAGGTCTGATGTGCCATGTGGGTAGCTACCTGGCCGGCCAGGGGATCAAACTCATGCTGCAGTGGCTGTGGACAGCTTCATAGGTTGCCTCTTAACCCCTTGTGCCACCAGGGAGGTCTCATCCTTTATCTTTTCAAGGACAGCACTAAGTTTTGTCACTCTTTTCAGGGAGTAGAACAGTTTCAGAGTCTTCCTCTGGTCTGTTCCACTATAACTCTTACCCCTTAGGTTATGATATCGATGTGGGGCTTCTGTGAACTAACAAGCATGACTATTCCAATTCTTCATTCAAAGACCATAGGAAATGTCATTTAAGCTGTTGTGAACTGTGCTAGGTCAGGGTTCCTTTTATGAACTGCATCCCATTGACTCTTAAGTGTGCATATGACTATTAAGTGGGCATATGACTCCTCAGGTTTCTGGTTTGTGTCTACTCAGACATGATGCAGCAGTTCTTAAAAATGTCTGAACATTCCTCTTTTTTACAATATATAACTAATCATAGAATGTATTAAGTTTCCAAAAACTGTCTCAACACTGAAAATTGGACAAGATATTGTTAATTTTTTTTGATGAACTCTTCTCAATCTCCTGATCATACAAATAATTTTGACTGCATTAAGAAGTCTCTTGAGGTGTATTTTTTTGAGGTATGCCTTTGTTATTTTATTCCCACAGATGTATGTTTTATAAACGATCTTCATAAATCTCTGTAAGTTACCCTGTTCCACCTTACATGGCATTCTGAACTTGGCACTCACAAACAACATCCATTTGATTTTTAATAGTTAAATAACAATACCGGTCTCTATTCTTTCAAAATTCTATTAATATCCTTATTGGGAACATCAACCTAGATGTCCCCTAGCCTCCAAATATTTTGCTTTTTTGCTTCCAATTATACTTATTACCTTTAAGTTATTAAGGACCTTACATCCAACTATGTCATCTAGAAAGCATTCACCCACTGCTTTATTTGGCTGTCAATCTCTTATCTCTTTCTTCAGCAAGGATGAGGCAGATACCTTTTCCTCAAGGAAGAGAAATTAATGAATGGCTTGTTGTCTTGCCAAAATGTTGGAGAGGTATGTGGCAATATAGTTGCAATTGGTATCTTTCACGTGGACAACATCAATACAACCAGCATGGCCCTCTCTGTTGTCAATCGCACCAATGCTTCCTGGGTTAGCACCTCTAGTCACCACGCACAGGTTACCAGTAGCAAATTCAATAATATCTGTGATCTTGCCAGTTCCCAAATCAGTCTGAATGGTGTCATTCATCTTGATGAGGGAGTCAGGATGCAGATGGCATAAGCATCCTAGATCTCAAGATGGGGAATTCCTTTGGTGGCCACAAAGATATTTCTTCCTTTGTACAACTTGTACTTGACCTCCTCAGGTATAATGTCATGAATAGCAAAGAATCTTTCTATATCACACATGAGCCAGAAATTCTCTTCAGTCTTGTCAATACTGATGACATCCATGAAACCAGCAGATAGGTTACATCAGAGTGGATCTGACACTTAATGAACCATAGCCCACAGATCTTTCCCACCTCTTCTCCTGTTAGAGCATCTTAACTTTGTTCCCTAGGAAAAGGATCAAAGGGAGGTGTTTTCTCAGTTTGTGGGGGGTCAGTGGATGGATGAGGAGCAAAACTTGGTCAGTTTATCTATCATCCAATGCTGTGGAGTTGGATGCATTGTTTCAGATGTTTCTTGGGACCACAGACTATGGCTTTTTAAGGCATACAAAGAAGATAGTTTTTTTTTCCCCCAATTAAACCTTTAATTAGTCTTAAGTTACGTCACCATCTCTCATCCAGACTCTGTACTTTTTAAGTGGCCATTCACTCCTAAAACCACACTAGCCTTTTCCATTTTATTTAGTATATAATATCTAGGGTGAACTTCTGAACAACCAAGTCAATGTTTTGTCCGTTTAAAGTCTTCAAATCCTTTGCACTATTCTTAAGAAATGAAACATATAATATGACCCCCAAAACCTATGTGGTCTGGGCATATCCTATTCTCCCAGCCTCATCTCTTATGATTTATCATTTTCCTCTCCAGCTGTCAAAAAAATTATGTTATTTTTACTTCTCATTTCTTCTAGTTTCTAGGCTTTTGAAAATGTTTCATAGCATATAACATCCTCCGTTCTTTTTCACATTCGCTTTGCTTTGAGTCAAATTCTACTCATTTGTCATATCTTCTTCAAATATCTATCTAGTATCTATTAAGATTATTACCCAAAATTACAGACTTTGACAATTCTTTCTGCTCAAAGAATTCTCACTATACATCCAATGTGGCTTTGGCAGGGGGTGAGGAGTGATGGTAAATAAGTTGTAAATGTTTCTACTCTTTTATATTTTCAGATACACTAGGGTAAATATTATACCAGACATCTGTAACACACTTATTTTGAGTAACCAGTGTAGCAAATATCCAATGAAACACGCATTTGATTGAAAGATATATCCTTGGTTTCTAAAAAACTCTGACTCTTACACCCCACCCCCACTCACAGAGAGAGAGACACACACACACAGAGAAAGTATAGGGGGTAGATGGAGAGACAGAATGCAGGGGAGGAAAGTTTAATTTTAAAGTGATTTTCATTATATTTAAACCTCTGACATATGTGAGCAGGAGTTCTAAGTTCTGTCATTTGAATATCTCTTCAATCAATGACTCCAGTAGATATTTTTCTATATTTCATTTAGCTGAAAATGCTATAAGAAAAATATGTTTATTAGTATCATCTCCTTGTTTGGAAAATTCCAGAATATTTAATTTACTTTCACATAGTTGAACTTGTTTCTCAGGATGAAATATTTTGAAATCATAGCTTATTAATACTACCCCTCACAAGCTAGCCTATATACCTCTACAATACACATTTTTCAACATTATATTCTGTCCTGCAAATACTAAAAAAAATTATGATAAAATAATAAGTCAGTGCTACAAGAAAGCATTATACTATTAATAGCAGATCTTTAATTTGTATTAATGAGGTTCTGAAATAATTCTTCCACTGAAGATAATCATTTGGTAAATTATAAGATCTCATGTTATTTATTTCCTAAGCATGAAATTTCTCTCACTTCATGAGCTATGTCAACCTGCAGATCTCTGAAGTTGTATTTTCAATCAAATTTATTTTAAAACTAATCTTGATAGGTTCTACTGAACTTTTGACCCTAGCAATTTATTGCTGTTACTATGTCAAGCTAAATTTTTATACAGTTCAAATTACATCTAAATCTGAAGGATGAGGCAAAATTGGAGAAAGGAAATTAAATTATGTGGTCACTTGCAGTTCATACACAACTTGTGGAATATAAGAGTCTTTTAGGTATTCTCCAGCTAGGAAGTCCTATCTGCTAAGTCATTTATATATAAAATATAATCCTTAGGTTTACTATTTATGTATTGGTAATTATCTTCTTTCCAATTTATTTGTTAAGAATTTAAGGCAGATAACACAAGAATAAGTTAGAATATGTATGGCTTGAACTATGAAGCAGCGATATAATTTAATATTCATTGTCCATTAGAAATTAGACTACCCTCTTTTTTTTTTTGGTATTGTGTAGCATTTCCTGAGTTCTTGGAATTACAAACCAAATTTCTGGAATGTTCATTTCATCAAAATATTTTTTTTTTGTATATGCCTTTTGGCTATATAGTTATTTGGTTTAAAAAAATGTGAAACAAAGAAATAAGAGGCCTCCCTGGTGGTGCAAGGTGTTAAGCACCGCACTGTGAAACAATCCACAGCCTCTGTGGTATGAGTTCAATCCCTGACCAACCATGGAGCAATGCACATTGTGAGGCAGATAACTCCTGTCTCGCCCACTGCTCCCTTCAGCAGCGTATTTCAGTCAGTCTGCCTGTTCTGTTCCCCGCTCTGTCTCTGGTGAATCCTCTCACACCCCATAACTCTGGCTTGCACCCCAGATCTTATATGCATAAATAAATCTTTTTAAAAAAACCAAATAAATAAAACTTATTTCCATTCCCTAATACACACATGAAATAACTGTTTCTGCTATTATACCTGTAACTGTGTCTACTAATACCTTCATTATTTGCTACAGGTCTTACTGCGTGATTTCTACATAATTTCAGGATTATTATTCCCTATCTCTAAAACAATCATTTAAAAACACATTATTGACCAAAATCACCCAGGTAACAAATTCCAAAAGATGGATTAGAATTCATATTATTGAGTTTTCTACACCTGAGTCACATTATACACTATTCCATACTGCTTGCATTATTTGGATATGCACATGTATCCTGAATAGAATTAAGCTCATTTAAAACCAAAAACAAAATAAGAAAATCACTCCAATGCAATAATGTTATTTTTATGGAGACAGGCAATTTGTTTCCTTTCTTAACTTCTGTGATTTCAATTGTTCCAGTCTCAGACTGATATTATAAAATCTCAGATAAGAAAAAGCGCCTTTATTTTATTTCTCTGATAAGTTCTCAGGGAGGCAACTCTATATGTGCTTGACCTTTTCAAGGTTCTGCAATTTGATTGGATGGCTGCCTTTGTTATCACCTTTTACAACCTCTGCTTCATGTGAGAAATCAGGGTGGATTGGGGAGCCAATCAAATATGGAATATTGAAAAGGTTAAGACAGTGCTGCAGCCTACAAGCTATCCCTGACTGCAATGGTTATTAACATTCCAGCACCTCATTCCAATGACAAAGATTGTAATAAGAACAGATGAGGCCGAGGCGTGAATTTTATCCTTTTGACAATGATCAGATGGGAAATGGTTGAATCTGGAGGTCTGCCTCATCCATTCTTCCAGGACCGCTCTGCCTGTTTATAATCCTGTGAATCGACTTCAGTGTCACGAATGGGGGTCATGTTGACATAAATCAGGACCAGAGGTGCATCTTCCTGCACATTGCTTTGGGCCACTCTTTACTATTATAATTGCCTTCTGCTGTGCTTTCTTTCCCTTGTCCAATTTCTACATGGCATTTAAAAATAAAATTGGCTTTTGAAATACTGGCTCCTTTATTTTTCATTACAACGCACACTCTCTAAGAGTCAACCAGAAATGCCACGAAGATGTTGGTAAAAGAGTCTCTTAAAGTTTTATTAAATATATAATGAACTTTACTATTGAAAGCAAAACATGAGATTAGATTCAAATGGCAGGGTTAGAGTCTGAACTGTGTTATAGTGCCCAGCTTTATGACTGGCAAACTTAGTATATTCATTTACTTCGGATAAAGTCTATCACCAGGGTTATTTTTATATTATAAATTTCTTAATATATTTTGTTAAAGGAATTTTTATTTGTTTACTTTGACTTTTTAGAGTCTTTTGTATTTTCCAGATACTTTAGAAAATGCCAAGAGAGCAGCCTTCATGAACAATTTGAATGATATTGTCATTGTAAAGTTCTTGTTAAATGGAGCTGGAAAAACAGAAATTTTTAGCCATATCCATAACTGAAACATGATATATTAGGGTTCTCTACATATTCCAGTGGATGCTGACATTTAGTTGTCTGATTAAAAGGAGAACTGAGTATTTCACAACATTAAGAAAACAATAGGACTTAGAAGTAAGCAACTGTGCACGGGAGTGCTGTCTGTATTTTTCTTCCACATAACAAAACAATTTACTACATTCCTAGGAATGAAAATATGTTTTTCTTATTAAATTCTTGATGCAATAAATCTTGCATCTGTCATCCATTCACAGCAGCTTTGAAAAGGTGGCAGCAGGGGTGGGGGAGGACTTTGTTTCCTATAGTTTTAATTAAATATCAGTTCAGATTTTCATGAGCAACTCTTTCTGAAGTTTTCTAATCTTGGTGAATATCCGAATGCCCCACTGCTGTGCCACAAAGCCTGCTGTTTGGGGCTTGGATCTGCAGTGTTGTCATCTCTTTCTCATAGCTGGGGATCTCCTTTTAAATCCAGGGCCTCCTTGTGTGTGAAATGCTCAGAGAACTGTGCAGGACAGAGTGAGAGCTGAACCATCTGCCTGTTAGAGCCATTTTCATAAAACAAGAGGGAAAAAACCTGACCATTAAATAGAAATATTTAACTTGGGAAGTCTTAATAAGAAAAGAACAAAAGTTTTATGCTTCTTTCTCTACAGAGTTAAATCACTAACCTCTTTAAAATAAGCTCAGTCATGAAGTTGATGTAATGCTTCCTCTTTCAGTTGGGTTGTGTTCTTCTGTAAGATACCTTCCTTTCTACCCTAGAATTTTTACTTTAATTCTACATTATAGCAGTTTACCTACAATGTTAAGGGCCTGTGTGAGTGTGTGTGTACATGTATGTATCCATATATAAGTATATATAAGTGTGTATATGTATATATATGCATGTGTATATATGTATATATATACACACACTCCTACTTAAGCTACTACACCCAGTCCTTCAACACAAAGAGGTCAACCCACAAAAGGAGCATTCAGGGTATGTGTGGATTGTCCACAAGTTCAGAATCACTTGCACTGGTTTAGTGTTAATAATTCTCCTGCCTAGTGTCTTTGCTTCCTTGATTTTCACCCATTGTCTTCTTGACTTGATCTTTTTTCTCCTTATGCTCGTTTCAAATAATCCACCATAACTTGTTTACACTGACATGCTTTTAAGTAGATGGCAACAGCTTAAACTTGATGGAGAAAAAAAGGAGAACAGGGTTATTGCCTTCTATATTGAGCTCCAACATGTCACCAGGATATGTTTCCCTGACTCTGTCTCCAAATGTGTTCTGTTTTCATTTTATTTTCTAATAAAATTTTTCCATGTAGGGACAAATGTGGCTACCAGTTACGAATCATACCTCATGAACTTAGTAAATCTAAAAGAAAGAGCATCTTAAATCTATTTCTGAGAAAAGTAACAAGAAGTTATCATACTTTCTTAGTTTGGGACATAGACCCATTCCAGAATTTATTACTGTGGCCATGAAGGTAGAACACTAAGTTCCCAGTCTGGGTTATGAGTCTTACCTAGAGATGAGGGGGTCAGGACAGCAAGAGCCCTGGCCTTGTCGTGTGGACTAAAACAAGAAAGGATGGTATAGTAGGCGGAAAAATTTCTTCTCCCTCAACAGAGAAGTCTATGACCTGAACTTGTCTTTTGTAGGAAAAGGGAACTTGCAGATATGCTTGGTTAAGTTTTGTTTATTTTTTTTTTAATCCTTGACAAAGAGATTATGTTAGATTACCTGGATGGGTTACCAATGTAACCAAAAGATTCTTACAAAAGGGAAGCAAGAGGGTAAGAGTCACAGCAGCAGTCAAGGTGCTGCCATTGCTGTGAGGAGTTTGAGAGCCAAGGAAGGCAGCTGGACTGTAGAAGCTGAGAAAGGTGGAGGAAATCCTCCCCTCAAGCTTTCAGAAGAAACTCAGCCCAACCAAGACCTTGCCTTTGCTTGACTTTACCTCACTGAGCTGTTTCCTGCACTTCTGTCTTACAGAATGTAAGATAACAATTGTTTTAAGCCATTAAAACTGTAAATGGTTAAGACAGCAACACAATCATAAGAGGTAGGACACTAAATCATAAGAGGTAGTGCATTAAATATGGGGATACCACTAATATTTGGGCTGTGATAAATGCTTAGATCTCTAAGTTTCCCTTAGCACTAAACTAGAAACACTTTAAAGTTGGCATTGCTTCTTCCTCATGTTTATGACCCATCAGAGCAACTTGGTCCATGGCCATACAAATGCTTATTAGATATATGTTGGATTGAGTTTATTTGGAATCATAATCATATGTATAGTGAAATGACATTAATTATTTTATGATTGTTTTTCAGCATTATGGTGAAGAGTCATTGAATAAAGTGTTCAAAAGATAGACTGAAAATGACAGAAACAGGCAGGAATGAAGGAAACCAAAGCTAATTCATAGAAAAGATTAAACTTTGAAACCTATCAGGTCAGAACTCAAAACAGAATCTGACACGCATTCTGGGGTGGGATTCTTCAGAGATAAGAATAAGACACTGAATTAAACTTAGATTGACAGCAAGGAATAACTTACAACTTGGAAGTAGGGTGCAAGAAATGCACTATGACAGTGGCTCTCAATTTTAGTGTGCTTATTTCAGATCACACATGTCAGAGTGCAGAGCATCACCTACAGATATTATGTTCTTAGAGGGTCACCAAAAGCTGCATTTTAATAAGCATCCCAGAAGCTTTTGATCCAGGTGATCACTGAATGACGTTTAAGAGACAGGGCTGTGAGGTGATGGCAGGCAGTCAGAGGAAGGCGGGACAAACTGGAGCATCCCAAACACAAAAACATGTCAAAGAGCCAGTGATCCACATGAGAACCCCAACAGTGAAACAAATGATTTATTTTGTTTATTTTGTAAAAAACTGAAGAATGATGCTGAGGGCATTCACGTTCAGCCTCTGCCCCAAAACTTGAGATTCTCTTTCAGCAGGATAGGGTCCAATTACAGAAAATAAACATCTAATCAGGAAATGACATTAAAGTTTTTGCTTATGGGGGCCTCCCTGGTGGTGCAGGCGGTTGAGCGCTGCACTGTGAAGCTGTCCGCAGCCTCTGCGGCATGGGTTCTATCCTGGCCAGCTGGTGAGAATCCCACATGGCGTGGCAGACCTCGCCTGTCTTGCATGCTGCTCCCCTCAGCAGTGTATTTCATCAGTCTGCCTGTTCTGTTCCCTGCTCTGGCTCTGGTGACTCCTCTCACCCTCCCGTACATCTGACCTATACTCCAGTTCTTGTATAAATAAATAAATCTTTAAAAAAAAAATCTGATGGGATATAATGCATGGGACAGATTCATAAGTGTCACTTGGGAGATTATTAGAAATGCAAAATTTCAGGCCACACCCACCCCACTTACACTAAACTAATTTTACATTTAAACCAGTTTTCCAAGTGATCTATATGTACATAATAATTTGAGAAACACTGATGAGCAGGCTCATCAGATACCTTCATTATTCAAACAGCATAGTTTATCAGACAATCTCCTGACTCTTGATAGGATGAGTGAATGATATCTATAATAAAAAGGGGAATTGACAAGCCTAATTAACTATTTATTAGGGTTATGAATATTAATATTAAACAGAATGGAATATACTATTCAGGAAAACAGAATGAACTCAGAATCCTGCTTGTCTTGCCTGGTTATTCTCAGACTGCATCAGAATGAATGGGTTCAAAGTCCAAACATTTAGTCTTTTCCTTTCACTAATGTCTTAAGCCTTGCTAATTGCCTTAGGATAGCACAGTTCTTTTTGCATAACTTCCTTGAAAATAGTAATCTTGTAGCCCAGAGAAAAACCTAGATTTCCCTTTTGTCTATAAAAGTTTGATAATGTGAAGTTTTTAATACCTAGATCTTGGCCCTTAAAAATATGAAGTGGTAAAAAGACCTCCAGGATACCATTTGACCCGGATGTCATAAAGAATGTATGGACTCTGAAAAGTTAGACATCAATTTTTTTTTTCTCTGGCCACGCATTGGAAAGAAGGGGTTTCTGTGATTACTCTCTTCTCACTCACTCTCTTCCCATCCATCCACACACACACACACACACACACACACACACAAACACACACACACACCACCCCCGTAGGCCGAATATAGCCCTCTGAGAGAACCTGAGATATCACCTTATTTTGTCTGTAAGAGAATCATGCCTTCAGGAACGTAATAAAAATTAATTAGCTACTCTGAGCTGGCTTTGTTTTTGTCTTTATCAGGTACATTTGAACCCACAAGAAGGCACAACTATCATGATGAAAGGTTCCAAACTTTAACAGATTTCTTAGTTTAATTATTTTTGTAAAAACCTCCAGTGATTCATAGCTCCTAGACAGCTAAGTTCTTTAGAAAAATGTGCTGAAATGTCTTGATAATGGGATAAAGATAAATAAATGTAAAGTGAAATATTGCTACAATAAAGATGTTTCATTCTGACAAATTCAGTGAGCAGTAAGGTGAGTAAAATATGGGATGGGAACAACATATGCTGATAAAGAAACTGCAGTTTTTAATCTAAAGATATGAATAACATAAGAAAGAAAGAGAATACCCTAAATATTTAAATACAACAGAAGGCAGACTCAGAATACACCTAATAATTAAAAGGTATTCAAAAGTGTTACTGATAAAACATGAAGAGAAAAACGAGTCTCCAAAGGACAGTTTGCAAGACTTCATTTGATATAGGTTTTAATAACTTCACTTACATTTTAACAGGTAGAAAATGGGCAAACAACATAAGAGGAAGCCCAGAAACATGAATACCCAACATACTTTGAAAATATTTAAAGAAGTAAATGTATGTTGAAGTTAAGTGTAAGTATTCAAATAGAAGCTCTGTTAAGCAATGACGTATTATTGGCATTGCTACATGATCATTATATTTATTTAATGATGTGAATAGCTGGATTAAAGAAATAGAATATTTCAGAAGCTAGATTTATAAACTAGAGAAGGGAAAAATTGATATAACAAGTTGAAATGCAGTGAGAAAAAAAAATTTAAAAATAGAGTATCAGGAACCTGAAGGACAATTCAGGCAGCTATGCAGTCAACTGTATAGGCAATTGGCATTCCCAAAGCAAACTGGATAAATAATTATGGCCAAATACCATCCAAGAAGTTCAAATAAAACTCATGCACAAGAATCATGAAGAAATATGAAGCATAACAGAATCAAATTGTTGTAATTGAATAATAAAGTTAAAATATTTTGAAAACAGTAACATGCAGCTATAACAAAACCCAGAATATTAGCAAATTTCTGATGGAAATCATTTAAAATGAAAACATATCAACAAAATCTTTAAAACACATAATGAAAAAAAAAATGCCAGCCTAGATTTATTTGTAAACAGAATGTATCATTCAAAGAAGAAGATGCAATAAAAACTTATTTGGACAGATAAAAGTTGAAAGAATTAATCACCAATATTCATGTGAAAAGAAACCTTAGTCTTTGAGTTAGAAGGAAAAATTATCAGATGGAAATCTGTAGGTACATAAAGAAAGAAAAATAAACAGAAATGGTTATTTCTTAGATAACATAATAGCAAGTATCGATTCTATTATTCAAACCTTTCAAAAAGATTGTTGACTAAATTATTTTACAATATAATGTGAGACATCATTAAGAACACTGACAACAACAGCACCAAAGACAAGGGAGATGTAAAAGAGGAACATTTATGGTACTTATTTTACACATTAATTGGTCTAACAACACTTGAAGACAAACTGTGAGGAGTTAAAATTATGCACTATAAACATTAAAGTAACCAGAAACATAGAAATCAAAAATTACAGCTACAGTGAGCAAAACAGATAAAACAGACTGATTATTAAAACATTAATTTGAAAGAATACTGATAAAAAGGAGATGGAACAAAACTGATGGAAAAATGGATTTTATCTAAGCCTATAAACATTAAAATTAAATATAAACCTTCAAAGTACTCAATTAAATGACACAGATTGTTAGATTACATGAAAAACTAAGTCCCAACTCTATGAGATCTTCAAGAAATTAACTTTGGCTTTAACAACGCGTATTGGTTAAAACTAAAAGGATGCAAAAATATAAATGCTCCTAAGAACTAAGTACTACAAGCTGAGAAAATGAGTGACAGTATCATCAGACAAAGAGTTTTGGGTAAATAATATTACAAGATATAAAAAAGATCAATTGGTATTCAAAAATCAATAAATCAATTTTTAATAATCTTGAAAATCCTGAAATATCTATAAACCAAGTAAACACTCTTAAGCAACCTGTAAATCAAGGAATTATTGAAAATTACATGAAAAATATCTTTAACTTAATGGCAATGAAAATGTAACACATGAAAATACACTGGATATAGCAAGAAAATTGTTTGAAGGTAAAATTATAGCAATAAATTTCTGAATCAGGAAATTATAGCTATTAATGCCTACAGTAGGAAAATAAATCTCTCAAATAAATGACCTAACCTTTCAGTTTCAGAACCTAAAAAAGTAAAAAAGTGAAAGTAATTCAGTTACTATAATTACCAAAAGTCTGGATCTTTCAAAGTTAGTAAGATTAACTGAGGTCAAGGCTGGGCTTTCATCCAATATGACTGGTGTCTAAAAAGAAGAGATTAGGACACAGACCCACACAGAGGAAAGACCATGTGAAAAACAAAGAGAAAATAAGCATCTAAAAGTCAAGGTCAGAAAAGTTGGAAGAAATCAATCATGATGATACCTTGATCTCTGACTTCTAGCCTCTAGAACCATGAGAAAATATATTTCTATTGTTTCAGATATCCAGTCTGTGGTGCTTATGACCACCCCAGCAAAGTCATGCAAACCCATTAATAGGTAAGTGAAGAAACAAATCTTCATATGCCTATGCAAGGGAATATTTACTACTCAGGAATATAAGAAATGTTATTGATATATGTAACACCATAGATAGATATATCTACAAGTAATTTTCTGAAGGGAACAAGAAAAGGATGTTTCTTCAAGAAATATAAAATTAGATTGTTTATTATTCTACTTGTATAAAAACTTGAGAAAATATTGACTTTTCGAGTTTCAGTAAACGATAACCATGAAGAATGAGAAGGCAAGGAAGAACGGACTGGAGAAATAAAAAAAAAGGGGGGCACAAATTTTATATGTGGATGGACTCATCAAAAAGTATCAAAATGTAAATTTCAAAATGCATTATTATTAATTATATTACAATAAAGATCTTTTATTTAAAAAATGTTATTTTGTGCTACTTTAAATATAATTTTGTTACCTGTTTTCAGTAGATTGTGTTAAAGCCAATAGAAAAGTTTACTTTCATTCTCAGAAATCATTTTGCTGTAACTGAATGTACTCATTTATCTATTTGATTTTCATTTTCCACAAAGAATATGTACCACAAGATCTGCTAAAGACAAAAAAATAAAAATAAAAATAATAAACCCACTATTGCCCACTTGTACACATGTAACTAGAAAATCTGTTTTAAGATCAAGTAGAAAAGTTTGTTAAGTTTGAAAAAAAAAGGAGTTGACCTCATTCTCTGTGACTGTTCATTTTTTTTTCCAGCAAGTTTTAAAATGGTGTAAGAGACCATGCATTTTAATATGGTGAAAAGATGGTTACAGTGTAGGAGAAATGGGGAGATCTATTCTTGAATTGTCAAAACTAGTTAGAAAGAAAAACATTTTAAATGAAACTTTGAAAAATGAGACCAGCTTTATGCCTCCAGAGAGCTCATTTTTCTTTGAAACCACTATACAAATACCCTGAAATTAGCTGATATAAATGAATCTTGCAGAAGAGTATTAGAGCGACCCTTACTTGCTTTCTTAACCGTATATACTGAGTTCCATACTGTGTCTCAAATGGACTTGTTACAAATTTTTATATGGTCACAGGTGTCAATAGCAAGTACCAAACTGAGATGCAAACAATTATACAGAGGGTGCTGTGAGAGTGGTAAAAATGCATACATTTTAAGAATTTGAAGAATCTGCAATTGATATTTGAATCAAATCCAAAGTTCTTTTCTCTGAATATAGTTGCTGGAATAAGTCAGCTTAATAAATATCTCTGTATGTGCTTTGGGTGGGATTCTGATCTGCTATCAGAATGGTATTTTAGGGGATTTATAACACTGAAGAAAGTTGAGATTAAAAAAACACATTTAATATCTATCGTCCTCTAACTTTCCACTGTTATGTCTCATCCTCCATCTTTTACACACAACACCAACATATAATGTCCACAAACAAGACATATTTTGTATCTTAGACAACTCTCTCCTGTCTCTTGCACTGCAGCCATCAGTACTTTTCTAAGAAACATTGCCTTATCTTTCAAATTATACCTAAAATTATAGGTCAAATATCACCTTTTCTAGGGAATGTTAAATCTCACACAACACCCTACCTAGACAGCATTAATCACTCACCCATGTGTACTCCCTTGGATCTCTCATGTCCTTTAAACTGAATACCTATTTATGGGAGTGCAGATAGGTGAGTGATCAATTCTATCTTGCATCAGAAATTTGGTTTTCTCTATAGAAATGCTTTTCCCCACTTGATTGAAATCTGTAAAGACAAAGAAGCATGCCATTCTTTTTTGTATTCATGACACTTAGCACAGCGCCTGAGATTTAGTGTCAATAAATGCTTACTGAATTAATCCATTTATATGACCTTTGAAATACTGTCATTCCAGGACCTCCCCGCTGGCGCAGCAGTTGAGTGCTGCCCACAGCGTCTACAGTGCTGGTTCGAACCCCCTTCACCAGGCGAGGGTCCCACATGGCGTGCAGACCTCTCCTGCTGCCTGCTGCTCCCCTCAAGCAGTGTATCATCAGTCTGCCTGTTCTGTTCCCCGCTCTGGCTCTGGTGAATTCTCTCACCCTCCTGCACTTCTGACTGTACCCAGTGCTTGTATATATAAATACATAAATCTTTAAAAAAAAAAAAGAAATACTGTCATTCTGGAGTGTGTATATCACCCTACACATATAGCTTGTGCATCTAATTGTCATGCTTTTTTATAAGATTCCTGGGTAACAGATCGTTATGCCAAATATCTAAAAGAATATCTATCTTCAAGTGGAGAAAAAAATGACTAAATCATATTACCTGTATATCATTAAAAAAAAATCCTGACCTCCATTGATGGATAATTTCACAAATTGTCCATTACTTTTCAGGAAGCATTCAGCTTATCAAAAATCATTACTGTATATTGGCTTAGAATATAAACTTGAATTCAGAGAAAGAAGTGTTTAAATTCTAGTTCTATGACTTTGTTCTGTGTCTTTGTTGTGTAAGCACATTTGTGAGTCATTTCAGTTTATGAACTTAAGTTCACCTGTCAGAAAAAGGGTATAATACATTACTATAAATGTATTAATGAAATATATAAGAATTACATGAGCATTAAATGAAATGCAAAAATGAAATGCTGGTGGAGATGATACATGAAGTAAATACTCCAATATCTCAAATAAAAAAAAATCTATGTTGAGATTGAGATCTAAGAAATACAAATATGTATGATGATTTTCTCAAAAAGTAAAATTGTAGTTTAGCTAGAGAATGAAAGCTTTCCCATAGTAAACCACCAAATAAAAATACAATGTAATTTAATTATAAAATATATTGCCTGATTTTGAATATGGGAGTACTAGAGTTCAGAGAAAGGCAAATTATAAATTATAGCAATTCCTTTGCCTTTCTATGGAAAGTAGTACAAGAGGATATTGGATAAGAATCAGTCACATGAGAGATTTTTACAGAGAGGGAAATATGAGCTGTAACTACTGAAATACATGTCAATAAATAATTTAAAATGTCTCATTGTTGTTTCTTCTTCCTCTGAATTTACAGGGGACATTGTGATTTTAAGAACTTTAGACCAAGCATATTTGCTATCTTTGTTGGGTTAGCTAAAGTTCTATCAATTAATGTAGGTAAATATCACTGCAACCAAATTTAAAAGTGTTTACTAGCTACAGCCTCAGAGAGTCAGTGATTATCATTTGATTTAGGGTCACTGACTTTGAATCATGTTCTGATAGACTTCCTAGAGGAAATCACGAACACTATTTACCATAAAAGAAGATAATAGGTCGCAATTATTTTCATATTTTCTCAGATTGTGACTTATTGATCCAAAAGGAACTGAGGTTAATGATGCACAAACATAATTTAGTTTGCTTGTTTATTATTCAACATTCAATATGATATGTAAAGTACTTGGAAATTGCTGCAGGTATTTCTAAGAATAATTATGAAGAGCATTGTTGTATGAAAGAAAATCATACTGAGATTAAGGAGGAGAGCTGATACAATATAAAACTGATTATCTCACATAAATTAAAATTTATATGGATGTCCACTATGTATAAATACTTTCAGAGATACTACCATTCAACTTAATTTTGACAGATTTTAAAATATTAGTTCATAGATTTCCCAACTTTGTATTTTATTGTTTCCCTTTACTCTACAAGTAGTTGGTTGTCTACTTATACTTTGCTACAGTGGAGATACATGTGACTGGTAGGAAAGTAACATTAAATATAAGATATAGTCTACCCTGGAAGTTGTTTCTGAAAGCAAAACTCAAGATGAAGAACATGTCTCTATGCACTGAGATATTAAAGATTAATGCAGACTCATATCAGGACAGAGGGTAGCATATCAAATATTATCCAGGACAATGTCGTCAAGAGGGGGCATGTCCTTAGCATGGAGAGCTGTGTGATAGAGAGAGGGGCTCATCCTGAGCACTAGTTTCCCATCCCCACTGTGCTCTAAGAGTCACACAGATATAGTAGAATCATTGGATCTAAAGGTCATTACTAACTGAGACAGTAAATGAGTCTCTCTAAGCCTTCAAGACTAGCTCTGCTTCCAGGGAGTGCCAAGAATGTCTGAGTTGACATGTCTTTAGGTCCAGGAGTAGCATAACACAGAATCAAAATCAGATTAAATGACTAGATATAAATAATATGTATTTTTGGAACTGTGATTCAAAGGGCTACACATGAACTCCCACCGTGGGCGAACATTATACAAAAAATGAAGTTTTAGCATCTTGAAAATTTTCTTATGGGCTCCTTGCCTGACAATGTTGAAGTTCTATTATTCTACTCAGAAAATTGAGAAAGAATATGTGACTACTCCTACCTGTGGCCTGCAGAGCTAATGTCTATCTTTCCACTTAGACTAATCACAAGAAATACATTTTTTTCCACAACTTATGTAACACATTGAGTCTGTTCATAGTCTATAGGACTGAGGCATTTTCCAAGTACCATAAAACCCAAAACTAACAAGAATATAGTGTGAAAGTAATGCATAGCAATATAGGGGGAAAACATAGGTCTGAGGCAACTATAAACATTTTCTGAGAATATCTATATGCCAGGTATTATGCAGGTTATTCCAATAAATTTCAACCTCTCTGTCAGAAATGTCCTTTCTCTAGTTATTGACATATCTTGCTGAAGTACTTCCTTCATATTTTTAAACAAATGTCACCTTCTCAATGAGACTGTTCTGGCTATCTTATCTAAAATTGCACAAACACACACATACACACACATATTTTTCCTCTTGCTCTTATTTTTCTCCTGAGTACTTATCACTATCCAGCTTACTATATGCTACATCTATCTTGTTTATTAAATATTTCATGCTTCCAGAGGCGGGGATTTGGAGTCTTTCATATATATCTTTATCCACAACTTGTGAATTATGCCTGACACACTATAAAAACTACATTGAAGTATTTATTGGAAAAATGAATGGTAGCTATTTTTCCTCATTTTTCTAGTTGAGGGAAGAAGGCTATAGATGCAGATTCAATAATTAACCCATAGTGAACTGAAATTAGTTATTCATTCTAATTTATATATACATATGTATTTATAAAACAATATTGTTCATTTTGTACAATGTAAGCTTGGATGTTTCCTACTCTTAGGTGTAGTCCTTGTAAAATTCTCACTAAACATACACCTGTGAACCATCACCATAGTCCCTTGGGCTTTTCCCTCCCCTGTTCTGGTCCCTCTCTGTCCCTCTCCCTTGCAGAATGTCTCTGATTTATGGTTGCCTGGTATTTTTTATTCATTTATTATTATTGTTATGTATTTTCCCCTGATCCATTATTTGGTTCCCTATATTCCTCCTACAAATGAAACCATCCAAGTTTTCTTTTTTCCTTCTGGCTTATTTCACTGAGCCTTATCCGTCCAGCTCCATCCATGTTGCTGCAAATGGCATTAGTTTATCTTTTTTGGTTCTGAATAGCATCCATTGCGCATATGTACCACATCTTCTTGATCAGTCATCTATTTTTGGGCCTTTGGGTTGTTTCCATATCTTACCTATTGCAAATGGTCCTGCAATAAACATAGGGGTGCAGGTATCCGTTTGAATTAATGTTTTTTGTGTCCTTTGGGTAGATCCCTAGGAGCAGAATTGCTAGGTCATATGGTAGCTCCATTTTTAGTAGTTTGAGGAATCTCCACACAGCTTTCCACAGTGAACTGATATTTGAATATAGATTTCTCTGACTCTGGTTATCTACTTTGTTGACTATGGCATTCTTTCATTTATATAAAATAAAGTCATTTGAGTGTGTGGTTTTGCACCAAGACAGAGGCTAGAAAATAGGAGCTAAGTAGGTGAATAAGAAACTACCGTCTATGTTCAGTTTGATCTCTACGGAAGGAGACAGGATAATGAAGACATTTCAATGAAGAGGCAAGCATACACTAGTAGATTAAATGCTTACTGAACAGAGTGCCTACCATGGATGAACACTTAAGTTAGATTTAGGTGTTCATGAAGAGCTTCTTAAAATAAATAGCACTTAAGCTGAGACAGAAATAATGGAAAGGGAAAGCAAAAAAGTAAAAGAGAAAATAAGAAGATGAAGTGCAGTACAAGATCAAGTGATGAAGAGGTACAGGTACTTCACAGACTAGTCCAAGCCCATGACCACATCAGCAGCAAAATGGAGCTCAAAGACAGAATTTGATCTGGCATTGTATAGAATTATAATGCGACTAGGCTAAGACATCAGCAGAGTCTTGGTTATAAAGCATTTTGTTTGGTAAAACCATCTCATAAGACAAAGAATTATTTTATTCTATTTTTTATCCTTTATATCCCAAAAGGCAGGCTTATTATTAAAAAGGGAATGAAGAGTAAAGGACATTTGCACATACACAGCGAGCAGAAAAGCTACTCCTGAAAGGGACAGGTTTACTAAAAGAAACACCTGCATAACCACAGGTGGCAGCAAGGGTCAGAGCTGCCCCTGCTGCTTTGCAGAGGGAGAAGGCTGGTGACAAGAAATACCAGCACAGTCACAGGCAGGCAGGAGGGCTGCCAAAGAACTTTCTAAAAATCAGATACAACACTGTGATTTATTGTTGCTTTAGTAACTATTTTGAAAAGAGGAAACTTACCCCCACCCCAAGTATATTGTTCTTCTCCCATCATGCTTGATTATTCAGTTTGGGTTATTATTTCATTTCACACCCTATACCCCTTACCAAGACTACACAGGATAGACTCCTTACCAAGATCTCTTGAGGAATCTGCTTTCTGCACAGATTAGTGATTTGATGAGGTATGTCAGTTAAAAACTGTTGTATAACAGAACTACCACCAACTTAGCAGTGCAAAACAACACACACCTATTATCTCATAGGGTTAGGAGTCCAAGAATGACTAACCCAAATCCTTGGCTTGGTGTTTCCTGAAGTTTATTCAAGCTGTTGGCCATAGTTTTGGTCTCATCTCAGCCTCTACCAGAGAAGGATCTACTGATAATTCAGTTGTTGGCAGAATTCAGTTCCGACAAATTGCTGGAAGGAGGGCTTCCATTTCCTATTGACAGTTCTTGTAGGAAGTGCTCTTCAGCCCCTAGCCATGTGGCTGTCCCCACATGGCAACACACACCATGGAGCTTATTTCTTCAAAACCAGACAGGGAGATGACATCTCCTTGCAAGACGAACAGTATGTTTTTATGTAACCATGTGCAAATCATCATATTTGTCATACACTGTTGCTTAGAAGCAGGTCACAGACCCCGAGTGCTGTCAATGGGAAGGAAATACACAAAGTGTGAATAACCGGAGATGGGATCCTGGACACCATCAAAGAGACTTTCTGCTATATCTAATTACTCCCTTCACTGACATGAGTCTAAGAATGGCTCCACCTGTCTGAGTTCAAGCTGCTATAACAAATTACCACAGAGTGGCTTAAACAACATTCATTTGTCATAGTTCCAGAGGATGGGAAGTCTAAGATGAAGGCTTGGCAGATCTGGTGACTTGTGAACATACTTTTCTTGATATGCAGATAGCTCATCTCTTCGTATCTGGCTGGTGGGGAGAAAAGTAAGTGAGCAAGCTCTCTAGTGTCTCTTTTTAAGGGTGTTCCTTTATATCCCATTAGCTAGGATGCCCTCACACAGCCTAATTACCTCCTAAAGTCCCAGTTTCTCAGATTTCAATATCTACTGGGGTGGGAGGCACACAAAAGCATGTAGTCTATAACATCATATAGTCTAGTTGCTGTTTTAGAAACTCAGAGGGACAAACTTCACAGCACCTTATTCTTACATGCAGCTGAGCCCGATATGTTTGAACAATCTCTGGAGATGCATTTCACCCATTTCACAATTGATACCAGTCACTCCAACTCAGGGGATATGGTATATCAACACATGATAATAAATACGACCAGCTCTGATGATTCTTATGGTTCCTATGGATGAAGCTTTTCTTTCTTGATAATCATAACTTTTTCAGGCAAAAAAAAAATTTTTTGGCAGATATGGGACCTAGCAGTTCTGTGTAGTTATGTAAAAAAATGCCAGGGAGAGGAGGTCAGAAGGGAGAGCAGGCAGCCACATTTCCCCAATTTATGTGAAACCTTTAATCCATGAAGACTTCATAGGCAATTGTTTTGTAAAATGACATCCAAACAGTTGTAAGTGCCAACAGCTATTTTATTCTTGACATCAATTTCTGAAAACATCACCTGTGAAAAGTTCAACATTTAGCATTTCCTATTGTTTTCTATTTTCTTTGAGTAGAGATCGAGTTCATGTGAAAAGTGCCATTTGGGGAAAAGAACAAATACTAATGACCCCCAGCTGAGATAAAGGGACATGGGGGATCTAAGGACAAGAGGGTGGACATTGGAGTCAGAAGACCTTTGCACTACTTCAGGCAAAATATGATTCCCAGAAAGGCAATTAACCTCTCTGGCTACCATTTCTGATGTGTAACATAAGAGAAATAGATGATCCTACCTAGTCCTTTGATAGTTTATGAGGCAGTAGTTAAAAGAAAGAGGATTTTTAATTTTTTTTTATTTTTTTACTGTATCCCCTAGATATAATTCTTTATTATTGTCTGGGAAGAAAAAATAGAGTGAAAGAAGAAAAAAAAAAAGAATGAAATGACTCCAGATTTGGATCCAATTTTTAAAGTCTAGCATTGTGTGGTTATATCTTCCATTTGATATAATAATAAATTTGGTGAGTACATTGTTTAATTCAGCAAATATTAAACTACTGGCATTGTCCATATGCACTACCTAGGTGTTTGCTTCAAAGAAGGGGACTACATTTCATTTCCAGATGATCTCAGTTAGGAAATCATAAATGGGCCTCAATTATTTGCATTCTTAGTTAACACAAATTTCCCCATTCATCATTTTCCAATACCACTATCTAAAATAACCAGAATTCTGATCATTACCACTTTGATATATTCCCCAGCCAAGGGATGCTCCCCAAGGTCCCTTACAGACTTTTCACCTACATTTAACCCTTTTCTCACCAATCCCATCTTTTCTATCTCACTTGGATCATCTTTCAGATTTTTTTAATGTCACTTCCCCAATGAAGCCTTCCCTATTGTCATAGAATAGTTTAGTTCTCCCTATGCATTTTATAGTACTAATATACTTCTTCATAGCATTTACCATAATTAATTAACATCTTTATAATCATATTTGTATTTTCTTTCAACTCACTAGGCTATAAGCTTCCTGCGATTAGAGCTTGCATGTTTTTGGTTCATTAGAGCCTGAAAAAATGGCTTAAACATAGTAAGTGTAACATAAATATTTAAGGAAGAAGAAAGTATGTAGATTTCTCAACTAACAAGATTAGAACAAAATTTGGCAATTATTTAGAAAAATCAGTTGCAGAAATCCAGGCTACCAGAGGAGGGGTGTAGAGATGGGGAGTAAGCTGTTAGGGGGCCCAACTGACTATAGTGAAGGATTATTGGTATTTTGGTGGTGGGCCTGGTGTGGTAACACACATTTGAAGTGTAAACATACATTCCTCAATTAAATACAGTATTGCAAACTGTTACCTCAAGAAAAAAAATATATCAGAGTCAATTACGTTTGCTCAACCAGGGAGCTTACATATGTGCTTAGTTATCAGAATCAACGAGTCTCTTAGAGTGAAAATAAAAGAAACAGCGAAAATAATTAAACTCAAATTAAAAATCTTATAATCGGTAGACTTGGTTTTGTTAGGAAATTATTTTATATCATGACATAAATTGTGTCCACTAAAATGGTTACTAGAAAGCACTCCTGATGTACACCAATACTCAAGAACAAAGCCTTCACACATAGTAAATTATGTTACTCTGAAATTAGGATGCATAGATATTTTAGAGAGCAAACTTTTTGACCTGCTTTCCAAAAAACAACTTTCAACTATTTCAAAATTTGAGATATATTTATTAATAAGCTAGGGATGCTGTAACAAATTAACACAACAAAAGTGAGTTAACAAAATATGAATTTATCCTCTCAGAGATGTGAACATTAGAAGTCCAAAATCAAGGTGTCTGGAGGGATGGTTTCTTCTGGAGACTCTAAGGGAGTGTCTGCTTTATACCTCTTTCTGACTTCTGATGACTGCCAGCAGTCTTCAATATACTTCTTCTTGTAGTTGCATAACTCCACAACTCCTTGCCCCATTTGTGTTCTGAGTCTCAGTTCTTGCTCTCCTCTCCCTCATATAGACAACAGTAATTCCATTTAGGGGTACCCTAATTCAGGATTATCTGATCGCAAGACTGTTAATTTAATTAATCTACAAATATCATATTTTCAAATGAAATCACAGTCATAGGTAACTGAAGTTCAGGCTTGAATATTGCATTTAGCGGGGAGACCATTCAACCCACTATATATATTTATGCTGCATGGAGTTGTATATCATAGCTTTACCAGGCCTCCTTACTATCATAAAATATTGAGTGCATGAAATGATAACCTGATTTGATTATGCTGGGAGACAATTTTCTGAGAACTCTAAAAGCTTTCTTTCTTAGTGGAGCAGATTTTTGCTTTGATACACTAACATCTGCTCATGTCTCATAAAATAATTTGTACTTGTACACATGGAAAATGATGATGAACTCAGACAGGTGGCTTTTCTTGTGGGGAAGACTTAGAATTCCACAAATTTCTCCTTATGTCCCTCATGATGTTGAAAGATACCAGTCTCTTGTTAGATTGACATATTGTCTTAAAACAACACTATATGTGCCAGTTATTGAGTTTAAGGTCATTCATTCCTATATGTTTTTTTTTCTCTGTGTTTTTAGGTTATCAGTCTTCTAGATTTAGAAGTCATCTATTTCTATAATAGCACCAGTCAATTTTTCTTGACCTCTATAGTTGAATCTACAGTGCTCTGAACTGTATCTCAGTAAATGAATTTATCAATGACTACCCCTCACACATTTCTATTCCTTGTGTCTCTCAGTGTGACATTAAATTCACTTTTTAAAATAAATATTTACTCCTAACTCTTCTGTGAAAGCAAGAAGGTGATAGATATCAGGATTGATTGGTTTAACTATTTAGGTGTATTAGAAGCACAGAGCTGATATTTACATGAACAAAGTAATTGAATGAACACAATAAATAAGGACAAGAAAACAAAATAAAACAGATCCAACATAACAAATATTTATTGTGTGCTTTATTTGCATGAACTTTGATAAAATGTACTATCTGTGGAAAATAAAATACATCTGAGTCTGAGTCAAGAGAACTAAGGCCTAATATTAATTCATTGTTAATTAGTGACTGAACAAATCAGTTTTCTCTCATTGAATCACAAGTTTCCTTAATTCGCAAATTGTTAGTTTTACACTAGATCACTTCTTGCGTAATTTTCAGATTTTTGTAATTTATGGTCAGATATCAAGAAATATGTTAGAAGCAGAACATATAAAATATTCATCTGAGACTATTGACTCTGAAACTAGAAATTAATATTTTCTTGGCCATGACTTTCATAGGTTTAGGCTATCCTCATTGATATTTAAGTCCACCTAAGCCTACCCTATCCTTTAAAAAAAAATATGTTATTGGAGGAGATTTGGCCCTATTGTCATCAGAGGACAGAGGCTGACTCCTCTGGAATGCATTGTGTAAAATACATGACAATAGAGAAGAGTTATTTCAAATATCCAGATATCTTTCCTCATTGTGAACAATAGAAGCCCTTCATATACACAACATGTTGCTCTACATTTCCATGCATGTTGGTGGTGATTTTCCCCCATTCAATTGAGTTGTAATTTACATATGAAGCAAATATTTTGTTTGTTTTGGAATTTTCTGTAATTTGTGATTACACATTTGAATAAATCCAATGAGCCATTTATTTTTTAGATTTACTTACAATAAGCGATTCAGGATTAAACGATTTTAATCACTGGAAGGAATCAAGAGTAGAAGCTGGAAACTACAAACATCCTTTCCCTTAAAACTGCAGCTACAACTTGCCCCTGGAGAGCGTCCATAAATAGCTATCTGGTAAGAAGAGAACTCTCAGTAGCTAGGGAGCAACCTTGGGGAATGTCATTGTTTTATTTACTTTAAATAACAAACACAATATCTAGGTAATTAAATTGTTGACACTGAATTCATAAAACATTTTTGTACACAATCCTCCCGGGTTTTGAAAGATATACAAACATGGCATATTCCTGAATTTTCAGAATTCATAATAGAGTAGCTTGAATAAAAGTTAAAATGCACAAAGCAATAATCACACAAATAATATCCACAAAGGAGGAACAAATAAGGGTTTTGAGGACCTTAAAGAAAGACAAGATGAATATGGAGAAAATATGCAGGAAAAAGTACATGGGAAAAGTGACAGATGTTCTGACAGCAAAGAGAATAGGTACAACCTTGACTTGACTGAGGAATGACAGATGGTATGTGTGCTGAAAAATAAGACTAAGAAGATAGATTGGGATGAACAAAGAGATGGCCATGAATGCCATGCTAAGTTTGAAAAAATTACTTTTGGAGCATTTTAGAAGTTCAGTTGAAATGGATGCCAAAAATCTAATGATTTGTAGTGTCAGAAATGGGAACTCGGAGATAAATTCTAGGAAGAAAATGCTGCAGAAATAAAATCAGCAAGAACTACAATTTACAGTTATACACCTTGTCATATTCATTTGCATAATAATACTTTGTACTCTATTATTACTTCAAATAATGTTTTTCATCACTAAGTGCTTAATAAGTACTCATTAGAATTAATAAGTCAGACAAAAATGATATGCAAATTAAGTTTTCAGGTGCATTGCATAAACATAATTTTCCCTGCTGTGTAAGTATTCTAGATAGTTTTTGCTCCTTTTGTAGTGAGAAGCTTGTAATTTCTTGTCATTATTATTTTGATTTTCTGTTGTCTGATAGTTTTCAAGGATGGCTCTGTCATTCCTCAAGACATCTCATCTGAGAGTCTTTGAAGAGATGTCCTTTCTTTCCCATCCTAACTTATGTTCTACATCTTGGGTTATCATCTAGGATAGTAACAGCATCACTAGAGTTGTATTTCCTTATTTTCTTTTGACAGTGTTCTCGGGTTGATAAATGATCCCACCCTGGCGTGGAGAAAAAGTATTTATTTTGAAACTATATATAAGTTTATGAAATTGTCACTTGCTACCATGACAGAGGTAAAAAGCAAAGGTTATTACCTCAACAAATTTGAGACCAATATTTTTTAAGATTTCTTCCTCAGGTTCTTTTTTTTTTATTCTTTTGTAATCCTTCCTTGTTGCAGGTTAGCCTGGCTTTAACCCTGTGAATTCCTTTCTGTTGATACAGTGGAAACAACTCACAGCGAGTTAGGCATAAAAGCTACCTTCTTCTCTGTTTCCCTTTCAGGATTCTATTTGATAAAACACCCACCCCCAAAATATGATACCTAAGCTAGAATCATTTATTCATAAAAATGACCTATTAAATTTAAGGTGTAGGTTTTGGGGGGCCTCCCTGCTGGAACAAGGGGTTAAGACACAGCACTGTGAAGCTATCTGCAGCCACTGCACACGATTTCCATCCCCAGCAGGGACCTGACACTCATGGCACAGCAGACCTCTCCTGTCTCACCTGCTGCTCCCCTCAGCAGTGTATTTCAGTAGCTCTGCCTGTTCTTCTCCCCACTCTGTCTCTGGTGAATCCTCTCACCCCTGCATCTCTGGCCTGTACCCCAGTTTTGTATACATAAATAAATAAATCTTTAAAAAGATGCAGGTTTTGGTAAAAAAAAAAATCCATATAAAACACTATTTGTAGTGTTAAAGTTAAAGCAGGGGCTTGTTGTTTCCTTGCCCTGAAATTAAAAACAACATACAATTCAAAACTAATCTTGATATGGAGTAAAATGCAGAAGCTCCCTTCATACTTTCCTCATCTGAAGAGAATATGAAAGTCTCATCTTCTATGAGTTAAAAACATGACAAGTTTCCACTCATCCTTATACAATCAAATATTACTTGACTATTTTGTTTAAAGATTAAATAAAGGGAGGTATACTTAATTGATAATATGTTTGGACTCTTGGATTGGATGATAATTTATCATAAATCTCTCATGCTTGCACATATCTAGGTATTAACATTATGTTTCAAACTATATTTTCAAACAGGACCTGTATGAATAAACCACTTCTGAAAGATAGAGATAGTGATCCCCATGGAGATGTACTTACATTCTAAAATAATAGATACAAAAATGTCTCTCCCCCCCCCGGAGACATTGCAGGATGTAAAGAGGGACATCTGTAAAGAGGGACACCCCCCTTTCCTTGCCAGTGTTGAGTTGCTTTTATTACAAGTAATAATAACAAAAAATCCTCCCTCCCAGCAGATTGACCAGGAACCCCTAAAAGACAACAGCTTTCTAATAGAAGGGTTTCTCTCTCATAAGGCATCCCCTATAAGTGCAGAGAAGTGCTTACTTTCATTGAAGTCCTGTGGGAATTTAGGTCTGATGAGCAAGGGCCGAGATGATACCCCAGCTAGTGCTATTGATGTCAGTAATAAATAGCATCTTTGTCTCTCTCTGCCCCACAAATCTCATTTTTTTTTTCTGCCAGTAACTATGAACCACTGACATGCTAAGTTGTTGGCTTTTAGTAGGGTAAACTCTGACCCTTTATAGAGTTCCTATCATGAGAATATAACCAAAAACAGGAAAAAAGAAAATATTGTCTTGAAAATTGAAACATGAAGTTAATGTTTATAGAATACATGTTTGCAGCTCATGAAGGTAGAAGGGATGTGCATTTGCCCTCCACGTCTGAGACGTCCCCCTGTTTGGTACTGGGTAAGGTCTCTGGTGTGTGTGATTCTTTTTTGAAGATTTATTTGTGTATGCATTTAAGAACTGGGATACATGCCAGAGGCGCAGAATTCACCAGAGACAGTAGGTAGCAGAGCAGGTGGATCTATTGAAATACACTGCAGAGGGTAGCAGCAGGCGAGACAGGAGAGGTCTGCTGCACCATGTGGGAAGCTCCCTGGCTGGGGATCAAACTCATGCTGCAGTGGCTGCGGATAGATTCATAGATTGTGTCTTAAACCCTTGTGCCACCAGGGAGACCCGTGTGTGTGATTCTTATTGGATGGTCTGGTACTTTGTGTTAGCTTGTAAGGTACCATGAAATTTTCTTCATTTTCAAATTAGAGTAAATCAGAAGTGAATGACACCCTTTTTTTTGGTTTGTTTGTTTTAGCAAGATGCATTGTCTGACTAAAAATTTGCACTCCTAAAACGTGTAGAAAGTGCTGCCAACAGAGCTCAACCAAGTTGTCATAGAACACTGATACTAATTGTTGGCAAGAAGAGAATTCTTTCTCAACCCAGTATATTTCTCCAGTACACTTATGTTGTCCCTGTGTCCTTTTTTAGACAGATGCGTTCCCTTCTCAAAAATACGCATCCCTGTTATGAAGATGAAAGTAATGTAAAGATGCATGTGAAAGCAAGCTGTGTGGGTGGCTTTTGTGATAACTAAATTCTGAGAAATACATAAATTGTTTCAAACTGTAGAAGCAAGAGTTCCTTCTCACTTCCATATGCCTAGTGTAACTGAATGTCTGCTTCTCTCTCATCTATTATATCTACCTATCTTCTACCTATCTATCCATCTATCTACCTAACTACCTCCTATCTAATCAGATGAATGTTATCTAATCAGAAAAGAGTGACACAGATTTTTTTAAACAGTGATTACATAACCATAGAGCTATGCTAAAAATATTAAGACATTTTTATTCCAGAATTTTCACTACTACATTCATGTGCCTAATATTTGTTATGTTGATAGTGGTTTGGAACACATTTCGAAACCATTGGTACAAAGTATGCTTACTTATTGTCTATGTCAGTTAAAATGAAATAGGAGATTTATTTTTATTTGTATCATTTTAATTATTCATTTAATGTGGTTTTATACCACATGGATACCCAGGGAGTTTCTTGTAAATACAAGAAACTGTGATATTAAGTCCCTTTGATGAAGTAAATAAATAGAAAATTAAACATTGGTAAATAAATGGCTGTAATTTGACAAGGCACATAAATTACTGGACCCAGGTTCAGGAAGAGCAGAAATGAACAAGTTTGCATCTACAAAAATATACCAAATAGTTAGGCCACTGCCTTGCAAAATCCCCTAAGAGAAATACAAGTGTTGCAATTATGTCTGAACCCTAAATTACTTGAGAAATCTTTAGAGGCTCTGCCATACTAAGTATAATGGGATAATACTCTCATTAAGTTCCAGTCAATTATCAAGAGTAAGTCAGAATCATTTTAGAGCACAAACTAGTTGGTGGGATAATTCATTTCCTAGAGCCCATTGTGGCATAATCCTGCTGCAGCCATCTGTATCATAAGATAAGTTGATTCCCAGGTTTATTACTGAAACACCCTGGCAATGTCCGTAAATTTGCCAGAGTGATTTCCCCGTGGTCACACATTTATTTAGCCAAACAAATGGCTGTGCTTGTGGTAGGTAGCAGATGTCGTCAGCTACAGGATACAACATCATCTGAAGCATCTTTTCTTTGGCTGCAACTGAGGGAGAGTTAATGTAAGAGTAGTCAGAGATAAGGACCAAATTTTTGGTCTTATAGTCTCTTGTGATTCCCATTAGATCAGGTTCCCAGATTTCCCCTAATGATAGTTATCCACTTGGAGTGGGGTTTAGAAGCATTTAGTAATTCAAACATGATATTTGGGCTTTTCAAAGGTAAATAAAGGCTTATTTACCTTATTATGATGACCAATTCATGACAGGTAGTTCTCACATTCTCACCTGTTCTTTCTGTTTCAGTAACACAAAACACACACTACATGTTAAATGTGTATCTCTGGGGAATAGATTTATTTTTGAATTAGCTGAAAGATGTTAGTTATATCTAGTGTCATGAGATTCTTACTCTCTATTTATTTATTCCTCTATTCACCATCACCATCTCTAGCTTGTGGCATTCTCACATAGGAAGAAAGAAATGTGAAGGATAAATTGAACACTTATCACACAGTGCCCCAAACAACTCTCTCTTTGTCTGAATATTTATAATATGAAGGTTAGAGAGCTTAGCTTATAACTAGGAGTGGCAAAGTAATGCAGTTCTAGCCAAGCAAGCAGATATGCTGGAGTTGTCTGGGAATTGCTTACAACCACATGCAACATCCACTTTGTGACCATGAGGGATAGAGAAATGCAGAGTCAGTAGACAACTGCCTTACGATATCTTTCTGTTTGAGAAAAAAGATTCCTGTTTTCAAATAAAAGTAATTTTTTCTGTTGTTTGTAATCAAAAGTATGTTTAAAAGTGTTTGAGGTAATGTTGATTTATAATGCAGTATATATTTTAAGAGTACAGGTTCACACCCCTACAAATGCATGTTATTGCACCACCCCCACCACCAAAGTCCCAGTAATTCTCCAAAATTGTCCACTGAGCTTCCTTCAGCCTTTGTTCCCAACCCCTGATTTGTCTTTTGTTAGTCTCAGTTCTATAGGCAGAGTTCAAGGGTTTGTTTTGTTTTTGGTTGCTCCTTCATTTTGTTTTGCTATATTCAATATAAGTACAATGCCTTGTATGTATCTTTCTCCTTTTTTAAAAAAAATAATAATATTCCATTTTAAAAAGTAATATTCCACTATGGCATATATACTAAGTCTTCTTAAACCACTTATTGGTTTTAGGCACTTAGGATGGCTTTTCCAAAGCTTAGCATTGTAAATTGTGCTGCAATGAGCAAAGCGGTGCATACATCCCTTCAAATTAGTGATTTTATTTTATACTCTTTGGGTAAATATTTAAGAGAAGAATTGCTAGATAAAAGAGTAAATCTAATTTTAATATTTTGAGAAACCTCCAAACTGTTTTCCATAGAGACTGGACCAGTCAACATTCCCACCAATGGTTTAGAAGGGTTCCTATATCTCCATAAACTTGCCAACATTTGTTGACTCTGGCCTTTTTGATAAGGGCCATTCTTATGGCTGTGAGGTGTTACCTCATAGTGGTTTTGACTTACATGTCCCTGATAATAAATGATTATAAGGTTGTTTGTTTTTTTCATAGATCAAAGCATTCTTAAATAATGCAAAATCTTCCTAGACAAGAGACTCAAATTTTATGGTAAGTGCTTTATCTTTTCAACAAATGTTTAGTTGTGCTTTTAGTCTCTTTTTATGATATATTTGTGGGGTGAAAGATTGTCTTTTATAAGTCTGAACAAACAACATTCATCTGATATATCCCATATGATAATGAGGGCATCATCGCCTTCTAAGTGGTACCTGCAAGAGCAACAGCAACTTGTCCTTTACACTTACCAACAAAGACTCCAATGCCATAAAGTACCAACACCACTACATATCAAATTAACATGAGCAACTTTTATATATTCTTTTAGGGAGAAAATCCCCCTACTTACATTAAGGATGCATGAGGGACCAATTTCTACTCGTGGGTTTATTTTTTGTCATTTCTTTTTTGTAGTTATTGATCCCCTATCTTAACTTTAAACCCAAAATAAATTTTTGGAAAATTTCTTTCCAAGAAGAGTCCTGTTTTGTTTTCTCTTTTATATCTTCAATCTTGAATGTTTTATTTCTTGGCTTTTTATCTCCTGAGTTCCTGATGACTTCTCAGTCCTCTTGTATTTCCTTTGCTGAGTTCTTCACAAGCCCCATTTATTTTGGAGTTGTCAGACCATCATCCTTGACTGCCTTTTCTGAAATAATTGGGATAACATTATGGTAATTACTAAGTTCATGTCTCCTAGCCAGAATTCTCTCCTGAAATCAAAAGGTACAGTAGATATCTACATGGGGAAAAGGCATAATTTGTAGCATTTGTAAATTCCTCTGGGATAAATTTTCCCTCTATGCTTAATTTCAAGCTACCAATAGTTTAACAGTTAGCTTATAGAATTCCTGAATATTAACAATTGGCTTTTGCAAACTGATATGAATCAGTTCCAACACCCCCAGAGAACACAAGGTGAAGCCACCTGGTTGTTGTGGAATTTCAACATTACTACACCCCAAACAGAGTTTCATTGTCTTCTCTTCCATTCTTATTATTCTTGGCGATTAATACCACCGTTCATTTATTTGATTAAATCCAGCCCTGAATGCCATTCTTGGTTTGTTCTTCATCACCACCCTCCATATTTGTTTGTTTGTTTTTTTTTAAAGATTTATTTGTTTATTTATACAAGCACTGGGTACAGTCAGAAGCACGGGAGGGTGGGAGAATTCACCAGAGCCAGAGCAGAGATCAGTACAGGCAGACTGACAAAGGACAAGGCTGAGTGGAGCAGCGGGCGGCAGGAGAGGTCTGCGCGCCATGTGGGACCCTTGCCCTATGGCCTGGGAATGAACCAGTGCTGCCAAGGCTGTGGGCAGCTTTGCAACCCAGCGCTCAACCACTGTGCCACCGGAGAGGCCCTCCCCTCCATATTTGATCAATAAACAAATCTGTTATTACCTCTTGGGGGTGTGTGTATGGGGGGGTAGGTGTAGGTGTGTGTGTGTGTGTGTGTGTGAAAATCCTCTAGTGATATTAGACATACCCGAGTTACCATTATTTCTCACTTAGGTCACAACAATACCCTTTGTGTTGGTCTCTGCTTCTGGTCTCACTGACTCTACTTCCAACTAATTGCCCATGCAGTGACCAGAGTGCTCTTTCTAAAAGCAGGTCTAATCATACCACATCCTAATTTATAGCCCTTCATTATTTTTCTGAAACAATTGGAATAAAGTTGCAAATTTTTCAGAATACAAGTGAAGTATTTCACTGATTGATATCTACTGATCTGCCCAACATCATTTTTACCCCACAGATTACAACGAATATCACAGTCACATGAAATTATGTTCTTTCTTTTGATTCCAAACTTTTCAAGTCCTTTTCTCTTATAGGGCTACATTATCAATACTAAAGCCAATATATTATGTGCCTTTGTAATTTCCTTATCTCTCTATCTCTCTATCTCTCTATCTATATGTTAACAATCATAAACACTCAAGCAGTTTTTATTTTATTTATAAGTTTAGGCACAGGAAGGCAAACTAACTTTTCCAAGATCATACAGCTAAAAAGTGTGGACATTATACTCCTTTGTTTGTCAATACCTCAACCCCTTCAACTCTCAGTCATCATAACAATACCATCTACTATGGTTCTTGACTTTCAGGAAGCTTTTCATAAACTGGAAATACTTATGTGTGCTTCCATAGTGCAATAAATTAATCCTTATCATTTGCATCCTTTTGTGGAATGGTCCATTTATTGTCTACGACCCCCATAATAAAGCCATTGTTGTTAACTTATGTTGCTCACCACTCTATCTGACACACTCAGTAGTGTACTCAGGATATAACAAATATAAATTCATGTGTTGAACAAATTAATGTTGAAAATGAGTACCACTTGAGATCAGAAAGACTTAACAATTTAGAGTCTTATATGACTGAGTTTGAAAAGGGAACCAAATGACAGATTTAGTACTAACTCTCCAAAGACAGCTCTCATTGCTTTTGATTAAAATATTTGAGGGGGGGTTATAATCCAAAACATGAACAGAAGGAAAATGTAAATTAAAGAATTTAGATTATACATTGCCCAAGAAATTTGCAGGTCTTCCTGTAGACTCTCCTAGCTGTATAAATAAGGAAAGTAAAGACAATGCAAATGAGATCTATCTAATCTCTTCTTTTATTCAGTTTTCCCACAATATTAAAACAGGGAACTCAAGAGATGCTTTTGTCTTTAAAAAGAGTAAACATGAACAATGAATAAGAAATAATCAATACTTGGGGGCCTCCCCGGTGGTGCAGGGGTTGAGCGCTGAGCTGCGAAGCTGCCCTCAGCCTCTGCAGCGCCAGTTCGATCCCTGGCCACCGTAAGGGTCCCACATGGTTCTCAGACCTCTCCTGCCGCCCGCTGCTCCCCTCAGCAGTGTACTTCATCTGTCTGCCTTCTCTGCTCTTCCCTCTGACTCTGGTGAATTCTCTCACCTTCCAGCGCTTCTGACTACCCAGTGCTTGTATAAATAAATAAATAAATAAATAAATAAATAAATAAATAAATAAATAAATAAATAAATCTTTAAAAAAAAGAATGAATACTTGGTTCTGGGCATTTTAACATTAAGTCATTGGTTATCTGATACTGAAAGCTATAGTTGTTACTTTGTTATATACATACGCTTTAGGATTAATAGTTGATTGCAAACTAGGCACGTAGGATATGAGGAAAGATGAATTATATGAATTTATCAGATTGTTTTTCCTTCTTTTTAACATTTACATTAATAGAAATACACTCTATTGATAAGTTACTAAGCAAACTTATTGTCCAGTACCTCTTTTATTTCCATAAAGTGAGAATGAGCAACTCTTCTCAAAGGGATTTTATGTAAATATATTATGACGATTCTATAAAATTTAAAGCAATTTCATTTATAATTTAGTAAATAAACATCTGACTTTGGCTGACTTTTTTTTCATATATTGTGTTTTTTAATATTTTATTTTATATAATTCTTACATCTTTTTTCATCTTTGCACAATGTATGCATTTTCATTTTGGTTATATTCCCCATACAATTGTCCCCCTCTTATTTTGACTCTAGTCCTTCCTTTCCCTGCCCCTCCCACCTCCCCCGTAGTGTGTCTCTGGTTTATAGTTGCTTGTTGATTTTGATTTTTACTTTGTATTGATTAGTCTTTTTCCTGGTCTCTTATTTAGGTTTTCTAAATTCCTGCTATGAGTGAGACCATCCGGTATTTTTCTTTTTCTTTCTGGGTTATCTCACTCAGCATGAGCCCTTCTAGCTCCACCCATGTTGCTGCAAACTGCATGTCCAACCACTATGGAGACCTATTAAACATAGAGCTTCTATATGATCCAGCAATTCCATTCCTAGGTATTTACCCAAAGGACACAGAAACAGTAATTCCAAAGGGCACCTGCACGCCTAGGTTTATAGCAGCACTATTTACAATAGCTAAGCTATGGAAAAAACTCGAATGCCCAAAAATAGATGACTGGATCAAGAAGATGTGGTACATATACACCATGGAATATTACTCAGCAATCAAAAAAGATAAACTTTGGCTGACTTTGAATGTCTTCATTTTAATGTTGAAAAGTTTTATGTTGTTTTTATTGTAGACACAGCTTAATTGTTGCAAATAGTCTAAAATGACCTTTAGAATTCTACTCCCACTTTCCCTAAAATCATTCTTCACAATTTGTAGTGTGACATGACAAATGCAGATATTCCAAATAAATTTTACTGGAAAGGTTTATGTGACAGGGTTTTCTAAAATAATTTTTCAATTTGTCTTTGAGTACTGCCATTTTTTTAAATTTTATTTTAAAGGATTTAAATATTGCTTCCAAAATTAACACTCAAAGCATATGAAAATACTTTTTCAGGGCCTCCCTGGTGGCTCAAGGGATAAAGCACTGCACTGTGAAGAAATCCACAGCCTCTGCAGCACAAGTTCGATCCCCGGCCAGCCAGGGAGAAACCCACATGGCGCAGCAGACCTCTCCTATCTCGCCCACTGCTACCCTCAGCAGTGTATTTCAATCAGTCTGCCTGTTCTGTTCCCCGCTCTGTCTCTGGTGGATCCTCTCACCCCACCCCCCTGCATCTCTGGCCTGTACCCCAGCTCTTGTATGATATTATTCCAGTTTATGAACAGTTTTATTTCCTTCACTCGCTTTACCAATTATTAAATAAAATGCTAGAAACTCATTTTAGCCTCTCAATTCAGGCTCTCTCCATTATGCTGGTTTCCTTCATTTGTTTTGACATCATGATCATCTTCCTATTCACAAATTATCATGGGACATCATGTTCAGAGTAAGGAAAATGTGAGCTTTATTAGACTGGGGAGATGGCACTTAGGTTTAAATTCAGAGACAATGCAGAACCCAGAGAAACTTGCACAGAGAGACAGAAAAGACATCTCTTATGCCCCATCTCAAAATGTGTCTTTTGGGCCTCCCCGATGGCACAGCGGTTGAGTGCTGGGTTGCGAAGCTGCCCATGGCCTCTGCAGCACCGGTTCGATCTCTGGCTGCTCCCCAGTCACCAGAGGAGGGTCCCACATGGCGCGCAGACCTCTCCTGCCACCCACTGCCCCCCTCAGCAGTGTACTTTGGTCCTTCTGCCTGCTCTGCTCCCTCTCTGGCTCTGGTAAATTCTCTCACCTCCCGCGTTTCTGACTGTACCCAGTGCATGTATAAACAAAACAAACAAACAAACAAATAAATAAATAAATAAAAACATGCCTCTATTAAAAAAAAAAAAAGATGTGTCTTTTCTGTGTAACTGCACTGTGTGAATCAGATGTATTCCACCAAACAGGTCAGAGGACAATCAGTAGAAATCATATCCTGTTCTCTCCAATGAGCTACTAAGGCCCTTTAGTCTTCCTGAGCTACTAAGACCTTTTCATCTTCCTGATGGCAAAGTAGAGAGAGGGTAATAGATACAGTTCATACCAGCATCTGTCTTCCTTTCACAGAAATACCTCTGTCATTTGTATCATATGTATCTGGCTCATTCCTCTTTCATTCTTATTCTTGCATGTTATCACTGATGTACAATTGACCAGAGAGTTTCCAGAAAGGCTCCTAATAATATGTATCAGAATGGAAATAACAGTGAATCAGATGAGGTGGTATAATATTTTATAAAGAACTTGTCTGAGAAGTGAACATTTCCTCAGGAATCCTAGCCATCCCTATATTTGTAGGAAGAATGCTCTGAACAGAATTCCAAATACCCAAGGCAGGGGCTTATTGATTAGAGTGAACTGGGAATATTTCAGGAATGGTAGAAAGGTTGGTTTGTTTGCATCACCATGAGCCAGGAAAAAAAAATGATAGGAAATAGGTTGAAAAGTCAATCAAGGGAACAGATCACATAGGATTGTGTAGACTCTCATTAGCGACTGGTTTGTAGTCTGAATGTAAAGCAACTATATCAGAAGAGTGACATTATTGATTGGTCATTTTAAAGCCTCACTTGATAACAACACCAAAAGCAACAAAATGACATATGAACAAAAACAGTAAAAAAAATTATTATAAAACACTTATTATTATTGAAAACACTGAAATTGAGAGGTTCAAGAAAGGTGGGGGAAAGTTTGATTTTTTTTTTCCTGTCATAGTTTTGTTTTTTCCAAAACTTGTTGTACCCAGTCTGCTTATTTTCTTAACCCTGAGTAAAATACCAGATATACCCCACAATATTTTTCAGTCACTCTTAAATAATTCAGTCCTCCACTGAATTTCAGTAGCAATATGAATCTCATTTTTAGTCACTGAAATGTTCAGTAAAATGCAGAAATCTAAATTCAGAAATGCACTGATACCTCAGTAACTACATACCTCCTTTATTTATTTTTTATCTTGTTTATCTGACCTGTCTCCCCCCATTAAAAATGGCAGCTCTATAAGGACAAGAATTCTTGTCTGTTTTGTTCACTGATATACACACCCAATAGTTACAAAATGGAGGCACACAATAAGTTAAATAGAAACTTAGCTGGAAAAGGGACACAGACTCTTTGACAATCTAAAAGGACTGTGAAGAGGAATAGGGCCCCCAACAGAGATGGAGAGGTAGAAGCCGCTGTGGTCAGAGGAACATGAGCGGGTAAGGGAAGAGAGAGTAGTGATATTTTCAAATGCTACCAAGTATTTGAGTATATAGCAAGATCTAAGTACAAACTATTGAGGCTGACAAGAAAAGTCACTTGAAAATAATAGATCCAGTTGAGTGGAAAGAACACTCAAATCTGTAATTTTCAAAGACTCCATGTAGGTAGAGAATGAGAACTGAACAAGTAGGAACTCCACTGCACACCATGGCTGCAATATTTGCTATTAAAAGTTGCAGAAAATGGGAAAGAGAGTCATAACCAGAGTACGGGGTTAAGAAAGGCACATTTAGTGAGAATAGAGCAGTTCATATTCATACAATAGTCTTGATATTTTCAGAAATGAAATACAACAAACATTTATACATATTTATCATAATTATATGTGATGGATCATTTATATATAAATACAATATAGAATATAAAACATACTGCATATTATATAAGTATATGTGATGTTTATATCTATATAAATCTATAAAATTTATACCTAATATAAAATTTACATTCTTATTATATTCTAAACACATGTATATTCCTTATCATTAGGTGTTCGGGTTATACAGTCATACAGAGACTCTGGGTGCCAGGCTTTATATTTTTGTAGCTGCACCTGCCATGAGAATGGCTGGCAAAGCAGTGGGGAAACAGAGGAATAAAATAACAGCACATGCTTTTCATTTAACTATTGGGTAGCTGGACATTGCTTATTTTAGACTAACCATGTTTATCTTCTGGAAGATGAGAGTAGAGTAACAGCAGGTCACTCTTTCAATAGCATGCAACAGGAGGTGAAGAATACATGTTAAAAGCTCAAAGTGTCAAGTTTAAAGAAAATTAAAAGTTATTATGAAAGAAAGAAGTTACTGGTAGAAAGAAATGTGAAAGTAAAAGGTAAAACATCGATCATAGGAGAACATATTTCCACTATGAAATATCAAAGAGGGCTTCCCCTGGTGGCACAGTGGTTGAGAGCTGGGCTGCGAAGCTGCCCACAGCCTCTGCAGCGCCAATTCTATACCCGGCCGCAAGCTGGGGTCCCACATGGTGCACACATCTCTCCTGCTACGCCCACTGCTCCCCTCAGCAGTGTATTTCGTCAGTCTGCCTGTTCCGCTCTTCCCTCTGGCTCTGGTGAATTCTCTCACCCTCCGTGCTTCTGACTGTACCCAGTGCTTGTATAAATCAATCAATCAATCAGTCTTTGAAATATCAAAGATAATGTCCTTTCAACATATTTGGAGGCTCTTAAATTATATTTGATAGTCTTTTTCGGGTTTTGCTTTAAATGCATTTCATGCTCAGATCACCTGTTATACGTGAACTTTACAAACATTTATACATTTTTATATAGCAGCCTTATCATATACTTGACATGGATAAGATGGTCTTAATATTAGAAAACAAGTAATAATTTTCATGTTTCTTTGTGTATTCATATTCATTTCATTATGACAGTGCTATGGATTCTCTCTGGATTCATTTATCCTGGGCAGCTATTAAAACAAAGACTCAGTCTGCACATTTTTCTTTAGTCATTTTATTTCTAAAACAGTGGATTACATATCCCATCATTTTAATGTCAGAAATAGCTGCTGAAGAAGAAAATATATAATTTGCACTCCAGCACCTGGAGATAAAAATTGATGATTTCAGCACAAATTTTTCTGAGGTAAAATCCAGAAGTTTTTTCTTTATAAACTTACCATTTGATTTTCTGCAAATCAGTTCCATTTAATATAGTAATTAAATCACTACACTGGGAGTCAGTTCAGTTCTGTCTTTGTCTGCATTGACTTGTGGATATTGTCCTCTCATGCAAATAACCAATATTTATCTCTCATCAGTTAAAAACTGTTTCTTTTATCATTAAAATGAAAATGACGCTGGTTATTTTTTTTCCTACATGAGGCCATAAAGATAGATATGGATATGATTCCATTCTTTTTAGAATATATATTTTGTTTGACATTCTAGAAACAACATTAGCTAGAATGTATTTCTTCCTATACACAACTTAAAAAAAAAAAAAAGCTATTGTCCAGTCACTACAAAGAAATATACCTTTGTGAAATCTACATATTTTCTAAGAATTCTCTTACTGTGGTTTCTTTTACAGATATGTCAATTATAATAGGCATCCAAGACAGTGAAATTTTTAAAAGACAAAATGGTAATAGTAACTTGAAAAAGATGAAGTGCTGCTTAGAATAAATATTGCCAGGTTCTGAACAGACTTTGCAACATATGAATACCTAACCATGGACAGTCAATTGTTTCTTCATGTCTCAATTTTTTTATTTGTTAAAAAGACATAACAATAAAATCTGTATTACTGGATTGTCATGGGAGCTAAAGAAATTAATATAATTTCATGAGAGGCCCACCTAGTTGATATTAGTGATAGAGACAATTATTGTATACTTAATATATTTCTCAGAGGTTCATGTGGATGACTTCATTTATCTCTCAGAAAACAACCATCAAACTGATACTGTTTTTATTATTATTATTATTGTTATTATTATTATTTTTACTGGTAGTGACCAATTATTTTGCATGAGGTCACATCATAGAGTAAGCATAGAAACGGAACACTGGGCTCTAGAGACCAACCACTTCCCATCACCATACATCCTCTAGCTATACATTAGGAGAACAGAGTGAACTAAAATCAGAATATATGAATCAATTCTGTGTGAAATAAAATACTGATTCCACAATTTCACAAAATATTTGGTGGATTTGTTTTCAATTATTATATTGAATGTTAAGCCACAAATGCTAAGAAAGTGCAGCTTTCTGGGGACCTAGTGTGAGAAAAAGTTAAAAATGAGGATCCTAAACTCATGCCACTCACAGCAACGTGGATGGAACTAGAAGGAATTATGTTCAGTGAAATAAGTCAGAAGGAAAAAGAAAAATATCGGATGCTTTCACTTATAGGAATAATATAGAGGAACCAAATAAGATATCAGTACAAAACACAACAATAACAGTACAAAACACAACAAAACAAAAACAGACAATTATAAGCCAGAGACATACTGCAGCGGAGGAGGAGGGAGAGGGGTCAGAGGGAGAGAAGAGCCCAGGGGACTGTGGTGATGGTTCCCAGGTGCATTGGTGAAGGAAATTCTGTGGGGACTATACCTGAGGTGGGGGGACTGGACCAGGGGAAGCAAATATGGTTTAAAAATGAACAATGATGTAAACTATAAATAATAATAAAATATTTAAAAATGATGATCCAAGAGAAGACAGGCACATTTATTAACCAGTACAAGATTTAAAAGGTGACATATTTTTAATATTTAGAGTCAAGGACCTAAAGGTTTTAGAGGCAAAGACTGTGAGAATCTGAGGAAAGGTACACACATTCCTCCCATAAAGGCATACATGCATGCACAGGGTATCATTTTAGGTGTTTCTGAGCTGCCTGTCCCCTCGCAGCTCATTCACACACTCCACATAAGATGACCTGATTAATATATTATGAAAATTATATCTCTGCTGCATCTTATTTTAAAATCTCAATTCATCGGGCCTCTGCCCACAGCCTCTGCAGCGTCGGTTCAATCCCCTGCTGCCGACAAGGGTCCCACATAGGGAGCAGACCTCTCCTGCAGTACCCGCTGCTCCTGTTAGCAGTGTACTTCATCAGTCTGCCTGTTCTGCTCCGGGCTCTGGCTTTGGTGAATACTCTCTCCCTCCTGCACTTCTGACTGTACCCAGTGCTTGTATAAATAAGTAAATAAATCTTTTTAAAAAATTAAAAAAAATAAAATAAAATCTCAATTCATCAAAACAGATAGATATAAAAATTTACCTATTTGCAAATTTATGTTAGCCCACATTTTTAAGATATTGTCTGAATCGATGCTTTAAACATTTACCAATTGAATTTCAAAAATAGCACTTCCTTGAATAGAATCTCATCAAACAACTTTCAGAATTTTGAAGTCAAAATATGTTCACTTGAGGACACCATTACTCTGTGTGTGTGTGTGTTTTAATGTTTCTTTTAAAGAATAGTCAGGGGAAACTACTTATTTTCTAGGATTTTTGAAAAGCAGGCAAGGCTCACTATTTCTATTCTGGCTTATTTTGGAAACTTGGTGCCCAGCTCCCTGAAGAAGTGCGCTAAGTCTCCTCCACACTCCCCATTGTGAGGGCCCAGTGCCTCCTCACACAGATCCCCACTTCATTTTAATGAGGAGTAAGGCTCTATAAATTTGAAAGGGTTTTACAATCACCAGCATTTCAGAAACACAGTCTGGAATTTCTCTTCAGTATAACAAGCAAGGTTTTTCACATATACTAGGCAAAGAATATCCTCTGAGAAATTTTAAGAATGAAAATGAGTTTCTCTTATGAAAGATGTGTATACTCAATTATCATAGCTTGTGGCAAATATATACTTATCCAATGAGAGGTTCTATTCCAAAATAGGGAATGTTTATATAACAATAAAGATTTAAGGATTCTAAGAATTTATTTAAAGGGTTAATGTCAGTCCATCAATGATTTAACTAATTTCTTACTCATTAAAATAGTTATAACTACTTATGTTTTTGAGATACAATACTAAAAATATTATATATACAATATTAAAAATAACATATTTGTGTGTTTTACATATGTACTTATTTAATTAAATATAGTGATTATTTATGCCCTTGAGGAGTAGTTATGGGAATTTAAGTTTCTCTCACTGTAATATTTTTCCCAGTTTTTCTCATTTTAAAAACTTCAAACAACAGAAGTGAAAGAATCATTTCATTTAATTAAAAATGTTTGCTTTTCCACTAAATACAAAACAAGATAATTGCTTTTATTCTGCTTCAGGAGATATGACATACAGAAAATGGTAACTATCAATAAATTCATAAAATATACTTAGACTAATTCTAAAAACCACTGAAAAATCCAGCGATGGGAGATAGCTGTAATTAAGCTAATATGATTCATAGGAGTTAAAGCTTTGGGATAGACTCACATGAACTAATTTAGAGATTTTCTTCCATGGCACTGGCATGTATAAGGAAATCAATTAGCGTGCACACATGCTTATATGATACCTCCTCAAACACACACACACAGAATATGAAAGTGCACTCTGTCCTTCCACAAAAATGAATGGAAAATAGCAAAGTTTTTCTTCCACCATGTAGACATAAATTACACTGAACAAATGTTATTATCACTATGCAGGAAAACAATGTTTATCTTTAAAATGTCATTAATTTGGAAAACAGACTTAGGATTCTGCACTTTGCTAGAAGATTAGCTTTATAAGGAAAGAATAAGACTCTCAGTTATTTGGCACTGTGCAGTTCCCCCATAAAATGTTTATTGGCATTGTTACATAGAGAATGCTGAAAGAGATGTTGTTTACTTAAATGAGGTATGCTGAATTAGGAACTCTGCAATAATATTCTCTGTGAAGAATTGAATGAATCTAGAGATTTATCCATATAAATCCATACAGGAAGTATCCACAAAGGATACTTCAGTCTTAGTGCTGATTCAATTTAAAGATTATAGTTTTTAAATATCATTTATGGTAGAAAAATAAGAGACTAATAAATAAGATTGAGATTACATTTATTTTCATTCTGTGTAGTGCAATATTACTTACAAAAAATAACATAAATGCAGAGGGTTTTTTGGGTGTTATTGTCATTTGCACCAGGTAGATCAGTTTACAGAGGTAGTTATCTTCCTTCGGTGGTGTTTACTATATTATTAGTGCAAGTAGCTATACAAAAACAATGGGGCCAATTATAATGGCATTTGCATTAGAATTTGTCCTGATTCTTGAGCTGACCACCAGAAAAAACTCAGTGATGATTAATCATGATATTTTGTAGACTTATTTTTACATGACTTTAATGAATATACTTTAGCTAAAAGTATCTAGTCATGGAAAGACAACTGAATAACCAATGTTTCACAATATAATACAGAAAACTGCAAGTTTTTGTCTTGTCATGCAAGATCTGGACTCTGCAACAATAGGTTTAAATCCCCACCCAAGGTCTGCACAAGTATTATGACTTTGGGCCCGTTAATCTCTCAAATAATCAATTATATAATTTGTAGGTTAAAGGTAATAACTCTGTGTGTGTATGTGTGTGTGTGTGTTGTGATACATGATTGTCTAACATATCTCAATGCAAGAAATTAGTCTTCTAAGATCTTTAATAATATTCTCTCTTCCCCAAATCACTGAAGAATTCTTTAAGATATTCAGGGATCATTACTTTTATGAAAGAGAGATTGCTGATTGGGGTTTAAGAGCTACTTTTGGCCCAAAACAATATCTGAAGCTGTCATTGCCTGTCATTACCCTGATTAAAAAAATCATGAGCCAACCATTGTAAAGAATTCCATCTAGTGTTCTTGTTCATTTACTTGTTCAGAGCAATTCTATATGGAAAAATGATAAAACTACACTTAGGAACATCTGATAGATGTGCAAAATTATATTTTCTCAAGATAGTTGAACATTCTTAGGAGAACTATGCAATAAAATTGAAAAGTCCAATAAAAGGCCGCTAACTATATTTGCAACTGATAAAAATATACACTCTCATACAAATATGTAATTGATATTTATGACAAAACCCACTGATTAATTCCTCGTGAATATGTATTGAACACAAAACATTGCTGTGATGATTTTTTTTGAGAAGAAATAGGAATCATCTTTATCAAGAAGTTGAGTCCAAGATTAATTCTGGCCACCAAGTTATTTACTAAAATGAGGGAGGGGATCTTCAAATTTTAGCCATTATTTTAAATGTAAGAAATTTTCACACAATGTCCTGAGCTGTGACCCTGTGTGCTTAAACCAGTTGAACCATTCAATTAACAACATGCATGGACCTTTATAAAATATCTCGTTCACTTAAGCTTTTTCTACCTGCTTTGCTCCTACCTGGATTTTCTGCTTCCTTCCATGGTAATGTAGGCTCCATAAAGTCAGTGATGTTTGCTGTTTGCTGTGTGTGTCAACATATTCTAATGCTGAGCCCTGCCTCATATATAATAGGCACTCAAGTAAATGTGAGTGATTAAATGAAACCCTCTCTCCTTTTTAGTATATATACAGCTTTAAACATTTTGGAATCTGTTTTCTTTCTTTTTTAGTGACAAAAGGTAATGACTGTGAGTGCCTAAATTAGTGACCTGCTGAACTGTAATTCCCACTCTATGGACAAACTCCATAAACCCATTTATTTTAGTTTCCCTGCCTATAAAAGGGAAATAAAAATATCTTTTCCTGGAGCTTGTTGGGAGCATTAAATAGATAACACATCTAAGATTTTTAGTAGAGTAACTGGCACTTTGTTAGTCCCTAATTGTAAGTTCTTGTTATTATTATTAAGATTTTTTTTATTTATTTATGCATATAAGAGCTGGGTACAGGCCAGAGATGCTGGCTGGTAAAAAGATTCACCAGAGACAGAGTGGGGAGTAGAACAGGCAGACTGACTGAAGTACACTGCTGAGGGGAGCAGCGGTGAGATAGGAGAGGTCTGCTGTACCATGTGAGTTGCTCCCTGGCAGGCCAGGGGATCGAACTCATGCTGCAGAGGCTGCAGATTGCTTCATAGTGTGGTGCTTAACCCCTTGCACAGTCAGGGAGACCCTGTTATTATTATTATTCCAGTCTAACATTTGATCAGTGGACTTACACTACAAGAAAGAAATAACACTCAGAGTTTAACTTTTCCTATGCTTGGGTATCCTTTGTTCCTGGAACACCATCAAACAAGGTTGATGAACACAAATTTGACCCCTTCAAAGGTAAATATAATTAGATATTTAAAGATTGTGAATTGACACACATAAAAAAAATCTGCTAAGCTGGCCTGATATGAGTAAAGGGGTCAGATGAAGAAGAACAATGTTTGCTGAAGTGCAACAGAACTAGAATATAAAACATACTTGATACTAGACTATCATGAACTGTGGAAAGCTACAAAAATGAGATGAATTAGTGCAGGTATTTAAAGAAGTTTATTACAGCTGCAAGTGTAGAGTAGCTGCCTATGTAGAGGACTGAGTGGCTAGAAGGAAGAAATTCTGCACAGGAGCTTTCATCATGTGTGAGAAGACTTGAATAGCAAGGCTTCACAAATTCAAATGCCTCTATGGGTCACACTTGCATATAACCATATTTAATGAAACACAGGGGAAACTAAGACTATAATGACAGAATTATCCAAACATTTAAATTTAATTATAAAGGCAGTTTCCATCTTGGAAAATCAATATTCACCCACTTCTATATTCTTTTTTTTTTAAAGATTTATTTATTTATTTATACAAGCACTGGGTACAGTCAGAAGTCGGGAGAGTGAGAGAATTCACCAGAGCCAGAGCGGAGAGCAGAACAGGCAGACAGACGAAGTACACTGCTGAGGGGAGCAGCAGGCAGCAGGAGAGGTCTGAGAGCCATGTGGGACCCTCGCCTGGTGGCCGGGGATCAAACCAGTACTGCAGAGGCTGCAGGCAGCTTCGCAACCCAGCGCTCAACCGCTGCGCCACGGAGGAGGTCCACCCACTTCTATATTCTAAGATGGTAACTATAAAATGAAAAGTAGAAAATGCATACAAAGGGTTGTACTCAAATGTGGAACATAAAAAAATAAAGAAAGGAAATGGACAAAAACAAACCAAAACAAATCCTAGAAATCTTATTACAGAACTGAGGCTAATGGATGAGAAGAACAGAGGATGGGTCGGAAGTTGGGAGCAAAAGAAAGAGGGGACCAATGGTCTAATATGGAAGAACACTAGGGTTTTGGTGAGAATCTATATTACCAAGGGGTGCCCAGTGAACCCAAATGTTAAGGGGGTAAAACCCACATTGACCTTGGTAAGGGCTTATATACCCATGTGCACAAAGGCACACTCTCAGCGTGTTTGAATATTTTTAATTGATGAGAAGTTGAAAGGACAGAGTGGAGGAGACAGTGTTTCAAACAACAGACTTGCAACCAAATTCCAAAATCATCCATCCATTCATGGGCAGATGTCCAGGAGATCAGGGTGGGCCCAGAGCTGCAAAGTCTACAGAAAAAGACCAAGGAACACACCATCAGAACCATAGCAAAGGGTCAGACTGGTCCCAATGACTTGGGACAGAAGAATCAAAATGTATATGAAAGTTGAATCTACCAGGGGGCCAGGATAACATCAACCGTTGTCACTGAAGAGCCCACTGCCCTAATACTGCAGCTGCTGTAAGCATGGACCAGGAGCAGCCGCTCACATGTCTTCCCTTCCTGCCATGGTACTTCAATAAATACAGTAAGAAAGAAAAGGAGGGAAGGAGGCACACAATGATATCTCAGGGGAAAAATCAGTATAATCTGTTAACTGGATTTATATATATATATATATATATATAATTAAATTTATACATATATATATTTCATCATTGTTCATTTTTGTACAACACATGCTTGTATGCTTTCTCCTTTCAGGTGTATTCCCTGTAAAATTCCCACCACCAATTCACCCGTGCACCATCGTCATAGTGTCTGTGCTCTTCTCTCTCTTGTTTTGATTTTTAAGGAGAATTAGGGTGAGAAGTCTATCAGTGAGTACAACAATATTCCACAGTTGGATTGCAGGAGAGCTATAAATTTAGAAAAACTATCATTAACCACAGGTTCAGTTTAGGAGTCTTTGTTCAGTTTCTCATTTCCTTCCAGCTTATCAGTTGGGAAAACTACACCAGCCAAGGTGATTTATTTTTTTTTTTTCAGGATTTTATTTTTTTATTTTTTTAATTGATTTTTTTTTATAATAAATTTTATTGTTATATTCCCCATACAATTGCAGCCCCCCCATTCTGACCCCAATCCCTCCCCTCCCGCCCCCGCCCCCCTAAAAGTGTCTCTGGTTCATAGTTTTTTGTTGATTTTGATTTTCACTTTCTTATAGTTATTCATTTTCCTGGTCCCTTATTTAAGTTTTCTAGATTCCTGCTATGAGTGAGACCATCCGGTATTTTTCTTTTTCTTTCTGGCTTATTTCGCTGAGCATGATCCCTTCCAGCGCCATCCATGTTGCTGCAAATTGCATGTGTTTATCTTTTTTGAATGCTGAGTAATATTCCATGGTGTATATGTACCACATCTTCTTGATCCAGTCATCTATTTTTGGGCATTTCGGTTGTTTCCAAAGCTTAGCTATTGTAAACAGTGCTGCTATAAACATAGAGGTGCAGGTGTTCTTTGGAATTAATGTTTCTGTGTCCTTTGTTTCTGTGTCCTTTGGGTAAATACCTAGGAGTGGAATTGCTGGATCATATGGAAGCTCTATGTTTAGTAGATCCAGAAATCTCCACACAGCTTTCCACAGTGGTTGGACCAGTTTGCACTCCCACCAACAGTACAGAAGAGTTCCTTTTTTTCCACACCCTCGCCAGCATTTGTTGTTGCTAGTTTTTTTAATATGTGCCATTCTCACTGGTGTAAGATCAGCCAAGGTGATTTAATGGAGATGGTACACTATTACATTTAGCATCCCAAAGTAGGAACTATTATTTTACTAATAGAGCCTTTCTAAACTATACATAATACCTGAATTTATTTATTAACATATATATACATACATATATATATATGCAACTTATCTCAGTGTTAGTGCTCTCTTTCATCTAAGAATTGTTTATCATGGAGTCAACATCATATATTTTCTTCTATAAGGCAGTTTTACTGAGGCTTAACATTTGATGCCACTAAATGAAAGTGATACACGACTCATATCAAAATGGAAAAACCAATCTCTGAATTCCATTTTAAATAAATAGAGCTTACAACCCCTTAGTGAGATGAATAAGCTTTTTTGCTTTATTGGCTTTTGACAAAGTTGTAGATACAAACATGGATTGGCTGATGCAGCAGAAATTTTGCAGTTTAGTAGTTCTAAGATTATTATATTGCACTTACTAAAATAAATACACAACATCTAATATTCTTTTATGAAATTAAATATGCCCTGGAATTTTCAATGAAATGCTAAAAGATACATTTCTTGATGTAGATGTTCTTTCAGAATAATTTTAACCTGGCTAAAAATCCATGAAGTTGTTTTATTTTCTCATGATTCCTTATTATGACAATAACTCTTGTATAAACAGACACTACATTCTCCCTACCTAAATCATTCAATACCACTACAACTTTTTTTGCATCTACAGTGAAAAATTTGGCTAAGAGAGCTAAGAGATGCTAAGTTTAAATGATGTCACAAAAAGAGCATTTTATGTTTAGAGTATAAGGTCAGCGGAAAAACAGAATACAAAATAGTGCACAGTTTAATAATCTTAGAACATGGCCTCAAATTCTTTTTTTTAATTTATGCATACAAACCTGGGTTGTAAGGGATACATATGAGGAGTGAGATGATTCACCAGAGACAGAGTAGGGAGCAGAACAGGCAGATCAACTGAAATACACTGCTGAGAGGAGCAGCAGGAGAGGTTTAGAGAGGTCTGCTGACCCATGTGAGTTAGCTCCCTGGCCTGGGTTCAAAATCTTAGCATGATAGTGCTAAGATTTAACCACTTTTGTCATATTTTTATGAGTATACTCTATAGAGCCACCTTTTGTTATATTTTTATGAGTATAATCTATCAAGCTTAAGTTCTTAAGATGTTCTGATTGTAATTAAATTATTATTTTGTAATAATTTTCTAATACATCTTCTCAGATTAAACACTTTTAGGTGTATGTAAGGTGTTAGAAAAAGGAGGAATAATTAAGAGGTGACAGAGAAAAATATAGCTTTTTTTTTTTTCTTAAGAAAAATACTGGTAATTTTATCAACTGGTATTCTGTTGAATGTTTAGCAATGGTATAAATGGATACATGCAGATGATTATTAGTAAAAATTCTTCATATTGTATATTAGTTGTATCCACTTCGAAAATTTGTTTATTTCTTGTAAATGACCCTACAGCTCTGATAAAAAAAAAAAATACTTAGCCAAACTGAGCCCATGTGAAATCTAATTTCCCTTGAGCTTCTTAGAAAATTAATTTTAATGCCTAATCATACAGTCTTTGTGCTGACAAAATCCATATGAAGTTAATGAGACAGTTATTTCTAAGGAATATTTGAAATTCTTTTTCTACTCAAACAGCAGTAGTTCAAAGTTCTTGACTTTAAAAATTTCCCCTCCATCAACCTTTATATGGAAAAAAACCCTTATCATGTTAAAAGTAAAATCTATATATAGGAAAGATGAGGTGAAGTGTTGAGGGTGTGCCTCCAATGTTAAGAAGTCCCAAAGCAGTGATAGTGAAGGCAAAGATAAACAGCTGGGACTACATCAAATTAAAGAACATCTGCACAGCAAAAGAGACAATAACAAAAACAAAGAGAAACCCCACCAACTGGGAGAATATTTTGCACACAACACTAAGGATAAAGGACTCATCACAAAAATCTACAAAGAGCTGATGAGACTCAACAAAAACAAAGAAAATAATCCAGTCAAAAAATGGGCACAAGAGCTAAAAAGAAACTTCTCCAAAGAGGAAATACAAGTGGCCAACAGGCATATGAAAAAATGTTCAACATCACTTGCAATCAGGGAAATGCAAGTCAAATCAAAACTACAATGAGATACCATCTTACACCAGTGAGAATGGCACATATTAAAAAAAAAAAAAAAATAGCAACAACAAATGTTGAAAAGGATGTGGAGAGAAAGGAACTACCCTGCACTGCTGGTGGGAGTCCAAACTGATCCAACCACTATGGAAAGCTGTGTGGAGATTCCTCAACCTACGAAAGATAGAGCTTCCATATGATCCAGCAATTCTACTCCTAGGTATTTACCTAAAGGACACAGAAACATTAATACCAAAGAGCACCTGCACGCCTATATTTATAGCAGCACAATTTACAATAGCTAAGCTTTGCAAACAACCCAAATGCCCAAAAATAGATGACTGGATCAAGAAGATGTGGTACATATACACAATGGAATATTACTCAGCATTCAAAAAAGATAAACACATGCAATTTGCAGCAACATGGATGGCGCTGGAAGGGATCATGCTCAGCGAAATAAGCCAGAAAGAAAAAGAAAAATACCGGATGGTCTCACTCATAGCAGGAATCTAGAAAACCTAAGTAAGGGACCAGGAAAAAGAATATAAGAAAGAAAAAATCAAAATCAACAAACAACTATGAACCAGAGACACACTATGGGGGGGACAGGGAAAGGAGAGTTTGGGGTCAAAATAAGGGGGCTGCAATTGTATAGGGAATATAAAAATAAAATTTAACCCTTTGCACTCCGAACCATTCTGGACATTGGCTACCAGGTACTCGACGCTACTTTGCGGCGCAAACGTGCATTTACAGACCCTCGTATTATTTAGTATAATTTTGGAACGAAGTAACGTATTATAATGATATTGGACTTATATGAATTGGGTGACATCAAGGAATGTATATTTGCAAAAAAAAAAAACAATATTGTTTATAATTTTGTACAGTATGATAAGTTTTGTAACACTCCCCAATATGCATTGCAGGCTGATTAGTGCATGTTTGACATGTCTGTATAGAGGTCTATCTGGAGCTCATCTTCACTACTACTTGTGTCATGAGACTCATTTGTGGTTGGATGCTTTGCCATTGTTCTAATAAAAAATATGAATAAATGCATGGGTTGAAAATTTCTAATTGTTATTACTAACTGACAAGATGGTATTTACCAAAATAGCTTTCACCAAACAATTTGTTCACTAAGAAAAGAACCACTTTTCCAATTTTCTCCTCGTTAGATCTATGTGCACTGCTCGAAGCTTCAAACCAAAATGAGCTCAGCTTTGAAAATCTTTTCCTCCAGATGTAGACTCGTTTATTTGTAATTATATATCTCACTATACAGTGCGCGCTATGTTCGAAAACCGGCCTTTCTTCTACAAACTCCCCTTATCGCTCTTTTCAAGTGGCGTCGCGAAGTGCTCAGACCATCATGAGCACGCATCTCACGTTCTTGTCTGACACAAAACCCGCTGACATTTCTTGTATACATCTTAGTAATTTTATGATATTTTGATTTAATTTCTTGTGCCATTTCAAGATAAAACTTCAGGGAAACATGCATGTCTCAAAAAGTTGCGTTGAAATAACTCAATTCCCCATAATCACTAATAAATTGCAATGTCTCCTGAGAGGGGACATCCGAGTGAAATGCTAGAATTCCGATGTCCCCTGAGAGGGGACATCCGAGTGATATGCTAGAATTCCGATGTCCCTTGAGAGGGGACAGCGGAGTGCAAAGTTTTAAAAAAAGAGAGGAAATAAAAAAAGAAGTCCCTGACAAACACTTGTTTTCTTTCATTTTTTATAAATAATTATCTTCAATTTAAATATTTTTGTTACATTTGCATCTATTTCTCTTATCTCAAAAAATGTTTAAATTGCACATCCTAATGTGTGACAAATTCTGTTTTAAAAATAACAAAATGAATTGAAAATAAATGCATCATAACTTTATGAGGTATCATGTAACTGCCAAGGTCAGTGATTTTTATAATCAAATTTTTATATGAAGAATCACAGGATTTACCAAGATGTTTCAAAGATTATTGAAAACTTATGAAAATGAAACATGGAAGTGTATAAATATTTTCAATGTATTAATTGAAAAACATACAAGTGTCTGCAAACATTGAATGACTCCACTATTTCAACACTTCATTTGATGTTTAGGTTTTAGAATCAACATTCTGATACTATACATGTATTTACATCTAGAATTGATGTAAACATGTTGTGAGCATAAAAGTCTTTTGAAAATGATTAACTATGTATCAACTTTGATAAAATGTATTTGAGACTCTATGTTTAATGTCAGATAATTTTCAGGGATATTTGTTTAGTGCTTGTCATGTTGTAGTAGTTGTGCCTCTATCATACAATGATTGCTTAGGGATTTTAAAATAATTTGAGGGAGTAAAAATCACTGGAATTTGACTTTATATCTTTGAAGAGTGCTGTGGACCAGCACAGCAGTAGACGATGAGGCCGAAGAGGTTATATATTTGCGGACTTCTGTGTGTGCAGTGTTATTATATATACCTGAAGGGTGTGACCCTTCTACTTTCAATGAGTTTACTTATAAAATCATAGTATAGAAGAAATGACTTATCATAAAATAATCACCACCTGAACTCACATCAAACACATTTCAATCAGAAATAAGATTAAAGCAATAAGCTGAAAACTCACACAATCTCCATAGGTTTATGGTAGAACTTCACATCATTTATGCAAGGTTTGCAAAGTGGTTCTACATTACTTACCAACGTAAACAATAAAACAAAACACAGTAAACTAGAAAATAAGCTTTTTTATACCTTTACCAAAACATGTAAATTTTATTTTTTAACAAAGATATGTTTTTTTTTCTAAATATTTTTAGCCTAGATGGTGTAACAGGACCTAGGTTTACCACCATCACTTCCACCTAAGAGACAATGAAAGGTCGGGGGCAAAAGAGGAATATTTATGAGTAATGGTTTTCAAGATTTGGACAAAGAAAACAAAGAGAGTGATTCCTGTTGACCAGAATGGAAAATCCCATGATTTATGGGATACCGAGTAGAACAGTCAGAACCTTGCCTCAATAATAAGCAAAAAATAACTCAAAATATTTATCTGACACTGTCCAAAGAGTTGAAAAACAAGATCATTTCCAAGTAATTAAACAATATTCCAAAACAAAGTTAAAGAACATTTAAGGAATTTTAAGAATAAAACAAAAATATCCAGGAACCCAGCAAGGTAATGCCTAGCATCCAATCAAAACTTAGTCATATAAACAGAATCCATGAGGAGGGGGAAAAATAATCAGTAAACACTTATCTAGAAATAATATTGACATTAAATTAGTAGAAGTGTATATCATATAGTGTTCTAATGGTTTCCTAATGAACAAATATTGAAAAGAAAGATTAAACATATTAAATTGAAATACAGAAGATATTTTTAGAAGATCTGAACTGGACAGCTAAGATGAAAATTCTAATGGCTGAGGTAAAAATTATAAAGAATGGAATTAAGGGAGATTAAACATAGCAAAGGAAAGTTTCATGAATGAGAAGTCAAAGCAAAGGAAACTATCCAAAATAAAGTTTATAGAGAAAAAATATTTAAACAAATTAACAAACTATCAAGCTATGGAATAATTTAAAGTGGCCTAATAAATTGAAATAAGGAGACTCAGAATGGGTTAACAGAAAAAAAATCAAAAAGTAATATGTTTATTGAATGTTTATATTTAAAATACTCTGCCTATCTGATGACAATTATAGTCACAGATTTAAGAAATGCAATGAGCCCCAAGCTTAAGAAATATAATAAAGTTAAATCAAAACAAACCACACTAAAATTTTTTAAAACTGTAAAAATGAAAAAATCTAAAAGCAGGGAATATAAACACATTATATGTATATAAAATAAAAACAACAGCAACTTGCTTATCAAATCCACAAGACAGCCAAGGAATATTTTCAAAAAATAAAGTTTAAAAGAAACAGGATTAAGAAATAAAAAAAGTTTCAAAAACAAAGACTTCTTTAATATAAAAATAAAGATCCATTGCTAGCAGACTCGTAAATGTTTAGTGAAGTTCTTCAGAGAGAATGGAAATGATAGCAAATAATTCAAGTCTATACTTAGCCCTCAATAGTATTAAGGTTAATATTTGATTCATCAATATTATTAACATTAGTTACTACTGCCCTAGCAGGAAAAATCTAAATAATTAGCTTTCTAGAAGCATTAACCATTATGAACAAGGTATTTGATATTAGTACAATAAATGAAATAAAATGAAAAATAAATGTGGCTCTATAACAGGAATTAAAAATACCAAGAGAAAAATGAAAATACCAGAGGAAACATCCCAAATAGCACATATGGGAGAAAGATATTATAATTAATAAAACTACATACATTAGAAAGAAATGTGTAAGTAAAGGATTTTTTTTACAAATATATCACTAAATATCTTTAAAAGATGAATGACTATTGAAAAAAATAATGCCAATATATTCTGGGTTATTGCATATACAGAAGTGAAACGGTTGTCAATCGCAGCACAAAAGTCAGAAGAAGGGAAGTGGAAACTGCATTAAGTGCTACAATATCACTGCTACATGTTTTGTTTTGTTTTTTAAGATTTATTTATTTATTTATACAAGCACTGGGTGCAGTCAGAAGCGCGGGAGGGTGAGAGAATTCATCAGAGCCAGAGCGGGGAAAAGAACAGACAGAAGGACCAAAGTACACTGCTGAAGGGAGCAGCGGGCGGCAGGAGAGGCCTGTTGAGCCATGTGGGACTCTCGCCGGTGGCCGAGGATCAAACCGGCGCTGCAGAGGCTGTGGACAGCTTCGCAGCCCAGTGCTCAACTGCTGCACCACCAGGGGAGGCCGAATCACTGCTACATGTTAATGGGATATACTGTAAATCAAAAAATAAAGGTATGCAACAAAGAGCTATAGCCAATATTTAGACGAAATTGTGTCCCCTCAAAATTCACATGTGAAGTTACAACCTCCAGTATCTCAGAATCTAATTGTATTAAGAACAAAGATCTTTAAATAGACATTTAAGTTAAAATGACTCCACTGTTGGGGAGGGAGGTCATAAACAACACTATGACAGATGTCCTCAAAAGAAGAGACACTAAGGTCCTGAGCACAGAGAGATGATTTTGTGAAGAAGCAGTAAGAAAATAATCACGAAGGGGTGTGAATAAGATACAGTGTTGGGGGCCTCCCCGGTGGTGCAAGGAATTACAACACAGCACTATGAAGCTATTCACAGCCACTGCAGCACAAGTTCAATCCCTGGCCAGCCAGGAAGAAACCCACATGGTAAGGCAGACCTCTCCTGTCTCGCCCAACTGCTCCCCTCAGCAGTGTATTTCAGTCAGTCTGCCTGTTCTGTTCCTCACTCTCTGGTGAATCCTCTCACCACCTACACCTCTGGCCTGTACCCCAGTTCTTGTGTGCATAAATAAATCAATCTTTAAAAAAGTAAGATAGAGTGTTGGAAACCAATGTCACCTCAGTAAAAATAAATAAATTTCATATGAAAAAAATAAAAAAAGAATCACACACACAACAAGGAGAGAGGCCACTGAAGAAACCAGCCTTGACTGCACCTTGATCTTGGATTTACCCCTCCCCCAAACTGTGAGGAAATAAATTTCTTTGAGTTAAGTTACCCAGACTATGGTATTTTGTTATGGCAGCCTGAACAAACTAATAGTTAATAAGACAACAAATGGATAAATCTGAAATAGTAAAAACAGGATAAAAAATTAAGAAAAGGAAAGAGATGGAATAGAATTTAAAGGCAACTATATTGACAATCATCTTAAACATAACTAGTCTTAACACTACAATAAAAATATATTTAAAAGTCTTTGCTATTTACAAAGAAATCTATTTAAAATATAGAAACATCTATAGGTTAATAAGATGGGATGATGGAAAACCATCTATCAAGCTAACATTAGCCTTATAAGAGCTGGAGCAGTAATTAATAGCAGAATAAGTAGATTGCCAAGGAAAGGATATTATCAGGGACATAAAGGGCCATAACATAACGATAATGCAGTCACTTTGTCCAGAGGACTTTAACAAACTTAAAATGATTATGTGTATAAATAGCCAAAGTTCAAAATTCATGAAGCAGAAATTGAAATGACTGCAAGAAAAAATTTGCAAATCTACATTTAAAGTCAAAGATGTAAAGCCTCTCTCCCAGTAGTTAATCTAGAATGTAGCCAGAAATTCAGTAAGGGTATAGATGAGTTTAGTAAAACTATTAAACAACTTTGCCTAATAGATATTTATAGAACTCTCCATTCTAAATAACAGAAAACTCATTTTTTCAAGTGCAAACAGACTCTTTGTTATGATAAAACAACTTAGGGTTATAAAACAAGCCTTGACAAATTTTAAATGTTCTAAATTATAAAAATTATGTTCTATGAGACAATGAAAGTAAATCATAAAACAATACCAAAAGGATATAAAAAAATATTTGGGAAATGAGTAGCTAGCACATCTAAATAATCTATTTATCAAAGAATCTCATCATCAAAATTAAATGAATAGAAATGAAAATGCAATAAATCTGAGATTAAGCTAATCAACATTAGGAAGGAAATCATTGCATTCAAATTAATATCAGAAAAAAATAATGTCCCAAATATATGACCTCCATTTCTCCCTTAAAAGAGCAAAGGAAAAGTAAACAAATCTAAAATAAACAAATCCAAATACAAGGACAAAGGGGGAATTATTAACAGTCAAGGTGAAAATCAATCAAGTAGTAAACAAGAAAAATCAAATGAAATGGAAAGCTGTTTCTCTGAAATGATCAATACATTTGATAAATTTCTCACCAGTCTAATTAGTATTAATAAAAAAGTTGTAAGCTGCCAGTATCAGCAATATTACTTGGGGTTACTACATAGTCTACAGATAATAAGTGGGTGTTAAGAGACTATTATTAACAATCTTATACTAATAAATTCCACAGTGTAAATGAAATGGAGAAATTTCAAATAATACATGCTACCAAATTTAGTCAAGAAGAAACAAATAGTCTGAATGACCCAATTTTTATAAATATACTGAATGTGCAGTGGAAATCCTTCTCTTATAGATAACTCCAGATGCAGATGACTTCACTCATCAATGCTGAATGAACATTTTTAAAGAAGTAACATTAATTCTATGGAAACTTTCAGAAATTAAAGAGCAGAAAATATTTCTCACCTCATTTATTCTGGTCTGTGTTGCCATAATACAAAAAATAGAGACAGGAAAACCAAATTTCAGTATCACAAATGAACATAGATGACACTACAGTATCACCAGTTGGAATTTATTCCTGAATGCAGTTTATTTAACTTTTCTAAATACCCATTAATGGATAAATGAAAAAAATATAATATATACATACATTAGATTATCCAGTCTTAAGAAAAAAGGAAACTCTGCCACTGTGTGATAATACAGATGGACATGGGGGACATTAAGCTAAGAAAAAAGGCCAGAGACAAAAAGACAAATGTAACATAAACTTATAGTCTAACTCAGAGAATCACCCCTGGTGATTACCAGGGGTCATGGCATATGCTTCTCCTCAAACACTTTGTGTTATATACATTAAACATGTACAACACTTTACATGTGAATCAATCCTCAATAAATTGGTTTAAAACTAAAACTGTGAAAAAGAAAATCAATCATTACAGAGTGATATTAAGAGTCTAAATGAAAACCACCATATCAATAGATGCAAAATTTAAAAATATTAAAATCCAAGCCCACTTCCTGATAAGAACCCTTTAACAAACCAAGAATAAGAGGGATATTCTCAAATTAGTAAAAGCATGTCAGACATGTTTTCAACAAGTGCCATACTTACTGAAAAATACAGAACAATTGTGCCCTAAAGTCAAAAGTAAGGAAAGGAATTTCTCTCTCACCACAGACCAAACTAACTGCTAAAACAGAAACTTCATTATAGAAAGAATTTTCTCAACTCTGTATCCTCTGTATAAAAACAAGTCCTGGTATTAGAACTTACTTAACTGCTATTTAGTGAAATAATCCATAGATATTGTTAGTTCAACAAATATAATAAGCATTAGAACGATGCAAAAATATATAATTTGGAGGATTGTAAAAAAGATTGAATTTATTTAGAACAATTATAACTCAATATAGAGATATTTTGAGTCTATCCTTATCTGCATATCTATATTTATTTCACATAATACGTGTGTAATGACAATATAAGGAAGATTAATTACCATTTAAAATATGTAATGCATAAACAAAACTAGATAAATGCTTAAATCATTTATGAATATACTAAACAAGTGAAGCCTGATAGCTATTGCAAGAACTATAAAAAGCGCAGCTTACATAAAGCCTGTTGTCAAAATATAGTCAAGTCATATTTGTTATACTGAGAAGCAATATAGAGAAGCAAGATTCTAACAGTTTTGAAATGAGTTTTACTTAGTGCCACATTTACTGCAGTATTTAGACTTATGTGTAATCAAATAGGTAGTATATTCCATATTTTCCTCTTACCTATCATCTATATTTAATGAAAAATTAAGATCAGTCAAAATTCTATAGTATTTCAGATAAAATAGTGAATCACCTTAATCTTATGCCAACACAGCTGAATGTCTACTTTACTAAAAATGGTGACTGCAGCGTGCATGGCTTACTGATAGCCTAAATTGACTAAATGAACCCAATTCAATAATGCAGAGCTGTGAGTTTCCACTCTTATGTAGCAGATACAAATCTCAGCCTATGAATTCAAATAAGCAAGAAATAAAGAAGCATACTGTTGTAACTGATATGAATACTTATAACAATCTCTCTCTGTTTCAAGGGTTTTGTCCACTTTGCAAAAAGTTGCATTTAATTTGGGGGGAAGAGTTTTTGTAGGAAAGCATGGGGAGGGGATGGATACATTCTGTTTTCAGACTCCTTTCACACTCACACAGCCTCTTCCAGAATACTGTCATTTACACCAGGCCACCATGCCAGTTTTGGACAAGTCTACGACTTTAGAGAATTAGAACTTGAAGGGACTTTAAAGAGAACAGCTTTATGCCTTGTGGCACAGGTTAAGATAGGAGGCCAGAGACCTGGATTTGAATTCCAGCCCCACTGCTCACAGTCTATATAACAAAGGGTACCTGTGTGTGCCTCAGTTTCCACATGTGAAAAATGAGAATAATACAGATTGAAATGTCATTATATTGAAGCACTTAGCCCCTATACATAGCAATCTATGTGCTATACAGGTAGATATCATCATTGCTACACTTACATGACCTTGTGACAAAATGAGAGTAGAGAGGAATCAGGCATATAGGAATCAATATCCAACTTTAATATGTGGTTTTTATTATTATATTCATAAAGACAAATGAATTTTCCATTAATGAATCCTAGTTAGATAGATGCAAGCTGTACTGGAAAACGACCAATGCTCTGTCCATATTGGGGCTTACCAAATTGCAAAATTTACAGTCTGGGAAAGCAGTGTAGAACATGAGTTTCCTGGAAGCAGGAATTAGAAGAGTGTATGTGCATGTCAAGCCCCTCCTAAATTTACAAATGAAATGAAGTCATTTCTTCCCTGCAGGACAACAGAGAGCAGGACCCTTCAACTAAAGACATGGAACCCCATGACAGGAAACAATTGGCCATGAGGAATAAAAAACATTGATCTCTCTAACAAGTGTTTTCAGCTACCCAAAAGCAACATGTTTTTGTCATAGTCCAGCGATAGTGGTGCTTTCACTGCAAGTAGAAAAGATAGCTTCTAGAAAACCTGTTGCATGAACAAATGCTTGTACTGTAACATATCTAGAGTTGCTAGCAATTCTGATTTAAAAATTCTGTAGTTTATTTTTCCTTTTGCCTTAGAATATATAAATTAATGTTAAATAAATCAACTGTTTTTATAAAACAATAATAAGATAAAATAAGCATTGTTTTCTTTTCTCATTCTATCACTGCATTGGCTGACTGACTTAAGACACCCCACACAGTCTCTTCTAATCCCACAGCATGTTAGATTCCTAAGGACGTTGTGTAAGGATATTGTATTTGTCCCAATCCTCCTGGGTTCTCAGATCCCTAAACTCTCTATTACATGATTCCCCAAGCTAAAACACGCTGTGATGTGAAGAAGAGGGAACGAGACTAGTTCAGATCTAAAATCCCATTACTTTCCTCCATTGTCCCAAATTCAGTACAGAGATTCTTAAATTATCCCAGGGGAGAGTCACACAGATTTTCATCATTCTCCTAATTATTTTCTTTACAATACAGTGAATCCAACACATAAGACAAAGCTCAAAAGCAAGATTTGAAATCTAGGAAATAGGAAAGAGCAGGGTTGATATTACAGAAAAATAATATTTTTAAAATACTATACATCACACATGTGCCATTATATGTCTATGATAACATGAGTTCTTCCTTGAAATTAGCATGTAAGTCAACATTTTGACAAGTTTAAAATGGGGTTTAAAAATAAAATTCTTGAACACCTGTATATTAAAAATATTTGAAAATTACTAAAAAAAAATTCAAAGTTTCAACTGGCTGAGGCAATAGCTCATTGATGATTTTTAATTTAAAAACTTACCAATAAAAAAATCTATGTAGTTAGAAAGGGTTTTGTTTCAAAGTTAAACCCTCTTTCAATTCTGATCAGATGATTTAAAAATACCCTGTCTTCACAAGTTACTTAGTTACTTTAAAAGAAGGGGTAAAACAACTATGTTTCTCTATAAATCAATCTTTTTTTAATATATTGAGACTCCTTTAATAAAGTAAGAGAGAAATTGGAGAGGATTGTGCAGATCCTCCTAAAGATTAAGGATCATATTTATTTATACTGGAACACATGTTTCAGACTTATAATGGAATACAGCTCAGTTTTCCGCAAATAATCACTATTTGCTGCCCCTTGAACTACTTAGGGATTGAAAAAACTATCACAATTAAAATAACTCACACCTTTAAACTTCATTTCCTTTGTATTAGATAGCAATCAGAGTGATATATGTGTGTATATATATATATATATACACACACACACACACATATATGTATATATATATATATATATATATATATATATATATATAGCCATGTAATTCTGGCAATAAGAGGCAATTTTTAAAATCTTTCACAGAAATCTAAATAAAGCATAGGATAAATAACTTTTCCTAAAGCACATACTTAGTAAGAAGTTGGAGCTAAGATTTGGTGATAGACCATCCAGATTCAGAATCTATCCAGCTGAAAATTTTAATAAAAACTGTATCTTGTACCTATTGGAATATTGGAATTTTTTTTTTGAACAAAAAAGACAGCACCTACAGAATATATTTCTTACAAAGAAAAAAAAAAGAACAGAAAACAACTGATAGCTCCTTTTTTTATACAACCTTTTAAAAATATCTTTGCAGATTTTGTTAATATTTAGTAAGTTACATATGCTCAACCACTAAACACATTGTTTCATAATAGGGCTAAATCACTTTTATCTGTGTTCCTTTCATACTTCAATTTAGAAAATATGAATAGATAATTTTGGGAAATACATTTGAAAGGAACGATAATAAATTGTTTGACCACTTCTACTAGTTTTCATTTCAAACTCAAAAAATAATCATTTATTCCACAAAAGAAGTAGCTCAAAAACCACAGCTACAGATAGTTACAGTTCTATATAGTCCAAGTGAAATTAACATTTTCCAAGTCACTAAATTCACCCATCTTTGATATGTTTCTATCACCCTGAAAGTGTAGGTGTATTTCTATTGTTGCTATAACAGGTTACCACAAATTCAGTGCTTTCAATGATTTTTTATAGTTCTAGAGGTTAGAAGTCAAAATTGAAGCTGTCTACAGAACTTCATTTCCTCTGAAGGGCTCAGGGGGAAATACATTTCCTTGCCTTGTCCAGTGTAAGTAACCTACCCGAGTTCTCATTTTGAAGGCCAGCGCTCAGCCTCTTCAATCTCTATTTCTGGTCCCATCATCAACATTGGACCCACCTAGATTATCCAGAATCCTCTTTCCAAGTCAAAAGATTTAAAAACTTAATTATATTTGCAAAGTCTCTTCTACCATTTGTGTTAAATAGTCACAGATTTCAAGGATTTGAAGGTGGATATCTTCTGAGGGGGAGCATTAATCAGTGGCTACGAAAAAACATTGTATATTAAGTATTACATGGAGATCTTCACAATGAATGCTGAATAATTTTTAGTTGTTGACCTTTCTGAACAGGTACTTCTAATTATGTTTTAGATCACAAAATTCATCATCCCTAAAAGGATATTAGAAATGAAATACCCCATTTTCAAATACAAAAGGCTGAAGTCTCTTGAACTTGTATCTTACCAATATTAAATTTCTATCTCATGTCATGGATCCAATTCTCCACACCCTTACCACTGGCTGTTCTCTGGTCTTGCTTATCACTCTGTAAGAGAATGCTCATCTCAAACATGTAGCTACATTTTACAACTACATGTCTTTCCAAAAAATAAAAGGAAACACTTCACTCAGAAATGTACAAATAGCAGGCATGTGTTGGAGAAATTTAAAATTATTTGTAGAATGAATTCTTTTGCAGGTGTCTGGATAAGAAGCTCATCATATCAGTGTTTTTGGCAAAGTAATGTACAGAGAGTTTTGAAATGGAAAATAATAAGAGTAGCTTATTCGCTTTCAACTTTCTACCATTCTGGCTGTATCAGCTGCTGAGAAATTTTTCAGTTCTTCTCTAGATCTTTGATGTTTGTAATTGCCATGGAAACTGCAAAGATTTTCCTTATCATTGAAAACAAAGCCTACAATGTGATTCACAAATAGGAATTAGTAATTAATGCAACATTAAATAAAATGCTTTTGTAGAAATTTCCAAGGGAATTTCTAAAGAAATGTCTAAATGCTATGTAATAATTGCCAAAGATTTGGAAAATAATTAGTGTAAAACTAGTAAGCAAAAGTAATATATTTGGAATTGAAGCATATATATTGAAAGATGTGAAATCAATTATATTTTAATGCAAGTAGGAAAGTCTATTGTATTCTTTCACACATGATTTATTGATACCATGTAATTTCACTCTCCAGATAACATATTTACTGTAGAATATGTAATTATGCAACTTCACTGGGACAAAACTATTTCTTTGAATCTAATTATATCCATCTTTCTTGGAACTAGAAACTCTGAATTCAGACATGGATGATGATGGCTGACCTAGGAAGTTCCATTATTTACATATCTTTTAAGACACTTGTTCTGATAGAATCTTTTTATTTTACACCATGGGATTGTAGTAATAAAAATTAATGTTACAACATTAGAATTCAGTAATTAGTAATGCAATTTTTAAAACTTGTTCTCTGAAGTTCTTTAAGGTCAGTGATTTCCACTACAGTACTGTCACTGAGATAATGGGCATTATCCTTTTCAAAAAGAAAACTGAGGTTCAAAAGAAGTATAAATTTTCTGCACTCAAGTCACAGGTTTTCAATAGGAGGCAAACTAAAACATCAATTGAGAAAATATCATTAACAATCAAAGATGGGACTCACAACACTTTGGGTCTTACACAACTCTTTTGATTTCTGATTTCTCATCTATAAATTGGAATTGAAAATACTACCTGCCTTATCTGCCAATCTTTAATAGGAGAGATAATCATAATTATAAATCACTATGAAATGTCGATTAAAATCTTTAATTTATCTTGAGATGAACACATTTAACCTTTATATTTGAAAATGTGTAGTTTGGTTTCTATGTTGTAATTACCTGTACATTATATTTCTTAAATGTTTTTACCATTAAATTAATAAATCATGACTTAATTATTAATATACTGCAACTATATGAGATTCCACAACTTCCTATAGGCATCTGTTTTTACTTTACTTGCTGATCAACAAGACATTTTAAAACATGGATTCCTGATTAATGATCTTGTTAATAAACTAATCTAAATGCATGCTTCTGGGCATCTCCTAAAGAAAAGACAGTTTTGAGAAAATTAGCAAAAGAGAAAAACAGTTTATGAATAATGCATGTATTTGTTCACTTCTATCTCTCTGCCATTTGCTTGTAATGATATGTTTTGATAGTTGTAAATAGCAGGGATTTGTGGATGAAAGATACAGCGTACCTGAAGGTATTTTACCATTCCAGAAATTTGACATATCACCCAAAAAGCAAAATCAGTAAATGCTGCTTAACCTTAAGCTGTGAAATGGTAATAATTACATAGTAATTTTACTAGATACGATAAACATTATACAAAATTGGGATTGCATTAGTAATTTTTAGTGGCAACATGTTTCATTAAGTTACATGGAATTTATGGAAAGAAGATGTTTGAGAAACATTATCTTTTAATAAGGGGTGCACCATTTGTCAAAATATACACACTTGATGTGGTGAGCTTTACAAGGATCCAAAAAACTTTTCATTTTGTAGTTTGCCTAACGTTCTTTAGATTTTGACTGTCTCCCTCCCCTTGGAACTAATAATCACAGCTATCAGCAAGTGCTAGGCACTTTGCAAGTCTTAGGTCTATGACTATATAAAACTCATGCTGTTCCCAAAAAACACACTACAGAATAATGATGATGATAATGACCAATGGTAAGCTTATTTTATATATAGATTTCTTAAAGCCCATTCAAAACACAGTTCATACCATGAATTCATTTAAATTTAAAAACATTATTTTACTGCCACACATTAGTCTTTGTGTCTGATATAATGGTAAGCAACCAAGTTCTACAGAAGATGTTATTTTTCCCAAGATCAAAAAACAGGACAATGCCATGCTTCTTGTATTTATCACCCACTTTTTGCCCTCAGCATTCATTATCTAAATGCTGTATAACAAATTACCATAAAATTAGCAGCTGAAATCAGTTTTATCTGTTTCTCTGGATCGGGATCCCAGGCAGAGTTTAGTTGGGACCTCTGCTTCAGGATTTCTCTCCTGTCAACCATCTGGGTCTCAGGCAGGATGCACTACTGACTTTATGTGGCTGCTGGCAGAATCCAGTTCCTTATGTATTATAAAACCAAGTGTCACTGTTTCTTGCTGGCTGTGGGCTAAAGACAACTCTCATTGCCTTTTTATAAGAACCTCTCCACACAATTGCTCAAAATTGTTTTTCTCTTGTTATTGTATGCTCAAATGATCTTATAAGAAAAAAAATATTTTTCTTTAAAATAGTCAAAAGAAAAATGAAACATTCAATGATCTTAGGAAAAATAAGAGTTTATTATGTGCTAACGCTATATACTTTGATAGGATATTTATGCAGAGTGGTTGACATAGAAACAAGAAAAATAGGGATAGCCTAACTTAAAATGATCCTGGTTACCAGGTAACCATATGCTGATTGGAATCCAAAGGTCACAGAATTGACAGGGAGAGAATCCAGAATTTATCAGACAATAGCAATTTCTCTGAATTACTTTTAATATACATTGGAAGAAGTTTAATATTAAATGAGTCTGCTGAATTCATCCATTCTAAACATAGGCAAAAATAAGTTTAAAAAATAAGGAAATGAAAATACAAGGCATCAAGGAACAACAAATTTAAGCTTCACAAATAAAACAAGAGATGACAATTTCTGAACAATGTTGAGATTCTAAGCATGAAATTCAGAATCTAAAGATAGATATTAAAAGTTCAAACTAGTCCTGAAATGTTGTGCCAGGAGAGGACCTATTATCTTTTAAATCAATTTCAGAAATGAATACTTGACCAAACTAAACCTTGACCAAAAATCTTAAAAATTAAAGACTCTGAATGAAGTAGTAAAATCATACCCTATCACTCCAACTATTCACTACGCCTATAATATAGTCACCCCACAACTAAGAGAGATCATTTTACCCAACATCTAAGGGAAGCATTGAGATCTGTGTCACAGAGTTAGAAACTTTGCCCTCACTTCTCAGGTACATTTGTCCAGTGGTTAAAATTATTTTTCCTCTGCTATAAGAGGAAGTGAAAGATCGAAATATCCATATCATGAGCTCATCTGGCATACTTACAAAGTAGACATAAGTATCCCTAGAAATGAAGAACCCTGCCATGACCATGTACCTCAGTACACCATTCTTCAAACTGCCTCTCTCAAAAGTTTTGTCTCCTTCCACTTCCAAGAATGGGATCCTGCTGGCCCTACCATTCAAGATGGATACTCGGAGACTTCTTGAGAACACTCTGCAAATCTCTGCTGCCTCAATTCCACAAGATAAATTAACCAGATGTTCTAACAAGTTCTAGCCCAAGAGGTCATCCTAGGATCCTATTGTCATGCTCAGTTCCAAAAGGATGACCTGTTGGTAAACAATTTCCTTACTCACATCGTATTTCTTTTTTGAGATTGCACAAAACTGGGTTTCCAGAAGGTGTTGTCATGTTGATTATAGTTGACTCTCACTTATATTGGCATAAGAATGTAAGTTACCAATAGCCACTGTATCTTACCTGGAGCGTAATTTGGAAGTGTGGGTTCATCCATGAGTCTCTGTTATTCTGTTGATTCTCACCCACCAGTGTTGCCACTGCAATACACACTTTTTTTCTATAGCACTCAGGGTGGTAGGGATAGTAGTAGGAGGTCTTTACTCTTGTGCCCTCTGCTGATGGTCAGAGGACAGTCATTGCATTCCTGAAAGTTCTAGAGTACATGTCAGGCAGCACTGCAGTGGCAGACATGCCCACCTCTCCTGAGGATTTCAAGGGGTTCCAACCGATGTCCTCTCTCACCTCCAATTGATATGGCCTTATCACACTCTGCTGAGTCAACTTTAGAACAAACAGGAAAACCACATGGAGGTACTAATATAAACTCTTCTCATATGTTAACTCACTGAATCTTTATAAAAAGCCTAAATTACATGGGAAATTTAGCTGCATGCTTAGAGTCACACAGCTATTCAAGGTTGGACTCAAACCCCAATGGGTCTGACTGTAATCTGTTCTCTGAGCCACCTTATACCGATAGTGTGGGAGTGCACAGCTTCTATCCTGCTGACTTTGACAACTACACAATGTCTAGACTCTGTTTATAGCCCAATACTTGAAGCATTTCTTTGTATCTCACTGTACTTAAACCAAGGGCTCTTTAACCCTCTAGAAAATTAGTGCTAAAAGGTTCAGGACCACCATAGCAGAGACTGAAGTGCACCCTTTTTCTGTCCTTTTGCTTATGGCAACGTGATGATCAAATCCTGGTTCTTTGGCTTGCTACTGGTATTTTCTTGGGGAAGGCTTCCTGCCTCTATACTCACAGTTCATCACTAAAAAGAGGAAAACTAATATGCTTCTCAGGATTTAGAACAAATTGAATGACATAATAAAAATGTAATGTATAATAAAACATAATTTTTAAAAACATGTATGTTTTTCCCACATGCATTCTTTTTTAAAGATTTGGTTACACATATAAGAATTGGGATGTGGGGGGTGAGAGGATTCACCAGAGACAGAGAGGGGACCAGAATAGGCAAATGTACTGAAATACACTGCTAAGGGCAGCAGCAGGGGAGACAGGAGAGGCCTGCTGCACCATATGGGTTATCTCCTGGGCCAGGGATTGAACTCTTGCCACAGTGGCTAGTGATAGCTTGACAGCGCTGAGACTTTAACCCCTATGCCACCAGGGAAAACCCTTACCCGGCATTCTTTAATAATGAAATATTCAATAAAGACATATTCAAACATTTGTTCCACACTTCATCATACATGATCTAGTGTTTAGTAGAAGTTTTATCATTCTATTGCAGTCAGAATTCCATTTTCCTTCTCTTTTTTCTCCAGAATGTTTTCCTTCCCCTCTTGAAAATGAAAAGAGTTCATTACATTCTATCACAGCCTGATTCTTCCTCACCTTTGGAGTTGGAGTTCTGAGGTTACCTCTGGAAATATGGATTCTGCAAAGGGCAGTTTTATTACTCATCTTGGGTAAGCAAGGATTAGGGAGATAATCAAAGGTCACGGTTAAAGCTGTGCTGAATTACTTTATAGACTCCGAGAACACAAGCAAACAAGTTCCTACCAATGTGTCTGTGGAATCAAACTACCTGCAAGAAACACTGCCCCATCAGCCTTTTTTTGCCTTCAAATCTGAACCCCTTTCACAATGGGAAAAGAGAGCCTACTCCTACTAACATGAAACTTGTTTGCTGATTTTTTTTTTATTTTTTAAAGATTTATTTATTTATGCATACAAGAGCAGCTAGAGTATAGGCCAGAGATGCGGGGGTGAGAGTATTCACCAGAGACAGAGTGGGGAACAGAACAGGAAGACTGAGTGAAATACACTGCTGAGGGGCCTCCTCGGTGGCGCAGGGGTTGAGCACTGGGCTGCAAAGCTGCAAAGCTGCCCGCAGCCTCTGCAGCACCTGTTCAATCCCTGGCCACTGAGCAAGGATCCCACATGGCTTACAGACCTCTCCTGCTGCCCACTGCTCCCCTCAGCAGTGTACTTTGTCGGTCTGCCTGTTCTGTTCCCCTCTCTGTCTCTGGTGAATTCTCTCACCCTCCCGCACTTCTGACTGTACCCAGCACTTGTATCAATAAAATAAATAAATCTTAAAAAAAAAAAAAAGAAAAGAAAGAAATACATGCTGAGGGGAACAGCAGGTGAGACAGGAGAGGTCTGCTTAGCCATGTGGGTTGCTCTCTGGCCAGGGATCGAACTCATGCACCATGAGGCTGTGGATTGCTTCATAAGGTAGTGCTTAACCCCTTGCACCACCAGGAAGGCCCCTGTTTGCTGATTTTAAAGAGGTACTGCATTTCCTTTGTCTCACTCATGAGAGAAAGCACATGGTCTGCTAAAGTCTATGAATTAGACTGGGTGTTGACTCAGCAATCCTGGGTACCAGGGGGTGTCACAGCAGTTAACTTTCCCCTGAGTTGGGCCCTGATTCTCACTCATTTTCCCATCATGTCTGCTAGTTTGGAACAAGCGATTGAGACATCTTGGTTGGAACCTTGAATGGCACCTTTTTACCTCTTTTCTGAAGCCTCTAAACTTATTTCATGGAGACCCCAACTGGAAATCATAAATTAAACAAAACTGACGCCTACTTGTTTTTTGACACTGTTACTGCAAATATTTCATAGAAAATCACAAGCAGCAGCTTAGTGCTCATTGCTTTCCCTCTCTTGTGGTTTCCTCTTCCAGTAGGGAGATCTGTATATATAGCCCTGCTTGGGACATGATTACTGTAGCAAAAGAGAACAACCAGCTGTGAAAGATATTCTCCAGCAGGCAGCTCTATACTTCTTGGGGAAGGCTGCCACAAAGGAAGGCATCGACGCAGCAGACTGTCGCATGAAAGACTTCCAATGGGGTAAGAAACTTTGAAGGAGCAAAATCCTGTTGTCCAGTTTTATTTGTTTCTGAATCTGATAGCAAGGCCTGCTATTCATTATAGAGCTGCCTAGTGGGTGCTTGCAAAGTCACAGTTTTTTTTGCATTTATCTAGATGACAGGCCATTAAAACTGTAACATTAGTTTTGGGAGAAAATACAATGCACTTGGTTGGATGAAAGGAATCTTATGTTTTCCTTTCTCCTGCCTTTAAATTTAAGATCTTTTAATATCCTTTAAGAGTTCTGGGTGGTGGAGGGAAGGAGGTAGGTTCTATCTTTTATAAACACAGGCTGTCACATTGTGGGGGGAGGGGATACTTTCTATCCTGGAAAAGGTAAAATATGAATCATAAGAACTGGCATGCCATGATAGACCAAATAGTCATAGAAAGAGTCATAACACAGTTACTCTTTATCTAAAATTCTGGTCATTTTTTCAACCAAAAGGTGAGGGTACTAATATTTTTAAAGAATATTTTGCATCTGTTACTTTATTTGATTATTTAAATGCTACCAAGTAGCATATTATTCTCTTCTAATAATGTGAACAGCAAGACTGAGAGAAATGAAAGGAATTGTCAAAATTCATACAGCTGTTTGGTAATTGAACCCAGACTTGTCAATCAGGTCTGCTAGGGTAAAGGATTTGTGCCAGACTTTAAAACACTATATCTCCCATACGTTGAGGTATTACAGAAAAGTGGGAGCACACTTAGAGTATAAACTCTACAGAACAGCACCAAAGGGATATTTGTCTCCTCGCTGATGCATCCACAAAGCTTAAGTAAGTGTCTGGTCAATAGCAGGTGCTCATAAATTGTTTGCTAAAAAGTGAATAAATCAATAAAAAGACTCATAAGCAGTAAATTGCACTGCATAATTAGAAATCCTTCATGATGCTGCCTTTTTAATCTAATTATTATTCTCTTAGAGCCAAAAGAAAGGGGAAATGTATCAAGCTTTACTAATACCGCAAGTTTGATTTTATCAATTCTCTTTGAACATCAGTAGTGTTTTGACAATTGTTAAACTTCTAAAGTATGTGGTAACAGATACAAATTTGATTTTCAATAAAATGGAAAAGTTATATATACCAATATGCTTATTTCAACATAGGACGTAGGGCACAGGCTATGTAGGCCCGCTGCCATAATTCTTCAAATCTGCGCAACCAAAAAACAGGGAAAAGGATAGATGAGAATAATAACTTGTAAGCTTAACAATGTAATTCAAGTGGATGGGGTTATATTTATGCTAAGTTATTCCCATTTTGTCTGAGCAGAGGATATATGTTACACAATGGAATTAGTAGTAGTATTTATGGTGGAGCTCCCTCATTTGGCTTATCAATTCTTTGGAGATGTTAAAGGAGATAAATTATAAACTTGAGTACCTCAACCTGGGGAATGGTAGACAATGTCAGGCTGGTCTGAGGCCTCTTCATTGGTGGATAAAAGTCTACACACCAAACATGGCTCCCTTATTTACTAGAACAAAGTGGAATGAGAGAAAGGATACATTCACCACAGGGCTAGGACATATGTTAACGGAGAATCTGTACACCATCCTAAGAACATTCAGGATATCAGTATGCATTTTCCTGTGTTCCTATGTGTGTATTATATGCCTTGGGAGACTACAAAAAAAACTTCTCATTCTACCTAGTGAAACTCAGGAATGTTGATGCTATAAAAGTGAAAGATGACAAAAATGTGAGAAGACAAACAATGCGTGAAACGTAGCTTTTGGCAAGAATCTATACATGTTGCAATAACGGAACACACACAACCAATTGATTGCTAGTTATGTGATAAAGCATTAGCAGGGGTAACTCTCCCATGGTTGTATTTTGTCCTGTTGAAAAAAGAAGTTAAGAACCAAAGACATGAACACTAGTATGGACTCAGACTCTTTCTAAGGATACAGATGGCAATGAAAAATAAATGGATATACTTTCTAAAATTTTACTAATGTCAACTTACATAGAACATTTTAAAATAAATAAGTGCATTGGGGTGTTCCTGGTGGCACAAAGGGTTAAGTCTCTATGAAGGGGTTTTTGCACTATGAAGCTATCCACAGCCACTGCAGTTCCATCCCTGGACAGGGAGCTGAACCACATGGTGCAGCAGACCTCTCCTGTCCCGCCCACTGCTCCCCTCAGCAGTGTATTTCTGTAGATCCACTTGTTCTGCTCCCCACTCTATCCCTGGCGAATCCCTTCATCTCCCACCCCACCCCCACACACACACCTCTTGCCTGTGCCCTAGCTTTTGTAAGCATAAATAAAATAAATCTTTAAAAAAATAAAAAATAACAAATAAGTGCATGTTCTTCATTGTTTTTGTTTACAAACTAAGAACTATTAATGATGTCTTTATTTCAATTAAGTAACTAGACACTATTTAATGTTTTACCCACAAAAGCTCAAGGTATCTGAAGCAACTATGGAAAAAATACCATAGGGGAATTAAGTTGAGGGCAGTAAAGCTGGGCATTGACATACAAAAACATGTAGATGGCTTGTCTATAATATGAATAATTTAATAAATGCAGTGCTAGGTAAGAAAACATGTATTTTACACCTCTGCCACTGTACATGGGTTTGAGCCAGTTATATCATTTCATTTTCTATCCTATCTTCAAGATAAATTATTCATAACTGCTTTTAATTTTTCAATTTAATTTACAGGGTTATGGTGTTGGTTTTTTTTTTTTTTTTTACATTGAACATTTGGGAGGTTGATGGGATGAGGGGAAATATTTTCAACATAAACACAGTATTCACCACAAAATAAGTTAACTGGTCTTGTGACCTAGGTCACAAGTTAGGTCAAGCAATCCAAAATATCTTAGAACATAATCATCAAGAAAACAAGTTGATTTTCAGTTCCACAAAGACAAACCTTACTTCATGATTTGGAGCAATTTATAATCATGTATAATCAGTCTGTATTCCTGACTGCCATATGGCATGACAGAAACTACTGTATTTTTAGGCAAAGAATTTGGTGATTCAGGAGTGATTTATGCATCAAGGATCTCTAGTACTTAAAGTCACAGAATTAGCTTACAGTTACACAGTGGGACAAAAATGAACTGAACTTCAAGCAATGGGTAAGTAGGGTAAGCCCCAGAGAAAAGAGAAGTTATTCCTTGCAGGTTTTTTAGCACAACCAAGTAAATTTTAACATACAATGAAATTGTTTCCCTAGTACTTTGAGGCCAAATTAGGAGATTCTCCCATAAAAAAAATGTCGAGTTAAGCTGATTGCCTACAAATTGATTTTACTTGCATAATCACCTAAGAAATTATTCATGCTTTACTCTACTTCGAAATCCAAACTCAATAAGTAAAAGATAAACAGTCTACCAAAATTTGTAATTGCAGTTCACAAAAATTAGTATAATATAACAAACTTGGATATCACTTTTGGATGTATTAATTGACCACTATATATGTATGTGTGTGTGTGTGTGTGTGTATACTGTGAAATTATATCATGTCAAGTTGAATTATCATCAAACACAAAATATATAACATTTTTATGTAAAGTTTTCTCATCATAAAAATGACAACCTTAACAAGAAGTCATTCAGCAATATTGTTTCCTTAAATTAAAACCAAAAATAAGATTTTGTTGTTGTTGATGTATATATTTAAAAATAAAAGACTTGATAGTCAACTTGGACATAATAGTCTTCCTATATAATAAAATCACCACATAGCTTATTTATTTATTTTTTAATTTTTATTTATTTATAAAAGCACTGGGTACAGTCAGAAGCACAGGAGGGTGAGAGAATTCACCAGAGTCAGATTGGGAAGCAGAGCAGGTAGAAAGACCGAAGTACACTGCTGAGGGGAGCAGCGGGCGGCAGGAGAGGTCTGTGCACCATGTGGGACCCTCCTCTGGTGGCTGGGGAAAGAACCAGAGCTGCAGAGGCTGCAGGCAGCTTCGCAACCCAGTGCTCAACCGCTGCACCACCGGGGAGGCCCCCCGCATAGCTTATTTTAAATTTAAATACTTTGTAGACATCAGGAAAAAACTGCACCATTCTCTAATACTAGTATTATATATAATAGTCCTAATTCTAAGTTGATAAATTTAACCAAATACATAAATATCACAAACCTAATTTTATGAGGCAAAAATAACCACAACATAAGTAAGATATAATGGGCATCTTGGCAAAACATAGACAAGTGCTGGGGCGATACTGAAAAAAAGAAACATTTGCTCTAGGGAATGGAAAGTTAAGAAATTTTACTAAAGTTCTCCAAGCAAGGCTTCTTAGAAATAGTATTGGACTAAGGCTTAACTAATAATAATAATAATAATAATAAATAGTATTAATAAAAAAAAAACTCTTGCCAGCTGAACACAAAGTACATTTCAAAATTTTAAAACCATGTTTGCCTTTGCTGTATAGACACAGATTATGTGTTTCAGGGAGCTTTTCATAATAAAGTGGGATCTTTATTTGGCTGTTCCCAATTTAGGCAAAAGCTTTCAGTTTTAATACTCTTCTATCAGTGATCCTGTACAGCATTGCACAACTACCTTCCTTTTATTTCGCTTTGCTACTTTTTGTAATATCTTTCCCTTGATGTGGTTCACTCCTCTAATATGGTCTGAATATTCACTCTGATATTACTTTCATTGACTCTTTCATGAAATAAACATGACTGCTTATTTTGTACACCAAACTGACTTGTTAGTATAAATACCTAGTAAGTCCTTTATAGGCAATAGTAAATGCTTCTAAAACCCTATTTGAAAATAATGTCTGATGTTAAGTACTTTCTTATTCAGTTAGTGTTGATCTTTTCTTATTTCTTTCATTGGAAATGTCAATAGATGGCATAAAATGTCTCTCATGCTGATTAATGTGTTGTATTTCTGATAGTACCAACTTTTGTTTTTACAAACAAGTTGTACTGTAGAAAGTTCCTCTCATGCCCACTACAAGTATTGGGATAGATTAACTGCTACTAGAGTAAGCACAGGTCACATTGATTAATGGCAAGGAGAATCCACACGTGGCCTAACAAATCATTATGAAAACCACAACATAATCAATACTCAATAAATGTGTTTGATTTGTTGCCTGATGAGGACCAGACTGCCCTTCAATTACTTAATAGAATCATTGAATAGTGGTTGTGTTCCGACCCAAATATGTCTCCCTCTATCCCTTCAGGGTATTTTGTAGCTAGAAAATGTACTCTGTCTGGTTGGCAAAGTGAATGCCAGACATTTAATTGAGAAGTAAGTACCTCCAGGGTCCTCTTCCTCTTTGTGAAAGTGACCAGAAGTATCGAAGAGGGTTGGTCCATAATTCTGGACAAGCCATGGACAGATAGCTTAACAAGAAATAAACCCTTATTGTGGCTATCCGGGGGGAAGTTTTCTTGTCAAAGAATAGTTCCACTCTGACAAATACAGATAGTGACATGAAGAGGGAGATGTTTGACTTTTAAGCCCCAAGCTTTGCACCATGAATCAGGACTTCATAGCAGAAGAGAAAGCAACTGTGCTTCATTCATTCATTCATTTCACCAGTAGGTGACCTGGTGTGTGACCCCCCCCCCATTCCATTTCATTTGACTTCACTCTTACTGACATTAGTCTGATTTGGAATTTCAGCTGCAGTCAGGCTTATACTGGCTCACACAGTATTGGTCTTAACAGTGGGTTTGTTGTTGTGCCTGATTTTTTTTTTTTTGAAGCAGCTGCTAAATAAGCAAATGAAGACTCAAGATATGTATTTTTCAGAGTATGTGGGGTGTGTGTGTGTGTGTATATGCAATTTCTGTCTCTTGTTTAGAAAAAAAATCAGACAATCTGTTACATCTGGGCTGCTATCCACCCACTGGAAAAATCTGCAGTCAAGTTGCTTCTCTCTGCCACTCTATTGTTTCCTAACACTGATGCAGAAAACCAAAAGCCATTTATCACCATTCTTGACCATTCTTAAGCTGCTGTTTTTCTTATAGAAGTAAGAAGACAGTAAGATATTTTTTATATTCATTTCTCTGCATGAAGTAAGAAAATAAAGGGAAGATCAAAAAGGCAGGTCACTTTAAGAAAAATGAAGAGACTATATTTCTTTGTTGAAGTACAATGACTTTTTGAATCTGGACTATTTCACTCATTTTTGTTAGTTATGCAGGTTCAGTGCACATTACAGACATCAACATTGTTCTATTTCGTTTCTAATATCTATTTGAGGATATGCAGGTGGTATCTTTAAGTCATGTACTTGGTGTATATTATATTCAAAATAGAACTGATTTTATTCAAAACAATGTAAAATAAAACTGTCATACATTTATAGTTGAGAAAGATGAAATTAAATTATATCCCTGTGTTCATTTCACAAATATTTAGGCGGATTGAATAGTGGTTAGGTGCAAGAACAACTAAATGAAACAGCCTGAGTTAGAATCCTGGTTCTACCACATATTAACTTTGTGATTTGGGCATGTTTCATAGCCTCTATATGCTTTGGATCTTTACAAATGGAGATAATGAAAGTGCTTACTCAAAGAGTATACAAAGAGCAATAAATGAGTTAATATAAGTGCTTTAAACAATGTTTGGTGATTAGTAAGCATCCCATACATATTTATCAAATACAAACTGTTTCTATGGTTTGCTACCTAAATTCTTACAGCAAATTTTGATTTGCAAGACGCCCTTATCTCTGTTATTCAGTTCAGCAGCTTTACTACAATTTTTTATGAATCTATATCCATAGAAAGAAATGATTCCTCTGAGCATCTTTAATTTTTTGACTCTGTACCTTGAACAATACCATAAACCAAGCTGAGAACTAATAAGTATTTTTTTTTAAATGAACCTCATAAAGGCATGGCAATCATACTACTGCATTGTCAATGAGGGGGTTAGTCACAGGTGATTACTTAGTTGGACAACATCTTTCTCCAAAGATTGGAGAACTAGACAAAATGGGTATACCCAAAATGATGGAAGCATGCAAAAACTGGCACTATATGTTCCAGCAATACATGCTCCAGCAATACATGCTATTGACATTTGATAGTTTGTTGATCAAATTGCTATAATTCCAATTGAATTATCATGAAAGTCACAGTGATTTGAGGAAAAAGTCTCAATTATAGTATTTATCAGGAATATGCTATGTCCTAAAATCACATACCTGCATACCCAAGAGGATATTTTCCATGTTAGATTTACAAAATTATAAAATTGAGACAATAATAGCAACAACTATCTCAGGTAAATAGTTAATTGCTGACCATGAAGTATTTAAAAACATAAAGAACCATATAAATTCTTAATAACAGTAATTAGTAAAGCCTAGAGATTTTAAAAGGGAAATTCAATCAGCTTAATTTATTTCTGTTATTTTATACTCTTAAGACTTCCTTATCTACAGTTTCTAAACTGTAAATGCTAAACAAATGACAATGCACAAAACACAAACACTAAGGGAATTTTAGAGTACATCACTCACCTGCAAATGAAGAGGAGCATTATTTAAAAAAAATCATTATTTACTACTAAATAACAATATATACAAATCTTAACCTGTAAAGTATTTACTGAGAATTTTGTGCAGTTCACTTAAATTAGATCCAATTAGCACTAAGAGTATTTTATTTAGCAGAGAATTATTATTTCAAAAATAACATAAACAACCAGAATAGTCACACATCACAGAAAGCTAGAAGGGGATTTTACGTATGAAAGCAGAATAAGTCAGTAGAGATCTTCTGCAGAGGTGTCTCAAGAGCCTGGTGAGCACAGACGATGTGTGGATGTAAGGACGGCTCCATATAAAGTTTGCTCTATCATAGAAGAAATTATTCAATAGTCTTAAAGTTGAAGTAGAAAAGTGATAGTCTGAAATAAATCTGAAATTTAGTATTTTACTTGCCTCCCCAAACTTACTGATATTCGCCATTACCCATACTTTGGTGGGGGGAGCGGTCAAAAGAACTGATCTTTTGACTCAAACCCTAATTCTACCTTGAATAAAATACATGTCCTGTCTGAGCTGCATGAATTCTCTTCTCTGAAGGATAAGCAGGACATCTAATCTTCCATACAGGGTTAGTATTAAATGAAAGTTTGGTAAGTGCTTAAAAACATATCTGCCAAATGGCAACTCCTCAAGATGTGCCTGTTATGGAAGTGCATATGTGTTCATCTGACTTAAGGATCCATATGCTCAACGTAAGGGGATTGAAGGCTGAATCCTTAATAAACTTGTTGGCATTGGTGGTGCAGCTAATGTAAAATGACCACAGCATATCTTAAACATTTCAATCTCTCAACATCTTTTAATATTTTATAAGCCAATAATCTTCCCAAATGAGAAAATGCTGATTATCAGTTTCACCAAAAATGATTTTCTAGAAAAGTGCTACTCCTACTCAAAATGTGGACTGTGGACTAGTGTATCAGTAATATGTGGACACTTGTTAGGAAAGCAAGTGTCTAGGCTCCACACTGGGGATGAGGCCCTGGAATCTGAGTTTTCCCAAGCTCTCTTACACATATTTAATTTTGAGAAGCACTGAGGTAGCAGAGCAGAATTTCAGGTATCCTCACAGGGCTGTTTCAAATAACTGTAATCTAGGGCAGGGGATGAAACACTTTTCTTTAAAGGGTCACATAATACCATGTACTTTACATTTCCTGGACTTTAGAGCCTCTATCACAGATGCCTATTTCTGCCACTGAAGTGGAAAAGCAACCACAGATAATATGTTAACAAAGAAGTGAGGCTGATTTCAATAGTGTTTCTTTAATAAAACAGGATATAGGCTATATAATTTCTTGACACCTGTATCCTGTTAGGTACGTGCCTAGCAGAATGTCCCAACTAATGTGCTGTTCTGGATGTGCTCCTCCAAAATTCATATGCTGATACCCTACTCCCCAAGGTGATGGTAATTTGGAAATGGAGCCTTTAGAAAGTAATAAGGTTTAAATATGGGTGGAGCCCTCATGATTGGATTAGTGCCCTTACTAGAACATGGTGAAAAGACCATGTGCACACACAGAGAGGATCAGCGCCTACACTATAAGAGGGTCATCACCAACACAGCACCTGTCAGACTCTTTATCTTGGATTCTCAGTCTCCAGAACACCAAGCAATAAATATCTACTATTTAAGCCACCTAGTTTTCGGTATTCTGTTATAGCAGCCAGAGTTAAGGCAATAACCATCTAGGTAGTTTTGTTTCTGTGGACAAAGTAGAAACTACAGCATGTAAAGTCTAATAGATAAACTGAAGGAAACATTTTATTTTACCAGGGTATTTTTCCTTTGTCTGTGTGTGACATGGTCCTTTAGTTTGTGACTTGATCTATTTAAAAATCATTACATGGCCATACATTCTACCTAAAAACTGGCGGTGTACAGTTAATGTGAGCATACTTGGGAAAACTGGGTGACTGTAAGATAGGTAGAGTAAAAATACCCCAATAGACTCATTGATAATATCAGTGTTTTTGTTTTAATCAAATGCAATCGATACAGTGTCTAATCTCTGAAAAATGATTATCTTCTCAGAAAGTATATGCAGCTGCATAAATAGTTCCAATTATAATAAAAATCAAGATTTCCCTACCACCTCTTCAGTCAAAAAAGGTAGCTGCCAAGGAGAGGGTAGAGGGTTTTGCACTGAAACAGTAACTCAGCTTCCAGTGATATTGCTGACATTTTAGAGAAAAATGCCAGTATTAATTTATCAAACTAAAATTCTCAGGGACATTTTAAAATAAATTCCAGTTTCCCAGGATTTAATTTAGTTCCTGGAAATGAGTTACTCACTGGAAAAATGATCCTGCTTCATTCACCACCTATATAAATTGTAACCTGAGTGAGTGTGTGACCATTGCAGGCCTCCTCCTGTTGGTAACTGTGCAGAGAGTAGGTGATAGAAAGAGTTTGTTAAACAAAAGCAATTATCCAGTTAAAAATTCTGTAAGTCAACCTAAAATTTCATGAGATAAACAGAGAAACGCATACGGCAGATTTTTTCATAAAGATTTTTGCTACTGGTTAACTATTTTAGTATTCAAGGAGCTGTAAGATACAGCAAATTAATTCTAACTGTGGATTTAGAAGCCAATTAATTTGGTGCTTCAAGATTTCATTCATTCTTTCTCACAGAAAACATTAATTTGAAAACAAAGAACAATGAAAATAAGTTCTATTTTCAAAAACTGTATGATATATTGAGAAAGTTATATAGACAAATACTTTAGTATGTTCTGGGAACAAAGGAGAGTTTATCTGATAAGAAATGATACAGTTTTGGAAAATAAATTTATTGAGTAACACAGAGTTAGATTTTGATATGTTTCAGGTATTATTTTAAGAACTGTGGATTCTTCCATGAATTTAAAAAAAGAATGAAACAACTGATAAAACTTCTCCCCCTCATACAGGCTATATTTTAGCATCTGGAGAAGCAGATTGTGGACAATGAATAGAATAAGGATGTGAATTATTTAGTATTTAGAATCTGTATTATCAAAAGATAGCAAAAAGCAAAGAAGATCACATTACATATCTGCTGAGGTTGAAATAAATCAAGTTAAAGACACATGTCATGCATCATGATGAGAATAGAAACTGTGAATGACTAATCATTGATTAGTATCATTGAAATAAAATTATTGCTATTATAAAATTTACTGCTTATTGGACTTCATAAAAGCATATTTTGAACTTGAGGCTTATTTTGAGGATGTTTGGAAACATCAGAGGATGTTTGGAATCAGCTAGAGTTAATACAAATAGAAAAAAAAATATTTAATCAGGTGGTACAGTGAAGGGATTGGAGATCAAATTGTTAATAATAAAATAAGAGAGAATAAAGGTGCAATGCTGACTAAGAGTTCTAACGAAGTTGGGATTCAAAGTGGTTTATTAATAAACATTGTAAGGCGGCAGCAATGATGTTATAATCTTTACGGACTAATAATAGCTGGCTATTTTTATAGTCGTTTAGAGTCTAACATAAGGATCAGCAAACATTTTCTATAAAGGAAGAAATTGTAAGTATGTTAGACTTTACTGGCTATATACTCTCTATCATAACTGCTGAGATCTGACATTGTATAACATATGTACCCATAAACCATATATGTAAACAAATTTTTGATACCAAAATTTGAAATTTGTATAATTTTCACTCATCATTAAATAACCCCTTTGATTTTTTTAAACATTTTAAAAATTAGTGGGAAAAATAGTATAGAGGTTTCTCAAAGGTTAAAAATGGATTTACCAAATGACCCAAAAGAATAGAAAATTAATTAGAAGGGAAACATGCACTCCCATGTTCACTGCAGCACTATTTTAATAGCCAACATATGGAAACAAACTAAGTATCCAAATAAAGAAAACTGGATCAAGAAGATGCGGTGTAGGGCCTCCCTGGCGGTGCAAGGGGTTAAGATGCAATCTATGAAGCTATCTGCAGCCTTTGCAGCATGAATTCGATCCCCGGACAGCCAGAGAGCAACCCACATGGTGCTGCAGATCTCTCCTGACTCATCTGCTACTCCCCTCAGCAGTGTACTTCGGTCAATCTGCCTGTTCTGCTCCCCACTCTGTCTCTGGTGAATCCTCTCAAGCCCCACACCTCTGGCCTGTACCCCAGCTCTTGTATGCATAAATAAAATCTTAAAAAAAAAAAAGAAGATGCAGTTTATATACACAGTGGAATTCTACTCAGCAATTAAAAATGACAAGGTACTGACTATTTATGGTGCTTTTATAAAGTGGGCCTATGTCTTCTGCTTTTTTGCACATGAATAAAGCAAAAATTGAAGCCACGTGCTTCAGTCTCTGTGCAGATATTATTTGACTTATTTTTTAAAAATTTATTTATTTAGGGCCTCCCCAGTGGCGCAGCGGTTGAACGCTGGGTTGCGAAGCTGCCCGCGGCCTCTGCAGCGCCAGTTCGATCCCCAGCTGCTCCCCGGCCACTGGAGGAGGGTCCCACATGGTGCGCAGACCTCTCCTGCCGCCCGCTGCTCCCCTCAGCAGTGTACTTCGGTCCTTCTACCTGCTCTGCTCCCTGCTCTGGCTCTGGTGAATTCTCTCACCCTCCCGCGCTTCTGACTGTACCCAGTGCATGTATAAACAAACAAAAAACAAACAAACAAACAAACAAATAAATAAACATGCCTCTAAAAAAAAAAAAAATTTATTTATTTATTTTATACAAGAACTGGGGTACAGTCAGAAGTGCTGGAGGGTGAGAGGATTCACCAGAGCCAGAGCGGGGAACAGAACAGGCGGAGTGATGAAATACACTGCTGAGGGGAGCAGCCTGCAGCAGGAGAGATCTGCGCACCATGTGGAACCCTCACTGGCAGCTGGGGATCAAACTGGTGCTGCAGGGGCTGTGGACAGCTTCGCAACCCAGCGCTCAACCGCTGCACCACCAGGGAGGCCCTATTTGACTTATTTTTAACAATAAACCTTTAATAGCCATTTCACAATTAGGGATGTCCTGCTATAATGCTGACACTGTTAACTTGCACTACAGAATAATGGTTGACAAGCACTACCAAATAAGATTGTGCTGCTTTCCCTAAAATGACTTGATGGATCAAAATTTGGGGTAAATGAGTGATGTTATTGATGGATAAAGCTTTGGGTAAATGAATAATGTTACAAGTCCTTGATTAGAATAACTTTAGTCATTCAGGGTTTCTTTATATGTTCTGAGGTCACTCTAAACAAAATTACTAGGTTATGTAATGATTTTTTCAGTTCCTTGGGATAATTAATTTCAATATTGAACCAATAGATTAAGCTTCACTATATATTTATTGCTTCCTTTTTACAGGAAGGTCAATTTCACTGATTGAAAGAATGAAAATCAGGTATGTCCAATTCATTCAAATACTTATTTATTGAACAGGTGACTATGTCAACTTTGGTACATAAATGCTACTAAAATAGAGGAGGGACTTTTTTTTAATTACAAATTGATATTATGAACAAAGTTTTGGAGAATGTGAGTAATACAAGGGAAACCTGGGAACAGAGCATGTCTGAGGATGGGAGTAGGCATGGCTTATTCCAGAAACACAGTGCCAGTGTGAATGGAGTAAAATGAGCTATGGACTAAAAGGAGGTCACCTGTGATTAGATAGGGAGGACTTTGGTGATGATGTCTGAACTAAGTTTAGAAGTAAGAGTTGGCCAGGTATAAAGCAAAGAGTAATATGGTGCTAACAGTAAGAATGATTATTTATACTTAACTCTGTGTCAGACTTTATACACATTGCAAACTCTTTGGTCTTTGAACCAGCCTGGCCAGGTAAATATTTTTATGCTCCTATTGAATGGAAAAAGGCTGAAGCTCAGAAAATAAGTTATATATATGACCACATGGCTAGTGAAAGACAGAACTGAGATTAGAACTGGAGAGTCAATTATTACAACTCTATATATCATGCTTGTCTTTCAAATACCAGTCTATCAGCAAGTACAGACGAGAGTTTAGCGATTCAATTTACACAGCTTAGTGATGAATGAAAATACAGTTCAACAAAGATAAGACACTTTGAAAATAAATTAAACAAACAAATCAGAAGTAACTAAAGAGTTATCAGAAAAAATTAGAACACATGAAACAATTAGGTTTTTCAAATATCAAAGCACATGTAACAAAACATGTTAGAGTGAGATGGTGTTCTTTTTAAAATATTAATTTGTGTACAAATGAGAATATATATAGGCTTCTCATAAAATGTAAAGCTTTATAAATGATTAATATTATCACTAAAATACATACATAAACTTAAAGCATATATTTGAAGATAAAATTTCCTAGGAAATTTCCTAGGAATTATTCCTAGTGAAATAATTTTGTCCCCTATTCTTACCAACTATAACATTGAAATACTATTTTACTGAGGGGCCTCCCTGGTGGCGCTAGGGGTTAAGCATAACCTATGAAACTAGCAGAAGCCACTGAAGCACAAGTTGGATCCCCAGCCAGCGAGATGACCCACATGGTGCAGCAGACCTCTCTTGACTCCCCTCAGCTGCTCCCCTCAGCAGTGCATTTCTGTCAATCTGCCTGTTCTGTTCCCCACTCTGTTTCTGGTGAATCCTTTCACACCCCACACCTCTGGCCTGTAACCCAGTTCTTGTATAAATAAAAAAAAATTAAAAATCTTAAAAAAAGGAAATACTATTTTACTGATAATAGATATACATTAATGGCAACTTATTACTAAACCTCTTTAGCGGAACTGAGCTCTAGAGAAAGGATTTATCAAAGCAAGAATTTATTCTGATACTGATATATTGCCAAACTCCTCCATATCAATAGAATATTGAGTAATATTATCATGTTGAATTATTTTTTAAAGTTAACTTTGGAAAATATCTTTCAAGCATATAATTGGATTCAGTTGCAATGTTAAACATTTGCAATATAGTTAACAAATGTACTTTTTTCATGTTCCATTGCACTTGAAATATTTAATCACAAATGTCATTTTTTATGCCTCATGGAAATATTAAACAAACGATATTTGAAGATTTGGAATAAAATATACTAACCTGAATTTAAGTAGCAATTTTGATCTTACGGGAATTCTAATGCTTTCAAAGAGTTCCCTAAAGATGGACACAAGAAGAAAATTGTTACCCTTCATAAATCATAAGATATTTACCAAAAAATTAAATTTTACTTCCATCCATAACTCATCTTTATTAAATTATATTCATCTATTTTTCCCCATAACAGAGAAAACTTTCTAAGACTATATTTAGCATCTTTACTAACAATCAACATATCTAAGCATATAATTTCACACGTTTTGACATATGAAATACATCCCCAGAAACTACAATCAAGATGATGAAACCAATGATAACCCTCAAGCATTTTTTCATCCACATTTTTTATAACTTATCTGACTCCTTCTCATGCCATCCATCTCCACATTTTGTCCAAGGAAACTAGTTAATACCCTTTGTCACTATAATTACTTTACATTTTATAGAATTTTGTGTATGTCAAATCAGAGTGAGTACACTGTTGTGTCAAGTTTCAGTCAACTGGCATAAAAATTTTGAGACTCACTACTGTCCCTTCAAATAACAGTAAGTTCCATTTTGGTAGCTAAATAGTATTCCACTGAATGTATATATCACCACTGGATTATGCATTCACTTACTGGGCATTTAGCAGTCTCATAAATATTCTTCCATTACCTGATGTCTAGTTTTGTTATTTTATCAAATGACCATTTCATATGTGTCAAGGAACCAACACAGTGTTTGCTAGGAGATAGTTCAAAATCAAATGAATCATTCTTTCACATGAACTTTGAGGAAGATTTTTTCACAGGTAACTATTATATGTTAAAAGTATTGTTACATGACTTTTGAGTAGGACATTTATCCCTAGGATTTTTTTTTTGAGTTCCCTTATGTTATCATCCATGATATTATCAGAAAATAGTATATATCTGCCTCATCGTTTAAGTAGATTTAAGCTTTACTGGTATTTATTTGGGAAATTATTTTTAAATATTTTTTTCATGAATGATATGTTCAGTATGAGGTATGTATATATTAGGAAAATACAATTTTCTGTAGTCAGAGATACTAGAATTCAAATCCCAGCTCTGTTTGCTAAAGACTTTAAAGAAATTCCCTAAACTCTCTGCAATTAACTTTTCTTATCTGAATTTCAGCTAACAGAAGTAACCCCTTCTCAGAATTTGTAAGACTGGGTGAAAAAATTAGCTAGACATGTAAAAGGTATTCAATGAATACTAGAATTTTATATATTGATTATATTGAACAAAGAGTTTATGATGTTAATTCTTCTACTGGTTCACTCATAAGCTGTGAATATCAATGTTATTGATAGGATTTTTCAGGATTATTGATTTTTTTTGTTTGTTTGTTAATTTCTTTGTAAATCCATCAAGAAATGTTAAAGTAAAAGAAAATATAGAAAAGTTTCTATTGAGTCAAATTTTTTAGAATTTTCTATATATAAAGTAAAAGTTACTGTTCTTTCTTTTGTTACTATTAATAATTGTACTGAGCTCTCTTGAGTAGAATAAAATTGTATAATAACATCAAAATAATATAGATCAAAGGGTTCTATTATAATTCTATTTTCATTATACTGTTGATGTTTAGAAAAGTGATAAATTTTGATAAATGTAGCTTTTGTGACTATAAAAACTACATCTAAAGAGAAGTAGGATTGTAAGAACTACATCTAAAATAAATAGAATTGAATTGTAAACAATTTTGGCAGCAACTATTACCATTATTTCATTTCTGTATATAAAATTAGAAGTGTGAATTTTCAAAGAATGTCAAATAAAGGCCTACTAGTATAGTCAAACAAGGAAAATTACATTTTAAAATGTTGATATTATATTATTTAAATGAGAATTAAAGTTTTATTTTTCAAAGATTTCAATAGATTTCATAGGTATCATTAATAACATAAATACAAAGATGGCAAGAACAGATTGCATAAAGAGAGACAAAACAAATAGGCTGAGTTTAGGTTATCTGGATAATTATCATAGCTAAAATGTGTGGAATAAAAGTCAAATATTTTTTGTAGTAAATGGATATGAACAATGAGATAATCCAAAAACTTCCAGTGGGCATAGTGCTTAAATAAATCACTTAACATTTGACTAAAGTAACAAAATATTTGTCATTCTGTTCTGTATCATTAGAAAAGCACAGGATCCAAAATATAACATTTATCCTGATAAAAACAAAGTCGTTAATTTAATCAAATCTTGTTTGGTTCAAACAAGAAAAAAATCAGAGAAATGATTATCTTTAATTCCACTAAAGTAAACAGATAAAAATTAGGAAACAAATAACTTTTTCAAAACTGAGTGTGCGGCCTCCCCAGTGATGCAGCGGGTTAAGTGCAGCCCTATGAAGCTGTCTGCAGCCTCTGCAACATGGGTTCAATTCCTGGTGGGCCAGGGAGAGTCCCACATGGTGTGGCAGACCTCTCCTTTTGCACCCACTGCTCCCCTCAGCAATGCATTCGGTCTATCTGCCTGTTCTGTTCCCCACTCTGTCTCTGGTGAATCCTCTCACCCTCCCACACATCTGGCCTATACCCCAGCTATTGGATAAAACAAAAAGTCAAAAAAAAAAAACAACACTGAGTGTGGCAGCAATTTCACATCAACAACTTTAATGAATTTCCTTTTAGATAAAACCATATTAAAGGATATCCTCAATGGCTGACACTTCTATTTCCAAGAAAGTTATATACTATTCCATGGAATAAATATAGGAGAAATCAGTAAAATCCACTAACAATCTATTATTTTCAGTGAGCCCAAGAGTGACAGCTCACTTTGAGGTTTATTTTCACACAAAGACTCTTCCTGAATTTATGATAACATTTTTATTTTGCATGTTCATATACTTCTATTTCCTTTTGGGTTTGCATGCATGTTTCTTTATAATATGTTAAGAGTTATCATATTGCTCAGATGATGCAATTTTTTCAGTCCAGCATTTATTTTTTAAATTTATTATCTGAGGTGGTTTATAGGCAGGTTTTTATCTCTTAATTAAGTACCTAATTCATAAATATGTAGCATTCAGCATATAATAAACTGCCATTCTTTCAATTCAGTAATGGACTGAATATGAACGTCAAATTATAAAATGCTTCCCCACCCCCGTACCTTGCAACCAGACTGAAAGGGATCCAATTATGTAACAGTAGATCACTATTGAAAGAGCTACATGACACAGCTCTTAGGGGTAACCCCTGAAGCCACTGTCAAAGAAGGATATAAAAACAAAAATACTAGCAAGAAAAAAGGGAGAAAAGTACTAGGAAGTTTTTGACAATTACAAAGGTACACTACTTACATGATTGGAATAGCGAAAGGAAAAGGAGAGAAGAAATATTTGAAGCAATAATGATCTAGAGTTTTCCAAAACTAACGATGACACCAAGCTGCAGACCAGGAAGTTTGGAGTACACCAAGCAGGAAGAATGTCAGAATGTTTACCTAGGCTTATCATTCCATGAAATGCAGAAAATCAAATACAAAGAGAAAATTTTGAAAGAAGTGCATGCATCACAGGGAGGGAGGGAGGAATAAACAGAGGGAGTAAAGAGAGAGGGAGAGAGAGAGGGAGGGAGGGAGAGAGAGAGTATTAAGAAAGCACCTCATCTATAAAGAAAAAAGTGTAAGGACCACAAGAGACATCTAATGCAAGCAAAAGACAGTGGAGTGAAATATTTAAGGTAGGAGGAAGAAATAAGTTTTTTGGAGGAAATCAATCTATAATTTTATGTACAGCAAAAACAAGAAGGAAAACATTACAAAAATGCCAGAGTAGAGGACTCCAAAAATGTTCACTCCCCAAATGTGAAAATCAAGTTGGCAAACAAACTGTTAGATTCGGATATTTTAGATGTCTGTTATCTAGGAAAACAAACAGACAGACAAAAAAGCACAACAAAGAGCAGTATACTGAATTAAGAAAACAATGGTGATGGCTGTGATAATGTGTCCTATCACCACTCATCCTGCTCTTTGGCTCTGCAAAGTCCTTAAGAAAGAAACCTGAAGCTTCCAGGAAGTTTCTGGTACCAGAGGGAGCAACTTAAACTTCGAATCATCTCTGCATGTTTTAACTTATCCATAGCTCCCTGAAGAGTCAGCTCAGGACTTGGCCTTGCTCCACTAAAGGGAGATTAGGCAGAGGAGATTCTTTGGGAAATGAGGAATATGAAAACCTCCTGTATATTCTAAAAAATCTAGAAGGTCACTTCTAGCTTCCCTAGGGCTAGATTCATATGAATAGGATTCCACTGTGTGTCTATACTACAGCCTCTTTATACAGTCATCAATGGATGGGACTTGCCATTTCTTGGCTATTGTAAACAGTGAGGTAATAAAAATAGGGGAGCATATCCCTCTTTAAATTAGTGTTTTGTATTTCTAGGGTAAATATCCAGAAGTGGATGACTGGTACATAGGGGATTTCTACTTTTAACTTTTGGAGGAATGTCCATGGTCCTTTTATACCAACTGTTTAGTACAGGTTGATTTTTTTTTTAATTCATAAAATATGAAAAGAAGAACCTGGAAAGTCAAAAATTATCCCTAATTGCTGACAGCATAAATGAATGGTGTGCCAAATAAAATTCAGAAATATCCAAATGTATAACTCTAAAAATATTTATTGATAAACTTCTGATTCTGATTGTTTTTTAACTACCTAACAGATACAGAAGGGTATATGTGCATTTGCAAATCTACCTAATAAGAATTGTTTCCCAAATTTACATTGCTATTCTAAGTTAGTGAGTGGTCTATTTTTATTTGGAAACCAGTTGTTTTTTTCAAAGATTTATTTATGCATACAGTAACTGGGGTGTAGACCAGAGGTGCAGGGGGTGAGAGGATTCACCAGAGAGAGTGGGGAGCAGAACAGAGAAATCTACTGAAGTAGATTGCTGAGGGGAACAGCAGGTGAGACAGGAATGGTCTGCTGCTCCATGTGGGTTGCTTCCTGGCCAGGGATTGAACTTGTGTTGCAGTGGCTGCTGATAGCTTGACAGTACTGGCTTTAACCCCTATGCCACCAGGGAGGCCCCTAAAACTGGTTGGTTTTGTCTAAGTTCTAGATTTCTTCTGAGACTGCATGAAAGTTCCAGAGAGCAGAATCTTTGAAGAAGGCAGAAAAAAACATGGATAGCTTCCCCCAATCTCTTCTTTCCTGACAAGCCTGGAGGTCAGGGATATTTAATTGTATCGGGCACCTCAGGTTATTTTCATGCAATAATTTTGAAAGCTGCCTACATAAGAGAAATATTAGCTAACTTTACAGTTAATCATATTGCAATATAAAAACATGTGGATCAATATTTTAAATTTACACAGTGTGAATTACATATCAATTTTTTTTAAAAAGTTGCCTACTTAAGAGAAATATTTAGAAATATTGTTGTCTAAAATCTTTAGGAAAACCATCTGAACAACATATTACAAAGTGAATTACTGACAATTGCACTACAAAATGAGTACAATGAACATGATTCAAATTCAAATACACTTTAGTGTCCTTCAGCTGTCTGAAAATGACCACACCAAATGATTGCTTTGTGTATAATTCAAGTTTTATTATCTAGACATATTAAAGAGTTTACAGATTTACATGTTGAAGCTTCAGCCTCAGGCTGCAATGACTTATTGCTATGTCATGGCTCATATCCTTTCTTTAATACTGTGTTTCCTAGAGATACAACAGATCAAGTCACAAACTGTATGTCACTTTTGTCACTATTCAAGGGATTCAGAATCAAGGGGTCAAGATCGTTCTTCAAGGACATCTGCTACAAGAGGCCTATGCCATCATCAATCACTTTTCTTTTATATACATTTCTTCCTGTAATTTTCCTGTATAATACTTCTTCTGAATCACAAATTTATTATTCAGCTTCACTTAGCAGAAACTAAAACTGTGTGGGCAAGGAATTTCAAAGCTGGAAAACTAGCAGAATGTTTTTAATTAGATTATACACACACCCTCATATCGTGTGACCTCAATAAGAAAAGGAAAAAATAAACATGCCCCATGAAAAGGAAACAAAGGGCACTGCAACAAACTGAAGTGCTGCATGGTAAAAAAAATATTAGTGTTAGAACAAAAAGACACTGTAAAGAGTGGGGGAAAATATTTGCACATCATGCACCGTAGGGTTAATATCCAAAATATACCAAGAATGTATGCAACTCAACTACTAGCAGACAAATAAGCCAATCAAAACATAACAAGGTCAAGGCCTCCCTAGCGGCCCAAGGGGTTAAGTCTCAGCACTATGAAGCTAGCCACAGCCCCTGTAACATGAGATCAATGCCCAGCCAGGGAGCTTACCCACAGGGCACAGCAGATATTCCCTGCCTCACCTGCTGCTCCCCTCAACAGTGTATTTCAGATGATCCACCTTTTCTGCTCCCTACTCTGTCTCTGGTGAATTGTCTCACCCCTCAGACCTCTGGCCTATACCCCAGTTCTTGAATGAATAAATAAATAAAATCTTTAAAAAAATCAAAACGTGACAAGATCTCAGCAGATATTTCTCCAAAGATGACATACAGATTATTGCTTATACTCATAGAAATGCAAATCAAAACCAAATGAGATACCATATCATGCCTGTGAGATTGGCACATATCAACAAGACCAAAAACTGCAGTCATGAGGCTCCAGGGTGGGAAGGAGAGGAGTGGGGAACAAAAGGCAGAGGGAACACAATGGCGATGATAAAGCATTTTGGCTTCTGTGGTGGCAGGTGTGGTAACTTACATGTAAAGAGGTATGAACCTAGAAATGTGAATCATATGCAGTGTTGTAAACTGTTAGCACAATAAAAAATATCACAAGTGAAAAACAGATTTAGAAAGTCCTTGTTGAACCTCAATTCTGCATTGTGTTCAGTGAAAATACTTTCTATTGATACAGTAAAAGATTGTACAATTAAATGTAGAATAATAAGTATAAGATTCTTGGAAAGCCAAGAAACAAATAAATGTGTCCCTCTGAATTTTTGTTTTACTGAAATACAGGAAATTGTCAAAATATGTTTACTAATGAAGAAAAGAACCAAGTGTGAGGAGAGGCCTTCAGTTTCGATTTTTCCATTTTACTGTGTTACATGTATTTATCAATAGGCAGATCTGTGCATTGGGATTATAGACCATTAGAATGCACAGCTTTATTTTTTAATACAAAATTGATTTATCTCTTAATAATTAATTTCTAGCTCAGAAAAGCATATAAGTCTATATTAGTTCTTTGTTTTTGGATCTCCCTCACCTTAATGAATCTCTGACATCATGACATGATAAAACAATTAATTTGCAAATCAAGTGTGAACAAACTAACTTTCTAAACACTACAGCTCTTTCCCATCCAAACTCACCTTGGTATTGATTTTAAAAAAGCCAATTACTCAAAGGGTATTAAAGAGAGTGATGAGGAGGGCCTCCCCGGTGGCGCAGTGGTTGAGCGCTGGGTTGCGAAGCTGCCCGCGGCCTCTGCAGCGCCGGTTCGATCCCCGGCTGCTCCCCGGCCACCGGAGGAGGGTCCCACATGGCGTGCAGACCTCTCCTGCCGCCCGCTGCTCCCCTCAGCAGTGTCCTTCGGTCCTTCTGCCTGCTCTGTTCCCTGCTCTGGCTCTGGTGAATTCTCTCACCCTCCCGGCCTCTGACTGTACCCAGTGCATGTATAAACAAAACAAAAACAAACAAGCAAACAAATAAAGAAAAACATGCCTCTATTAAAAAAAAAAAATCTTAAAAAAAATAAAAAAAAAAAATAAAGAGAGTGATGAGGAAATACTGGTTGAAAATATTTTAAAAATGTTTCTCAACCTAAAAAGCACAGGTTAGGTTTATGTCATGCATCTATCACCTGAAACAATTCCCTCCCAAATTGAAAGAAGCCGATCCTACAGTGATGACAAGGCAATTATCAAAGAGATAAACTACATAATGTTAACATTAAACAGAGCAATTTTTAGATACTTCAATTTCTGATTGCTTGTCTGGGTCAGGGTTAGACAGCAGGTGGTGTTCCCTGTTCTATTCTTTCCCCTATAGAAGATGTTATTGTTAATTATGGCACTTGGTTTTAATGAGTTTGGTAGGTGCCATTCATATTTCTTTTCAAAATCTTTGAGAAAAAAAAGCTAACTTATCAAACCCACTCAGACTAGGGTTTTTTTTTTTTTTTTTTTTTTTTACAAAACTACAAATTGGTGGTTTAAGCAGGGAGTAATAAGTTTTTATATTAACTCACAATAAATAATGAGCATGTTTTGATCATTTTTCTTTAGGCATGTATTTCATAAGATTACTTTAGTTGCGGCTGAGCTTAGCTGTACAAACTTGCACTTTCATTTCTTAATAAAATGCAATTTTATTTTACCATTTTAGAGACTTTTAATAAATACTGAAGGAAAGGGGAGCACAATTTTTTTATGTGGAGAATTAGAAAAAGTAAACTTCTGTCACTAATGTGATGTTTTATAGAGAGACTGGTTAATCTACAAGGTTGAATGAGCGCCTCTTCGTTTGCTAGACTCCTTTAAATCCAAGCATATCACCTTTAATAATAGCTGTCATTTGTTAAAACATTAAAATTTGGTGGTTTCCCCTATTCTCAGTTGTCCATGTACTTAGTCATTAAAAAAAGTCTGTTCAAAAAAAAAAAAAAAAGATTACTTTAGTTACCATGATTAACTCAAGGAAAGAATTATAGTAAAAATGCTGGGATGAAATGTTCTTGCCTTTAAGTACCCAATAGGTTCCAAGCTGTGTACTAAATCCTTTACCATTGTTTCTCTGTCCAATCCTTACAATAAAGAGATATGAATTCATATATATTTACACACACACACATATATATGTACATGCATGCACACACACACACACACACACACTCATTCACTTTACCAAACAGGACACCAAGATGTGAAAGAACAAGCTCAAGATTCAAAATTCACTGATAGTCAATATTTCACAGCAAGTTACTCTGACTCCAAAGTCTATTATCTTAACAATTTTACTTAAACCACTTCTCACTCTCATCTACCAAGTCTGGTATTCAGAGGCTAACTGCCCTTTGCTGGGAAAGCTGTATTGCAATGACCTCATTGTGTAGCACTTGAAAGGAGTACTTTCTCATTAATTAAGGAAAATTCCCTTTTGGCAAGAGCAACCCCATTGTAATGAAAGCACAGCACAGTTCTCCAATTTAATCTGGATGCTTTCAGCTCTAATGGTGAAGAAGGAAGCAGCTCTGAGTCATTACTTATTGCCATTCTCGGTCATTGAAATCATCACCAAACATGGAGGGCACATCTTTTACTCCAGATAGCCAAATCAAAATATAGTACCTCCTTTTCCTTTGAACCTAAGCTGATTCTAATGAATTTAAAACACTGTTTACTAGTTAGGTCTAGTGAAGAGGTGATTGTGATCCACGTGTTATTTTAACCACTTCCAAAGCCTAATGGAAACAGTCCAAATATTTGCATGAAGGTATTTTTTTAAAAAAAGATTTATTTATTTATGCATATAAGAGCTGGGGTACAGGACAGAGATGTGGGGGGTGAGATGATCCACCAGAGACAGAGGGGGGAACAGAACAGGCAGACTGACTGAAATACACTGCTGAGGGGAGCAGTGCATGAGCCAGGAGAGGTCGGCCTCCCCATGTGGGTTTCTCCCTGGCCAGCCAGGGATCGAACTCATGCTATAGAGGCTGCAGATTGCTTCATAGTGTGGTGCTTAACCCCTTGCGCCACCAGGGAGGCCCCTGTACTAAGGTCTTAAGGATTAATGAATACATCAGGTTCCCATGATTTTGATAAGGATCATTAAATGTTGATCCTTATCCTGATCCTGTTCATTAAATGTTGGAATCCTCTGCTAGGCGTTTTTTTTTTTTCCTAGCATTTTTTTCCCATTTTTTTGGGAGTGGGTAAAGAAGTAGATAATTCTGTTTAAATCCAAATAACTTTCAGACTAGGAATTCAGCAGCCCAGATCTTTGAATTCACTGTATATTTCAGTCAGATACAGTCACTACAATATATTAATGAACTGATCTTCACATGAAAGCCATTACTATAAGACTTTGTGGTCTATTTGCTTATGATATCTATTGCATAAGTAACAGTATTTTGTGAGGTTGATATATTTGACAGCAGGGATTTGAGTGCTGTGAGAAAGAGACTATGCCATAGATTTATTTGGGAAGGTACATGCATCTTTGGGTTTACATTCTTTTTTTAAAGAATTATTTATTAATGCATGCCAGAACTGTGGTATAGGCCAGAGGTGCAGGGGGTGAGAGGATTCACCAGAGACAGAGTGTGGAGCAGAACAGGCAGATCTACTGAAATAGACCACTAGGGAGCAGATGGTGAGGCAGGAGAGGTCTGCTGCACAAATGTGGTTCAGTTTCCTGGCCAGGGATTGAACTTGTGCTGCAGTGGCTGCCTGTAGCTGATGGTGCTGAGACTTTAACCCCTGTGCTATCAAGGAGGCCCACATGGCACTGATCACATGTCAGGGACTATGTAATACCTTATAGTTATTCTTCATCATCTCTTATAGGGTCCAATAAAGCAGGAACCACAATTATGCCTGAATGAGAGAAATGACTGATATATGTTCACCTAGTAAATAAATAGCTGAGTTAGGTTCACAACAGTTACATACACTGCCCTAAATGTCACTGATGATTATTTCACGTCTACTTTCTTCTTCCTTTGCTTGGCTTCCTGTGCAAATGCTAGCTGAAATATTAATTCCTAGCATATTCATTTTGTCAAGGCACAGACTCTGTCTCTTGAATTTGGATGGTGATTTTCCTTACTCAAATCATCACCCCTTGTTTCAAATAAGAAACAATATTTCTTATTTGTTTCAAATAAGAAACAATAGCACTTATGTTAATGAAACCCTAATACTTTATTGATATTTGTCCTATTCCATGTATTTGAAAGGATCATTTATGTACCCACAACTCAAAAAAAACAAGAGCATTCTTATCTACATTCTTACTTACAAGTGACATTCTAAATTCCAAAAGCCATCCACCTGTATATCAGATTCATGGCTGCAATAATAAATATGTAAATATAACTATTGCTTAACATCCAAACAGAAAAATAGAAACAGTTTTGAGTTATCCAGATGGTAAAGATAGTCATTTTGAAGATACAGTATAACGTGTTTAATAATTGTGTCCCATGTTGAAATTATTCCCCAATACACTCAAAAATCTTTAGAACTTTATATGTGGAAGTGAGAGTAAGAAACACAACTCAGTTGGACAAAAGATTCCTATGTTACTGAACAATGAAATGATGTGTCAAATTGATAAAACTTAGTTTACTTACTATTATATTACAGGGATCCTCCTGTTTGGGAGCGTTAATATAGGACCACATAACCTATTACATGGTGGTAGTAAATTTTGTTTCTCTGGTGACATAGTATGGAAGAGAACCTACTTTCATTATTCTATCCATACTCCCACACCCATTATACAATAGTGGTGTGTCTCACTATCTCAGGAAATTCTTGATAACTCTGTTTTGGTTATTTTTGTTTGTTTCTATTTTATTTGCAAAATGAATGCGTATTTTCTAAGAATATTGTGCATTATTATGATTACATAGTGAATTAACAAATAAAAAATATCTGAGATGGTTGTTAATCTATGGTTTGTGGGCAACGGTTTTCACTTCATATGTATCGATAGTTGTAGGAAGAATTTGTTTTCTCCAAATACAAATGCCTAGATTATCTTGTACCTAATATACAGGCAAATTTTTCAATATTAGTAACTTTTTTGCAAAAGTTAAAAAAGAAAAGCCTTTTTGTAAAGGTGAAGCTAGTCAAGTTTCATTTTTTAGACTCACTTAAAACAATTTTGAAGGCATACCAAAATGTCATTGGATCTTTATGAAAGATGATAGCACACCTAAGAAATATTGCAACCTTTATTCTAGGCCTCTGTAATAAAGTGAATACTGGGGGGAAAAAAAGAGTCACGTGAATTTACATTTGGTTTTTCAATACATACAAAAGTTGTTTATGCTGTATATTAAGTATGCAATATAATTTTGTCTAAAATGGCAATATGCATACCTTAAATTAAAATACTTCACTGCTAAAAATGCTAAACATCATATGAACCCTCAGTAAGTCATAATCTTTTACCATTGGTGGAGGATCTTGCATCATTGCTGATGGCTGCTGATTGACAGAGTGCTGGTTGTCGAAGGTTAAGGTGTCTATGGTCATTTCTTGAAGTAAGATAACAGTGAAGTTTGCTGCACTGATTGACTCTCCTTTCATGAAATATTTCTTTTTTTAAAAAGATGCATTTATTTATGTACCCAAGAACTAGGATAGAAGGCAGTGGTGCAGGGGGTGAGAGGATTCACCAGAGACAGAGTGGGGAACAGAACAGGCAGAATGACTGAAATACACTGCTTAGGGGAGCAGTGGGCCAGATAGGAGAGGTCTTCTGCTCCATGGGGGTAGCTGCCTGGCCTGGGATCAAACTCTTGCGGCAGTGGCTGCAGACGTCTTCATAGGTTGCATCTTAACCCCTTGCACCACCAGGGAGGTCCTCATAAAATATTCCTTATTGCAATATTCACTTTATTGCAGAGCCCTGTAACAAAACTGACAATAACTCTCAGGTGTGCCTTTAGAGATATCCCTCATTACTTTTGGCTATCCAACAAAGCCCTTTTGGATAGATATCTGGGTTCTTTTTAGACTTTTGCTATTACAAACAGTGTTGTAATTAATAATTTTTACAGGGCCTCCCCGGTGGCGCAGCGGTTGAGCGCTGGGTTGCGAAGCCGTCCGCAGCCTCTGCAGCGCCGGTTCGATCCCCGGCGACCGGGTGAGGGTCCCACATGGCGCGCAGACCTCTCCTGCCACCCACTGCTCCCCTCAGCAGTATACTTCGTCAGTCTGCCTGCTCTGCTCTCTGCTCTAAATCTGGTGAATTCTCTCACCCTCCCGCGCTTCTGACTGTACCCAGTGCTTGTAAAAATAAATAAATAAGTCTTTAAAAATATATATTTTTTACAAAATTTTTCATATTTTTGCCAGATGATATTTTCTTTTTTATATCAAGATATGGAAACAACTGGAAGATATCTAATGCTTGATTCCTTGAAAACCATCTTTCCTGAAGAAGGTCATGATGAGAGATTCTAATTTTAGGCAATATGTAGGAAAATAATCACTCATTACATTAAGATTCAGACACAGTACTCATACTTACCTACACATGAAAATATAAAGGCAGCAGGTGACTTATGCAAATGGCTTTTAACACCTCTAATTCTTTGCAAAGCTAGAAATTCATACTGAAAGACAGGCAATATGCTTTTACTTGAAAAGTTCTGATATTGTGTTAATTACTCTCATGCGCTGGCAATGCAGTGATAAGGAACCAGTCTCTATCACTGTCTTTACTTCCCTCTAAATCACCACCAGAAAGAGAAAGTGTCTGCCTTTGTTGTTCAGCTCCAGATGCTGATTGGGCCATGTTTCCTCAAGGATAAGGTCACTGTAATTAAAAAATGTCCACACATAAAGGAGGTTGTCTGCATCTTTCTCTAGTGCACTCATCTCTACTCATGCATGCTTGGAAAGTAAGCACACTGCACCCAGTGTATCTCTCTTTATCTTAATATATTTATCTGTCTCTCTACACCACCTATCTATTGCTGATTCCCTCTTTACACTGAAAGGCCAAGTTCATTTCCAAAGGGAAAGAAGCCTCTCTATTCTGCCACTTGGCATTCAGTATGTAGCCATGGGGACAAATGTGACCTCTTTTAAACTGAACTCTGATTACATACCCTCTTGTGATAGACGATGTCATGAATTGCTTTTTTATCTAAAGCCTTTTAGGCTAAATAGCTTAGGAAAAATGGTTGCTCTAAATGTTCTTATAAACTTACTAGATTTGTCTTTCATGTATGGTTAGGGATGCAAGTCTTTTTAACAACATACTACTACTTTACAGTTTTAAACCATTGTTCTTCACATATCTTTCACACAAATCTAAATAAGTTTATTTTTCATGCTTCAGGATTACAAGCAGAAATACTTGCAATAAGATCAGAGATCACAGAGGAATTTGACGTTTAATTATTTGATGAGCACTAATGTAGTTTTTACTGCCTTTTGTAATATACCATGCAAAGAATTTGGCTATAGAACAGGGAAGTCTCTCTTCCAATCACTAGAGAACATGTGATTGATATCTATTATGTGATTAAATTCCACAGCAAAGTATGGTTGTTACTAATAAATATAAGGAGACATATTCATTTTGTAGGAGAAGGCTGAAGTGTCTACTTGGCATTTGAGTTATAAATTAGCCCCTTTTTACCTCCAGCTGTATAACATATTCTTAAAATCTTGTAATTTAGAACAGAAATATATTCTGGAGGGCCAACTAGTATTTCATAATGATAGATAACTAACAAAATATATTCTCAGGGCTGTGAAAATTTGTGACTTTATAATTTCTATTGCATCAAAATGTCTGTATATTTTAAAAATGGGATATCTTTGATAATGGTATCCTAGAAAAACCATAACAACATTAGTCATCAGCTTTGTTCCAGGTAACAATCTAAAATAAGAAGGATCATGCCTGGAAGCAATAACCTAGATATTGAGATTTGGCTTAGCTTATGCTTCCAAAATTGAGAATATTGATAAAGTAGCATTATCCATATTGTAAGATACAGATTTAAAAATCAAAGAAATTCTATAAAACCCAGTTATTTCATCTATTAAATTAGGGAGATAATATCTATTAATGTTTGAAATATTAAATCACATGAATTGATACAAATGGAAGTTCTTTTAAGCCCTACTATCATAAATATAGTTAGTGAAATGAATTTTTTTACCTCCTCTACAGTTTTGGTTGTATGACTATTAGTATAAGAAAGATGAAGAAATCTTGGGCTAAAAATAAGAAAAATCTGGGCAAAAAAGTAGTGATTACCTACTGGTTATTTACCTTGAGTGATACATTAGCTCAAGTGAGAAACAGCAAAGAAATCTTTGTACTAACACCTTGATTATTGTTGTATATACCTTAGGAGATTAAGATGACTTTCTGGAGACAATTATAGACAACTATAAGTAATAACAGTTCATTGAGCACCAAGTGTGTTGCATCCAGATACCATTATTGTCTCTCAACATGTAGCATTGCTAATCATAACTATTATCCTTAAAAGGACTATTTCCAACATCCCTTTAAGTAGATGTTGGAAATTTATACCATATATATATATATATATATATATATATACACACATATATATAATTCTATTTTATCCAATCCTTTAGCAGACAGGAAAACTATGGTCCCTTCACCAAAATGCAGTCAACTCATAAGCTATTCACCTAATGTATAATACTTCTAGGGAATAAAAAGTCTATGCCAATCAAATTTTCCCTTTTGTGAAACTGAGCTTAGAAACACCACTAGAATAGACAATCAGCAGGAGAACTGAAGTTGAAAGTCATGATTGGGAATGAGGCTAGAGAGGATAAGGCAGATCATGATAAATGTAAAGTTCGAATAAGCATAAGAACAAATAGAGCTATGTGGAGGAGAATTAGAATATATGGTAGGGTATTAATGGGCAAATAAATAGAAGTTGAATCCCATATGTATTAAGACATATCAGTCAATAAAATGATAGATTATCAGTATAGACTCCTTCATTTTCAAGTGACACAAATCCTATTTAAGTCAGTGAACATGATGCACAATCCCTCAGAGGAATTCTAAGTTAGAGCCGAACTCAGGTATTGAAAGGCTTGTATTGGGGAGTTTGATTGTGCTTGAACATGGCTCCACATTAGCTTCCTTCCAGGCCGGTCCTTTTCTCATGGTATCCCACAGCAACTATAGCTTACTGTGCTCATGGGCATGATTTAAGCACAAAGTAAAGTCTCAGTTTTTGAGAGTTGTAATACAAGTCCCAAGCTGTGAGATGCTCTGATGGGTCACATCTAGATCAAGTCTCCTATCCTCTGAGACAGGCCCAATGCAAATAACTAAACTGAAATTGGGTAAGGTGTCATTGCTCAAGGAAAAACATGGTGATATTAGCAGAGGAAGGTTAAATGTGTGCTGGGCAAACAGAAAAAAAAGGGAGGACCTATTACCCTGGAAAACATAGTAGCTTGGTTTTTAAAGGTTACAAATAACATATAACTAAACCAGTATTCTTTTAATTATAAACCATACTTATATTCAAGGAAACATACTTACATATCACTATTATTCCATGAAAATATACATATTAGTTGAACAATTATCATTTCCCTACTACTGATCCAAGTTCTGGGAATACAGTGACAAATGCCAAGATAAATATAGATAAAAGGTGAATTAAAAGCAAGAAAGCTATGTGGAGAAGTAAACTACTGAAGAGGAATAAAATAACTAGGTGATAACATTTATACAGGGAAGAATTCTTCTGAAAATTGGATATTGAACAAGAAAGAAACCATCCCATTTTTTAAGCAAATGGAAAAAGTAGCATATGTCCATATATTTTATTTAACTATCATAGCATTTAATGACTTGGCACCTTAAATTTAAAGGCGCTTCCAGACAGCCTCTATGTGCTATATAATAAACTAGGTAAATATTGACAAAATTATTTACTTAATACATTTCTTATCCACCAAATAATAAGCTCTCTACTAGCAAGGACTTTAGTTTTTCTGTTCAATTGTGCCTGCCCATGTCTAACTGTTCGTATATACTCAGATGTCTGCAAAATGCAAAAGAATTGATAATATTGAAAACCCATTTGTCTAACCTTTCTCAAAACAAACAATTTAATTCTCTTTTTTCTAATCCAAAAGGAAAATATAATCAATGTTGTAAGGAATTGGCAAGTGTTTGCAAGTGTCTTAGAGTTGTTCAAAAGCCCGTGCTTGTGAAATCTTCCAGAGTTTGAAGAAAAAAAAAAAAAATCAGTCTTTCTTCATAGTAGATCACTATTTCTGTCATGCATAATGACAGTAACCAAATCATTCTGAACTCATAATTGTACTATTAAACAGATGTATATTTCTGGTCTGTATACATCATCACAATTTAGATATCAAATGCATAAGTATGTAGATGTAGAGGCGGGGAATTCCATATTGCTTTTTATTCCTAGGAATTCACTTCAAAGAGATTTGATATTTAATGAATTTACACTCTATCTCATGGCTTTTGAAGTAATTGCTGTCCAAAAATGACTTAACAAATCATGAAAAAGTGCATGCTTTATTTTTCTTCAGAATATGTAGGCTAGGGCCCTCCCTGGTGGCTCAAGGGGTTAAGCACCATTTATGAAGCAATCCCCTGGCCTCCACAGCCCACCAGGGGGCAACCCACATGGCATAGCAGACCTCTGCTGACTCGCCCACTGCTCCCCTCAGCAGTGTACTTCAGTCAATCTGCCTACTTCAGTCAATCTGCCTGCTCTGTTCCCCACTCTGTCTCTGGTGAGTCCTCTCACCCCCTGCATCTTGGGCCTGTACCCCAGCTCTTGTATGCATAAATAAATAAATCTTTAAAAAATAAAGAATATGTAGGCACTTTTTAACTTTTTTTGTTCAGGATACAGGCCTCAGCTAAAATCCCTACCAAGCAGAAATCACTCTACTTGATATCATATTATAGCTGTTTAGTATTTCCCCAAATCTCTAAGTCTTATAAAGTTTAATTCTTTCTTCATAAAGTTAACATGACTTGGTACTTTGGGCATTATGAAACTGGCTTAAATATTACTGGATTAGTTTTACTGAGAAGTCTATGAACCTGGAGACTCCCAGGAACAAGACTGATTTCATTTGCTATAGAAGAGGGGATACCTCAGGCTAGTTTACCACACACAGACAGTGAGATAAGTGATGCAGTAAAGGGAAAATAGAAAACACCACAGCAGTGAAATAGATGCCAGGGAAGGGAGCCATTTCAAGCAATGTCCCTGGAGGTGCAAATTCAATGTGATCCTATAATAACTGACCAAAAGGGTACTGAAGTGCAAGATGTCACAGTTATCCCATCCAACATTCTATCACATTATATTATAGTGCTGACTCTATCACAGACCAATGGAGAACCACTTCTCTTGGAGTTACCCAGTTTTCTGACAATCTGTATTACCAATAAGTGACTAAATCGACAGAGAAATGGATAAAATTCCGAGCACGTCTTTCTCTCTTTTTACTATGATGGTAGCAAATCTCATCAAAGCACTAACTGTGCTAATGTAACCCTAAAAGGTAAAATAACAAAATCCCTTTTCTTTTGTTTTACTGCTTATTTAATTTGTATTAGATATGGCTATGGATGGGACAAAATTGAAAAGAAACTATATATTATATACTACAATAGTGTAAGTATAATATAGGTATGATAATATTAGCAATTCTAAACAATTTTCATGGAAGTTTTCCTTTGAGAGTTAGGGTCAAACAGGAATAACTATGATGTAGGAACAAACATTTTCATTTAGTCTTTCGTGAGTCTGATACTCTAAATCTATATTACTCAAAAACCTAATTAGCTACATCACTAGAATCTCAGTACTAATAACACAATGAACAAATTCTGTAAATTATGATCTATGGATTTGAGGAGTAAAAAACTAGGGAAAAATTTATAAGTGGTTGATCAGACAAGGAAATTTTAAATTGTTGAGTCATGTAAAATGTATAGAGAAGAGGTTTAAGAGAATATAAATGGAAAAGTCAGTTGGAATAAACCTAGGAAAAAGAGTGAGTAGTTTGTGAAGGAAGAGGTAAAGGGAGAAAAAACTAGAAAGTAGATTAAGAGTTTTTTTATGAATTTTAGAAGTTTTCATTTCTGCAGTAACTGAAGTTTGCCTACCACACAAGAAAAAATAGATCTTTGTATTTAATTTAGGAAATAGACGTGACTGTCAATGTACCTAGATATGAATAAGTATCAAAGTTAACATTTATCAAAATTAAAATGCAGATGCTACATGTGTCATAATAACTAATTTGATGATATGAAATAGTGACTTAAAAGATCAAGAGTATAGCAATTTCTAAATTCTAAAATTGGAAAGGTAATGTCTTTGTGAAGGGAGAGAAAATATATTAAGACTAAATTTTATGACTGGTAAAAAATATAAAATTAAGAAAAACATCAACATTGCTATATCAAACATTCATGCTAGGGGCTGTGTATATCAATTTCAGAATACTCTTCAAAAATATGAGCAAAGGAATATGTCAAAGGGCAAAGAGTACTAATTTCAGTCTTCAATATTTAGGTTCTGCTGTTTACTTGCTGTGTGATTACATCTTGGTTCTTAAATTTCCCTCTGCAAAAAAGAAGGGATTGAATGAATTAACCTTCTAAGTCCTGTTTAGTTCTATCATTCTCTGTGGAGGGAAGTTTTTCCATGATGGAAAGATCAATGGTAAGGAGTGTACATCTTATAATATCCAGAAAAATTAGGAGATTTAACAACACAAAAGATCTGTGTGGTTCATTAATGAGCACAAGACTAGAAACCATACAGTTGATTATCTATTCTTTTTCATCTTTTTCTGAAGTGTTTAATTCTTTTCTTGAGAACTCACATGGGAATCATTTATAGAAAGATGTTGTCGTCACAATTAATAGGTCTAATGAAATATAACCAGGCTCAGATTTCACTTTCAATATGGATAACCAATCTTTTTTTTGTATAATAATTTTTAATATCAAGTTCAAATCTGATTAAAGTTCATAAAGCTTTAAATGACATGAGAGATGTTTATATCTTTGAAAGGTGATAAATGACACAAAGCATTGCTTGGAAAACAAAATTGACTTTTTAGCTCTCTGAGATGGTTTTCAAATGCCCTTTGGTTAATTTGCCTTGTGTATTATTAGACAATATTATTTTGATATATAATGTTTTGAGAACCCTTAGTTCAAAATCATACAGCCCCATAGCAAACAAATAGCTGCAGGTAGACTCATATGGGATAACTGATCTTATAAAATATTTAGACATTTGAATGAGTAATATTTAGAAATCACTCCTTGATCCTATTTTGTATGTTTACAGCACCTGCAATTTAAAAGTCCTCAATGGGCCTCCCCAGTGGCGCAGCGGTTAAGCACTGGGTTGCGAAGCTGCCCTCAGCCTCTGCAGCGCCAGTTCGATCCCCGGCTGCTCCCCAGCCACCTGAGGAGGGTCCCACATGGCGTGCAGACCTCTCCTGCCGCCCGCTGCTCCCCTCAGCAGTGCACTTCAGTCCTTCTGCCTGCTCTGCTCCCCGCTCTGGCTCTGGTGAATTCTCTCACCCTCCCGCGCTTCTGACTGTACCCAGTGCTTGTATGTATGTATAAATAAATAAATAAATAAATAAATAAATAAATAAATAAATAAATAAATCTTTAAAAAAATAAGTAAATAAAAGTCCTCAATGATTTTACTTATTATTTTTATTTTTTAATTAAATTTTTATGCACACAAGAGCGGGGGTATAGGCCAGAGGTGTGGGGGGTTGAGAGGATTCATCAGAGACAGAATGGGGAACAGAACAGGCAGACTGATCAAAAAACACTGCTGAGGGGAGCAGCGGGCTAGACAGGAGAGGTCTGCTGCGCTATGTGAGTTGCTCCCTGGCTGGCCAGGGGATTGAACTCGTGCCGTAGAGGCTGCCAACAGCTTCATAGGTTGTGTCTTAACCCCTCGTGCTACCAGGGAGGCCCAACTTATTACTTTTAATACAGACACCTGATAACTTTTCATCTTTCAGCTTTAATACCATATCACTGATTTTCCCAAAACAGGCAAAAATGATTGACAACATTTTGCATTTCCACAAGAAGCACAGAGGGTTCTTCACAGTTTCTCGTGTAATTAATTGAGGTTCCAACAAGAACATATGCTTGTGTGATTTTGCAATGGGAAAGAACTAAAGGAAATAGACTCATTTTCACTTGTAGCCAATAGTGAGAGAAGAAAAGCAGAATCTCCCCATCAATGTTGAATGAAAGAAAATTGAAAAGTGAATCTACTTCAAATTCAGTCTGTTTGACAACCTTTAATTCATAATTAACCAGTATTTCAGGGCAGATTAATTACATGGTACTAACTATGCAATTACAGGTAAATTTTTTATTCCACAGCATTCTAAGCAAGGGAAGCATACCATACATGCTAATTACTTTTGGATCCACTAAATGCAATTCCCATATAAAAGGCAGAGCCTGTAATTACTAAGTACTTAGTATTTAACAAGTATATATTCCTCAGACTAAAGAAGTAGGCTACAGTACAAATAGAATTTTGAAGTCAATGCTGTTTAAATCTTTGAACCCTGGTTTCTCCACTTAATAAGGACTTCTGTCTCAATGGTAAAAATAGTTGTTATTAATTGAATAGGGCAATCTACTAATTTATCCTCCAGCTATATACCAAGTAAGGAGACACAGTGATTTTCACTATTCGCAGAAAACATTACACAGTTTAGTGTTCAGACTGATTTTTCTATTTGACATGATAATTATACTTTTTTTCCAACTGTTAAATTCCATCTAGAATTCCAAAATCTAGATCAGGAGTCAACATGCAACCCTCCATTTGCCCTCAACCATGTTTTAGAAATAAAGTTTTGTTGGAGTATAGCTCTATCCACTCATATTTGTATTGTTCATGGCCATTTCTACACTATAACCAAAACCTCATGACCCACAAATACTAAGATTTTTAGTATCTGATCCTTTACCAAAAAGGTTTGCCACCCAAACTTCACTAAGCTGCCTTTCCTTCCCAGTCAACCAACATGGTCATTTCCATATCCTGGCAATGGAGTTTAACTGTATATTAATATGAAGAGAGAACTGCATTTTAGTTTTCCTTTCAGTTTTCTTTTTCTGTTTTTGAACATAATACCTGACATTCCATTTTTTAAATTTATTTTTTAAATGAATTATTAAATGTAAATATAGGATGCCATTCTAGCTTGATCCTTTTTAATTTTATGGAAAATAATATATACAGAATCCAATTTGGAAAGAGAAATGCAGAATGTTAATATATCTGCTTTTTTCCTTAGAACAGGAGGTTGAGCTTTAAAATGTATACTTAAAAAGCGTGAATTTTATGTTATATAAATCAGACCTCAATAGTTTTTAAAAATTGTTTTTGATGAATAAAATTAATCAGAAATTCTTTAGGATATAGTTTATCACATATCCAAGTTGACACCAAGGAGAAAAAAAGAACTGCAGTTACTACTATAGAACACATCATATTTCTCGCTGCTGAGTGATTAGCACATTTTGATAATTAAGTTTAAATAGTATACAAAGAAAGTTCAGCATGAATCCTCAACATTTCTCCTAATACCAAGAGACTAAAGAAGCAAAAGCACTCCATATTTGATGTTTAGAATGTCTCTAGACATATGTGCTATGAAGAGGTGCTAGTCAATGTTTTCATTTCTTCATGAATTAGAAGCACTGTGGTTCTCAACTTAAGAAAAGCAAGGTGGTGTGGAATGCTTAATTTTGTCCCTAGCTATGTATACTAAGGATTTCAGTTCAGCTGAACTCAATACCATCCAATAAAAATACTTTTCTTGGTTAATGAGAGTTTCTCAACATCTGCAGATTTGGGGTTATTCTGGCCCTACTATCTTTGCATTGGGGGGACTGCCCTGTAGATTGTTCGGCAGTCTTCCTAGTATATACCCAGTAGATAAAAATTAGAAGGCTAGACCCAGGAAAATGTTAGTGAAAAAATTACATGTATTTAATGTGCATGTATACATACTGCTTGTAGGTGTAAAAATTCATAAAACTTTGCAGAGGGGTCTATATTGAGGAGATATATAGAGGAATGAAATGCATAAGAGTTAAAGAGAGATTTTTACTGAGTTAGTAAGGTTATAATAAGGGGGGAAAGAGTGAGAGACCAAAAACAAGTAAATATAACTGTTTTTAAACTGAGTGGTGAGGATGTTTGTTTTAGTTAAATTATACTCAAATGGTTTTTCATACATCTTCAGTTAACTTATAATGATCAGCAATGGTAATAAACTGAGCTTCGTAATATTAGCTTCTTTCACATGTCTTCAAAGACTTGGAGGGTATTTATATTCTCCAACTTTGTTTAGAGAATAATGAAGAGGGGCGGTCACAAAACAACTGCATTCCTAGAAACTCTAAGAGTCCTTTATATGACAGTGTAGCAATTTCACTCCTTATAACAACATGGCTTATTTTTAAGAATAAGAATAATAATAATTCACAACATAATTCCCATGGGGGAAAGTTTACAGGCACATGCTTTAAACATAGTATGTTCCAAAAACTGGGGACTAATTATTCTTATTGTTGAGATAGAATTATGTGATAGTAAAGATTCAAGCAAATAATTGTATTCACTTTCTCAAAAGGCACAGAAGACTCTTAGCAAATATTGCTTGACCCATTTAGTTATTGCTACATATTTTGGTGTTACAGAAACTGGAAAAACTAGGTGTCCAGTTGTGTACTCTCAAATAAAAATATCTCCATATGGTAAAATACTGATAAAAGTAACTCTTTTGGGAGTTATTCCTGCCCCCAGAAATTAGCACAATAAAGGGTTTATATTAGAACTGAGATAATAGAATCCCAGATTTTTCCCCTTTTAATTTTACAGTTGAAAGACCCCTTAGAGGATGTTTAGCTGTTATTTTATGGATGAGCAAAATGAGATTCAGAAAGTTCAGTGATTTCCTTCCCCAAGGTCATTCTGTGAGTTAGTAGCATAGCTGAGTCTAGAACTCTTATCTTTATCCTAATATATTCTTCCACACTGCCAAAATGAATCCTTGTCATTTTATCTTTTTATTTTATAAAAGAGAATATTTTATAACACAACATAATAGCTTAATCAGTACTGAATGCCTAATGTGCATTTTAGAACACATTAGCAATATTAATGTTGTTATTAGGAGAAAACATTTTTATCGCAGCTTAAGCTTTCATTTATCCCCTATTTGTTGCACAATCCTAGTTCTTAAGGGGAAAATTTCAGGTTCAGTCAGCAACTTGTAACCAATGCAAACTCCATGACACTCTCAATTTGACAGCCTCAAGGTCAGAGACTAGATCTCTACACCATTCATTTCTCTGTAACTCAAGAATGTCAATCCTTGGGAAGAATCAGCTAACTTATCTCCCTACAAACACTCTGACAGGTTTAATGTTTACAACATCTGTTGTCAACAAAAAAATAAAGGGAGAGGAGATTCAATTTGTATCCTTCCATTCTAAGGCATTTGAGACACATGCTAGAATAATTATTCTGTTTATTCTCTGAACTAATGGCATTACCATGTTTGCCTCTTTGTGGTATTTCATTTAGCTCAAAAATCTAACTTGCTTCTTTGTGTCCTCCTTCGAGGTTCAGAATTCTGGAGCTTTTAGAAAGAGCTACATGGATGAGGCTTGCTCAGGCTAGCAATGGTAGCACTGTTTTAATACACTGACATAAAAAATTGTTTCAGCACACAGTGGTTTGACTAAACAACTAGCTAAAATTCCTCCCTCAAGAGATGTATGTATATTACTATTGTTACAAAAGGGATGGTGATTTGTTTCCATTTGTCTCTTGTTTTAATGGTAGAAGGGTAAACACTGACTTTGAAAAGAAAGGTTCCCTTAGGTTTATAACTTAAACTGAGATCATTTACCTCTCTAAGCATAAATTTGTCATAAGAATAAGGATAATAGCAGCAATTACAGCAACTAGGATTATATTTAGCTGCTAGTGACAGAATCCAAAAAGTAACAAAGGTTTCAGCAAGACTGAAGTTTACATTCTTTCATATTAAACACTGAGCAGGTGAACAAGGATTGATATGGTAGCTAACGGTATCAAGGGAACAGAATTATTTTATTTTGTTGTACTATTATCCATTGTCTCTGTTTCATAGTACAGAGAAGCAACAAATTATGTAGAAACAAGAGTAAGGGAATGAAGCAATAAAGATGGAGACATAAATGATAAGCAGACTTACATTATTTGGTCAGAATTAAATATGGAACAATATCTAGCTGCAAGGGAGGCTGGAAAATAGGTATCCATCCATTCTAGATGTACTACGTACAATCAAAAAGCAGTGATTCTGTGACCATAAGAAAAGCCAAGAATATTGTGGGAAACAACCAGCATCTCTACCACACCTACCACAAGACGACTGCTAGATTCCCACAACTATTTGAACTACAATCTCAGGGCCCAATGCATTTACATACTACCATTTTATTATTTTTTCCCCACATGGAGGTAAGCAAAAGTGAGATGTACCACTTCTAGGATTAGCTCATTCTAGGATGAGCATTTTCTCTCTATGTTATTTTTGTAATTTGTACCTTTCCTTTGAGCTAGGTACAACCTGAATTTCAAGGCATGTACATTTTTATATAAAAAAAATTGATACTGTAAGTCCATGACACTCTGGCAAGAGGAGTGAGAAGAGGAAGTGAAACAGGAAAGCTTCAATGTCAAGTTGAAATATCTTCACAAATTGGAAAAACCCTTCCCATGAGTTACCATAAGGCAAACAAGATTTTGTTGCTGTCAATTACGTTTTCAAGTTTTTAAATTTAGATTTGCCTTCTGAAATGTCTTCTTGTTACAATTATCTAGTCAAGAAATATTATTTTCTTATTTTTCATTGTTGCCCACAGATTCTTAATTCTTTAATGCCCGAAGATATCTATTCCCAACTTCTTAGAAAGACAGCTGTCTACGTAATGCACACTAAACTTGCAATTATTAACCTCAAATGCTTATTCATCCCAGACTACTAATAAAGACTTTCACCCTTGGGATACTTTGCAAAAGCATCAGTGCAGTTATGTGAGAAAAAAAAAATGCCAAGAACTTTGATGAACTACAGTTATTACAGAAACAATCCTGATGTGAGAGACAGAAATGGTCAATTAAATAGAAAATCACTTTTATTATTCTTATCTGAAAGTCAATCTACTCCTACTTCATGTTATAGTTTTAGTGTTATGATAAATTATCACTTCCTTGTCTTTTCTACTCACCTCCTAGTTGTATCTCTACCATAATATGGGGAGTAGGTAGAATTACTAAAATGTTTATCATATGTCCATATATTATTTTAAATATTTTAATATTAGCCTAGCTGATTCATACTTTCATAATTTATAAAATTATTTGCATATGCTAATGAGAGGAGGGAAACATACTTTTTCAATGTACAGTCTTGGAAGCTGTATGATTTATATAGTTATGGAAGGATTCCAGGTCTGACAAAACAGAAGCAGATGTATCTGCAATGAGAGCCACAAGAAAGAAAAATAGCAAAGCCTTTAAATATAGAAAGCAAGACAAAAATCTTTCTTAAATAAGTGACATTGTCTGGATTATGTATGCCTTTTCTTTCAGATGACTTTAAAAGTGACATTACCCTCACAGCAGAAAATTTTTCCATTAGAAATTAGGTGAGATACTGCCTAAATTTATGCAATAAGGCATTATCACTGCAAGTGAGTATTAGGATATATGAATTTCACTCTCCTTTGAAACATCACACTTTAATATGCACTAATATAATAACAATATCTACATACATCTGTTTTTTAAAATCATACAAATTTTATTTAATATTTCTTATTGGATTACTCCCACTTGGTAGGGAAGCTTCCTACACACATATACACACCTAATTTTCTCACCTGCTGAATAATGCTCTGCATGAGATGAGACAAAAGATGAAGAATTCAGACAATCATCATAAAACTTGAAGTACAAAAGAGCTACCACTTCCTTGAAAATAAAGAAACCATGGGGTCTCCCTGGGGACGCAGGCAGTTGGTTACAGCACTGTCAAGCTGTCTGCAGCTTCTGCAGTGCAGGTTCGGTCCTGGCTGGTCAGGGAGCTACCTTCAGGGTGCAGCAGACCTCTCCTGTCTCAACCACTGTTCCCCTCAGCAGTGTATTTTGGTCAATCTGCCTGTTCTGTTCCCCACTCTGTCTCTGGTGAATCCTCTCACCCCTCCCTCTCATCCTGCCTGTAGCCCAGTTCTTGTGTGTATAAGTAATATTAAAAATAAAAGAAAAGAAAGAAACCAGACATTTGTCCACCCACTCATGTATGCATTTATTATCGGTTTTTAAGAAAAAAGGAATTAAAAATGTACTCCACAAGGAAAATGAAATGGTAACACACTAGACTGAATGATGTAATATCCCTAGAATCACACACTCGCTTTTTGATCAAACCATTTCCAATCATCATTTGCAATCTTCCAGGTCAAGAATCTAGGCTATCGAAAGTCTTTGGGATCAAGATGACCAAGATATCTGTGCTCCTGACCATACAGACAGCTGCTAACTAAATCTATCCTCCTAGCGACACACAAACTCTCACCTGCCTGCCTGTTGCATGTTTCCTGCCCCTACTAGGGGCTTCCTTGTTAAACTTGAGGAATAAAGTACTGTAGAATCTTTCTGGGCATCCATGCACATGCCACCTTGTACTTTAAGGAATTTCACAATCATGGGCTGAAATTTTCAACCAAAGGGAGATAAAATCCTTTGGGTCCAGTGGATATGTTCTCTCCTTTCTGACTCTCTTCTTCATCCTTCAAGACACATTTACAGGGATGCTACTGATAGGCAATTTGTTAAGTTGCTCAGTTACCTAGGATGAAGCTCTCAGTTACACTTAGCAATGATTAGTCAGGTAACACATTTGTTCTTTTCTGGTTTATTCCACTTGTCCTGCACTCCCACTCTCTGTCATTATATTTCCTCTAAAAAATAGTGTATTAGGCCACTTCCATAAGCTTTGCTATTTCTAGATGCCAAGTGAAAACATAAAATCAAATACCACAGGTTGATATTATGGGATATAAAGTCACACTATGAAATGAAAGAGCATACTGCTGAGAAATTGACAAAATATGGTGTCAAACTGTCAAAACTTCTATTGATCTTATTGAAATAAGACACTGTTCCTACAGAAACACTTTCCTAGACAAAGACTCATTGGACTCCGACAAAGAGTAACACTCCTACCATTTCAAAAGAAATTACTTACAAATCACATGAATGAATAGATTTTCATGATTGCAGTAAATAATACAAACATGCAGGAAAAGAACTTCATGGAGTGCCTTGAAAAAAATCAATTTAAAAATATATTTAAAGTAATTAAAGATATAAAGAGTACAAAACAAAATTAAATAGTCATATTGTATTACCAGAGTAGGTGCATATTTTATAGCAGAATCAAATATAATTTCCATAAATATAAAATGGAGTAATTGGCAATAAACTCAGAGTATAGGTTGAAGAGCAGATTATACAATGTTGGTGAAAGAATTATTAAACATAATTTGGGGCCTCCCTGGTGGTTCAAGGGGTTAAACATTACACTACGAAGCAATCTGCAACCTCTGCAGCACAAGATCAATCCCTGGCCAGCCAGGGAGAAACCCATACGGTGGGCAGACCTCTCCTGACTTGCCTGTTGCTCCCCTCAGCAGTGTACTTCGGTCAATCTGCCTGTTCTGCTCCCACTCTAATGAAGTCACCAAAATGGAGCACAGAGAAATAAAAACACGAATACCATCGGAAAAACGTTTTCATGAGTAACTGGATTTAAAGTTCCAATATATGTGTATTAGGAATTTTACAGTGAGAGAAAAATTAAATTGGGGAATATCTAATGCTGAATATGCCAATGGCTGAACAATTTTCCAGAATTGAATCAGCAGAGCCACAAAATTGCTTGGTCTACCTTTCCTTTCTAGGGCCCAAAAATGATGTTACTAAAAATTTTAACTTGTTTTAAATTTTTTAGCATAGCAGTTTCTTTTTGGCACTCATATTTGAAACCACTGGATTGATATTTCTCTGTCAATGGTGTTTTTTGTTCACAAGGCGAGACTTTCTTGGTAGCCAGATATTCCTAGCATAGAATTTTGTCTTTTTCACGGATCTCCTGATGCCACGTAGGACCTACTTAAGTGCATTTTACAAAAATACACTGTGTTCTCATAGAGAATAAATTGCTTCCAATGTAGACATCTCTCCAAGCCACGTATGCTGAAACATCAGTAGAATTAAGGATTTATTCATATTGCTACTGAAATTGGAGTAAAAAGTATTCAAATATCTTGAATATTTTAAAACACATTTCATCATTGTATGGGTCACATAAGTGTGATCTTTTCTTTGTATTTTTCCTGGTTGGGATTTTTCTGGCACTCGGTTCTGAGAATAGCTATTTTCAACAACTTTGTTAAATTTGGGGCATTACTTTGTTATTTTTTTCTGCCCTTTCTCTAATTCATCAAATATTCCAATTTCATGTATGCTAAGAACATCATATTATTTTGCATACCATTGCTCATTCACTACCACAAAATTTCTGCTCTTTATTTCATAGATTGGATAATTTTGATGCATCTTTGATTTAGTACTAGAGTGTTCTTTTTTTGTAGCTCCCATTTATTTGCTATTTATTCATTTATTTTGTACATCATTTTCTGCAAGTCCTTGAACATATCTGTAAGATCTGCTTTAAAGTTCATGTCTGATAAATACCTGGGTCATTTCAGGGCCTACTTTTTTAAATTGAATAATTTTTTTATGACAAATTAAACTTTCTTATTTCTGGAAAACAGTCTTTTTAATATCATAGTGACTCCAGATTATATTGTTTTCCTTTATAGGATGTTGCCTTTTGTTCTGCCTAAAAGAATAAAATTACTAGCAGATATGCCTGACTTTATGTTTTATCAGTGATGGTTTATTTTCTTTTTATTCTTTGACTTAACAGTCTCCATCTGGTTGTTATTGATAAGGTGAGTCCTGTCTTGAGTCAGAATTGAATGTTTCAGGTGCTGAGCAAGGCCAAGGCCTCCCAGCTTAGTCTGAAGTAGAATTCCAACGACCCCCAGTGCTTCCCCACTACTTAACTGCTAATCCCTGTTCACCCCACAGCGCCACAGCAGCCACTTTCTTCTGAGCCTTTTGGAACTGTGTCCCATGTCTATCAGCCCAGCACTTATAGTCAATGAGCCTCAGGGAACCTATTCAGATTTCTAGGCTCTGCTTCCCTCCACAAATTCCTCCTGCCAACTTCCCCTCCTCCCAAATTCCACCTGATTCAGCAACATAGAGTTTCTCAGTGTAGCAAACCTACCTGTTCTTCTGGATTCAGTCAGCTACACAGTATTCCAGAAAGTGCCCTCAGACACACATTAAGGCACATATAGCAATCATCTTCCAAAGATCATTATCTTACATTGTCTGTCATCCAGTGCCTGAACAAAGTTGTCTCACATACTTTGTGTTTTTTTATAGTTGCTTATGACAAGAGGGTGAGTTTGGAACTGGTTAGCCAACCATAGCTATTGAGAAGCTTCTACAACATTATTTTTAAGAACAAAAGTACCACCACCAACAACAACAAAAATGAAAAGAAACCAAAAATTCATTAGTGTGAGATTCCTTAAATAAATTATTCTACATACTTCTTTAGTCTATCCTGTCTTTGAAAAGAATGAATGGCATGGAAAAATGTCTGAGACACAATTTTAGAATTTTAATTTAATTCAAATTACTTTAAAATTAAATTTTTAAAAAAAAGTTCACAAAACTACCATTCTCTAGATATGTATATGAAGTAATATAGTGTTTATTCAAAGAGAATAAGGGAAACAATCATGTGCATATAACGTTTGTTTTAGTCTGTGGATCACTCACAATGTAAAAATACAACAGTAATTTTTAAAATAAAACAAGAGAACTGTGTACTGGTAAATTGCTTGGGAATAACTATTTACCTTTTTACTCTTCTGAAATACCTACTGCAACTTCAGAGTGGGAAGCATCCATAGGAAAAAAAGTGGAAACTGGCCAAATTTAGAAAATTAAGTCCTGTCTTGCTGATTTCTAGTCTGGACAACAAGCTGGTTAGCCATCTCTCTCAACGATTTGTGTTTGTAATCACTGAGTACCTAACAATTTCTTTCCTTATTATCACTGGAAACCCACATGAAAACTCCACCCTGTCTTGCAAATCTGACAATCCAATTTTGAGGTGAACTTAAGCAGTAAACACTTGACACAATTATTTCTTTACAAATTATGAGACTCAGAGTTTCCCCTAAACCAAGATTCCCTTATGTTACATGTCTTCAAAATTTTTGACAGGCATGTGGCTTTGGAACATGCTGGCAATATGTCAAACAGCGTCAGTCCCTCTGTCTCTGGGAGTGATTGAGACAATCTTTTAGGATCAGTTCCCAAAGAGTGATTCATTGAAAATCAGCCAGTTCAAATAAGAATTCTTTCCTTGAGACTTCAAAAATTCATGGTAGTTGGAACTGAAAATGACGCTGGTTATACAATATATTCTCCGCTTTATACCTTTCTCTATAAAATCATTACTAAGATTTCCCCTAATTAAACTATTAGAAATACTGCTTCAAATCCTGGTTCTGTCAGTTGTGAGAGGCACAACTTTGCTCAAGTTTTTTTTTTTTTAATTTATCTCCTGTTTTCCTCATAAATAAAATGGAGATCACAATGTTACCTACATCATAGGATTGTTTGATAATTAAATAATCCATGTTGAAAAGTTAAGAAGTAGGTAATTAATATGTGTTAATTATCATCATCAACATCTTTATGATCATTAATACCAACTGCTTAATGCATAAATTACTTTAATCTTTTGTAAACCAGTAATGGTTTTCCCTGATTTGATCTATTGTCTTTTTTCTTTAAGGATTTTTCCTTAAGTACACCAGTAGTAATTGCCTATTTTTGACACATGAATAATTTCTATAATATCAAAAAAAAATGAGCCTCAAATTCAAAATACTCAGTGAGTTTTATTGGCATTATTCCCAATTCATGTGGATTAGTCACCCAATAGTTTACCAATGTTTTATAGCCTCACTGGTTGAAATTCCCCTACTTTTCTGTTTCCTTGTTTTATGGTTATTACCACACATCACATTTCCAGTTCCATTGTATTATAAAAAGGCTTAACTGAGGGACAAAATCTGATACACCGGTTTACCCATTGAAATCCTTACCATGGTCTCCTTTAATTCTCAAAATATTTCTTGAAAGAATTATGGTTATGAAAACAATTGAATTCCCAATGTTTTTAATGTATTTAATGAAGAGATTCGTAATTATTGTTTTATTTTTAATTATAATAATTTTTCTATCACTTTTGAATAAAAAAGTCTTCCAAATTAGAGGTATAGCATAATCAAATGGCTTGGCAAGGCAATGTAGAACATCGTCAATGCATCAGAGTAGCATAAAGAGGAATATTTATTAAATGGCCACTTGAACACATGGTCCTACAGAAAATTCTCTTTCATTATCCATGTTGGCAATCTTTCATCAACACTATATTTACATCATACTAACAGGATTTTGTAATGCTTCCAATGAAGTAAATTAGCATATTTGACATGCATATGCTTTGCAAGATCTGCACAGTATTTAAATCATTACATAATTTGCTCAATAGAAATGAGGGATAAGAAACTCAAACAACCTCTCAACTTTCTTTTCTCTGATCAAACATATACTTCATTCCTTTGTAGAAAGGAAGAGACCCAGTGTCAGCTATCATTTCTGAACGATATACATAACTTTGATCCTATATTTCTGCTTATTAAACTCCCCGGAATGAGGAAGGAACACAACATGGGCCTAATGATTGTATACACTATTAAATAACGAGAAGCTTTGGACCTCACAGTGTCATGAAGGGTGGCACACTGAATACAAGATGAAGTTTAAGTATCTCGATGGGAGAATGAAATGATATAGATTGTTAAGAATATGTGACCTTCTACTTTTTCTTCCTTTTGATTGAGTCTTAACACAACACACGCAAAATTATGTTCCTCTAAGATCTAGAAATTTGGCCTCCCTGGTGGCTCAGGCAGTTGAGCGCAGTGCTGTGAAGCTGTCAACAGCCTCTGTAATGCCAGTTCAATCCCCGCTGGCCAAGGAACAACGCACATGGTGTGGCAGATCTCTCCTGTCTTGCCCACTGTTCCCCTCAGCAGTGTATTTCGTCAGTCTGACTGTTCTATTCCCCGATCTGTCTCTGGTGAATCCTCTCACCCTCCTGCATCTGGCCTGTACCCCGGATCTTGTATAAATAAATCTGAAATTTTAGATTTATGTTCTTTTTCTCCTCAATAAACTTTTTCTTTCTCTAAACAAACAAAAAAAGTAGAAATTTTAAAAACAGAGCTGAGAAACGAGCCAAGTGCATTTCATAATGAACAACTCAGAATTTTTTTATCCTATGTATCTTTATACTATTTTCACAGCACTATTAAATAAAAATAACCACAAGTTATCTCATGTTTGATCATTTTTCCCCCTCTGTGATAAAAGTACAGCAAAACAAGTGAAAAAGTCTGAACATTAATAAATATGGCCTTATAAGGAAATTCTATGAAGTAGGGACTTTTCCTGTTTCTTTAAAAGGGCTAATTTCAAATACATTTTTTAGTGCCAATAATATCTTTCTACTACATTTTTAATCTTATCCTGACCCAATTACATAAATAAGAAAACCAATGAGCTTGATATCCCTGCCCATTACGTTTTCAAATTAAATCCTAGTCAAGAGCAATTCTCATTTAAATATTATCGGTTCAAATTAATTCTCTTCTATAAATACAATGTTTGGGAATCACATTAACTCTTCTATTTACTATTGCTATGTAACAAACTAACCCAAAAGAATGCATTTAAAAATTAATCCATGAATTCTGTGTGCCTATAATTTAGAGAGAAGATAGCAACTTTTTATATCCATCCCATATCTGAAGATAAAAAAGATGTAAAATCTGAAGTGCCTTGAACATAAGAACTGGAATTATCTAAAAGTGTCTGATGGCCAATGCTGGCTGCTGGCTAGGACCAGGCCTGGAACTACTGACCACTTCACATGGCCTGTTCATGAGGCATGAATACAACGGTACCTTCAAATAGTCTTTCCATCATGACCCAGGGCTCCAAATATAAGTTTCCTACCTAAGCTTTGACAAATTGTATTGCTTTTATGAATAGGTCTGGTAAGTCATTTTGTATCACTTCTGCTAAATTGAATTAGTTACAATCTACAAACACAAGCCAGCTTGGGTTCAAGGGGAGGGTAATCAGGAAGCACAACTGCCTGGCAGAGCTTTAACGCTCAAAAGAGCATAAGGGATGCTTCGGCCACTAGTTCTCCACTTGCCCGTCATTATCTACTCCAACCACTATCTAGAACTCTACAGTTTTTCTCGGGTGTCACAACATTGGACTCACTTCTACCTGTGATCTCCTAGATTTTGTCAGCTGGATAGAATGGTCAATATACCCCAACATTGCTATGAGCTCATTTCATAGCCTATCTGTCTCTTTCCTGACACCTTATGCTTATTGCAGCTATTGTTGCAGCTATTGTTTTGTTTTGTTTTGTTTCCTTCTGGATATTGGAGAACATCTACTATTTGAAAACAAACTGGCAAAACATTACAAATAATACTCTCAGACACGATGACAAACACTGCGGTTACCAGGGAAGAAAGATGGGGGGGGGGGAGGAGAAAACTATAAAGAGGGTCAGTGATAAATATGATAGTGCAATAGCATTAGAACTTAGGTGGAGGGTAAGTAAAGTATGTATATACATCAAGGTGGGAAGCTGTATTCCCAAAATTGTGTACTTCTGTAAATGAATGATAAATCAATATTTTTGGATTAAAATAAAATCTAAATTTCCTATAAGATGTATTTATACATGTGTACACATAAATAATTTTTAAGCTTGTAGGTTCCTGAGTAATACCCTCTTCTTTTAAGATTCTTATCTAAGATGGTTAGTTTATGACCTGTGATCTGTGTTTTAAAAATACCAGCTAGGACCTCCTTGGTGGCCTATGGCTTAAATCTCAGCTCTATCACTGCTACAGCATGAGTTCAATACCCAGCCAGGGAGCTAACCCACATATGCACAGCAGACCTCTCTGTTTGCCCACTGCTCCCCTCAGTAGCGCATTTCAGTAAATCTGCCTATTTTGTTCCCCACTCTGTCTCTGGTGAATCCTCTCACCCCCGACCCCCACATTTCATGCTATACCTCTGTTCTTCTACTCAAAAAAAAAAAAACAAAAACAGCTGGGTGATACTGGAAATCCTTACAATTGATAGTCATTGCTCTTTTCAGTATAATCTCTGTCTTTTGTGTCAGTCACTCCCAGAGTTGTACCATCATTTCTCTATGGATAAGTTACACATCTACATTTCTAATTTTTTTTTTTTTTTTTTTTTTTTGTATAGAGGCATGCTTTATTTATTTGTTTGCTGGTCTGTTTGTTTGTTTTGTTTATACATGCACTGGGTACAGTCAGAAGCGCGGGAGGGTGAGAGAATTCACCAGAGCCAGAGCGGGGAGCAGAGCAGGCAGAAGGACCGAAGCACACTGCTGAGGGGAGCAGCGGGCGGCAGGAGAGGTCTGCGCGCCATGTGGGACCCTCCTCCGGTGGCCGGGGAGCAGCCGGGGATCGAACCGGCGCCGCAGAGGCCGCGGGCAGCTTCGCAACCCAGCGCTCAACCGCTGCGCCACCGGGGAGGCCCTACATTTCTAATTTTGATTTCTCAGGAGAGAGTCACTTAATTAGTTCTAACTCCACATTGGATGTTTCTGTGTGGGTGGGCTGATGAACCTAAGTTCATATACAACAAATCCATGAGGAGTCATTAAAAGGGTCACACAATTAAAAGAGAAAAAGTCTATGATCAAAGGATATTTTGATATTATTTTGACTTTCATTTAACATCAGGTTGTTTCATTTATGTTTATAACACTTTCTAAGAATTGCTTTCACTCTGTGTCTTTGGTAATAGCTCATTTATTCTTTTTAATCTAAAGACATTTTTAAATCATTTCATTCTAATTCATCTAGCAATCATAGAGATAGATCATGTTCCTTTTTATTGAGGAAAGCTTTCTGTAGTGATATTGGACACTGGATATTACATTTATGAAATTGATCAATTATTTAAAAATGTCAGTTTTCTGACACCGAGAAAAGCCTTGAAATAGTCACCACTTTGCACTTCAGAGCCAGTGAGTTTAGCAATTGCGACCTCTAAGGAATTCTACCTCCAGACTGTGAATAAAGATTTCAATTGCAGGCTGACACTCAATATTCACACAGGTTATTATGACACACCCATGAAAGCAGAAAATAAGATTTCAATAAGGAAGGTCTAGGAAAACATGTCACAGTTTGGAAAAGATCTTAACCAATAAAAAAACTTCATCAAAAATTATCATTTGTGCTTTACTGAAAATGCCACCCTCTCTACATTTAGGCTATTGAAACATGAATTCAATAAATTTTCCATGATCGATGAGCCAGCTATTAAAATTTCCATCCCAAGAAAATCACAAAAACAAAGGTGAAGATTTAGAACCAGTTAAGTAACTTCTTTCCTTATTTTTCTAGACTGCATCATTATTTTAGACCCAAATGAAATGCACCTTCTCTATGATCCCATAAGCCAATGTGACATCTGTCCCTTTGCTGCACAAAGAACTTACCTTTTTGACACTTATTTTATGGCATTCCACATTATAATAACATATTATTCTGCCATTTTTGAAGATATTGCCTTCCAAATTTCAACTTCTGGTTCATGTAATAGATACTACAATAGGGTCATATAATAAGCATCTAATATCCACATCACATGATAGATCCTCAAATATCCAAGACACATAATAGGAACTTAACTACTCAAGTTAACTGAACTAGTTTCACCAACACTCCATCTACGTCTTTTCCAATCTCTTCAATTTGGAAGCGCATAAACCTCAGTAACAATCATTTTCATTATTGAAACAAACAAGTGGTGAAAGCAATGTAAGAGAGAAGGCAAGAGAGAACTAACATGAAAGAAAATCTTACCATTCTTAGCCGGCAAGCCTCAGATCAAGTTGATGTTTTGTCATGCTCTCTCGGTCTCTCTCATTTGCTGCCTCTGCTTTTGTCATAGCTGCACCAGAAACACGTTATCATCTGCTGACTACAGGCTGATATTGCCATTTGAAGTATGGAACTGAGTTCTCAGAGATGCTGTCCAATTTGCAGCATGATCAGTCCTCATGGGAAACTTTGTCAGCCCTGATCAGGAAAAAGGAGAAAGACAAGTCTAAGTGATAGAGAAACAAGTAGAATCAGTTGCTCATTCTATCAATTTGTTTCTTCTTTCTTAAGTACCCCCCCTTGCCCTCCCTCCCGCCTTGCACCAGTCCTCTCATCTCCCCTCCTGCTCTCTCTCCAAATGGTATCCTGCTGTGGAGATGCAGTCCACACAGCAGTAATTCCTTTCTACTTTGAAATTTGTTTTGGGATATTCTTCTATTACAGGCGCTTAGAGAGGTATTTTAGAACAGACAGAGTTTTTGATTGCACATTCTGATCTTGAGAATGAAATTAATAATAATGGCATATGTGACATGATTTAAGTACTTAATATATATTAATTTATGTAATCCTTACACTAGCTCTATCTGCTAAGTACTAATATTTTTCACAGTTAACAGATGAGGAAATCAAAGCACAGTTTAAGGAGTTTGCTCAAAGTCACAAAATTACAAAATGGCAGAGCTGAGATACAAACTGAAGCGCTTTGGGTACCCAGTCTGTGCTTTTTTTTTTTTTTTAAGATGCATGTATTTTATTTGTTTATTTATTTATTTGTTTGTTTGTTTGTTTATACAAGCACTGGGTACAGTCAGAAGTGCGGGAGGGTGAGAGAATTCACCAGAGCCAGAGCGGGGAGCAGAGCAGGCAGAAGGACTGAAGTACACTGCTGAGGGGAGCAGCGGGCGGCAGGAGAGGTCTGCGCGCCATGTGGGACCCTCCTCTGGTGGCCGGGGAGCAGCTGGGGATGGAACTGGTGCCACGGAGGCCGCAGGCAGCTTCACAACTCAGCGCTCAACTGCTGCGCTACGGGGGAGGCCCCGGTCTGTGCTTTTTAATAGTGTGCTTCAGTTTCATTTTTCAGTCTTTCCAATCATCTCCTTTTATTTACACCTTCTGGAGCATGTAAAAGGCATAATATTGGCAAACAAAGACTCCAAGGCTGGATCTCCAAACTGCACCTCCTACTCCTCCTTGTTAGATGACTTTGAAAGAGATTTGTAGCAATTTTAGTCTCATCAACAACTCAAAATGGACAAAGTCATAACTCCCTATGCGTTCTCTATCACAGCAATGATTGCAATGATTAAATTAGATAATTAGTATGAAAACACCAAGCCTGGTATTGAACAAAATTATTCAATAAAATTGAGCTTTCTTCCTCTCTTCATTTGAAAATCTTCACAATAAAGGAAATTTGTTTCTACTTTAAGAAATATAGCTTTATATCTTAAGAATCTCATATTCATATAAAAACAAAGAAATTTTCTATGAGAATCAGTTAAGGACAGTCAGATATTTGGGATAGTAACACCTGGATATAACAAAAAAATATATATTTGACTGTGGGGAATACCATTATTTTAGGAATATAAGAGGAAAAATTGCTGCTAATTAATTGACGATGATGCTTTAATGTCATAAAGAGGCTCTATTTACATATATTAAAATCCTCTTTCAATCTAGAAGATAATTATTATCTCTCCTCTAACACACACATATTCCATTGGCACCAACCTTAGAGTCTCATGAAATAGCAAATATGGATGAGGAATTCAGGGGAACCCAGAGATACCTTATCACCCCTATCGTTAGCCTCCCCCACAGCTATACATGTCAATCCTTTATTTCCTGGAAAAGCTACTCGAATGAAGTTATGTAGCTAAAAAATGTCAAGGGTGGGACTAGGTCTGAGGATCTATAACTTAAGTGTACACAGCCATATTGGGTAGTCAATAATCCCACACCAGTTATAGAACATGCAACACCTAAGCATCTTCAGGAAATATTTTTTTAGAGGCTTGGAAAAACATCTGACAATATAGTGTCACATGATCTTGGAGTCATTCTCTTTATTTCTCTATGCCCTCTGGCAACTAAGCACTCCACTAGCAAGCTGCATTCCTTTTTTTAAAGAAGTTCTGAAAGACCAAATTGATTGCAATTCTACCTTCATCCCTGGACATGCCTCATCCTTTTTATCTTCTACCTAAGATGTTTTATCATCTAATAACTATAGATAGATGTGTATTTGGTTTGTATGTTGCATTTACAGCAAAGCAGGCTCTTCCACATCCCTGGCACATAGGAGATAACTAATAAATATTTTTGAATTAATAAATTAATTATTCATGTTATTTTAATTATCGAATAAGCAAAAGAATCATTTCTATTTCAAATTTGTTTGGGTAAAGCACTGCATAAACCAAACAAATTAAGTGCACTACAAAGTTGTCCCTATAGATTCACAAAATTCTATCTTTCTCTCCACTTTAAGGACAAAATATTTTGTTGTGAAAATAGGGTAAAAGCATATCTCAGATGAGCCTCTTGCTCTTTTCTTTCATATTGAAACAACCCCACCTGGTGGAATGATGTGCAAATTTGCTGAACATTCATATAACCTGGCAGCATTTTTGCAACTGCTGATATATAGGGCACTGTGTGCCTTAGGCTTTTTTAAGTCTCTGTTGATTTCCAAATGTACCTAATGGCAGTGGGTGGAGGTATGGAGACAAAGACTGTTTACTATCACAATTGAGCCACTTCCCAAGGTGATTTCAGAGCAACAGATTAAGTGAATTTCTTTTCTTGATTTAAAGAAAAAAAAAAAAAACTATACTCCTTTGCTTCACGGTTGTGCTACAATATAGGCATTTGTGTAAGTTTATTTTCCTAAAGGGTACCACAATATCTCATAAAATGTATGTAACTTCCTAGATGATGTGACTATACCACTGGAGGGCAAACCACAGAGCACTCTAGCTAACCAAGATGGAAAGTTCTGGATGACTAAGGAAATTGCCTACTACATCCCAGGGCAATTCTGAAGAAACACAAACTTTTACCAGAAAATAAACTTCTCTGGATTAGACTGTACTCTGAGCAGTACAAGATCCAATTTCAGCTGAAATGTTTTCTAAAGGCTGAGATTTGTCCATCCAGTGATTCCACCTTGGAAGCTCCAGGTATCTTTTCTTGTACTGATGGATTACAGCAAGTGGCATAATAAAAACAAAATTTTAGATTGAAGCAAGTAATACATCTGTGTATTGTTCATTTAAAATTACATTATAGTTTAAAATCATTTGCTTTAAATAGACCTAGAAATGAGGTAATTTATGCACAGGATATGATTGCTAATTTTTTAAAATAATATCCCTTCAAATTTTTACTTTCCTATTTCTAAGAAACTTCTCCAAGAAATAACTTACCCAAACATCCAGTACCTAAAAAAAAAAAAAAAACTCAAATTTCCTATATTATCCCCCAACTGTGTTATACAAAAGCAATTGCATGTAGTTTCATATCCAGCTTACATTTAAATCTTCTGCTTAATATTTATAGCAAACATGTTTGTCACTGTAAACAATCTTCATATCTAAGTGATGTTTCTTTAACTTTAAGTATGGTATGAAATATTTTCTCCATTCAAAAATCTTTTCTAAATTCACCACTATAATTGGATGAGCTATAATTTTATGATTCTATTTTCTTTCTAAAGGTAATGAATAGAGAGGCCTCCCTGGTGGCACAAGAGGTTAAATCTCAGCACTATGAAGTCACTGCAGTCACTGCAGCATGAGTTTGATCCCCAGCCAGGGTGTTAACCCACGTGGTGCAGCAGACTTCTCCTGTTTCACCCGCTGCTCCCCTCAACAGTGTATTTCAGTTAGTCTTCCTGTTCCCCACTCTGCCTCTGGTGAATCCTCTCACCCCCCTGCACCTTTGGGCTACATCCCAGCTCCTGTATGCATAAATAAATAAAATAAATCTTAAAAAATGTTATTGAATAAAGCCAAAAGAAAGAATGGAGATAAATTCACACAATATATATAGATATATATATATATATAGATAGATATATATATAGATATATATCTCCAGCATCCATACAAGAGAACATCTGGGCAACTATGATTAGATTTTTCTTCTTAACAAATCAGAGGTAAGTATACCTCTGTATCAGTACATTACAAAATCAGAGAAATAAATAGGTTTTCTTTTTTTTTGTTTGCCAATGCTGTGATTCAAAAATTGAATTTGTAAGGAAGACACTATTGCTAAACTGCTCTCTTCCTTCAGGATAGTAAGAACAGGTAAAAATCTCAAGAGTAAGGAGTCTATATATACCCACCAACACTCAGATGAGTTGTTGAAAATTCAGACAAAATAGTGTATTTGAATGTTGAACCATACCTGGCACACAGCTAACACCGAAAAAATATTAACTGTTGTTATTACATTTTTACATCTGTATCTATTCTAAGTAAAACTGTGCTACAAAATAAGTTAGAGGGGGAAATACAAATACTGGATGGTATGTCTTATATGTGGAACATAGAGACACAAAACAAAGAGTTATATAAAGATAAACCAATGCAAACTCCAGACATCTGACTGTAAATTGAGTACTGGAGGAGGCAGGGAGGGGTGTGGAGAAACAGCAAAGTGTGCAGAGAACACAGTGAACTAGAGTGGAGATGGTGGCGGTGTGGTGTGGGAACCCAACCAGATGGGGGTGATCCTAGACCTACCTCTGAAACACAAACAACATTGTAAATCAATGTTACCCCAGTAAAAAAAATTAAAAAGTACACACACAAAATCTAATGATGTAAGTTGGAAAAAATAAGTAAAATTATTCTCCTTGAATTCTTTACTCATTATCAAAATTCCTATATTATTGTTATATGATTTTGGAAAAAAAGGAGATTATCTCCTCCAAGAAAGTTAAATATTAGCTGCGCCAGATCAATCACAGAAATATTGCTTATTTTTTTCTACTTTGCAACAATAGTTAAAGAAAGCATAAAATAAAATTAGTCCTGAACTATAGTAAGTTCCAAATGAAAGAATTGGAAAGACTACAAGTATATCTTCACATGTCAGGTAAATTTACTAGACAATTCTATAGTACAGAGGCAAAAACATAAATAAAAAGTCATCAAATGATTTCAAGAAAACATTACTTTAAAAAATGCAAATTTGGGATTATGAAATCATTTCAAGGAAATGAATGATAAGGTTGGAGTCAGAAAATGGCATTAATATAACATTCAGAATCCGTAATTCTTTAAGCTATTTTTAATAGTGTTGAACATTGCTAGTTTCATGCTGATGCCGGCTCTTCCCCTGTGGTAAGTGAGCAAACAAAGATGATCAAAGTCAATCACGAACACAGGATCACAGTATGGATTCTTTTAATTTATTTTCATGGTACATTTTAGTTATTTTTAAAGCTTTTTTTACATTTGACAATAAGCACACATTGCCAGACTATGGATTGTCTACTGTACCATAACTATGAATTATGGTAGGAGAAAAGATTAAGTGGTATAAGATATTTTATAAACATAATTAGGTTCACATCTAGTATATTCCAAGCAACCTGAGAGAGAACAAACATAAATTATGGAATTACTAAATCAGCCTACTCTTGCTATGTATTGCACAGTAATTCTCTTTTCCACATCATTTTTTGGTGTGATTTTGATGACTACAAAAATGCTTTCATTTTTAGATTGCAGTTTAAGTAGGAATACAATCACATCAGATATTTAGTGAAAAATGTCTTTCTAATTTTCTCATATAAAGCATGACTATAATATAATAAGACCACTCTTTCTTCTATCAACTTAAAAGTCTTTAGTAGGCTGATTAAGGCATTCCAGATGAAGACAAATCCCTCTTACATTTTAAGGCAACTTTCCTTAAAGGCACTACAGTGATGAAAGGAGTATGGACTCTCCAGCCAGATCACAGATTCTTAGAGTCTCATCATTAACCAGTTGTTTCCTTTTTCCAGCTTTAGTGAGGTCTAATTGACAAATAAACATTATGTATATTTAAGGTAAACAACATAATGATTACCACAATCAAAATGCTTAATACACCCATCACCTGTTTTTATTACATGGTGAGAACAATTAACATTTACTCTCTTGGAAAATTTCATTCTAGATTCATGAGGAGTAGAAAGAACTTCCACTCTTTATGGGAGGAGTTATGAAAAATCTCTGGATAATTTGAACCCACCAGTATCACTATTTAATGATGGAATTTATTTATTTTTTTAAGATTTATTTATTTATACAAAAACTAGGGTACAGGCCAGATGCACATGGAGGGTGAGAAGATTCACCAGAGACAGAGCGGGGAACAGAACAGGCAGACTGACGAAATACACTGCTGAGGGGAGCAGCGGGCAAGACAGGAGAGGTCTGCTTCCCCATGTGGGATTCTCACCGGCCTGCTGGGATCGAACCCTAACTACAGAAGCTGCGGACAGCTTCACAGTGCAGAGCTCAACTGCCTGTGCCACCAGGGTGGCCCTTAATGGTAGAATTTATAAAATGCCATCACTCCTTCTCTGGTACTAACTTTTATCTCGTACAATTATGATTTTAGAAGATGGCAACATATCCATGAACTTGTGAAATTATCTCAGTTTCTTTTATCCATGAATCTAGCTAGATTCGTTAGAGCCTCCTTTTTTAGACTGACACTCTACTAATAGAAACAGGTGTCAAACTCCTAAATCTTGCTTGAACTTGAGAAAAAACTGAAGGAAGTTCTTCCTTCCTAGAGTTCAGGAACTCGGATTTCCAAGGCTTGTAGTTAACAAGGAAAATCAAACGCATGTGAAACAAAGACAGTGAAACCCAATCCCCTTCCTTCTCTCTCCATGGATACTGGAGAAAAGACCATCTGTCTTACCCTGCCAAGTCTTGCATTTTGAGGAATGAAGGTTATGCTTCACCTCCTCAAACTAAAAACTAAAGATTGAGTTTCCTATTATAAATTTTATTCACAGGTGGCATTATATGTTGGTGATCAAATGTAAAATGAAAAAACAAATACAAAAAAGGATGCAAAATACATTAATATAAATGCCCTGAGAATCATAGTATGTATGTATTTACTTAATAAATCTGTTTGCTAATGCTGTTGATGTAACTTATCAGTTACTATTGGTCAATCATTTCAATTATATCATGATAAAGTATATTATATTCTGGAGTAGAAATTTTGAAAAATGTGTCTCCAGTGAGTACATCCAAATCCACAATTTCCAATAGTTGATACAGGAATACAATCAGAACTAAGACTGCAGCAAAGATTCCACAAACAGGTCCATAAAGAATTTTATAATAGGCAACCTGAGGCTGGCACTTGAGTTGTCTATGATGAGTTTCTCCTTATAATATTTTAAAAGCCCATCTCTGCTTTCTTGTAAAGTTTGCTTTTTGAGACTTCATTCTGAAGTGGCCCTCACTCAATAAATTGACATTCAGTCAGGTTCCTTTTTCTAAAACCACTTTGTTAGCAAAAACATGTTGAAGAATTTAACTCCCTCCTCCTCTTCTCCACAACCTCCACAACCACACAAGTTTCAGTTATTAAAGAATGGATTAAATACTAAATTTTATTTTTTAAAGATTTATTTATTTATGCATACAAGAGCTGGGGTACAGGCCAGAGGTGTGGGGGGTAAGAGAATTTACCAGAAACAGAGTGGGGAACAAAACAGACAGATGGACCGAAGTACAGTGCTGAGGGGAGCAGCGGGCGAGTCAGGAGAGGTCTGCTGCACTATGTGAGTTGCTCCCTGACCGGCTGGGGATCAAACTCAAGTTGCAGAGGCTGAGGATTGCTTCATAGTGTAGTGTTTAACCCCTTGTGCCACCAGGAAGACCCCTAAACACTAAATTTTAAAAAGTGTGTTATGTGTATATCTCTGACTTGAACTTTTTTTTTTTATAGAATTATTTTCCGTAGAACGTGATGATCTTTATTTATTTATTTTTTTTTATATAGAGGCATGTTTTCTTTCTTTCTTTATTTGTTTGTTTTTGTTTATACATGCACTGGGTACAGTCAGAAGCGCGAGAGAATTCACCAGAGCCAGAGCGGGGAGCAGAGCAGGCAGAAGGACCGAAGTACACAGCTGAGGGGAGCAGCGGGCTGCAGGAGAGGTCTGCGCGCCATGTGGGACCCTCCTCAGGTGGCCGGGGAGCAGCCGGGGATCGAACCGGCGCCGCAGAGGCCGCGGGCAGCTTCGCAACCCAACGCTCAACCGCTGCGCCACTTGAACTTTTTTAAACAAATATATCATGGGATTTCTTTGCGATATTTTGTTATAATTTGGCAAATATCCTCTAAGACCTTCAACATGGACAAGAAAACCAGGTTTGCCAGCTCCACATCGTTAAGACAAATGACCATTTTCTTTTAAATATCTGCAGCGTTTTCTGCTAAAAGAGAAACATGCCTCTCATGTTGCATCTGGTATAAGCAGAATAGAAACAACAGGTCAGGTCAGTATTTACCTGCGCTAGCACACAATCGAATTTAATCTGCACCTTACGGTATGATTTAATTGGTGAAAATAAAAATCGTAATCAAAGCTTAAAGGAACTGTTACTTGGAAGCACACACAAAATACAAGAGGTCACATTTACGTACAAGTTTTATGTTAATTTATTTAAAGGTGTCAACAAATCTGTGGTTGAGACTGAATCTGGAGATTACAAGCCTTCTGAAATAAGAATTACAAGTTATAAGAAAAAAATAGGGATTTTTTAATTCAAAAAGGTTAAAAGTTATCTTTGGGATAGTATCATAATTATTTTTCCTCTTCACTCCCCTAAAAATAACATGAGAAAAGTACTTTTTAAACTTCAATGCCTTCCTGCCCTCATCAGATACTCTGTAGTGTTTATCAGGCATTTAGGGTTTATCATATGAATTAAGATAATATTCTTCTAATGGATTCCCCTACTTCCAAAGTATAATCTTTAAATTTGATAGACAGCATTGCAAGATGAAATTTCCAAATAAACAGTATAATCTCAATCCTGTGCTTGAGATTCTTTACTCTTTCCCTTCAGTACAGTTACAGACTTTCTAGCATAACATAGAAGAACCTCAATGCCAAGGACTTGGATTTTTTGTCTTCTCTTTTATTCAAAACCAAATTCATTCCATGCACTCTGTGGTAGCCTGACTGCACTGATACACCCAATTTCCATACCTTCTTATATCCATGAATTTGTTAATGCTCCCACACTGACTTAGCCTTAGTTATATGGCCAAAGGGACAAAAGCAAACTTGATGCATGCAGAGGCTTTCAAAAAGCATTTGCACAATTTTACTTCTATATTTGGATCCACAGGAATAAGCTCAGGTAAACTTGTTGGAATCTCAAAGACATAGGTTATGGACACTTGTCCTAGTGATCTTATACCAGCCAGCGGCAAGGAAACCACAAAACATTCACATATGTGTCCCAAGCTGAGACCCAAATAAATGGTCAACAAGCTATACCATTTCTACTTTCATAAACATCAGTAAGTCATTATCATTTAAGGATTTAAGTAATGGAGCATTACTGCAATAGAAGCTAATTGATACCGAAATTGGCACTGGACATAGAGTCATAGAGTGCTAAGCAACAATATGTTGCATTGGCTCTTGAAATTGGCATTGAACAAAGATGAGAAAAACACTGAGGATGATGCTAAAAAAAAAAAAAAGTTATATGGTGGCAAAACAATTGGCATAAATGTCACTTGCAGTAAATTGGAAGATATAAAATGCACCTACTACAATTTTGGAATTGAGCAACAAGGTTTCCAGAGAGAAAATAGAAAGTGTGATCTAGCTTTTTAAATCATGTATAAGATAGAAGGGTCAACTACTTATGGATTGAGCATAAAATTGTTTATCATGTCCAAATTTCCCACTGGGAAAACAATTCTCAAAGTAAAATATCTGAGTACAAAGATCCAATCAAGAATGACTCAATTAAACAGTCAAAAGGCCTCCTGAACTCTTAAAGCATCATCCCACTGCAGCCAGTGACACCCAAAAACCTGGGGCAGTGGGAATTTGTTCAAACTAAATTACATTGTTTTTATAAATCAATGACTATTTTATATCCCCCATCATTTCAAGCCACCCTATTATTATCTCATTATGGTATGAGTGTGTAGGGACATAACTTGCCTTTTTATTTAGTTTATAGAGCTCTGGACCATAAAAAACTAAAATATATCTGAGCTGTATATATAAATCATGAGTTCATGAGGAAATGCATCTGCATAAAGGGTATTTATTTTCATGTGTAAGAAACATAACTGGCAGAGAAAGACTATGGAAAAGTGATTTTGTTTATGGCTCTAAGTTTTCAAATGTTTATGTGTGGTCTTTGTGGTACCCTCCTATGCAGACTCTTCATTTAGTTACATGAGTTACTTTGGCCAACAGTCCATTAGCAAACTTGCCACAAACAAAAGCTTGAAAGGTACTTGACGTTTATGTTTCTTCTCTCCTCTGTTTGCCATTAGAATATATTCAGACTTGCCATTTAGACGATGACATATGTGGGACAGTCAACCAAACTGAGAATAACCTTAATTAGTGAAAATGCATAACCACTAGGTAAGTATCCATAGTGATATCATCGTTCTTCATTTCTAAGAAATGCCCAACCAAAATTCAGGGAACCTCTAAATTTATCAGCAGTAACAAATGCGTGTTTTAAGCTGGGGGTTGTGTGTTGCTGGTTATGCAGCGTTATTGTACTACCTGATATACTGTCTCAAGCCAGATTTCCCTCAACCTTCAAATTTATTAATTACCTTAGAGAACAATCCTCAAATCTTCATGACTATATTTTTTTAGCTCCTCACCAATGCGCACATGCCAAATGACTTGTAAGTAGCATCAATTTTACTTTTGCAGTATTTTGTTGACTATTTTATGCTATTCCTTCTGTTACTCTAATTTATGATTCATAATTTTTAATTTCTTCATAACATTTATACCCTATCTATTCCCTGTCCCCTATCGTGTGTCTTTTATATGCCAGAAAATTTGCCCTAAAAGAGATTTTATCCTGCCACACTGTAAGGGTTCAATGTCTTTGGCCTCTAATTTCCATTATTTGGCTTGCATTGGAAAACTTTTCCCAATTTACCTGAGTATTTTACCCATCCTTATTTTCAGATACACTATAACTCCATCTGTGCTCTAGCATTTACAAATTATTAATTTTCAAATATATGTATTTTTCCTTTGTTCACTCTAACCTAGAACTGCACTGTTCAGAGTAATAACCACTGTTCAGAGTACAGTAACCACATGTGACTTTTAAATATACTGAAATGAAATGTAATCAAAACTTTCATTCCTTATTCACACTAGTCACATTTTAAATACTGAATAGTCACATGTGACTAATAGCTACCGTATTGGGGAATACTGCTTATAGGACATGTCCAATATTGCAGAAATTTCTACGGTTGAACTACAATGTTTTATCCTTTATAGTAAATGTCTGCTCTATTGGACTAAGCAGACAGACTGTAGAGTCCAACTGTATTAGCTGATGTTCAAGCCATTATTCTCATTGACAAAGTATAGATCTACACCTTTTATTAATCTATAGATGAAAGGGGGGAAATTCAAGGATAATCAGATTCAAATTAATCCTTTTGACAGGTTTTTAAGATCTAATGAAAGAACGAGCTATGGAGATCTGCAAGGAAGAAAGCAAGTTGATTTTATATTATTTGACTTTTAGAATTGGGATTTAGAGCAAGGCTATGGAATCCTACACTACTGGTTTGGTGTCTCATCTGAGTAGCTTTCAGAGAATCCCCACTAAACTCTAATTCTTACTGTGGTCATGTTTCAAGGTCCAAATTCAAATTTCACTTTCTTTAATATTTCATGTCACCTTTCCTTTTTAAAATTGCCACATCCCATTCCCATCAGACCTGGAGTTCTTATTCTTATAACAATGATTCTATTTAAAATTGCCACATCCCATTCCCATCAGACCTGGAGTTCTTATTCTTACAACAATGATTCTATTTTGCATTATATATCACATTATATTATGGTTATGTACTGGCTGAATTCAATGGAATTAAATGAATCAAAAATTAGGCACTAATGATAAGGAGATACTATAAAATGCAAATGAATTAAAAGACTATCAGGAATCATGTGTTGTATTATATATATATAATATATAAATCATGCATGTTATATACTATACTGATAATATGTATTACCAATTTGTCGTCTCTCTTTCTGTTCCTGCTTCACAGTGTTCATTAGAATGCTAAGGAGGTTGCTCTCTCTGAATAAGATGGATCTCAGGTGAGAAGTTCTTTCAAAAATTACACATTTTATAAGAAGTTATATCCAAAAGCAATACATAATTATGTGGATGAATGTTATTAAAGGATTTCAGCAAATGTGAGTGATCAACAATATTTTGTGGGTAGAAATATCTTTCTAACAGCCTTCCAATCACAATGTATGAAGTCCAACTCCTACTATTAAAAGAAATCTGGACACTCACTTTGGCGTGGTCTTATTATTCCAATTACCCAATATGAGTCTCAAGGCATAAACATCAAGAATTTCATTTAAGCCAATTCTGAAACTATATGTATACTTAAATAATGGAGGACTATTTCTAATTGGGTCTGTTTAACCATACAATGAAGATCTCTACAGTGCATGCATTTTTAAAAGAAAATAAAGAAATGCAATTTATTGCATCTAATTAAGTGCTATGGAAGCATTCATCCATCACTTGCTAAAGGAAAGACATCCATTGCAGGGCTGCCTTTAATGCAATCAATACAATTGGTAATGAGAGTAGCAGTCAGGTGGCAATATGCTGAGAGGAAAACTAAATGCTTTGTTTAACAATAACAACAACTGCCAGCAAATTTCATCAACGACAAAACACTTGACATTACTACAATACAAAAGCAAAAATCCAGACACAGTCTCTTTATTACATACTGTTTCTGAGTTTTCCTTTTTATTACCTATACTTATGCTTAGCTGTATTAACGCTCACAACTGAAATCTCTATCTTTTTCTGTCTTATATTGACATTCATGACTATAGTTATATTGGGACACAATTATCTTTTACACAATAGTCTGTGTTCTTGAAAGGACAGACTTTAAGTCATTGCTTCTTTGTTGTTCCTATGCCTAATACACCTGAATTAAATAACTATGTACACATAATGTTTTCATGTTATTATTGTTAGACTCTCTTTAGAGAAGATAGTATAGTGTAATGATTAAGGGCAGAAAAGTCTCAGTTTAAACATTTTTTTTTCAATTTTAGGTTGAACAAAGCACTCAGTTTCTTTAAACTTCGGTTTCTTCGTTTTTTTATGATCTACATTATTTTATTTTGAAAATAATTATTTATGTTTTATATTTATATATTTACATTATGTATTTTATATTTATATATATTTATATATTTTACATTACTGTTTATTTTTGTACAATGTTTGTTTTCTCCTTTAAGGTATAGGCCCCATAGAATTACCACCACCAATAAACCCATACACCATGCACCATCTCCATAGTCCTCTGTGCTCTTCCCACCCCTGTTCTGATTCCTCTACCTTCACCTCCCCCCAAAATGACTCTGATTTATAGCTGCCTGACAAATTTTTGGTTATTATTTTTCCCTTAATCCCTTATTTGGTTTCCCTATATTCCTCCTATAAGAAAACCATCCAATATTTTTCTTTTTCCTTCTGACTTATTTTACTGAGCATAATCCCTAGTAGTTCCACCCAGGTTACTACAAATGTCATGAGTTTGTCTTTTTTGATTGTTGAACAGTATTCCATTATGTATATACACTACATCTTCTTGATCTGGTCATCTGTTTTTGGGCATTTGGGTTGTTTCCATATCTTACCCATGCAAATCAAAACCACTATGAGATACCATCTTACACTAGTGAGATTGGCACGTATTTAAAAAACTAGCAACAACAAATTTTGGTGAGGATGTGGAGAAAAAGAAACTATCCTACACTGCTGGTGGGAATGCAAACTGGTCCAACTACTATAGAAAACTCTGTGGAGGTTCCTCAAACTACTAAAAATGAAGCTTCCATATGTCTCAGTAATTCCATTCCTAGGAATCTACCCAAAGGACACAAAAACAATAATTGAAAAGGATACCTGTGCCCTATATTTATTACAGTGTCTGTTTTTAAAGTAAAATTAATAAAGTAATTATAGTATTGCAGATACTAAATGAAATACTAAAGTATTATATAAAACTGAGAAATTTTAAATTATTATTGCCATTAATCAGCTCCAACTTAGACTTAAACACTTTTTTTGTAGAAACTAAATTAAGAATATTGAGTATAATGGGAAGGTTTTTAAATTTATTTTTTTAATTTAGAGAAATAAAAGATGATATCTTCCTCATTTGTGTTAAAACTCACTGAAAGGAGAAAAAATGTTCAATATCAAGGCATCAACAACTTGTTAGCCAAGAGACCTTTGGATTTTATTTCCTCTTTGTAGCAATCAGTCAAATAACTCAACACTTGGCTAAAGTGAGTTATTGATTCCATTTCAATTATAAGAGATTATAACTGGCAAAGAAAGTATTTTATATAGTTTCAGCATCGGTTTCACCAGTTTGATGATCAACTCAGAAAAGTCAAATGAATAAAGGATTTATTATTAGCAACTTTCCAAATTTCTTGAAACAAGCTGTGGAATTTGTCTGTTGGTGTAATGTGCAACCAAAAACTAGACTGGTTTGAATTCTGCCAGTGTAGCATCTACTGATACCATGCCTTCCTCCTAATTACAATTATTAGAACTCTTTTTGATTTTCAGTTTCCAACTCGAATGCATTGGTTGTGCAAAGCTATCTGAATAATTATGATTGGTATTCTCCAAACATGGATTAATTCTATCAAGAAGGAATTGGGAATTATCTAAGTGAAGTTATTGCTTCACACAAAAAAAGCAAAAATAACTAAGAGATGTTTAAGATAGTATTTGTATATGTATGTATACATACACATATATAACATGTATTTGACATAAAAATACATGTATACATGCATACCTATATGACATATTTAACTTAATTGAAAAACCTTAACTTAACAATATCTACGTCCTACACCAATTTCTTCATAAGAAATGAGGAAAAAAATAAACCAAACACTACAATATAAATTTCTCTCTCCAAGTATTATAGTAACTTCATTTACTGTTTATACTTAATGTTGAGGGTTTTTTAATCCCTCTGCATTGTTATATGCTTGTTTAAGGGAAGGTTGTCTGTTTTATGTTTAAATTAACTGAACAGTTATTAAAACAAAAGACTTAATTATATGGGGTTGAGTACAGTCTCTTGCTTGTTGTACAATCACAAGCCAGCCTCAAACACAGAACCTAACTCTGGCAATGTATGTTGATGGGCTCCTATAAATCATGACACCTAATTTATTGCTAAAGAGAATATTTTAGAAGAGTCAATATATGAACTTAAAACAAAATTGCTATGCTTCAAAATAAATTTTTCATAATGATTATATGTATACAGTTGTGGGTTTTTTTTTTAAGTTTTATGTAATTTCAGGTCATGAATGCAAGCTTTTTGGCTAAACTTAAATCAATCAGAAATACTTTTCTATGTATTACTGATCTTAACTGTGCAACTCAGTTACCTCATCAGTGGAAGTAGTAAAACCTCTCCTGTAAATATGTCATGAGAAACAGAAATTTGTCATAAGCATATTATATGCTCACAGAGAGGAGGTACTAAAGAAATAGTTTTTTATATGTTAAGTTGAGACCAAGAAAACAATGCAAAAACCCTGCTAACTAAATACTACATATTGCAGGCAAGTAATCAGGCCTTTGATAAAATTAATTACAGACTCTGAAGCTGGCTTTTCTGATTTCATTCATAAAATTTCCAGCTATCAATCATGACACTATTTTCCCACCATAGACTTTGAAAAGACATTAGTTCCTTTGAAACTCAGAAATCAACGAACTGACACAAGTTGATCTAGAGGAAATCTAGTGGTTAGCTTAAGTATACAATATTTAATTTAATAAATGTTAGTGAAGCACCCCCATAGTAAAACTTTCCTTGTTTGTACTCAAATGATCCAAGAAACTATTTTTCTTTCAAAAAAAAAATGAAATAAAAGCAAATACTGCTGCTAATAACATATCAGAGGAAAGGACAATATGAAAATGTAAGACTTTTGCTTTCCGGTGGCGGAGTCTGGAGAAGACGCGCAGAAATGGCACCTCGCAAGGGGAAGGAAAAGAAGGAAGAACAGGTCATCAGCCTCGGACCTCAGGTGGCTGAAGGAGAAAACGCATTTGGTGTCTGCCACATCTTTGCATCCTTCAATGACACTTTCGTCCACGTCACTGATCTCTCTGGCAAGGAAACCATCTGCCGTGTAACCGGTGGGATGAAGGTGAAGGCTGACCGAGATGAATCCTCGCCATATGCTGCTATGTTGGCAGCCCAGGATGTGGCACAGAGGTGCAAGGAACTGGGTATCACTGCCCTCCACATCAAACTCCGGGCTACAGGAGGAAATCGAACCAAGACTCCTGGACCTGGGGCACAGTCAGCCCTCAGAGCCCTTGCCCGCTCAGGAATGAAAATTGGGTGGATTGAGGATGTCACCCCCATCCCCTCTGATAGCACCCGCAGGAAGGGGGGTCGCCGTGGTCGCCGTCTGTGAACAGGACTCGTCAAATTATTTTCTGTTAAAATAAATTGCCTTCTTGTAAACCAAAAAAAAAAAAAAAAGACTTCTTTCCAAAAGCAAATATTTATTAGATTTAAATAAAATATACCACTTCTAAGAAAGATTAAAAATATGTGGAATATAAAGAATATAAAAAGACACAAAACAAAGGAATGGCAAAACTCAACTAAAGCAACCCTTTTGGAATCTGACTGTAGACTTGAAACCACCAGAAAAGGAAGGTAAGGTGGGAAGAAAAGGAAGGAGGGAGCCCAAAGACTATGGTGCAGGATTTATGGGTGCTTAGGTGGTGTGTCTGGTGAGGTAGCACACATCTGAAAAGGTATGAATCTATACCTCCAAATCACAGTCTTATCAATCAGTATTGTCTCAATAAAAAAATATACAATTTAAAAAAAAAATATTAGCTAAAATATAGATATTTAAATTTATTATTTAATTGCAAAAAGTAAAGGGCATATGAAATGTCCTAAATTCTCTGGTTCGCAAAGCCCATTGACAGTGCGAAGACAGGTCATAAGAGGAAAGCCTTCTACCCAGGGCTCAGCCTCCTGACAGTCACATAGGCAGTCCCTGATTTATCATATCATAGTTCACTTAGCATTTTTTTTTTTTAAAGAGGCATGTATTTTTATTTATTTATTTGTTTGTTTGTTTGTACATGCACCGGGTACAGTCAGAAGCGCGGGAGGGTGAGAGAATTCACCAGAGCCAGAGCGGGGAGCAGAGCAGGCAGAAGGACCGAAGTACACTGCTGAGGGGAGCAGCGGGCGGCAGGAAAGGTCTGCGCACCATGTGGGATCCTCCTCCGGTGGCCGGGGAGCAGCCGGGGATCGAACCGGCGCCGCAGAGGCCGCGGGCAGCTTCGCAACCCAGCGCTCAACCGCTGCGCCACCGGGGAGGCCCTCACTTAGCATTTTTTAACTGCAAAATGTACAAAAGCAATAGAATACACATTTGGTAAAACCCTATTTTGATTTCCATCTTTTTCCAGGTTAGCAATGTAAGGTTCAGTGCTCTCCTGAGATGCTAAGGTAGAGCAACTCATGGTAGCTCCGTCAGTCACTCGATCCTAAGTATAAATAGCCAATACAATGCAGTGCTTTTATCAGCTCCCCTCATCTCATCACATGAGAGAAATGGATAACCCTGTTGTGACTGTATCCCATCACCCAACAATTCATTTCGTTCCAAGCTTCAATGTGGACTAAGTGTTCTGAGCAGATTTAACAGTAGGCTAGTTTAATCTATAATAACAAGCAGGTTACATATATTAAATGTAATTTCAACTTAAGATATTTTCTACTTAAGGATATGACCCAATTATAAATCAAGAAAAATCTGTACCTTCTTGCAACTACTTCCATAAGATTAAGGCAAGGAGGGTTTTTGGGGGGTTTTGTTGTTGTTGTTCTTATTACATCATTCATTGTTGTACATTATGTGATTTATCCCCTCTGGTGTAATCTCCATATAATCTCCCATTACCACCTCACTTGTGAACTTTCACCACAATCCCTTGGGCTCTTCTCTCCCTTATTTTGCACCCCCCACCCCAAGATAGTTTTGTTTAGGGAAGATGTTAATGAGGGAGGTTAGGAGCTCAACTATGGAAAAGCAAAAGTTATATAGGAGATTGGCTCACTGGATGTCATTTCACATACATTTAATGTTTTGATATGCTGTAAAAAATATTCCAACACAGGACTTCCTTGCTGCCATGGAGAAGAATATTACAAAAAATTCTCATTTATGAAGCTGTGTAGGGATATTTTAAATACATTGTCTCTCTATATATACATAGATAGAAAAGATGGATGACACGTGGGTAGATAGTAGAGATATTTATCTAAATAAATACATATAGATACTTCTTACATATGTCACATATATGATATATATTATGTTACATGTAATGTTAAGTGATTAATGTATCATAATACACATATGCAATGTAGTTTTCCAAATTTCATATAATTTGGAAGCCCCTTCCTGTATGAATATTAATGAAAGTCACAAAAGAAACCAGGAAATTTTCAACCAAGTAGTCCTTAAGCAATGCAAGAAATCTAAGTGCCCACAATATAGCACAGGATAACAAACAATAAACAAAGCACTAGCTGTCAGTGTTTGTTATTTCTATCCCAGACTTAAATCTATATAATTATTGGAATATATTTATTCCAGGTCATAATTCTATTTTCAAAAATATATTACAAAGAAGACAAAGATAAGCAAATGCTGTCTTTCAGATGAAAGACAATTATTTGATTTTCACAGCAATATTCATTCAAATAACTCATATAATGATGATTTCTCTCCAAATAGGGATGCTAAAACTGATAAATATGACTGAACTACTGAATTATTAATAAGGTACTATACAATGAATACTAAAATTTTTGCATATATGGGGAGAGGATCCATAGCTTCCATTGGATTCTTAGATATGTATCTGCACAAATATATAAGTTAAGAGCTGCTAGATTTTAGAATATTTTTCCTGAGTTGTTTCTCAAACCCAAAAGAACATTTCTTGCAAAAATGAGAATTATTAGAGCCACAGTGGAGTAAGGTTTAAGGATAAAGTCCCTTATTTCTCTACTTATGATTTCAGTAAGGGTGGTAACAAAATGAATTATAGTCAATATGATATTTTCAGGACTATTAATTTAGGCAAATATTTCTAAAGAGTTGTCAAACACATATATTTCTTGCTAACTAAGAATATCAGCAATGCAAGAATGTTACCTTTTATGACTCAAAAATCAATAAGGCTATCCCAAATACAGGCACCCAATATTAAGGATTTTAAATTTAGACAAGGATAGCATACACCTTCATGCTAAGTCATGTAATCATAATTCCATCCTTACTTTCGTCTATATGAAGTTTTATCCCAGGTTTTATCTCTATGTAAGTAGAAAGATTTGACATAGAAATGAAATTTCCTGGAAAAATTAAAGACTTTTTCCTCTTACCTCCTATGGTGTGATAAAAATAGAGTGGAAAAAATTTTTATTTATTCCCTTTTTCTGACCTTTCTTTTTTGGAGGAAGAATGGCTTATCCAATAACCCATATTCCTGGCAGATGAAGTCCTCTTAGATTCACTCTTAATGTATAATCCAACCTGTTTTTGCTGGTCCTTCCCAACCTGTCAATCCCTGGCTACATACAGTTTCCAGGCAGGGTAAACATGGTTAGCCTCTATAAACCCATGTCATTGCCTCCATAAACTCACGTCATTGTCTAGTCCTTCCAGAGTTCTTCCCTGCAACTTACTAAGTTAACAATGCTATAAATATCTCACAACATTGGGACTTGGGGAGAGATTTACAAATCCTGCACATCTTCTCTAATCCAATAAAGTTAATGATCAAGTCCACTGGACTCATTTATTCATAACGTAATCTTATCAGCTAGTACTATGAAACAGAGGAAAGATTAAGTGGAACAGCAAAGCAAACATCCAACATAAAGCAAGTATTTTTTGGTAATTAGATTCCTGAGAATCTAAAGAAAAAGAAAAATAGTACCTGCTACCCATGATCTTGACAACTTAGATATTAAATTCTGGGTACAAAATATTTGGGGATAATTACAAATACCTTTGCCAAGTTTCTCAGGAAATTTTAGATTTGGAGCAATCACTAAATTAAACAAAAAAACCAACCACATCATTAATGTAAGGTCAGGATATATGAGCATGCTGAGTACATTAATGAGGCAAGACTACTGACTTTACTCAATTAAATAGTGTCAAAAACAGTTAACAAAATCATCTTCAGACCACAACTTTCATGCTGAACTCACCAGGCAAAGTCTTTGCTCAAATGACCAGAGATCTAGATTAGTTATGACATTCAGGGCAAGGATTTGAGCCAAAATAAGTCCATGTATATACTACGCACAGTTCCAAAGAAAAATGTTTAACCCAGTTTGTCCCTGCTTGAAGAAGGTAAAAAGATGAGTCCTGGATTGTTTTTGTTTTGTTTTGTTTTGTTTTGTTTTGTTTTGTTTTGTTTTGTTTTGTTTTGTTTTGTTTTGTTTTAACAAATGAGAGATAAAAGATAAAAGTTGCAGACCAGAAGGAAGTTTTTCTCCTAAGTGGAATATAACTATAAAATCCACCTATTTTGAAGAAATTAATGATTCATACCATAAGAGTTTATTAACTAACTGGTGCACATAAATGTTTTAGTGCCCAATCTCCATCATCTATTATGTGGTGTTTTACATGAAACATAAAAGGCTAACAAGAGCCCCACAAACTGGTGTTTTGAAACAGTTCAGTTAATTTACATAGATTCAGTATTTTTACTAATGTAGGATACAGTAGCTCTTCAAATCAATTACTTTTGCCCAGATTATATTAACTTTTGTTTCCACTTAAGAAAGAAATAACCATCTTTAAATAGGAAGGTAATATTCAAATATTTTTGTACTAAAATTGACTAGCTATTCTAGGAAATTAATCCATTTAAATTGAAGTTACCCAATATTGGTTAAAGTGACCATGGCAAGCCAGAATGAAAGGGTACCAATTTCTCAGAAGGAATCCTTCCTTTTTTTTAAAAAAAAAAAAGATTTGTTTTATTTATTTATGCATACAAGAGCTGGGGAGTAGGCCAGAGGTGCAGTGTGTGAGAGGATTCACCAGTGACAGAGTGGGGAGCAGAACAGACAGAATGACTGAAATACACTGCTGAGGGGAGCAGCAGGTGAGTCAGGAGAGGTCAGATGGGATCCTTCTATATGAGTTGCTACACAGCAATTATGGAAAAAGCTCCCAAGGAAAAGGACCAAGCAGTAAAGAGGGATCAAGTGATCACAGGTGGAGCACTGGATTTTGCCTTGGGTGATACTCAAAAATCCATCAAGGAGATGATAATATTGGGAGTTCAGGGGAAAAAAATAGGTAGGAAAGTAGGAAAAAATTTTCAAACTCAAGTTATGTGATGGAGATAGCTTCCTAAGTATCAATTCTGATCAAAGGACTGAATAGAAATCTGTCTGATTTAATTGCCTCTCAAGTAACAGATCCTGAGCTTCAGTTTCTTTCTTTTTTTTTCTTTTTTTTTTTTTTTTTTGCTTTTGCATAGAAGAACTGGGTGAGGCCTGAGGTGTGGAGTGAAAGGATTCACCAGAGACAGAGTGAGGAGCAGAACAGGTGGAGTGACTGAAATACACTGATAAGGGGAGCTGCAGGCAAGACAAGAGAGGTCTGCTGCATCATGTGTGGGTTAGCTCCCTGGCCAGGGATAGAACTCAGGCCTTAGTGGTGATCGCGCTGAGCCTTAACTCTTAGACCACCAGGGAGGCACCTGAGCTTCAGTTCCTATTACACAAATTATGATATGCCAGAGCAATTTCATGAGTCTACTCAACATACTATTGACCTTTCACTCCCTTCTCTTCTGTGAATTCCTAACTTAACTGAAATTACCTTGAATTTTATTGCAGCTACTCTTATATTTCTAGATCTTGATCCAATTAGGCATTCCTGTGCGTTCTGTGGCTGTTGAGTGAGCCCAGCTATGTATCCTTCTCACTTTTCACATTATCCTCAGAAATAGTTTGACCTCCTGTGGCTATTCTGAATAAAGACATCCCACTTGGTATATACTCTTCATCACATTCCTTAGACTAGGTAAAATTACCTGTTCTAGGACAGATCTATTAGTCATGACACACCCTTTTATTTTAACCCTTGTTATTATAGGTAGATTCGGATTAGTTAGTGCCATACACAAAATAGGATGTATTTGAAGGTTCAAAATTTGCAAGATACATGGAAATCTCCAGAGAAATGGATTCGATGATAGCATCAAGGCTCAATGAAGTACATTCTAATGCTCTATCTATGTTCAATGAGAAATAGCATATTATATTGCTAGTAGTTAACCACCATAAGGAAGCAAGATCTCCCTTTGTAAACAGATGGAGTTAAACCCCTAGGGCACATGGTAGAATATTTTTCCCAGTTTCCTTTAGAGGACTACCTCTCTTGCCTTTATTAAGCTGCAGCCTAAATATCTCCAGGGTTGCCTGAACATGCCTCCATGATTTCTACCTGAAATTCACTGTCCTTCACAATTGATATTCTCCTTTGCAAAGCCCTATTTGACATTCTATCCTCTTTACATTTTTAAAGATTTATTTTATTTATTTATACAAGAGCTGGGGTACTGGCCAGAGGCGCGGGAGGGTGAGAGGATTCACCAGAGACAGAGTGGGGAGCAGAACAGGCAGAGGGACCGAAAGCACTGCTGAGGAGAGAAGCAGGCGAGACAGGAGAGGTCTGCCACACTATGTGGGAATCTCCCTGGCTGGCCAGGAATTGACCCCGGGCTGCAGAGGCTGCAGACAGACTCACAGTGCTGTGCTCAACCCCCTGCACCACCAAGAAGACCCCTACAGTCTATCCTCTTTAACTCTTCTTGCTACATTTTCCCTTTATAACAGAATGTGTAACACATTTATTGTTGTAATTTACCAGAAATGTACTATGATTCAATAATTTACCAGCATTATGGGTTCTCTGAAGGCAAGTATTATATTTTCACCTCTGCACATTGATGCTTAGTTTAGTTCCTGGCTGTATGGATATTCAAATATCAGGCAATCCATTTAATCTAAGTGACCTTTAAATTTTCTTCCAATTCTAAAATTATACACAAAACACTGTGTTATCACAAGGCTTTGGGATGTTATTTTAATAAAGTATTAATGATTCTCCAGTACTAACAATGTTAAAAATCCTTACCAACAATCACCAAAAAAGTCATTTTGTTTGTAGTATTTAAACAGTATTTGCTCCAACCTTTAGCGCCTAACTCTGAATTTCTGAATCTTCTTTTCATTCAGTGTTAACTTGCGCTCAGTCTTGGTTGTTGTTCATTCTGCCGATCATTTCACAGCAATGATGTTGGCAGACAAAACAACTCCTATTCACAGCCAGGTGTTCACCTTGGCACCCTCACCACTGGAAGAGGTTGACTCAGATGTTCCCCACACCTGTAATTGGCTGCCCAATCTTAGCAGCTCCCATGAACTTAATTATCATGCTCTATTTCTATATTCAAATTAAAAATAGTTAAAAGAACATGCAGAAAATTCAGACACTACCATTTTCTGCCACCCCCTACCACATCTTCCCCAATAGAACACTACCATAAACAGATTAGTATTCCTTCGCCATCATTTTATTTTGATGTGTAAGTTATGGAAATAGAATACAAGTCATTATGTCTAAAAGCCTGATTTATTCCAATGGTAACAGTATTTCCACCTATTAGCTTGAGCTAAGGTGCTTAATCTATAAAATCCATGTGTACATTATGGGTTCAGGAACAACCCTAATATTAGACATGCCTGTTTTTTAAACATATTATACCTTAGACAACAAAGTGGAATTTTATAAGAAAATGAAAATTTTATAAGTAGACTTTTTAGTCCTGGACTGAGGATACATTTATTATTATCAATATACAACATACTTCCTAATATGTAATTTAATAGAAATCCCCTATTGTACACAAGGCATGGTTCAAGAAGTACATCAAATGTAGACTTCTGGGTCAGAACAATTAAACCCACAAGTAGATGAAAAATCTTAAGTATTTATAATTTAAAATTTATCTTCAACTGTGTGGTTTTCTGTTATAGACTGGGTTTGTTATTGTTTGGTTTGGTAATTCTTTATACTATGGGTATGCTATGGGAAATGGGTATGGGCATACTATGTGTATACTATGTGTAATGGATTTCATTTTCCAGGGTATATTTCACCTCTCTTTCAAATTTCTTCACTTCCTAATATTTTTTTTTTAAAAAGAGAAACACTTTTTTTATTTTTTTATATTTTTTTAAAGATTATTTATTTATATAAGCACTGGGTACATTCAGAAGCACGGGAGGGTGAGAGAATTCACCAGAGCCAGAGCAGGGAACAGAACAGGCAGATTGATGGAATACACTGCTGAGGGGAGCAGCAGGCATGGCAGGAGAGGTCTGTACACCATGTGGGACCCTCGCTGGGGGCCGGGGATTGAAGTGGTGCTGCAGAGGCTGCGGGAAACTTCGCAGCCCAGCGCTCAACTGCTGCGCCACCAGGGGAGGCCCAAAAAAAAAGAGAAATATTCCTAATATGTTCTTGGCCTCTATTTACCTAAAGAGCTACTTGTAGGTAAGTGATTCATACATATTTAAAAGATATATTCTTAATTTTTTTATGAAAAACTCAGACTTCTAATTAATTAATGAACCCATTTTTCCGATCATCAGAAACTCACAAAGGGTGTCCACAACAGTAGAAAATTTGTGGAAATTCTGATTGGATGGATGATTCACAGAGTACCAGAAAACCCTCTAATTTGATTTGGACTTTGTGCTATATGCACCTATATTGTCCTACACATCTCCTTTGCTGAACCTAGGACAATGACAATTGATTATGTAGCTTCAGCTGACAAAGCTCTACATGTGTCATTATGTTAAGTGTTTTGTAAATGTCACATAATGTAATCTTTATAATAACACTGTAGCTCAGTACTTTAATTAAGATAATATTACAGAACTGAAAAATGTGTCTGAGATATTAGGTACCTTGCTAAAAGTCATATACTTTGTAATTGGCAAGGGCTATGAGATCTCAATGGAAATGAGCTTAATTATCCAATTGATAAGTTAATGCCAATTTTTTTAAAGGAATTTTCAATTACTCTTTTAGTGGTAAAGAATACAAGATAGTTGTCTACATCTTAGTGTGGACTCCCTAATATTGAATAAGGAAAAACTATAAAATGCAGTTATGATAGCAGAGTTCAAAAGAATATAGGCACACTATATAGGAAAAAATTGCCAAAAGATCGAGTCAGACATGTATACATATAGAATTTCAATTTCATTGTCATTTCTATATTTATAAATAAATATACCTATAGTTTTTTTTAATAACAAATACCCCAAATTTTTTCATTGAGAAATAAAAATTGCCGACATTTGGTACATTTCATTCAGTTATGTTCAGAAATAAAAGATTAGTTAGGTAGGAAGCTAATATATGCAGGGCCTCCTTGATGGCCTAGGGGTTAAGTCTCAGGACTGCCTCCACAAAAGCCCACATAGTAAAGGTCTGAGTTCAATCCTGCTGCTCACCTTAGCATGTATTTCTGTAGATCTATGCCTGTTCTGCTCCCTACCCTGTCTCTGGTGAATCTTCTCACCATCACCACCCCCTGTACCTCTGGCCTGCACCCCATTTCTTCTACGCAAAATTTTTTTAAAAAGATTAATAGATACAGGCATTACTGAGCACACATTCACAGTCTACAAACTTTTAAAAATATTGAGATTGATACCTTTAAAATTGGCATACATAACAAAACTGTTGGCCTTTAGTTAAACTGAAAGTCATTAAATTTAAAGAAATATTTCATAATGGTAAAAGGTATTACTAAAAGATCTCAGTACAAAACTTAATTAAAAACCCAAGAGAAATACTGAGGTTGAATTAAATTTTATCTACACTTTACAAGTTTAATCAAGGGTATAGCTGTATCAATTGACTCTGCTTTGAAAGATGAGGAAGAACACCACCCTCCTTGCAATTTACTTAATTATATTGATATTTTAAACTGTAGTGTTCTTAACATATATAGTATCTTCTATAATCAACATTTTAAATTTATTTAAAATTGACTGTTGCTACCGGTTCTGATCACTCACTCACACAGGCACACACACACACACACACACACATATATTCAGTCCTAAGTTGTTATAAATTTAGTCCTCTGTGGACTAGATTTCAACATCAAGATTTGTTTTTCCTCCAAGAAAAATGGGTGGGTATAGTAACTTCTCAATTCTTGTCTTTCAAGACTATCTTTTGGCGTTATATAAGTTGGGTGAATGTAAATTACATGTGATACTGTTTCAAAATACACAACAATTAATTGTACATAAATAACATACAAAACTTAATGTATACTGCTGCACAGTTTTTATCATATTCTATATTATTTTGGAAGAAAATTTAGCTCAAATATTCCTCTTAATTAGTAAACTGTTTTTTTTTTTTCCTGCCTAGACAATGAATGTCTTCTTTATCCTTCAAAATAAGCATCTTGATTTTGTTTGATGTTTTCATAATGATATCTTAAGATGTTATCCCACTTTTAACTTTTTTTCCAGATTTTCTCTGTAAGACTCAAGGAGATATGATCAGGTCAATGATCAACTAAAAGATGCACTATCATTTTAAGTAAAACAAAAAAAGAAAACATGATGTCCATTTATTTATTTTTTTAAAGATTTATTTATTTATTTGTATAAGCGCTGAGTACAGTCAGAAGCATGGGAAGGTGAGAGAATTCATCAGAGCCAGAGCAGGGAACAGAACAGGAAGACTGATGGAATACATTGCTGAGGGGATCAGCGGGCACAGCAGAGGAGGTCTGTGGTGCCATGTGGGACCCTCGCCAGCGGCCGGGGATCGAACCAGCACTACAGAAGCTACGAGCAGCTTCGCAGCTCAGCACTCAATCGCTATGCCACCAGGGGTGGCCTGATGATGTCGCTATTTATAAGGTACCATTTATTTTCAGAAATGTTCCAACTTGAAGGAAATTAAAACATGGAGAAATTTTAGGTATTAGAATTGATAAATATGAAATTATTCTCATTTTCTAGGTAGGGAAATCTAATCAGGCTTAGTAAAAGACTCAGCTACTACAACTAATACTCAATCTGGAAGTCTCTGTTTTCATATCATCTAACTCCTATGCTCATTTCCTTCCACCAAAATAGATCTCTCCACCCTAAAAAAGGGTGAAACTAGAAACCTAAGTCACAATCATAAAAATAACAAAACTTCCCAGTTAATTAAAAAAAAAAAAGTCTACCATCATGTTGATCCCTGATATTGGATCATTTCAAATTATCCACATGGAACCTAAGGTCCATTATCTTCTTTGATTCAGAGATTGATCAGAAATTACAATGTGTTAATTTTCTTCCTTTTATTTGTGGATAAAACTGAACCAAGGTCTTTTGATTTCTCTTGCAAAGCCCAGCATTTAGAATGGCCTATTACACTGTAGTTGCACCTTCATTGTTTGGTATTTTATCTTATGATTGATGGCAATTCTATGACCTTTAGAATAATGGGTCTTACTTAGCTATTAAGTTTAAAATGGATATGAAATGAACTTTCTACTGAGATTAGTTTATATTTTGTTCATAGGCATAAGAAAATAATTCTAACATGAAAAATAGGATCAGTAGCCATTAACAAGGAAATCCATAGTAAAAGGAAAACTTCAGCTAATTCTATATATAACCCATTCCCAAAGGAAGACTTTGAAATTATTTTAGTACCAAAAGGCTTTATTAGTTGTTGAAAATGTGGCTTCGTGTCCCAGTACACTAGAAATTATCATATGAAACTTGGTATGTCAATAAAACCCTCTCAGGCTGTTTCATGACCAATCCTAGATGCAAAGTTAATAAGAAAATGTAGCCTCCGGCTGAGCAGGTGTAAAACCAGGTAAAACTGGATGACTGCTACTGTAAGAAGGTAAAATTCACATTGGGGAATAGGCCACAGAGTCTGCCACAGGAATATACAAAGATTATATAAGTATATAAAAATGAAACATAAATACAAATATCTTAAAGATCTAATGGCATATTGATAATTGTTTTATTTTGATTGCTTACAAATTTTCAAATAAAAAGTAATACCATATTTTTTGGTACATCTTTACACTCATAATACTCTAGTTGAAAGATGTAACTTAGCCAAGAAGTTAGTGAAATACTTGAGTCAAAAAGAATTGTTGCAATCATTTCATTTAAGCAACTTATGATACAATTAGTGGCACAGGTGAGGGCATTTAAAATGCGTGTTAGTTTTTATCCTGCCCCATTAAAATAAAGAGGCATTTTGTTGAAGCAAGATGATTATCTCTAAGATATTGTTCTTTCATCAAATTTCCCAATTTAACCCACTTTTGAGTTCTCGCAGGGTTTGAGTAAAGAGTATGATAATTGAATTGCTTTAGCTAATGACATCCCCTGATGAGGAGGCAGAAAAGCAGAGCAAACTTTTGAGCAGCTGAAGGTACAATTTGGTCTGGCATGAAGCTCTTTTCTTATAAAGGATGGAAGGGAAAACAAAACAAAAATTAACAACTTTTTAAACTAATTTACTTTAAAAGATGAATAGAAACACTCCCAAGAGATTTTTTTCTTACAATCTATGCCTCCACAGCATGTGTTCAAGCTTTGACTTTGTGATAGTTTAAACAAGCTTTGCACAGTATTTAAACAAAGAATTGAGGGAAAAGGCAACTTTTTACCTTAAGATGGCCTAGTTGATAACTCCTCAAAAGCAGTGTGTCATCAGAAACATCAATTCCAAAGAGCACCTGCACCCCTATGTTTATAGCAGCACTATTTACAATAGCTAAGCTTTGGAAACAACCCAAATGCCCAAAAATAGATGACTGGATCAAGAAGATGTGGTACATATACACCATGGAATATTACTCAGCATTCAAAAAAGATAAACAAATGCAATTTGCAGCAACATGGATGGCGCTGGAAGGGATCATGCTCAGCGAAATAAGCCAGAAAGAAAAAGAAAAATACCGGATGGTCTCACTCATAGCAGGAATCTAGAAAACTTAAATAAGGGACCAGGAAAATGAATAACTATAAGAAAGTGAAAATCAAAATCAACAAACAACTATGAAACAGAGACACTCTATGGGAGGTGGGGGGGTGGGGAGGGGAGGGATTGGAGTCAAAATAAGGGGGTTGCAATTGTATGGGGAATATAAAAATAAAATTTATTTAAAAAAAAAAGCAGTGTGTCATGCAATGTGGAGGCAAACTTCTTTGATCCACATTACCAAACCTGATCCATTTCATTCATCAGTCAAAATAAAGTGGAGTGAGTGTGTGTGTGTGTGTGTGTGTGTGTGTGTGTGAAAGAGATGGGGGGGGAGGGGGAGAGAGGGGGAGGGGGAGAGATAGAGAGAGAGACTGACTTGGTGGGGACAGGAATTATGTTGATGGCTGATTGAGAATACTGGCTAATCCTTCCCGCCAAAAAAAGAGTTGTCACACACAGACAAAAATACCCTAGAAAACAATTTCAGTGCTTAGCCAATGGATGATAACAATCCAAAAAATATTTATGATTTACATACTACTGAACAGCAGTAAGAACAGTGGGAATTTACAACCCCTTCCTCTCTTCCCCTGTATTCTCCCTAGATTATAATAGCATCATTCTTCCATATACAACTAAAATAACCTGGAATTGGTGACTCTGCTTCTGCTGCTTCTTTCTCGTATGAGTTATTGTTCACAGAACAGAAAAAATATTTCTAAAATGTCAATCAGAACTCTCTTGTTCTAAGATACCTCTGTGGCCCCCTACAAATTCATATATGATCTGAATCCTTACTACCTCTATGGCCTTATTGCCCTCAACTGATCGCTTGAATCAAACTCAAAGAATATACTAAACCTAAAGGATTTATTCCTGTTCCTTTTCTAGAATTTTCTTCACTCAGATAGTTAAGTAACTTATTCTAGACACAAGACCCCTTCTCAAGATCACTATTGAGTCCACAAACATTGCAAACTGGCATTCCCTCCCTGTAGCTTCCTTAGTCTTACTACTGAAAAATACATATTAACTACCTGCTTATAATTTTTGTTCCTTCTAGATTAAGCATTTGTAACTTCAATGCACTGCTGTTTTCTCAGGACCTATCTGTCACATATTAAGTACTCAAATATTTCTCTAATGATGAATGATAAATAGTAACTTCTTAATATATTTAAATATCATTATAATTGAATAAATGTTAGGTGATCTGACTCAACATTGGCTAATAAATATAACATTGTCATTGATTTCCTAATCAAAACAAACTGATTAAACTAAAATTCTCACTTTTTTATTTAAATATCAAAACAAACGAAAAATAATAAAACATTTTCTATTCTAATTGGATAACATGTTTTCAGATTATACAAACACTACTGTAAAAATTAAATGGGAAACAAATTCAGTATTTTGCTATATAAATTCATTATTGATTTATGATCTATCTGTTTCAGTATTAAATTTCTTATCATTTATCTCCCTTAAGGAGCCTCCTGGATATTTTAAATCCTCTACATGTAACACTACTTTCATAAGCGAACAGAAATTTATCCTTATGAACAATTAATCATGGCTCCCTAGAAATACTTTACAAACCCAGTCTTCCCAGAGCTATTTATCTCATTCTTTGCAAGTTGCCTTATTATACAGTTTAACTGTTTAGAACCTTAATTCTCTATTATACTTCACATTTATTTTGCAAACGAATAAAACCTTTCCATTAAACAGCAAGTGTGATCCTAAAAATTCAGCCTTATAAAATGATACAGTAGTATACTTCCAACATAAATAAATGGCTTGGGGAAAAGTCCCTGGTTGGTAAAGATCTTAGTTTTGGCTATAGAATTTAAATCCTTCTAAAAATGCAGTTGACTTCTGGAGGTATTTAAGTGAGGGCGAATAACTTAAATACCTATAGTGATAATTCTAGATTCCATGGTTAGACTCTCCAAAGAAGTTAAATAAATCATCTTTGCCTATGTATCTGTTATTTTACCTCCCATTAGCAAGACTATCATCACCAAACTGAGATAAAAATACAATTTTAAAAAACTTACAAAAATGTAAAAATGTCCTTAGCAGTGGTGCCTCTTCTGAGGCACCTCGCCCCTCACCCCGTCACCAGCATGTCACCAATCTCTGTCCAGCCTCTGCTTCTTTTTCTCCTGCTGGCTGGGCTTGGGGCCAGCTCAGCCTGGCCACCTTAAAGGATCACATCCTTGCTTAACTACTCTCCACAGTGGGTGGAAACAAGCACTTGGCCTCAGGCTGGCCAACCCCCTCTGCTAATGGAGGCAGGTGAAAGCTGGGATCCCAGGTGTCCCTGTACCCATAGGCCACTGGCCCTGATTTCTTCATAGTCCCACACCCCACACTCTCATCATGGGCCTCTGGATGCTCTGGCAAGCAAGAAGCTCAAAAGATCGGGCTGTGCTCACACAGCCTCTAGCAACAGGTGGGGCCCGGAGGTCCAACAATTCCAGAGTTCCTAAGCTCCAGTACACATGAGCATCTGGTGCCAGGTCCACTACCCACTGGGCTTTGCAGCCCTCTTCTCCACCAGCTACTTTTTGTGACTTCTTCTAGCACTTGAGAAAAGTAACTGATGATTCACTGATTTATGTACCCGTGTGACTTTAAAAATTGAGAAAATAAATGTTTCCTGACTGAGGTCCAAGATAGGGTTTCTTAGGAAGACAAGTAAAATAAGTTCTTGTTACATCCAGTGTGGTTGGGAGGTCTGAATTCCCTTCACCAGATAGATGCTTGGAGAGAATGCTTCCCTCCCTGAACCTTTTACATGTTATTCGGAATGCACAAACGCACACAGATGGAATTGAAAAAGTATTTCTTTGGCTTCCTATTCCTACAAACACTGGCCTTTGGCAGTTTGTCCCATTCAGACTTTCTGCCGGGGTCCCATTACTGATTCAGCTGTACTTGGTCAATGTTTTTAATGGATTTAGAATGTCTCTTTCTCCAAGTCTCTCACATCTGGCACTGGTGAAACAGTTTCGCCTTTATGTGCCTCGCATCACTATAAGTGCATTTATGGATCAATGTAAACTTGGATTTCTTTCTCCCGCTCTCTATCCTTCTGTACCTCTCTCCTCATTTTCCCTATATTCCCCCTTCCCTCCTCCTTGTTCCTGTCCTCACCCCACAGGCCAAAGCTAAGAGCTATATCCTCTTGACTACATATTCTTCAGTAAGAGTCCATTGGTTACATGCCATATATGTTAGGTATATGCTAACATACCATATATTCCAGGGAAGCCCTTCTCATATGAACTGAAATGGGGAGCAGGCATCCTCATCACTCTGCTTTGTGATGGGAGAGACTCAGAGTACAGGTACAATTCTCTCCAAAGAAGGAGCATATTCTTCTCTAGTCTGTTCTCTTTCAATGTTTCTCTGTCTTTGGGGGCTTTCCAGAATCCTGAACTTGTTTTCAAATATTTCTGCTGCATTGGAATTTTATGTCAGGTTTGTTTAGATTTCATCTTGGCTTTTTAAAAATAAGCTACTGTTATATTCTTATCACTGAACTGGTGGATCTAGGACTTAAACCTAAGTTGACATGACTCCAACACTCCTCTCTGTAAGATAATCCTCAAAGTTCACTGCCTCCTACCCCTCCTCTGCCACTGGCATCACCTGTCTCTTTGACCTCTTTAAATGTCTAAGAAAGCTGTATTCTTGATATCTCTCTTGGGATACTTTACTTTGGACTCTTTTTTTTTTTATCATTTATAATATTTTCTTTTATTTATTTATTTATTTATTTATTTTTAAGAGGCATGTTTTATTTATTTATTTGTTTGTTTGTTTTGTTTATACATGCACTGGGTACAGTCAGAAGCGGGAGGGTGAGAGAATTCACCAGAGCCAGAGCGGGGAGCAGAGCAGGCAGAAGGACCGAAGTACACTGCTGAGGGGAGCAGCGGGTGGCAGGAGAGGTCTGCGCGCCATGCGGGACCCTCCTCCGGTGGCCGGGGAGCAGCCGGGGATCGAACCGGCGCCGCAGAGGCCGCGGGCAGCTTTGCAACCCAGCGCTCAACCGCTGCGCCACCGGGGAGGCCCTACTTTGGACTCTGAAGGAGAATATTCCAGTTCTTGCATGTTAACTTGAAAGAAACCATTAACTTTAAGGTGCTTCTCCTCTTCCATGATTTTGTACAGGAAGTTTCTTCATGGAAACAGCTATATGGCAACTGATGTCTCCACATAATATCTTAAACTATGACATATGTTATTTTCCTCTACAGGTTTGGTATAGTCAGTAATAAAGTATATATATAAAAGTTCATTTGAGTGTTTTACATAGCCTTGCTTAATCATAAATAGATATGACTTCTAAGTAGCATCATTTGTTGTTTTCCCTTTGAAATGTTTTATCACACACTAGCTCAGATTGACCTAAGTTCATAGATGAACTGATAACTCAAATGATTACAGCTTTATTTGGTTATCTTTTTAAAAAGTAGTATATGAAAGAAATTTTAACTGGAAGTCAAAAGATTATCACCTATCTAGACACCTACTATTGATAAAGGTATATAATAGCACTTTGTAAAAGTCTAAAGGGAGTTTAATACTATTACCCACCCCTATCCTTCGCTTCAAAACACACAGAAAAGCACTGGCTACATCCATCAAGATAATGTACATAATTCAAAAACATATAGTTGATATACTTTATTATGAAAGCTCTATGTTTACCAGTGTTAAAATATCCCCTCATAAAGTTAGTGCAAGTACCTTGGAGGGGAATGTGGCTTTTATATTCTGAGTCACTAAATTATTTGTAAACTACTGAATATGTTGAGCATATTTTTCAATACATTTGTAATACATCAGAAACATGATAGATATGGGAAAGCAAAAGATGCAGTAATCATTTTTGTATTTTAACTTTAATTGTGTTTGCCAGTTTTATTTTTCTTGCATTTCCCTACATTTCACTTGCTGCAGTCTTTTCAAATAATATAAAAGGAGATCAAGCCATAAGAATGCCAAATGCTCAGTCTATGATTGCCAGACATGAATAGATTCTCTTTCAATTTCACTTAAATAACTTCCTGAATCTCTGTAAATACAAAGAGCCTAAAATACATATTATTTCCCTATACATAAAGCACCCTCCACACACATTTCAGTAAATTCTGCATCTGTAAATCATTCCTTTGATAATTACTGAATAAAACATAGAATCACATGAAAGAGAGGTGATTATATAAGTACCGGTTAAGTCAAGAATGGATTTAATTAAAAAGGGTCACAAGTAGAAATAGCCTTTTTATAGAAGTGTGGAGGCATAGAGATAATTTCATAGAGTGAAGAAGTTACACTTTTTCCAAAATTTGTTTTAGAACACTTTGCTTTTATGAAACACCCACATTGGTACCTGTTTTCACTAACCAAAAGAAATCTGAAGAGGATTCTTACTTTTATGACATTGGGTTATTTTTTGGTTCTTGGAATACTTGAAATTTTGTCCATGAGAAACAATGGAAATTGAGTCTTTGTTTATGCCAATTAGGCTTAAGAAAGGTGTCATAGGGGTGTTTTACCTTCAGATAACAGAGGAGGAGGGAAAATCTGTATTTTCTTCATCTTAGTTAAAAGATCTTTGGCTTAGCATAAGATGTAAAATGTGTTGCATCTAAAGCAACTTAAAGGAAGCATAATTACTGTTCCCTAACAACTGTGTTAAAGGAAACAAAAGTGGCCTCTGTGTTGATAAAGACATGATGTTGTACCAGCAATGGGAGAATTAGAACAAAATTGATTTGTGAATTTTGTGAATTATGAAAATGGAGATCATAGCAGTTCTCCTATATTTTCTGGTTATAAAATAATTGTAATTTTCATACTTAGGTCTTCAAATAAATTAAATTCAATTTTTATAACTACTGTAAGGCAATATTACTTTAAAGGAGCCATTTTTACAACTGTATATATTTAAAGTACTTTACATAAATAATATATTATGTAATACTACAGTATAGTATATATGTACTAATGATTTAGAGTACATACATTATGTACTATATGTGTGCATATATACAAAAAAATTAAAATTATATACAACTATACAATAAATGTGTGATTAAATTGATTATATTATTTCATTTGAATCTAAAACAGCCTTGAAAAACAGCGGTTTTTTAAAATATTTCAGAGATGATACCATAATAAAACATGTTTTGTCTATCACTGTTCACCAGATCAATTAGAAAGAAGAAACTGAGGAAATAATTAAAAATGCAGAAATAAAATAAACCTCATCAACCTTACTGACAGTTGGAATTGCTATTTCATAGGTAAGAAAACTGAGACTTAGCAGTATGAAATAGCTTACTCTGAAAACTCACTTTGTGAAGAAATTATCTTAGATTTATATTCAGCTCTATCCCTCTACTCTTAAACTCAGGCTTCATCAACTAAGCTAGGGATCATCCATTAAACCTGGGATCTAACAGGCTAGATAGTAAATATAGTGAAGCTTTGCAGCCCATATCGTCTCTGTTGCAACAACTCAATATTGTTGTTATATGGCAAAAGGAGCTACAGACAACATGTAAATGAATAAGCATGGGTGTATGCCAATAAAACATTATTTATGGGCTGGAGAGCCACTGTCCAAGGGAGGACAGGTTCATGGTTGATTCAGCAAATGAAAAGTAATCTCAGAGCCTTAGGTAGATCTGACAGGCCTTTAGTGCTGAAGCAGGGGACCAGATACACAGGCAGACCAGCAGGCAGGGAGTCAGGCAGGCAGCAACTGAGCCTCTTAGCCCCTGCAATCTCCACTATCTCCCGTGCTTTCCCCAGGTCTCCACTATCTCTCTCATGCTTTCCCCAGGTGTCCATATTTATTGGTGTATGTGCCCCATGCTCATGCTTCTAAGCACTCTCTTACAATAGCACGATATTGTGGGTGTGTAATAAAACCTGGGAGAAAAACAGAGTTGCAGGTGGCAGCTGCAGAGGCTGATGGTGGGAGATGAAAAAGAGCAAGAGTGACACCATGTTCCCTACACGAGGCATACTGAAATTCAAAGAATGATTAGTCAACAAAATGAAAACTACAGCAAGATAGAGAAATTAAGAGAAAGTTTCAAACAGAAATAACAGATGTTAAAAACAAATAGCTTAACTAAAAAATACAATGGTGGGGCATAAGAGCAGACAAATAGCAGCAATGGATAGAATCAGCAAGCTCCAGGGCAGTGGACAACAGAACAACCCAATGAGACAACACCAAAAGAAATAACACTGACATCATGGGAGTTCCAGAATAAGAAAGACAGAAAGGAGTAAATTCCTTATTTGGAGAAATAATAGCCAAGAACTCTTCTAACTGAAGAAGGAAGTAGACATTCAGATCCAGGAGCCTCAAATTGTTCCTAACAAAATAAATCCAAACTGAAACATGCCAAGACATTTTAATTAAAGTGCTGTAAACCAATGAGATTTCAATAAAAAGATACAAAAATAAAATTCCCCTTCATACAATAAAAATATTAACCCCAAAGTCTTTGGGCATATTGTTGGGAAAGAAAAACAAAATTGCTAAAGCCATTTACATTTATCTGTCCTCTATTATGTTGTTATCATTGAACTACCTTGGGTAAGATTAATTCATTGAACCAGTTAAGTTCAACTTAGTTGTTACTAACTAAAAGTGTATAGCATTTCCCTCTGCATGTGAAGGATACTAAATTAGAAAACAACATTCCTGGCAGATGATACCTGCAATCAGATTATAGAAAATTACCTACAGGACCTCCCTTGTGGCACAGGGGTTAAGTCTCAGCGCTATCAGGCTATCGCCAGCCACTGCAGCCTGAGTTCAATCCCTGGCCAGGGAGCTCATCCACATATGGTGCAGCACACTTCTCCTGTCTTACCCACTGCTCCCCTCAGCAGTGATCTCAGTAGATCTGCCTGTTCTGCTCCCCACCCTGGCTCTGGTAAATCCTCTCACCCCCCCCACTGGCCTACACCCCAGTTCTTTTTTTAAAGATTTACTTATTTATGCATACAAGAGCTGGGGTACAGGCCAGAGATGCGGGGGCTGAGAGGATTCACCAGAGACAGAGTGGGGAACAGAACAGGCAGATTGACCAAAGTACACTGCTGAGGGGAGCAGCGAGTGAGACACGAGAGGTCTGCTGCACCATGTGGGTTGCTCCCTGGTGGGCCGGGGATCGAACTCGTGCTGCAGAAGCTGCGGATTGCTTCATAGTGCAGTGTTTAACCCCCCACGGCACCAGGGAGGCCCCCTACACCCCAGTTCTTATATGCATAGATAAAATAAATCTTTAAAAAAGAATATAATCTACAAACAAATATATTAGGATTCAAAAGAGAGAAAGACTGGAAGGAGAGAGATGAAGTGACATCTTCATAAAGGATGTGATATCTGAGCTCAGCATTTAAAAATGGATATGCAGAGTGATGAGACATTTTCCATTGATAGGGAACAGAGATGTCTCCCCCCAACAGTGATTAAGTGAAAATAAGCAGGCCCTGAGTAAAGCCAACCACACTGCAAATAGAAATAAATCAATAATCATGCAGTCCTTGGGATGGAGTTCTCTCCAGAGAAATACCATTCTCTCTACCAGATTATATAATAATGGGCAAAAATGACAGTATTGAATGTTTAATAATGCTAAGTAAGCACTTCCCCTTAATATACCATGTCCTCAGAATTTATTGCCAATCATAAAACACAGTATGTGATCTTCACACCAAAAAATCCCTTCCAAAGCTTTTAACTAAACCCAGTTTTATCCAGTTTGGAGTAGCAACAGTATGTTTTATTCTCCTGGAATCTTGAAAAAATGAAACAGAATTTACATTGAAAATAGAGATGCAAATTATTATAAACAGCAGCAAACTTAGGTGTGATGAGTTAGTTTTCAAATTACTAAAAGGAAGGACTTAAGTCTAGAACTTTAAACAACTTACACATAACAAACCTAGTTAACTGTTGTTTTTTTTTTTTTTTCCCATAAGAGTTAATTTCTTCCCAAAGTGGAAGGACAGGTTTTTAAAAATTATTTGCAATTACAAATAGCTAGTGAGTACTGAATGTCTCTATTTTGTATGTATTTTTCTGACAACTTCATTAGGGTGTGACAACAGTGTGGACCTAGTATCAATAAAATATGGTGTCTGTCATAGGCAAATTGTGAACATTTGCTATTTCAGAACTTCCTGAGATTAAATAAGCCATGTGTTGAAGCTGTATCATAGGTCACCTTATTTTTTTTTCTCCAGACCTGCTTCTCTAACCCTGAAGAAGTGTGGTTCTCAAGAGTAATCACCAATAAGCCTCATGGGCGCGTTATTAGCATGTCAGGACCCCAACACAGAGAATGCAAGCTAAGATGGAAGTTCATTTTCTCCAAGCTAATCTGTAGATTCAATACAATCTTAACAGAAGCCAAATCAATTTTTGATGAAATTGATGAACTCATTCTAAAATTTGTATGAAATGCAGAACATCTCAAATGGCCAAGTTGGGGAAGAGTAAGTTAGAGAACTTGTAGTACTCGATTTTAAACCCCATGAGCTACAGTTACCAAGATAAATGATACCTTGAAAAAAATAAAATAGTAACATTTTGAATAACTGGATTTCCTTGACCAAATGAAGAAACAGATATCTATAAAAGACTACATATATGTGTAGATACTGTGTGCATTTAAACATATACACATGTAGTATGGCTACTCACACACAAATGAGTAGACAATAATGAATGTTATCTTTTTGGAATATGAAATGCTATTTTTTTTAATAGAGCCCCTTGCTACACAACCTTTTATGCGCAATAAGACTGCTCTATGGTATACTTGTAATGTCTGTGAAGCTCATAGCAATATAATTCCAATGGCAAATTCTGCACCAGCCAAGGTGAGAAAAAGGAATAAAATTTGGTGTCATCAGCAAATTTAATCATTTCTTAATGTACTAGGGAACAAAAGTACTTATTCAATTTCTTAATGGAGGGTTTTTAGAGGATTTGCTTCACACAGTGAATAAAACACTTTAAAAGTTCATGACTTTTACTTTCAATAGTAGCTGTTATATGGCTTTATGTACATAATGAGTTTTCATCATAAAGGAGCATAACTCCACTGGAGATGAAACCTGGACAGAATTGAATGCTAAGTGGCAAGAATAGTTTATAAAAGTAAGTGAAGGATGTCTAGAAGGTTTAGTAAACACTCTAAACTTAGTGGGATGCAGAAAGATAAAAAGTGTGTTTTTCTGTCACCAACACCTTCAAATATGCTCTATGAGATCTCCACCCTCTCTGCCTGGATGCCTGGACAGATTGTTTTAGTTATTAAAAGTTTCGATCATTATTCAGGAATGAAAAGTCTGAATCAAAACTTCTTCTCATACAATTCAAACACTTCCCCATTAACCCCTTTCAACATATATCAAGTGCTTGGGAACCAAGAAACAGAAAGGATTTTGACAATGTCTCTCTCTACTGAAAAGACTTTGTGAGGTAAGGAAAGGAAGAAAAGGATGAGGGAGAAATGATGAAAATTTGTTTACTCAATCCTCTAGTGACTGAAGTCAGAGATCTAAACACTGGCCCTTTTTCATGGATGGTTGGAGAAGATGGTTGGAGATGCTTCCAAATAGCATCAAGCTGCCCCATTCTGCCATGTATGATACACTATATGACTGACCTCATTCAAACTCTGTTTCTTTTACCCTCATCTCAACACCCAGAGTTTTTTCATTGCAATCTCACATGCTGAACCTACAGGAATAGCACATACACAGAGAAACAAGCATCCTTGTCTTGTCAAAATTTCAAAGAATGGATCTTTTCCATTGTTTGCATTTCTTCTTTTTTCTGCCATTATCATATGTGCCAGCTAGCTTTGATTCCTTAAGGCTTTTCAGAATACAAGAAGCATTGGCATTCATCACCTCCAGAACTATCTTGCACTTCGCTCTCATGGAAGAAGTCTTTGTAATTTCTATAGTTTGGGCTTAGTGTGAGTTGTTATAGCCCCCTCTGATGTGACCATTCTATTAGTGTTTTTCCTTTGACCCTAACCACTTGAACTGAGACAAGAGAAATTACAACATTTTACTAATAGGAAAGGAAGACGGCACAAAGTCCCTGTCTCTTATGCATTCTCCTCATGGAAACTTTTTTTTTTAAATAATAAATTTTATTTTTTATTCCCCATACAATTGTAGCCCCCCCATTCTGACCCCAACCCTCCCCTCCCGCCCCCGCCTCCCAAAAAGTGTCTCTGGTTCATAGTTTTTTGTTGATTTTGATTTTCACTTTCTTATAGTTATTCATTTTCCTGGTCCCTTATTTAAGTTTTCTAGATTCCTGCTATGAGTGAGACCATCCGATATTTTTCTTTTTCTTTTTGGCTTATTTTGCTGAGCATGATCCCTTCCAGTGCCATCCATGTTGCTGCAAACTGAATGTGTTTATCTTTTTTGAATGCTGAGTAATATTCCATGGTATATATGTACCACATCTTCTTGATCCAGTCATCTATTTTTGGGCATTTGGGTTGTTTCCAAAGCTTAGCTATTGTAAACAGTGCTGCTATAAACATAGGGGTGCAGGTGTTCTTTGGAATTGATGTTTCTGTGTCCTTTGGGTAAATACCTAGGAGTGGAATTGCTGGATCCTATGGAAGCTCTATGTTTAGTAGGCCCAGAAATCTCCACACAACTCTCCATAGTGGTTGGACCAGTTTGCACTCCCACCAACAGTGCAGGAGAGTTCCTTTTTCTCCACACCCTCGCCAACATTTGTTGTTGCTAGTTTTTTTAATATGTGCCATTCTCACTGGTGTAAGATGGTATCTCATGGAAACTTCTTTAGACTGAGCCTCTATTTTACTCATATTTACAAGATGGATGTTTTTATTTTTTTTTTAATTTTTTAAAGATTTCTTTATGCATACAAGAGCTGGAGACAGGCCAGAGATGCGGGGTGGAGGAAGGGTTGTGAAAGGATTCACCAGAGACAGAGTGGGAAAAAGAACAGGCAGACTGACAGAAGTACACTGCTGAGGGGAGCAGGGGGTGAGACAGGAGAGGTCTGCCGCGCCATGTGGATTGTTCCCTGGTCAGCTGGGGATCAAACTCGTGCAGAGGCCATGGATTGCTTCATAGTGTGGTGCTTAACCCCTTGCGTCACCAGGGAGGACCAAGATGGACATTTTTAGATGGTGGATTTGACTTTCTCTTCAATAAGCCAACAGAGATGATTGTAATCCCTCTTGTTAAAACATAAACACACTGTCAATAATTTATTACATTTTGGGGAGCAATAATAAAGCCCCAGCTATAAAGTACCCAGCTCTCATTCTATTATACATTTATATGCAAATCACTATTTTTGTTTCTAGTTTACCTGAATCAGAGCTTAAGGTTCAGATATCTTTACTTGCATAGGCCCCTCCATAAGTCCCATACCTAATTGTGAATTTTTAATTTCTTAGAGATGCTTCACAATTTAAGATTGAGGTCACCCAAATTTAGTCTTACCTTTATCTACATGGGAGTATTTGCAAAGTATATAAAGTCTAAAATGACTGAAGTTGCTCTAGCACAGATACCAGATTTTTTATCATTTACCAGCTTCCCCTGTAAGCTAACTTTTTGTTCATGCTTAACCCTTCCTGGACCCTAGAACATAATCTCATGTAAAAATCAATTTGAGAGTTGATTTCAATATTCAGTAATGTATTCCAATACAAATTTGGGTAGATGTACAACATATTAAGATCTCAATGACCTGTTTGATTTGGCATCCCCAACCAGAAACAATTATTATGAATAATTTAATGCAGAAATAAACGATGTGCAGGTTTTAAGGGAGGAACTGGCATGGCAGGTATATGAATGACATTTCTAATATTGTAGGCACTCAATAAAGTTGTTAACTAAATTAGGTGGCACCAAGGAGACTCACTGGAAAATTGATCACAATATGACAACTTGAGGGGTGTGGGTATTAGGTTGCTAAATTTTAAGTGTTTCTCTTTTCTGACACTGAGGAAAAGGTGAATGCACATCTATTGCTGCCTGATCTCAGGTGGCCTTGCAGCCACCTGCATTCATGCACCTGTGGGTCAGATAGATCAAAGAATTTTAATTTTGCCAACAACATTAGGTAGGAACTGACTGGGCGCTATGTTGATGGTGTTTTTTGCTCCAGCCACTGCATTCAGTCTAATAACATGTCATGGTCAATTAGTGATGCTGCCATTTGAAATGCAATGAAAAGTGATGACATTTCTGCCATGTGTCTGCCATTCACAGAACAGGATAAACAGATGTGCTGGTGGTAACTATTCTTCTAATTATATTGTCCTGCAACCGCGTATCAAGATATATCCTACAGTCTATATTTCCAATTTTATGAATACATTTTGTGCAATCATCTCAAAGAAACACAAAATGCCTATGTGTTGTGTATTCATTTTAAAACATGTGCACTCAGCAGCACATCAGAGTGAGCAATGATTGGAATGGAAATAACTGAATAGGATTCTTTTCTATCCCAGTTTCTAATTCCTCTGCCTCAATGTATAAAATGTATTATAATGTATTATTTATCAACAGCAGTGCAGCACTGCCATGCAAATGTCACTCAATGAGATTACCACACATATATGCTGTACATCAAAATGCTTTTATGTGGTTTGCGATTATCCAACATTATGGAAATGTGAGTGGCAAGAGTTAAAGTAAATAGGAAAACTTATTCTAATGGTGAAAAGGGAGAAGTTTTCCACATAACAAATGTGTTGAAAATAGCGCAGGTGAGAAGAAAAGGTTTCTTTTAACTGCCATGCCAGAGCTCACAGAGACCATGGCAATCGGAGATGGCGGACACCTATCACAGCCAAGCTCCACAGATGCCACTGCCACTTATCCTGGCCTCAGCCACGCACTCTGGCATAGCCACTTCATGGTGTCAAATTAGGGCCAAGACAAACTCTTATGATAGACTTCTGAGGCCGAGAGAGATTGACATTTTCCCCTCTTCTGGTTACACTACCAGAAGAGATTTTTCTTAGCTTCCACTTAATATTTCAGTATCAAACACTTGGGAGGGATGAAAGGAAATAATTTAAGACCTACTATGATTCTGATACTACAATTGATACTTAATGTGTATTGACTCATTTAATCATATATAAGTGTTTATACACACACATGCTCTCTGACTCTGAATACATCTACACGCATTTTTATTCACATTTATAGATGAAGAAATTGCAGCTAAGAAAGCTGATGTAATTTTGCTGAGGTTACCCAGGATTTGAACCTAGAGTTAGTTATCAAGCCTCAATTTGTTTTGTTTTCTTTTTTTTTACTGAACTACCCACATGATGGAAATGTTAATTTTTCACAATTTTTGTTGTATATTTTTTTGTCTCCCTGAATCCTTTCAGCCACTCACTCTACACTACCTCCTAGAAGGTGAGACCATGTTCTCAGTGTATTTTGGAAATCTGACCTACTTTTATAGGAAATATAAATTAATTTTCAATAATTTGACTATATTTGATAGTCAATATTTTCCAAATGTTTTCTCTTTTATGTTTTAGAGGTAAAGTAATAATGATATTTAGAGGTAGGTTGATTATCTAAGGCTTTGATCTTCATGTTCTAAAACAGCAACAGGATATCAGGGAAATGATCATTTTCTGTGACTATCTGAGCAATATGGACCCTAGATACCCAATTTACCCTTGCAGAAATTGAACATCAATAACCACTTTCTTTATGCTAGACATTTCCTTCTACTCAAAGGTCACCTTCCTCTACAGTTATTTCCCATTTCTAAGGCCTGATGTATACATATTCTCTAGTTCTGATCAATCTTTATCCTTACACACATTCTCCTGCCCACGCTCCCCAAATCCTACACAAGGAATCACTCTTCCACATAGAGCTAATCTTGTATTGTTTAGCATGAATATGGTACCAGACACATGTATCTAACTCACTTTGCATGGAAGGTTACAATATACTATTTTAGTAAAAGTAGCTTCCTATCTGCTGTTGAGTACTTACATGTGCTTCACTATTTTAAGTGTCCTGAATGAATGGAATCATTTAATCTTCAAATGAACAATGTAGTAGAGATATTAAAATTACTTGCATTTCATAAAGTCACAAAAGGTTTGTCAGCTTACAAGTTTACCCATGCATGGCTGATGAGCTCGCTCAAGGTCTAATGTTTTAGTAATTAGCAGAACTAGAATGTGAATCCAGTCATTCAGGCTTTAAGCCCTGCATGTTTGACCATTACATCATGTAACATGCATTGCATAGTGATGACTTCATCTGGGTTAGCTAATAAAACATCATCCTTCCTGTGAGGTAAGCACAATTACTAGCCATATTTTATCTACATTATTCATAGGAAGAATCTGAGCATTATCTAAATACACAGCCATTAAACAGCTATAAATGATTTTTTAAATAAATTTTATTTTTATATTCCCCATACAATTGCAACCCCCTTATTTTGACCCCAATTCCTCCCCTCCCCGCACCCCACCCCCCATAACGTGTCTCTGGTTCATAGTTTTTTGTTGATTTTGATTTTCACTTTCTTATAGTTATTCATTTTCCTCGTCCCTTATTTAAGTTTTCTAGATTCCTGCTATGGGTAAGACCATCCGGTATTTTTCTTTTTCTTTCTGGCTTATTTTGCTGAGCATGATACATTCCAGCTCCATCCATGTTGCTGCAAATTGCATGTGTTTATCTTTTTTGAATGCTGAGTAATATTCCATGGTTATAAATGATTTAGACAAGATTCTGCTTCACTTCTAATCTCATGCTCTCTCTTGACCATGTTAACACCCTAAGAATTGTGCTGTGCATTGTATTTAAAGTTCTTCAATGGAATGGAGAGATGTCTCACTATTTTCATAACTATTGCATGTTAATAAATATTTCAAATCAATCTACAATCCAGAGAACCAATTAACTTATTTTAAAGACATGTCCACAAAATTCAAACACACAAACACACACACAACTAAATAACACTCTACACTTATTTGAAAAGGGAAAAAAAGCATTTTTATCAACAAATCTGGTTAAATCTTTTTTCATATTCCTCATTAAATGCCAAAACAAAAACTGGTGGGACAATAGATACACTGGGAATGTTACATTCTGGATTCCAAAGTTGTTTTCTTATAGTTGTTAAGTGTTTTGTTTTTATTTTTAGACTTTTTAATGGAAACCTATTACAAAAAAAAATCTGTTGTCTAATAAGATCCATATTGTGCCAGTCCTACATACATTGAGTTGTCAACTCTCAGCTGCCCTATCCCCAAATGACCAAAAATCATTTATTTTAGTGCATCACTTCTGTGGTACAAGGACTTTTCCTGTGCAGTAAAGTGGTGAGGCAACTGAGAAATGTCACAATGTTTACATTCCTATCCTATAGAGCAGTTTGATTTTACTCAAGTTACGTGCCCTCAATCCCACGAACCCTGCCAATAAAATGTAGCTACCAATACTTGTATATCACGGCTGCTTTAGGGTTAAATGAAGAGCTTAACAGATAGTAGTTTCCTCCTCTTCTTCCTATCTCAGTATCTTAGTCAAGGTTATTTTGTGTCAAAGTACAGCTACTCACTTCAAAGTAGTTTAAATAAAATGAATATACTGGAAAGACATTTTGCAAACTCAGACAATCCAAGTAAAATAATCAACCAGTTTTGAAGACAGACAGGGAAAAGCAACCAGTGGGCTTTCAGGATCTCTGCAAATATTAAGTTCTCTCTCTACGGTATCTCAGCCTGCTTCTTTCTGTCTAACTCATTTTTTCTTTTATCTAATGACTTGGTTTATCTGCTTTTCTACCTATGTGACTGGCCCAATTTTTATAATGAATATTCCCTCACAATATATACATTGAATCTGAGTCCAGTTCTAGGGGGAGAGTATCTGATTAACTGCAGCTGAGTCCACTGCCTGGCACTGATGTAATATGTCCTCTCTGGGGACATATTTCCCATAAAGTTCTGGCAGCATAGGAGTCAGCTCCTGTGTTAATACAAAATGATGTGTTTAAAGCAGGAAAGTAGTTGATGTTATGTTTTGGAAGTATGTGTTCATCATCTTTCATTTTTATGTTCTCCACTTAGCACAGAATTACATACATAATGAATATTTTTCAGAAGTCCATCAATATGTATTGAGTACCTACTGTATAATTTACACATTGTCATTTAATCCACAGAAAATACTTGTGGAGCAAACATCACTGTCTTAATATTATTGCATATTTGTATGCTGAGTCACAGAAATTCCAAGGGACTTCTTCACAGTCACACTATGAGAAATAATAGAGGACTCTCTTATGTCTTACCTCAAGTAAGACATAAGTAAGACCACTGGATGTGGTTTACATACAGTCCAACTACTGCCCATTTTGCCACTAACCCCCTGAAGACCTTGAGAAAGCTGATTGGATAATATTAAGAAACTCCATGATTCTCTTCAGCGTTAGATTGAGCATAGGAGCTAAATGTACAGAATCCTTATTATTATTGATTGTATGATTTTGGATTGGTGAACTAACGTGTTTCAATTCCATCATCTGTAAGAGGGTGCTAATAAATAGTTTCCACATTGTATAATTGAGTGAATTCAGTGATAAGTCAAATATCTACCACATAGTAACACCAATGGTTTACAATTATTGAATACCTGCTTAGTGATAGGTATGTTGCAATTACTCTTGTTACTTAACACTCTTTTGTGTTTTTTTTTATATTTTTATACCATTTTTCATTTTTGCACAATGTATGCATTTTCATCTTGGTTATATTCCCCATACAATCCCCACCCCCCTTATTTTGACCCTAATACCCCCCCAAGTAGTGTGTTTCATGCTTAGCAAAATAAGCCAGAAAGAAAAAGAAAAATACCGGATGGTCTCACTCATAGCAGGGATTTAGAAAACCTAAGTAAGTGACCAGGAAAAAGACCAATTATAATAAAGTAAAAATGAAAATCAACAAGCATCTATAAACCAGATACTCTTAATGTAATGGATTCTAATGTTAGTCATTTTATACATAAGGAAAATAAAGCAAAGGGAAATTTCCTCTTTCATTTCACTTAGTTAGAAAATGGTAGGAAAAGAACTGATCTCAAGCAATCAGGTCCCCAGAGTCAGGGTTGTTAATTATGGCACTATACTGCCCACCAATGTATAGATAATAAAAATTTGATAATATTAGCTGATCTTCTGATTTGTTCTATGGTGATTGAGATCTTGTAGCTCATTGCATTAATGATCTTTCATGACATAATTATACAATTTGGTATTATAATATGAATTGTTAATCTACAACTATACTTTGTGAAGTGTGTATCAGAATCATCTTTGCATTTTTTTAAAACACAACACCTATACCTAAAGTCTTGTGACCTTCCAAGGGTGGGATAAAAGCAGGTGTAATTTAATAAGATTTCCCATTTAAGAATCAATACATTAGTTTGGGGTGCATTATTCATCACAGAGGAATACTTCTACTCTATATGAGATTCAATTTTAGGGCCTATGAATTAGCACGCCCAACAGAATTAATCAAATGTCCTATTGTAATTCTCTACCCAACAATATTTGAGATTCATTGCCCTAGTGTTAAGACTTACTGGTCAGAAATAGCCCTCTCTCAACTGAGGCAGGAGAAAATCAGACAGAATGATGATGCCTCCCCATTTACTAACCCACAGAGAGGTGGAGCCACCTGGCTATCTCCTTACCCATGTAACAGATGGGTGGCTTTGCAATCTTGCAGGTTAAATAAAAGGCTGTGAAAACACAATAAATTATCCATCTGGATTGTCTTTGGGTACAGGAGCCCCTTCAGTGTTTCGTTCATCAGTGAACAGTGAGAAAACTTAGATTACAGAATGTTGGAGTGCTTCTAAGTCAGCCACAAGATTTGCAGTTTTAATTTGACGTGATTTATAAATTGCGGCTGTTATCGATTCTGTTGTTGCTAGTGAACCCTGCTGCTCTGTAAGGCAGCTGCCTTCTGTAGTTGAGGTGTGCCTGCATCCATTAATGGATGGCTTGGTCACAGACACAATTTTATAACAGATGTCATTTACCTAGACTGACATTGCATATGGAAATTCCTGCTGTTTCCCCTTTGAGCACCAGTGAGAGGAAGCTGTTTCCTTGCTGCACTCAAAGTTGTATTGCTGTCAGCTAATGATTCAGAACGCAATAGCTACCTTTTTAAAAAATTCCACCAGGAGACGTTTCTGAGTAAGCCAAAAATAACCATCTTGGCATCACATTTCTTGTGAAGCAGACAAAGAAACTTGGTATAATAACATGAAGGCAAGAGTCATTGAACACAAATAGTGATATATCTGGAAGTCCAAACCTTGTATAGGCTTACCATCTCATGAGAATCATTGTGGTGAAAGTTCTTTATTTCTTTTGATATTAATTCATTTTTTCAACTCACTTTTTTTCAAATTCAAGAACACCAAAAATTGTAAGCTATACCAATCATTTCCTAGCAGCTTTTCAGGAACAAAGTTTTTTAAATCAAAACAGGTACTGTCATTGATTATAAAATACAACATAGACTTTGAATATTAAAATGCTAAAATTTAAAAGTGCCTTAAATCAAGCACATATGGTTCATTTATTATGCTTTTGAGCTTTGAAAAATCTTTGTCCTCAGTTGCCAAGAATCAATTTATAATTGTGGTAATTGGTCTAGAGATAATACTTCCGATCAGAAATTAAATCTGATCCGCCTGGACTACAATTTGACATGCTGTGTGTAATGTGTTCTATTATATGCTTTCTCTTTAAGAAAAAAAAAAGCCAAGTTGTGAGAAAATAGGGCTGCTTATTACTATCATTAATAGTTAACACTTGCTGTGATTGGTACTAAGCATGATCTCATTAAATATACACACAAAATCCCTAGAAAATATACATCATCATTATTTCTTGGAGGAGTAATTAGTATGAGTCCACTCCCCAAATCCCCAACCCCCTTTGATATTGGGCATGTCTGTCTGCCTGAATCCTGAGCAAATATATTCAGCAGAGCACCCCCTACCCACCTAGAACATAGAAGAGAAATAAACATTTTTTAAAGACACTGCATCATGGAAGTCATGTGAGACCAGCACTTAAACCTATCACGTCCTGATTGCTGTATCTCCATTTTTATTAGAAAAACAGAGGTGTAGGAGGATAACATCCACTGAACCTAAAATACTTTCCCCACTCTCCTTATAGGGCTTTGTTCTTCATTTTCCTCTAAAAACACAGTTCTTAAGTACTCTCTGCATTTGTTTAAATTCCTTCAGACAGGGGGTCCCTGGTGGCAAAGGGGTTAATTCTCAGCACTATGAAGCTCTCTGGCAGCCACTGCAGCACGAGTTTGATCCCCTGCCAGGGAGCTACCCATATGGCACAGCAGACCTCTCCTGTCTCGCCCACTGCTCCCTCAGTAGTTTATTTCAGTACATCCGCCTGTTTTGCTCCCCACTGTCCCTGGTGAATCCTCTCACCCCCTCACCTTCCCACCTCTGGCCTACACCCTAGTTCTTATATACATAAATAATCTTCTTAAAAATAAATTAATAAATTCCTTCAGACCTCTTCCATTTCATGGCATAATTTCTTAACTATTCTTAACTTTTTTTTTTCCACATTCTCAAGGCTTGGATGTTCAATGAACATCATCAACATAAGATGGTGATGGGAGGGAAGGAATTAATGGTTTCAAAAATCTCTATCCTGTGCCCTATCGACTGACAATTTCTGAGCCAGTCTTCAAAGAAATCTCTTTATTTTACTCTCTGGGTCAGTGAATTTGTGTGCGGTGCAGCTCCTGAACACAACCTAAATATACAATAAAAATTAAGTTCTTATCATTAATTCCCCCAAATGTGGCAAATCATCAAAAGCACCTAAGATGACTATAGCATCACTTTTACGTTCAGGATATTCACAGGGGAGGAAGAGAAACACAGATTATTTCAATGCAATATACTAATTTTTCACAATGGCAGTAGGTAGAAAGGTACCTGAGTATGAAGGAAGGACAATTTAACTTTGGCAAATGCACCAAATGAAGCAAAATTTGAGCAGAAATCTGAGAATTCAGTTGAATTTAAGAGGTGGAAAAGAAATTTCTGGCAAGAGGAATAGCAAAACCATGGCAATGTGGACTTAAAAAGTATAGGGAAAGGGCATCAGAAAAAGCTGGAAAATGAACTAACAGCAGTTAGAGAAAGAGAGAGAGAGAGAAAGAGAGAGCGAGCGAGCGTGATTTAGCTGTTTCTGTCTTGTGATTTTGGCATTTATCATAAGTCACTCCAAATTATTTTTATAAGGCTTCAGAAAGGTATAAAATCAGACACTTAGACAACAGAGGTTAGCCCTTAATTTAGCAGCTAGCTGAAACTCAGGGCAAGAGATGCCTGAATGATAAAGTGGCCCTGTAATAGAGAAGAAACAGAAAAAAAGGGGAAGAGCACAATTAAAATAAGGTCAGGACCAAGGTCCTTTACAGATGCAAGGACAGAATTTTTCTAAGTGACTAGGGAATGTGGAGGATATCTAAGAAACCAGATCAATTCAAAGGTAAGGAGACCAACAATGTTGGTCAATACAGATCATTCCAGAATTACAACAGCAACCTTGCTGAACTTCTATAAACTCTACAGTACCAAATAGTTGCAAGAGAATCATAAAACTACTCATTAACCGCTTTAAGTTTCTAGTAACATTTTGCTCTGAGTTAGTTGCGAGGCTAATTTGGGGCATCGATACTTTCTTCTTTTGATAGAATAAGGTAAGCTGCTTGCACCGAATAGGAGAAATCTCTGTTTCTCCAAACTCAATAAACATAAATTACTCAGTAAGGAGAGAATTACAGAATTACTAGTTAGGGGAAAACTTGGAAAATGCCAGCTTTTCAAAATGAAAATATTTCTCCACTATTTTTCATTAACTCAAGGAGAAATTCCATACTATGCCTACTAAGTGACACATCCTTCTCAATTTTTCAGCCATGTTTCTCTTGCTTTCTAGATCCCATATGTAACAGTTCTATCTTCCATTTCTGTCCTTTGCCTATTTTCTCCATTCTGCAGCAGATTCAGTGACTGACAACTTCAATGAGGTTTTTACCACACAGAAATATCTTTGCACCATTGTTTTCAATGGCTTTTATAACTCAAACCATCTGCTCTTTACCCCCTCTTTCCCTGTTGTATAAAACATTTTTGAAATACAGTGCAGAAAAGAAATGCAATCCTGAACTGCTGTCCTGTGTTGTGCCATGCATTAATTTTCAAGCTGCTTTGCTCTGCAGCATTCATTTTGCCAGTAAAATGGCAAAGTATTGATGCCTTAAGGGCCTGACTTTGCTTTTTTCTTAATCATAAGTAATTAGAGAAACTGCCACATGTTGTTTTGGATAGTGTTTAAGTTCAGAAATGCTTTGAAAGGGGGATATATACAGCTAGATTAAAGATATCCGAAGGCAAATTAGTATCTTCAAAAGCTCAAATGGGTTGATTTGTTACTTCAACCCTCTCTACAACACCTGGCTCTACATAAAATTGAAGACAGCCTAGGAGAAAAAATATGTAATGAAGCACCAAAAGGAAATTGTGGTTTAGTCTCATTCTCTGCTATAAAATTAACCTTCTAGACTGAAGATTGCTGAGTGTGAAATGAGCCATGCCACTAAGAACCCTCTGTATATTATTTCTCCGTCCTCCGCAGACCCCATCATGCCCCTTTAAGAATTATTCCTTGGGGGATAAGCATCATCAGTACTAAAACCCCAATTTTAAATTATAAATACCTTCCTTAGATGATACTTCTTCTGGGCTAAGTTTCATTTAATTGCCTAAACAGGTCATAGACAGGAGGGAAACTGTGCTGAAAAATAGGCTTAAATAGGTTTAAATGTCGAGAGAGCAGATCAGCAGGATAAAGGTTGGAGAGCTAACAGGATATGAATGAATCAAAAAATCCAAGGTAGAATCTTAGCATCTCAGTGAGGGATAGAAATTAAAGGTGATCTAATAACCACTCATGGACCTTATTCTTGCAATAGGTGGCCACCTAACATAGTATTTCCTAATGCAATTAATTATAATAGACCTGTAAGACATGCCTTGTTTTTCCTACTAGAAGTGGCCACTATTAAATTCAATGTCTAGCAAGAGAAATCCTTTAATGGAATTCTTTATGGAATGAAGAATATTTCTATGACCTGCCTGAACACTAGAAAAAGCTCTAGAACACTCTCCTGAGTTCTAGTCATATCCCATCTTGGAAACGTGATTAGATAGAAAACTAAACAATGAAGGGGAGGATGATGGGGGTTCAGGACAGACATGCTACCCCCAAATATGGCACCTGAGCATATGGGACACTGTAAGTTGAAGGAAGTTTGAGAAAGTGACACAAGCAGAAAGGTCACTCTGACCTCGTCCCTATCAAAACTTCTTCCCTGAAAGGTGTTCTCCCTACACTGGAAGGAAAGAATTGGGGACACTGGGAAGAATCATAACAAATAGGTGTTTGTTCCTGAGTTTCCTCTTGTTTATTTCAATTACCACATACTCTTCAACCTACCAAATCCTTCCAAGATTATCCACTCTTCATCAAACCTTGTATAAGAATGCATAGATCTAACTTTCTCTGAGTCTTCATTTCCTTAAGATGACTTCACAATATATAAAACTTATATTAAATCAATTTGCATGATTTTCTCTTGTTAATCTGTCTTGGTCAGTTAAAACTTCAGACCCAGTCAGGGACCCTAATAGAGTAAAGGAAAAATCTTTCCATCCCCACATGGCGGAAGCAATAAATCAGAAAAATCAGTGATCTTCACAGTTGTATCAATTTTTTCACATACATTCTTTTTTTTTAATTTTTATTTATTTATACAAGCACTGGGTACAGTCAGAAGCGTGGGAGGGTGAGAGAATTCACCAGAGCCAAAGCAGGGAGCAGAGCAGGCAGACTAAAGTACGCTCTGAGGGGATCAGCGGGTGGCAGGAGAGGTCTGCGCGCCACGTGGGACCCTCCTCCGATGGCCTGGGAGCAGCCTGGGATCGAAACAGCGCTGCATAGGCTGCGGGCAGCTTTGCAAGCCAGCGCTCAACCGCTGCGCCACTGGGGAGGCCCATCACATACATTCTTGACCTAAATCAAGGCAGGATCCTGTTGCTGTAGAAATTCTCAGTTCATGAATTATCTCTAGGTTAGATGTGAATGAAGGAAATACATGGCTGTCTGATCTTTAAGAAAATTTAACATGGTTAAATCACAGTGTAATTTGGCATTTACCTTGGATATAATAAGATTATTTTTTAGAGTTTTTTTTTTTGACGATTTATTTATTTATTTATTTATACAAGCACTGGGTACAGTCAGAAGTACAGGAGGGTGAGAGAATTCACCAGAGCGGGGAGCAGAGCAGGCAGAAGGACAGCAGTACACTGCTGAGGGGAGCAGTGGGTGGCAGGAGAGGTCTGTGTGCCATGTGGGACCCTCCTCCGGTGGCCGGGGAGCAGCCGGGGATCGAACCGGTGCTGCAGAGGTTGCGGGCAGCTTCAGAAACTGGCGCTCTCAACAGCTACACCTCTGGAGAGGCCCATGATATAATAAGATATTAACACTACTTCATTCTAAATGTTAAAATCACAAATTAACAAATGTTATTTGTTTAAATCCAAATCTCTCTTCAGCTACAGAATTCCAACCTCTTGATCTTAAAAAGAATTAAATGCCTAGATCTTTCTTGATTCTTGAATATATACCTATTCCTTCCAAGGATAATGGCAAAGATAATAAGCATGATAATGGTCAAGAATGTATAGACTTTGCGACAACTGGTTTGCCAGTGCTCTGGCCTATGAACTCTTGGTTTCTCTAGAGGACTGGTTAAGTTTATTGAAAACTGAGAATGCTAATGGGGAAACAGATCTATGAAGCAAACCAAGAGAAAAATGTCTTGAAGCAGTTTCCAACCAAACTATAGCTGAAAGCTGAGGAAAAAGAGTCCAGAATTTGAGTATTGTATGATATTGCTCAGATAATTCATGATCTCCAATCCTCAGCTATTCCATTGTAAAAGTAGGAGATGAATTCAACAAAAGACTCGCAAGTCCTGCCTGTGGAGCCTGAAAATTTCTATTAAGTTATATCCAGGGTCACTGTAGGTTGTGGGGAAAGACCAAGTGGGTTTAGCTCTAGCTACATTCTGTTCCTTCTCCTGCTCCCCTGCCCTACCAGGGTCTGCTTTAGATACTGGAACAATGTCTCCAAAGCACACACTTCATTATCAATATTCTTAAAATGGACTAACATACTGTCCTCAAAATATAGTAGGACTTTAGGTTTGTAATGGATTAACAAGAGAAAATCATAGACTTAGGTATGTAATAGTTTATTTGCCCCCATTTTTCATGCAGTTAAGCCTCTGCCTCTGTTCATACTATTTTTGTTCTAGGAGTACTTCTTTGACTATCATTGCCTTTGAAAAATTTCCTCATTCCTCAAAACCAGATTGGAAAATATTTATTCCCATGTAAACTTCCCTTTTCCCACTTTCTCCCCCCGCTCCTTCATACCCATGACCCTCTGCCCATTAAATCATCCCCTTATTTATAAGTTGGTGGGACATTGGTGGGGGGGTGCTAGGCACTCTGTCTTATTGATGCTAACATATACATATGCATGCTTGGTAAAAAATATACTGAATAGAAGAGCATTTTAAACTAAATTTATACAGTCAAAATATGTATAAAAATAATCAGGATTGAATAATCAAGACTTTCTCCTTCTCAAGCTGTACAATTCATGCAAATGCTAGTTCCATTATGAGCCTATACATTTATGCAGTTGTGCCAGTAATGACACACCAGAATGAAGTGTTTTTTCAGAGACTGTCTAATATGGCACTTGGTGGTAATAGTCTTTGGGCAACACAAGCGAAGAAATTGTCTTTTGGTCACGGGAGGTGATTTCTATTGGATCATATAGTCAGAAGGCCATCACAAATCACCCTGATTTAGCATTGACCCTATGAGGGTCATTCTTACCTGAAATGCCAGACTCTGCAGTCTTCACTTCAGATTTCCCCTCTATTTTCACGTGATCAAAACAAATCTATGCCATCTGGGCACCATGGTGCCCTGCCAGGTCTCCACTGCAGATCTGCTATCCCCATCAGCCATTTCAGTGTTCCTTGAGTAGCTACAGTCTTCCAGAACTCAGATTCTGCTGAGTTGGCCACCCCAGCTAACTGCCTAGGAAAGCAATGTTCTGCCTGCGGTGTTGACTCCTGGTGTTTCCCAGGGTGCTAAACCAGCACTGCTTTTCTTCTAGTTCTTACAAAGTCTTTTGTGAAACCATTTCTGTAGCTTTTGAGTCTACCCTTTTTCTTAAAAGTGCTGAATAAAAATTTCTGGACCTAGATAAGGGTATAAAGTGTATGTGTGTGTCGTCCCTCTGCCATCTGTAATTCCCTATCCAGAAAAACAGTCTCTTCCTTTGGTCAAAATAAAATAACTACACAATGACAATAGTTACAACCACAGCAGAGTCAGAATAGGAAACAACAACAAAACGGCATGCTTACCTAGACAGCTGAGAGACACAGATTTCCCCAAAGGTCAACATTTGCAAATGATTCAGTTAACCAAGTTCTGACTTTCCAGTTTGATTTAGAATAGATTCCTCCCTACAGAACCTACTATCACCAAAGGGTCCTTTATTTTACAAGCTTCATGGTTGTGTTTGTTTTAGTGTCAAAGGTTGAAAAAATTATTTTGTTTGCTATACCTTACATTTAACATCCAAAATAATCATATGAGGTTGATGATGTTATTTCTTTATCCAAGTTAATTCATGAATAATTTTAGAATAAATTTTAGAATAATTTTAGAATAAATTTAGAAAGAAAGAAAATTTAGAATAAAATTAGAATAATTTTGTTGCATCTTGCCTATTTTAGTGCAAAAAAGGAAGTAGATCCCCAACCATCAGTTCATAGACAGAAGTCAAAAACATTGACTTAAAAACATTTTCACATTATATTGCCTCTACATTATAACCTCCAAATCCAAAATAAGAATAAAGACACACATTTTTTTCACACATCTGTTCCTATCATTCAGCTTGACCTGATTTTGACTTTGGCAAGTAGGGGGTAGGGGTGAACATATTATTTGTGTGTGTGATGAATAATGTAAGCAACAGGAACAGAATTAGAAATAGCAATACTGATTAAGCTATTGATTACATCCACTGCTTAAACTAACATGTCAAACAGTTTAAACCACAGAAACCACATTCAGATAATTGGGTAGAAAATCTCAACTAAACCAGGAGGAACACAAAAATATAAGCAGAGAGTTAAAATCCATTGCAGTAGCCTGCACAAGGAAGGTTACCCCGTCTGGTAATACTCTCCAGGGCACAAGAACCAGGGCACAAACAAGGCCAAGTGTATTCGTATTATGAGAATGGCCTTTTCTGAATTAATACCCGAGTTTGTATGAGTATGTTTTATTAGAATAAATGATGGGGATAGAGGAGTTCGATTAAAACCACCGCAGAAACTGGAGTCACCAAATCTAGGTCAGAGAGGAGAAGATAAAAAAGCTGATTCCATCTCCAGGAGCAGTAATAAAGAAAGTGTCTGCTGAGGAAAGTAGTAGTAGTTGGAATATAAAGTGAAACCTTTTTTTTTTAAAGTTTATTTTATTTATTTATTTATTTATTTATTTATTTATTTATTTATTTATTTTTAAAGATTTTATTCATTTTTGCATAGAAGAACTGGGGTGTAGGCAGAGGTATGGGGTTAAGAGGATTCACCAGAGACATACTGGGGAGCAGAACAGGCATATCTACTAAAATACACTGCTGAGGGGAGCAGCAGGAGGCGAGACAGGAGAGGTCTGCTGAGCCAGGTGTGTTGACTCCCGGGTCAGGGATCAAACTCAGGTCATCCTGGTGGGTGATTATGATGGTAGTACTGAGACTTAACCTCCTTGGCAACAGGTTGGCCTAAAGTGAAACAGTTTAAACTGTTGGAGAGGGTAGATCTTGAATAGAAAAAGGATTTTGGGAAGAGAGAAGATATGAAAAGATCTAATTGACTATGGAATATGACTGCCAACTTAGGTATTTTTCTCTAGATACACAAAATGAAGATATCTCAGTTCTTTACATGCATTGCCCCCTATATAGATTGCTGACAATTCTTGCTCTGAGTTAATTTCTGGAAAACAATACCTTTAATCTGTTCCCCCATTCCTCTGACACTCACCAAGTTATTCTGTCTCTCTTCATTCTTTCCTTTATGTCTCTGTTGGTAAATTTCCTCTTCAATGTTAACTGAAATCAATAGTTTTGAGCTCTCTTTTCACCTTTCTTACTTCAAATACACATGAAGCATCCCATCTGAATTCCCACAACAGCCACTAGCTATTTCCTTTCTTGTGCACATATCATGTTAAAAAATATCCATCCTATGCCCTGTTTATCAACAATCCAGAACATTTTTTCTTCAGTTGGCTGATTAATTTTGTCTCATTCTAATTAAAACATTAATTACACTAAAAGCACAACCTTCAGTTTTCTTCCATTCTTGACAATTTCTCCTCATGTTTTCCAATTTACAACACATAGAAGATGCAAGAAACTTTGTTCAGAAATGTTCACTCTTTGTGTTTACTTTTTTTAAAATAAAACAAATTCTTCCAAATTATCCCTTGCTCTTTCAAATGCAAAAATCACCCATTCCCATACAAATATTTCATATCCAAAAACTTCCGATTATTATGATAGAGTTTCTTTCACTCATTGAACAAATATTAAGCATCTACTGTTGGCTATTGGTGACTCTGCAGTTGGCCAACGACTTTCCTAAAGGAATTGAAGTTTCCCCATTACCCACAATTGTAATGATTAAACAATGAGGTCCAGAGGTAGTAGGAGACCCTCCTTTGATAATAGCAAAACCACTTGTAACAAAACTATCAAACACAATTTAATGCAGTATTTTTGATAATCAACACTGGAAGAGTTTATAGCATTACTTACATTGTCTCCTGATTATTTTCTGCCACAGATTCTTTTCAGAAAGAGTTAGGTAGAGTATGAGAACATTTAATTCAAAACTCCAACAATGGTTAAATGCTTAAAACAACCCAGTAATCCAAGGCAGATGCAGGCCCACTAATGGAGGTGGTTGTGATAGCAGCATCATTGACCCCATTGTTATTATTCTAGCCATGCAGAAAAACATATTTACTGAATGATGAGGTTAAATTGAATTAAGCAACTACCAAGAATGTCTGGTATCCTGAATTGTGTTTTTAGGCACAGGCTGCTGTGAAAAGTAGTTGTTCAAGTAATTTCTGACAATATGAACAAGGAATTGTCATATTCTGAATATGAGACACAGAGACCACCCTGTTCCTCGGCCAGGACATCTCTTTGCACCATCTCTGCACACACCTAAAGAAAAAACAAATTCACTCTTTATCCTAAACTGCCCCCTCCCACCAGTTCCTCATTAAAACTATGGGAGGAACGCTACGTCTTCTCATTTGTAAAGAGGGATATAAGCTTTCAGAGTCCAACACACATCATCATCTCGCTCTTGGTCACCCCTGTTTCTGTCTACTTGTGCTTCTCATTAAGTCTTATTGCTTCCGGAGTTTTTCGTTTCCTCTCCATCACACTGTCACCTCCACAAATCAATTTTTCCTAATTTCTCCTTTTCCCAAATAGACACTTACCATATTTCAAGAACAAAGGGATTGTCCTTGACCCTTTAAAATTCCAAAGCCAGTTTTGCTACCCTCACTCCTTTAGTTCTATCACTTAGAATTTGTTTCTTTTAAAACCAAAAGTAAACACAAAAAGTCAACGTTTCTGAGCAAAGATAGTTTCTTACATCATCTCTGTGTTTGTAAATTGGGTATTTTAACATAATATATAAAAGTGACCATGGCACAGTTCTGGAAACGACAGATCATTAAATTTCAAGCTTATTTTTCATGTATATAAATCAACTTCAGAGATGCCAAAGTTTGTAAATCCTGGAAGTTAGCACTCTCTTCCTACCTCTGGCATACCTGTTCCCTCTACTTACAATTCCAGTCTTTTATTTTTACCTACCCTAGGTTTACACAGTAAATACCTTACACACCAAATCTCACCTAAATTACAAACCACTAACATTTCCTATCCAGATTAGACTGTGTGCTATTGCTGCTTTCACAAATGACCCCCAAACAAAGGTTTATAACAAAACTTCATTTTATGCTCATGTTCGTGTCATTGGTTGATAATGGGTGACCTTTGCCTGAGTTCCAGTGTCTAATATCAAGACTGAAAGAATACCTCTTACTTGGTCATCGGGGTCTTATGGAAGACAGATGTGGGGGGGGAGCAGTAAATGAGACTTCCTAAAGTTCCTGCTGAAAAGTGGGAAATATGCCTTCCACTTATATTTCCCTATACTAAGCAAGTAATAAGCCCAAGCAAAACAATGGGGAAGAAAATAGAGTTCTCCTGTAAGGAAAGCCTGATGGGGAAAAAATTACTAAGAATTAAGATTATTTGGGAAAATGATCTTCCATACCTCCCAATGGCAAACTACCTTTTTCTTACTCATGTTTTCACAGCATTATTATCCAAGGTATTTGCCTGAATAATATGCAAAAAGGAAACTTGTCACAGAGGGAACAGATATATCATTTATTGTTGGATCTATGGGCTTGAATAATTGAAAAAGGAAAGAAACACAAGTTCAAGTAAAAAGACTACCTTAGTTAGAATTACAGAGTCCTGGGCCTCCCTGGTGGTTCAAGGGTTTAAGTCTCAGCACTTTCAAGCTATTGGCAGAAACTGTGGTATGAGTTTGATCCCTGGCCAGGGAGCTAACCCACATGGCACAGCAGACCTCTCCTATCTGGCCCACTGTTCCCCTCAGCAGTGTATTTCAATAGATCTACCTGTTCCGCTCCCCCATCTATCTCTGGTGAATCCTCTCACAGCCACACCTCTGGCTCATACCACAGCTCTTGTATGAATTAATAGAAGAATTTTAAAAAAAATTACATAGTCCTTTTTAGTAATGAGGGAGAAGGCAAGGATTTTTGGTTAAAGTGAGGAGAGTTACATAGATGTGATGGTAGGAGAAGAAAGAGTTAAAAATGTTTTTATGTCAATGAAATACAAAAGAAAATTTTAAAATTAGAAGGGAGATTTGGAGACAAAAGGAAAGAAGAAAATACAAATTAGCTGCCTAGGATAATAGAAGAAAGAATTAGACAGGAAAATAGAATTTGTGTAGTTGCATTATGAAACAATTTCTGGTTAGCTTCGTAAATTTTAAAATGAAACCCATCAGCACACTTGTTTTAATAATGCAAAAATCAGCTTCTTCAGTACAGGTTCATATAAGTAGTGATTTTCATTAGGGTTAGAATTTTTCTGGTAAGCATGATAAAAGATTGGAGTGACATGGTGTGATGTCGGTGATGTACCATGTGTCTGAGCTGTTTTAAAAATAAGGATGTTATAAAAGGGCAAGTGCAAAGTAGATAGCAATAACTGATTATAAACCTGCTTTAATTAAAGAAATGTTGGAGTTAGGTTTCTTGAAGGTGTGAAGTAGAAAGGCAGGAAGTGTTAGTCTGATATGAGGTGTTTGAACTAGAGATTGTAGAGAAACTGAAGTTTTCTCCAGTGATAAGTCTAGTTCATAATCATTGAAATGAATGGTGGAGGTGGGGTGGGTGGCGGTAGCAGAAGATAATCAAAGAAACAAAAAGTTAAAGACCTAGTAAGACTGGCATTATAAGGATCAACTACATAGATACTGAGATCACCTGAATTAAACTGGAATAGCATCAGGTTGAGTGATAGTGTGTGTAGAACTAAAATATCTTAAGGAATAAATTTGAGTGATTTAATAATCTAAAGGTGACTTATTAGAGAAAAGTAGTGAGAAAATTACTTATTAGAACTATCTGAGGATATGAGATTAGAAACTAGAGGGCTTGGGAAAGTAGAATCTGAAAACAGCAATGAGAAAGTAAAGGATACATGCTTTTAAGGGCCTGATGTTGCAAAGGATTTTTTTCTAATGGATTTCAAAGGCCACAATGGAAGGGGCTGAAGAGTTGGAATGAGCCAGAATATGGGGTGAAACAGGAGATGTATAGAATAATATGAGTCTACGTGTTGACAATGATGTCTTAAACTGCTATTTACAGGGATGAAAGACAAGAAGAAGTCATGCTTGTGGGCAGATGGTGGTTAAGTGTCAGAAGAATAAAGGGTAAGCTCATCCAGGAACACACAGAGTTCTGGATTTAACTTCATGCTGAACTTTATATGGTAGGACGTATATATAATGAGCATACATCTCTCCATGCTTTTCAGTTTTGCTTTTCTCATTTTATTACATTTTTCAACAAAATATATTCCAGATTGAAAATCTCACACTAAGATTTGATATTTGACACTACCATATTTTCCTCTCATATTCATATTTCAATTTCTTCCACATTCTTACTCATTTCAAACCATGATCTATCTTTGGAATACAAAGAACAATTGCTTTAATAGTAGTTATAAAATTTTCCTTTGTAAAACTTTTCATTTTTCTCTTATTTTAAATTGGTGTGTATGGGGGCTACAGACAAATGCCAGGATGGTGACAGATCCAGATTTGAATAGAGAATGTGACATGCATCATTTCTGTGACCTCTCAGCCACATTATGCAACTGCCCTATGCTTCGTTTCTTTGATTTGTATAATGGAGAACTTGTGCATGCCAAAAGCAGCCATGATTATAAATCACTGAGATAGTACCAGGTACATATTAAGCATAATAGCTATCTTATGTAAAAGCAGAGCTAAATGTTAGCACTCATTCATACCTTGACCATTAATCATTATTTAAAACCTGATCATTTGAATTTGGATAAATTATTAACAAATTTTCCTTAAAAACTAAGCATTTTTAAAATTGCTATTTGTTGTTAAAATTTCTATTTGCTAGATTTTCCAAAATATTGAGTCAGCATAAGATAGAAGATCTAACTTTATTTGTGCAAATGGTGTAATTTCACGAACAAAATTAAAACATAGCCCCTAAAACAGTAGGCATCCCCTAGTGGACATACAAGACATGTTTTACAAATCAAATTTATTGTTATAAATAATTCTTTCAATATCATAACCTTAAAAATACCCAGAAAACAGCATTGTTCTTGCCTTTCTGAAATCATAAGTATAGGAAAGTAGGATGTCTTAGGAAATAAATGTAAATGTAGAGGAATTATTCTAGCAAACAAACATGAGAACTGATCAAATACAGGCAAATTTTCTATAAAATACATTAAAAACTACAAAAACTTGAGCTTGAATATTTCCCCTTTCATTTAGAGCTTGAAAGTTTGCATATACACCTTCATTCTTTAACTCCCAGCCACAGAGCCAATTCGCTCATCACCTCTACTCTATTGTTCCATCATCCATTATGCTACTGTCACGAGACATATTTTATTAAATGGCACCAAGGTTTGGTCTTCTGTGAAATGATACCAATTAGCTGGAACTGTCCATCAGGCTTCCAAAGGCAGGTAGAAATCTTCCTCATGAAAATGACCCTCACTTCATTGAATATGCTTTTTAATTAATATCCCATTAACTCGATGACAATAAGTTGTAAGCTAAGTGAACAGATTTGAGCATAATTAAACATTTATTAAGTGGTCTGTATCTGTTTCAACTCTGTCCTATCTCCCCTTCACATAGGTTGAGGTTGAAATGGGAGAGGAAAAAAAAAAAAAACACACAAAGCCAGTTACCTCTGTGATCCACCTCTCATTTCTCTCAAATGGTTCTTACTTTAATTAACAGAGTTAAAATACTGCAGTCAAAGTCAGCTTATTGGATTTTTAAAGCACAGGGTCTAGAGACTGCTTGTTCATTATAATGGCACTTATTAAAACTGTCTTAACTACTTTCACTTTTGGTAGCAAAGACTCAGCAAAAGACTGAATCAGGCACAATCTTAGGAAGCCAGGGAGCAAGTCTTCATATCAGAGACAGAAAATCAGGTCAGGAAATGAAGCTGATAAGATTTGTTGTGTTAACTTCCATATTAAGATGTTTCTGATTTTTTATCATCTTATTTTAAAACAGCAGAAACCTTATTTCTCACTTTACTGATTCAGATTTATTCAGGAATAATTAATATATTAGGTGGTATAGAGTGGTATACATTTGAGGCACTGCTATTGTTATAAATGACTTTAATGGTTACAAGAGAAATTTTACTCAACTGTATGGGACCATATGCATATTCAAAGATATTAGTGTTTTTATTCTGATATATATTCATTTTTGATACTTCATTCTTTCTCTTTGGAAGGACTACCAAAAGTGTCAAATATAACTAACTACAGAATTCCATATTATTGTGCTTTATATATTAAGAATATGGTTGCACTTGTAATGATGGAATTCATGACTGTACTCTGTGAAATTTCTCTTTATCTAGAGTAATGTGGACATATTTTTTTTAAAAAATGATTCCTATCAAAACTGACTTACCGTATGATTAGATGAATTTTGGATCTTTTCACTAATGAGAATCTGAATAGAAGGAGACACAGAATAATATATCACTTAAATTCTATGTAATCAATAAATAAAATTTTATTTTCATTTTCACAAATTTAAGTTATTGGTTGCCTTGAGAATATGACTATACAGTTTGATCGGTCTGGTCTCTGGAAAAATTTGAAATTATGAATTAAAAGTTTATATAGGTCCAGAAATCTCCACACAGCTCTCCACAGTGGTTGGACCAGTTTGCACTCCCACCAACAGTGCAGAAGAGTTCCTTTTTCTCCACACCCTCGCCAACATTTGTTGTTGCTAGTTTTTTTAATATGTGCCATTCTCACTGGTGTAAGATGGTATCTCATGGTAGTTTTGATTTGCATTTCCCTGATGACAAGTGATGTTGAACATTTTTTCATATGCCTGTTGGCCATTTGCATTTCCTCTTCAGAGAAGTTTCTTTTTAGCTCTTCTGCCCATTTTTTGACTGGATTATTTTCTTTGTTGTTGTTGAGTCTCATCAGCTCTTTGCAGATTTCTGGACCTACTAAATATAGAGCTTCCATATGATCCAGCAATTCCACTCCTAGGTATTTACCCAAAGGACACAGAAACATCAATTCCAAAGAGCACCTGCACCCCTATGTTTATAGCAGCACTGTTTACAATAGCTAAGCTTTGGAAACAGCCCAAATGCCCAAAAATAGATGACTGGATCAAGAAGATGTGGTACATATACACCATGGAATATTACTCAGCATTCAAAAAAGATAAACACATGCAATTTGCAGCAACATGGATGGCGCTGGAAGGGATCATGCTCAGCGAAATAAGCCAGAAAGAAAAAGAAAAATACCGGATGGTCTCACTCATAGCAGGAATCTAGAAAACTTAAATAAGGGACCAGGAAAATGAATAACTATAAGAAAGTGAAAATCAAAATCAACAAAAAACTATGAACCAGAGACACTTTTGGGGGGGGGGCGGGAGGGGAGGGATTGGGGTCAGAATGGGGGGGGGCTGCAATTGTATGGGGAATATAAAAATAAAATTAAAAAAAAAATAAAAAAAAATAAATGAAGGAGGTTCGTCACATGACTGACTTTAGCCAACAGAATATAAATGACAGTGACATACACCTCATCCAAGCCAAAGCTGAATGCCATATTTTGATTCAGCCACTTTCTCCACTTCTATGAGAACAGTATATCCTTATAACAATACTTAGAGAGCCTCCCTGGTGGCGCAAGGGGTTAAGCACCACACAATGAAGCAATCCACAGCCTCTGCAGCAGGAGTTTGATCCCCAGCTGGCTGGGGAGAAACCCACATGGCATAGCAGACCTCTCCTGACTCACCCACTGCTCCCCTCAGCAGTGTATTTCAGTCAGTCTGCCTGTTCTGTTCCCCACTCTGTCTCTGGTGAGTCCTCTCACCTCCCCGCATCTCTGGCCTATACCCCAGCTCTTGTATGCATAAATAAATAAATCTTAAAAAAAAAAGTTTATATAAACTTTGATTTTCTGTTTTGAAAAATCAGGTGAAATGATCTTTTAAATGCTATTAGAAAATCTTAACAAAACACGTTAAAAACCTCCAAAGACTTGAACAGAAATCTGTATCAGACAGGCTTTCCAAATGGTTTTATATGCAGAATATAGAGAAACCAAAATAAGAGTCAGATAAAGACAAGCTTACAAACTAGCCCATGAAAGTTATCTATAAAACTGAAGCATGGGGGGGGGGGGGAGGATGGAGGGAAAACAAAGAGAGAGGGGAGCATAATGGGCTATGCTGGTGAATCAGTGGTTGGCTCACCTGAATCAGGTGAATCAGGTGGCAACACCTGAGGGGGGATTCCTATACTGTAAGGGAAGTAGATCCATCACACTCAGAAGACTTATTGAGCAACCTGGTGTGAACTATCTGTAATCCCCAATCACCACCTACATCACGCATGCTACTGTTCTAACTATGAGCTTGATTTCTTAAATAAAAAATGAAACCAAAAGACAGTTTTTAAAAAAGGACAAGTGTACATAAATCATAATTTGAAGATCACAAATGCATATAAAATGATATTAAAGAGTTTAAAAGAGGACCTCCCTGGTGGCGCAGATGGTTGAGCACCACACTGTGAAGCTGTCCACAGCCTCTGCAGCGTGGGTTCGATCCCAGCCAGCAGGCGAGAATCCCACATAGCTAGGCAGACCTCTCCTTTCTTGCCCGCTGTTCCCCTCAGTAGTGTATTTTGTCAGTCTGCCTGTTCTGCTCCCTGCTCTGTCTCTGGTGAATCCTCTCACCCTCCTGTGCATCTGGCCTGTACCCCAGTTCTTGTATAAATAAATCTTAAAAAAAAAGAGTTTAAAAGAAACGATATATTTTCTGTATAAAAATAACTGATAGACTTATACTTCTGGCAACAAAGGAATAACTAGAAGGAATTTAATCTCTCGTCATAAATAACTAGATTGCTGCTTAAAATATATAAAATAAAGCTTTTCAGTTCATTCCCAGCTGGCTGGCAAGGGTCCCACATGGCACAGCAGACCTCTCCTGTCACGCCCTGCTGCTCCCCTCAGCAGTGTATTTCGTCAGTCTGCCTGTTCTTTCCCCGCTGTCTCTGGTGAATCCTCTCAGCCTCCTGCACATCTGGCCTGTACCCCAGCTCTTGTATAAATAAATCTTAAAAAAAAAAAGACAAAGGCAGATTTTATCATGCAAAATATGAAGGTCTCAGTGAGTTGAATGGCTTGAACTCAAAGTTCAGAAGGGATGAGATGGGTAGAATTTGAAGGGCAAGTTGCTAAGAAAATAGAGGTACATAAAAAGGAATTCTAAAATCTGCATTAAATTCAGATCAAGTCTTTATTTCAATTCTTTCTGTGAATTCACAGGAAGAAATAAGAAAGACCAAGAAAAATCGGAAAGAGCAATCTAGACAAATGCGACAGAGGTCTCTAGGCAATATTTGTAAATCTGACCAAAAATAAGTGTGGTCATCATTAAGACTGGTCTGCACGTGTGTGTGTGTGCAGTGAGATAACAACCATAAAAACACTTTGAAATTCATGTAAGATACAACAGGAAATAAAAACATCATTAAAAAAAATGGTATAGTTAATGTCTACCTCACTGTTCTTTGATGTAAAAGAACCATACTTGGAGAAAATTCCATGCAGTTGTATATTGTTACATTAGAAATGCAGTTATTTGCTGTGGAAATCATATTTAATTTTTGTTGAATGTTGAGACTGCTATTTTTTGGAATTATGCATCTGAAATCCTTTATTCAATGTGTTGTGTTTCTATAATGTGTCAGGCACTCTTCTAGGCATTTATTCTCAAAGTGGATTCTTTCTTTTTTTAAGACGGAGATACACATTTATTTTTATATGTAGAAATACACTGTACTATAAAAGTTGCCCTACAAGTAATCCTGCTAAATATTTAGAATTCCTGGAGATTAAATTTACCTTTCAGGATCTGATTCAGTGATGCTAATTTAACTTAATGAGGAATAAAAAATGCTAAGGTACTATCAGATACTTGTATACCTAATACTGTAGAGGGGAAAATAATGCATATCATTTATGGCATATTTCATTTTTCTTCCAGTTGATTTTGGACTGCATGCCCAGAGTCCCTGAAACACAGACAAATTCCAGAAGAACTAGCTTTGCATCATAACTTTTTTATTTCTTTTTTCCTTCCAATTTCATAGGTAGGCATTTGCCCTTGAACTGTATTCCCACCATCTATATATCCATGAATCTCTCAAAATTAGAGTCACATAAAAATGAGAAATCAAGCAGAAGAGTGGGAAACAGGAACACATAAGCTGTTATTTAACTCTTCCATTGTTAAAGAGAGCATTTTTTTGAGTAAATAACATGTTGTCTTTTGTTCCATTACTGAACATTTGAGATTGATGACTTAACAAGCTGGTTTGTGTTCAGCAACCCACAGAGTGAAATGCACTGTGTTCTGCAAAGATTGGTCTAAGGATGCAGAAATTTTCTAACTTTACAACAGTTTGTGACCAGTTGACCAGTAATTTTTTCAATGGCATTTCTTGTCTAACTTCTGATCTCCAAACTACTTGTTTTTCTCTTCCCAGCTCCCCAACCCCACATGCACAGTCCACCATTCTGTATTAGCCTACTAAGGGTGCTGTAAGAAAGAATCATTAAGTAGTAAAGTTGGAAACAACTGTGGTCTCCTATGTCACAGTTCTGGAGTTTAGAAATCTGGTAATAAATTGTCAACAGGGCTGTGTTTTCTCTAAAGTGTCAAAGGAAAAAGTTGTGTCATGCTTTCTGTAAGCCTCTAGTGTTGCCAGAAAAACTAAAATTCCTTGCCTTGTAGCTGTATCCTCCCTGTCTCTGCCTTCATCATCACAAGACCATCTTCCCCCTGGGAGTCTTTCATTGTGTCTCTCCTTTTTTTTTATAAAGGTTTCTGACATATTGGATTAAAGGTCCTCCATACTACTGCATGAAAACAACATATTATTAACTAACTCCATCTGTAATGATCACGTTACTAAATAAGCTTACATTCTGAAAAACAAGGAATTTAATATATCTGTCATGGATATGAAGTCCAGCCAGTCAATAACATTTGACCAGGAAGAATATATCTGAAAATTTCCTACCAACACTCCTTAAGTATAATACATATTTTGTCTCTATTTATCTGTAGTCATCAAAAACTCCAATTATCTACACACTCATAGACAAATGAAGGGTAAAGAAAACGAAAATACAGAACTGTATTATTATTCAGCCTTTAAAAGAGACACACTGACATACCACAACATGGGTGAAACTTGAGGACACTATGCTAAAGCAGTCACAAAAGGAAACATATTGTAGGATTACACTTATAGGAGGTATTTAGCACTCAAACTCATAATGGCAGAAAGAATGGTGGTTGTTGAGGGTTTGGGGGAGAAGAAAACAGGGAGTTGCTGTTCAGTGGGTATATAGTTTAAGTCTTGTAGGTTGGAAAAATTCTAGAGATTGACTGTGCAATGTGCATATATTTAACAATACTGTAATGTACCCAAAAAATAAGATAGTTATTTTTTCTACCATAAAAAGATATACATTATTTAGGAATGACCAGTGCCACACGTAAATCTCTATATATCACCAGGTTATCTTTTCTCTTTACATTGACACTTGCAACTGGTCTTTTATTGCTATGGATTCTCATCTTTATCTCAAGAATTTTAGCTCAAAAATCTACAGCTAACAAAACCTCATTGGATAACTGCCTTGGTGAGTTACTCAAAAACCTATGCTAATTCTTGGCGAACTGACTTGAATTCTGGCCATTGTCACTCATATAAGTGTATTTAGTCACCATTCTGTAGTCCTTATATTTTAATCTGTCTATATTTACCACATCACAAATTTGGACCACACAATACACAAGTCAAGTGAGATAAAAAGTCAGTTATGGTTCTTTTCTTAGTAAACTTTTTAATTGCCTACATAGTTATTCATTTTTGTACAGTATTTGAATTTTCCCTCAGCTGTATTCCCTATAAATCTCCCACCACCACATTACCTGTGAACCATCACCATGGCCCCTTGTGTTCTTCCCTCTCCTGTTTTGATCCCTCCCTTTCCCCCTCCCCTGCTGTATGCCTCAGATCTAGAGTTTGCCTGTAAGTGTTGCCTTTTTTTGGACTCTGTTCAGTTTCTCTAGTATTCCTCCTATAAGTGATACCATTTGATATTTTTCCCTTTCCTTCTTATTTCTCTGATCATAATCCCTTCCAGCTCCATCCAAGTTGTTGCAAATGGCATGAGTTTATGTTTTTTGATTGCTGAATAGTATTTCATTGTGTATATATATGCCACATCTTCTTGGTTTATTAATCTGTTTGGGGGCATTTAGTTGGTTTCTAAGATATGGTTATTTTCTTAAACTAGTTTACCATTCAGTGAAACTTGACCTCTGATATCTGTGTTACCATTGGGCCACCAGCTCCAGGTCCTCATTGATGGACAGCATGAGTGGCCTTTGGGACTACAGGAATTGCAGATAGCTGTGAGACAGCAGGCTACTTGTGGCCTTAGATACTCATTAATTTTCCCAATCTCATCTGATTAATAGACCCTATTGTAGTTTCACCCTGAGCCTGATTGGTTTTGTAATTATTAGTGCACAGGTGAGAACTCATAGACAGTGACCTTTCCCCCTCCTTGGCACTATCCTTCTTAGCACTATTCTAAAATCACCTCAAAATCAGTTTTGTCACAGTGTCTTATTGCTTGAATTTATGAACTTCAAGATACAGTTGGGCAAATAGGCTTTAAACAAGTTTCAGAATCTTCAGAAGTTTCTAGATACGTATTTTATTATTCTTTTCTTATTCAAAAATGTGACTCAGTTGTCTGCTGCTAGGCTTCAGTCTTTACCCATTTTCTTGAGTCTCTCATTCAAAAATCTGGGAGTGCAAACAAATTCACTCAGCTTGAATTCTCTGTCTACCTCTATTCCAAATTATTTGTGACTGCAGTTGAGACAGGACCTTTACCATTCTGATTTCTTGGACTGTAAGTGCAGGGTGACCCAAAAAAAGAGTACTGTTCAGAATAGAAAATAGAAAGGAAACATGCCAAGTATAAATTACAAGTCAATTCTGTCATGACTGTAAAACTCAATGTTGACTATGTTTGCATATTTACAGTGTATTTATTCACTCAAGCATTGGCTTTAACACTTTGTTCATGTATCTCAATAGACTAGATGCTTTGAAAAATATATAAGCAAATTTTAATTTAATGGAGGAACAGACATTTATAAAGCAAAGTGAAGCATGGTAGGTTTAAGATGAAGTGTTCAGGGTGTACTCTCTTCTTACCTATCTTCATGCACTCCCCATACTCCCCACCACCCCATCCACTGGGCCAAAAAAAAAAAAAAAAAAAGTGAAGAGGAAGGGGGAAAATACTCCTGGTTAATAATAGTATTTGAACTGTTCTATGAAAAAAATATAAGATGGGCCTCCCTGGTGGCACAAGGGGTGAAGCACCGCACTGTGAGGCACTCCACAGCCTCTGCAGCACAAGTTCAATCCCCAGCCGGCCAGAGAGAAACCTACATGGTACAGCAGACCTCTCCTGTCTTGCCCGCTGCTCCCTTCAGCAGTGTATTTCGGTCCATCTCTCTGTTCTGTTCCCCACTCTGTCTCTGGTGAATCCTCTCACCCCCTGCAGCTCTGGCCTGTGCCCCAGCTCTTGTATGCACAAATAAATCAATCTTTAAAAAAAAGAAAAAATATAAGAATGCTCTTGAGTGTAGGTATAGGAGGCTAGCAGGATATTCTACACAGATAGAATATGAGCAGTGTCACAAAAGCATGCTGATGTATGGCTGGTTTAAGCCACTTCCAGTATTCTGTTGCCATTTCATTTCAGGTGTGGTTCCTGATGGTCAATGATAACAAACAGATCAGAGTCACAGCTAAAGAACCTGAAATTATGAGTTACATATAATTTATCACCTTAAGCTCTTTGTAGTTATTTTCTGGCATTCTTCAGTGCTCTGTGTTCTCCCCACATTGAACCGCTTAGGGAATCCTCTATGTGTGCAGTGAATTTCTGTTTCCATGTCTTTGTTTATAGTACTGTCACGACAGTTGCTGCCTTTCCATTACTGCTTGTCTATTGTACTATTTGTTCTTCAACATCAACTGTGTTGTTGCCTTCTTTACAAATCAACCTAATATTTCCCAACTGTACCATTCAAGTCAGAAGTAATCTCTTCTGAATTCCTACAAGACTCTGCAACTCTCTTAATTTGCATGTTATACTATATTATATTGAGTTTATAGAAATATATCCTATCGTGTAATAAACTAAGATGTTCTGAAGTGCAGCAAATATATTATATTCATCTGCAGTATTTCCTTTAGCATCAGCCCCAAACTTGCCAAGTAGGTAGATGCTAAACAAATGTTCCTTGGATATATAAGTAAATTCTTTGGCTTAACGTGGGGGAAAAAATAATATTCTTTGCATTTTGTCATCTGAACACTCATTTAGTTTAGGCATAATTAACATCTAAATAATTCAATTTTCTCTATTGTGTTACTTTAATCAGAGTGGTAGTTTTTATATCCAGCATAAACACCTCCTTTGGGATGCAACTCCTAATTTCAGAAAGACATTACAAAGGTTTACTACATTAATCCTCATCCTTTTCAAGTTTTTGATTGCAAAGCAATTTCTTTTCTTGACACGCCTACAGAAGAAGTCATAATATATCTCCCAGGCAACCATACATTTACATATTTGAGATTATTAAAATAAACCTAGGGTTTATCCTATGTATAAAAAAGTGGGTTTAAATTACCCAACAGATCAATATAATCTCATGGATAGGTAGGTCTTTATTCCTACAGTGATTTTACTCACCTGCATATTGTGGCTTACAATTCTTAGTGCTGGGGAACTATCTAGTTGGCAAGTGAAAATGAGGGCAAAAAATGCTTCAACTACTCCTCTCTCTGACATTATCAAAATGAACCTACTATTCATCCTACATATAAATATAGTTATGATTATCATTCCGTTAATATAATAGAAGGGTTTCTATTCCTACAACAACCTTGCCTACCTATTTACCCAGGTTTGAAATCTCAGAGTGGGAACAGGGTGGATAATCTATTAAAAGGTCAAAAATGAAGCCAACAGTGCTCCTGGGACTCAAATTTACACTACAATGTAATTAATTTGCTTTAGATATTTTCTTCCAGAAGACTTGAGAGGGGAAGAGCACTTGGGTGACTTAGAAGAAAAATAGTTCCTATGAGTGGGGGTAAGGAAGAGCTCTCTAGTAATTATACATACCTTCACCAAGAATCTCCTTTCTCTTAAATAGTAAGTTAACCCTGTCTCATACTTAATACCTCAGTCACACAGTGTTTACTCAGAGAAGCAAGTTTTTCTTTGTTTATGTGAGTCAGACATATGTCACCAGCATTGACTCTCAGTCCCGGGCACTCTTTATTTACTTCTACCTAGATTGCCAGAGGTCTGATTTTCTCATCATTGCCCCTGTGCCTGAGATGTACTAGGTGCTAAATGCTTGCTTTTTAAATAAGTGAACAGATACAACAGAAAAAAAATGAGCAATTTCTCCTATACTTTCTCTATATTCAATGAAGTATAGCCAAGCTCTTCTCAATGTGAGCTGTTATTTCTTTCCTTTTTGTTTTCTCTATAGGACCACCATTATTACCCAGATTCTTAAAATCCACATCATTGCACTGACCTCAATGTTCTCTGCTAGTTATAACTTGTTCTGCATCTACAGTCACATTGACATCATAGCTTCAGCTCCATGACCTCCAAGGGTGATTAGAAATTAGCTAAAGATAATGTTTTTTTTTTTCCCTAAAAATCACTCCCCATTACATATTTTAATTTTACAGTGTAAATGCCCTAAATTATGAAATCAGAATATCCAGGAGTTACTCTTCACTGGAGCAGAGGGTCTTAAGTGTATGAAATTAGAATCCTAAACCAAATTGTCTGCAGAACCCATCAGGCCTTACCTGATATTCATAGAACATTTGCATTTTCAGTTCCTTGCTCAGAGAGCAATTGTCTTTTTCATGAAACAGGAATGAAGGACTGTTTAATATTTCCCTGTGGTGGATTAGCCTAAACCAACCCAGAGCAAACTTTTTCTTCATGAAGTCTCGCAGTACTTCTTAATCACTTGATTCCACTGAGAAGTTGCTGGTTTTACTCTTCCCAATAAAGAGCTCTCTTTAGTCAGCCTCTGTGGTATGTGTGGCAGGTTGGAATGCCAAACACAAGACAGACTGAAAAATTCAGAGACTGAATTCATGCAGATCGCCTGCCCAGAATTCCCTAATGCAGGGAAATGATTTCACAGCTTTGTTAGTTATGCTAGCAGAGTGCATTTCTAATGCCTCTTCTCTTCATTCATGAGTGTTTAAACATTTTAATGAATATGTTATTTACTGTAATAAAATCAGAGTCTGCTATCAAATTAATAGAGCAGTGTAACCAAAAATCCTGTAACAGCAATTTATCCCTGCTCAGTATTACTAAGTACTAAACAAAATATTCCTGGGCATTTGAATCTTCTGCTAATTTATAGATGTGCCATAAATACTCTGTCAGCAAATGATCAAATCCCAGTTAATATTTGTGTGCGTGTATGCATGCATGTCTGCATATTATTCAACACTGTGGTCAAAAACAGTGAGTCCAGGAGATAAACAGCTTCAAATCCTGGCATTAGTTAACTGGGTGTGCTTAGGTAAGAATGCTCTCTAAGCCACTCTTTTTATCTGTAAAAAGGAATAATGGTGTCCATTAATTGGGTTTTTCAGATAAGATAAAAGATAATATGTATAAGCATGATGGCTGACAGATTAAGGCTAAAGGTACTAGCTGTCGATATTACAAAATCTAAGAGCTGATCATGGTCAACACTAGCTCACTCAGAGCATTGTGAAAATTAGAGAAAGGCATTCCTTGCACAGAAAGGAATCCTATACCAAAGTGTAAAACTCCTTGAGTGGAGGATGAACTGCAATTCAGCCCTAAGGTACTCTGTTAGCTGAGCATGCTTCCACAGAGGAAAATGATCTACCAAATACTTTGGCCCAGGAGTTGATCTGGCTTTTTCCCTTTCTACCTCAATCACTTATTTCTTCCTTCACCATTTTTGAATTTGGTGGGATGGCTTGAATTTGATATAGTTAATTGAAAATGATCTCTATAAAAGAAAAATTCACATTTCTTCTTTGGGGTAGGTCTACCAAGTAAGGATTTTAACTCTTATCTCTAATTCCTGACCACCTAGTCCTGAATTTATCCTATCATGGAATTCAATGATTATTAAGTAAATTAATAATCAAGAGTAATGCCACTTCATTAACTTAAAATTCAAGCTAAGCTTGACTTGATATATTTTGTCAACTGTAATTTAAATTTCAACATCTTTAATACCATGACAACAAAAATATTTGAAGTAGAGACACAAAAATCATACTGAATCATTTAAAAAAAAACAGCATATGCACATGAGGTTGGGAAGGAAGAATCAAAATATAGAGAAAATTAAGTCCTTAACTAAATATTGACTTTGAGATTGGAGTTCATTCTAACTTAGGAAACAATTTTTTAACTAAGCTTCTTCAGAGAAGTCTTGTTTTTACCTAACCAGGCCTAAATTCATGACTACACCAGCCAGTCTGGAGTAATAATAGACATTTAAATGTCTAAACAAGTTACCTCATACATTATTTACCCAAATTAGCTAATTATTTCTTTTTTGAGATCTAGTTGTCTGGTTATCCAGGTAATCCACTGGGTATAAAAACAAAACTACTTTTTTTTCCTAAAAAGCCATTGAAAGCACATTGTTTCTAAAGCATCTCACATTCAGACAATGAGGCAAGATCCAAATGCAAACATAGAACCCGAACACTGGGTCACTTCAATGAAACACAGCAGTGCAAAATTCCACAGGACTCTGAAACCAATGTTACATATGATCACCGTTATATGTGATCACCCTTCTATACAATCTCCACATGAAGACAGAATTTGGGTCATGTACCAGGTTAAAACCCAAGATACTTTTTGGTTTAAGATCACAATCTGCAGAAAATCCAAACATTTGAAGAAGTGAGTTTTTTAAACCATAATCTAATCAACAGGACTTGCCCTAACTGCTCTATTTAAAGGCACAAGTATTTTCACATCCTATCTATGGCATTCCTGAACTTTCTTATCTGGTTCTAGATTTAACAGTAGAATTCATGAAATTTAATTATTTTTTATGCCTAATGTTTGTTGTCTCTCTCTCTCCCTCCCATACACATGATACACCATCATGCAGGCTAGTAGTATATACACAGGCTAGGATGTGGTGTGCTCTACCTCAATAATACATGCCAAGGACCTAGAACTTTGCCAGGTATATATCCAGACTCTCAGTATTTGTTGAATGACTAAGCACCACTCCTTTGATTAGAACATTATATAGATTGCAGTTACATACAAATTAAAATCTATAATCTTGACCATAGCAGTCTATTTGTGTCTCGCCACTTCATTTGAAACCTCCTTCCTCTGAGATACATCACTACAAATCTATGAATTCCTTTTAAGTGATGAATAGACTAAATTATTTCCTTCATCAGGGTCTTCTCACACATTACTCCTTCTACCTGGTGGATTCTCCAAACTACCTCTTCCCCTTTACCAGTCTCCTCATCTTGCATTGACCAGCATCTTAAGCTTTAAGTATCTCTCTAGAGGTTATTTTTTAGAGCAATCTTCCCTCATTACACTAAGCATATATATATATATATATATATATATATATGGAGGCAACTATACATACACACACACATATAGACACCTCTCTATATATATACCTCTTATATCTATATATAAATATAGATATATCTCTTTATATAGAGAGGTGTGTATATATAGATACATACCCTCTTTTTTATATATATATATATATATATATATATACCCTCATTTTTACCCATCCTAGTACTAAACACAACTTTCAAGTATATATTTGTTTGTTATTCTCCCTGTTACTCTATTAGACTCTGATGGGAATATAAACTTTACATTTCCCTAGTGGCTTCCTAGGTTTAACACATAACAAATGATGGATAAATGTTTGAAGCATAAACAAGTAGACAAGTCATTTTTCCTAAAACAAAATTCTTAATTTACTTTTCAGGGGATTTAAGACATAGTATACAATAAATATACCCTCACGGCTTAGTCTTCTATTGCCAGGATTTGGGTTTCTCATTCTAACTCAATGTCAAAATTAATTTTAAAATATGTCCATTCCTCATTGAATTGAGCATGGCATGCAATGTTATACCTGTGAGCTCTTCAGAAGTGTACAGATGTCTAGTGCCATTACTGACGCTAACAAGATGTTTGGGCATCTTTTCAATATATTCTTTGTGTGTATTTGAGAGAGAAGACTCATTGTAAGTGATTTACACTAGTTAATTACTATGTGTCCATACACATACATTTTACTATCATCTGAATCAATATGCAATTCAGATTGGCCCTAAATCCTCTCTACTTTTATTTCATATAAATTTATTACTCTTTACTCAATGCTGTAAAGTTTAATTAAATTCAGTGGCTGCATCTTGATTACTCTAATTACTTGATACATAGCTTGTGAGTACTTACAATGCTAAATGCAAAGCAAGAATCAGTTCCTATTTTTATTTTATTGAACATTTTCTTCTGACCAACAACTATGAAAAGATACTTGGCTGATCACTGGAGAGTGAACGCCCAATAGTCTCTGTCTTTATAAGTAATGTAACTGAACATACCCAAACTCTTAATTTAGCTGTGTTTATTAGTGTTGTTTTCTTATTTCTTCATTCATCTATTTCAGGGAACTTAAAATATCCCTGCCAACATATATTTGTAATTAAATGCTCACAATAAGATTGTATGCAGTTATTTAAAAGTAACTATCCCACTAAACCATCTTACTCCTATCTCCGTACCTTGCTCTCCTTACCTGCTGATCTGGACTTCCCTTCCATGCCACTTGTCTTAGAGGCATGTCTGAAATATCACCTCTCTGTGACGGTAATCGTGAGAACCACAAACTCCTCAAAACTGAACTCTGACTTCTACAAAAGGATCACCTTTTACTACATCCTTTTCTTTATTTACACATTACCTAACATTATTTTTCAGAAGTTTCGTAGATGACTACCTTGTTTTCGTAGGAGGAAGGAAACTTTCCTAATAAGAACAATTATTTTCTTCAGAGTGACTACTATGGTGCTAGGAGGAAACCAGATTCAGCTTGGATTTAAAAATAATGACAATAACTATAAGTTGTTCTTGACAGTTTGTTTAAAATAAATAAATTTATTTCCTGTAATCCAAAACTTTTTCTCCTTCATATTCCTACTTTTATCCCCAGATATGGTTATTAAGCATATAATCCCAGGATTTCCTTTTTTTTTTTTCCTTTTGCTGCAAGTTTATATGCCTTTCTGTATTGGAAAAACTCTCTACTCAATACTCCTAAAAGTGAATTCTCTTCAAAGTGAAGAATAAAACCATGTATCAGGAATCCCACTTGATGTAACCCTGTCTCTGTTTACAGAGGAAGCCTGCCTTCCTCAATTTAGGTCCATCATAGCATCCATTTGTCTGGGTTTCATACTTATCAATCACAAAGGATCTTCATATCTAGACTCAAACTGATTGCAAAGTAAGATATGCCTATCTATCTATATATCCATCCATATATAAAAATATATAAAATATATAAAAATACCTGAACAGCAAAGACACAGAAAGAAGGGGAGAGGTAAAACTACAGAACAAGGAGAAAATCGTAAACATTTCTATGTCACTGAGAGAACCCTCTTAAAAAGAAGAGAGGTCCTTAATTTCATTGTCCTCACAAATTTGCCTTCAAATCACTAACTCTAAGGAAAGGTTAAAGAATTAAAATGAAAATAAAGAATTAAAATGGCCATAAAATCCTCACTTGAAGTTCATTCTTATAAAGTTTATCCATCTGGTACATTAAATATTTTAGTCCCACTTATTTGTCCATATATTTCCATTTCCTTGACAAGAACTCCTTACATGAAGTTTTTAGGATCTTGCACCTGAAAATTTTTCTTAAGAGAGTTTTATTATTTCATCTACAGGGGAAGGCATGATTGGAAATTTCATAAATCTCTCCCAGACACAAGGGAATTAGGAGTGAACTGTGAGAACTATTCTATTGATAGACTACAGAGTTTCTTCCAAGGGTTCTCAAGGAATAGAGGTAAAAGGCAAGAGTGAGTAAATCCATTTAACTTGCTGCCTTTTGAATGCTTATATTAAGCTTATACTGAAGGGAATTTTTTATACTATCAATAAAATATGGAAAAATGAATATGTGATAACCAATATTGCAGTTTGAGGGCCAAATCTTACATCTTTGGTGGGGAAAGATGTCAAGCAAGTTTGTTGTGTGTTTTTTTTTTTTTTAATCAAGCAAACATGTGTCTCAGGAATGTCATCAGCAGCTACCCTGAAAATGGGAGTGTAAGCAGGTGGGGAACTAACTTAAGGAACACAGAATCAAATCTATTTTGGAATCAGATTTCTTTCTTTCCCTCCTCCAGATATTTGAAAAACAAAACCTTTCCTCAGTTTTCTGGACTGGCATGTAAGGAGCTTGGAAGTGGCCATCACATTTTACAATAGATAAAAAGCTTAAGAGACTAATCTACAGCTCTTCTAAGGTCCATCAGAGAAGTCAGTCACAGGGCAAAGCACTATCCCCACAACTGGAATGACAGAAGTGAATAGAGAATCACAGCATCGGAGAGCAGAAATTCATTTCAGATGAAGGAAGTCCAAGTTTTCATTCCTTTAGCCCTAAGGCAGCAACACACATGCTATGAGTGATCAGTGTGAGAGCATAAATATGAATTTCCCTTCCTTCAATTTAGATCAAATTTGAAGGACCATCTCAGCTTCAGAAATCCCCAGGGGGTTGGCAGAAATCATCAAGCATCTGCATCTCAATTCACATCCTTCCTTTCCTCTGTCTTCTTGTGCAATTTTCTCACAGATGCTTTTGCTAAAAAGTACAATCCAATAAACTTCCTCCATGCAAATTACCATTTGAAAGTCCTATATCCAAGAAGAAGAGATCTATGACATCTCAACCATGATTGTCTGCATTTGGGTTTTGGAAAAAATGATCAATTCAGATATACTCAGCATGTAGTTTATAATATGATGATGAAAATGACAATAACAACAATAATTATAGGGAACATTTGATAGCATGCACTGTGAATTAGCATCATGTTATTTATTCCTCACATCAATCCTGTGAAATGTAATAATTTCTATTTTTCAGATGAAGTTAAGGGTCAGAAATTTTAAGTAACTTGCATGACAACCTATAGCAAGAAAATCACAGGAATAAGAAATAGAAGAAAAGAACCATCAACTGTGAATTCTTATATCCACAAAAATACTTCCATTAAGAATGTTCTCAAAGAAAAATTCAGCAAATTTATCAGTAGCAAATTTCTCAGTAGCAAATTTCTCTTAATGGGTGGTTCAAAGAGGTACAATAAACAGAAATGATCATAAAAGAGTTGGAACTTCAGAAAAGAAAGAAGAGCATGGGAATGAGTAAAAGGATACAAATAAAATTTACAATCCTTCTCATGAGTTTCTTAAATATTTGATGGTTGAACTATAACCTCATCTGATGTTCCTATATGTATCAGTATATGTATAGGAAATACCTAAGATGATTACATTCTTACTTGTGTTTTCTGCCTGAAAAAAAAAAAAGAAATATACACTTAATGTAAAATGAGATGATGTCACTTGTTTTAACTATCTTAAAAAATATTTCATTACTAAACTCTTGGGTAAACAGAGAGATCCCGCAGTGAGAAATCTCCTTTAAGGAGATTTATATATTAGAGAAAAGTTTGCATCACAGTAGTAGCAAAAATGATACTAATATAGATTAAGCATAGGTTGCATTCCTTTGTTGTCCTGTCCCATATTTTCTTTGGAGAAGACTTACATGATTTGGGAGAAAGTTGAGGAATTATGATAAATAGTTAAAGGAAAGCCAATTTAACAGCTTCAGGTTTCCAATATTTACCAGTCATGCAGATTCCATCTTCCAAAGACAACATTCTTGTCCATTCTGAAGAATTTGGTGGTTTTCTAGTAGTAAGTATCTGTTTCCCAAAGTGGGAATGAGAGTAGAAACAGGGGAAAAGAGAAAAGAAGGACAGGATGCAAGGAAGAAAAAGAATTAATAATAAACTACAGGAAGTATTTTTAGTGGTAGATGAGAGGGGTAGCAATTAGTATTTCTACTGTGCCAATCATGTTTACATTATTTATAATAAGGTCTTTCATGAAATTAATAACATTGAAATTTGTTATTAATACATTCTGCCATTGCTTATATATTTTAGTTTGAAATTTTGTTTTACTGGTCTAATAACAAGCATTTGTTACCAGGACAAAAAAATCATTCTCTGGCTGTTTTAATTCTTGAGAATTAAAGTATTAATTTAGTATTCTAGGAGGATTTATTTTAAAGGAATGAGAAAATCTGCCAACATTTTTTCTGGACCTTGATTTTTAAAGGTTGAGTCAGCAAGGAGATCTTTCAAACATATTTAAAGCACAACAGGGCTAGATACTGGGAGGTAAAGAATAGAAGGGACCTCTTCCTCATGTAGTAATTCCAGGACCATGGACTGAACCTGAAACTGCCTATTTATGTGAATTTCAGAACACCTGAAAACCTCGTTATAATTTTGATAATAGAGTCAAAAATATATATAGGATATTTTTAAACGGGTATTTGATTCTGGTTTGGAGATCAAAGAATAATTATGTCATTATGGAGGGTAATATGAGGCTAAATGTAAACTGGATAGTCCAAATGCAAATGAAATTATAATTGTTTTAGAGGTGAAAATGTCTTTATAAGCCCTTTGAAAGCCAAACTTGTGATCATTTGGAAAGGTAAGCATAAAATATTTTGTTTATCTATTACTACTGAGAGCCTTTTACTCATTCATTGGCATATGTCTAAAAGAAAGAAGGTTCATGCTGAGAACAAAGTTAAAGTCAGGATATTAATATGCGCAAACTCTGGCTTCCCTTCAGTAGACATACTGATCACATTGGAAATTTATGAGATGAAAGAGAAATGTACTACCTTCTAATAGACCCCCTACCTGTCTAAATATTGCATGGTTAGATTCTGGAAGTTAGCATGGATATAGGTCACACCTCAAGGCAAAAATATTAAAACCCATCAAGTGTTCTTCATATGAATATAAACATCAAAGTCAATTCGCCAAGCTGTGTTCTCTTTAAGCTCTGGTAATTATATAAAGACCTTAACTCAGACTTTATGCATTCCATAAAGCATGATTTACTTCATAATTTGATTATTTTTATTGCTTTGACATGGGTCAAAGAAATGCCTCAAGCCATTCATTAATGACACATATACTGAACACTACATACAAAGCATACACTAAGTATTACTAATGCATAGATGAATAAATTTTCATTCTGCCTTTAATTAAATTTATAATATAGGAGCTACTTATGATAACATTCATCAGAACTCTTAAGTATTAATAAGTGGAGGAGTATTTCCTGGGTTGTCACAATAGGAAGATGGGAGGGGGCAAAGTGAAGAAACTCATGGTTTATTGAAATTACCTTCCATTTACCCACATTCATATTCTATTTTTTAAATCTATTTTAAAGTTCAGAGCAAACTTTCTACCTGATTCAAAGGGTTTATGTAAATATGTTAAACAATTAGTGGTTGAGTTGGAAAATGAAATTTCTATGGTTTATTCATTTACTCAGCTTTCAACAGGTATTTATTGTCTACTGATACTACAGATTGAGAATATAAAAGAACATCATGAACAACTTTATGCCAATAAATAGCACAACTTACATGAAAATTTACAAATTCTTTGAAAAACACAAGTTACCAAAACTGACACAAGAAACGGAAATTCAAATTCTTTAAATATATGGACATTTGGAATTTTTTTCAATAAAATTATTCACATACAAAATCTTCAGGCCTGAGTATTGTTAGCAGTGCATTCTACTGAATGATTAAGGAATAAATAATGCCCATGATATAACAACACTCAGAAAATAGAGGTTACCTTATCCCTAGATCTGATATGAAAATTTAGCAGTTACATAAATAAGACATTTGCATACCAATATACCTCATGCACCTTCACACAAGAGCATTAACAATATATTGTAAATGAATCCAGCAGTTTTTACAAAGACCAATATATCACATAGAGCTCATTCTAGCGATTTAAGTTTGTCTATCAGTTGAAACCCAATGAATGCCCTGTCCACTTTAATAAGGCATAAAACCGGGCCTCCCCTGGTGGCACAGCAGTTGGACACTGGGTTGCGAAGCTGCCTACAGCCTCTGCAGTGCCAGTTCAATCCCTGGCCTCCGGGTGAGGGTCCCACATGGTGCGCAGACCTCTCCTGCCGCCCGCTGCTCCCCTCAGCAGTGTACTTCGTCAGTCTGCCTGCTCTGCTCCCCGCTCTGGCTCTGGTGAATTCTCTCACCCTCCGTGCTTCTGATTGTACCCAGTGCTTGTATAAATGAATTAATAAATCTTTAAAAAAAATAAGGCATAAAACCCACATGATCATTTCAATAGATGTATTAACAATGCTTGGAATAATTCAATCCCTACACATGAAAACAATTTTCAGCAAACTAGTCAGAAGAAAATATATTTAAACTGATAAAGACTACCTATATAGAACTTAATGCCAACATTAAGTTTACTGGTGAAATATTTTACCCAAATCTTTTAACCAAAGACTGGTAAGAGGGAAGTATTTCTTTACTTTCTACTCTTCAACACTGTACTAGAAACAATAGCAATAAATATTACCGAGCAAAATAAGCAAATACCTATCTCACAAAGTGGTGGCATGCTTTGATATAGAGTAATAATACATGACAATAAACACACTAGAAATTACCTAGTTGTTTTAGTTAAGTACCATATGGATCTATTAATTGCTACCATTTGACTTAAATACAGATATGCCACAAAAAATATTGCATACTAATTTCCTGGTCACATCCTTAAATGTGGGAACTGAAAAAATATTCACTAGTTAGGATCTGTGTCACTATCACAAGCCTTGCAGATCAATTTATCCCCCATTAGCAACTGGATTAAAAAAGAAAAAAAAAAACTCCCCTCTTTCTGAACATACTGGCTTTTTGCAATCACTTATTTCTGAAAGTAATAATTATGTACATACTGACTCAAAAAAGAATGGGAGCCTCCCTCAAAGATGTTTTTTTTTTAATAATAAATTTTATTTTTACATTCCCCATAAAATTGCAGCCCCCCCATTCTGACCCCAATCCCTCCCCTCCCGCCCCCGCCCCCCTAAAAGTGTCCCTGGTTCATAGTTTTTTGTTGATTTTGATTTTCACTTTCTTATAGTTATTCATTTTCCTGGTCCCTTATTTAAGTTTTCTAGATTCCTGCTATGAGTGAGACCATCCGGTATTTTTCTTTTTCTTTTTGGCTTATTTCGCTGAGCATGATCCCTTCCAGCGCCATCCATGTTGCTGCAAATTGCATGTGTTTATCTTTTTTGAATGCTGAGTAATATTCCATGGTATATATGTACCATATCTTCTTGATCCAGTCATCTATTTTTGGGCATTTGGGTTGTTTCCAAAGCTCCGACCAGCAGAGAGGAGGAAAAAAAACAAACTAAAACGACCAACAAGAACAAACTACGCAGCAAGCGGGACTGTGAGTGGAAAGGAACTATTGCAGCCACCACACCCCGTGAACGGGAGCTGTGGAGAACCCTGCAGGATTTGCCGCGGAGGTGAGCTCCAGGTGCCATTAAAGAGAGACCCCGCCCCCCAGGAGGAGGCCAGCACCAGCACACAGCCCTGGGCCGCCCGGTAACCTCAAAGTTTTTTTTATAAAATGTGCACACCTATGATAAGAACTTCTTGATGGACAAGCATCAATGACCAAATAGTAAAATCAAGCCTAGACTTGGTCCACTTTAACCCTTCCAAGACTGCACAGGAAGCATTTTTGGAATCTAATCAACATGAAAGGCAGATAAACTATGCACAACAAACTGGGTGTGAAACAATGCTCATTTAGATCATCCCCATTCCACAAAAGTGCTGTTTGGGAAGTTTTTTGAAAACACATGGGAGTTTGAAGTCTCCATTAATTGATTCTTGGTGTAGCCTGGTAGCTGACTTCTCTTGGAGTTGTTAGATTATGATTTGATGATTTCACTTAAAATGTTGCTCTTTGGAATATGCCTCTTAATGCCCTAAGACTGTAGTATTATAGTCAAGACTCTATGGGAAGATGATAAATTTGTCTTTTACAAACTGAGTCATCCAAACCAGATCATCTCATTAAGCTTGGATACAAATTACAATAGGAGATCAGCAGCTGTTTTGAAGAAAAACCTTTATTAGCTATGTTCCATTTGTCTGGAAACACTGAAGAAATCTGGTGTGATAGATGATCAATAGTAATTCTCCTCCAGTGTTAAATATTATTGTTTAAAAGGTAATGTCCTCTAAGAAGAAATTCTATAGTTCTTGTACTCTGAATGGACTTGTTTTACCTCCTCCAGCTTCCAGACTACACATTACTTATTTCAATTGTTTGCTTAGTTCTTAAAGATTTTCAAACTCCTCAAGGAAATAGAATAGTCATCCTTTTATATACTTGTCCCTAGTAAAGGTCCTGCCTGATATTATCCATTCAATATATTATTGCAGAAGGAAGGAGAGAGAAAAGAGGATGGAAGAAAGACAGGATGAAAAAGGGGGAAATTGAGCTTTCAAACAGCCTATTTTTATCGGTGTCACACTAGAACACTGGTTTACAACACTGTGAATGATTTAAATTAGGTTCACCCTCTCAAGATGTGTCTCCTCCACACCTCAACCACCACCAAAGTACACATAGTCCTTTACCATAGACCATTGGGCCTCTTCCCTCCTCTTGTAGCAAGCTCAATTCTTCATATAGCAAGTGTTTGTTTTGGACTTGTTTCTCTATATTCATGAGAATTTGTTTCTCTATATTCCATATGCATGAGGATCATATGGAATCTCTATTTTTAGAGAAATCTCCATACTGTTTTCCACAGAGGCTGGACAAGTCTACATTCTTACCAAGAGTATGTGACAGTTCCCTTTCCCCAAACCCTCACTAACACTTCTAGTTCAAAAGACAGTTAAATTTTTCTAAACTTGCCTCTTGACCATCACTTTGAGGTGTTAAAATAATCACTTGTTATTTTCTTTTTTTTTTAAAGATTTATTTTTATTTATTTATACAAGCACTGGGTACAGTCAGAAGCGCGGGAGGGTGAGAGAATTCACCAGAGCCGGAGTGGGGAGCAGAGCAGGCAGAAGGACCGAAGTACACTGCTGAGGGGAGCAGCGGGCGGCAGGAGAGGTCTGCGTGCCATGTGGGACCCTCCTCCAGTGGCCGGGGAGCAGCCGGGGATCGAACCAGCGCTGCAGAGGCCGCGGGCAGCTTCGCAACCCAGCGCTCAACCGCTGCGCCACCGGGGAGGCCCAATAATCACTTGTTATTGATTAGAATAATAACAAATAATCAATTGTTAAATAATTGTTAAATAATTACTTTCATGCTTATAGCATCATTTCCACCAGCATATAAGCAAGCTGTTATAGCTTCCATATTAAAAAAGAAAAGGAAACTATTCCTCCCTACCCTTCTTCTCCTTCTAGAATCAAAGAAGTCACATTATTTCCTGAAACAGTTCCTGGGTTCAATTTCAATGTAAATATGTATGAGGAGATTCCTGACACTAGTAATTATGACCACCAGTAAGTATCTGAGAATTTAACTCAATTCTGACACTGTCCTGCCTAAGACAGCATCAGATTCTACAAGTAAAAAGTTCAGTCCCACAGAGTTCAGTCTGCACTGCACTACAGATTTCAGCTACAAACCCTTATTAATCAAACTATCATTATTCTCAAGGTCACACAAGACCTACAATGAAGACTAATACAAGAACAGGGTTTCCTTATTTTCGAGTATTTTTTGCTACTATTAGAAACTGGTGGAACAACAGACTGTGACTGCACAATTAAAGTTGCCTCTTTCCCCTCATGCTCACATCTTCCTGCAAAACTTATTCTGGCTCCACGTCCTGGCTAGAATATAAATTCCAACTATTCCTTTTTACGATTACCTTTCTTCACCCATCTCTTATATATGTTGAAATTCTCAGTTTCTATTACTAAATTTCTCTAAAGACAGAAGCCAACCTTCCTCTCAGTTAGGATGTGTCCAATGTATAGATTTAGGGGTAAAGAGTTTCCATGAATAGAGAGTACCTGTTCCTGAGCTTGGTATTGGAGACTCCTCATTATCAGGTACCAGACTATAACTTTTCTTCAGTTCCCAAACCAATGCCTTGTACCTGCCATTTCTTCCAGAGACAAGTTGCCTTAATGACTCTCATTCCCAGGCTTCAGTCCTCATTATCCTGATTTTGGCATGTATCTAAGTGGTTGTAGGATCTAGAAGAATCAAAGATGTGCTTATGCCTCCATTACCTTATCTTTCTACCCCTCATCTCCTCTGAGTTCTGGGAGACTATACACAATGGCTGTTTGAGTGGATATTCGTACACCTCATCTGAGGTTCATTGTCCGTAGGCTGAGATGTAAGGAGGGATGAGGATCTTCCTGTGACTTCCCTATTCTTAAAAGTATTCAGCAAATGCATCGTCACTTAATTTACCACACTAATTCATCCTACATTCATCAAGTATTACTAAAAGTATGCACATTCATGGTGATGCCTGTATGAGGGACAAGTTCCAATTACCATTAAAATTCCAATTATCAAAGAATAAGAAATGCCTTCTTACAATCCTACCAACTGCTGCCTCATTTCTTTCTTCTTTGTAATTAACACCCTCAAATGAGTTGGCCAGCCTCTCTCCCTCTCATCTTACCATTGTTTGAAAACAAAATTATTCTGGCTTAAATCACCACTTGGCATTTTTTTTTATTAAAGGTCCTAATGGCTTTCATGTTTAAATCCTATTCTGCTTCCTTTTAGTTTTCACCTGTCAGCATTATGTGATGCAGGTAATCATTCTCTCAAACTGTTTCATTTATTTTGCTTCCAAAACACCATTTTCTTGGTTTGTCTCCCATTCATTGATCATTCCTTTCTACATTAATTTGAGGTCCTTACTCTTCTGCCCGATCCCTAAACATTAAACTATATTATATGTGAATTCTTGTCCTTGTTTCTACTTTCATGCCCTATTTCATCAATCTAATCTCAAGGCATTTAATGTTTTTTTAATTGCTGACAACTCCCAGATTTATTTCCTCTCCAAAGAATTTGATGTCCACACTGTGATTACATTCATTTAGTTAATATTTGAGATTTTCCAAGAACTTCAGTTGTCGACCTCTGCATTTATCTATCAAAGAAATTTTTCTGGCCTCTGATCCTGTTCTGCCTGCATATACAGCAGGTCAGATTCGCCTAATAATAAATGTTTTCTGAAAGCAAGTTTCAACTACTCACTGACAGGGGTTGATATATAAAGACCAAGCTCTCTCATTTTTCTGGCTGGCTACAACAAATTACATATTTTACAGTGGCTCCTACTCTTCCCTATAGGCTTTAAGTTCTAATTGCCCACAATATTAATTTGCTTGATAACATATTTTATTGGGCATCTTCCTTTCCTACACTCACCTTCCCATTACCTTTCCAGTGTTTTCTGGATTCACCTCCCCCCACCAAAAAAAAAAAAAAAAGGAAATCAAATGCACTTGAATTCTTAAGATTTCTAAGATAAAAATACAAAGGAATTCTCAACTACAATTGCATATGTCTATCCGAATAGTGACTTTACATCTCCATTTGGTTATCTAATAGGCACTTAAATTTGCTTTTTTAAATTTTTTAATTGTGATAACATCAGTTCATAATATTGTGAAAATTTTAGATATAGATCTTTGTCTGCTCTTCATTATAATCACTACCAAAAATCTAGTTTCCAGGCCTCCCTGGTGGTGCAAGGGGTTAAGCACAGCACTGTGAAGCTATCAGCAACCTCTGCAGCATAAGTTCGATCCCCTACCAGCCAGGGAGCTACCCACATGGCACAGCAGACCTCTCCTGTCTTGCCCGCTGCTCCCCTCAGCACTGTATTTCAGTAGATCTGCCTGTTCTGCTCCCCATTCTGTCTCTGGTGAATTTTCTCACTCCCCCACCTCTGGCCTGTATCCCAGTTTTTGTATGCATAAATAAATCTTTTTAAAAGAAAATAGTCTCCATCCTATACCATACTGCTGCCCTCCTTTACCCATCTCACCCACCTATTCCACCTCAATTTCTTCAACCAAAAAGTGAAGGCAAAAATGCTCCATGTAGGATGTCAGGAAAATGTAATATATGTTATGTGTGTCTGATACTTACATCCAGTAAGTGGTAGATATCATAATTGTACATTTCTGCATATTTTTGTATTTCTACTTGTATAATTAAGGTACTCCTTTTATTTTTTAATAAACTCTAGACCACAACATTGTTTTGTAGAAATTTACCTCCTACTTAAAAAATTATATGCCTTTTCAAAACAACTATTATTTCTGCTTCTGTTTACTATGTAACTCATCAGTTTCTGAATCTTCTTGAACTACCAAAATTGCAAATGTTTTAAGGTCAATCAGTAGCAAAGAGCACCTGCACCCCTATGTTTATAGCAGCACTATTTACAATAGCTAAGCTTTGGAAACAGCCCAAATGCCCCAAAATAGATGACTGGATCAAGAAGATGTGGTACAAATATACCATGGAATATTACTCAGCATTCAAAAAAGATAAACACATGCAATTTGCAGCAACATGGATGGCGCTGGAAGGGATCATGCTCAGCGAAATAAGCCAAAAAGAAAAAGAAAAATACCGGATGGTCTCACTCATAGCAGGAATCTAGAAAACTTAAATAAGGGACCAGGAAAATGAATAACTATAAGAAAGTGAAAATCAAAATCAACAAAAAACTATGAACCAGAGACACTTTTTGGGGGGCGGGAGGGGAGGGATTGGGGTCAGAATGGGGGGTTTGCAATTGTATGGGGGAATATAAAAATAAAATTTATTATTTAAAAAAAATAAAAAAATAAAATGGTAATTGGTCTACCAAAAGTAAAGAATCATTATTTTAGACTCAAAAAGATAGTTTAATCTTGGTTTAGATGTATTTTAGTCTTGCGCTGCCATTAACTACAGCTTTTACTGAGCAGACTAAATAAACAAAAGTGGTGAGATAGGTTATTTATCTTACTAGTTTTCCTTTTTCGTATGAGCATTTCACATGTTGCTACCAGTGTCTTATTTGGTTAAAACAGACATCTAAAATACATATACTTGATAATATTTTGTCAGTGCATTCTGAGTTATTGTAATACTAGAAATTCTACAAGATTGTTTTCTTAAAGTCCCCTACCAGTTTTATTTTCATAAACATATTGCCTGTTTGATGCAAATTAATATATTAGATCAGACAATGATGTAATTAAGTTATTTTTTTCTCCAGAAAAATGTTGTCTTTTGCATATATACCAGATGTTATTTTCACAGTCCTATTCAAGTGTAGTTTAGTTTGTGTAGTGCTGATTAACAGCCCCAAGACTTCTCCTGTCAGGTGAAACTAAATTTCTTTCATCTGTCATTAAAGATTATTTATCAAGATCCTCCAGATGAATAATTGTAAACTTTACCAACCAATGTAACCCAGTTGGACACCTTAGCTGGAATAAGTTCCTGAAATTAAGAAGCTTAGTGATGATAAGGAAGAAAGAAGTAATCATTCTTTTTCACTTAGATTCCAGCAAAACAAAAATTTACCCAGGGGGAAAAAATTCCTTAGAAACAAATATCCAAGAGGACAATTCCTATAACACAATGGAGTAGCAACTGCCAACCCACAGGAGCAATTGTTATCAGACTGAACACTGAAAAATAGTTCATATTTTGAATGTCCCATGCACTCCAGGATGGAACGTATTAATTCCTTCTTCAACTCTTTTGGAATGGTTGATTTGGCAGTACTGTTTTGAGTATTAACAGTTTTTCTAAAAACATTACTCTAAAGGTAGCTGTTGTTCATTATAACTATTACAAAATGTTCAAGGCCAAGTATAAAATGGAAAGCTTAATTTCCCAGGAGTCTCAAACTGGAATTTAATTGTTTAACAGAGATAGACAATTAAATATTCCATAATACTTATGATATCATAAAGCATTGGTAATAGACTTGACCTATGTGTGCAGCAGGAGACGCTGTCAAAACTAGGATAAGAACAAAACTCAGTGTGGGAGAGAGTGAATTTCAGGGCAGAAACAGATATGTGTGAATCATTTCCTTTTGAGCAGAAAACAAGGAGTTGATCAAATTGGATAATATTTTTACATTCTGATTCAGTAAAGAGATTTTAAAAATCATAATTACTTTGTTCTCTTTATCTGAAAAAATTAATAAATCACATTTAATGCTCTAAATTTTCTTTTTGAATACTCAATTACAGGGCTTCACTGGTGGCCTAGTGGTTAAGTCTCAGCGCTATCACCTCCATGGCCTGAGTTTGATCCGGGGCCAGGGAGCTGACTCACATAGTGCAGCAGACCTTGCCTGCTTACCCACTGCTCCCCTCAGCAGTGTATTTCACTTATTCTACCTGTTATGCTCCACACTCTGTCTCTGGTGAATTCTCTCAAGCCACCCCCCGCTCTGGACTACACTCCAACTCTTTTATGCATAAATTTAAAAAAAAATCTTAAAAAAGAGATGGGATTCTATATTGCTAATCAAAAAGCACCTCATATTTAGACAGCACATTTAGTATTGGAAAAATTGTCTGTAGTTGTGCAATTTTGCTGTGAAATAGAATAATCCTACTTGTCATGACTGTGAGTTGCAGAGGTACCTATGAATAATGCTAATAGCTTATATTCTCATTCAATTTCCCCAATTTTGCTCTAATATCTTGGCAAATATTCACCTGAGATGATATATGTGTATGCCATAAAGTTTGGAAAATATAATTTGTGACTATCTAAAAATTTTAAGACAAGCCATCAGGAAGCCAATTTGTGTATAGTTGAAACAGATTAGGATTCCTCTAGGATATATGATTTTGGGAACTATATTCATGGGCCTAATTGATGTTCAAAGATTATCGTGTAAGCTCCTTGAAGGAAGAGATAATGCTTTAATTATGTTTTCTTGGCAAACAGTAGGAAATCAATCAACATTTAGATAATGAGAGGAGGAAAACCAGTAATTCAGACACCCATACCCACATGACAACTAAATCAGCACCATGACCTTAAACCAGAGATTCCATATTAAGGGTTGGCACTGTGGATGTGAGGGTTCTCGGCCAGTTTCACCCTGGAAATCCATCTAAATTAGCACATTTTAGCATGAACTTCTAAGAAAACCAAAAGTTACAGACTAACTCTTCTTTGATAAATAGCATTTCATTGATGAAATTTTAGGTAACTTTGATCATTTCTTTTTTTTTTTTTAAAGATTTATTTATACAAGCAATGGGTACAGTCAGAAGTCGGGAGGGTGAGAGAATTCACCAGAGCCAGAGCAGAGAGCAGAACAGGCAGACAGGTGAAGTACACTGCTGAGAGGAGCAGTGGGCGGCAGGAGAGGTCTGCGCGCCATGTGGGACCCTGGCCGGCGGCCGGGGATCGAAGTAGCGCTGCAGAAGCTGCGGGCAGCTTCGCAACCCAGCTCTCAACCGCTGCGCCACCGGGGAGGCCCAACTTTGATCATTTCATTGATGAAAATGTGAGGCTTTATGGGGTTCACCTCTTCTGAACATATAGAAGAGAATACTGCTCCACAGCTATGCATTTAGACTGGATTATAAAACTATTTTTAGTGAATGGCTTGTTAAGGAAGATGGAGTGTCTCACTCTCAGATAACATATTTAAGCATTTTTGTTTTCCTTACTAGAAAGGGCTCCCATGATCTAAATGGTGCAGCTGAATGATAGTGTTCAGCAGTAGGCTAACACATCTCCACCATCAAAGAACTTTGCCCATATCCAGAGATGCCTGTAAACAAAAAATAAACTTTTTGTTGCCTTAACTCTGAGATTTGGGGATCTCTTTGTTATCACAGCATAAGCAAAAGTACCTGGGTTAAAACAGCACAAAGTTTCAATGATCAAAGGTACCTAAATTTTCCAAATTCACTAGTAAATGTAACAAGGAAGAAAGTTTTCAGAAATCTGAAAGTATTTCAGTTTCATCTGTGGCTATACAGTCTGAAGTTTCATGGTCTGAAAAATGTGTCATCTTGAAAATAAAGTGACTTAATGTCTATCTAAGTCTTTAATTACCTTGATCTTTAACTGATGTAGTAGAAAAGTTAATATAGACAATGAATGTAGTCTTAAGCATCTACTCCAGTGAGGTGCATAAATTGGCTGCTAGTAGAGGTGACCTTTAACTAACAGCAGAATGGAAAAGCACTGGTCACCTTAGGGATTTAATGTGATTGCTTAAGAAAAGAGATTGCCTGTGGAAGGTGGCCTTTAGCAGCTACTGCTGTATTTATGCTGTCCTCAATTCAGCCAAAACTGACTTTGTATTCCAAAAGACCAGGATAAAATGAGCTACTGTATTTTTCTACTAAAGAAAACGAGAAAATGTCAGTAGTTTAAAACTCAGGCTGAAAGAAATCATAAATATCATTTCCCCCAAGATTAGGAAGTTTTGATCCAAAAAATACCTTGTCAAAGGAAGATCCAAGACAAAAACTCAGGTCTTATTCGAGTGCCCAGGCCAGAGTGCTCCCATGACCACTTAAGCAACAATGACTAAGAATTATTTTGACTGCTAAAAATAGAATTATAAAATCCTGGCCTTAAATTAGTTTTTTGATTCCTATGTGAGATGAAAATATCCTAACAAAAGGTAGCTACATCCCTCTACCACCAACATCCTAACCAAGACTGAAAAAAGCTAATGTCAAACTCAGCAGTGAAAAAAACTAAGAACTAGAACCACACATTTAGAAATATTCACTTTTTGTTGTAGTCCAAAGAGAAGGTAAGAGATTTTGAGGTTAACTTTTCACCCAAAGATATTCCAATTACAAATAAAATTTTTTTTTTTCAGAAAACTGAAGGCAACAGAAAAGTTTTATTGCAAGAGTAATAGTACAGACCTTATCTTTCTTAAATACTGCAAAACATAGAGAAAATTAACACCAATTTAATAAACAAGGCATACAAACAGTTCGACTATAATTTCATCTGAATCATAACAAAATTGTGCAGATTCCATTACCTTCAGTTCCTTCTCTGTGATAGACAAATAGACTCTAGGTAAATGAGCAGTTTACCTGCCTTCAAATGTCCACTACTGTTGATACTGTTTTTCATTATTATTATTATTATTATTATTATTATTATTATTATTATTATTATGAGCTTTTGAGTCAATTTTGCTTTTTTCCTCTTAATTTAAATATTAGTTGTAGGGCCTCCCCTGGTGGTGCAGCGGTTGAGCACTGGGCTGCTAAACTGCCAGCAGCGTCTGCAGTGCCAGTTGATCCCCAGCCACCAGTGAGGGTCCCACATGGCACAACAGACCTCTCCTGCCACCCACTGCTCCCCTCAGGAGTGTATTTCATCAGTCTAACTGTTCTATTCCCTGCTTTGGCTCTGGTGAATTCTCTCACCATCCTGCACTTCTGACTGTACCCAGTCCTTGTATAAATAAATAAATAAATCTTAAAAAAAATAAATATTAGTTGTAGTCCTGCAACCTAGAAACCAAAGAAAAGTCAGCTGAGCCCTGAGTGAATAGGAAATCACTTATGTTCCTGCTTCAAATTGACACAAGTAAGTTGGATAATCATCTAGTTCCTCAGAGCCTCTCTGGTGGGGCAAGAGGTTAGCTCTCAGCACTATGAAGCTATCCTCAGTTAACACAGCACATATTCAATCCCTGGCCAAGGAGGTGACCCATGTGGGTCAGCAGACCTCTCCTGTCTTACCTGCTGCTCCCTTCAGCAGGGTATTTCACTCAATCTGCCTGTTCTGCTCTTCACTCTGTCTCTGGTGAATCCTCTCACTCCCAGCATCTCTGGCCTGCACCCCAGCTCTTGTATGCATAAATAAATAAATCTTTAAAAATAATAATCTAGTTCCTCTACATAAAGAATGTAAATTTATTACTTTATACACCAAAGGAAGATGCAGCTTTATTAAAGGACTAAAATGCGAAAATGACAGCACAAAATTAAGAATATGGACTTGAGGACCAGAAAATTCAGGAATTCATTTTGGCTTCATGGCATTCAAGTTGCATGATGTTGAGGAACATAGTTAACCTCCACATCAGCTTCTTAGTCTGTTGGATAAAAAGCAATTTGATAAAGTCACTGTGAAGGATGAAATGAGATAAGGTGAAGTATTTTCTATAGGCATACAGGGTAAAGTTGTGTTAATATGACCATCCTCACATTACAAATGAAAAATTAGTCTAACACATTTAGAGATTTTAGACATGAAAAATACAATAGAGTTTGAATTTGAGTGTTGAAAGCATTCTCTAAATAATTCAGATGCACTTTCTAGTATGTGCCCACACTACTGGACATACGACTGCTGAATGCTAGACATGTGAATTAATTGACTGAAGAACTGGATTTATAGTTGTTAATGTGAATGAATTTTGACTTTATCACATGTGTTCAGTAGATACCACATCGGAGAGTACATTTCTAGACATGTCTTCAGGCAGAGAACAAGAAAACATGCAGTTACCCAGTATCTGCCTTTTCTCAACAATCACATTTCTCTGTGGCCAATTGGTGTAAACCTGAAAAGAATCATTTAGTTTAAAAATATAAAAGTGAAGAAAACAGTAGAGAGGAAATCTAATACAGTTTTTCAATTATACTCAGGAGCATTCTGACTTTGAACTGAAAAATATGAATTCTTCTAAAGATGCAATTCTGGTCACCTAGAAAAATAGAATGTCTAGAATAAGAATGGGATAAGGGCAGTTACCTCCACACATATTCCTATGAGTTATAGTCACATAGTGTATTGTGCATTCCTATGAGACTTGCTCAGCCTTATAGAGTTATTTCACAGAAGTGGGCTGGACAGTGTTGTGTTCAAGGAACAAAGAAGTAAAAGGAATAAAGTCAAATTGCTGCATGATCATTTGACCACAACAAAGTGGAGCAAACTGCATTCAGATTAAAGCAAGTTACATAAGCCTCCTCTGTGCTCTCCTAAATCCCATGCTCACTGCTATATACCATTTATGATACAGAATTGTCATCTTCATTATGTCAAGCAACTTGAGGACAAGCCTCTTATGTCTGGGTTCCTAGTTCTTAATGCTATTCAATGCATAGTAGGTGTCAATAAATACATGTAAATGAAAAAGTAAAAGAAAAACACCTTTCTAGAAATACTTTTCTCTATCTGCAAGAAAGTATACTGGTTAAGAAGAAGGAAGTGGTAATCTAAAGCCATATTTTCTTCTCAGGTTTGTGAGAATGGAAGAAAGTTACAGACTACCTTACCACTGAGGGCAGATCACAGGAACCACAGCAGAGAGGAACTCTTCCCAAGACCAACTGCTGAAACTTATGCCTGCAGAGTCCCGTTCTTGACCTTTAACAGACTCCTAGAATGTCATACAGAGAATGCAACATCTCACATATTGAATGATAAAGATGTTGCTTTCACTTCAAAATCCAGCCTTCCCTAAAAAAAAGTCACATTTTAGCTCAAAGGTATGGATGTGCTCCAAAGAAAGTAGTGTTCAAGGAGCCAATTATTCTATTTTCCCATACAAACCAAGTTTGTTGTTTGTACAATGACCTAAACCCAGAGTGCATGCACAGCATTAATAAAATGCCCTATCCATTTTCTGTTTAATTCTTCTACTTCATTTTCTTGGCATTGCATATTATGCTTAATTCAATTGGATGCATGATTTCTTCTTTAGGTCTCCACAAAATGACTGAGAGTCCCTCTGCAATTATAAGTAATCCTACAAAGAAATGAATAAAGACTCAATTATGGAGTATGTTAAGTGTAAGCTGCACTGTGACTGGGGATACATCTCTCTGTACTAGTTCAGTGCTGTGCAAAGGAAGATGGAGACTCAATATGAATTAGATTTCAACAGGCAGAGAATGCTTTCCACATATACTCTCTACTTCTGAATGCAGCAAGTGATCTTAAAATACATATATTTTTATAGAGCTGCTTCTGATGCTGCAACTATTTGTCAAATCAGTCACTGCTGTATTTTATAGAATGCTTTATTACTTGAATCTGACATTTGTATCAAATTCACTATTAATACTCAAGCAATGAAAAAGCCCATCATTTTTCCCCTTTTCCATTCTTGCTACGAAATTTTTTGGAATTAGTTCAATTATAATTAATTTTGTGATTTGAAATGTCAGTTTTAAAATTATTAAATACTTAGTCCTTCCACGTACATGAAAATACAGCAAGGAACCAGGTATGACACAGGAAAAGACATCTCAACAGAAGGTGGCCAGGCTAGCACCCTGGTTTGACACATAGCTCTGTTGCTTATAAATTAGCCAATCAGTGATAATTTGTTATAGGAAATTGAATTAGATTGTAATTCAGGTCCTATCCTATTCTAGTATGATTTTTTTTGTTTGATTGTTTGTAAATTGTCTTTATTTCACCTTCACTTTCACTTTGGAAGATACTGTTGCCTCAAAATCATGGGTTAGTCAGTCCCTATCATGGCCATGTTTTTGTTTCATCATTCCCAAGATGACATTCAATTTCCCCTGGTTTGTATTGCATCTCATGGGAGTCATCAATATGTTTATCTCTGTTGCTCTATATTTAAAGCATCATCTTTTCTTCTTGGAGACTTTTAAGTTCTCTTTACTTTTTCAGTGATGATTTTGATGTGCTTTGGAATGGTTTTCTTAAATTTATATGCTACTTGATATTCTTGAAACACATTGAAATCACATGCATTATCAGATTTTGGAACATTGCTGTTCTTAATATATTTTTTGTCCTCTTTTGCTGAACACCAAAACACATGTTGGAATTCCAGATGTTGTCTGAGATTATTGCAGCTCGGTTCATTTTTTCTGACTTTCTCTGTACTTTAACTTAAAGAGTTTCTATTGCCCTGCCATCAAGTTTGTTAATATTTTCATCCAGTGCCTAATATACCCAGGGAATTTTTCATTTCAAATGTTTGTTGCATTTTTCAGCTCTAGAAATTTCCAGCTGATGCTTGTATTAGCATCCTTCCTCTAAGAGCTGCCTTGACTGAATACCACAGATTGGATGAATTGAAACATTGGAGATTTCATATTTCTGGAAGCTAGGGATCCATGAACAAGTTGTTGGTGGTTTTGGTTTCTCCTCAGTCCTTCTTCTTGGCTTGCAAGGTAGCTGTCTTCTCAATGTGACATGGCCACATCTCTTCTATCTGCAGTCACATTCCCGGTGTCTCTTATTATAAGGACATTAGATATAGTGGATTAGCACTTCACCCTGATGACCTTATTTAACCTTAGCTGCCTCTTAATAATCCCTATTTCTAAATGGTGTCACATCAGGGGTTAGGTTTCAACATATGAATTCAGCCTATTGCACTTGAGGATGGAATTTTATTTGACAATTAAGTAGACTGGAATATAGAATTATACTATTATGGATGGAACTTAATAACATTAAGTAAAATACTCAGGAATGAAAGACTACATATTGTATGATTAGATTTATATGAAATATTCATAATAGGCAAATTAATAAAACAAAAAGATTAGTGATTACCTTGTGCTGGGGGATGGGAGAGGGTAAGATAAAATAAGTAAGAATGGTAAGGGAATGCTAATGGTACAGGGTTCCTTTTTGTGCTGAAAATGTACAAAGTTCATTGTGATGGTGGTTGCATAACTCTATATATACAAAAATCTCTTCAATTGTATTTTTAAGAAATCAATTGTAGGATATACAAATTATATCTCAATAAAGCTGTCCAAACATATGATTCTAACCACAAAATAAATAAATAAGTACTGAGAGCTCTCTCTAGGACAAAAACATAGATTCTACAACCATCATACAGTATTTAATTTTTAAGATTTAGTTTTAGTTCCCAACCTGTAGACTTACATTTCTTATATTTTTCCCATATATATTACTTATACTTCTTGAACATCACTGTATACAGATGGAGTTAACTCCTTACATTTGATTATAGAAGTGATTTTTCAAAGATATCTGATGAAACTCAGTGTTAATTTTGTGTTGTTGATTCAGGTATTTTCCTATCAGGAGTAGTAAATTCTTTAATGCCTTAATATTTGGCAAAAGCTGTTTTGTAAGATGATTTAGGAAACTGCAGAAAATAGATCATTGTGACAATTAATCAATTAGTTCTTAGGGAGAGGAAAGGCAAAGCAATCACATCGAACAAGCAGCACTGATTGTATACCAGAGCAAATTGACATTTGGTTGTTGAAAAAAAGCAAAGAATTGCATTTGACATCTAAATATGTAGTTAACTTCATGAAGAGTGGTTCAAGTGGATTGTGAATGGTTATTACTAATCCAAACACACTCTCTTGATAGACCTGCTCCCTCAAGAATACAACTACATAATTAGTCTGATAACAACATGTTTTGTTTGAGGGAGGGGGAGAAAACATAGTTTTACATCTTGTCTTATTATCAAGCAGTCACACTAACTTGATAACTCCTTGGCAAAAGCATCATGTTTTCCTAGTTTGATTGCCCCTATGGCTGCCTCTGTTATTGCTTTGATGAACTTATCTTCAGGTGGGAGAGACACAAACTACAATTAAGTCTTTGAAGGAAGTAGGTCAACTGCTCATTAGCAAAAGAAAGACTAGCTATGGGATTTACTGGGGTTCATTTTCATTTTTTGTATAATATTGAACTCATATTTGGTACTAAATTTTAAAACATTCTTAGGTTTAATTTGGCAATCCTTAAGTCCCCATTCTGCAAATTCTTATTTTTTCCCCACATATATCACTTCCTCAATATTTCTTCACATTTAAGATAGGTCTTCTCTCATAATAGTGGTGATGTTAAGCCAGTTTAAGACCTATAGGATGAATATTCTTTGTTTGAATTTCTGTGCTCTACTCCTAGCCTATTGAAATCTACTTATCTCTTCTTGCGTCATGTCTATTACACCATTTTAAATTAGGATGATTTACCCAAGACATCTCTACAAACCATTTAATGACAGGGTAAAGGAGCTAGGGATGCAAACGTCTTAAAGGAGAAAAGTCTTAATCAGAACCTCCGACCTGTTCAACTTTACATTAATGTGGAGACAGCAGACCAACATCTCAAACAAGATCATATTCTAGAAATATCCATGGACTCTTCTAGATGAAATCAAGTTAACCAGGATATCAATAAAAAGAAAAAGTAAAGCATTATAATGTAGAATAAAAGGACTAATGGTGAGCATTAAACCCAGTAAATGCTTTGCTATATCTGAACATCTGGGGAAATGTGTTTGCAGAACAGATGGTAAGTTTTATATACTCTAACAGTTGAAAATAGTATAACCAACAAATACTAAAAGATGTGGCATGAAAAAGCAGGGAGAGTCTAAGAATGCTAATCACCTTCCCTTCAAAGTAAGGAATACACTGATGATACTGTGAAAAATAAAACCGATTCCAACCACTTAATATTCTTTTTTATACATATAGTAAACTTACAGGAATTATCTAAGTTTCATTTTTGCACTCAAATGCTTTTTCTTTTATTCTGCCAAATTTAAGTTTTGATATAACACTTTAATTAAAAAACACTTCCATCTATATGTATAAACATATCTAGGTCCCTATATACATACATATAGATATGTCTTGAACAAAACAAAACAAATACTGACACCGTTGGATTTTGGATAATTCGTTGCTTTACAATTTTGTATGTGACCTCAATTTTCATGAGTGATAGTTCTCTCGTTTTGGTAGAATAAAAAGAGTTATAGGACATTTGAAATCATTTTGTAGATTGGTGGAGATGTTCCTAGTTTTGTGGGGTGTTTTTCCCTAGTGCCGCAGAAGATGAGGGAAAGAGATAGCATTTGTTTCACTATAGGATACTGTGTGCTTATTGTAATATCCTCACTGGAACAAAAGAATGAAAGAAATGTGGAATGATAGTAAATAGTATTGAACTGACAGTTTCAAAAAGATCCCTGATCTAGACTGTTCACCAATAAACTGCTTGACCACTCTTTACATTGCCATTCATACCTTGGAGCCTAGAAATCATGGTTTTAGACGTAGAGTCACCACTTATTAAATATCCATTGCATTATTGTTCAACACAATAAATGCCAAGCCTTTGCCTTACAGATTATTGGTCAACAGTCAACCAAATTCAATAAACATTTATAAAAACTTGAACTTCATTCTGGCTGTTTTTAATCCTGAAAATGTACACAAATCTCATATGCAAAATGTCCAACAAATGAATTGTATGATTTGAGGTAGATAGGTACAATAGGCACAATTTACATGGCGTATTTCCAGCATTTCAAATGGTTTAATTTTTATGCATCTCCCCCCTACACTTGAATAAGATGGAGGTTAAAATCTACCACATTCTTTATGCCCAATGTTTGACTTCTTTATTTCATATAATACTTCCATTAATATCAGCTGTTTAATTTTCTCTTTCATTTTACTCCCATTTTAATAAAACAAGTTCAAGATGCAATACACATTAACAAAATTTAAGAAGCACAGTTGGAAGTGAATGACCAATTCCAATTAGTGCCATCTTGCATGAGCCAATAAATAAAAGTTAAATTGGAACTGAAAAAAGATTCTATATAGAATTAGTGAAGTGCTAAACTACAAAAGTCAAATGTCAAACACTCAAGGACTGAAGTCTTCACATGACTAAAGACAATTTTGACCTGGAGAGCACCAGAATGCTTTAAGTATCCGTTAAATTTGTTGAAATGGGAATTTAGGAAATGTTATCATAGAAGGGCAAAGAAGAGGGAAATGGACTATGAATGATTACTACTGTGAAAAGGCGGCCTGCAGGCCAGACACAGAAACATAAACAAGCTGAAAGGTATGGGTTAGTTTGAGAAAACACTCTAAACTCAACCCAAAATAAAGGGAATTACAAGGGTCCTTCTGATGATTGAAATATGGGGAAATTGAAATTTTCTAGACCCAGAAAATAGACCTGTAGCAGTCACAATAGCACTTTAGCTAGAAAATTTGATAAACATCACCACTCCACACAAGGATCCTTAGTTTAAATATCAGGATGAACATTTACAGAAAAACTTTGTTGAAAATGTGTCATACTGTTACTAATTTGAAGAAATAGTTCTCTGTCTTGGAACCTCACACCTATAGAAATCATTATGTCCTCAGAAGAGAAAGATTAAGCAATAAATATTCTGTTCAAATAAAATCTTACTTCCATGCAAACATCCTAGTAATATAACAGAAGAGTGTTAAGAATTATGGCAAGTATAATTGGTGCCGCAGCAGGTTGAGCACAGTGCTGTGGAACTGTCTGCAGTCTCTGCAGCGCCGGTTCAATTCCTGGCCAACCAGGAAGGGACCCACATGGCACGGCAGACCTCTCTTGTCTTGCCCCCTGCCCCCCCTCAACAGTGCTTTTGGTCCTTCTGCTTGTTCTGCTCCCTACTCTGTCTCTGGTGGATTCCCTCACCCTCTGGCGCCCTCTGGCCTATACCCCAGTGCTTGCATAAATAAATAATTTAAAAAAGCCAATAAGTATTCTGAAAAAAATTCTTATTTCATAGCAAGAAATATAAGTACTTAAATGCAAGTTTGGCAACTATTTGACAAAATTAGGATCTGTTTTGATATTAAATCTTTCGTTTTATTTTATTTGAAATATTTTCATACATAGCACACATTTTATTTTGCAATACAGTTATGGCTTTTATCATATGCTTGAATTCTACTCCAATCTTGGAGATTTAATCTTTGGGAAATCCATGCAAATTCTAAGCTTTGGGGAAATTACCTAAAGCTCTGTGCCTTAATTTGTAAACTTCAATAAGCAGCTTTATAACCATGTAAGTGAGATTAATATTCACTTATCATGTATACTTAATATTAGATATTATTACAATTCCTTCCCTATCAAATGATAAAGGCAAACAGTTATCTAGTACTTAATTTGCAAGGTAAAGATCAAAGCACTTTGTGTGTGTGTGTGTGTATATATATATATATATATATATATATATATATTAGATCACTAGATTCTCTCATAACTTATGAGGTGGGGGAAATGAGCCAACTTTACAGAAGAAATTGGGGAACAGAAGGGTTAAATGGATTGTCCAGAGCCAATGTTCTTAACCATCTAGTAATTCTCAACTTTCCTGAGCCATTAGAATCACTTGAGGAGCTTTTAACAGTCCTGAGTTTCATTTGTACCCTAAGACAATTTAACAAGAACTTCTAGAAACTAGTCTGCATAATTTGTAAAAATCCTTGAACCACAGCATTAGACTGTACTACTTAACACATGTACTGCGGAATGAAAATGCAGAAGGACACATAAAGTGCGAAGAATCCACAGGCTCATCTCACAGCTATGCCAGGTTCCTATTATAGCAGCTGAACCCTGAAACCCAACATGTCCCAATATGAAAGGAAGAAAATAAGACCCAGCAGCTATTGCTCACTAATGCTCCAGGAGACTATAGACTTCCTTTGTTATGATTAATGTGTCCTCAGTAGGAAAGAACAATCAGCAATTTAATAGTGTTCTGTTCACTTCTGCTCTAAATGATAGCCATCGGTAGCTTAAGAAATAAGTATTGTCAGACTGTTATTTTGATTTCTTGTTATATGAGGCAAAATCATTTCAAATAATATGTATTCACCATTATGTGTAATTTAAGGTAGATCATATTTAAGTGAACAAATAGCAATGCAAAAAGATCCCTGAGTAATAATTGCTAATTTTCTCTCTTTACTTAAACACCATATTCATAAAGGTAACCACCAAATCCTCACCTCCCTGGATTATAGAGTCTACAATTAATGGAGAAAGTGGAATTAAATAATGCTCAGCAACAATGGTCTTAACTTCTTTCCATCTCCAATCAATAATACCACTGCTTATCAGAGAGGTCTGAATATCAAGTGATAAACTGTCAAATTAAACATGGAGGCCATTAGGCTGGCACTGACTCAATGCTTAGGAGGCATAAGTGAGCAAATCAAAGCCTAATCCTGTCTGTCTCAGGTTAAGGAGTGGAAACCTAAGAACAGCCAATCACAGTCAACTAGACCTTATGCTATAGTTAGATAATTTACTTTTCTTGTTTCCATACCTTCTCTATCAGTATCTCCCTTAGTTTCTACCAGCAACATTCCTGTCAATACTTCTGATTTAGTACTTCCTGATTCCAGATAGTTTTGGCTTAAATTTTTTTTTAAATTCTTAGTAGATCTCAGTTTATCTTTTAACAAAATTTTGCAAAAGTTCTTTTCAGCTTGAAGACAGAGTTAAACAAAAATCTAAGACAGTATTATACTCTAAAACTGGTATTAATCTGGAAAAAAATTGTCTAAGATAATATCTGATAAACGCAGGGTACAGACTGGATTAGAAAAAATTAGTGCCTTGGGTTAAAAAAAAAAAAAACACTAGCAGGATTATATTATTTATCAAAGATCAATCCCTAAACAGATAATAAATTATAGTTTATAGGGCCAGAAAATTCTACCTTCTCAAGAGAAAGTATCTTAATGCAAGATTCAAAATACTGTCAGTAATGTGATAGTTTTCTAATAATTTAAAAGTCAAATTTTAACCTTTTAATCATTTAACAAAATATTTTTCAACTACTCCATTTATCCCATTTAAATTAGACTTTTATAAAATCAAGATCAAAGTGTCTAAGCTAATGTAATCAGGTAACAGGGTAAAAGGGTACTTCATTTTCCCTTCACACCAACCAAGGTAGAGCAGGTTAAGGTCAATTTCTATCATTCCACCCAACTTGTCTTCATCAGTTCCTGTCCTTCCATTATCATCTCTGTCAGTGGAGAGAGGAAATACCCCCCCTCCACACACACACACACCCTTCAGGGTTCATCTCTAGCAGGTCAGCAATCAGATTAACATCACACAGATTAACAGAAGAAAAGAAAAAACTTAACAGGGAATCTACATAGATGTGATTCCAAAGATAATCAGACAAAATGAGCAGAGGTGGGAGTATATATTCCGAGACAGGGAATGGGAGAGGTTCCTGGGACTTTAAAGACTCAGGAGGGGGCTTATGTCTTGAAGAAAAGATGATTCAGAAAAGAACAGATGCTCTATAACTAGGTGTTTGTCCTTCTGTATAGATAATCGTTCCACTGGAGAAGCCTATTTCTGGTAATAAAACAAAATTCTGGGTATTATCAACAATATTCCTTCTACATAATTAAAAGGGTGGGAAAAGAGTCTGCAGGGCCTCCACTGACTTTGTGCCTTGAAATTAACCACATACCAAAATGACATATCTTGAGATCTGTTCTGAACAGCTAGGGGAGGCCTACCTTTCATCCTGGCACTTCTACAAACACACTAAACTAATACTAATACTAAAAGTATTAGTTTACAGTATTAACAATGAATCTTTTAATGGCACTGCAGATGTATGGATAAAAATCTGCATTTTTTATGGGAAGAGAAATCTATTTAATGAGCAACAAATATGAAATATATGTATGAACACAATAAGCATTAACGTTTTTAAACCATGATTGAGACATACAATTTTAATAATAGGAAGAGTTGCATTTTTATTAGGTGGCAAAATAAAAATCCATATTGTTTTGTTATTATTAGAAAGAGCTTGGGTGAGATATTTTAGTGCAAGGTAATGAAAATATAGACCACCATTTTAAAGAAAAGTTTTCTAATTAATTTGACATCTGAATGTCTCTTTCTACTCCTTGCCTCAGATTTTATTTAATATCCAAGAACTCTTGTAATTAGGAGAAATTTCATAAAGACTTAAATTAGAGGTGAAATAATTCTGTTAGACCTACTCAATTTCATAAATTCTAATTGCTAAAATCCATGGATGGAAAGAAGCGAAATAGGAACAGCTGCAATATCTATTGAGTACCATCTGGATTTTCATTCAACATCTCAACTGCTATAGTTGCTAAAAAACTCATTAATCGACCCTGAAAATTGTGGGATAAAATGTTATTTTCTACCTTCCTTTTGTGTCTTTTCCCCTGATGTTACCTTTCAGACAGTGTCTTTGATACCACATCATGTCTAACTTGTGGAATTATTTGTTCATAAGCATCCACAGAGGGTGCAACTTGGCTTTGTAACTTGCTCATCATTGAAAGTCACTAAATGCATCAATAGAGAGAAATCTTACCTGCACCATCTTCACCTGACTAAAGTAGAGCATGCTGAAACAAGCACCACTACCCCCTCACTGAGGGAATCTCCTTTTTGGAAAACTGACCCTCAGTAGGAGAGGTATGGATTTAGCTACCAATAAGCCCCCCTCTCCGCCAAGGGAGATTCCAGCCAGGAAGGAGACTGTTCTTTAGCATCTGGATAAGAAGCCTCAACAGAACCCTCCATCCCTTCCCACTGAAGGCCTAACTACTACCTCCCCTTTTGTTAAACTCATCATAAACCCTTACCTCTGACAGTTCTGAGTTACTCACTGCCCAGTACTCCCGTGTGGGTAATAATTTTTTTTTCTGTGAGTCTTTCTATTGTCAAGTTAATTCACAGGTCCCCAAGCATATCACATAAATTGGCAGAGTAAAAGCTTTTCCTCCCTACACAGCAGTCCCACAAGTATTCTTTATACCTATAGATGTTTATAGAGAAAAAATTTCAGGGAGAGGTAGGAGATTCTTTTAAAAGATTTTCCTAAGCACTATAAGCAGCTTATATGCTCCCTCCAAATACTTGATTTGCTGTATTGTGGAAATGTAGGCCACAGCCCAGATTAAGATAATTAGATATAGCAAATCCTAGTAGGATTTTTTTTCATTGCCTCAATCAAAAATAATATCAACCATAAATCAATTAAGTTATAAAGAACAAGAGGATAGTTAGAGCAGAAATTAGTGTCAAACCCATTTCCTTGCCTTGAGGTTGCAAACTCGCTCCTAAAAATTGCAGGATTCACAAATAACAGACAAAATATAGCATGTTTAAATTCTAGCTGCTTAGTTGCCTAGACTTAATTTCAAGATGTGTGTGTGGAGGCTTTCTCACATAGACAAGCAACTCTTAAACACCCAAGTATGTCTGAAACTCCAACTCAATTCAGCTCAACTCTAACACCCAGAGGTTGCATCAGATTCCACAGGTAGAGAGTTCAGCCTCCCATGATCACCCTCAACTTCAGACGAGTCCATGTCCCTGTGCTTCTGAAAAACTACAGATCAAAGTTTCCCAGGAAAATCACCTTTGGTTTGGTTAATTTGCTAGAATGGTTCAGAACTCAGGAAACTTATTTACTGGTTTATTATTATTCAAAACAACCACATAGGAGGAATTCATTAGGCAAGATATGAGGAACAGCATGAACTTCCACACCCTTACTAGACGCATCATTTTCTCCAAATCTTCACATGTTCACCAACCTGAAAGCTCTCCAGAGCCCCTCTTTTTGGATTAGAATGGAGGTTTCCTTATGTAGTCATGACTGATGAAATCACTGACCACCGACCATTGTTGAATGAGGTCAAGTCTAGTCCCCATCTCTTCTGCTAAGGCCAGAGGTGTGGGGCTGAAAGTTTCTACCCTCTAATCATGTGGTTGGTTCCATAACAACCAGTCTCCACATTTAAGTCTCTCTTAAATGTTTTCCAAAAGTTGCCTTAATTAACATAAAAATAAGCATCCTTATCATCTTTAAGGAAACCCAAGGCTTTTGGGAGCTTTGAGGCAAGAACCCTGAAGACCAAATATATATATGAGAAATATATTTTGGTAAACTAAATATATTCAAAGGCCATAAATCACAGTATCACAGTAGCCTTAGCTAAAGATAATTCATTCAAACAAAATGCTTTTAAGTCAATTAATACAGTGAACTCATTTCAACTAATTATTACCAATAAAATAAATTATATATTATATTCCAAGTATTGCATAGGACATAAATCATTGTCTTTCTGAAATTCTAATTTAACTAAGCAGGCTATATTTTATAGCAGTCTTATTGTTTGAGTTAACTGGAGCATGTATAATGTGGAGATGAATTAAAAGCTACTGTGGGTCTCTATCCATTTATAAAATCTGACTGTCCCTAAAGAAGAATAATCTGAACAACATAACTCGAGTAAATAGCAGAGAACATGAACAAACCTTAAGTAACCGTCCTTTACTGGGGCAAAAGTAAAAGCCTATGTCATCAGTAACTATGAATATCAAAACAGAAACCTCAAGGAATCAAGGCATTACTGAACTGAAGCACTGTTCACCTTTTATATCTACCTAACAGTTACTCAGCAAGGCTCCGGCTCCACAGAAGTGGGATATGGAGCCCAAATTTGCTGAAAAAGGAGTAAAGGAAAGCTAACTTGTGCCACCTAAAGCATGCATAGGAACATCAGGAGAGCATCACTGGGGGCTTGTTAGAAAGGCGGACCTTTAGGACACAGTCAAACCCAAGGAGCTAGAATTGTTGCTGTAGCAAGCTCTCTAAGAAATTCATATATATATATATATATATATATATATATATACACACACACACATACGGAAGTTTGGTAAGAACTGCTCTAGTTAATGGGATTCTTAAAAGGACAAATATGGGCACCCACGGTCACTAAAAAGATGAAAGACACAAAGTAATAAAGCTTTCAGGCATATTTTTCCCTTGTCCAATTTCTATAAGCAACAGGTAGACACAAGCTTCGGTGAACGATGAATTGTTCAGGTGCAAGGAAATCTAGCTCAGTCTTTTCAGGCTACTATAATAAAAATACCATAGACTAGGTACCTTTAGCAGCAAATATTCATTTCTTACAGTTCCGGAGGCCAGGAAGTCCAAGGTCAAGGTGACATGTAGAGGCAGGAAGGACAAAGAGCAGGTTTTCTGACCCAGCAGACCGGGTAAAGGAGGGGTCAGAGTCCTCAGTGGCTTTTGCAGGTCTTTTATTTAGATTTACCAGGCATATGGCAGGTCCTCCCAGCCCCCAGCAAATCCTCACTCTGAGCTCTCTGGCATTCTCTTTGCTTCTTTTCTCTCCGCTTCTGTTTGTTCTTGGCTTCTGCTGGCGTCCCCGTGACGCCGCCCTTATAAACTCAGTCTCTCAGCCCAGGTGTATCCACTCCAGGTGCCTGCATGCAGGCAAGCATTCAAGCCCACAGGGTTCCCTCATCTATCCCAATGGCGGGAGGGCAGAAAAGCCTGATACTTTTTCCTTACCCTACATGATGGTTGGTTAGGTGCATGGTGTATGGAATCTTCCTAATTCAAAGGTGGTGTAACGCAACTAACCCATACCGGGTAGGTTCATTAACAGTTCTAGCAGCCCTGTTGTCTTCATGGTCTTCGCCTTCTGGAGTCGCCATACTCCGTCCCGCTCTGCCACTCTTCACCGCTTTCCCCGGACACTCCACTGCACTCCCCCATCCTCGACACTGCACCACCACACTGCACGCTGCTGCACCACCCCTACAAACCCAGTCTCTCAGCCCAGGTGTACCCACCTACGCATGCCCACACCTTACTCCAGGTGTCCGCCATCAGCCACGCATTCAGGGCTGCAAGGATCCACCATTAAGCCCAATGGTGGGAGGGCAGAAAAGCCTGATATTTTACCTACCCTACAGGTAGCTATTTGTCTTCTCACTGTTTTCACCAAACAGAAGAAAAAGTGAGGGAGAGCCCTTGTGCTCTTATACAAAGGCACTAATCCCAATCGTGAAGGTACCACAGGTAAGCATTAAACTAATCACCTCCTTTTTTTTTTTTTTTGGTGGGACCCTCGCCAGTGGCAGGGGAATGAACCGGTGCTGCAGAGGCTGCGGGCAGCCTCGCAGCCCAGCGCTCAACCGCTGTGCCACCAGCAGAGGCCCTAAACTAATCTCTTAAAGGCCTATAAATGGCGGACTGGCCACAGTGCAGGTTTTCTGATCCCATGCAGACCGGGTAAAGGAGGAGTCAGAGTCCTCAGTGGTTTTTTGCAGGTCTTTTATTGGGGTTCACCAGGCATATGGCAGGCAGGGATGCTGGCCTGCCAGCCTCCCAGCCCCCAGCAAGTCTTTACTCTATCTGGGCTCTCTGGTGTTCGTTCTGCTGCTTCTCGGCTTCTCTTTTGGCTTCTCTTTCGGCTTCTGCTTCGGCTTCTGCTGCTGGCGTCCCCGTGACGCCGCCCTTAAAAAAAGCACAGTCTCAGACCAGGTGAATCCCATCTACCTATGCCCACACCCTACTCCAGGTGCCCGCCATCAGGCATGCATTCAGGACAAGGATCCATCATCTATCCTGATGGCGGAAGGGCAGAAAAGCCTGACATTTTCTTTACCCTACAAGGCCACACCTCCAAATAACATTAGGAATTAGTTTCAACATTTGAACCTTGGTGGGACACGTTTCTTCAGTTCATAGAAACTTGACCTTCTACACTCAATGATTCTAAGTAGGTTAATTATTTTTTAAAAGATTTATTTATTTATACAAGCACTGGGTATAGTCAGAAGCGCGGGAGAGTGAGAGAATTCACCAGAGTCAGAGCGGGGAGCAGAACAGGCAGACTGATGAAGTACACTGCTGAGGGGAGCAGCGGGCGCAGCAGGAGAGGTCTACATGCCATGTGGGACCCTCACCGGCAGCCGGGGATCAAACCAGCGCTGTAGAGGCTGTGGGCAGCTTCGCAGCCCAGCGCTCAACTGCTGTGCCACCAGGGGAGGCCCCTAAATAGGTTAATTATTTAAGGCTAGTTCACAGTCCTTTACAAACTACTTCTCTGGAAGAACCTGGGGTATAATCCAACACTGCAAAAGATGAAAAGCAGGCACTTTCTAATGAGATGTAAACCTGTATAAACAAAGAAGATGCAACCTGCAAGATTCAGGTATATTGGAAAAATTTGCAGCCGGAATGCAAAACCAGTCTTAAGTGCATACATATTAATAAAAATCTGTTAACTATGTATATTTGAGCAATAGCTTTACTTAGAGTTCTAAGATTACCACAGACAGGAATATATATATAATAGAATTTATAATTTTACCCCCTTAAATTTACCTTGTGAAGCACTACCATTTTTCCTAAAGGATAAAAAAAAATTAGTATGTATAGTAGAATTGAATCATGTTTTATTTAGGTATATCCTTGTCCAGTATTTTAAAAAGTGTTTAGCACAGTCTTCCCAAAGCAATTCTAACAACTTTCTAAGATATATCTCTTTTGTGAGCCCTGCCTACCAAAAGAAGTACAGTGATTCAGAAAAAAAAAAAGGTTAATTTTGTCAATATATTCAAATAACTGTCCCATTTATCAGAGGAAGGGAAGATGGGAAAATTGTTTGGGTCACCTACAAAGTGGAATGTAATAATCAATTGATTTATAATGATTAATCTGGCTGAACCCCTGTGCCCACTGCTGTCAATCCAATCAAAAGGGGTGTGTTAGATCATGTCTGACTTAAAACATAGATGCTCTGGAAGGATTGTACTCCTGTGTGTTCTCCGGGACAATACAAGCATGTTACAAAACTGTCACAAGAAGCATGCTTCTTTTCAATTTCAGCAGTAAGTGATAGGTATTTATCAAAGGATATTGAACTGATGCTGTAGCAGCAGAATCAGAGAGAATTTAAATTCAGATGATCTCTACCGAGCAGGCCAAACACTCTGATAAAAACAAATCTAATATACCCGCCTTCCCTTGTTCCTTACAGGAAGAACCAGCTCTTCAAGAGCAGTTTGTTTTGTTTTGTTTTGTTTTGTTTTGTTTTGTTTTGTTTTGTTTTGTTTTTTGTTTTTTGTTTTTTGTTTTTTCCCATATGACCACTGAACAGGAAGAAGCTTCTCCCAAGCCTGGGGAGTGAATGGCCATGAGCCTATGCCAATCAAGAGAATTTATCTTTCCCTGCCAGTGACTGGTTTAGAAATAGGTAGGTATACCATTCTGAACAATGAATGCGATTCTTCTGAGATGCTACAGTCTTTCTGACCTTTATACAAAGATATACAGACTTCTTTTCCAATCTCCAGATAAAATTATCTGTACAGGAGACTTGGAATTGCAAAAAAATCATCTTAGGGAATGAAAGAAGCTAACCCGAAAAAACAAACTGACATTCTAAAGTAGATAGAGAAAAATGAAAAGAACCCAGGTCTCTCATCACGTAATCAAGCTGATGAATGTAAAATCTGGAATCGCCTAACTTGTTAAATAAGATAATTAATCCATTTGAGTTTAGTTTATTTTACTTGTAGCCAAGCTTTCTCAACTATTAAAATTCCAATAGCAAGAAACTCTAATATTCATATTCCACCTATTTTAAAGAGATGCATCAGGTGGAAACTCACACAGGTCATTATGCATACACAGATGAGTGACTACTCACAAAATGTGGCTATATGTAACCAAAGGGAAGAATGACCTATAAACTAAGGACAATGAGCCTCCCTGGGGATGCATGGGTTAAAGTCTCAGTGCTATCAATCAATCACCAGCCACTGCTGCATGAGTTCGATCCCTGGCCAGGGAGCTAACCCACATGGAACAGCAGACCTTTCCTGTCTTGCCCCTTGCTCCCCTGAGCAGTGTATTTCAGCAGATCCACCTGTTTTGTTCCCCACTCTGTCTCTGGTGAATCCTCTCACCCACCCCCCACACACACACCTATGGCCTACCCCCAGTTCTTGTATGCATAAATAAATAAAAATAAATCTTTAAAAAATAAATAAACTAAGGACAATATATTATTTAATTTAAGTAAAAATGACCAGAAAAATACAGAGAGTTTATTGCCTTACAAATTCCACTTACTGCAATGATATCAGCGAAGGGCCTGGTCTTTCTCTGACTCTCTATCCTGCTTTCTGAGGGCACTGGCTTCATCCTGAAACTATCAACCTGGACCTTCTACTAAACCAGCCTCAACATGGGAGGAAAATTATTATAGTAGTTCACAACCTCAAGTCCTTATCCTACAGTATCAAGGGAAAGAGAGCAAGTACCTCTTTTACAGAAGCTTCATCAAACATCTTACAATACATGGGCTCTGATTTGTATATAACCCCATAGCTAGGTCAAAGAGATGTAGCCCATCAAATGTTGTCTAATCAGTACCTGGAAAAACAGGATAGATAGGGTTAATTCCACCTAAACAAATTGACTAATGAAGAAAGGAAATATCCAGAATGAAAATTATGATTCTCTTAATAGAATAGATGCTGGGGAGGCAAAAATTAAATATCCTTTACACCACTGACAAATTAACATGGATTAGAGAGACCATGAATGCAGATGAGTGAAATCTTATTTCAATTTATTATACTTAAATCCAGCTATAGCTCAGATCTGATTTCTACCTAATCGGTTTAGGGATAAAGGTCACAGATTTGTGAAACAGAAAAATAACACTAGAAAAATCACACACTACTGTAAACTCTTGAGTTCCAAAGCTTGTATTTGGCAGGTTGATTATTCATTGCATATTTTTTATTTCTTTTCTAACATTAAATTCCAACTGTCTCCACAACCCCCACAGTATCTGTCACTTGTTTTATTTTGAAAGCACCATGAACATAACCCATAAAGGAAATTTCCAAAAGTGTAAATGTACTTTTGTCTATGATTAAATCCTGTGCATAAACCTGTTCCACCTCTCTTTGTTTCTCTCCAGTACCTCTGGTAGATTACTAGTTGGCTACAGGGATAGGAAAAGGAGAAGGAATTTTAAATAGAAATATTAGTTTTTAATGCCTACAATTTCCACATAATAAATTTTCTTCTCACATTAAATACTTGCACAGTGTATTCAGCTATGGCCCATTTAGCACCACGTTATACAATTTTTAGCTAATTGTACATTGTTTCCCATATAAGATTACCACTGTGTTATGTCATTCATCTTACTGTAAGCTTTCTGCCCTCTTGAACAGTGCAGAGTACAAAACAGCATAGAAATGGAGGTTATGAGTCTCATTATCGTTACTATAATTTAGTAGTTTAAATGAGGTAGGGCTTGGTGATTCATAAGGAAGATTATGCAATTTTCAATTTTACAATTTTAAAAGTGCTTTAGTATCTGCTCGATTTACCCAAAGTTATTTAAATATGCATCATATTATAACCTTCAGGTAAAAATTCTTGCTATTTATATGAGTATCACAATAAAATCATCATTTAGTGCATTTATTAAGAATCTTTAAGACTCAGTAAGTATATTGTAATAGATTTATATTTCATTTGTCTATCTATTCATCCACTTGTGCGTACAAGTACACAAATATATTCTAAGTTAAGAATCATGTAGACAAAATATAATGAAACACACACCTTGCCTCTACAGGGTCCACAATTCAATTTGTCCACTCACTTAGACCATTTATTAACTTAGGTGAGTTTCTCAATTCTCAGTGCCTCAGTTTCCTCACAGAGAGAAGATAATAATAATAATGCCTACATTGTAGGCATGTTGTGACAAGAAATAAGAAAATACACAGAAGTGCTAAGAACATCTCTAGCAAGCTAGTGTGTGTTCATTAAATGTTAACTATTATTAGCATTATGTAAAAGAAGAAAAATTATGAAAATAATTACAAGTTCTATTAATTGGTTCAATAAATTCTTACTCTCACAATGCTCCAGTCTATGCAAAGCAATGCTAATGTAGCAAAGAATAAAAGACTAATCTAACTCAAGTATGAAAAAAATCACAGTAACACTCAAAGGACTTTGGACAACATGGAGGACACTGAAATAGACTGAATATCTCATATATTCTGCACCACATACTCCTGTGCTAGAGACTTTAGAGAAATTATTTCATTTAGTTAATCAATGAAGCAAAATCAAAGGTTACCCATTTCCTAAAGAATGAAACCAGGATCTAAATAAAGGTCTATTTTCTGTACTCTGTACTGTAAAGACCATCAACTCACAGATAGAAAGTTGTGAACTTGGGGAAATCATCACCAAAAAGTTAAAGGGCTTTGAAAACAACACTTCTTTTTCCTCATTTGATTGAGGTTGTGTCAACTTATATCACAGTATATGTCTAGGGGTATAGATTTACAACCCACAATTGCATGTTATTTCACCACACCCACCACCAAAGTCCCAGTAATTCTCCATTAGATTCCCTTCTCCCCTTTGCTCCCACCTCACCACAGCCCATTCTAAGTAGCCTTAGACATAGTTGATAGATTATTTTATGATACTCTGCTATGTGCTGTGGCTATTCATTACCCATGTTTGAAGTTTTCTTTTCATTGCATTAGATGGATACATTTAAGTTTAGAATTACTCACCCATACAGAATACCATTATCCATAGGTGTTAAACCATTACCTACCCAATACATACCATTCATCAATGTTTATTCCTTACATTTCAGGTCCACACACCAATAAAGAATCTATTTGTACAAAGGTTTCCTGATAATTTTCTGTTTAATCAAATGATTTAGATTTTGTCAAGCTAAAATTACAGTAAAAATGGTGAATTCCGGGCCTCCTCTGGTGGCACAGGTGGTTGAGTGCCGCGCTGTGAAACTGTCCACAGCCTCTGCAGCGCCGGTTTGATCCAGCCAGCCAGGGAAGGTCCCACATGGTTGACAGACCTCTCCTGTCACACCCATTGCTCCCTTCAGCAGTGTATTTCATCAGTCTGTCTGTTCTGTTCCCCGCTCTGTCTCTGGTGAATCCTCTCACCCTCCCGCACATCTGGTCTGTACCCCAGTGCTTGTATAAATAAATAAATAAATCTTAAAAAAAAAATGGTGAATTCCATTTGCTAATCTGGTTGTGCAGACATTGATGAGAGGCCTTGTTATGGCTTAAGAAGGGAGTTGATATCATATCTTTTGCAAAAAGAGTCATTATTCTTTACCAAATAGCTAATTATATAGGAAAGAACTACTTGTCACTGGGTAGAGTCAAGTCCTTTAATTGTTAATTTCTTATTTTTAGCAGTTGCCTTTGAAATTGACATATGCTTAAGTGATTTTACTACTTGGACAAGTTACTGAATATTGCTTACAAAAATCCCAAATTATTAGATTAACAGTTTCCACTGGTTGTTTTTACTGTTGTAGGTCTGATTCAAATTAAGTGAGAAATGCAGGGATATAATGGTTATCTACACATTGTCACCGTATTTTCCATGAATGTTAACACTTAATCATCACTTTGCCCAATTATTTTACTTTAAAATATTTTCAAATGAACACCATCATATTTTTCAACAAAATGAGTTTTTAGTCTGTTTGGAGAATCGTCTGTCTAAATTCACAACCATGAGATATGGTAAGTAAAAGAGGGAACTAACATCAAGTTACATCTAAATCCTATAGAGAGAGTAATTAGCAGCACAAAGGCAGGAAGAGAACTCCAAACTCCAATTTATCCTGCTCAGCCTGCCACAACTCTGCAGGATCATTCTACACCAGTTTGAATTATTTCTAATCTGTGAGTTCAAGAAGCTTAACAATTCTAATTAAAGTTACATCTTCCCTTTTGATTCTTTTGGTAGTCCTGTAGAGTCTTAGAGAAAATTACTGCCAAACGAAGCTCTTTTGTGACTACCAAAAGTAATAATGGCTAACACTTTGACTATTTTTTATGTGTCAGACATACAATTAAGTAGTTTTTGCACATATCTGATTGCTAACCTTATTTTTAAAGATTGATTTATTTATACAAGAACCAGGGTACAGGCCAGAGGTGCAGAAGGGTGAGAGAATTCACCAGAGACAGAGCAGGGAACAGAACAGGCAGATCTACTGAAATATACTGCTGAGGGGAGCAGCAGGTGAGACAGGAGAGGTCTTCTGCTGCTCCATGTAGGTTAGCTCCCTGGCCGGGGATCAAAGTCAGGCCATAGAGATGACTGCACTGAGACTTAACCCCTAGGCCACCAGGGAGGGCCTCTTAGATAGTTTCAATGTATGTCTCTTTATACCAAAAGCCAAAGTTTTAGTTGCTATACTAAGAAGCATATATGTATGTGTACATGCAAACGCACAAACATGTGTGTTCTTATACACACCTGTGTTTTGCAGAGTGGTTGCTAAAGAGAACTTAAATTGAGAGAATTTTCCTGTGATGACTTATAATGTAAACTCCCTGTTCAAAATATTCCGATTGTCCCTGTGGCATTTTTCACGTGGTTGCCTATGATTTTTAGTTATTATAAGGATTAAAAAATCTCAAGCCCCATATATGAAAGTCCTGTTTTCTTGGATCAGGAGAGAAATTCTACGTCATTCTCAGACTCATAGGGAAAAAAATTAGAGTACATTCACAACATTTGTCTTTATTTTAATCTGTATTCCACAGAGTAGGACTTAATAACAAATTCCTTCAACATGTTGACACAAAGCTGGTCTAAAATCTACCATATTGTTTAATTATGTACTAAAAATTCCTCTTGCATATGTTTCAGGAATAAAATTTGATCTTGACAGCTCCCATACTATTGTGGTAGATAGTGTGTGATTCATACACTGGTTATACATTTCTTTCCTGTGTCCATTAGTTCTCACAAAGTAAACCTGGGCTCAGTCCAGAGGTATCAATGAGCTAATATACCTCCCAGAGTGCCCAACTCATGATTAACACAGTCAGGTCATAAAGGTACCACTTAGCAGTTCTGGAAGAAAGCCTAACTTACTGCCAGGCAGTGGTTCAGATGCCCCAGGAATTTGGCTCAAATTTTCTGCAGCAGCTCTGGGAAGCAGGCTAAATCATACTTACCACAGTTTCTGCCAAAGGTGATACTGAATGGATTCTACAAATGTTCTAAAACCTTTCCAGAGATAACTCATATGGAATGTACTCTTATGCTTTAAACTTGATAATCAAGGAACATCAGAGTAGTAAGATTGTAAATCACATCCTAATTCTATAGATATAGAAAATGAGTTTCAAAGAGGGGGGGCAACTTTTTCAATGCATCCAGTGGCTACTCACATGTCTTATTTCCTATAAATTCTTGGTTTTATGCTATTCCGATCATGCCATGCTCTTCTAAGTAAGGTGAGCTTGGAAGCAAACTCAGGCTATAATAATTTCACCAAAATTGGATATTGTTGTCTTGTTTATTGCTTTACTATTTTTCTTAGTACCATTCTCCCCACCACTGCCAGCCAAAATTTTCTTGCATTTAAGTAAGGATGCTGTGAGCAATCTTCTGTGAGTGTTCTTGAGTTTATCAGTGTTATTACCAAGAGTGGAAATACTCTCTCCTCTGAGAGAGAAGACAGAAAGGCTGAAGTCCCCACAGCGAAGCCCTGAGTTTGGCTCCTCTACCTGGACTAGCAGTTATTTTCACCTTTCAATGCCCTTGCTACAAACCCTGCTGCTTATATTTTCCAAACAGCAGGGGATTCTGCAATGTTTCTGCCATCAACAGCAAAATCCAAAATGGGCCAGAAGAGTGAAACACAGAAGCCTGGAGCAAAGCCAGACAGGCCAAAGGGAAGAGAAGGAATCCCAGTGAGATATGGTTCTTGGGGAGGTTTTAAGGAGTTTCAATATACCTTTATTTTTATGTATAGGATGAAAGTAGGAAAGTTAGCTGGCATTTGCTATTTCCTCACTACCAGACACAGTTCTCAGTGCTTGACATGTGAGGTATCCCTATGGCTCTTTGAATGAATATCACTTTGATTTACAGATGAAGATATTGCAGCACTAAATCATACTACCATACCATGCCAGTCAGGCAGTAAGCCATGAAATCAGGAGACTTAACCCCTAGGCCACCAGGGAGGCCCTCTTAGAGAGTATCAATGTATGTCTGTTTATACCAAAGCCAAAGTTTCAGTTGCAATACTAAGATGCAAATATGTATATGAATACTCAGGGTCCTTGATCAACATCCATTGCTCAGCAAAAAGAAATATGACAGAAGACTATGAACTCAAACTGCGGCTCTGCCCTATGAATCACTATCCACTACATACATAAGGGACATGTCAAGATAGAACTGGAGACTGAAACACATATGCAATAAATCACATTCCATGGCGGTGTAAGAATGTTAGTGAGATAAAACAATGAACTTCCACATATCTAAAATTCCCCGAGGGCCTCACAATCACTGCAGCTTAGAATTTTCCTGGTTATTATTGATAAAATGGGACCCAGAGACTTTCTACATCCTAAAGGAAACATAGACTGCTCAATCCATCCAGTAAAATAGCCAGTTAATTCAATTCACTTCAAAAAAAAAAGCAAAATTTACTCATTTCACTCAAAGAAATGGAAGTTTGCCTTGAACAATTATTCAGTTCCATCAAAACAGACAAGCTAGTGCCACAGTGTGGGCACAAGCACCCTCTTGGGAAACACAGCAGAGTAGTCTGATATGAACAGCATGAATTTTCATAGCTTCCATGCTAAAAGAGGAGGCAGGCCACAGGGATGCTAAAATACCAGTGCAAAAAATTGTTAAATCAATAGATAGCAAATGAACAGCTGAAGTAATGAATAAAAACAATATACATATATTATAAAGGTATAAACATACATATATGTGCATATATACATATATGCATATGTGTGTGTGTGTGTGTGTGTATAATCAGATAACAGAACCTAGCATGGAAAAGTACCTTCAGAGCATTTCTCTTGCAGTTTAAATTTGAAGGACCTACAGATCAAATTAACACAAGTGAAATTTGGAAGGTCACCTAATGATCTCTGGTCATAGCACAAATTGAAATGATACCAAACAGGATTGTCATCAGTTATGTAAATGTGTGTGTCCACACTGACAGCCTGATTGATGTTAGTTCAGAAGGATAAAGAAGGACCAATTCAAATATCGCCAGCTCAGAAACAATAGCATGTCTCAGTGCAGGTAGTAAGGAGCATGGGACAGAGATGAATTAACTTGTTTAAAATTGAACTCAAGAAATCTTGTTTTTGCATGTAGGGTATCTTACTGAAAATTAAGTTCCAGTAAGCAGTAGTGAAAACTTGTTATGACAGTCATTGTGAGAGCAGGTGAATATAACCTATAATCTCACTTGAAATAAGAAATAATCTTAATATCAAGATAAATTCTCCAGTTTATAATTGCTAGCAATTGCTGATGCAGGGTTTCTCAACTTCTCAGCAAAATATTAGCAAAAGCATAAGAAAAAAATCACAAAATAAGAATATCAAACTTGTCAAGGAACAAATGTTTTGAGGAAATTTAGGTCCAGTTAGGATATTAAGTAGATGAGCTGAGAGCCAAAAGAAGGGCAGTTTAAACAATCTTTCACAATTAACTGTATGCACCCCATGTTTCTCACAACATTATTTACAATAGCCAAGATTTGGAAAGAATTTAACTGTTTATCATGGAACACCCTGGTGGCCTAGGGGTTAAGTCTCATCATTATCACTGCTAAGGCCTGAGTTCGAACCCCTGCCATGAAGCTAAACTGTCTCGACTCCCCACAGCAAACTCTTGCTGCAATGGCTGTTGATTGCTTTATAGTGCTGAGACAAACCCTTGTGCCACCAGGGAAGCCCCTAAAAACAAGTCTTGCAGACTAATGTGAGTGTCCACAAAGACCAATATCCCAAATAATAAAATCTAAGGCCTGAATCCAGGGAACTTCACCCAATTCCAAACCTCTGGTGTATATATTGCTCCTCGAAATATTCTTCTCTTTTCTCAAGATTTATGTCCTACTGTACATTCTAACAATCCTAAATTAATGGAACCCCTGCCCCAGCACACACATACACACAGAGTTGTATCTAACTTCCCTGCCTATCCCTGGCCTAAGAAAAAGAGCTATCTCTATAATGACATATGGAGACAAATAAGGGAGAACAGATAATATCCTACAGTCAACTTAGTAGTACATAACCAAGAATAGAAAGAAGGGGGTAGAGCTATACATTTCTAGTTTCTACTTCCCAACCTAGATAACTCATCCCATCCCCCCTCCAGGAAGGAGATTAAGAAGGGGTAGGCAGATAAGTGGGTGAGGTTAATGGAAGGTCCTCCAGTTGAAGGAACCACAGCCATAAGGGTTTTCCCTTATTAGGAAGTATTCTTGCATTCTTCCTTTTAACATATTCTAGTAATACTAAACTGATTATAGTTCTAATTCCATACCCTGCAGTGTTTCATGCCTTGGTGCCTTTGTCCATTTGTTTTAACTTACAACATTTTTTTTTTTGGCTGTTTAATTATTTTCAAATAACCTGGAGGCTCTATTACTATTTATCTACTTATTAGATTTCCTTTTTTAAAAAATACTGTTGTAATATAGTTTGTTTGATTTGAGTTTATTTAGTAATGAATTCACTTACCAGGTTAAACCATATGGAGTTGCCAATATTCAAATATTTTTGACCTACAAAAGTGATAATGTCATAAGATCCAAATTACTGTTTGTACACTGGGATAGGATAGGATTTTTGTTTGTTTGTTTCTCTACTGAGAAGATTGTAATCAAATTTGATGTGATGTCATCCAGTCTAAGACAATTTCCTGAAATTATCAGTTTTTTAGTATTGAATCTCTTATTTGACTTGATTTAACACACATTGAAGGAGGTTTTCCTAGTCTTTGGTATAACTTGACCTATATACAATATCACAGGAATACTACAGAGATAGGACCATAAGAATGTCAAATATGTAAAAAAGAAATCATATTTGGGGAGTGGTTCACATGTTGTTAGGTGTTGGTGATAATAGAGTAAGTATAGTTGCCTTTCAAATAACATCAGTGACCTGATAAATCAATTGTTTTCAACTTTTTGTGTATTTTATAAATCTCTATGGAAGAACAGAATAAAAACTTAAGGAACTCTGACTTAGTACATTGGGTTGAGACCAGGTATGCACTTTTAAAAACTCCTTCAGTGCCTCCCTGGAGGTGCAAGGGGTTAGGCATAGTGCTGTGAAGTGATCTGCAGCCTCTGCAGCACAGGTTTGATCCCTGGATGGCCTGGAAGCTACCACACGGCACAGCAGACCTCTCCTATCTCACCCACTGCTCCCCTCAGCAGTGCGTTTTCAGTAGATCTGCCTGTTCTGCTCCCCACTCTGTCTCTGGTGAATCTTCTCACTCCTTGTACCTCTGGCCTGTACCCCAGTTCTTGCATGCATAAATAAATCTGAAAAAAATAAAAAAATAATAAAATAAAATCAGAAATGTTGACAGGACTGCATTGCTTCTTCAGAAGAGAAACTGCCCCCTTGCCTTTCTCAGCTTCTAGACCTATATTCCTCAGATTCCTTGACTTATAGCTCCTTCCTTAACCTTCAAAGTCATCACAGTGGTCATATACCCATTTCATCTTTTGTAGTCAAAGCTGCCTGTTTCTTAAAGAATACATTGCATTTAGTGCCCACCCATAGCTTTCAGGCTAATCTTCCCATCTGATGATTTTTAACTAATCAAATATGCAAAACCCCTTTAATCATATAAGACAGCATCACAGGTTGGAGGGGTTAGGTTATGGATATACCATGATACTACTTAGTCCACTGTGCACCCTGCCAACTATTTCTGCAACCCCACCTTACATTATCAGTCAGTAACTATACCTGCCTTTCCCCTTGCTAGTTCTTCCTCTCTCTCTCTACCCTGATGATCTGAATAATTTTTTCTTCTCTTTAGAGAAACACTATTTTATTTGTGTTTGTGGTAGTGGGTGGCTGGACTCAGAGTCACTGAGAGAGGTTCCCACCTGGTGACAATTTTTAGACCCTTTGCCTGGTAACAATTTGAACAATAAATGATCTACCTATATTTTTATTTACCAATTATTTATCTCTTTATCTAGCATTTCTTTCTTGAAACAGTGTGTGTATGCATATACAGTGTAGACTTTTGTACAAGAGTGACAGAGATTTAGCTCAAACTAGCTTAGGCAGGAAAGAGGAATTCACTGGCTTATGTTACCTGGAACTTCACCAGGTAACTGGCCTCAAGAATTCTGTCTTAGAAGCCTCAGTGTACTTCTATCTGTGCATGCATCAGTCTCCAGGTTGTAACAGCAATCACCGATGACAGACCTTAGATCAGATCTTCCCAGCCTGTCACCCTCCCGTGAGAACATTTTAAAGGATGTAGCAAAAGACTCCTAGAAAGGATTCTCGGTAGTCTAAATTGCATCATGCACCAACAGGGTGCAGGCCAGAGTTATGGGGAAGAGAGGGTTCATCAGACAAAGTGCGGAGCAGAACAGGAAGATCAACTGAAATACACTGCTGAGGAGAGTAGTGGGCAAGTCAGGAGAGGTCTGCTGTGCCATAGGTGGGTAGCTCCCTGGCCAGGGAGCGAACTCAGGCCTTAGTAGTGACAGCACTGAGACTTAAACCCTAACCCACCAAGGAGCCCCATGCACCATTTCTTTTTAACCCGCCATCAAGGAGGATAAAATATTTTTATAATTTTATAGTTCAAAGCTGGACTCTGTGTTCACCCCTTTGTCTGAGGTAGATTTTATGAAGTTAAAGGACTTAGATCTGGTAAAACCTATGGAATAGCTTGAAAACAGAAACAATTTTCTTTTTGACATTCAAATGTCAAGCATTTGAATCACCAACAGGTACAAAAAGGTTATTACTCACCTAATGGTACTTTTTTTTAGTAGAAAAGGGAAGCAGGTAAGTCAGAGTTAGTTGGAGAGAAGGGAGAGGAGAGTGGCTCTGATATTTATTTTGTTAGGGGTGGAAATGGGTCTCCTGCTTATGATGAGGGATTGGTGTGACTAGATTCCCCCCTTTATAATCACTCACTCATATGCAAGGCAAAGTGTAAAGGTAGAGGGGTGGTGACTCAAAGCTATGAGTAGTCAAACATCAAAAATGGAAGTAACAGTTCTGAGTTAGAAACCCAGTTCTACTGCTAATATTAGCTGCATGGCCTTATTAAGTTTCGTCACATTTCTGGGTTCACCTATATTTTCGGAGAGGACCATGAGATTTATCTCAGAGGGTTGTTGCAATGTTTGAATGGTTTGAAAGTAGAGGACTCAGGACTGTGCCTGACTCATAGTAAATATGTGACAAATACTATTTTCCCTTCTTCCTGTGTCCTTTTAATCTTCTTCATACTCTAGGTGCTACAGTCTAGAAGGCTACTTTCAATCTCTCACAGAGAAAATATTTAAATTCAGTCATTCATAAAGGTATATAAAGGACAAACATAAAATGTATATAATCAAATATATGTTTGTTTCTAAGAAGAGAACCCTGAGATAAAAATGAGCTTTATTCCAAGAGAATGAATGACTGAAAGAGGGAATTTATAGCATCTGTTAGAGGTCACAAAGGACAAGGGGCTGGAAGTAGTGGTTCTTGTAGCTTCAACTCAACCAAAAAGACATAAAGTACTTCTTGTATGTTAATGTGCCATATCACATCCAAAGTGGTTTCTTTTTTTTTTTTTTCTTTCCCTCTCTGAGATGTGACAGAGATGAACATAATCTTTCCTTCAGCTTGGCCAATCTTCAGATATATTTCTTTTTGCTCATTCTTTCCTTAATGCATTTACCTTAGAAAACTTATAAAATCTTCTTTTGATCTTTTGACATGTGTGCAAATCTGCTCCAAGACCCTTGACAGACTTACAAATCTGAAAATACCTTTCTCAAGAACATAGAAACCATCTCTTTGAAATCTAAATGTAAACACCCTATCTCTCATCATATCCTAGTGTCCATAGGAGGATGGACCTCTTGCTCTAATTTGTAAAACTACCTCCTGTTAAGAAGATAAGAGAAAGTTGAGTTTTCTTAAGGGTAAAGTCAATTAGCAAACACTGATGGCTGATTATCCCCTCACCACAGCTCTTAAAAACTCTCCAGCATCTAGCCTTAGGGAAGTTGAGTTCATGAGGATTGCGGATTCTCTCTCCTGTTGCCATATTATAGAATAAAATATTGTTTCACTGTTTAACTTTGTCAGGATGCAATTTGCAAGCATTTTACCAGTAGATCCAAATTTATCATTGTTTTGTTTAACAGAAAGTACATTCATGTGTGAGGTGTTAGCGCTTTCTCTCAATCTCTCTCTCTCTCTCCCTCTCTCTCTCTCTCTGTTTGTGTGTGTGTTTGTGTGTGTGTAGACACATGCATGTACTTGTGAATTTACCCAGGGAAGGAAAAATTCCATTCAGACAATAACTATACTGTGAATGACACTTGAGTATAAATTGCTCAAGTTTTCCTCAGTGACTTCCTGCATAAGACTGCCACAACTACAGATAACGAGTTTTTCCACTTATAGGCCAAAGGTTGCAGTGTTATTTCCTTCAGTGTGAAGAGTAGAGCACTGTGTTCTAAGTGTAGCTAACTTCTCATGGAAGGTGAATGGCAGCACTTCTCAGACAGGGAGAAAGAACAGAACCTTCCCTAGGAGACATATGAATTTTTATGCCTCTATTAGAGCTGAAATTCCAATAAAGAACAATATCCTACTGGAAGAAAACATCCCATTACTTGTTTATTGACTTTCTGCTATTACTGCAGTGTGGAGATGCCATCAGATGAGTGTCTAGGTGGGAGGACTGGAAACCTGGGAAATGCCTAGCAGAAGGAAAAACAAATACCAGGGGCCTCCCTGGTGGCCCAGGGGTTAAGTCTCAGTGTTACCACCTGGACGGCCCACCACCACGATGGCCTGAGTTCAATCCCCAGCCAGGGAGCTAACCTACATGGCACAGCAGACCTCCCCTGCCTTGCCCACTGCTCTTATATTTCATTGCTATTCTGCTCCCCCCTCTGTCTCTGGTGAATCCTCTCACCCCCACATGACTGGCCTACACCCTGATTCTAATATGCAAAAATAAATAATATATAAATAAAAATTCTTAAAAAAAAACAAATTCTAGAGAGTGTTATAATAAGGATAAAGGGCGGGTTCACTTAACAAAGAAGAGGTTAAAATATCATGAGGCAGGCCTCCCTGTTGGCACAAGGGGTTAAGTCTTAGTACTATAGCATTGATTTATAAAAATGTTTGCTTTTCTTAGGTCTACAGCCAGATTTCAAGGATTTGTTATTGGTTTGGCTTTATCAGACACTTTATTTTGTTTCTCTGTATTCCCCAGATAAGTTCACCATTTATTATTTGTCTTTCTCCTTCTGACTTATTTCACTTAACGTTATCCCCTCCAGTTTCATCTATGTTGTCACAAATGACAAGAGTTTATTGTTTGTAATAGATTAGTAGTGTTCCATTGTGAATATATACCATGTCTTCATGATCCATTCATCTGTTTTGGGCATGTAGGTTATTTCCAAAACTTGGCTATTATAAATAATGCTACAATGAACATAAGACTGTGTATTTCCCTTCAAATTAGTATTTTTGCATTCCCCAGGTCTATACCTAGGAAAGGAATGGCAGGGTCATCTGATACATTCATTTTTAATACTTTGAAAAACATCCATATTGACTTCCATAGGTGTGAGAACAGTCTACATTCTCACCAGTAGTGTTAAGAGGATTCCTTTTACTCCACATTCTTGCCAACATGTATTGTTTCTGGTCTTTTTGATATGGGCTATTCTCACAGGTGTGAGGTGGTATCTCATTGTGGCTTTCATTTGCATTTCCTTGACTGTAAGTGGTGATGAGTTTTTCATGTGCCTGTTGGCCATCTAAATGTCTGCTTTGGAGAAATGCCTCTTTTAATTCTTCTGCCCATTATTTTATTGGATTACATGCTTTCTTTTGTGTTCAGTTCTGAGTTTTTTATAGACTTTGGATATCAGCTCCTTTTCAGAAGAATGGTGTGCAAATATTTTCTTCTGCTCATTAGGGTATCTTGTTTTAGTGATAGTTTCTTTTCCTATGCAGGACCTTTTCAGATTGATCAGCTCAACTGACTGCTGTAATCTCACTTGTTTACATTCTCCTTTGTTTTCCTTGCTATTGGAGATGAATTCACAAAAACATTTCCGAAGTCTATGTCATGGAGCCCATCCTTACTTTGGGAAAGCATGAAGCAACAACCATTTAGTGGGGGAAATACTAATATCAGTAAGATGTACAGAAAATTTCTGCACTACAAACACCCTCACTCATAATCCTTTTAGTTCTTTCTCCAGTACTTTTCTAATGCTGAGGAGTTGGTAATTGCAGAAGATAAACACTTGCTCTACTTTAAATGTGCCTTATCAACATATGATAGAAAAGATGATCACCTTGTTCTGTAATAACCTGTAGTATTGTGAAATGTGGAGAAAACAGGGAAGAGAGAAAAATACCTTTTCTATGTGTTGGTAATTTTTTTTTTTTTTGCAGTAACAAAAACCATAATGAAAACAAAACAATGCATCCACCTAGTTTTAACCTTTAAAGAAAACATTAGTCATAATTTGTATATGTTTCCTTTGGCAATATCAAGAGAACTTATAAAATAACAATGGGCTTCCTTTAGAAAGCAAACTACTTCAATCATGAAGAATAATATGAGTTTCATTTATAAAACATAAAGGAAGAAAATATTAGAAAAGCATTTGGTACATTTAGTGGAAGAGTGGATAACATTGTCAAATTAACTCCCTGGACAGAATGCGTCATTAAGATGCCAAAAAACATTGATTCTGGGACAATGAAAAAGTGACAGCATTGATATGGGGTGTTGCTGGGTTACTTGGTATGTTTTGTAGCCAATCTGTTCACACGCAGATTTCTAAATAGCCTTACTCAAATTTTCAATTCTACTTGGCATTTAGTCGATTTGTCCTCCCAAAGTTGCCAGCTTTGTCTCGGGACAATTTATTTTTTTATTTAAATTTTATTTTTATATTCCCCATACAATTACAACCCCCTTATTTTTACCCCAATCCCTCCTTTCCCCACCCCCCACACCCCCCTAGAGTGTCTCTGGTTCATAGTTGTTTGTTGATTTTGATATTTTCTTTCTTATAGTTATTCTTTTTCCTGGTCCCTTATTTAATTCTAGATTCCTGTTATGAGTGAGACCATCCGGTATTTTTCTTTTTCTTTCTGGCTTATTTCGCTGAGCATGCTCCCTTCCAGCACCATCCATGTTGCTGCAAATTGCATGTGCTTATCTTTTTTGAATGCTGAGTAATATTCCATGGTGTATATGTACCACATCTTCTTGATCCAGTCATCTATTTTTGGGCATTTGGGTTGTTTCCAAAGCTTAGCTACTGTAACTAGTGCTGCTAAAAATGTTTTAGTGAAGCAGGGTGGAGATGAAAAAGAACTTGTGGGCCTCCCCGGTGGCGCAGCGGTTGAGTGCTGGGTTGTGAAGCTGCCCCCAGCCTCTGCAGCACCAGTTCGATCCCCGGCCACCAGGTGAGGGTCCCACATGGCGCGCAGACCTCTCCTGCCGCCTGCTGCTCCCCTCAGCAGTGTACTTCGGTCCTTCTGCCTGCTCTGCTCCCCGCTCTGGCTCTGGTGAATTCTCTCACCCTCCCGCGCTTCTGACTGTACCCAGGCTCTTGCTCGTATTAATAAATAAATAAATAAATAAATAAATCTGTTAAAAAAAAGAAGCAAAAACAAAGATATTCCTTTAAAAAAAAAAAAGAACTTGTAATAACATTTCAGTACATTACCAATAGAAAAGAAATGGACCAAGGATCCCTGCAACCCAGTGGGGTTATTATAATAGTTTTACTTACTGTAGAAGTACATTTTACTTGTCCCTTTGCAAGTGACTGTAAATACAAGAATTTATTCAGAAAGGGTCAAATAAACTGAGACTGGATAAATAACATTGATATTGTAATTACTCTTCCATGGTTCATCATACCCACAAACATCATAAACTTGGGTAGTGTGATGAATTACAAGCATTCTATCATGGGGAGTCTGGCTGGATTAGCTTCATAGGTTTATTTAAAATGTGTTGCTCTGATAAAGTGGAAAGGAAATGTGAATAAAAATTCTCCCCATAAGCCATCATAAATAATTCAGGCAAAATATTTTAAAAATTGATACAAATTTCATCTTAAATTGGGTGCAATTTATTTTTCCACTCTACCCCCATTTCCAAAATTAGCCTGTATTCTGGCAGCATACCAGGCATTCTGAAGTCTGAAAGGTAGTGATGTGGGATTGCTCTCCCCTAAAGGGGCAGACCTATTTTTCTTAATATGCTCAGAGTAGACCTCTTCCAATAAGTGTCACTTTGGTAGGTGAAACTAAAGGTCAGTGGAGACCTTGTGGGCCTCAGCAAGTCTATTACCATTACTTAAAGAATTTAGATTATTTTAAGTTAAGAGTAGTGAAGGATCTAAAGCTGAGAGCAGATTTGTCCTTTTTTTCAGTAATTTGCCCTTTTTCTCACTGCATAAGCAATCGTTGCTCATCCTTTCTATGACCCAGAAGAACATAGTTTGAGGGAGTATCACCGAGGTGAAGGAATATTGGAAAACATGTCCTCCTTATCTGAAAAACTTTTTATTCTCAGAGAAAAAGAATGAGGTCACATCATCTGTGCTATATTAAGTCTCCCTTTTCTGCCCCCTGATGCCCTTGGTCTTTAAACATAGGCTATATATCCCAGGGTTGTCCCATTTTACTTTAGTATTTGCAGTAATGCAAATTCTCCATATTTATATATTTTTTAAATTGTGTCTCTTTCTCCTACTAACCTGTCTGATGTTAATTTGCTCATCCATACAGCCTGAAAAGAACACTAATGGGGTGGGGGAACACTCCCCTTTGCTCACCAGTAAGATACTGCAATTTCAATTAATGAAGGGCAAATATTTCTTTTTGTTTCAAAATGTTATCATAAGGCATCCCCGGTGCCACAGCGGGTTGAGTGCAGCGCTGTGAAGCTGTCCGCAGCCTCTGCAGTGCAGGTTCAATTCCCGGCCGGCCAGCGAGATACCCACATGGTGCGGCAGACCTCTCCTGTCTTGCCCGCTGCTCCCCTCAGCAGTGTCTTCGGTCCATCTGCCTGCTGTGCTCCCTGCTCTGTCTCTGGTGAATCCTCTCACCCTCCCATACCTCTGGCCTGTACCTCAGTTCTTGTATAAATAAAATAAATCTTAAAAAAAAAAGTTATCATTACTATGGGGTGGGGGGTGGAAAGTGTTACTCTATGCTTTCATTGTTAAAAAGAAATAGTGCTCCACTGAAAAAATGTTTTGTTCCTAATGGAAGTTTAGAGTAGAAAATTTAATTGGAAGTTTTCACAAGCTCAAAAACCGAAAATGGGGTTAGGGATGATTAATTAGTATTTAAATTGGCTATAGAAGTTTCCAGAATCTGAGTTGGGGTCAGAAAATATTATTTGTTACAGAAAACCAATTCAACCTGATCCCAAAGCAATATAATTCTACAAAGGAAAGAATCCTCCCAAAGAACAGTGTTTAAGAATATCTCTTGTACTGACTAAACACAGGCCCTGTCCTGAATGCCCACCTGTGTCTATGCAATTGTCTCTTTTCTTTACTAAATCTGTCCTTTTCAGCTTTTTACTTGTCTGTGTCTATGCAGGCACCTGTAATACAGGCACCTGTATTTTTCTAAATAAAACTACAATACAGCTTTTGCCTATATGTGTCTATGCAGACGTTTTTTCCTCAATAAGTTTGCTTTGTCTTAATAAACTCACCATATGCTGCTGAATGGTAAAGTCTGCTGAAATCTTTTCCAGAGGGGCCCAAGAACCCCAGTGACCAAGCCACAACATTCCCAGTACATCACTGTTTTCCTCCCAAAATCAAAGTATGATCTGGTTGGATGAACTGAAACCTTAACTATGCTTGTCAAAGATCTAGAAGAAAGCAGTGTACCTGACACATTTCTAACCCCAGCCATGCATCATCAAACCAATCACTAAAAACTGTCAAGGTCTCACTTCTGCACAAGGAAAGGAATGGTATCTTTTGACTCTTGGGATCTATAATTAATATTGTAAATAAAATTCAGTTATCTTTGCATAAAAAGTGAAGATAATTTATTATAGGCAGAATTAAAATGTATTGAAGCTTCTTGATGTTACACTAATGAAGTCAAGGAATTTAAACAATTCTTCAAGAGGAAAACCGTTTTCGTCTTTCAACAGAGGTCTTGTACTTAGGGGGTCTACAAATTAACTGGCAATGTATAGACTAACAGGAGGAAAGACAAAGTTTATGCACAAAAGTATCAGGTAGTGTGGAATAATCTCTATGCCCTATGTAAAGTTATTCTCTCTCTCTCTCTCTCTCTCTCTCTCTCTCTCTCTCTCTCTCTCTCTCTCTCTCTCTCTCTCTCTCCCCTCCCCTCCCCTCCTCTCTCTAGCAAAAAAGGGGTTTGGGGCTTCCATGGAAAATAATGAAAGATACTACATGACTTTTTGGTATTAATGGGAATGGGTAGTCTGTCTCCAAGGCAACTGAATTCAAAGGAAAGTCTCTGGAGGGAAGTTAATGGCTACTGTGTTTTCCAGAGGCTCTGCAAATCAGATTTCCTTTCTTATCTTTTGTAGCTCAAATGCCTTCACCTTAAAATAATCTTTATACCAACTCTAAGAGTGTCCCATATCTTTCCTTCAGATCCCTAGACCCTTACCTTGCTTTTACTTTCTTTTTCTAGAATGACAGTAACCATAAATATGGTCGACTGCTAGAAGGAAGATTTTTTTTTTTAAGGCCTTTATGCTTGGACATTTATTTGCATTTAAAAGAGAGACCAACTAGGTTGTGTATGTGATTTGAAAATAATTACACAGCATGTGGCCACATAAGGTTTGGAGAATTTGTTTTAAAGCACTTTTAGAAAAAGAGGTCTAAGTTTGTTATTAAAAGTTTTGTAATCCTTATAGCAGTCCCCTCTCAATTGTTGTTTCACTTTTCATCATTCTAGTTATCCATAATCACAGTCAACTATCAATCAAAAATATTATTTATAAGATATTGTGAGTGAGCATTTTCACATAACATAGTATATTGTTATAATAATTGTGCTTTGGGCTCCCTGGTGGCACAGGGGTTCAAGTCTCAGCACTATGAAGCTAATGCCAGCCACTATGGCATGAGTTTGATCCCCTGCCAGGGAGCAGACACACAGGGCACACCAAACCTCTCCTGGTTCACCCACTGCTCCCCTCAGCAGTGTTCTGCTCCCCACTCTGTCTCTGGTGAATCCTCTCACCCCCCACAGCTCTTACTTACACCCCAATTCTTCTATGTATAAAAAAATAAAATAAATCTTTAAAAAATAATTCCTGTGTTCTATTATTAATTTTTATACATTATTTGCTGGTCCCAATTTATAAATTAAACTTACCATAAGTATGCATCTATAGAAAAAACAGTATATATAGGGTTATAGACCTCTACTAGGGGTCTTGGAATGTAATTATTCTTTGCATGGAGGAAGCGGGGCCACTATTATGTCAGTATATACATATGTATATGAACTATATAGTAAATACTTATATATTTTACTCTTTATGATATTTCAGTTGTAACCATTTCAATTTAGATTTCATTTTATGTCTACAAGTTATTGATTTTTCCAGTTGGTTTTATTTCTAGGTCACACAATGAACATCAAAGCTTTATCTCCACTCTAGCTTCCATTCCTCTAGGCCACAGGTGAAATTTTTATAATCTTTAGTACAGAGTTCATTTTTTATACTGATCAAGCTTATTACAATCTTTTAAATCAAGTAGTGAATGTCTGAAGCTACTTCCAATCCTGTGCAATGACATAGGAATCACAGAAACTGACATATAAAATTTAGGTAACATTGTCAAAACACAATATAAAAAGTAAACTATTATGATTACAATCTTAATTTTCTGGAATTTAGAATTTAAATGGGCGCTAGTACTGAAATCTGTTTCCTGGAGTCAAGTTAATGCACTGATTTATGCCTGAAGAGAAGCACAATATCCCATCCCAAAATATTTGTCTTTGGCAAAAGAATTACTTTGAGTCGAGAATTATTAAGAAATTACAGACACAGGTCTCTCTGGTGGTGCAAGGGGTTAAGATGCAGCCTATGAAGCTGTCCGCAGCATCTACAGCCCAAGTTCGATCCCTCGGCCTGCCAGGGAGCAACCCACATGGCACAGCAGACCTCTCCTGACTCTCCCGCTGCTCCCCTCAGTAGTGTACTTCAGTCCATCTGCCTGTTCTTTTCCCCACTCTGTCTCTGGTAAATCCTCTCACACCCCCACACCTATGGCCTGTACCCCAGCTCTTGTATGCATAAATAAATCTTAAAAAAAAGAAATTACAGACACAGAGAAATTCTAAAAAGAGAATTGACTTCTTACTCCTGCTTTTCTTATTTGCTGTAAGCCATATTTATAATTATAAGGGAAATCTCTATTCATAAGGTTCACTACCTGCCCCCCCCAAAGAAAAGAGGTAGATAAGGACCTCCCTGGTGGCGCAGCAGTTGAGCGCTGGGCTGCGAAGCTGCCCACAGCCTCTGTAGCACCAGTTCAATACCCGGCCACCAGATGAGGGTCCCACATGCCGCCCGCTGCTCCCCTCAGCAGTGTATTTCTTCAGTCTGACTGTTCTGATCCCCGCTCTGGCCCTGGTGAATTCTCTCACCCTCCCGTGCCTCTGACTGTACCCAGTGCTTGTATAAATAAATAAATAAATCTTTAAAAAGAAAAGAGGTGGATAACTGTAAATTACTAGAAACTCTTATCAATGGGGAAGCTTTCAGACTTAAATCTGAAAAGCAAACATTACCCTTGTTCACAGAGCTTTTCTGGAACCTCCACCCCATCTTTCTTTTGTATTTAGTTGAAAATGGCATTTAAGGTGGCGATTTGGAATAGCTCAAGGAGTTTCACTGAGTTTCCCTGAGTATCTCACATGTCTGCATGAGCTATGTGGAGGTGTCAGGGAGAAGAGGGTGGGAGTTTCCTGTACTCCTCTGGGTTCTTCTCAAGCAGAATGAATGATCAAATTAATATCTATAAGGCAGAATAAAAGAAGGAAAAAGCAAATTAAATGAGTACATACAGGGAATAGACATGTGTATTCCAAAGACAACAAACAAAACGGAGGTATATACATCCAGAGCAAAGGAAGGGTAGAGACACCTGGGCTTCGAGGAGAGAGAAGGGGTATAACATTACAAAGAGAAAGTGATTCATATAACAAAGACCAAATATTCCAGATATCTGAAATTAGATATTATCTGAAAAATTATCTGAAATTAGATATCTGCCCTGTCAGGTAGCTAGGTTTCTCAGATAGACAGGTTATTTCTGGTTAGAACCTTAATTTTTGGTAACGTTCACAATTTTCATTCCTCTAGATAGTTAAGGAAGTGACAAAAGCTTCTCATGACCCTTCAAGGTCCTATTTGGCCTCAGTTTGAAATAAGCCATGTGCCAAAGTGGTCTTGGCACAAGCAGGGCTTGGGGAGACTTGGTCTGAACATCTTTGGGAGGGCTATCCTTTACATGTAATTAAAATTGAGTCTATTTCTCTCCTGTTCCTCTGCCTTTTATTACAGAAAGATGTCAGTCACAGAACCTAAATAGGCAGAGAGAAAATTACTTTTGCTCCCTCTATAGGTCTCTGCTAAACTGGTTTCGGACTCAAAATTAATGCTAAGTTTTGATCTCAAAGATTCAAAAGAATGTGGAATGCAATATTCCCAACAATATAACAGTTTCTATGAAGTCAGTGGTTCTCTATCAAAGGCAATATATCTGGTAACATTTTTGATGTCAGAACTGGGGAAGTAGTACTAATAAATGCTGAGTCAAGTTAAAAATGCCATTAAAAATCCTATAATGCACAAGACGCCCCTCACCACAAGGAAATGTTGGTTATACTTCTGAAGACTTGAAAATGATGCTTCTGAATAAATAATTCAGAACATTAGTTGAGCAAATGTCAACCCTCCATATTGTATAATTGATACAGTCACCTCACAATGAAAAGCATATGCATTATCTTTCTATAATGCAAATATTGCTCCTCCAATAGAAAACTCTAAACTGTCTCCCTACCTAACAGACCTTCGTACAAAACAATTTCAAATAACTTCACCATGTTCATACATCTTTTTTCTTATTTATGACCCAAGCACAAAAAAATGGATTTTGACTATCAGTTCTTCAGTATAAGGGGAGGCAAAACTTTACCTCTACCCTTACAGTCTTTGTGTCTGAAAACTAAATTGGCAAGAAACAAATTAACAAGAGAAAATCATACAAATTTATTTAATATAAGTTTAGTGCAACACAGGAGTCCTTGCAAGGAAATGAAAAGCCAAATTAATGGCAAAACCTAAATGATTTTACAATTAGATTTAACAAAGAGAGACAATTGTGGAAAAGTAAATTATGTGGAGAGGACAAAGGAAGATTAGAATTATTTTCACAAGGCGTATTTATACAAAATTCTCTAGGCTTCAACTTCCTGTCCTTGATGATAAGAATGTTGCTTCCTTCCTGATTCAAGAAGACCATCTCCCTTATGGGATTTTTATCTCCTGCTTTCAGAAAGAAAACAGACTCTGGGCATTGTTCTTGCACCTGCTCGTTTGCTAAATGTCTTTAGCTCAAAACAATTTTTATGTAAAGGTGAGATATTCTGGAGTGGCTTATTTTGGATTCCTTCATGGTCAACTGTCTTAGGCCCTATGAAAATGTCCTACCTTTATGAATTTTTATTTAAACTATCTTCTTTTTTTGGAAACTTAAAGACTCCACATTTTGGCTCACACATTCTCGGTTCCAGAAAGTCTTCCAAAGGTAACACTCCCATTATATTTCAAATGTATTGGGTCACACTTTCTTTAAGTTTTTTAACCTGGCTCAGTTGACCATAATTAAAAATTTGTATTTGTAACTATTGTAAGTATTAATGCATGTATTCTTGACTGAACTTAATCATTTTTGTATACCTAGCATGTATCTACTATACATAGATAGATACTGTGCTTGCTGAATACACGCATATATTAAGGAATTAATTTTCAGGCAAGAGTTTCCTGACTACAATTTAGTTGCCTGTATGACATTTAATAAAATTGCTATAAAAATGTCCTTAAGGCATTTCACAACATCTAATTTTATAAGATTAAAATGAACATAATTATGGGGGGTCATAAATGTTTTCAATTAATATCCATTCAATAAACATGAAAACATGATCACTAATGACAAAAGTGTATCACAATTGAGAACCTAAGACATGGTTAGTAGTTGTAATTCTGATTGTATAAAATATGTCCTATAACTTTAAGAAGACTGCAAGTTTGGGTCTCCCTGGTGGTGCTGCCAGTGGCCTCTGTAGCCCCGGTTTGGTCCCTGCCACTGGGCCTAGGGTCCCACATGGCAGCAGACCTCTCCTGCCCCCCACTGCTCCCCTCAGTGGTGCATTTCATCCCTCTGTTCTGTTCCCTGCTCTAGCTCTGGTGAATTCTCTCACCTTCCTGCTCTTCTGGCTGTGCCCAGTGCTTGTATAAACAAATAAATGAAATCTTTAAAAAAAAAAAAAAAAAGCCTGCAAGTTTAAATATAACATAGGTACCACTAGGAAATACAATTAACTGAGACAACCCAAAATGTTTATCACTGGCTTGTTTCTAGCATGTAAGTATGCTCAGTAATTTCTGTCTTAATAAATATGATAGTAATAATGATATAATGATCACAAGCATCAAGTGATTCAGGCATTCAAATGCTTGCAGGAATTAAAAAAGATTATAAGGATAGGAGGTATAGGGCCAGGCTTCATGGTAAGAAAGATAAGAAATAGATTGCTGGAAAATGGAGAGAATAAATTTCTTGTAGTGTGGGATAGGCTTTTTCCAAGATGTTCAGAGCAGACATTTTCCAATACATGTCACTTTAGTGTGTGGAGCTAAAGTCAAATGGAGTCCCTATGGGTTTCAAGAGAAATCATTACCATTACTCTGAGGAATGAAGATTACCCAGATTGAGAATCCTCTTCAGAAATCCCCTTTTATCAGAGAAACCAATCCTAAGGAAGGACACACATCTAGAATCAACCTCTTCTCACCATGTGAGACCCCCTCCACTCTCCTAGGTGACCACCCCCAACCCCATTCCTTAGCTCAGGATATTAACCCTCAGTCTGTGCCAATTACTTGAAAATTTACAGCTATGTAAATGCTCCACACATATCTAATTAAATTTGGTCTTTTCACTCTAATAATCGGTTTGATGTTAAGTTGTTTGCTCTATCAGCCTGAGAAGAACCCAGACAGGTGAGAGCATTTTCACCTGACCCCCTTCAGTAGGTGTTACACATGAGCAAAGGCACATGAATAAGAACATGCATATTAGTCTGAAAAGATGAAGTCAATTGCCTAGGAAAGCAGTAATATTTTTTTTTAAAGGATAAAGAGGGCCACCCCGGTTGCGCAGCGGTTGAGCGCTGGGTTGCGAAGCTGCCCGCGGCCTCTGCAGCGCCGGTTCGATCCCCAGCTGCTCCCCGGCCACCCAAGGAGGGTCCCACATGGCGCGCAGACCTCTCCTGCCGCCCGCTGCTCCCCTCAGCAATGTACTTCGGTCCTTCTGCCTGCTCTGCTCCCCGCTCTGGCTCTGGTGAATTCTCTCACCCTCCCGCGCTTCTGACTGTCCCCAGTGCTTGTATGTATAAATAAATAAATAAATAAATCTTTAAAAAAAAAAAAGGATAAAGAGATAGATAAAGCCAAGGTTGTGGGATATTTTAAATATCTAGTCTGAATTTGGATGTTTATCCTGAATACTATTAAGAACCATCAGAAGTTTATGAAGAACAGCAGTGGCAAGAGACTTGCCCTGGGGAAAGGTGTTTGAAAAGAGACCAGAAACAGGTAGCTAGATAGAATTAAAAGAATTAATTCAATTAATATGAATTAAATAATGTAGCAATGCTTGAGCAACAATTACCTTTTTTTGGAAATCACTCCAGTAAAAGAAAAATGTTAACAATCGGCTACTTTCTTAAATGAGTCTATAATTTTTATGAGAGGAGAGATTTAAGTACAAGAAATAGACCTAAGATGAAAAAGAAGATAAAATATAGTGTAATAATATCCTTAATTAAATGATGTGCATAATGAGTGAAAAAGATCAGAGAAAGAGAACATAGGAATCATTGGAAGGTTTCAGGAAGTAGGTGACATTTGAATTTGTTCTTCAATAATCGGTAAGATGTAAGTGGCAAAATGGAATAGATAAAAGACATTTTAATATAGACACAGGATAAGTAAGTCTGGAGATATGAGTGAGGCTAATAAGTGTAGGAACAGCATGAAGAATGAGTAGGCGATGGATCTCTACAATGATTAAAAGAAGGGCAGATAAGTAATATCTAATGAGATGGCCAAATAGAATTACAGAACAATATGTGTTCATTATCTAATCCTCTACTTGATGCCAAGAATTCTGGAATGGTTTTGGATATGAGTTTGTCTAGTGTTCAAAACAACCCTACAAAGTAGGCATTACCCCCAACCTACAGCTGTGGAAATTGAGCTTTGTAAAGCATAGGTTAGAAAACAGGAATTCAACAAGATATTTTGATCCCTCACTATGTGACAAAAGTGCCAAAGTTATCATAGAGTCAGAATTTGGTTTTAAATTAATTTCACTTGAAAGACCCCACACCCCCACTGCCTCATGTTCTGTCCATCTGGCAACTCAAGGCCCATGACAGTATTCTATAAGTGAATGGCAGGAGGGTACACGGGTGAAGTTTCAAGCTCACATGACTATCACATCTCCAAGTTGCCTAACACATGTTTTCTAGCTGTTTGTTAATATAGACATCCCTTTAACTGCATCTATTTAAAACATCTTTCTTAGTCATAAAAAGCAGTTTCTAAAACTGAAGTTAAAAATGGGGCCATAAGCCAGTGCTTTGCAATTCAGATGAAATCATTAGAAGCCAGCACCCATATTCTGTCTTAGACTCCTCGTGGGGAGGGTGGCTCACACTCTGCAGGGAATAAACCTGAACTGAGACACATTGAAGCTGAGCCACTTCAGAAAGCAAACTAGTGAAGCAGAATTGTAGTTGTTTCTGGGAAAAGAACACATAACGCCATCTTAGAGCACTCAGTAGAAAACCATAATGGGCTTAAGTGAGATTTAAATTAACTGGATACATGCTTGCAGTGACAATTATAAAGACCTTTAAGACAACAAGAAAATTAGGCCAGAGAATAGCTACTTTTAAAACTTACTACCAAAAAATGTTATCTTGGTAGTATATACATTATAGATATATAAGTGATTGATAGATACGTGATTGATTGATAGATATACAAATAAATGGATGATTGGCAGCTATAGATATACACATACAGACAGATGGAGAGATAGATGAGACACAGAGAGCTGATTACTTTGAGTTGTAGATACTTGAAAAACGTCAAAAAGAGAAAGGCTCTCTTTGAACTCCTCTTAGTTGCCTACAAGAGCCTTCAAAAGGCACGCAATTGTCATAAATCCTCTCCTTGGAAGTTTCATCTACCAGGAAGGATTGTTATCACACAACAGCTCTGACTCCAAAGCCCTGTGCTGGATTGCCAGCATATCGCTTCCACCCAGCTCTTATGCCCTTGCATCTCTGGTTCACTTTGACAACTTGAACAGGTGACACCAAAATCACAATCGCCAGTTTTCCTTCTCTGAGTATCACACCACATCCTCAATTAAACCTCTCTCAAGTCAAGTCTGTTCTCCTCCTCCACAAATTTCTTGGGTGGACAGATGGCATCAAAGGTATCAGGCTTACATCCTTTTTTTTTTTTTTTTTTTTGAGTGTTTCATTATTTTTTATAATTTTTTTTATTTTATATTTTTACATTGTTTTTCATTTTTGCACAATGTATGCATTTTCATCTTGGTTATAGTCCCCATAAAATTCCCACCCCCCTTGTTTTGATCCTACTCCCTCCTCCCACACCCCTGTAGTGTGTCTCTGGTTTATAGTTGCTTGTTGATTTTGATTTTTACTTTATTATAATTTGTCTTTTTCCTGGACTCTTATTTAGGTTTTCTAAATTCCTGCTATGTGTGAGACCATCCTTAAGTCAACCCTTAAGCTGCCCACCCTCTTGAGCACAATATTTACAAATGTTCTAGTTTGTAATACCAGCCCTTGCATTGGTTCTCAGCTATGTACTAACAGCATAAGTGGCTCTGGTCAATGAAGAAGCCTTTCATGAATATTTGCATAAATCCCATGCTAATGGACATAAATATCATGAAAAAGACAAGAGTTAAAAACCACAGATATAGGACAAGGTAATGATGTGTGAAAAAGTGAGATGAAAGGATTATAAAATTCTCTGTGGTCTTTCTGTGACTCCTGTTTTCTCTGTGACTCCTGTTTTCTCTGTCTGCAAAGGATCTATGTAGGTTTCCACCGTAAAGAGAAGAATTGGTTTTACTTGCAGATCGTGGCTGTTAATGAACCTGTTGAACTCACTGCTAGAATAAACTCTTTTGCAATGAGTAGCTGGAGGTTAGATTAGATTATTCATTACTGCTTTAGGCCTGGCTAGAACTGCCCTAGTTCTCAAAAGTTCCAGACACAGTATTCACTGGATGTAGTCTCTTTTTAAGCTTAGTTGCTAGAGAAATATATTGTTTCAAACACTAATAAAATTGAGAAATTTAGCTCTAAAAATTCTCTTCAATCTTAAATACACTGAAATCTAAGAAATAATCATTTATAATGCAAACAAGATGATGCTCATGGCAATAATGCCGAGTTGCATTGGTTGAGAACTTATAGCCACAGACCACAGCTATTTACTCTCTTTGATGAGGAAGAGATGAACTAGGCCTGGTGTACAAGGTATTCAGAGGCATGACCCTGGAGGAGGGAGGAGGTTAAGGGGAAGTTAGGACTTGAAAAGTAATTTTATGTCCTTGATGGCATTTAAAACATCAGTTTTTCCAGGTCAACGCTTCTCTCTCTTATCCACCATAAGTTAAAGAATTATCCAAGAGATCACTGGACTCTGATAAAAAAGGAAGTGCTGAATCTGCTGACCATGATAAAAGTTCCTGTCTAGAACACTTATGACTTTACTCTGAGATTATGATTATGGCTACTAACATCGGTAAGCTTATGAAATATTGAGAAAGAATAAGGATAACCATCCAATAGCCAAATCTCTCAAAAAATGCCAGTCACTATTAAATGTAGGGAGTAAGAGGGGGGGAAATGAAATATGACATAGTCTTGGCATTCACTTAAATCAGACAGATGTCACACAAGCCCCTAGGCTCCATATTGCTTCAAATTACTTCCATTCATTGCAAGCAAAACCAAGCACTGCTCCGTCTGTACAAGTGTTCTTGTCTGTACTGAACCCTACAACAAAGCCACTACAAGGACAACTTCACCCATACTCTTTACCTTAGATCTCATTCTATATCTTACTTTGCTTTCAAAACACTAGAAATCATTATACACCAAATGAAAGCTGCAGAAACAAATATAACTCACATACTTTTGCTCACCAACAAAATTAATACACGTTGGCATTCTAGTCCATTAGCTTCAGGAAAGAAAATGTAGATTCTGTTGAAGTCTCCCTCAGAGTTCCCTCCAATACAATTCTCACTTCAAAGGTGTCATTATTTTAAAATTAATGTACACCTCTGTTATCTTCTTTTATACAATGTCAAATCTATCAGTAAGATATCTATTTTTACATTTTGTTGATTTTTTATTTTATTTGTCTATTTTTCATATTTGTCTATGGTTTATATCTTGTTTTAAAGGAACATACAAAAGGGTTATTATCTAGCTTGAGTTTTTCACTTAGCTTTATATTTTGACAACAATTCACATTGATACATTTGGATCTGATTTTCATTTTACCTGCTGTATAGTATTCCATGATGTGGAACATGGTGTGGAACAAAAAAACACATACTACCAGAGTGATGCACATTACAAGCATAATTTTCTATTCAAGATATTGCACTTTTTAATTTTAATTGTTCCAGCTAAGAGGAAAATTCTGTCTCCATATACCATTTTGCAGAGATACACTCTATACTCATAAATATCTACTAAACAGACACTTGAGGAGAGACATTTAAGACCAAAAAAAAACCTCCCAAATCACACAAAATAGGAACATTCTGCCTTCGGAGAGCAGGGGAAACCTGCAGCAAATGGAGGAAACCTACTTTCCAACTCAAAGACTTTAATTGTGTTCAGCCTGTACCACAGTCTGGGATACTTTTTTTCTGCTTCTATTTGGCCAATTATTACTCATATTTCAAATTTAACTGAAAAATTCAAACCAGATTTGGAGCCTTAGCTATACAATTAGCTTCAGGTATTTTTAGGGAAATAAAATATAGATGCTAATTCTAAATTATATTCAGATGTAATTCTACTCTTCAGTAGCAGTAAGTACAGCTAACATGAATAGTTTTCACAGAATGATTTGATTGATGCCATATTTTCCCAAGCAGTTCTGAGCTGTGTCTGTATCTGTCTTTTCCACTCTGTCCAGCAAAAATGTTGGTGTGCAACAAAATCTCAATAAATATTTGTTCAGTCAGTGAAACAAATAGCACTCAAAATGCTGGTATTATAGTGAATATAGTGAAAAGCTAAGTGCAACATAGTATATGAAAAAAACCCGTGAATTTTTTTTAAACTTTTATTCATTTTTGCGCAGAACTGTGGTGCAGGCCAGAAGTGGAGGGGTGAGAGACAGAGTGGGGAGAAGAACAGGCAAATCTACTGAAATACACTGCTGAGGGGAGCAGCACGCAAGACAGAGAGGTCTGCTGTGCCATGTGGGTTAGCTTCCTGACTGGGGATCCAACTCAGGTCATAGCAGTGAGAGCGATGAGACTTAATCCCTAGGCCACCGGGGAGTCCTTCAAGTGAATGTTTTTTTTTTAATAATTCTAGTTGCTGCTTCAATGAAACACAATCTACTGAAAATTCTCTGTCTCCCCCCGCCCCCTCTGCTTCTTTCTGAATTTATCACTGGATGATGTCCAAGATGTTTTTTCTTTTCAAATAAAAAATAGATTTGTTTTGTTCTTTTTCAATGCATTTTCTAAATCAAAAAGAGAGGAAAATGAACTAATGCGTCAAAATCCATTCAAAATGTATTTTGTTCTATGGTATTTCTGGTCTGTAGCATTTTGCTTTTTACTGTCTTGCTATTGTACAGCTGTTGTCACAGGAATAACATGATTCCTTTTGACTGTATTCCATGTCTGCTTTTACTATCTCAATATAGACATATGAATCTGTGTTTACTCAAGTCAGAATCCTAGAAATGTGAGTGGGTGCATATGTGTATATATCTTAAATGTATAGATATCTTACATATATGCATATACTTCCACATGTATCTACCCATACATGTGTTTATGTATGTAGTATGTATGTATACAGAGAGATTTCACCATGGAATGACTCTTTTTTAGATTTATAAGCTTATAAGAGAGGTAATTTCACAAATTGCTTCTCCACTTTTCCACAGAAAAGTTACTGATCTTTAATCTATTTTATAATGGGCAGCAGAAAAACTCAATCCCACAACCTAAGGAATATTACATGCTTGACTTCAGGAGAAGGAAAAAACCTTCCTAGCCTAAGAGATTCAGAACTTTAGGCAATGGAGTGATTTTCTGCTGTGCAAGTTAATAATTAGGTAGGTGGTTCTCAAGTTTTCATGTGTATCAGAATCAGCTAGAGAGTGAGTAAAATACTGTTAAAACAGACTGCAGGGCTCCTGACTCAGAGTTTCTGATTCAGCTTATGTGGGGTGGGACCCAATAATAGGTATTTCTGTTAAGTTTTCAGAGAGATGCTAATATTGATGGTCCATTTACATACTTTGAAAATAACTGCATTAGATTGTTCATTAGATAGATCACAGAGATGCTACGAGAACAGATCAGCTGAATAGAAGTGATTTAAGTTCTCAAAGAAAATACCTTTACAAACTGCCAGGATGACTGCTCTTGATGAAGTGCTCAGTGGAATGGCCAGAGATTTGGAAGTTTGCACCAAGAACTGAGGAACGTATGCATCTCTTGTGCATGACTGTAGAATGACTGCAGAATGACTTTGATGAATTAGACATTACTTTGGAAAGTTTTTCTGCCATTTAATTACATCTGAACTGGAGCAAAATGTATCATCCTTTATGTGCCTTGGTTTTCATGTATAAAATAAGGAGAAAAAATTTTACTATGCTGAATGTCTACAAATACTCAACAAGATAGTACAGTAAAGACCTTCACATGCTATATGACACATACTAAGTGAGAATGAATCTTCACTTTCTTCTCTTGCTGAAGATTCAAATGGATAAATCTTGGATCATCTATTTCAACTTTTTCTTTTGGATGCATTTACTAAAATAATATTCTGAGTGAGTCTTTCTAGACTGGCAATCCATTTCGGTAGTCAGGAAAGGAGAGAGTCTTAGAGGCTATTCATTGGCATAGCCCCATTGAGTTGTGTAAAGAGAGATGAACTCTTTTCTTTTCAGGGAAAGGAACAGGGTAGAAGGGGGAATACCATTATTGTGTTTAAATACCAGCTTATCATCTCAGTGGCAATGAGGGCAAATAAACCACACATGTCTCTTAAGAGCAGCAGAAAGGAGATCTCTGACTGGTAATATAGGCCAGTTAAATATTTATGCTGATATTCCCAGCTGACGGCTTCACCATCTTATATGAAGTAAATGTAGAATTAAACAATGTTTGAAAGAACAGCCCTCTGTCTTCTAAGGGATGATATTGGCCAGATAGCTTCTGGGTTATCTAGTCAGTTTATCTGTAAAAAAAAAAAAATTCTATTTAGGGCCACCCCTGTGGTGGAGCAGGTTGAGCGCAGCGCTGTGAAGCTGTCTGCAGCCTCTGAAGCGTGGGTTCCATTCCCAGCCAGCCAGGGAAATACCCACATGGTGCGGCAGACCTGTCCTGTCTCGCCCACTGCTCCCCTCAGCAGTGTTTTCAGTTTGTCTGCCTGTTCTGCTCCCCGCTCTGTCTCCAGTGAATTCTCTCACCCTCCTGTGCCTCAGGCTTGAACCCCAGTTCTTGTATAAATAAATAAATCTTAAAAAAAATATTTCTATTTAGAACAAAGAAGTGGGGAGCACAAGAGTCTATGGTGATGGACGATGGGTTCTTAGGTGGTGGGGAAATATGGCAACAATGGCTGAAGGAGTGATCCTACACTTCTATTATGGAAACAACCATGTAAAGCAATATTGAGTCGATAAAAAACATTTTTTAAAAATTCCCTGCTTAATTTTAGAGTTTTCTCATTAAAACCAGCCCCACCATTGAACTAAGAAGAAATAGTTTTTGTGTGTATTTGTGTGTGTTCCAGAATCACGGGTACAGGAAGACAACTGTTCAGTAAAATATGTATATAATTTATTGAATTTACACTAGCCTCAAGAAAAAAAAAAATCACCCCCCAAAATTTAAAGAAAACCAAGATTCATTTGCTGCAAAATTATAATAGAATAATATCTGTGCTGATTAAATTTTGAATCGCTTTAAATAATGAATATAAATTCTATATTTAAAATTTCTTTGATACAGTCATAGGTAAACTTTTTCTTTTGAAATGTTTAAATGATTTATGAATTAGCATGCCACATGGTAATGAAGCTAGGATCTCTATTAATGCCATAAGAAAACCTACCTTTGACTAAAGAGAAATGCTCCTCAATTAAATTAGAAAACAAATTTAAAATCTTTAAGTTGATCAGAATTAAAAGAATAGAAGATGATGAGAGATGCTTAATAAGGATTTAAAACTTTAGAGGGGAAGTGTGTCTTGTAATTATACACACCTAAGTTTAAGCTCTATTCCAAGTTTATTAACTATGTAACTACAACATAAGCTTGTCTCTGAATCAACTTCTTCATCATCTCAGTGATTTATAGGAAACATTAATAAAATGACTTGCACATAGTAAGGGACTCATACTTTCTGAGTTTTAGATAATGTTCTCAGAACTCTGATAAGTAACTTTCAAGATACAGCGGTGTGGGAAAATGCTCAGGGATTCACAACATGTTCTCTTCAATGGTGCTGAGATCAAATTTTGAATGTGTACTAAATATAAGGTAATTTTTCAAACTTCAGCTGAAATGAACATAAAATTGCAGTCTTCCCATTTCTATAGGAATAAGCAGCCTTTCCAATATCACTCATTTACTGAACATGACTATTCTTCAGGGAAACAAAAAAAAAATGCACTTAAAGGTAATTAGGGACAGAAGGAGAGAAGCAAAAAAAGGAGGGAATTGAAAAAGTCACTAATAATGTTATATCAAACAGTAATTTGAAACTTCTTTAACACAAATGAAGAAAGGTTCAGAGTAAATGAGAATATAAACTTTTATCTCTGCAACCTCCAGAGTGCTAAGAAATTACACATAAATTCTCAATCAATATTCAATAGAAAAGAATAAAAGTAAATCACATTTTTTCTTCCATCTAGAGATTTATTCTGGTTCATTTCTAGACTTCTAATCATGGTCACATGATAGGACTTATTTTTCTCTGTTGGAAGCTCTATTCATCAGCTTTTCTAATAGTTTCTTTTTAATATTTGATAGTGGAAATTTAGGTGAATAAGAAAAAAATGACTGTCTTATCATTTATTACTGTTCAAATCAGTCATTTCTCTTATGACCTAGATGACTTCCCAACAATAATATCTCATAATGCAATCCTACAAGCCTATATAATCACTTTAATGATCTTCCACCAAGTCTGAAAAATAAAATGTCTTTTATGACTAATTTAATGGTCAGAGACAAAGTTGTCTAGATTTCTCTCCTAAACTGCCTGGTCCAGCAATCACCATCAGCTTTAACCCTTTTCATATCATGAGCAAAAAAAATTGAATTAAACTTGAGCGTCTCGACCCATTATAATCATTAAATTGTATTTCTCTATTTTTTATGCCATGTATCTATTTTTCTGTTCTAAAATAGTAAAGGAACCCAGGGAAAGGACAGTTAATAAATAAAGAAATATTGTAAGATAATAACTACAATTCTCTTCAAAGGTCATCTATAGATGAGAAAGTATAATACTCTGTCAGTATTGTTTGTCATTTTATAACTGGGCATCATTTCCTTATAGAAATGTAACCCCAGATGTCACTTTTTTCTCTCACTCACCCAGATACAAAGTAGATTAACATCCGGTAAAATATTAATCTGAGAAATGTCTTGGATTGTAATGGATTTTTAAAGAGGGAAAAAATATTCTGAATGAGGAAAAATGTTCTCTTGCAAGTTGCCAAAATTTATATCACCATTGCTTCTTTGGTTTTCTCTGATCACCCAGTCTCAGAAAATATTTGTCAGATATTTTCATCATAAAACAATGGGATATATTGGGCCTCCCCTGGTGGCGCAGCGGTTGATCACTGGGCTGCAAAACTGCCCACAGCCTCTGCAGCACCGGTTCGATCCCTGGCGTGACAAACCTCTTCTGCCATGCCCACAGCTTCACTCAGCAGTGTATTTCATCAGTCTGCCTGTTCTGTTCCCCACTCTGGCTCTGGTGAATTCTCTCACCCTCCTGCACTTCTGACTGTACCCAGTGCTTGTAAATAAATAAATAAATATTTAAAAAATGGGATATAATCTACAGCGTAGTGACTACAGTTTATAATGCTCTATTATATATAGGAAAGTTGCTAAGGCAGTGTATCCAAAAAGTTTTCAATACAAGAAAAAATGTATATAGTGATAGATGTTAAGTATTTATATCATGGTGATTATTTCCCAGTGTATACATTTATCGAATCACTATGTTGCATACCTAAAAATTATGTAATGTTATGTCAATTATATATCAATTAAAATTTTAAAAATAAAGGCAACTGTCATAGATTATTAAAATTACATATTCTAACATTTGGAGTTTTTAAAACAATGGTGGAGTTTAAATATTTTATATCATTTGGAACCACTAATCTGAGCTCCTGTCATTCCTTTGAAAGTGACTATAAATGTTATATCTAAAGATATAGGTTGATTTATACAAATAAAGATATTTGATAAAATAAATAGATAATTTATTTTATCTGGTAAAATAAATATGTCCAACTGAGCAAAATGCTCTTCAAAATAATGTCATTTTAATATTGTGAATAATATTAATGTTAGTTTTTCTAGGACATGGGAATCAAACCTGGCCATCCAGAAAACCAAAGGAAATGAAAAGAAGGTGGATAATACAATGTGATTTTTTAACTCAAAATTGCCAATAACACACATCTTTGTTTTGAACTGAATTTCACAGATTATAAATATTTTCAGATGGCAGTTAACTTTAGAAAAATATTTCTATCTACCTTAAATATCTTGGCCACTTGTTCTGAATAAAAAATAAACCTTAACTAGTATTAGGCTTATTGGTCCCTTGTTCAGAGTGTCATAAAAAATTTAATGCCCAAAATATTTTCTCCTTTATAAATTGCTGAGTTCATAGGGAGTTCCTATTTAGGTTCATTTGACAATGGATCTTAAACAAATAAAAAACAAACTGAATTTATTTTCTCCTGTAAACAGTTAAATGAAACTAGCAGGGTGAGAGTCGACCGTGCTCAAATCTGATTAAGTTTAAATACTTGTCAGACTTTTCAAGACAAGACACAGGGGCATGCTTTCTGCCTTGTGACTTTTTAACCTGTGGGATTTACTATAAAAACCTATAAAACAGATTGTATTTCCTCAATATAATTTCATTATCTGTGTGATATCATTATAGATATAAAACCATGCTACACTTCTATGACACAATGAAAAAAGAAATCTATTAATATTGAACCTAGCTTCTGGGTTTCCAAGATTAACACATTTCAGAGAGTGAACCAAATCTACTTTGTCAATAAAATGCCAAGGTGTTTATCATGTGAACATATTAAAAAGGAGAAAATGTAAAAATACAAGTTTGACGTAACCTAAAAAATAAAACCAAAACAATTCTGAAAGAGAAACAGGAAGAAAACCCCTCAAAATTAAATAAAAATCAGAAGACATAATACTTCTATAAAAAATATATTTCTTCCATGAAAGGAAGGAAAGAAATTCCATTTATGGCCATGGTGTGGTTAGAAAATGCAGGAAATTGAGTACACTATTGTTTCTAACAAATTGAAAACTGGAAAAAAAAAATTAATTCACTGTTCTCAGACTTTAGACATGGGCATAAACAACTATTATACCTAAAAAAAAGGGAAATAACATGAGTTATATAATTGTTGCATGTTATTGTATGACCTAAAACTAGTTTCCAAGATGTAGGACAGGGAAAGAGAATGTAAAGAGAAGCCAACAGTCTCAATGTATGCGAGGACAGAGGTGAGTGTTTGTAGAAGCTGAAGCAACTAGAATTTGTGAGACAGTGTACTGGAGAAGACTGTACTGGAGAAGACAGTCTTCTGGTAGAATGTCTGCAATTGATGATACAAAGAAATGGAAAACTGGATTCTCAAACCTTTTCTGTGGAAGTGTAAAATTGAAACAGAACTGTTTACACAGTCTACTAAAGCTAATCGCACATATCAGCTAGGGCTCAGATATTCTATTTCTGGTTATAAAATCAAAAGAAGTTAGAAATGTATTTCTGAGTATCATTGCAGCAGTTTTACTCTTAATAGCCCCATTCTGATAACAACCCAAAGGCTGTCAACTCTAGAATAGAAAAGTGAAGTGTGGTATTTTCAAACATTAGAATATTATATATCCCTGGTGGTGCAAGGGGTTAGAACACAACCTATGAAGCTATCCACAACCTCTGCAGCACGAGTTCAATCCCCAGCCGGCCAAGGAACAACCCACATGGCACAGTATACCTCTCCTGACTTGCCTGCTGCTCCCTTCAGCAGTGTACTTTGGTCAATCTGCCTGCTCTGTTCCCGACTCTGTCTCTAGTGAATCCTCTCAGCTAACCTCCCCCCCACACACACCTCTGGCCTGTACCCCAGCTCTTGTATACATAAATAAATAAATCTTTAAAAATAAAGAATATTATATATCAATGAAAAGACTACATTTTGTTATACACAACAATAAATAAATCTCACAAGCATGATATGGCATAACAAAAAGAATGCATTCTTCTGCAAAGCCATAGTGAAGAGCACCTGAGCCTGATCCAAGCAATTAGTCTAAACATATCCTGGGCCTCAGCAATTCTGCCCCTGTTGATCTGTTCTAATAACATGCTCACAAGTGCATAAAGGAACAAGTTTGAATATTTACTGAGGAATCACAGGTGGTGGCAAGTTGTAGAAGAAAGACTGGTTTTCCTCTAGAGGGGTGAGGTCAGTAAAATATGGTGGATTCACTGTGCAGTTATAAAGTCCATTAGATTAATAAACACATGCTAAAATATACCAAATTATAAAAATAAGAAATAGAATGAGGCCAGTAATTCAACTCTTTTTGTAAATTACATACAATCAAACAATAATGCATTTTATCAAAGCACATATAAAGAAAATATAAAAATTAAACATACAAGAATGTTTGCAGGGAGAGGAAAAAGGATCCATCTGAGGTATTAAATATGAAGAATTGAGGAAAAAACAACAAATAGACATTGCAGGGACAGATGATGACAATGTGCCTGAATTGAAGTGTGTGATTAATTCAATGTTCTCAACCTAATGCTCAAAAAAGAAAGACAGTAAAAAAGATGCAGAGGGTAAGATCACAAAGGTGAAAAGTGTAACACGAACATCAAATACCCAAGGCAACATCTATTGTTTCATTTTTAACACCACTTTGCAAATAGTCTTCAGAGACCCAGCAGGAAAAATGAATGTGTTTCCATGACTCAAATGTCATGTTATAAAAGTGACGTTCTGTTATCCTTCTACTTTGATTTCTGGGATAGGGTCCCATTACGAAGAGACACATGATTCTTTCATTTATCCAGAGCAAGTCTATATAAAATCCCCCAATTTAGAACTGGAAAGGAACTCAGGGACCATTTAGCCCAATCATCTCAACTGAAAACCATGGAAATAGTGGGTCACAAACTCTTAAAGACTTAAGCTCAAGCATGCTTATGCTATGTAGTAAGTGAATTGAAAAATAGTGCCAAGAACCACCTTTTCTCCCCCAAGTCCATCATTGGGTTCCTTTGTTTTGCCCCACTGAACTATTATCTTTTTTTAAGATTTATTTATTTATGCATTTATTTATTTATGCAGCCAGAGGTGTGGGGGGTTAGAGGATTCACAGAGTCGGGGCAGAACAGGTGGATTTACTGAAATGCACTGCTGAGGGGAGCAGTGGGCGAGTCAGGAGAGGTCTGCTGTTCCATGTGGGTACCTCCCTGGCCAGGGATCAAACTTGTGCTGCAGTGGCTGCAGATAGCTTCATAGTACTGCGTCTTAACCCCTTGCACCCCCAGGGAGGTCCGCCAATGAACTATAATCTACTTAGGAAAATATCAGAGGTAGCTGAAAACCATGGAGTCAAAACACTTTAAGATCCATATAAAATTACATCTTGACTCACCCCAAGCCATTTAGAATGAGTTTTTTCAGGTCATTGATTTTGGGTTGCTTTTATTATAAAGCACACCTTTACTTTCAGTGCTTACTAATGAGACTGTGTCTTAAACAGATTGGCACTCTTTTTGGTCTGGGTAAACAATTTGAAAAAAATTCAATTACATTCACTTGAAGGAGAAATTTCATGGTCCTCATTTGGAGACTCCAGTCATTATTTGTAGATGATTCTACCGAATTAGTTCTTATCCCAAAATTGAAACTTGGAAGTTGTGCTTATTCAATGGTTTTCTGACTATATTCCACGTTCTCTTAGAACTTTTGTATGACCAATCATGATAATTCATTCCATGAAGGTTCTATTCACTTAGTTTTATCTAGTGGAGATTTTACTGTTACCATTTTAATAAGATAAGCTTTAAAATATAACTTCTAGAATATAAATACATTTGTAGAAAACATATTTATGGAAAGAGATGTTGTGTGGCCTCTTGTAATGCCTGTTCCATCTCTTTCCCATTGAGTAGCCACCACAATATTTACATTGACTTCATTCCTTTTACATAGTTGTCTCTGAAGTAATCAGAGGACTTTGATATTTTTCTTGCCATTATGACTGGCCTAGGTATGGGCATCAACACACATCAGCCTAACCCATTTCACTCTGGGTGATCCTCTGCCCACAATGTCTGGCTCTGTATAGTCAAATCAGATGAACATAACTATTTTGTGGTTAGAGGTCACACATCAAGACACCAAATAGGGCATTTTATCTTAACTGTAGCTGCAAAGAAAGAGTGCTTCATGAACCGAGTCATACTCATGATCATTAACATAATACAGAAGAGGAGACAGAGCTGGGAGACTCTCAAAAAAGTGAACGGACACCCTGATATAAATATGCCTGAAGTCTGCTCTATGTTGAGGTTTGCTATTTCATTAGAAAATGCATTATTTTTATTTTTAAGTTACTTTGAATTGGTTTTGTGGCTACATGTAATCAAATACACCTGAAATGAGACAACTCATAAGGTTACTATTCAGAGATAACCACTGTTAGCAATTTGGTTTAGAGACCTCAATTGTGTATGTATGTTTGTGAGGTTGAGTTAAAGTACATTAAAACAAAGTTGGAAATCAACAATACCCCTAGGTGGCCTAGGGGTTAAGTCTCAGTGCTATCACCAGGATGGCCTGCGTTTCATCCCCAGTCAGGGAGCTAACCCACATATGGTGCAACAGACCTCTCCTGTCTTGGCCCTTGCTTCCCTTTGCAGTATTTTCAGTACATCTGCCTGTTCTGCTCCCCACTCCGTCTCTGGTCAATCCTCTCACCCATCTACCTCTGATCTACACCCTAGTTCTTTTAGGTAAAAATAAATAAATGAAATCTTTTTGAAAATACAAGGTGTTTTTTAGGCTGCTATTTTAATGAAGATGTCATGAATATATTTGCATATTATTAAATTTCAGTCACATTATTTTTAATGGCTTTATGCTGTTACATTATAAGTTTGTGCTGCAATTTATTAAATCTAGACTTTATATTTGGACACTAAGGTTGCTTCCAATTTCTTGCTGTCTAAATAGCAGTATAATGAATAACTGCAATTATATTCTCTATCATATCCAAGCTTATTACTTTTGAATAAATACCAAGAAATGTGACAATTATAGGGTCAAATACTATACATAAGTCTAAGGATTTCAATTTTCATTACCAACTTGTCCTCTAAAAATGTAATTCCAGCCTCAAATAAATGTATAACAGCATTCATTTCCATAATCCCTCCATGATAAAGTTTATGGTAGTAAAATAATGATGCCAAATTCTTCAAAATTATGAAAACTATAATTGTACACATTATTCTATGTTATAATCAATATTGTTGATATTAATAATAAAATAGCTATTTTCCATAAGAAACATTAGCATGTTACTCAAAAATTAAAAGTAATTTTTTGAAAAATGTGTCCCAAAATAAAATACACAGTTGCAAAAGATATTATATGTCCCCCAGTGATGCATGGTTTTTCATTTAGATCAAATAATTATTTGTTTAAATTCATCTTGCTAATTTGTAATTCCAAGATATTCTACATACAAATGAAAAGTGTCTTAAGTGTTAATGGTTAGCTCCATTGGCTGTAAATAATCTTTGAAAACAGTTCAAAAATATAAATCTTGTGTCATTGATGCTTCATACAGAAATCAGTTAATTCTGAAGTTTTTAAATAAAATTTATGAATCCAACATAAATTGTTTAAAATTATATTGAAAGTGAAAGATAGGACATTATTGTTAGCGGTTTTTTTTAAATGTAGTTAAAAAGTTTAGCATTGTGGGTAAAAATATGGTTCAGGTTATGATATGATTTCCAAATCTGATGAACCAAATGCAATGCATTTTTGCTTAGCTCCCTTGTGACACCTGCTCTTGTGTGTAGCTGCCATGCTCCACATAAGTCAAAATAATTGAATTAAGGAGACCACTTGATGAGGTGTTATGTAGCCAAAAACTCACCTGTGATCCTAGCCACTAGTCAGCTTTACCCACAAGATAGGAGAATGAAGACTCCTTAGGTGATTCCAGCCTCCAGCTTATTGAGTAACTAACTTTCAAGTCTTCTTATCTGAGAACCTAGGCATTAAGAAACTGAAGCAAGCCCCTTGTCTAGCCCTGTAAAAATTCTTAATAAAGTGAATCCACAGCCACAATAATGTTGCTTTATGCTATGGATTGATTAGATGACTTGCTACTTAAAAGCAGCTAACCAATACTTTAAAAAACCTATGAAAAAGAGATGTATTTGGAATTGATTATGAGGCCTATAAAGCTCAAAATAGTTTATAAACAAACTGTGCTATTCCACAAATTTAAATAGAATCTAGAGTTGTCCAAACTGTACAAATATTTTATGTATTGGCATTTGGAGTAAATGAAATATAAAATTCTATGAGTATAAAAATTGTTCCATGGCCCTCCCTGGTAGCGCAGGGGTTGAGACACAGCCTATGAAGCTGTCCACAGCCACTGCAGCACGAGTTCGATCCCTGGCCAGCCAGCGAGAAGCCCACATGGCGAGGCAGACCTCTCCTGGCTCACCCGGTGCTCCCCTCAGCATTGTACTTTGGTCAATCTGCCTGTTCTGTTCCCCACTGTCTCTGGTGTATCATCTCACCCCCCATATCTCTGGCCTGTACCCCAGTTCTTGTGTGCATAAATAAATCTTAAAAAAAAAAACACCTGTTCCATATAATTGACAGTAGGAGACTCGTTCCTGGTCAGAGAACCCAAATTGATATGGGTCAAAGCTGAGATGTGCCCAGGGACCACAAAATATTATGGGGAAAAACCCAGTTACATGTTCTACAGTTCATGCCATCTGTGTGCATAAAGACAAAGAATCATACTCCATTGTGCACAAAGATTTTTAACAGAGAAAGAAGAAGAGTAGGGAAGAGAAGAATTTCAAAGTACAGACTAAATCAAACTGTGAAATCAACTATTCCTTCCTTCAGTCAAACAGGTAAGGCCCAACAGCAGAGCCAGAGAAACGAGTCTAAGGCCCCTTTTGGCAGGAGACAAGCATAGATTGGGCAAGGCTCAGAAGCCAGGAGAGAAGACAGACACAAAGTTCAAAATGCACCATCCAAGTGGAAAAAACAGCACGGGGTCAAGATAGCAGCTGCCATAGTCTCTGAAGAGAGCTGAATCTAAAGCACTAAAGCCAAAAAAGACCAAAGGCCAGGAGAATCCTGCCAGCATGTTTCTGTTCCCTTTCCCTGTTCAACAGCAAATGGCCTTGCTGCTCCTTCCTGCTTCCGACCAGCACCTAGTTCAGGATGCCTGATTCATGGCAAGCTAGAAGATGGGGCTTGGGGAATATGGTGCTCCTCCACCCCACTCCACCCTACATGGCTGCCAGCAAGGCATCCATATCATAATTGTATGTGATTTCTCTCTTTACTGCACCAATTTTTTTTATTCTTTTTTTTTTTTTTGGTAAGAACACTTAGCATGAGGTCTACCCACAAGAACACACACATACACACACACACACACAGAGCATTCATAACTGTAAGCACAATGTTGCACAGTAGAACCCTGGAACTCAATCATTAAGGAAAGAATGAATCTTAAGATTCATAAGATTTGAAATGGTACAAATTTTACTTTCAAATTTTTTAATTAAACATTGCAATATCTTAAATGGGCAGAAAATATTTGTATCAAGATCTATTTTACTTAAGCATTTATATTCTAAACCAACATGTAGTTGAAATGAACATATCCACATTTCATTTAATAAATGTTGTCTTTGTTTTTTTAAAAAGATTTATTTATTTATACATACAAGAGCTGGGGTACAGGCCAGAGGTGCGGGGGTTGTGAGGATTCACCAGAGGCAGAGTGGGGAACAGAACAGGCAGATTGACTGAAGAGGAGCAGTTGGCAAGACAGGAGAGGTCTGCCTTGCCAAGTGGGTTTCTCCCTGGTTGACTACTGCAGAGGCTGAGTATTGCTTCATAGTGTAGTGATTAACCCCTTGTGCCACCAGTGAGGTCATGTCTTTGGTTTATTTTTTAATTTTTTTTTATTTAAACATATTTTACATCATTGTTCATCTTTGTACAATGCTTGCTTTCTCCTCTCAGGTATAGTTCCTGTACCTTTGCACCATCATCACAGTCCCTTGTTCTTTCCTCTCCTGTTTTGCTCCCTCTCTCTCCCCCTCCCCTGCTGAATGTCTGTGATTTATACTTGCCTGTTAATTAATAAATGCTGTCTTTGAAGATAATTTCCCAAGCAAGATACTTGGAATGGAACAAAGAAAGACATCATCTGTAAAAATATATGTGCTATAGATATATTTCCACATTTTAAAAGTTTAGTGACAATATTCTCTGGTTAGAAGAATTTGATCTTTTTTTACCAAGTATATTAGCACCAAGAGAGAAAATACTTCCTCATCTAAAAAGCATTATGACAAGTCAAAAATGTCAATATCAAATGTATTAATGATAAAAAGCAACTGTGAAAATGATTGCAGTCAATTTAGTTTTAAAAATAAGATCATAATATAAGAAATTCATCCTTTAGAAAAACACTAATACATATTACATATAGACAAGATAAAAAATGTGTTTAAAATTCATAAACATGCATAATGTTATTATAATGTTTAAGTTACTAATAAGAAAAGATTTCTATGTTTCCTTCATGGACATTCATTTTACTTTATTTTTTATAAGATATAAACTTACAATAAAGTAATTTAAAATAAAGCTCTTTCTGTGTAGTGATACAAGAAAACCAATTTGTTAATATTAATTATATGTATATAATGTGTAAAATAAAGAGAATACTACATTTATATGTGATATACTATTCCAATATATGCATACATATATGCATGTTTTATATACATATATATATTGAATTAAAATTATTTTTACTGCCCCTTTATTTTTATAAGTCTTCTAGGTTGGACAATGTTAGCTGACCATTATTTTCAATAACTATTCAAAACCAAGTAGTCTGCTTGTACTGCAGGTCAGTAAAGTACGTATAATTCTTATGTACTTTTTAGTCAACAAACACAATTGAGAAAATAAATACCTCTATGGTGGTTCCCCAACCCCACAGATTGTAGGTCGGACCAGAAAGCAGCCCAAAGAATTTGTGTTTTAAGCAGCACCACAAAGGGCAGGGGAAGGTATTCAAGTGCTCAGCGGGGGTTATTGGCTATCTTCAAGTTGGTAGGAGGTGCGGGCTCTTTCCCCACACTTCTCGCCTTACCCTAATGACTCATCCATCTGCTTCTTACCCATGGGCTTCCAAACAGCACTGCAAGTGTTCTAGAAACCCAATTACGCTAGTGGAATCAGATGGCAGGAACTGGGTATTGTTTGAAGTAGTCCAAACATTTTCAGCTGTGGTCAGCCCTACAAAATTTAGAAAAGGCTTTTCATTTTTCTTCTACACAGAGGACCAAATTAGGTGCCTTGTAATTTCAATTATGTTCATTACAAACTTTCTCATTTAAAACTTCAGAAAGTCAGATGGCCTGTGGAGCAGAGTAACTGTAATGAGCTAGTGTCTGCCAAAATTAGGGCAATAATGATTTCAAGGTCACGGACTGGCAGAACACTGAAGGAGAAATGACTGGCAAATATCAAAGATGCAGAAGAAGCAAGTGTATTCCAAGGAATTGCTGAAATTGTGCCACTGCTGTAAGTTGCTTAAGCAGGTTTGTGAGAGTAAAATTAGCAGGGTCATGAGTAAATGCTGCTTTGTGAATGATTCTCAAGGCTAAATAAACCAAAATGATTTTGCAGCTCATCTGAAATAGAGAGCAAAGGGCTAAGAGGCTGGAGATAAAGAAAAAAGAAAATATTCTCTCTCCCTTGTTATTTCCTCAGTTACAAAAGAATTATCCATCTCTCACTGAGTATACACTGATGAAGTAGACACAGATGAAGGCCTCTCATCTTTAATCCACAGCCCAGATGAGAGTCAGCTATGTAACAATTTTCACGTTTCATATATTTGTGAGAGTCTGGTAGAAAGCCAAATGCTGTTTGAGCTCCTAGGCATTCAGCAGAAAAGAAAACAAACAAAACCAGCTGCATGGGTTCCTGACAATGGTAGACACAGGTAAGTAGTACCTCATACAAAGAGTGATAGAAGCTATTTTGAAGGGATGATCAGAGAACAAAATGAAGTAGAGTGGCTAACTCTCTGGCTCTCTGGGCACTGGTGTTTCAGGACAAAGAGAGCAGTCACTGCAAAGACCCTGAGTTGGCAGCAGGCTGAGGAGCACTGAGAGACACAAAGGTGTGCAGTGTGCCCTGGAGTGAAAGCAAGAGGGACTGGAAATAAGGGAGTGATTTAGCAGGCACCAGACCATGATGAAACGCAAAAAATCTAGTATCATCTGTTGGGCTAGTTCTTTTGAGTATACAAGTCAATGCAGGAAAATATTTCCAAAGCCCTCATCACAGGGGCAAATCAGATGGTCAGGGATTCCACACACCTCCAGTGTAGCCACATGGGACCTGTGCCTTTCTTGACTGTCCACTGTCTAAACAGCTGCATTATCAGCATCCACGAAAGTGACCAGGGCATTCTACCACCTAAGGGCATTTCAAGTCCCACTTTCCCACATCATGCAGGCCACCAGCCCTGGCTCCTCTCTCTTTGAAGAACTCCCTTGGATCCTGACTTTTAGCTCTACAAACACAATCCTACGCCATCTTTAATTTATTCCATCCACTCTTTCTTACTTCTACCTGTTGCCACCACCTACATCCCCCTCTCCCCTCACCTATTCCACATGCACGAAATTGTTCCATCAAAATGGTGGCTATGATAGATTATTTGAAAGTTTCAAATAATTAATCTTGATGGCAATATTGTACACAGAACACGAAGGATACAAATTATTAAATAATCTTTCCTGGTGACTCACAGCAACATTTGAAAAGCACAGTGAAATCAAACATCACCTGGACAAGGTTATCCTGTGCTAATTTTTATTTGATGTTTATAATGATAAGAAGATCTCCTATGACATTCTTATATCTATTATAGTCACATTAATGTATCTTCAGTGAAAAAGGCATCTTAAAGGATTATGTGTGTGTGTGTGTGTGTGTGTCTGGTAGATAAATGAAAAAAATCTTACTCTTCATCTCTTTTAATCTTTTTTTTCCTTCCAAAATAATTTTTGTTTACAGATATCTTCTATTATCTAGGGAATTGGCCAAGAAAAGATTCTACACCTGATAACAGATACATTTTTATCTCATGTTTAAATCCTCTCTGTGTCAAAAAGTAAGGGATAGCAATCCTTTGAAAGCAACTAATAATGTTGCAGCAATTAAAATTGAAGCATCCAGATATGACTAGGAACCTTTCTTTCCAAGCAGAGAAAAATATGGATGAGCTGGCAAGTTTACATATGATACCATGGACTGAATTTCCAAGAGCACAGGTCTGAAGTCTTTATAGTGACTGTTAAGAGACCAGCATCTTCCTTAATATATAAATAAATATATCAAACATCACTGCCTCAACCCCTTCCAATCTCAACCTTCTATTCAAACTGAGCACACTCCTTTCTGTGAGCATAACCACTTGTAATCGATAATGAAATGTGGCTTCTTCACTCATCTTTGTTTTTTTTTTCCCATTATAACTCATTTATGAGATCTTATCAAGACCCAAACAAAATGTAGAAAGGAATAAGAAAATTTTGTTAAAAAATAATTATGCACAATTTCATTAACCATTTTATCCCTAAAAAATCCTGAATGCTTCAGGAATTAACATGTGATTTATTTTTTATCATGTGGTTTAACTTTATCAGACAATGATTACAATCAGGATTAAAGGGTTGGGTTTTTAAATGATCACACTAGTATTTATGAATTAAACCCCCTCCTCATTTTTAAAAGTTCAAGTGAAAAGCCTTCCATCTTCAGTGCCTGAAATCTCTTTTGAAAGGAAGTGTTTTCATGGACAAGGCAACAAATAAATGAACATTTATTTGTCAAGTGTGGGGTCTGTTCCCCCAAAAGGGTCAGACAGACTTTTCTCAATCGGCCCAAATAAAGAAGACCTCAATGTGCCCTAAACTTCCCTTTCCATAGTAGAAGTAACAATCACTGTTCTCCCTTTAATGGCCTAGGAGAATGTAGCTTCAGGGTTTCATCAAGTTGGAGGTTTATCAGTAAACATGTTCTCGCCAAGATTCATCTTGCCCAGAATTATAATTTAACTTGGTGTAGAGCTCAGCCACTAGAGACAAGGATTTTGCTCATATTGCAAAGGGAGTCATATTTGCTATTCTGAGAGCATGATTTTATTATAATAAATTGGGAGTGACCTTATAAACAAAGGAACTTACAATAGTCTATGGTCTGAAAAATATAACAGTATTAGCTACAAGTGGAATTAACCGTGCATGATTAAAGAAGGCTTAATGTGTGCAAGATACAAGACTTTGCCTATATGAACTTACTTAACTCCTCCAATAGACAATGAAGTATTATTTATATCAACATTTTACAGAGAAGAATATAAAGCTACACAGAAGTCAAATAACCTGTCCAGTTCACAAAGCAAGTTTGTGACAGAATAGGAATCAAACTCAGGAAGTCTGACTTCCAAGCAATCTCTTTCAACAAGGCAGTGCACTGCCAATCATTGGAAATGATTGGGCTAATATTTTTAAATGATTATTAAATTAACGATGTAGTTTACTTCTCAGAAAGAAAAAGTGCGCATATGTATAAATCAAATGTTGAAATAAGAAGCGTTCATTAACCCTCTTCAAAAGAAGAAATATTGAGTTCATAATACCTTTATCCAAAATATCTAATAATTCAATTATTTGTAACTCCAGTCTATGGCTAACACATCCTGTTGTGGGCACAAGTTGAAGTCTGTATCAAAAGCAAATAACATGAAAGGTATAAACTAAGGAACTTTTAGAGTCTTAGGAACTAACTGGTTAATAATGACCCTTAATGTTTTATTCAGGTGAAAGCTTCTTCCTTCAAGCAAATGCCACAGATTTCTAGAATTCTGAATCCTTGTGCAAAATTAAAATTATTTTTTGGAAAAAATATTTCTACCTACTGACACTCTGGCAGCCCTTCATCCAAATGGGAGTTGGATGGCCCTCTGTCAAGATCAGAGTATGAGCCAGGTTTCTGAATTTTTCAATGAGAGTGCCAGGCTTTTATCTGCATGCCACACACACAAAGCATATGGATGACACCTTAATTGACAACACAGAATTTCTGCACTGCAGCACTCATGAGAAGACCAAGCCAAGTATTTACTATAGTTCGGCATTTTCAGAGATCATTTCACATATCCCAGAGAAATAATAGCTGCTCATTCCTCTATTTACTCAGCTTCCATCACCATTTTACATTGGCTCATAAGAAAATAACTTCTATTCCTTTACTATCTTGACTTTAAAAAAAAACATTTAACATTTAAAAGACTCTGTTGAGTTAAAATTGAGTCTAAGTCTATGAACACAGATTTCTCTTACTCCTATTAATTTGTTGGCAAAAACTTCATGTTGTATAGGAACCATATATAGAGACCTAAAGGTAATATTACTTTTAACTTGTTTATTTTTTATCTAGTGCTATATAACAAATTATCATAAGATTATCAAATTAAAAAAATACACTTTTTTTTTAATCTTCCAGTGCCTGTATTCAGAAATCCAGTTACAATTTAGTAGAGTCCTCAGCTTCATTTCTTCTCCTGAAGCTACACTCAAGGTGCTAGGTAAGGCTAGCAGTTTCATTTGAAGGCTCAACTGGGGAAGGGTTCTCATCAAAGTTTGCTTACAAGGTTGGGTGGCAGGATTCACTTTGAAAGATTGTTGAATTGAGGGTCTCACATTCTTGCTGGACTTTGACTGAAGCAGCCATAAATTCCTTGTCAACATGACTGCACTTCATCAAAACAAGTGAAAAGAGAGAGTCTGACGGCCAGGAAAATTGTGTAGTCACAATTTTATATAGCCTAATTTGCAAGTAACCTTGGAGGTACTATATTGTTTAGAAGTAAGGTGCCAGTCTAGACCTCAGCCTAACAGAGGCCACATTATAACCAGCCTGCCACACCTTGCTAGAAAAAATTTAACACATCTCTTCATCATATTTTGAATTTTGATTAATAAACGTAGGACTAAGTTATAATAATGAATTCATTCACATTTTCTAATGCATTTCCTCTTGCTGAAAAGTATTTCCTAATCTTATTTTGAATCTTCAATTCCATTTACTTTACTTCACTGTTGTTAAGGAACTCAAATATATTATGAAGAAAGCTGTAATGTATACTATGAAATTAGTAATAGATGGTTGCCTGATGTCTTAGACATTTGTGCTGCTATAATACAAAGCTACCCACAGACTGGGTATCTTATAAAAAAATAAATTTATTATTTCATTTCTGGAGGCTGAGCCCAGGTTGCCAGCGCATTTGCTGAAGACCCACTTCCAGGTTGCAGACTTCTCACTGTATCCTGATCTGGTGGAAGGAACTAGGGAGTTCTGTGGGATCTTTATAAGAGCTCTACACTTATTCATGAGGTCTCCACATTCATGCCTTAATTACTGCCCCAAGCTCCCATCGTGTAGCACCATCACATTGGGCATTAGGATTCCAAACTGTGAACTCTGTGGAGGAAAGAAAGGAGCATGTACATTATAGCACCTGGCCACGCAGATCAAGGTGCTAATATTCCAATTCAACAATGCATTCAGGAAAAATAAATGAACAAGTTTTTGAAGAGTATATCTCTTTTTGGTCCTATCTTGTAAGTCTGCAACGGCCAAATTAATCTCTCAGGGGTGAATGGAAAAAGGAAAGGATGACTTTTAAGTGTTGAATATCATCTTAAAATGACATTTGGAGAAAGGACAATCTATCCAATACTATGCCATCAGACTACACTACAAGTATTTCTGTAACATAATGACACAAGTTTTAAAGACATATGAAAATTTAAGTTAATGATTTTGCCATTTCAGTGTGCCTTTATTTATCTTTTAATTGTAGTTGTAAAATAACTCAGCTTTTACATCTTTATGCCTTGCATTCTATGCTAAATTTTATGCATTAGTGAAAGAACTCCATTTAGTAATCAAGACACCTAATTTAAAGCTTGCCTCACTTCTAATGCCTGGTAACAATCATAAATAATTTTAATGATAACATCAGGAATGTTTGAAATATTTGCAGGGTCATTTGTCTTGCCTGAGCAATATTCAGAATTGAAATAAAGAAATGATTTATACTTAGGTAATTAGGCTTTTCTAATCCCTTTCATTCTTTCATCAAGCTATCATCTGTTGAATTCAAAATATAAAATGGTGGGGGCTTCCCCTGGTGGCGCAGGCAGTTGAGCACAGTGCTGTGAAGCTGTCCACCGCCTCTGCAGTGCTGGTTCCATCCCAGCTGACAGGCAAGGGCCCCACATGGCATAGCAGACCTCTCCTGTCATGCCCGCTGCTCCCCTCAGCAGTGTATTTCGTCAATCTGCCTGTTCGGTTCCCCACTCTGTCTCTGATGAATCCTCTCACCCTCCCGCACATCTGGCCTGTACCCCGGTTCTTATATAAATAAATAAATAAATCTTTAAAAAAAAAACAAAAAATATATATAAAATGGTGAATAAGAAAATGTAAGAAAAAGTGCCTCTCAATACAACACAAAATATTTTCTAGCATTTCTCTAGCTTTAACAGAACTGGTTTCCATGGATGACAGTTATACGGCATTCAGTTGGTCAACATACAACAACAAAACAAAGAAAAATTTCAATTCATTTTTTTTTAGCTGCTGGCCTGTTAACATGGAACATAAGAGGAGATCAATGGGTGCAGCCTTAGTGCATGAGTACCCTCCCCAGGAGCCTGACTAGTCTCTCCAGGGCTAAGAAAGTTCCTTTCAAGACAATGCTACTGTCAGGTTCATGCAGGAAGGACAAGGAGGTTTAAATGGAACTAATGTTTTCTTGTCTTTTATTTAAAAACAAATGGCTACAGCTTCACGTGGGAGTAACTACACTCTGAACTCATCTTCTGGTTAATTGCTGGATATATCCATGAAATAATAAGTTCATCATCCATCATTAGAATAAAAATTTGTAGACTTCCTGGGATGGCTTGGAATTGGAAATGTGTTTGGGAGGAAATAATTATTTTTATACAGATCCCACAAAATAGATTGATCCTGCTGGAACATCATAGTATGTATGGACTGAAGAACTTCTGGAGAAATCAAGAGTCTACTTTTCATCTTTGTATTTCCAACATTCAGCATAATGTTAGGTCTATTATGGGTGAATTTTAGAAAAGTTTTTAGAAGTTAATTAAATGTGTTTACATCTACAAATTATATAATCACTTCTACTAATTGCCTTAAGTATATTGTTCTTGATATTTAAAGGATTACTAATTATCTACAAGATGATCAGAGAAACCTAATAAATGAAACAGAGGCAAAGTGTGGAAAGTAGAGTGTCTTCCAATTAACACCTAAGACACGATCCCTGCAACATGTTAAAGGATCAAAAACTGTTTCTTATAAAGGGAGTTCCAACATGTTGTAGAAATGTGAGAAAGGAGGTCTAAGAGTTAAATCTCAGCCTTTAAACAGACAACTGTACAACTCAAAAATTTGCAAGAGTACAGACCTCAAACACCAATGGGGGAGGGAAGGAGAAAAAGAAAAGAAGAAATGAGGAAGGAAGTAGGATAGTCTGTGGTGGTGAAATATGGGTGAGTTGGTGGTGGGTAATAGCAGGTATTTCAGTGATAATAGGAACATACTTTTGAGTGTGAAAAGATAGTTGCAAAGAATTCTTAAGTATCTTTGTTTCATCACTTTTATATGGCTTCTGTTATAAAGTGATTCTTGCCTCCCCATTAATCTTACATTTTCTACAAGAAATGGTTAAGTATTTTAATTCCCTGAATAGTAACATAAAGTGTTATTCATAGTACACCTTCCCTGAAGGCAGTCATATTGGGATTTTAGCTTTAATTCTTTCTATATTCTGTGAAGGCTGACTCTATTGCTGGTCAAAGATAGAAGTGTGTCATTCTTGAGTCTGCAAATGACAGAACAGTCCTGAATGGCAGAATTTATAGGCTGGATGTGTAGAGATTAATATCAATATTTTCAATTCTAGATTTTGGATTTAGTTGCTTCAACTGTTTCTAATTTGTAATGAAGTTCTGCTTGAATGTTACAGAGCTGCCCTATCATGTCATTTTTTAGAGTACTGGGTAATTACTGTTTTATCCAAATTCAGTCACATAGCTTTCTCCATATCAGCATTAAACCAGCAGGTATTTCTAACATTCTTAAACTCTGATGAAACTTTATCTTGCCTTCTGTCATTTTCATCAAACTATTATCATATTGCTTTCCTGTGGTACACAATGTGATGTCATTACTACAAAATTTAAAGGTAGGAGAAGCATATAGTGATTATGAATCTCTACAGATGTTTTGAGTTCAAAGGGATGCATTGGACAGAAACACATCAAATTTGATAAAGGAACAAATTGACAACTATAAGGTTGGTGAGACCTTAGTAGTTTCAAAAATAGCTTTCTTTTTTTTATAAAATAAGAAATATCTGAAGCAAATACAGTAAAATAATATTTTTAAAAATCCAGTTGCTGAGTACATGAGCTTATATTATAATATTCCTGGATTCATCTGCATATTTGAATTATATAGTTTAAAATCAAGATAATGGATTTTAACTTTAAATGTTTTACTTGAAGATATAATTATCATCGTTTCTTTCTCACTACAAAAATGCATCTGGAATGGTTTGTAAATAGTGCGTTAGACATAAAACACATATTTTAAAAATTTATATATACTATACTAAAGAAGGATTAACACTTTTGTGGATTTAACTACATGAAAACCACTTGATAACAAATACATAAGATATTTATTTCTCTTCACTGATTCAGAAAACTAACTGGATGTAGTAGGACCTCTAGCTAGTAGACATTTGTATTAATCATTACGTGATGGTGAGTTTCTCATGATAATAACTTCAGATTTCTAAGTGATTCAATTTCTCAATATCAGTATTTCCAGCCAGTGACAACTTTATCATGGATAAATAACATAGAGGCACAAAGATAAATAAAACCATGGGAACATCACCATCAACAGTGGTTTCATCTGTCAATGTTGTCAGCTCTCTGCCCAGGAATATTAAGGTAATTCTCTGGGTCTTCTCAGAGTTTAATTAAATTAGTAAGAAGCTAGGTTGGTATGAGAGACTGCAGGGTTTAAGGCTAAACACAATTGTGTGGAGGTTAAGTTATATTTTAGTTGAAAGTGGTCCATGCTTTCCTTCAACACATGTTTATTCATTTCATCAAAGTAATGGCTCTGGCCCAAACTCTATCAAAACATGCTCTTTTGGCAATATTAGCTACTTTGAACTCTCACAGGTGAAAGGAAATTATACCGGTTTCCTGGTGTGATTTATTAATAATAAAATAATAGCTACTTATTGAGTTCACACCATATGTTTTCCACTTATAAAATCATTTAGTTTTTACTAATATATTTTGAGTTATGGGATTTTATTTTCCCATCTTTACCAAAGAGAAACTGAGACTCAGTGAGTTGAAATAATACCTTGAGATCTAACAGTTAGAGATGGTAGAACTTGGATTTATTTAAAAAAAAAAAAAAAACCACTTTCAAGTCCTGCTCTTATCCATCATATATTTTCCTCTTTCCTTTCCAAAAGTGTTACTGTCCATAATATCTAAAAGATATAATTAATAATTATGAAACACCAACGGTGTGTGATCACTCTTTCCATGGGGCTTTTCTTCCTAATAGTAATTGTTAGTGATGTATTATTAGCTTAAACAAAAGCAGATGCCCTTGACTATTTTTCTTCCTTACATATACATTCTTTTAAGAAATCCTCACTCTAAAATATTCATTTGGCATTTATCATTTAGCTTAATACTTTTGAGATTCCTCCATGTTGTGGTGTGTATCTTTTTTTCATCCCTTTTTATTGATGAGTAACATTCCATTGTTTGGACATGAGACATTTAGTTGATACATGTACCAGTTGTGGATTCACCTCCAATGGCAAGAGAAACAAAAGAGAATATAAACAAATGGGACTACAGCAAACTGTAAAGCTTCTGCAGAGTGAAAGAATTTTACTTTTAAAACAGACACCCTACTGAATAGGAGAAAATATTTGCACATCATACAGCTGACAACAAACTCTATCTAAAATCTACAAAGAACTCATACAATTCAAAGAAAAAGAAAACAAACAAGCAAACAAAATTGGGAAGATGAGCTAAATAGATGCTTCTTCAAAGAAGAGGTCAACAGGGACAAGAAAAAAATGCTCATCATCATTTATCACCAGGGAAATGCAAATCAAAACCATAATGAGGTAACACTTTACACCCATGAGAATCAAGATGACTACAATCAAACCATGTAGGCAAGGACGTGGAGAAGGAGGAAGCCTCCTACATTGTTGGTAGGAATGTAGACTGGTACAGTCACTATGAAAAATAGTATGGACATTTATCAAAATATAAAAATAGATCTACCACATGATCCAGCCATTTGACCCGCAGATACCTACCTGAAGACTACAAATCACTAGTTTGAAGGTATATGAGCACTCCTGTGTTTATTGTAGCACAATTTACAATAGAGAAGTTATCTACCAAAGCAAATATGAGATCAGGAAGATGTGGAATACACACACAAATGATTACTATTCAGCCATGTAAAATAAAATTGAACTTTGTATTTGTGACAATATGGATAGAACTGGAGCGGACAATTTTAAGTGAGATAAGTCAAATGGAAAAGGCAAACACCAGGGGTTTTGTTGGTGTAAAATATGAAATATAAAGCAAAGGGTCAGGGCCTCCCTTGTAGCATAGCAGTTAAGTTTCAGCACTATCACCAAGAAAGTCTGAGTTCTATCCCCAGGCAGGGATCTAACCCATATATGGAGCTGCAGACCTCTCCTGTCTCGCCTGCTGTTCCCCTCAGCAGTATATTTCAGTAAGCTGCCTGTTCTGCTCCCCACTCCAGTCTCTAGTGAATCCTCTCGCCTCCTGCAACTCTGGTCTGCACCCCAGTTCTTCTATGCATAAATAAATAAAAATATTTTTGAAAAAAAAAAAGAACATAAAAAATAAAACAAACCCTAAAAGTCTGACTTTAGAATTGAAGATACCAGAGAAGAGTGGGGGGGAAGAGCAGGATGTGGAGGGGGTGCAATAGACAAAGATGGAGGACTATGGATTCCTCAGTGGTGGGTGTGATGTGGTAATACATATCTGAAGAGGTGTGATCCTATATCTCAATCATTATACAGTGTTGTAGAACAATATTATCACAATAAAAATTTTTAGATGGAATTCTGATTATGAATAATCCTTTTTAGCTATTATGCATAATGTTGTGAGCATTCACATACAAGTCTTCTGTGGACATGTGTTTTTACTCCTATTGCATAAATATCTAAAAGGAAAATGCTGGGTTGTATAATAATTCATGTTAAACTTTTAAAGAAACTTCTAAAGTATTCTCCAAAGTGATGGTGTTATTTTACATGCCCACTAGCAATAAATAATTGTTTCAGTGTCTCTACAATTTTACCATCATTTATCTTTCTGGATGTTTCTTTTTAAGTCACACAATGTTTCTAAACATTGTTTTTGGGCAGGTTATTATATAGCAATGCATTACTAAAATAATTTCATTATTTTCATCCCACCACCACTAGCATACAAATTTCACAAAATTATTTATCTTCATCTGCATCTCTCACTAATCTAACCCAAACACATAGTAGTTTGCATATAAAAGATGCTAACATATCTAATGATTGAATCTTCAAAACAACCACATAAGTAGGCATGATTACTATGACCTGGCTTGTAATTATTACACCTAAAGTAATTCCTTAAAAAGTAAAAATACTAAGTAATCTCTAAGTTGAGTGATTTCCCCTTCTCTCTTTCTTCCTCAAATTTATAGCAGCAAATAAGAGTTGGGAAGTTGTATTCTGACAACTTTAAGTCATCATCAAGTAAATCACATGGACATATACAGGCACATCAAATTTATATAAACTTAGAATAACAAAACAAGAAGGAGTCATAAATGAACATGTGATGTTGTATAAGTATATAAATATATAGAGTTATACATATATACATAAATCTCCCGAAAAATCTGGTGCCTTCAGAGATCCTCATAAGGTGACCACAATAGAGTGTCAGAAAAGAAGATACACTGAAATGCCAGGTGCCAAAAGAAATTCACTGTAACTAACAACTTTCTGCTTCTGATCTGTTAGTGCCCTGTGGAGGAAACATGTAAGGAAAAAAGATCTAGAAAAATCTAAGCCCAGCAGGTACTTGCTGATAGATCTGGTGTACTCAACCAGAGGCCCAGGGGGGAAACATGCATGCACTTAAAAGCATTTACCTGTGCTCCTCTGGTACCCAAGAGTCTAGCCCAATGAGCATCTTGCCTCACAGCAAAATGGCAGGTTAAAATCATGTATGTAAAATATTTTCCCAAGGAAATGTGTAAATTGAATTTTAAGTTTATATTTTTGCTTAAACTATAAGCTCCTATTTTGGGGAAAATGGAAGCTATTCCTGCTTCTGAAGAAATGGGTCATTTTAACAAGGAAGACATGTAGAGAGTGGTAATTAGAGGTCACATTAAAGTAATCAACATATGAGAGAAAATTTGAAAGTCCCTACCTTGGGCTTACTGGAAAGGTCACTACAATAAATTTAGACCCACAGAGAAAAATGTCATAAAAATTATTTTAGGTAAATTTTTGCCTTTAAGGAAGACTTAATACAAACTGTTCTGTAAGAAAATTATCTATCATGGTCTTAACATTTTCCAGAGAATATTATCAGTATTTGTCGTTGATAAAATCTATAATTGTACAACTTTATACAAATTATCAAGTGAAGAAAAATAGCTCCAATTATTCATTTTTTAAATTTTTTTAATAGAGGCATGTATTTTATTTATTTGTTTGTTTGTTTGTTTGTTTGTTTGTTTGTTTATACAAGCATTGGGTACAGTCAGAAGCGCAGGAGGGTGAGAGAATTCACCAGAGCCAGAGCGGGGAGCAGAGCAGGCAGAAGGACTGAAGTACACTGCTAAGGGGAGCAGCGGGCAGCAGGAGAGGTCTGCGTGCCATATGGGACCCTCCTTTGGTGGCCTGGGAGCAGCCGGGGATAGAACCGGCGCCTCAGAGGCCGCGGGCAGCTTCGCAACCCAGTGCTCAACCGCTGCGCCACTGGGGAGGCCCCAATTATTCATTTTTGAGTGAAATTATCCATAAGATCAGTCTGTCAAAATCTACTTTAACTAAATTACTATTATATTTGTCAGAAAGAGTAGATCGTTTATTTTGATCTGTTCCTTAAAGCTGAAGGGTAGGAGAATATGCCAACCCAAAATATGCCACTTTGGCATAAGAATTGTTTTTAAGCTGAAGGCAAATGAGAAGAAGCAACATAAGAAAAGCTTCCTACACCCCCCCCCACTATCTAAAAACAGGACATACATGAACAGAACTGTCCCACTTTCCCATATAAATTCATATCAAAAGTTAATCCCTGGAGACAACTTTAGACCTAATTAGCCTGGAGATGGCACTAAAGGATCACTGGCCTTTACCACTTTCCTGGGAAACCAAAGACTATGATTTTTGTTCTGTCCTTTCTCTATAAATTTATTGGTTTTAAAATCAGTGGTGTAATAGAGGCTGAAGTTCTGAGGCACCACTGTGTGTGGTAGATGCCTTCACCTGCATACCGCCCATGAATGTGTGAAGTATACATGTTAATAAACTTTAATCTGTTTTACTCTTGCTAATCTGTGCTTTTTACATTATTCTCAGTCAAAAAACCAGAACAGAGGGAAGACTATTTTTTCTTCTTTATAAAACAATAACTCACTAAATAAGGCCTCAGTTACCTAGAAAGTATCAGCTTATGAAACTTTCTTTTGGTAGAAGGTCATAAAACACATTGGACAGAGAAGGAATTTCCATAATGCAACTGCAGCATATCTGGAAAAATCTCGTCTGAATGTGAATGTAATAAGCTATTGGGCTATTGGAATGGAACTAAAATACATTAGCAGTAAAAATAGTAAAAAAAAAAAAAATCAGTACTTACTACATTTCAGGAATTGTCCTCAGTGCTCATTTGATTAAAATATGACAAAATTGAGAGATATTCCTTATTCTAGAGGGAATTAGAAAGTGTATAAATTCATGGCCTGTCCCCTCTGACTTGATAACCTATATTTTAACTGTTGAAGGCCATTATGGGACACAGCCATTGAGCTGAAAGGAGGAATTTAACATCTAGAATTGACCTATAGCCATTGACATATATAACAGCAAGAGCGCTCAAAGAGTTGTCAGCACAGGAAAATATGTTCATCCATCCCTATGATTTCCTATAAAAATCAATTTTGTAGCCTAAAATATATAAACAATTAAGGATTTAAAATTTGAATCTCTGGAAGGTGAACATGCACAGAGAGAGGCAAATGAAATCACACAAAGAAACATCAATAAGACTAAATAAGAGTAATAATCATGACTGTTTTGCCCTTTAAATGCTGACAGGCATCCTATAAGTGTTATCTCTAATTCACATCAGGAACTTTCAAAGTAGATACAGTCTTAGTTGGAGTTCTCAGAGGCAGACACTGATAGGAGGATTTTTATGCAAATGATGTATGAAGGAATTGCTCTCACAAAGAATAAAGGATTTAAAAAATAGGACAAGAATATGAAAGACTCTAAACATGGCCATCATTTCAGGTAGTGTCCTTCAGAAGATTGCTTCAGTCTGACACGCGGGAAAACTGGAGAATAAATAACTCCTGGCTGTCTGTCTAGGTTAGGCAGTAGCCATATCTGTTGTAACATGTTAACCTTCTTTTATTGTGGAAAGGAGGAAAGAATGTGGTTGGTAACTGGCCGGGGAGCCTGATTTGACTCCAAAGTCCAAACTTTCTCCAACGTTCTTTTGCTCTCATTCATGTATCCCTTTATCTTACTTATAAATCATTTCTTACACAGGTATTCCCTGCCACTCTCTGTAAACGGTAGCAAAAAGCAGAAAACCACACTGATGGTTTCCACAGAATCTTCCTCATCATTTTTTAGCCTTGCCCATGCCAACCTCTGCCTAGATCAGTGGTGCCCACCATTCAGCATCTCAGGAACTCAGTGTTACACTGGCTCCACAGAGTGTTGTATAACAGTGTTAATAATTCCACAACAGAGCAGCTCAGCTTTAAACAGCATAGAGAGATCATACAGAAAAGAGAAAAGTGCAGTCTTAGAGAGACTAGGCATGCAAACTGCAGATCTGAATTTGGGAAAATACAAGCCACTTCGGGAAAATTATGGCAAAATATCCAAATAAAGAGATGTTGGCTCAGTTTTGATTTGGGTGAGGTTTTGGTTCTCTTCAGGCCAGGCCAGCAGCTGGTATTTGTTCTTTTAGCACCACTGCTTGCTGGGGCTGGGCAGGCTGCTTTGTTTCTACATTTCTAATGCTTAAGTCTCCACTGACATCCTTTTTCTCTAGGCAGTTTGGGAACATTTCCGCTCACTTATTAATATCTTCATAAATGTAAAACCTAGGGTCCTATTTATCTAGTCATTGAAAGTCTATAAAACAGTAATGTGGAATGTAAAATATTCAGTAATTCTAAAAGGAAGAAAATTCCATATTTGACCTTATTTCCATTGGTTCATTCATCAGTGACTCAAAAATTTTATCAATTTGATCATCGTACATAAATAAGGGTTGAATCTCTAATGAGAGATTAAACTGAAATTACTTTAAAGCAAGCACATCCAAGTCAATGTTTTATAAAAGCTTGACTTGGACCATCATTTTGCTTGTCATCTTTTTCATAAAAGAAGATTTACACATCCTATGATAGCACTAACCTTTTCAAAAAATGGCAGATACACTTCATATATTTAAGTAATTATGAATTATGATTCCAAAATTATAATATTAAAAAAAACAGAAAATGTGGCAAAATAGAACTCAAATGACAGCAGAAATTACTTTCTCCAATTTTCAAACCTTTGGTGTTTAACTCAGTAATATTATTACATATGGTACTTTCAGTTAAATGATTTAATTTGCTTCTACCTCACCGATCATCAGGAGCTATACAAAAAATTAAATAGCTAATTCAAAGTTATTTATTCAGTACCTACACTTTGCCAAGTGTTGGGTGTTCTTGCTGTACCAATGGTGTGTAGGCATTTAGGAGGTAAGGCACACTCTGTTCCATATTCCATAATAACTCCTATTCATTCAATCATTCAGCAAATATTTCTCAAGTATCATTCCTGATCCTGAGACAGAGGGGTGACTCAGAACTGCTGCTCCTACCAAAAAAGCATGGTGGGGGGAGGGAGAGGGAAAGAGAAGTGAACCATGTAACAGGAATACAGCTTAGGAAGTGCTATGATAAAGTGCGTTACACAAAAGTGTGTAAACACTTTTGTGTTGTGTCTGGTCCTGAAGGACAGAGAGGCAGTGTGTAGGCAGAGTGAACACAGTCACCCACACACTTGAGACAGAGGGAAGAGCGTGCACAAAGACATGGAAGGACAAAAATGTAATTGCAAGTGGCTTTGCTAGATCTTCATGTTGGGCAAAAGGTGCAGGAGGGCACAGTCTGTCATTCCATAGAGATTAAAATCCTACAATAACTGGGACCCATAATAGGGATTCAAGCAGCAAATTTTTATGTAGTTTGATCTTCAATTTTCAATGATCATTCTGGAAGTATTATGGAAAATGGACTTGGAAAGGGGAAAATGATATTTTTAGGCAGAAAAAAACAGAGAATGGGACTTCCTAGTGGCCTCAAGTTCAAGTCTCAGCACTATCACCACAATTGGCCACCATGAGGGCCTGAATTGCATCCCCAGGAAGGGAGGTGACCCACATGGCCCAGCAGACCTCACCTGTCTCGCCTGCTGCTCTCCTAAGCAGTGCATTTGGGTGGAGCTGCCCGTTCTGCTCCCCACTCTGTCTCTGGTGAATCCTCTCACCACCACCCCCAAACACCTCTGGCCTACACCACAGTTCTTCTACACAAAAATAAAATCATGGGCCTCCCCGGTGGCGCAGCGGTTGAGCGCTGGGTTGCGAAACTGCGCGCGGCCTCTGCGGCACCAGTTCGATTCCCGGCTGCTCCCCGGCCACCAAAGGAGGGTCCCACATGGCGTGCAGACCTCTCCTGCCGCCCGCTGCTCCCCTCAGCAGTGTACTTCGGTCCTTCTGCCTGCTCTGCTCCCCGCTCTGGCTCTGGTGAATTCTCTCACCCTCCCGCACTTCTGACTGTACCCAGTGCATGTATAAACAAAAACAAACAAACAAAACCAGCAAACAAATAAATAAAGCATGCCTCTATTAAAAAAAAAAAATAAATAAAATAAATAAAATCATAAAAAAAAACTTTAAAAAAGAAAAGAAAAACCAGGGAAGAATCAAGCTACAGGCATACCTTATCTATTGTGCTCGACTTTATTGTGTATCTCAGATAATGCATTTTTTACAAATGAAAAGTTTGTGGCCACCTTGTATTTGAGCAAGTCTACTGGCACCATGCTTCCAAAAGTACATGCTTACTCTGTGTTTCTGTGCCATATTTAATTAAGGTATGTGCACTGTTTGTAGGCATAATGCTATTGCATAAGGAATAGACTATGCTACGGGGTAAAAATAACTTCCAAAAGCCTTGTATTACTTACTTTATAATGATATTCTCTTTGTTGCAGTATCTGGAAGCGAACATGCAATATCTCTAAGGTATGTCTGTACAATGAAGTAAACTAAAACCAAACTAAGAATAAAAATTAGAGAGGAAATTCCTCCTGCATAAATAACTCTTATGTGCTAAACTCCACACTAAGCCTCTGAATGATTATCTCACTGAATTTTTTTTGTGAACCACATCATACCTTCACATAATGTTTATAACTTCAATAGCACATCTTACAGATAAAGAATTAAAAATAAGGAAGCTGAGAAAATTGATTAAAGTGACACAACTAGCAAGTGGTAAAGCCAAGAATCAAGACCACTAACACACATGAGAGATTGTAATGAAGCAAAATCAAAAGATAGGAATGATCAACTAATGTCAGCAAGAAGAAGTCACTATGGGTTCTCCCTGGCTGTTCCTCTCCCCTTTCTCAATTATAACAAGAACACTGAGAGTAGTGGAAGAGGGTAGCATTAACCACAGGAAGACCATCTACAACCTGAAAATAATGGTGACTTCTCTCAGATATTGTATGTGATCAAGAAGGAATAATTTACATTTAGGTTGGGAATTACCAAGAGTCACAGAATCTGTGGCAAACCTGAGATAAAGTGACATCATAACCCCTATCTCTCTCATAAGAGCATTCTCATTCTAGAAGAGACAGGAAAAGGTCATATAAAAATATTTCCCCAAATGCACTGGATCCACAGGCCCAATGACAGTTTCTATTTTCATTTGAAAAACCTGGGGCCTCCCTGGTGGAGTTAAATACAACGTTTATCAAGCTATCACCAGCCACTGAAGTAGGAGTTCAATTCCCTGCCCGGCCCAGGGAGGTGACCCACATAGTGCAGCAGACTTCTCCTATCTTGCCCACTGCTCCCCTCAGCAGTGTATTTTAGTAGATCTACCTGTTCTGTTCCCCACTCTGTCTCTGGTGAATCCTCTCATTCCCCTGCATCTCTGGCCTGTACCCCAGCTCTAATATGCATAAATAAATAAATCTTTAGAAAAAAAGAAAAACCTACAGATGAAAATTATTCTAGCAAATTGAGGACACCATATCCTCCTGATTGACCTGGCTCATATTTCACATCCTTCATACAATTTATATCCCCACTCTCTTGTTATAATTAAAAGCTAGATAAAGAAGGAATAATGGGGTACAAGTTAGTGAGAAGAAATGGTACCATCACAAGTTTAATCCCTCTAGAAGTATAGTGTACATCCCCTATTTTATATATGTATATACTATGTTATTGTTGGTACTGTTATATCTGCATGGTTAGAAATAATTTCTGTAAGAATTGAGAATGTACAATCAATTGGCAAGCATTGTAGAGGTAAATTTAAATCATAGACTGAGGAAAATTAAAACACAAATGAACAATTAGAACAATTTTCTCTGTAAACCCGTATAATCTATATAAAAGTGCTTATAATTTCACTGATAAACTTAGCTTTAATTCACAAACACTTCCCTCTGATGGTCCATAAGAAATTATTTTTTCCACATAAAATGAATTTTTAAAGGTCATACTCTTTCTAAATCATTACCTAACATGTTCTTTTAGGGCAATTACTTACTTAGAGAGCCGCCAAATACTAGAAATTTGCAAATTGAGATACATGAAAGGGCCTAGGAAGATGGGTTTTTCCATGATTAAGAGATATTTTTGTTAAATGTTTGGGGAAATGTGTTATACCTAATTCAACACATTTCTTTACCAAAACCACATTATGTCACATTTTAATATGGTAATTAGCAAGGCAAATTTCCAAAAATGTTCCAATATGACCAGAAATTTTATTTTTCTAAATTTGTTTCAACATGGAACTGTTTTATAGGAGAAATAATCATCAACATCAGTGTTCTACTGAGCACAGTCCACATAACTAATTTAATTTAATTTCCTCATTTTATACAAAATTCTGTGGTATATAAAGATAAGTGAAGCTTCTCAGGATTATATAATTCAATAATGAGAGTCAGGTCTCAACGTCTGCTTTCCTGGATACCTTATCCAACTCTAGATTATTTGTTGATTTACTGTTTTTGCTCTCATCTTTCATATGTTTAACATTTGCCTTATTTTTCTTCAGGCATATTATATTGACATTAGTCATAGAACAAAGAAAAACACAAACTGTGGTCACCATCACTGAATGTCTACCACAAGACAAATAAAATCCAAATGTGCTAGTATCCTCACTTTCTTTTTCACAAAAACTCTGCAGCACATTGAGGTACATGTTATTCTCCCCATTTTAAAGAGGCAAGAGTGCCTTTGTAACTTACAGGCATTTGTGAGTTTAAAGGGATGGAGCAAGTCTGGCTGACTCAAATCCCCTGCTCTTTGCACCTGATACTCCACCCTTTCATGTCAGGAAAAGTACGGCTTCTCAAAACATTCACTGTGAAACTATTTCCCGAGCTAAATTCTGCAAAAGTAAAAAGTGGATGTGCTTTCTGAAACAATCCTTCTTTCTTCCACTGCAGACACTTGGAATCTATCAAATGCAGACTTTTCCACATTATGAAAAATCTTCAACTATGGACCATGTTGTCCTCTATTAGATTTCCAGTTTTAAAAACCAATGGTCCAAAATATTTTACAATTGAAAGCTTTAAACATGACCACTGAAATATATTCTAATCAAATTCTTAAAATACTAATCAAGTATTCTAATCAAATACTTAAAAATATGTGAGATATTCTAGGTAAAATTTCAGCTCCAGATACTGAAAGTGACTTTAACTAAAGTACCAAAAGAATCTGAAATATAGTCCAATCAACACAATAAAGTATATTATCACATACTGTATATTATACCTTAGCGCTTTAATGGAGAGACCCAATTTGATCTGCTTCTACATTATACAAAGATTCCACTGATCCAAGATTTCCTAGTAGAATCAAATTAATTCACTATGGTTCCTCCAAATAGCATATGTGCCCATTATGAACCAAAGCATTAGAATTAAACACTTTATAATACGGGTCAAAGTGAACTCTCACTTACCTACCTACATTTTAATAAACAAATTCAGATCACACATTACAACCAACAAAACAATATTGTCAACAGGGCTTTCAAAACAACTATCTCTCTCTCTCTCTCTCTCTCTCTCTCTCTCTCTATATATATATATATATATATATATATATATATATATATATCAGTTTGCTTTAAAACCAGACAAAAATATAGAGAAAAAGAGGCTCCTCTCTCAGTTTTCACTGATGATCGCTGAAGAGAAGAATAGTAAATGTTTTGAAACATCCACTAGACTTTAAATAGAAATAATTTGCTGATGCTTGCTATTTTGTTTCCTACTTATAGCTTTATCAACAGTAAGTCTGATCCCAGCAGCAAGGGCATGGATGTGACTGATAACAATAGTAATAAAAATATTACCCATAGAGGCTTGTCAGTTCTCGATTGCAGCAGCTTGAGGAGATCCCTTGACAATGATTCATGGCTTGCAACTCAGAACCATCTGCTATTTTGGAGAGTTCCTCAGCCAAGGTGAAGAGGGGAGTTTTCACAGCTGTATTCTTTTTCCTTCTAAAGTCCATGGAAAAGCATCCAACAAACCACAAAAATCTGGCACTAATTTGAATATGGCAGACATTATCCTCCATATGTTCTTGTTTCAATGGACTCTTTTTACTGTAACTATCTCATTTCATGCCATTTCTTGCCTCTTTTCAGGATGTGAAGTGTCAATTTTTCTCACTCTATAAACTTCTTAATATCTTTTCATCCTAGTCAGTTCAGTTATTTGCCTATCTCTATTTTAATGAAAAGTATTTCTTCTACTGACAAAATTTCAGGATTTAACTGAATCTCATCAAGTTAAATCACTTTTTTATATTAAGGAATCAAGGTAAGGTTAGTTAGTCACCCTAAAATCAAATAGTTCATCAGTGAAAGAATTAAGACTTAATCATTTGTCACCCCAGAATTGTGCCCAAGACTCAATGGCCTGTTCAAGAGAAGCTTCAGTGTCTCTGATCCCTCTCACTCAGAAAACTTAATAGAGTATACTTCGGGGTTCATTTATTCCTAACAAATAACAGGCAATATGTCAGATGAACCAAATAATTTGCATTGTTATCAAGCCAATGTAAAAAAAATATACATAGTTTTGGAAGACCATTTATCTTCTGTTAAAAAAAAAGAAATATTTAAACACTGAAGATATAAATTAATGTATCTTAAATTTATATTTCAAAAAGCGTTCCCAAATAAGATCAAAGAAAATCAAACATATGTAAATGAGATCATTATATTACAGAGACAAGCTTATTGTCATCACAGATACCATGTGAACTATCAGAGGATTCAAATTCCTCAGACAGTGGGAATGGTTAAGTCTCAGTTTTTGGAGTCTGACTGTATATAGGATACTCTGCTTCTGAGAGAGTGGCAATAGGACTACTGCTCACAGATATGCAGAATATTTTTTTTTAAGTTTTTATTTATTTATTTATTTATTTATTTATTTATTTATTTATTTATTTGTTTGTTTGTTTGTTTGTTTCTACAAGCACTGTGTACAATCAGAAGCACGGGAGGGTGAGAGAACTCACCAGAGCAAGAGCGGGGAACAAAACAGGGGGACTGACGAAATACCCTGTTGAGGGGAGCAGCAGGTATGGCAGGAGAGGTCTGCGCACCACATGGGACCTTCACAGGTGGCCGGGGATCGAACAAGTGCTACAGAGGCTGCGGACAGCTTCACAACCCAGGGAGGCCCAGATATGGAGAATATTATGACAACTCAAAATCTTATTCTCAAAAACAATATGTAACAAATTACGTCTACCAAGGTATCTTCATCTCATGAGACAGAAAGGGAGTGCAAGAGGCCTGGCAGAAACTTACCTTGACTAAAAATGTATACCTCTCTTCTTCCACTATACATTATCAAAGTGACTGAGGCCAATATGAAATATATATTCACTAAATAATTTAGGAAGCCAACAAGGTCCAGCATTTGTTAAACCAAATAGTTTGGCAAAATGAAAAAGATCAGTTAATTAACTGGAATTTTTTAAACAAGGGCTCTAAATTTTATCCAGAGGGACAGCCAACAATAGTACAAGTCAGAGAATCCCTGGCCCAATACCTCCAGTGAGGTAGACTGCATGCTGAGTAACCCTTGAGGGGTAATTCCCTGGGACTACTTTTACCCTTTAGTGAAGCATCTGTTTATATAAATATCATGCAGAGATCAATTTGGGGGAAAAACAAAATATAGGCTTTTTCCCTGAATTTATGTCCTTGCTTTGGTTGCTTTTTTACTTTTATGGAAATAACCCCTTTTTCCTGAAGATTCAATACAAAAAACATGAAAAAAGTTAGAACAAACATATCTCCCTGGAGTTAACAGAGCTGAAATTTTTCCTCTAACAATTTTACCTGCTCCTGAAAATCCATCCAATTTAAGATAACAATAAAGTAAGTTTTATACCACATCTATGATGCAAATTTGGTGATGTGCTGGTAAAGCAGACTTCTAGGAAAGAAGAAGCGGAGGTCACATCTCCATGGTGATATGAAAGTCCTCTCATGGCCAGTTTCAACTTATTAATAGTTTAAAACCAGCTTGTGAAATTCCTAAATACTTATCACTCAGCCCTTATGTACCAGTCAGTTCCCCACTGCAGACTGTCCAACTGCATGTAGTTATTAATGGTATTAAGATTGATCTATGGCAATTGCTTTTTACATATCAGAAGACAAAAAGATTTTTTAAAAAAAGAAGCGGAAAAGTTAATGAACTACAAAATCCATATTTATTTTAACTTTGGTTCAACATGCATATTTATTTTATCTTTGTGTTTCCCAATCCAAACAGAAAAAGAAAGAATAGACAGGATATCAGATTAAGTCCCTGAATAAAACTTGAAAATGAAAGAACAACTTTAATTATTCTAATTAGACTAACCTCTATGACTCAAGAACTTAATGCATCACATATCTTAAGAAGAAATTAAAGAACCAGATGGAAATGAAATATAAATAATTGAAAGGTGCTGATGAACTTGAATCCTAACTTATTACAGAGAGAAGAAAGAGTCCTTTTAGTGTGCATTGAGACAGAACTTAGATGGTACGAAAGTGTTTAATCTATTTCTTTGTAGCTACTTTCTTTTGGAGATTCCTGATCTTATTTTTCATCAAATACTTTAAAACATACTTGCTTAATGCATTTCCTTTATAAAATCATTATTATTATTTTCACTACCATTGGTTTATATCCTTGTGATTTGGAAGTACAGGATTCCTCCCTCAGGTGTAATCAAATTACTGCACCTACAGCCAAAGCACCAGTAGCCCCCTACAATAGTATACTGTGCTCTGCCCCCACCCTTTATCACCCTTCTCTCTCCCCACCCTCAGGCTGGATGCCTCAGGTCTATGGTCAGCTTTCAAGTTTGTGTTTGACCCTCTGTTTGCTTTCTCTATATTCCACATATAAATGATACCATTGGTAGTTATCTTTTTCCTTCCAGTTTATTTCACTTGGCATAATCCCTTCTAGCCCCATCCACATTGCCACACTTTTGGAAAGCAGGGCAGAGCTTTCTCAAGACCAAAAATGGATGTATCCATCACCCAGAAACTCCACTCCTAAATAACTACCAAAATAATACAAAAACACTAATCCAAAGGAAAGCCACACTCCTATGTTTATAGCAGCACTATTGACAGTAACTTCATGCATATTCTAAGAAGCTTCTCTGATCTAGCCAATGAGGATAATACCTTGATCACAATATTGCAATAGTGGGGGTCTTGGCAGATGCACATGTAACTCTGGTTTTATTTGGAAAACTGACAATGAAATAATAGTATTGAAATTCAGCAGCAGAGATGGGGTGGATGGAGGACTCTAATAAAGATTCATTGATGGTTTGGTATTATCAACTTACATTTCAAAGAGAAAATACCTTTGAAACTGGCTCAGGGTTGAGTAAGAGTTTTATAGATTTAGTTTCTTTTTTTTTAATTGCACACTTTTGGGGGATATTCTTCTAAAAAGCAATAATGACTAATTGAGCTTGATCCTTTTCTTTTCTTTGATATTTCTTATAAAAAGTAAAATATCAATTCTGACTTCAACTGAAGAAACATTAGGATGATATCCGAGAGAAATTTACGGAGGAGGGAAATATAGGTGTCAGAGTCAAAAAAGATAAACACATGCTCAGAACTCCGATTGTAAAGTGAGGAGTAAAATATGACCTCTCTAATACAAGCATCATTGCTTATTTTGCCTTGTAAGACAGAGTATAGAAATAACTCACCTCATCAGTGTGAAACTACTACTTCACAGCCAGAAGTAGTATTTTTATGAAATATAAAAATCCTCACTGCCTACAGTATTAAAGGTAGAATTGAGTTGGCATCACCAAATACCAATTTGCATGGAAATCTATACCTCTATTGTGGTTAAAAAAAGTCTTGTTCGGGGGGAGGAGAGAGTAGGATCAAAACAAGTGTGTGTGTGGAGGGGGGGAATTGTATGCCGACTATAACCAAGATGAAAATGCATACATTGTGCAAAAATGAAAAATGATATAAAATTTAAGAAATAATAACGAAAAATAAGTTACACAAAATTAAAAAAAAAGTCTTGTTCATTCTCTGTAAGGAATATCTCCTTACAATCAATCAAATTAAAATAAGATATCGTCCACAATACAAAACAGAGTGCACACTTTTGGATGTGTTTTTGTAATATGGGACATGCAATACTCAGTAAGCTTTTAGTAAGTACATTCCCAAGGAACATTGTTCCAAGATCAGATGGTCTCACTATTATTTAATATGAACATGAACTTTTTGTAGATATCAAAAACCTATCTTTTCATCATTAAAAACTCCTTTCAGATATAATGTATGTAATGCATGCAGCATTACACTGACCCTAGAGTAAGTGGTGATTAAATTACAATGCAGAGATGCAAGGATGTCATGGGGTAAATGATATACTGAGGAAGGAATACTAAATGTTTCAAATACAGTTCATTTTAGTCTAAGTTTCCTATAAGGGAAGTTACAACAGAAAATATCTCAGCAGAATTGAACAGTGATATACTTGCATTTCCTAATGGCAGTTCTAGAACATTAGGTACATAGTCTCATCCTCATTATAGGCACAACCTCCTCTAATCTTTCATCTGCCTACAAAACCTACATTAGTGTGATGGCTGAATAATGTAACAGTGATTTTTTTTTTTTTGGTCAGTGAAATTCATTCCATTGATCTTAAACACACGTTTCATACGCTACAATTTAAAAACTGGAGTTAAGGTTTGATGAGTATGTTTTTTAACAGAAAACTCTTGTGTGGGCATGTATTTTAGATGGGGATGTGTGTGTATGTGTATGTGATTAGATATATAAAAGAAAGACAGACAGATGGATAGACAGATAGGAAATTATTCATCCAAACAATCTTACACAGTGTCTGGTCTAGAAATCATGCCTTTAAATGGGTTAGAAGATTATCACATATTTTTGAAATTGAAACAATTAAAATACATAGATTTTTTTTGGTTTCTTTTTTTTTTAATTTAAATTTTATTTTTATATTCCCCATACAATTACAACCCCCTTATTTTGACCCTAATCCCTCCTTTCCCCGCCCCCCACCCCCCATAGAGTGTTTCTTGTTCATAGTTGTTTGTTGATTTTGATATTTTCTTTCTTATAGTTATTCTTTTTCCTGGTCCCTTATTTAAGTTTTCTAGATTCCTGTTATGAGTGAGACCATCCGGTATTTTTCTTTTTCTTTCTGGCTTATTTCGCTGAGCATGATCCCTTCCAGCGCCATCCATGTTGTTGCAAATTGCATGCTTTTTTGAATGCTGAGTAATATTCCATGGTGTATATGTACCACATCTTCTTGATCCAGTCATCTGTTTTGGGGCATTTGGGTTGTTTCCAAAGCTTAGCTATTGTAAACAGTGCTGCTATAAACATAGGGGTGCAGGTGTTCTTTGGAATGGATGTTTCTGTGTCCTTTGGGTAAAGACCTAGGAGTGGAATTGCTGGATCATATGGAAGCTCTACATTTAGTAGGTCCAGAAATCTCCACACAGCTCTCCACAATGGTTGGACCAGTTTGCACTCCCACCAACAGTGCCGAAGAGTTCCTTTTTCTCCACAACCTCGCCAACAATTGTTGTTGCTAGTTTTTTTAATATGTGCCATTCTCACTGGTGTGAGATGGTATCTCATGGTAGTTTTGGTTTGCATTTCCCTGATTACAAGTGATGTTGAACATTTTTTCATATGCCTGTTGGCCATTTGCAGTTCCTCTTCAGAGAAATTTCTTTTTAGCTCTTCTGCCCATTTTTTGACTGGATTATTTTCTTTGTTTTTGTTGAGTCTCATCAGCTCTTTGTAGATTTTTGTGATCAGTCCTTTATCATTAGTGTTGTGTGCAAAAATGTTCTCCCAGTTGGTGGGGTTTCTCTTTGTTTTTGTTATTGTCTCTTTTGCTATGCAGAAGCTCTTTAATTTGATGTAGTCCCAGCTGTTGATCTTTGCCTTCGCTATCACTGCTTTGGGTGATGTGTCTGTAAAGATGTCTTTGATGTGCAAATCACATAGTGTTTCGCCTATATTTCCTTCTATGTATTTTATGGTTTCAGGTCTTATGTCTAGTTCTTTAATCCATTTTGAGTTGGTTTTTGTGCATGGTGTTAGATAGTAGTTAAGCTTCATTCTTTTGCATGTAGTGATCCAGTTTTCCCAGCGCCATTTATTGAACAAACTTTCTTTGTTCCAATGCATATTCTATGCTCCTTTGTCAAAGATTAGTTGACCATAAATCTGTACGTTTATTTGTGGATTTTCTATTCGATTCCATTGGTCTGTGTATCTGTTCTTGTTCCAGTACCATGCAGTTTTGATGATTATGGCTTTGTAGTAAAGTTTGAAGTCTGGGAGTGTGATGCCTCCATTCCCTTCTTTTTTTTTCAGGAGAGCTTTGGCTATTAGGGGTTTTTTGTAGTTCCATGTGATAAAATTCATAGATTTTTAACTGTTTGCCCAAGGTAATATTTCTACTAGAAAATAGAGTAGCAATAGAACCAAAAGATCTTCCAATTCTTAATATAATTTGTTTTAATTATATAATCCATTTTTTGGATTTTAAACATTTTTATTTTAAAATAATGTTATATCTACCGAAAAGTTGCAAAGATAGTAGAATTTCCATATATCCTTTACTCAACTCTCCCCAATATTAACATCTGTTTCCAAGATCATATAAGTATCACAACTGATACACTAACTTCAGAAAAATATGATGGAATTAACTACATATATCACAAGCTTTTCACTAATGTCCTTTACTGCTTCAGGAGCCAACCCAACATTCCACATTCCATTTATTTTCAAGTTTCCTGAGTCCCAAATGAGTTATGCCAGAATTATTTGCCAAAGGACATTCAATATCTTGGAAGGAATAATTATCAGAGCCCAATAATAAGTTAAGTATTAATTAGTGATAATATCTTAGTTTTCATATTCATCCTTATTATATACTTCATAATGGCCATTATATCTTTTTTCTTTCTACATTCTAAATTGAACTATTTGAAAATATATACATACACATCCTTTTTCAATTCATAATTTGTGTATTTTAAAACTGTGAATGTAAGATTCAGTATCTCTGTCTCTATATCAAAAGAAGGATCAGAATGTGTTACAACATGAAGAAAAAGTTGATCATTGATTATCTATGTTATAATAAGGAAACTACTAAGGTCTCTGGAATTCCATTTCTTCATCTACAAAATCAAAAACTCTAATTTCTCCTTTCCAGGGTCATGTAGGAACCAAATATAAAGCTCCATACCCAGTGTTTGGGATATGACAATGCTTCTCTCAACCCCAGGGGACTTTTGGCAGTTTGGAGACATATTGGCACTACAATTTCCAGGAGATACTAGCATCAGAGGATAGAGAGGCGAGAGATGGTCAAGTCACCTTAAAATGAATAGGTTAGTCCCCTGGAACAAAGAATTATCTGCCTCCGAGTTTCAAGAGTGTCAGGGCTGAGAAACTGTTCTAAAATATCAGATAATTTTTTTTCTGCAAACTGGCCCTGTATCCTGGATAAAATGAAGTTAATAGTGGAGCAAAACTATTTTCATAAGAGCCAGCCCATTCAAATGACAAGCAATTCAAGATTTATTTTTATATTTTAAAATAAAGAATGGACGCCAGAAACCAAAAACTGGAACATCGTCTGAAAACAAAGTTCTGAACAGTCGACATTTCTCTGCCACAGGTGTCTTACACAACCCAGACACAGACTGTATGGAAAGTGTCATACGATCCTTTTAGATTGAGGGCAGGAAATGTGAAGTGCTTGATTTCAACCTCACCTAACTGCATCAGAAAGATGAGGGTAGGGGTAGGGGTGGCAAAATCTTTCCTACTTCCATCCTAAGTCTCATTTCAGAAACTCTCAATGCCACTATTATTTCTTTTCTTTCTTTCTTTTTTTTTTTTTTTTTTGCTACTATTATTTCCCCCAACTACCTTTCTCCAGGAATGTGGCCAGGTTTGGAGCCCAGTTCCATTTTCTCCTTGCTAGAAAGCCATGTCCTTTTCGACTCTCTGGAAAAGAAATGAACAAACAGGAGATTTGATCATCAAAACAGAAAAAGCAGTTTCCTCGGAGTTAACAAAAATGAAAGATGAGATATTTTCTATTATTATTTTCGAATATAAAAGAACATCATGGGGCTTATGCTCATAAAGAAGGCTATTTACCTTCTCCTCACTGCGGAATCATGTGGCAGCCCAAACACTGCAGTGGATGTTAAACCTGACAAATTGGGCTGTAACTGGGATGCTGAGTACCTTAAAATAACTTAAATATATAAAGATATACACACTGGCAAGGGAAGTTTGTGATTTTGTACCTTCCCAAACTAGACAATCTTGTTACTTCATAGGAGTTGGCAGGAAAGGAGCTAGAATATAAGTCAAAATTTCTGACATCCATACTAACAACAATAACAACTAATAAAAAAATAATAACAATGCTAAGAATTCTTGAAAATTCAATATGTACCAGGCATAAGGCATGCACTTTGCACACTTTCCCCATTTCACTTGAATAGTTACTGACCCAGTTATTTATGAACTATCACAGTTTGCAATATAACAATGGGGAAACAGAGGCATAATGCCACAGCACTAATAAATGGGGAATGCAGGACTTGAAACCATAGACTATTAGTTATTTACAATACTGTAAATGTATGACTGAAACTCTGACAGGGCCTCCCTGGTGGCGCATCGGGTTGAGCACAGTGCTGTGAAGCTGTCCACAGAGCGGGTTCGATTCCAGGCCCGCCAGGGAGAGTCCCACATGGCGCAGCAGACCTCTGAGCTCCCACTGCTCCACTCAGCAGTGTTTTCGGTCTGTCTGCCTGTTCTGTTCCCCACTCTGTCTCTGGTGAATCCTCTCAGTCTCCTGCACCTCTGGCCTCTACCCCAGCTCTTGTATGAATAAAAAATAAATCTTTAAATAAATAAATAAAACTCTTTGACAATCAAACCACATTTATTTTATTTTATTAATGAAAACAAAGTAAGGAAAAGGGCTGGGTTAAAATTGCGTGTGCTTAGCAAACTATTTCCTCATAAAGAGTACAAAGTAATTTACTCTTTCAGAAAACATTTTCAAGCACTGAGTATGTGCAAGGCACTCTCTTGGAAACTGTTAGAGAGTCAAACATAAATCAAATAACAATGATAGTCTCAAGAAACTTATAGTGAAGTATGAAATATTAAAGAGAGAGGGGGTATGAGATGTCAGGAAGTTGAGGGAGTAGTGTTTCCTCCTTTAAAGCAATATCCATAAGATCTCAAATTGTTCATGATTCATAATTAGTAATGAATGAATGAGCGCATGTGTAAATAAATCAATGAATAATCAAAAGTAGCATAAGAACTGGGTCTCTCTGTGTAGATAGGGTTCACATTCAGAAGTGGGGAGAATAAATGTTCAGATAGAACTAATGAAGATAATTAAAAGTTTAAACAACATAGTTTATTAATGTGTTGTATGTAAATGATAGAAAACTATTTTCCTTTTTACAAAATGAATAGACCTATTTTTTTCAGAAATTTCAAACAATAGAAAAAGATATAAAGAATAAACTAAGTCACAAAAGTCCATCTGTAAGTAGTAAGTAGACCAGTAAGTCTCTATTTTTCCTACCCAATATTCATTTATGAAAAATTGGGCATAATTTCAAAGCTCTGTTGTCATTATATTTTCTCAGGGAAATTCTCATATTTATTATATAGATGAGAACAAAGATGTTTATTGGATCTCAGACCAAACAATAAACTAAAGTGAACAAAAGAAAAAGAAAAAACAAATGTTTGGGAGAATATTATGTGGAGCCTTGGATAGAAAAAAAAATAGTTTTTCATCATTTGCTTAGGAATAAGACATGATCTCAAAGTCAGATCTCCGCCAGTGACTGGTCTGTATACTGACGCTTCTTTTGTAAACAAAGATTAATCAGAAAAACAAAATCTACCCCTACCTCCTGTACAAATAAGAATGTTGAGAAAAGGTCATATGTCTTGAATTCCTATTAATATATTGCATGTTCCAAAAACACAGATTTATCTTACATTCTGCTCACCCACACTCAATTTCAATTTCAACAAGCTGTGATATAGTCACAAAGATTTGTAGTGGTTCAATAATTGTATTATGCTTTTATAGTTTCCCTTGCCCTCAAAATTAAGCTCTTAATTCTCTGTCTGAATTTTAAAGTAAAAAGATATGGCATAAAATATTTTTAAACAAAACTGAAAGGTAGGTGATACAGGCAGGGATTATAGTTACAGTTGTCCAAAACACCAGCTGAGTGACCTATTTGAAAGTGGCCAATTTAATCTTAACCAAATTTAATCTTGAATTTTCTTGAGGGATTGGTTTCAGGACAAACATCCACTCTACATAGACAGGGCCTGCTTATAGCAGTAAGTTTTCTCAACAAGTACATGAATGACAATACCTTTCACGGTCATCCTGAGGGGTACAAAAGGATTAATCATCACTTTCCTTGTTTACAACATCACCATAGTCAAGAAATCCATGTGACACATGAAATTTACATGGGGTGATTCCCATCACACCACTCAACATCCTCATATTCTACTCAATGAAAGATAGGAACAGTAAGTTGGAGAATAGAGCAGTGTGCATGCCTTTACCACATTGCAATTAAACCCACATCCAATGAGAACATCCACAAGTTCAATACTTGAACTCCACCTCCCCTAACACTTCCCTCTGTTTTCCTAATGCCCTGAAGTCCTAAGAACAAATGATGAAGTTATATAAAAGCCAATTGGTGGCTGTAAGATAAATTGTATTAAAATAAATAGAATTCATGGCTAAAATTAAACCGCCCATGGCAAGACTCTTGTGTAAATAAAACCATTGTTCCTTTGTACATTAAAATTGTATTTATCAAACACAAAAGAAGAATGAACACAAATTGCATGAAAAAGGCAACTCATTTAGGACAAAATGATAGTGTGTAATAAAAAGATTTATTGTGTGACTAAAATGAAAATTAAATTCCTGTTAAAATATTTATGTAGATGTGGCTGAAACATTCTGCTTAGAGATAAATCAGAGCGGCCTTTGGCATTTTGCAGACATAATTCCTCTCTGCTGCTGCTGCAAATTTAGAGCTTACAAGATGCTAATGGCATCACGGTTTCCAGGACAGTCTCTGCAGACTACTTTTGCTCAGCAGGTGGTAAGAATTTGCATCCATATTTCAAATATACTTCTATCTCATTACTGCCTTCTTATTTCTTTGTGATTTATATCTCTATAAAATTCCAGCTAGTGCAATGGAGAATGGGATTTCAAAAAGGCAAATTCTGCATAATATGGACATTTATCACTTTCTTCCTTCTTTATTTTTTTTTCTTCATCTCCAGGGAGATGGGTAGAATGACACGTAGCACTTAGATTGGGGGGTGCACTTTTCTTAAAATAATGCCATTTGAAAGCTTTCAAAATTAAGTATAAATGACATTTTCTAGTAAGTGGCAATATTATTTGCATCATTGCCTGCATTTAACTGAACTGTGATCTTTAAATAATATATGTACATTAGAAAGTAAACTCACTCGGTAGCTATTAATTTGTAAGCGTCTTAATCATTTAAAATTCAGAAAGTGCTTTTTTGTAATAAGTCTGAACATAACGAATCTATTTGGTATTCATGCAGGTGTCACAAGCAATTTCGGAGTCGTTACACTATAATTCTGTGCTACTTAATAGATATTAGGGTGGTAGCAGTTGTGTCACTGTAGATAAGACTCTTTTACAGTTCCCATGTCAAATTCACCTCTTACTGGTGTTTAGAATTAGCTGAAGTAAAATTACACGCTTGTGGAACCTGACAGGTTCTGGGATTTAGAGGTATTTTCTGGGGGCAAGAAAGAGTGAGTTGTAGTAAAATAAAAGGCAGCAGGGAAGTATATAGGCAAGATAGTCGAATATTACTAAGATTAAACTTAGATATATAAATTTTTAGTTTGGATGGTAAATTAAAGGGTGTAAATCCATATATTTCTTTCCAGGTCTTCACTTTTTAGTATTCACTTCCAAAGAGAAAGTAAAATAGTGAAATTTTACAGACCATATGCTAAAATACCAGATACAAGGATGTCTATCATATTTCAAAAATTCATTGATATTTTAAATAATTTTCCCAGTTAAACTCAAGACATTTTGGCTATATGACTCAAAGTAAAACTGTCACATTTAATGAACACTTACTATACATTTAGGAGCTCAGAATATTTTTGATTGGATATAATGGAAAAACTGAAATCAACAGGCCTAAACAATAAGGTGAATGTATTGGTTCACATAATTCACATTTTTCAAGAAGAGGTTCAGTTCTGCTTGTCAATAACATCTCCAAAGAATGAACTGTCCATTCTTTCTCTCCCTCTGTTTCACAGGACATCAGCTTCCTTGCACAATGGCTGCCAGCAATGATGATGCTTCTTCATTCACATCCAGCAGGGAAAACAGGTATCTCTTGGGGACTTCATGCAGAAGGGGAAAACAAACTTTATTCAAAGCCCACAGGAAATGTATCCTTGAGTCTCACTGTCCAAAACTGAGTTATGTGCCATCATTAAATTAATATCTTTGTCCAGAAAATTGGGATGTACTGAGAAGCTTAAACAAACAAGGGCCAAACTCTGACCCTGGAAATGGTTGTCAAATCTATCAAGACAGAATGACTAGGAAATCCCTGGGGGCCTTGTTAGGAACAGGAATGCAGGAAATGGATGTTGGTGAAGCTATGAACGATTTGCACCCTGAGCACCTTGCATTTTAAATCCAAAAATTTATTTATTCCTCAGAGAAATCCTATATCCTGGACATTGAAGACTCCAAATATCTAAGAAGTTGAAAAACATTTCAAAACTCTCTATGAGAAAGGCTGAAACAGGTTATTTAAAATCAGGATACCATGATTTAGCCAAGCTGTTAACTGTGTGTTTTCATGGCCTGATCACATGCCTTTCTGCCAGAAACTTTATAATTGAAATTAAGAATAACAGAAGACATGAGGACAATTTATTTATCCTTTTAGAAACTAATTATCTAATTTTAGGTGTAGAACCAGAACAGATTTCATTGTGGGTTTTTTTTTTTTCCCTTTATTTCTTTGTTTCTAAACCAGAAAGACTTTTCACATAGGCAAATTTTAATGCTGCCTTCTGTCCTACAATGTAGCAGGGAACATACTAATAGTATTATAAACTCCACAGGGCAGGAAATTTTGTCTGTTTTTGCTTTTTATCCATGTACCTTTAGTTCAGAGAACAGTGTCGGAGATAAAGTAGATACTTGATAGTTATGTGTTGAATGAACAAATGAATGAGAGAATGAATGACAGAAAAGAGAGCAGTTAAAGTCATAGTCTCTCTCAATTCCAGATAAAGTTTGATGACCATTGATGGTGGAGAAAAGAGGAGATGGTGCCAACATTTTTCAGTAGCCTGCAAGGTCTTTCCTTGCCCAACCAAGGAGGAACAAGACTTCAGCCAATGGGTCTCGGTTGGTACAAAGGAAGAAGCAAAAACCAGCTGCTGTGTTCTGTAGCCTCAAGCTGTTCAAGAGAGTCAGCCATATGCCCCCCCTCTAGAAACAGCAAGGGTACAGTCCTCACTTCTATTAGGGAGAGCCTCATAGATGTTGGACATTCTGGGGACATTAAGATAGTCACATGCTATGGTGCAGGGTCACCTTAGCATAAGTAAAAAATTCTTTAAAACATTCTTGGCCAGGGCCTCCCCAGTGGTGCAGGGGGTTGAGCAAAGCGCTGTGAAGCTTTCCACAGCCACTGCAGTGAGGGTTTGATTTCCGGCCCACCAGGGAGATTCCCACATGATGCAGCAGACCTCTCCAGTCACGCCCGCTGCTCCCCTCAGCAGTGCTTTCAGTCTGTCTGCCTGTTCTGCTCCCCACTGTCTCTGGTGAATCCTCGCACCCTCCGGCGCCTCTGGCCTGTACCCCTGCTATTTTATAAATAAAAAATAAATATTAAAAAAAAACATTCTTGGCTAAAAGCCAGTCAAGAATCATTGTTTAGAACAAAATATTCCCAGTTAAATTTGACAGTATGGCCGGCTTTAAATTCAAGGATCGAGGCTTTATTTCTTTAAGAGACAGTCTATGACTAAGGAAAATTAGTTGGCTTTCAGAATCCTCAAGAACCATTGATATTCCAAGGAATGCACTCACCAGAATAGACCGGTTCTGGAAAATCTCCTAAGAGTGTGAAACCCAGTTAAATTTGGGTCTCTCCTGAAACAAGGCCATAATTTAAAAGTACAATCCGATAGTAAAAAAAATCTATGCTAATGCACAGAAATGGAAACAACCCCCTCTCCAGGAACCCCTGTATGTTCTTCATTGATTATAACTCCACTCCTCCACAACTAATCACTGTCCTGAAATTTATACTAATCACTTACTTTTCTTTATAGTTTTAAACCTATGTATACATCTCTATAACAGCATAGTTTATTTTTTGCCTATGGAGATTTATCTATATCACTGTATATATTCTGTATTTTGCTTCTTTCTTGAGCTATAGACAGAGATACAGATTTATAGGTTATTTTATATATATGTAATTCAAACCATATTATGTTATATAGAGCTGTAGTCCTTTCACTTTCATTATTTTTGCATATATTTGATTATCTTATTTTATCCACAGTTTATGCATCCATTCTCCTAATGATGAATATTTAGATTTATTTAGATTTTTCCAGTTTGGTACTTTTACAAATCACTGCTATGAACATTCTCATACATGTATCCTGATACAAATATATACAATCTTCTCTGAGGAATATAATTAGTATTAGAATTGTAGGAACATAAATATACCTCTCTCCAACTTTAGTAGATGTTGAACATCAGTTTCTCCATAAAATAGATTCCACAGTGAGATTGATGTGGCGGAATTTGACTGAAGAGAACATGCAAACTTAAGCCCCATGGGAGAAGGGAAGGAAGCACAAATGAGCAAAATAATGCTGCAGACAACTCCCCAGAGATTCCAGAAGCTACACAATACTTGAGAGTTATTAGAAGTTGAGGCAATGGTTCTGTCGTTGAACACTCCCATTGATCAATCTTTAGATTCAGTTCTCTTCCAAGAAGGAATGACACTGTGTGAAGGGTCTCTTTACCTTATGGCAACACCTAGAAAGAATTGAGAGCTGGGGCCTCCCTGTGGCATAAAAAGGGGTTAAGTCTCAGCACTATGAAGCTATCACTAGCCACTGCAGCATGAGTTCTATCCCCGGCCAGAGAGCTACCCACATGGCACAGCAGACCTCTCCTGTCTTGCCTGCTGTTTTCCTCATCAGTGTATTTCAGTAGATCTGCCTGTTCTGCTCCCCAATCTCTCTCTGGTGAATCCTCTCAACACCCTCCACCCCACACCTCTGGCCTACACCCCAGCTCTTGTACACATAAATAAATAAAATAAATCTTAAAAAAAAAAAAGAATTGAGATCTAAGGCTACCCACAAGCACTCACTACCAGCAGCTGGGAAAATAAGCACTGTTTCAGTTCAGAATAGGATCTAGGCCAGCAGCAGTGTTGACCGCTGTAGAGAATAATGACCAGCGTCCCAAAGTGGTTACCAGTTCAAATCTTGACTGAATCTCTTGATGAATATCAAAGGCAGGGAAACAGTTTCATTAAGAAAACATCTTAAATTGCTTATTTGCCTTGTCATCATCCCCAGAGTCCTATAGAGAGGACACAATCCTGCCAAACTCTCCATCTTGCACTTATCAATCCAAATGAAGTGAAAGCACAAGAGGAACACTAAGTTTAAGTAGAGTGATGGAGCACTCTGACACATAGAAACATGGGGAGTTGTTTTTTCCACTGACAGAGAGATCACAGGAGAGGGATGCAAGAGGGAGAGAGGCAGACCTGCTGCAAGGATTACTGAGAGAACTCTGTAAGCACCATTGCTTTAGTGCTGGTCTCTCCATGATCACTGAATGGAAAGCCCATCCCCCACCTTCACGCAAGGGTAAATTTCAACCACATGACTTGAGAGCCCTGTTAGATACATCACACAAACACCTCCACGAGCTTTTAGCACCTCACGTGTTGCTATCCCAGGAGGAGTGAGGTGTGCTTGCACCAGCTATTTTTCTGATTTCTCCTTCACACCTGTCATCCTCAGAAAATGATTTGGGACCTATACACCTTCTAGAGTTATGGCAGGAAAGCCCTGACATTTGGGAAGAGGAAACTGATCTTAAAAGTTAAAAACTTGAACTGTAAAAGTAATGAATGATACTCTCCTTTACATCATTACTTTATACCTTGGTGCCTTCTAAATTTTGGTTTCATGCCCTCCCCTAAACACTACTTGATGTCATCAAAAGTAAACTTTATTTAGTTCTTGCAAGGACAAAGAGAATTATGCAATTACATCACTGGTGTTTGCTGCAAAAGCAGTTCTGATTTGCAGCAATTTTCAAGTTTGATTTTTTTTAAATGAATGTATCAAAGAACCTCTTCTCTAGTAATCTGTTAATTAAGGGATTACTGTACTTCTGATACTCCCACAATTTATCCAGGAGGCATGCAAGAAGTTGATATTCATTTCCTCATTTTCTTTCACAATTAAGAAAGAGCAAGTGAGATCAGATGACTTGTCTAGGGTCACAGAACAAATCACGGGGAGAACCTGAGTCTATTAATTCCAGTCAGGCAGGAGGCATTGAGCATTGCTGAAGTTCTGCTCACTCAGTGTCCACTGAGAGAACTGAAGTCAGATATTTGCTACTGAGATTTTCTCGGGGTGAGACCCACTGATCTGTAGAGGATTGATGGAGCCTTCAACAATGCCAAGTCTGATGATGGCAGTACACTAGTAAATTAAACTTTTACTTATGGTTTCTCCTCAGCTCCCAGTAACATCTTGGGAAGAATCAGAAAGATAAGGTATTTTTCAAATACAGTAAGTAACTGACACAAATATTTTATTAGCCCATATTTTGTTCAATTTCTACAAACAAGAAGTGGGCTGAAAATCATGGCCATAATGTATTTCATAAATCACAAAAATGCTTGGGATCTACATTTGCATAACTCTGACATCTTTACAGACTTTATTCAAAATTGATCCAGCCAAGAACTCCTGAGGTAAACAGGATGTTATTTTTTATCAGTTGCAAAGTAATGGAGACACACAAGTATGTTGCAAGCAAGTCTACCATCATGGAAGTATAGGGAATAAAATAATAAAGGTTTATCCTGAACTCCTCAAAATTATACACCCTAGAGGTAACTATTCCAGTCAAGGTAGCTTAGCATATATCATTTCAGACCTTTTGCTGTGAATTTTCCTAATAAATGTACATGTATATGTACTGAATAATACAGTATAGGAACTTCTCAACAACTTCCAATACATAATGCCATTCTCATATAATGGAATTCTACCTTCCCAATGCTCAGATGAAAAAATCTTTTAGAGTGGGCCTCCCTGGTGGTGCAGGGGTTAAAATGTCAGCACTATCGAGCTATTGCCAACCACTGCAGAATGAGTTCTAACCCCCGCCAGGGAGATGACCCACACCGCACAGGAGACCTCTCCTCTCTCTCCTGCTGCTCCCCTCAGCAGTGTATTTCAGTAGGTCCACCTGATCTACTCCCTACCCTGTCTCTGGTGAATCCTCTCACCTCTCACCCTGCACCTCTGGGCCTACACCCCAGTCTTGTATGCATAAATAAGTAAAAAAGATAGACTGATGGTTGCCTGGTTATAGGAGTGGAGGAGATAGGGAGATGGTGATCAAAAGTTGCAAAGTTTCAGCAATAAAGAATGAGTAAATTCTGAAGATCTAAGGTACATCGTGGGGTTAAACATACTGTATTCCATTCTGTACACTTGCAATTTGATAAAGAGTAGCTCTTAAAAGCTCTTAACACACACACACACAATGGTAACTAAGGATGTTAAGATGGCAATAATTATTTCACAATGTATATGTACATCCAAGCAACACACTGTACATTTTAAATATATACCACTTTTATTTGTCAATCATGCCTCGATAAAGCTAAAAAAAAGTTTAATTTAATTCAATTAAAATAAATTAAAACCAAAAATTTTATTCCTAATTTACACTAGATATATTTCCAGTACTCAAGAACTAACATATTGACATGCACAGACAGAACATTTCTATCCTCACAGAACGTTATATTGGATAATGTTATTCTAAAATGCTCATAATCCATGATGGAAAGTGAATATGATAAAGAAATACTTGGAGAAAAAAATAAAAACTGGTTTGTGAGAACCAGATTTATAATACCTGAAATTTACTTACCATGAGAAACTCTCTGGAGTAAGTGGGTCTAGGTCTCTCACACAGTGTATTACTATCTCAACTAGTAGGCTCTGAATTAATGGCTGCTGTGTCAGAAGGTTTCTGAACCGTGATGATAAATAAACTTTGAAACTTGACTCTTTCTGACCCTTTTGATATTTAGCTTCCTCGGATCATTGGAAGATATTAAAGAAACAGATAAGGCCTCTGAGGCTACTGTTATAGGAAAATATCTGAAGTGAGATTATAAATATGGTGCTTGGAAAAACATAATTCTGGGGCCTCCCTGGTGGCGCAAGGGGTTAAGCACAGCACTGTGAAGCAATCTGCAGTCTCTGCAGCACGAGTTCAATCCCCGGCAGCCAGGGAGGAACCCACATGATGCAGCAGACCTCTCCTGTCTCGCCCACTGCTCCCCTCAGCAGTGTACTTCAGTCAGTCTGCCTGTTCTGTTGCCCACTCTGTCTCTGGTGAGTCCTCTCACCCCCCACATCACCTGCCTGTACCCCAGCTCTTGTATACATAAATAAATAAAAATCTTTAAAAAAAAAGAAAAGAAAAATTAATTCTGTAAAGTAGCACGGCTTCTAAGGCCATTCCACAGATGTTCAACGGTGTTAATTTTTTTTAATGACTTAAGAATTCTGGTACTAAGCTAGCAAAACAAAGTATAGTAAACAAATGTAGGAGGATGATATTTTGAGATGTGAACCAATATTTTTCTCTCCAGACAGTTGGCTTTCTTCTTCCCATCCCATGCTCTGCTACAATTAAATCCACTATTCGTTTCTGTGTGCAGTGCCTTAGGGAAGGATGTGGAAAGCAGAGAAAATAGCTGCCATGCTATAGCTGGTTTCCAAATGTCTAAATCCTTGGGGTAAAGACAGAAATGGAGGCAGAGACTAATGATTGGGGAGAAATATCAGTAGCGACAGCAGTGACTATGATATCCCTGCCCCTCAAAAAAGATGATTTTTCGCACTGGGATGAGGAGATGGGGCAAAAAAAAAGAAAGAAAAAGAAAAAGAAATTGAAACAGACATTTCAAAGAGGGGCTCCAGGCCTCACGCTGGAAGATACACTCCTTGAAGATGAAATGTTTGTGTTGTTCACATAGTAAGTCTACCTCGGCAGAGGAGAGCCCAGGCAGGCTCCAGAGCATTCTCTGTATGGGTGCAGGGAAATTTTACCAGCCACACCTATAACACCTATTAATAGAAAGGGAAGAGAGAGGGGCCTCCCTGGTGGTGCAGGTGGTTGAGTGCAGAGTTGTGAAGCTATCCGCAGCCTCTGCAGTGCAGGTTCGATCCCCCCCTCAGCACCCCACCCATGGAGGAACCCACGTGGTGCAGCAGACCTCTACTGTCTCGCCCGCTGCTCCCCTCAGCAGTGTATTTCTTCAGTCTGCCTGTTCTGCTCCCCACTTTGTCTCTGGTGAATCCTCTCATGCTCCTGCGCATCTGGCCTGTACCCCAGTTCTTGTATAAAAATAAATCTTTTAAAAAATAAGGGGAAGAGAGAGCTTGGGACTCAAAGGTGCCAAGCAGATAGAAATAAACTTTGTTCAGCTATTTAATCAATTGAGGTCAGCCTTGACCGAACATGGAGGGCCAGGCAGGGGACACCTTGCACAGACAGAATTTCTAATGGAAATGATAATCCCTATCCTCAGGGCAAGAGAGCTCTCAAGCAAGGCAGAGCCCCACTGCTGTGTGTCACTAGCCAGTAAGGGACTCTGGGAGACATCACTTGCTGCAAACTGGAACTACCAGGTTATATTTTTATATATATATATATATTGTACATCATTCTTCCTTTTTGTACAATGCATGCTTTCTCCTTGCATGTGTACTCCCCATAAAATTCCCACTATCAATTCACCCATGCATCATCACCACAGTCCCTTGTGCTCTTCTTTTTTGATCCCTCTCTCTCCCCCTCCCTGCAGAATGTCTCTGATTTATAGTTGTCTGTTAATTTTGGTTTTTGATTTATTATAATTATTTTTTCCTGGTGCCTTATTTGGTTCCACTACATTCCTGTTATGAGTAAAACCACCTGATATTTTTTCTTTTTCCTTCTGGCTTAATTCACTGAGCATAATCCCTTCCAGCTCCATCCATGTTGCTGCAAATGGCATGAGTTTTTTGTGTTTTTTTTTGATTGCCGAGTAATGTTCCACTGTGTTTATGTACCACATCTTCTTGATCCAGTCATCTATTCTTGGGCATTTGGGCCATTTCCATATCTTACCTATTGTAAATAGCGCCGCAATAAACATAGGGGTGCAGGTATCCTTTTGGATCAATGTTTTTGTGTCCTTTAGGTAGATTCCTAGCAGTGGAATTGCTGGTCATATGGTAGCTCCATTTTCAGGAGTTTGAGGTTTCTCAAATTACTAAAACATTTTTTGATATACCTATTGGCCATTTGCATTTCCCCTTTACAAACGTGTCTTTTTAGCTCTTCTGCCCATTTTTTGATGGATTGTTTACTTTGTTTTTGTTGAGTCTCATCAGCTCTTTGCAGATCTTTGTGTTCAGTCCCTTATAAGTAGTGTAGTATGCAAAATTTTTCTCTCAATCAATAGGGTATCTCTTAGTTTTGGTTAATGTCTCTTTTGCTGTACAGAAGCTTTTTTCATTTGATGTAATCCCAGCTGTTTATGTTTTCCTTCACTTTCTTTGTTTTGGGGAATGTGACTTTAAATTGTTACTGAGATGTACTGGTGAAAACATAGACATTGCAAATAGGGAATACAGTCCTCACACTGAAGTGTTTGCCTATATTTTCTTCCATGCATTTTATGACTTCTGGTATTATGTTCAATTCTTTTATCCATTTTGAGTTGTTTTTTGTGCATGGTGTGAGGTAATACTCTAGCATATTCTTTGTTCCTTTGTTAAAGATTTGTTGTCCATTAATATGTGGGTTTATCTCCGGGTTTTCTATGTGATTCCATTGGTCTGTGTCTGATTTGTGTGTCTGTTTTTGTTCCAGTGCCATATAGTTTTAATTATTATGGTTTGTAGTATAGTTTGAAATGTGGGAGTGTGATACCTCCATTCTCCATTCTCCTTCATTTTAGTCATGATAGCTTTGGCTATTTGAGGTTTTCTGTAGTTCCATATGAATTTTATCAATATGTGTTTTGTTTCTTTGACGAATGGCATTAAAAATTTTATTGGAATAGTGTTGAATCTGTAAATTGCTTTTGGTAGGATGGCCATTTTGATAATGTAAATTCTTCCAATCCAATCTTTGTGTCACAATTAAATGGAAAGACATTCTCTACCAGTATTTTAAAGCTGCAGGAGACAACTGGATTCTCTATTTTCTAAGCACTGCATGGAGAACTGTTTGGGCAGGCATAGTTTACATCCAGGATAGGATTTCAAGAGAGGAACCCTGCTTTTGTTCACTCAAGAGTGTAAAAAGGCCTGTTAGTGTGAAATTATTGCAACTTTAGGAATTTTCCTTGTTGCACAGGTCACCAGGCATAGGTCACCTTGTACACTATAAATAAAACCTAGATAGAAATCATGTATATGACAAAATTTCAAGTCTCCAAAGGTATGTTTTTCAAACATATGGCCACTAAAGATAAGAAATGATTGACGGGGTGGTTGCAAAGATTATAGACCAGAAATGCCAGCCCTGGGAAGAAACATATTCCTGAAGCCCTGCCACAGTAAACAGTGCTATACAATATTATCTCCTCCCTCTAAGAGAGTTTCTTTGGTAATGCTAGTTTTGCTGTCTCCATTTTGTGTCAGAAGGATTTAATATTTGTCTATTTTGGAAGTTTCTTTTATTTGGCCCAGATACCCAACAAGAGAATGGAGCCTCTGAGTTTGGTGACAGGACTGTCATGTCACCAGCTTGTAGTTGGGTGCTGGTTGCTTTAAGAAGGATCCTAAGGCATTTTACAACACACTCAAAATAAATTGTACAGTCAGATGGTTTTCTGCTATCAACTAGCTTACATCAAGATATCAGTGGAACAGTTTTAAGTGGACTGGAAGCCAACAAATAAAAAGAGGAAGATTTTGGAGCATGGTTAATAATCAGGGGTATGGGTCAAAAGGGCAATATACCAGTGCAGAGTTCTTAGCAACCAGAGCAAGGCTTGATGCCCCTTGGACCCACATATATGGAGGTAAATTAAACCAGAATGAGGGGAGACCAGGAAAATGGGACAAAAAAGAAGTAGGTGGAAATAGGACAGTGCCTCTAGGAAATGAAGTTCCAAGTCCTTCCTTACTTTAAAACCATAAAAACATTGATAAATAACTGAATACTCACCAAAAAGGTGAAAAATGAGCTAAATTTTAATTTCTAAAATAATTATACACCTTATACAAACAAGGTAAACAATGCATGTCCAAAGAACTCATTACATCACAGAATGTTATTGAAATTAAGGTCATAATTAAAACTTTTTATGAAAAATTTTATAATACTATGGCAATTATTTATATAATATTTAAATATGCAAATTGGATGCATTAGCTGCATAGTATAATCATATTTATATAAAATTTCTGCATTTATTCATATATGAAAATATCAAATGTATTCAAACATTAATAACACTTATCTCTGGATAGGGCTAGTATTTTAGTTTTTCTACTTTTGTAAATTTTCCTACTTTTCCATAATAACTAGACAGCATTTTTATAATGCAAAAATGAACTTTACTGGGAACACTATCTTTGCCCTTTTTTATTGTTTTAAAATTAAGATATTAATTAAGCAAAACTTAAATAGGTCTGACATGATTAAAATTTAACTTTTGAATAATGACACATTTACCATGCAAGTTACATAATCTTAATTATATTCAATCATTTGTTTTTTTATTTAGTCATCCATTTCTCACTTATTTTTTCATTGAACTATTTTTAATGAATGCTTCATGTAGAGGTTAGCAAATATAAACCCAAGAACCAAACCCAGCATACCCTCTAATTCTCTTTTGCTTGCTAGGGTATGATTTTGAAAGTTTTACAGCTGAAAATAAATACAAAAAATAAATAAATAACATTCAGTGGTACATGAAATTATGTGAAATTCCAAATGCCTCTCCAGGCTGCAGTTTCCTCATCTCCAAATGAAACCAAAGAGTCAAAATATTGTTTGGTTTCCTTGCTTGATCCCATTCCAGAGTATGAAGACAGCACAGACAAACAGACAGACAGCACAAGGTAGCACTAGGATTCACTGTGCTGCCTTAAACAGTGACATTCCTGCAGCCCTCTCAAAAGAAATAAAACATTTATTCTTTAACAAAGGTACAAAATGTTTTAATTCTTTTATATGTTATTGAGGTAACATCATATCCCTAATAGTTGGACATTCAAGATATTTTCAATAGCTACTGATTATAAATCTGAAGGTACTTACTTACACATCTTTTCTTCTGATTTTTTTATTTAAAATTTGCAAAAGTGAAATTATAAGGTCAAATAGTATGAAATGCAAATTACTAAGTTCAGAAAAGCTATAAACACTTCTACTCTCATTAGTTGAAGGTCAGCTTTACCAATATTTATAAATGGTTATCACTTGGTAAATAAAGTGGTAAACAAAAATTTTGATAAGTAAAAATGTCATTTTTCTATTTTCTATTGAATTTATTTAAATGATAGAATCCTGTATATATACCTATATCTATATCTATATCTATATATATATATATATATTAGTCATACAGGATCTGTTCCTTTGAAATATCTGTTCACATAAATGATCCATTTTTCTATGGAGACATTAGCATTTAGTTTAGTTTTTCTATATGAATAATGATTGATTCATATTATATTTGTTTCAGATTATCAGTTTTAGGTAATTATTTTGGGTAATACAATAGGTAGTGGCATACACTCCAAAATATAGTGATTTACTTGCAGTGGAAATACAATTCTTTGGCTAAAGGGATTGTTTGTACATTTCAAATTATGAATAAAGAATAGAAGTATTTTTAAACTACTCCTTTTCAAACCTCCTGCCTTGTTCAGTATCTTATTGACATTCTGAAAAATAATATAAGGAAAATATTAAATATTAAAAACATAGTCTAGGAAGCAAAGAAAAATCATTTAAATAAAAAGTGTTAAGAGGAGTGTAGAAGAAATTCTCTCTGTCATGAGAGGCCCACCTCAGAGTTACATGTCATTTGCCCCAGTGGACCATATTAATCTCTGTACTACTGTTCTCTCAAACATGCTACTTCTCCTTTCAATAATATTCAAAAATGTTAAATAAATTCAAGATACTTAACTCTGCTCAGCAACCAGGGTCACAGATATGGTATTTAAATCTGTATAATTTCCTACACCCTTTACCTCAAGCTGCCAGTCTTCTTAAAGTAAGAGAGTCACAAGAAAGGGTATGGGGTGAGTTAAATCAGTGAATGAAAGCCTCATCATATTCCCCTCTGTCCATCATCTAGCATCTTGTTTTATGCATAATCCCTCCTGGGAGAGGTTGGAAAGGTACAATAAAATTGAAAAATATTATCAGTTGTCCCAAAGGACAACTGATTTAATTAATGCCATGACCTACTGATCATGTTTCTAAACAATAGGAAGATTGCATGTGAAAAAAGCAACTTTCTTTTTCAGTCTCTTAATAAGAAATGATGACTCAGTGAAGCACAATTAACTATGAAATATTATGATTGGCATGGCCTCTTTAATCACAAATAAAACAAAGCCTTTTTGAAGGGTAAGGATAAGGGGGAATAGTGGTAGAGACAAGATGGTAGGGATTTATGGCTCCTTAATCCTTGTTCCATGGCTTGCCAACTAGGATCAACCAAAGGTTTAGCAATATAGCTAACATTTGGCAGAAAATAATAAGATCTAAGTCACTTTAAATACATCTACATCTCACTCAGTTTTTAGGAATTTATATATGTGATCAATTACTCATTATACTATAAGAGCAAAGAGAAAATTATTTAACTAGCATGGAAACTTTTAATTCTGAGAATTGAGAATCTTTAAACTGAATGCATAAATGGACATATGCAGTTAATGTAAAATTTCTACTTTTATCAATTTATAGTAGAAAATAGCAGTTCATGGGCAATAGTGCATTTTCTTCTAATTAATATTGATGGGTACTTGAATGTGAATTATCGTATAAAATGGAACCATAGTACTATTCAAAGAATTCACAGAAAGCTAATAGCTTTCTAATATAAATAACTCAGACATCCTGGTGGTAGTCTCATACAAGATGTGAAAATCATAGGCTAACAGCATTTAGCAGTTGGATGTGACCTTAGCAATCACTGATGCAATTACCTTAAGGAACAAATGAGGAAAAACTATGACCTAAATATGTTAAAAAATAAAAAAAAAAAAACTAGGTCATGCTCATACAGCTAATTAGCAACAAAGATTGAAACTGAACTTGGTTCTCCTAATAATATACCCAATCCCTTCTCCATTCCCCCTGCTAGCAATCCTCCAGAGACCAAAATGAGTCAAAATTTATCTACATATTCAAGATTTGTTTTTTTGGTTTTGTTTGTTTGTTTGTTTTTATTTATACAAGCACTGGGCACAGTCAGAAGCGCAGGAGGGTGAGAGAATTCACCAGAGCCAGAGTGGGGAGCAGAGCAGGCAGAAGGACCGAAGTACACTGCTGAGGGGAGCACGGGCGGCAGGAGAGGCCTGCGCACCGTGTGGGACCCTCCTTGGGTGGCCAGGGAACAGCCGGGGATCGAACCGGTGCTGCAGAGGCTGTGGGCAGCTTAGCAACCCAGCGCTCAACCGCAGCGCCACCTGGGAGGCCCATCAAGATTTGTTTTGATGGAATAAGAAATTCAATCTAATGTGAAGTTTAAAAAAAGAACAAAAGTATGTATATACAGTATAATGTCAACAAAAATATACAAATGATAATAACAATCATCTATAGATGTGGGAATTTGAGATTGTTTACTAGCTTCGTTACAATTCTCTGTATTTATTATAATTTATAGTCATAAAAATCATATTAATTATGCATATAAACAATGTATATTTATTATATACTAGAAAAAAGGTTGTATAATTATTAAAGAGAAGACACTATGCTACATACTATATAAGATATATTGTATTTATTACATATATAATTCATTATAGAATACTTATATCCTTATAGGAAACTTACATCAGTGTTTCCCAAACATTATCTGTTTAACAAAGTCCAAAACATTTTCTGTTTAACAAAGTTCAAAACATTATCTGTTTAACAAAATCCAATATAAGTGTGTGGTGGCATCCCCCATACCAACAAGCACTTCTCAGACACCAGCAGGGCATCAGAAAATTCCTAGATTCTACCCAGAGAATGCAACAGACCACCCATTAAGGGCAGGCTCCCAAGGGATCCCTCCACTTCAGAGTCCAGTGGCAAGCCCAGGCTATTACCAACCCATCTGACCAACTGGCTACAGATTGCAGGTTCCCAATATCCCTTCTTCAGACTGACTTGCTATGCTAGAGCTGCTCACAGAACTCAGAAAATCCATTTACTCAGTACCCCATGATTTATTTCAAAGGATATTATTCAAGAATAACCTGTTGAGGGCCTCCTCTGGTGGTGCAGGCGACTGAGCACAGCACTGTGAAGCTGTCCGCAGCCTCTGCAGCATGGGTTCGATCCCAGACGGCCAGCGAGAAGCCCACATGGCGCAGCAGACCTCTCCTGTCTCACCCGCTGCTCCTCTCAGCAGTGTATTTCACTGAGCCTGGCTGTTCTGTTCCCCACTCTGTCTCTGGTGAATTCTCTCACCCTCCCCCGCGTCTGACCTGTATCCCAGTTCTTGTATGTATGAATAAATAAATCTTAAAAAAAAAAAACGAATAAAGATACTCATAAAACAATGTCTGGGGAAAAAGCATAGAGACTGGCATTCTTCCCAAATCTCCACATGCTTATCAACCTGGAAACTCTCTGAACCCCGTCTTCCTGGAGTTTCATGGAGTGTCATTCCACAGACATGATTACTTAAATCTCTGATGACTTAAATCTCTGATGAAATCAAACCCTGCCCCTTCCCCCTCCTCCTGAAGTCTGGGGGAGGGACTGAAAATTTCAATCCATCTAATCACATATTTTGTTCTCCTGACAACAAGCCCCATCTTAAGTACTTTCAAAATTCACCTCATTGTCATCAAAAAAGACACAATCATCACTCTTAACACTTAGGAAATTGCAAGGGTTTTGGAAACTGTGAAACAAGAACTGTGACTAAATACCAAATTTGTATTTGGTATTGACCAAATATGTATTTCTTATAAATCACAATATCACAATGACCCTCATCAAAAGAGGTAAGTAGAGAAATCAGCTTTGGAATACCGCATACGTTACCTCCAATGTAATGATTCACAATAAACACTAGATGTTAATAGTTTTGAAACAAGCTGCAGTGAAGACAGTGATTTAGTGTGTTTAAGCTACTATTTCACCAACTTATTTAACCATGGCATGTTATGAAGTACATGGTACAGTTACTAAAGAAGGTTTCATAGAAGGGCCTCTCTCGTGGCCCAGGGGTTAAAGTCTCAGCATTATCAAGCTATCCACAGCCACTGTGGCATGAGTTCAATCCCCTGACAGGGAGCTGACCCACATGGTGCAGCAGACCTCCTCTGTCATGCCCACTGCTCCCCTCAGCAGTGTATTTCAGTAGATCTGCCTGTTCTGCTCCCCACTCTCTCTGGTGAATGCTCTCACCCCCTGCATCTCTGGCTTACACCCCAATTATTCTATGCATAAATAAATATTTTTTTAAATGTTTCATAGAACACACTTAAAAAGCCTCCAATCTCTTTAAAATTCCAAACATCACCTCACAGAAAAGTCAATGATTTAAGACTCTTAAATGAGCATTGCTTACAAATACTTTTATGGTATACTTACAAAATCAATTGAAGGTTTAAAATATATAAATAATTGAACCTATATCTAAAAGGCTTTTCTTTTAACCTGTGACTTTGTAGTGAAATAGCAATGAGAAGGTGATTTCTATGAGTTATTATTGTAAGTTTTCACATATTTTTACCTATTGATTTTAATGTTCAAGATGATTAATTTTAATTTTGTTTCTACCCAAAGGCTTTCTAACAGAAGATCAATGGTATTATAATTAAGAACATGAACTGAAGTAAGGCTAGAGACATGCCTCTATCTTTATCTTGGTCTGGACTCTACTGTTTAAAATGGGATTCACTCAATGACTTTATTTTCATACCCAGGGCATCAAATCAACATACCAACTTCAGAAATCCATACAAACAAGTTGAAACATAACTTGTATACATATTTTCTCTCCATGGCTCTTCTTTCTAAACCCCATTCCATATTTAAATTACTTCCAATCTAATGTTTCCATTGACCTCAACTGCATACATGTTTCTCTTTTGTGGCTCAATTTCTTTTCATTTTCATTATAAAATAGGAACAATAGCACTTACCATTTGTATGCAAAAAAATTAAATAAGTTATATATTTTATGGTTAGTGCAATGTCTGGCACATAATATTCATGCTCAAGGTGAGTGGTAGGTATTAATCTGAAATTAAAAATTTTTTTCTTCATGTGATCCTATTATTAGCCATACTATCTTCTTCCAGAAATGAAAATTATAGTGTCATCTTTTCTTTCACTTTTACTTTATCTTCTCATTTCTACAATCTATATATACACATTATACACAATTTACCTTTATCATTCCCACCCTGTACACACACACACACACACCACAAAACATGCAATCCATGCAATTCACTTAACCATTCTTTTAGTTTTGCTTTTGAAATTACTGCTAAATCTATCCCTTTAATTCCATCAATAGACAATGTTAAGAATTAGGAAAAAGACAAATTAATAACCATACAAGTCATCCTACCCATTTAACATTGCCCTTTATTAGATCATTCATTTGTAAATATTCACACAGTTTACAAATATTTGATATGCCTTCATACTTTTTTGAACAGTCTGACAGATCTATCCATATACCTGTTCCTCAGGCTGCATGCTACCAACTTTTCAATCATGTTGCTTTTAAGTCTGTGACCAACCAAATGATCAGATTATTTAGCTAATGAATCAGTATAGATGCTTACCTCTGACTACCTCTCCTTCCAGAAAAAAAAAATAAAAAATAAAGTGAATTGTTTGAGTTAAGCCCAGTAGGAGGATTTCTGTTCATGACTCATGACTGACTGTACTTCAGGGATACCCCAGAGAGGAGCTGTATATACATATGCAGCTTTCCACTTTCAGGTGGTGCCCATATGTCACACAGACTGATCTACAAACCAGGCCTGAACTTTTCTCTTCCTTATTCCATTGGTCTAGCAAATTCCTTATGAAGCCAAGTTGTAGATTGGAAGAAAGGAGAAAATGTAGGCAGCAGCAGCAGTAACTATAAGCTTTAAAGCCAATTACACCAAAAAGTTTTATTTGGAATTGTCAAGTAGGGGCGAAAGTACCTATGCACAGGTGAAATGTATCAAGGAAGCCTGTTTTATTTTAAAGGCCCACAACTGATTGACTCAGGTCCACTCAGTTTACCTAAGAAAGTCTCATTGATATAATCTCAACTGATTATGGACTTTAATCATACCTACAAAATACCTTCATAGTGATATCTAGAATAGTACTTTTATTTGATTACATATGGAGAACTAATGCATCAAAATAATGACACAATAAATTTGACATTTACTTAGGTTGGAATACTGGGGGAGAAACTGTATAGAAAAAAAGGTTCAGATATTTGTTTACTAACAACTAACTTTGAAATGCCTACTGGAAACTCAAGTAAAATATCTCTGTCAAGCAAGTAATTGTATATATATATGTTATGATCCGAAGGAGCTGAAGAAGTATTTGAGAGCAATACATTTGAGAGCAATCAGATATTTAAAAACATAAGACTAGATGAGATTACTGGAGGAGTGAGCTTTGAGGGACTTTATTGCTAACAGGTATGAGACATGAATTTTAAACTAGAAAAGAAACTAAGAAGGGAACTCCAGTTGATACAGCAAATGCTGTATCATGAAATACAAGTGGAATTTTTTTTTTTAAAAAAGGAATATTTTACTACATCAAAACTTGCAAATTTTCCAGATAAATGAGGAATAAGATTTGAACACTGAATTAAAAATTGTAAACACTACCTGGTGATCTTGGAAGAGCTAATGGCATTAGATGTGATATAATTAGTCCTAATGAAGTCATAGTAAATGGATTCATCAAGGCTATGGATTTTAGAGCACTGGCAATAATTAGGGATGAGGGAGGCTGAGATTTGGGATTCCTTCATATTTGCTAATCGTCAAGTAGAGGGAGGGATAGTCTTATCAGAAACACATGAAACTGAGGATTCCAGTGAAGCCATGGGAGCCAGGAAATGTCACGGTGATTTTTACTTTTATTTTCCAAAGTGCCACATGGCCTATACATATTTCTATAAGGAAAATAGCATTCATTTGACGTTATCTGCCTTAATAATATTCAATGGAACTATTACTTTTAATAATTTCATTCTCCATCTTAGAGCAATTGCAGAAATCCCTAGGTCCTACTCATCAGACATCAATTATCAAGACATCAATTATGTTATAGAGTGCCTTTGAAATAATTTTCCTTTTTATTAAAAAAACAATAACTCTGCACTACAAATTCTGTATTTATTCACAAATAAATAGCTCTGTGAACTCTGTCATCTCCTCACTTAATAAGCAGTCCATCCAGGGTCTGGAGCAGAGAACTGAATAAGAATACAAGATAAGGGTAAATTGAGTGTGCAAGCTCACACACACATACTAATGCTGATGGGGTACCTATTTCTTTCTTCTTTGAATCTCCTCCCTAGAATCAGTTGTTAATTCCAGCAGAGATGATTTAAACTATGAAAGGCCTTGAAATGATTTAGAGAAAAGATAAGATGTCCTGAATTTTCGCTATGAAATTAGGCCTTAACGCTTCATACAAATTTCTAATTTTTGAAAGCAAACTTCTAACAAAATGAAGCTGCTTATTTAACACAATTAAACAGAGTAAACAAACCTCAGATGGTCCCAGAAAACTTTCAACGAGTGGAAATTGTGATTTATATTCTACTGTGACCAGCGTGTGGTTATCAGCTGAGCCAGCTGAGGGATAACTATCCATGTTTCCAAAAGGAGACCTGGGTTGGCTTCCTCCCTGCACGAAATGCTACACAGGGAAATACAGTTTTGAAGCACCAGCAACACATAACAGCTTCTAAAGACGACATCTCTGAAGACAGTAACTGGTTTGGAGACTAATAATGTTAGTGACCATAGAGTCAGAAAGATAAAGTTTCTCACCCTCTTGCTTATTTGCACAAAAGGACATCTGCACCCTAGCATGTGTATGCGCACATGCACATGCACACTCACACGCACACGCGCACACACACACATACAGAGCTATAACTGTCAGTCTTTCCCACTAGCCTGAGAGGTAGCATGGATCATCAAGATGACGTCATCCTACCCCTGCAGACCTAATTTAAATCCCATGATCAATCATATTCATCACTCCCTTGCATGCACCTTCACCCTCTTTGCCCCTCTTATTCATTGCAAATTCTTGGCAAAGACACAACCTAGCCTGCCCTCCAAATGCATCCTCAAAGCTGAAAAAGGCTGGTGAACACTCAAAACTGAATAAGGCTGATAACCACATGGAGTGTTTATTTATCTTAAAAACTATACATCTCAGCACAGTACCTCATGGAAACTATCATATTATTTTCCCCAATACAATCATTCTCATTTAACACATTTGCCTTTCTCTTCAATCCTTCAACATTTCCTCTCCTAACCTCATTTTCAGCTGAGGAACGTGCTTCCCTCTTGGACTGGAAAATGGAAGCAGCACTTCCACTTACCCCCACCTCTACATCTACCCTTCAACCAGTGTCTGCACGCCCATAGCCTATTCTCTCAACCAACCTCACAGATGAATCATCACTGAATTCATCTAAAGCTGATGCTTCCACTTATGTACCAGTTTCCTCTCATCCACTCAAAGACAGCTCTCCAGCAATTCTTCTACCTTCTTTATTTTCAGATTTTCATGATCTACTGGGCTGCTCCAATTCATTCTTGCTGTAACTATTTTTGCCTCAAGTTTTCTGTATTTCATAAAATATTGTATATCTTAGCAACACTTCAGGAAGCGTTGAAAAAATATGTCTGGTATTTGAAGGGAAATGCTATACTGGTTTTCCAATTATTATTCTCCCATCTATTATGCACCCATTTTATTTCAACTTTTACCCCACCAACACACTGTAATTGTTTCAAGGTCTGCAGTGACCTCCACATTGATATATAGCATGTGACACAATTACACACTCCCTCTTATTTAATGTATATTCTTCCTCTTCACTAGTTTCTAGAATGCCTACCAGACTCTTCTGGATTTCTCTTCTTTTTTTTTTAAGATTTATTTATTTATGCATACAAGAGCTGGGGTACAGGCCAGAGATGTGGGTGGGGTGAGAGGATTTACCAGAGACAGAGTGGGGAACAGAACAGGCAGATCTACTGAAACACACTGCTGAGGGGAGCAGCGGGCAAGGCAGGAGAGGTCTGCTGTGCCATGGGGGTTGCTCCCTGGCTGGCTGGGGATTGAACTCATGCTGCAGAGGCTGCGGATTGCTTCATAGTGTGGTGCTTAACCCCTTGCACACCAGGGAGGCCCCTGTATTTCTCTTCTTTTACTCGTTTCTTATTTTCAGTCTCTTGTTTTGTTCTTCCCCTTCCCTCTTGATTTTGCAGTACCTGAGGATTAGTTCACTACATTTTTTTTTTTTTTTTGCTTCTCTATCTATATACCCTTTCTTAGTGACACTGGCATAAAATTTTGGGGCCATGTTGATGCCTCAGTTTATCTTACTTGGATGAGTTGGAAATCCTGTGATCCTACTTTTAAAACATATGCAGAATCTGACTGTTTACTCTTTCATTTGCACTTCCACTTTTCTGAATCATCAACAATGCCTAGATTATTGTTAGACTCCTAATGTGGCATCATACTTGTACCTTTGACCCTAGAATCTATTTTCAGTACAGAAACCTAGGGGACCTTATTAAAACAGTTGTAAGGTCAAGAGTTTTCTGTGATTAAAACCCTCAACCTAAATGGCTTATGATGACATACAGAATAAAAAAAGTCCACACAATGGCCTAAGACCTAATTTTGACTTTTAACTCTCAATACTCATCTCTTCTCTTCATTCATTGTACTCTTTTCTTCATTCTACTCCTGTCTGGTTTTACTCAATCATGCAAGGAACCCTTTTACCTCTGGACATTTTCATTGACTACCCCATTTACCTGACATTTTGCATTACTCCAATATCCACATTGCTGACTTTTTCATCCCTTTCAGATCTTCGCTTAAGTTGTGGGAACTTCCCCGGTTGCTAGACTTAAGGTGCAATTTATGTTTTCACTGTCATCATGCCTTGTCTACATTCCTGATCTCCTTTAGCTCTACTTACTGTTTCTATTTCCATAACATTAAGCACATCCTTGTTTATATGTCAATGTGTGTTACTGTTTACTGTTTCTGTCTTCCCTACTAGAGTTTAAGGCCTATGGAGACAAGGATCTTTGTCTATTCTGTTCACTGTTGTAAGCCTAGCACCAAAAACAAGACCTGGCACACAATAAGTGATCCCTCAATATATGTTACTCAAATACCAGGTGATTGTAACAATAACAAAACCACTTTCCTGATCTGCTTTCTTCCAGAACATCACTGCTTTCTCTGGACTATCTCTGTACCTGCACATGTTTCATTAATTCATTCCTTCCCAAATCTGCCTTCCCTTCTCAACCTGAGACCCACCAGGGTAGAATCTATAATCCATTTCTCTCTGTACCTCAGCAAAAGACCTAACTGATGGCGCATATGCATTCAATTAACTTTTGTCAAACCAAAGATTTTAAGAAGAATTTTTTTTCTTTTAGAAACCTTACAGACTCATGATATTAAGTTGCCAAAATTCACAAGAGTAGAGAAAAGCAAAAGATCCTATACCGCCATTTTTTAAAATGCAAGCCCCTTATTGCTTACATTTTACTTACATTATAAGCACTATACTGTATTTCCATGCATAGTTTGGATGTTTGTTTGACTTTTTCCTTAAATTTATATTTATGCCACATCTGCACCCTAATCTTTTTTTTTTAAGATTTATTTTTATTTATTTATTATTTATACAAGCACTGGGTACAGTCAGAAGCGCGGGAGGGTGAGAGAATTCACCAGAGCCAGAGTGGGGAGCAGAACAGGCAGAAGGACCTAAGCACACTGCTGAGGGAGGCAGCGGGCGGCAGGAGAGGTCTGCGCGCCATGTGGGACCCTCCTCCAGTGGCCGGGGAGCAGCAGGGGATCTAAGCGGCGCTGCAGAGGCTGCGGGCAGCTTCGCAACCCAGCGCTCAACCGCTGCGCCACCGCGGAGGCCCTGCACCCTAATCTTTAGCCTCATTATAATGACTATTAATATGTGAGTTTAATATGACATTGAATTGATACATTTTATTTCATCAAGGGGTCAAACAGAATGCTTGTCTACTGGGCTATGGCTGAATGGTTAGTTTATTTCCAACTTTTTAAACAGAATTTTGAAAGGACACAACTCAAGCTATTTAATAGCAATAGGCACCCTTCTGGACTATGACTTGCTAATCTAGGGAGTTGCCAAATTTTCCAGTTAATTTAATAGATGGCACTCTCCCAGCCTCATAGCATGAGAGTATGGATTTAATTTGATGCCAAATGAACTGGAGGAGAAGGTGTCCCTCCCCCAAAATAATACAAATTTTAGTTTAAGTCTATCAAGGTTGCTTTCAACAAAAATTTCTACATTTCCTTTAGTAAATTTCCAGCTGTCATCCAAAAGCACCTCCGATATTTGCAAAGGCACAGGTTGCTTTACATGTTACGAGAATGTGCATCCAAGGGTCTTTTTTTCCCTTTCCTAAGTCTTTCTATGCCAGGAGGAGTAAGTGACTTGTGACCTTTACTTTTTGACATGAGGGTCATATTCATAATGGAGTCAGACTCTGGAGGTGGCTGTTAACTGAAGTGCCTGAAGAAATACTGCTAACATACCTCAGTGCCCGAGGCTGTTGCATCCACAGGTCTGGACATGGAGTGAGCTCAGTGGCATTTCTTTTTCTTTTTTGTTACCCTTGGGGTTCTATCCTATTAATTCCACAATAGGAAGTTCAACTTGAAGTGCAAATTCAGTAATGCATTGTACTTGTGCTTAATTTAACTTTCTTACAGAAATGTTGTAGAAATTGAATATAAAATTTCTCTCAATGCCAAAACAATTGATCAAATAATGTAATACTATAAAAATGTGAATTACAGGTTGTTTTTTTAATATTAAATTGTTGGTTGTATCCATGAGTTAAACATGGGAAAAGTTCTGTATCCTACAAAGAAATGAAACATACATGGGCAACTGTTAAGAGCTGATAATCAAAATGATGATGCCTGGGTTGCAAGAATGATAATCCAAGTTTGACACTAATTAAATATAGTGACGAAACTGAAGGTATTAGATAACAAAAGTGTCACTCTATTACCAAATGACTTATCTTTTATTTTCCTTTTTAGTTGACTTAGAATAGCAATAGCTACTACTTATTTAAAACTACTAGGTGCCGGACCAGCACCAGCACACAGCCCCGGCCGCCCGGTAAGCTTGCGCGAAAGCGGCGCTCGGATTGCAGCTGCCCAGGTCCCCGCGCCTGCGACCTAGGCTTGCGGTGAGACAGCGGAGGCCCTCCCTAAGTGAGCAGGAACAAGGTGCCCAGGCAGGGGAGTGGGATTCAAAAGGCGCCATTCCCGCGCCACTGATCTGGGCTACAGCCCGCGTCCTGGAACTGAGGGCTTTGGAACTGAGACCCGGGCGGAGGCCCTCCCTGAGTGAGCAGGAACAAGGCGCCCAGGCAGGGGAGCGGGATTCAAAAGGCGCCATTCCCGCGCCACTGATCTGGGCTACAGCCCGCGTCCTGGAACTGAGGGCTTTGGAACTGAGACCCGGGGCACGAAATTAGGGGCGTGGGTTCCCCACGACGGTGGGGCACAAGGCAGACACAGCACCCCAAAGCCGTTGAGGTGTACCCTACCATCCCCGCTCTGCTCCCTGTCCCACGGGGTGGAAAATCAGCTCCCCAAGGGCTCTAGGAGAGATCTCTGGTGCCACCTAGCGACTTGACCCCAGCACAGGCTACTGAAGGAGCTAGTGGCCAGCTGGGGAGTTAGCCCACACCGGGCCCCTTCTGAACAAGTAGTCTGAGCCCACAGGGAGAGCGAGCACCCACAGCCGGGGCAGACCAGGCGCGCAGAAGAGTGTGCCTGAGACCAGAAGCGCAGGGAGTGTGTCCCACATCACCATTTTAGAACAGGGACATTTCTTCAGTAAAGACTACCTGCAGAAGGCTTCCCCAGGAGCCAGAGGTGAGCGGGGAAAGTTCGCCCACGCCAGACCCCCTCTGGCCTGCAGTCCAAGCCCAGAGGGGAGCAAGAACCCACCGCCGGGGCAGACCAGGCGCACAGGGGAGTGTGTCCCCACATCGGCATTTTAGAACAGGGACCTTTCTCCAGTAAAGGCTGCTTGAAGCTGACAGATGACTCCTGGAAGAACCAGAGGGGAACAGAGAAGCCCACCCAAGATGCCGGCAAGTCCCAACAACACAGTGTCCCAACGCATACGGCAAATTAGAAAACAGACAGTAGGGAGGAGAAGAACCACACGCAACCTAGCAACTCTCCAGAGAAAAAGCACACCACAAAAAGAAAGCCAGCCCCCAGATTGCAACGACAATAACTTGGAAGAATTTCTGAGCCTTCCAGAAAGAGAATTTAAAATTGCCGTGATTAAAAAACTGACAGAAGTCATAAAGGAAAACAATGATAAGGGAAAAATAATCAACGATCAGAAGAATGCAATTGAGTCCCTAGAGAGGGAAAACAATGGTCAGAAGAAAGAAATTGAGTCCCTAAAGAGGGAAGTAAAAGAAATGCAGGAGATCAAAGAATTAATGGAAGAACTAAAGAATGCTGGGAAAAGCAATGAAAGCAGAATAGATGAAATGGAAGAACGAATAAGTAATCTTGAAGACACAGAAATAAAAAGAACCAAAACAGAAAAGGAAAGAGAAGTACGAAGGAAAAAGAACGAAGAAAGACTTCGGGAACTATCTGACTCCATGAGGAAAGGAAATATAAGAGTTATAGGAATACCAGAAGGAGAGGAGAGAGATGTAGGAACAGAGAAAATATTCAAAGAGATAATTGAAGAGAACTTCCCAAATGTGAAGAAGGAGCTGAAAATTGATATACAAGAAGCAAGAAGAACACCAAACTTCCACGACGAAAGGAAAAATACAGCAAGACACATAATAGTAAAGCTCCCAAGAATCCAGGACAAGGAAAAAATAATGAAGCTGGCAAGAGGGAAGAAACAGATAACATTCAAAGGAAAACCAATCAGGCTGACATCAGACTTCTCCGAAGAAACACTACGGGCAAGGAGAGAGTGGAGGGACATAGTCAACAGACTCCAAGAAAACAGATGCCAACCAAGAATACTCTATCCCGCAAAGCTCTCCTTCCTCTTTGAAGAAAGAATATGGACCTTCCCAGACAAACAGAAACTCCGGAATTTCATTGCAACTAAACCCCCACTCCAAAAAATACTACAAGGAGTCCTAAAGCCAGAACCTCAGAGCGACGAATAACAATGAAAGAAGGCCAAAAAAAAAAAAAAAAGTTATTAAAAGAATAAATAAATAAAATCAAAGGAAAGACAAACACAATGGCAAATACAGATGTTAACATATCAATATTAACTCTAAATGTAAATGGACTAAACTCTTCAATAAAAAGACACAGAGTTGCGGCCTGGATTAAGAAACAAAACCCAACCTTTTGCTGTCTCCAGGAAACACATTTAGCTACAAAAGATAAAAATAGGCTCAAAGTTAAAGGATGGAAAACAATCCTACAAGCAAATGGACCAAAAAAGAAAGCAGGAACAGCTATACTTATATCAGATAAAACAGATTTCAAACTCAAAAAGATAAAAAGAGACCCCAATGGTCACTACATTATGATCAAGGGGACAATACTTCAAGAAGAAATAACACTCATTAACATATACTCACCAAACGAAGGAGCACCAAAATATATCAGACAACTGTTGTCCTCTCTGAAAACAGACATCAGAGAAAACACATACGTAGTGGGAGACTTCAACACGCCACTATCAACAATGGATAGATCAACAAGACAAAAAATAAGTAAAGAAACCAAAGCTCTAAATAAAGACCTAGAGCAATTGGGCTTAACAGACATCTATAGAACACTAAACCCCAAAAAAATGGAGTACACATTTTTCTCAAGCGCACACGGATCATTCTCCAGGATCGATCACATACTGGGGCACAAGACAAACATCAACAGATACACCAAGATTGAAATCATATCAACCATCTTTTCTGACCATGAAGGCATCAAACTAGAAATAAACCATAAAAAGAAGGCAAGGAACTTTCCTACCTCATGGAGATTAAAAACCACACTACTGGAAGACCATTGGACTAAGGAGGAGATCAAAGAAGAAATTAAAAAATTTTTTGAATTGAACGACAAGGAGGACACCAATATCCTAAATGTATGGGATGCAGCAAAAGCAGTAATAAGAGGAAAATATATAGCAATAGAAGCTCACATCAAGAAACAAGAAAGAACGCAAAGAAACAACCTAATCTCGAAGCTCAAAGATCTAGAAAAAGAACAACAAAAAAACCCCAAAACCAGTAGAAGAAAAGAAATAATAAAAACCAAAGCAGAAATAAATGAAATTGAAACTAAAAAAACAATCCAAAAGATCAATGAAACCAAGAGCTGGTTCTTTGAAAAAATCAATAAAATAGACAAACCCCTAGCCAGGCTCACAAAGGAAAAAAGGGAGAAAGCACAAATAAACAGGATCATCAATGAAAGAGGAGAAATCACAGCGGACACAGCAGAAATCAAAAGAATAATCAGTAACTACTATGAACAGTTATATGGAAACAAGTTTAACAATCTAGAGGAGATGGACAAATTCCTACAACTCTACAATCACCCAAAGCTAGATAAAGAAGAAATAGAACACCTAAACAGACCAATTACAATTAGCGAAATTGAAATGGTAATCAAAAACGTCCCCAAAAACAAAAGCCCAGGACCTGATGGATTTACAAATGAATTCTACCAAACATTCAGAGACGAATTAGTGCCTATCCTTCACAAACTCTTCCAAAAAATTGAGAAGGAAGGGACAATACCAAACACGTTCTATGAAGCCAACATTACACTAATACCAAAACCGAACAAGGACAACACAAAAAAGGAAAACTACAGGCCAATCTCCCTAATGAACACTGATGCAAAAATCCTGAATAAAATTTTAGCTATCAGAATCCAACAATGTATCCATAAGATAATTCACCACGACCAACTTGGATTCATTCCAGGGGCACAAGGATGGTTTAACATCCGAAAATCAATCAACGTTATCCAACACATCAACAAAAAGAAATATAAAAACCATATGATAATATCAATAGATGCTGAGAAAGCTTTCGACAAAGTGCAACACCCATTCATGATAAAAGCCCTTGAAATTCTTGGGATACAAGGAACATACCTCAACATCATAAAGGCCATCTATGACAAGCCAACAGCCAGTATCATTCTCAATGGTGAAAAGCTGAAAGCAATTCCATTAAGATCTGGAACAAGACAAGGATGTCCACTCTCACCATTGCTTTTCAATATAATACTGGAAGTCCTAGCCAGGGCAATAAGACAAGAGAAAGACATCCAAGGAATCCAAATAGGAAAAGAAGAAGTCAAACTATCACTATTTGCAGACGATATGATATTATACATAGAGAACCCCAAAAACTCCACAGAAAAGCTAATTCAACTCATCAATCAGTTCAGTAAAGTGGCAGGATACAAAATCAACACGCAAAAGTCAGTAGCCTTCCTATACACAAACAATAAATCTGAAGAAGAAGAAATCAAAAAGACCATCCCTTTTGTTATTGAAACAAAAAAAATCAAATATTTGGGAATAAATCTAACAAAAGAGGTAAAGGACCTATACAAAGAAAACTATAAAACACTGTTAAAAGAAATAGAAGAAGACACAAAGAAATGGAGAGACATCCCCTGCTCATGGATTGGAAGAATAAACATTATTAAAATGGCCATCCTTCCAAAAGCAATATACAGATTCAATGCTATTCCAATCAAAATTTCAATGTCATTCTTCAAAGAAATAGAACAATTATTGATGAAATTCATATGGAATCACAAAAAACCCCGAATAGCCAAAGCTCTCCTGAAAAAAAAAGAAGGGAATGGAGGCATCAGACTCCCAGACTTCAAACTATACTACAAAGCCATAATCATCAAAACCGCATGGTATTGGAACAAGAACAGACATACAGACCAATGGAATCGAATAGAAAATCCAGAAATAAACCCACAGGTTTATGGTCAACTAATCTTTGACAAAGGAGCAAAGACTATGCATTGGAGCAAAGAAAGTTTGTTCAATAAATGGTGCTGGGAAAACTGGGTCGCTACATGCAAAAGAATGAAGCTTGACCACCACCTCACACCATACACAAAAATCAACTCAAAATGGATTAAAGAACTAGACATAAGACCTGAAACCATAAAATATATAGAAGGAAATATAGGCGAAACACTACGTGATTTGCACATCAAAGACATCTTTACAGACACATCACCCAAAGCAGTGATAGTGAAGGCAAAGATAAACAGCTGGGACTATATCAAATTAAAGAGCTTTTGCACAGCAAAAGAGACAATAACAAAAACAAAGAGAAACCCCACCAACTGGGAGAACATTTTTGCACCCAACACTAATGATAAAGGACTGATCACAAAAATCTGCAAAGAGCTGATGAGTCTCAACAACAACAAAGAAAATAATCCAGTCAAAAAATGGGCAGAAGAGCTTAAAAGAAACTTCTCTGAAGAGGAAATGCAAATGGCCAACAGGCATATGAAAAAATGTTCAACATCACTTGTCATCAGGGAAATGCAAATCAAAACTACCATGAGATACCATCTTACACCAGTGAGAATGGCACATATTAAAAAAACTAGCAACAACAAATGTTGGCGAGGGTGTGGAGAAAAAGGAACTCTTCTGCACTGTTGGTGGGAGTGCAAACTGGTCCAACCACTGTGGAAAGCTGTGTGGAGATTTCTGGACCTACTAAACATAGAGCTTCCATATGACCCAGCAATTCCACTCCTAGGTATTTACCCAAAGGACACAGAAACATCAATTCCAAAGAACACCTGCACCCCTATGTTTATAGCAGCACTGTTTACAATAGCTAAGCTTTGGAAACAACCCAAATGCCCAAAAATAGATGACTGGATCAAGAAGATGTGGTACATATATACCATGGAATATTACTCAGCATTCAAAAAAGATAAACACATGCAATTTGCTGCAACATGGATGGCGCTGGAAGGGATCATGCTCAGCGAAATAAGCCAAAAAGAAAAAGAAAAATACCGGATGGTCTCACTCATAGCAGGAATCTAGAAAACTTAAATAAGGGACCAGGAAAATGAATAACTATAAGAAAGTGAAAATCAAAATCAACAAAAAACTATGAACCAGAGACACTTTTAGGGGGGCGGGGGCGGGAGGGGAGGGATTGGGGTCAGAATGGGGGGCTGCAATTGTATGGGGAATATAACAATAAAATTTATAAAAAAAAATAAATAAATAAACTTTTTATTTAAAAAAAAAATAAAATAAAATAAAATAAAATAAAACTACTAGGTGCCTAGTACCATCATAACACTTTAAAAACATTAGGCAATTTATAAAACTTGGTATCAAAAAAAATTATTTAAAAAGTGGTCAGTAGCTCTGAACAGACATGTATCCATGATATAATTGACATACAACATTGTATAATTGACATACAACAAACATGTATCCATAGATATAATTGACATACAGCATCATGTAAATTTAAGGTGTACAATGTGTTGATTTGAAATACTTCTATTTGTGCTCCTCATCACAAATCATCAGAGAAATTCAAAGTAAAACCACAATGAGTAACAAAAGTCACTCGTAGCTATTAGAATGATTATCAAAAAGGCAAGAAATAGGGTCTCCCTGGTGGCGCAAGGGGTTAAACACAGCACTGTGAAGCTATCCACAGCCACTGCAGCAGGAGTTCAATCCCCTGCCGGACAGGGAGCTACACACATGGTACAGCAGACCTCTCCTGTCTCGCTCGCTGCTCCCCGCAGCAGTGTATTTCAGTCAGTCTGCCTATTCTGTTCCCCACTCTGTCTCTGGTGAACCTCTCGCGCACCTCTGGCCTATACCCCAGTTCTTGTATGCATAAATAAAATAAAGCTTTATAAAAAAGGGCTTCCCCAGTGGCGCAGAGGGTATAGTGCAGCACTGTGTAGCTGTCTGCAGCCTCTGCAGTGAGGGTTCAATTCCCTACTGGCCAGGGAGATTCACACATGGTGCGGTAGACCTCTCCTGTTGCACCCGCTGCTCCCCTCAGCAGTGTTTTCAGTCTTTCTGCCTGTTCTGCTCCCCACTCTGTCTCCAGTGAATCCTCTCACCCTCCCATACCTCTGACCTGTACCCCAGCTATTGCATAAAAAATAAATAAATCTTAAAAAAAAAAAATCTTCAAAAAAAAGGCAGGGATTAAGTGTTTGCCAGCCTGGGAAGAAAAAGGAATCCTTGTACATGGTTGGTGGAAATATAAGTTTGTGCAGCCACTATGGAAAACAGTATGATTTAGAGGAGAAAATGTGGCATAATATTCAGAATGGCATTGATGGCTCAACAGAATGGATATGCTCTTAGAATTTCTCAAGTGTGCAATTGAGAAAATGGCCATCAAGATTGTGAAAGGACCTGTTCTCATTTTCTGAAGCATTTAAGGAACAGAGATTGTTTATCCCACAAAAGAGAAACTCAGTCAACAAAAGAGCTATTTCAATTGTTTAAGGACTGAAGAATTGGGATATGAGAAAACTTCAATATACTTAGTATAATCCAAGTGATAACAATACTATCAATACTTAAAATTTATATAAAGAGGTAAAGGAAAACATCTTAATAGCCATGTAAGTTCAAAGATGGAACAGGTATCTACAGAAAATGCTACATCAAAACAGATAGTCAAGCCAAATGATGTGTTGGTGTATTTTTTAGAATCACTTTAAATCCATCCAGAAAAAAAGTATAGCAAAGTACTAATAAAATACCATTTTTTCTTGGTGACCTGAATGGCTACTTCATTGCCTAGAATACAGCTGGGTGTTAAAAACATTTTGATCACCCAGTTCTGGGGAAGAAGAGCAAGTCTGAAGGGTGAATTCAAGCTTGGAAGAGATGGTTAGAGTTTGAATTTCCAATTCTTTCTTTTTGTAAGATTCCATGATTGTATTTATTTAATCAAATATTCTTTACTAATAAAGTAGCAGTAGCCGTTCTGTATACCAGCTTTATTGTTAAGTTTGTATACCAGCTTTATAGTTAATAAAGGGCCACCCTGGTGATGCCGGGTGTGATTCTAGTTCCATCAGCCCTGGTTTTAAAAGACTTTCCACAGCAACCTTAAAGAGCACAATTAGTCAAGGATGGAGAACAGAAATAATATTTTGAGAGTTTCCATATCAATTATACAGTTTATTGATTTTAATGGACTATGTTTGTTGTGTGTTTACATACTTTTCATGGACATGACACTCTGAATAATTAAAACTAGTGGCTAAAACTTACTGAAAATGTGTATGTGCCTGATCTGGATGGGCTTTTTACATGCATTATCTGAATTTTTCCTCACACAATCATATGAGAAAGGTACATTTACTGTTCTCATATTACCTCCCTCATTGTAAACATGAGGGAGAAGAAAAACAATAATTCTTTGTATATAAGAGGACTTTGAAATCCAAGACAGTCTCCTGATCTGAAAGGTATATGAGCCAAAACCCTCAAAACATAAGGGCACTTGTCCTGCCCATGCCAGCATGAATGGAGTCTTCAGCAGGGAAAAAGTCTTAAGTTTGCACTTTATCTGTTTCTGATAATCAGGTTTAGGTAAACTATGTATCAACTGATGATGCATGAAATGTCCTTTCTGTCCTTTAGTTTTTATCTCTATAAACAACTTAGCTATTTGAAGTTTCTATGAATCTGATTAGAAGTGGGAACCTAGAAAAATCTGACTAGAATGGATCTAAATGAACAAACTCTGACTGCTTCATAAAATTAGGCTCAGTAGCAGGAAACAAATACCTAACTTTGTGGCAAGATAACACCAATAGTATGGAAGATGTTAGAGCTTGTAGCACAATTTAATTTAATATGGTAACAAGAACTGGAATGCAAAAATAAGTAAATTATGCATGAGAGCAGAAATCTTTTAAATATAGAAAGTTGCTTATTAGCTATTCCATTTTGTTGAAACCAAAGTACAGATTTGCCCAAAGAACACAGAATTATGGCTTTGGGGCCACGGTACTCTATTTGATAGATTCTGATTAATGAATACTACTTAAAGGCAGACTCAAAATATCCTACCTTTGAGAAGTGTCCCATCAGATGAACAAAAGGTCTTCAAAGATTTAAATTCACTGGTGGGGATTTTGTACAGACTCACCCAAAGCACTACTTTAATCCTGACTTTTTTTTTACTAATAAAATAAAAATCCTTGCTGTGCTCAAAGGCACAGATCAAATCCCAAGGATTAAGATTTAAATGAGTGAGCAATCAAAACAGGCATTCTGGCAGAATTTTAAGATGGTAAAGGAGTTGGACACATTAGTGCTGAAAAAGACTGAATATAAGCTTTTAAAAATATTAATACTTGATTTTCTTCCAAAATAATAATGATTCTCAACTTGTAAAGCTAGAAAAATATGTCAGAATAAAGTGATAACTGGGACAACTGAGTCATGTGTTTAAATTTCAGTGGATAAACACAATGGCAATGTCACTCTTTGCTTTCACACATTGTATCACAAGGATGATTTTTAGAGGACAGAAACGGCTACAAACTGGCAAGTACAGTAATATTGATACTAATTAATTGAATTCCATAGCTAATATAGAACTCATTAACTACGATGCTTGAGTTTTATTTTTAACAATAAATACAAATTTTAAAAAATAGCTAATTTCTTTAGCAGAATATAATACTATTCAAGATAGTGATGAAAAACGAATTACTCTTCAAGACATACTATGTCACCTACATTTTTTGTGAATCAGAAATATAATTTCGGATATATAAAGAATTGGTCTTTCTCTGTTTATTAAGGTGTTCACCAAGATATCTTTTGTAACCAAATTTCTTATGTAAGTTTGTTTTCCAGAGTAGAACTTAAGATAAAGGTTCTGGTTAGTTGGCTTCCAATTAATCAAAGGTCAAGTATATGATCCTGCAATTGATAAAGGAGCAATACAATCATTGACTTAAACAAAGAAATTAGGAATTTTATTATAGACTGTTTTATTTCAAATGACCTAAAGTTAACCTTGAGTTGAATACTTCTGCTGTTGTAAGGTATGAATTTAGATTAGGTATAAAGAAAATCCTGAAAGTTTTATTCCATTGTTGCTGGGCTTTTAAAAAAGGAGGAGGGAATATAGAAGAAAAATCAAGTATTTGATGTTCTTATGAAAAAAGATGTGCATAAAGTCAAACAAAATGCAGTAAAGGGGTAGGGGGTGGTGACAATATAGCAGTCTTAGAATGTATAAGGCAATGGAGGCCTAAAATGTCAGCATCATGCTAGTAATGTCAGATTGTAGACAGAAGAGAAAAGAAGGCAGGGAACGAATATTCTATGCGGCTTCTTGACTGAGGCAACATGGATGCTTTAACATAAGAATGTGTCAAGAAAAGGGTGACAGGGTTGAGAACACAGCATCTGAAGTGATCTCTTTCTAGTTGCCTATTTATCCCACTCAGGAACAACTCCCTGGGTTTTCCATAGGAAATTCTCATCTCTCCACTTTTTACTAGGAACCCAAAATTTCTCTAAAACATTAAGTTCTTTAAAAAGATCAAGGATAAAAAAGTACTATAAGATACACTGGTAATGAAGATATTTAACTGCATTATAATAATAAAATACTAGATTCATGGCCTAAACACCTGCTACATTGGCAAAAATTAACAGCCCTGTTGTCACTGATGTTGACAAAGATGTTGGAAATAAGAACTCATACATTTTTGATCAAAATATAATTTGGAAAATAATTTGGAAATATCAGTAAATTTGGAGAATGTAATGTGTGACCCAGCACTTCCATTTCTAGAAATTTACTCTGAGGAAACATTCACACATCTTCAGAAGGAGCAAGCTAAGAAAAGATAATTACAGAGCAGTTCATAATTGAAGAAAGAGGAAAGAAATGACCACACCATCACCCTGAGCAAAACAAATACCCCAGTAACCAAGACAGAGAAAATAAAAATTGTGTAGGTAAATAACAATGTTCAATGTAAAATAATTTCCTAGAAATCATTGCATATTTGTGTGCTTTAAATATCATACAAAGTGTATCATTCTGAATGTATCTTTTGAAACTTGCTTTTCCACAGTATGTTTTCTAAGAACTATCCATATTTATATTTGGATATGTTGTGCAATTATTTTAATTGTTCTGTTAAAGGTCATACATTTAATACATTAAAAGACAGAACTTGAACATGGTTCTGATTCCAGAACCTGCCCTGCTAACCATCCTATGGTCAATAGCCTCCCATTTCCTGCTTTAATAGCAGGTGATTTTCAAACAATCCTGCCAGTTATTTTTCAAGACCCTCAGGAAACTGCAATCTCAAAGATAAACAAAATCTACATTTTAAAACCATCATGATTTTTGTATCATGATGATTCATTAACACCCCTTTCCTAGTTACTCTTCTCAGCATATTTGAGATAACCTGTTACGCTGAGCAGGCAACTTCTGCACTTCCACTTTTTATCTCACCCCTTGCAAGCACTATTCATATAAGTTTATAGAGAGGTTTGATTAAAAACACATCTACAAGCTGGCCGTTAATTCTGTCAATTGCATTAAAGGATCTCCCATCATCAGGTATGGTTGCTGACAGAAGAGGAGGTCTCATCTCGGCTCCCTTCCACTGGTCGCTGTTCTAATCTCTGTTTCCAACTTTCTATTACAACAGATGTCCTAGGGAGTGTGTCTGGCTTCAAATGATTCCTTCTATTAAAAAATATTTTCTCCTAGCAGTCATGTTAAATACCACCACCCTGTGACTCCAGCCATGGTAGACTGGACCACGGTGATACTCATTTTCAGATGAACTAACCAGACTATCAAAATTGATCATTCTATTTGAAAATGTGATATTTTAAGACTTTAATGGGAAAAGAATTAGAGATATGTTTTACTCATATTTAGCATTTAAGGAACCAATTAAACACAAAGGAAAAGGCACAGTGAAATTTCCTATTGTCAGAGTACCACATTATTCATGTTCTGTTTTACACAAATACTTGGCCTGATTAAGGCTCTGGTCTACCCTCAACCTGGTTGCCTAGTCTAAAACTGATATATACATTTTTTTTTAAATCAGCTATACTGGAGATTTTGTGAAAGTGGAACATTTGGTTTTATTTTGTAGAAAACCTTAGTCTCCAATTTCTCAGAGTAATGCTGTTTCATTATAGTGTCTGGTTAATTCATCTGAAAATGAACTAGCAGTTTATATATATATATATATATATATATATATATATATATATATATATATAACAGTTCATTATATATATATATATTCTCAACAATGAACATCCAAAACTTATACAATATTATAATACAGTGTTACTTTAATCAAATAATTAAGATTAAAAAAAAAGATTGTTAAAAAAAATAATTGCTATTATTTTTTACACTGATATCTTATTTGGTTCCCCTATATTCCTGCTATAAATGAAACCATCCAATATTTTTCTTTTTCCTTCTGTTGGCTATTCTTACAGATAAACAAACTTAATACTTCCTGGGAGGAATGGTGATCTGCCAACAATGTTTATTTAAAAAAGAGTATTGATATTTACTTTTAAGCCCTTTAAAGATTGCCTTACCAATATCTAGAGACTGCTTTACCAATAAACATTTAATAGTTAACAGATCTTACTGATCATACATTCTTCTCTCTATTCTCTTCACACCAAAGTGAAGCCTCATCCTCTCTTTTATTAACCTCATTCACCCAAGATAGTATTTTGCTTTGGTGACTGTCTTTGGAAAAACATATGGATGCAGGAGACAAAATGGCTCTCTCTCCTTGCTACCACCAAGACTCCCTTCAGCCCTACCCTTGAGGAGTGGTAGCTAACTCAGTCAACTGTTCTGTTTAGTAAAATGTTCTAAATCCCCAGGATAATGTAAATGTTGGAAAGAAGAGAGTACATTTTCCTCTTTTGTCCAAAGCTAACCTACTGATCCCTAGAATACTGTACATCAATAAATATTAAATAGGTATAAATAAATACTAAGATACATAATATGTGTAATAAATATTAAAATTACTAGTACATGAATTTTAAATATTGCTGAACCAAGCAAAAATGGAACCAAAACTTGTAAGGAAGTCAGAATTAGAAACTTGATTTCTGTTACTAAATCTTTTTGTTGTCTTAGGCAAGTAATTAAATCTCACTGAGCCCCAGGATAAAGAATAGAAAAAATGCCATCTAATTAATAGGGACATGGTGGGTGTTAATAAAATATGAAGATATGTTTAGTATGTATTCAAGAAATGTGTTGAATGAATGAATTAATGAAAAACATAAATAAGCACAGCTTCTAGTCATTCCACTTAATCAGTCAGAATCAGAAATTTAGTTTATAATAAGAAAGATGCAGTCTTGAAATCTAGCCTTAATTGTAAACTTCTATGCATCAGAGCTAACTACACATTTATCTTTTGCTATCACTCATTAGTTTTTACAATAAAACTCAAAACCTCAGACTCTGGTGATCTGGTTTTTGCAATTTCTCACTAATGCCCTACACTGAACTGCAACGAGCTGTTTCCAGGTACCCAAATGCATACAACGCCATCTCATGTTCTCCCACTTAAAATATCCTTTCTGGGCTGTTCCCACAATCAGAGGTGAGCTGAAGGCCCCACAAGTCAGGCCCTGCCTGGCAGCAAGTTGGAGCCCAGAAGGGAATCCAGCCACCACAGCCTGGACAGACCCACAGCACAGGGAAACACCCAGCAGATGCACAATATTTAAGACAGGGAATTCTGCTTGTGTCCAGACCTCACCAAAGCTGTTGTATGGAATTGAAAAAGGACTGTCCCCACAGTCAGAGGTGAGCTGAAGTCCCCCACAAGCCAGACCCTGCCTGGCAATGAGTCAGAGCCTGGGGGGATCCAACGATTTGGAGCCCAGTGGGTGATCCAGCCACCACCAGGGCAGTCCGTGGGACCTCAAGACCCACCTCTGGAATTGAACAAATACAGAAGGAGGAGACAGTGACCATTATCATATCCATGATACCAATGACCTGTGGGACTTCTGGCATAACAGTATTGGACTCGATTGGACCACCAGTTTCTGACATCCCAGAAAAAGCACACCAAAGAGATGCTGGCCAGTACCAGAGACACAATGTCCCAATGCACAGGACAAATCAGAAAACAAGCAGCAGGGAGGAGAAAAATTACAAGCAACCAAGCATGTCCCCAGGGAAAAGACACACCACAAAAAGAAAATCAAACACCAGACTGCAACACCAGTGACTTAGAGGAACTTGTGAGTCTTCCTGATAGAGAATTTAAAATCACCATGATTAAAAACTGAAAAAAAGTCAAAAAAGATATGGGAAAAATAATTAACGATCAGAAGAATGAAATTGAGTCCCTAAAGAGGGAAATAAAAGAAATGCAGGAGATCAAAGGATTAATGGAGGAGCTAAAGAACTCTGGAAAAAGCAATGTAAGCAGAATAGATGAAATGGAAGAATGAATCAGTACTCTCGAAGACACAGAAATAAAAACAACCAAAATAGAAAAGGAAAGAGAAGTACAGGGAAAAGAATGAAGAAATACTTTGGGAACTATCTGACTCCATGAGGAAATGAAATATAAAAGTTACAGGAATCTCAGAAGGAGAGGAGAGAGACATAGGAACAGAGAAAATATTTAAGGAAATAATTGTGCAAACTGGTCCAACCAGTATGGAAAGCTGTGTGGAGATTCCTCAACCTGCTAAAAATCAAGCTTCCATATGATCCAGAAAGGACATAGAAACATTAATTCAAAAGGGCTTCTGCACCCCTATGTTTACGGCAGCACTATTTTCAATAGCTAAGGTACAGAAACAACCTAAATGCCCAAAAATAGATGACTGGATCAAGAAGATGTGGTGCGTATATGCAATGGAATATTACTCAGCAATCAAAAAATATAAACTCATGCAATTTGCAGCAACATGGATGAAACTGGAAGGGATTATGCTCAGTGAAATAAGCCATAAAGAAAAAGAAAAATACCAGATGGTAAAACTCATAGCAGGAATATAGGAAACCTAAATAAGGGACCAGGAAAAAGACAAATTATAATAAAGTAAAAATCAAAATTAGCAAGCAACTGTAAACCAGAGACATAATACAGGGGAGGTGGGAGAGAGTGGATGAAAACAAGGGGGGGTGGGAATTGTATGGGTACTATAATACCATGACAAAAAAAATGCATACATTGTGCAAAAATGAAAAATGATGTAAAAAATATAAAAAATTAAAAAAATAATAAAAATAAAATATCCTTTCTACACCTCTTCTTCATGTGTCTACTGTTGAAAGACAAATTTGTGTGTCACCTCCTCTAGGAAGTCCTCTCATATTGCCTCTACCAGACTGGATTACATCTCTTCATTCCAATACAAATAGTTACTTCAATCATTATGTTTATAAACTATAATAAAAAAGAGAGAGAATGTATATATACTCTCACAATACTAAAGTAAAATCAAAATATTTTCTTGCCTGTTTCCCTCTCAGGATTATGAGTTATTTGAGACAAAGGTCTATATATTATTAAGCTTTGAATTCTTTATGTAGTGTTTTTCTGAAAAATTATAGGTAGGTGCTTCATAAAATTTATTGAAAACAAAAAAGCAAATATGTGTCCTTAATTAAACAAAATTATATGCCAGGCAATGAACTGGATATTAGGATACTAGATATACAAAAATACAGATATAAATTAATTAACCAACCTCACAGAGTTTATAATCTAGTGGGGAAAATAAATGATAAACATATATATAATGTGATAGTTATTTTGAAAGGAGAATTATAGGGTACTATGGCAACAAATAACTAAAAAAAATTAACAGTCTATAGAAGTGATACTCTAATTTTATAGCTCATAAGAACTGACAGGGTGATTGCTCAAAATGTAGATACCTGGCTCATACCTTCTGATTCAGTAGACCTGGAGGAAAACCTTGAAAGCTAAATTTTAATGCATACCTCCAAGTAATACCAATATAGATTGTCTAAAATATACACTGGAAAAAAAAAAAACACTAACATGGATCCAGGATTTCTTTTCTCAGAAAGATAATTTAAATTTAAGATTTGAATGGTGAATATCATCTAGTCAAGCTGGTAACGGTGAGGAATGAACTAGGAGTTTCTTGCAGAGAACTATGTAAAGACCTAAAAGAGAGAGTGGGGGTAATAATGCCCCTAAGAAGCTTAAAGAGATTCTATGAACTGTCTGAGAGATCATATAGGAATATGGAACATTAACCTAAATAGGTGGGAAATCCTACAACTTTAGGCCTGACAACCTTTCTTCAGCTCAGCTACTTCATCTGTAACCATACTTATAGCATAGACTCTTTGTAAGGATGGAATGGGAACAGTGCATGATATATAGTGAGAACTGAATAATATATTCAGTTATATATTATCATGATGAAAATGTTAGTCTTTGAAGTGTTTTAAAATCTCAGAACTGTGGATAAAGTTCAAATGAAATGAAAGGCTGAATGAGAGTCAAATAATCCAAACAATATAGTGAGTCTGGGGAATAAAGGTGTAAGAAAAGAGTGCAAATGCCAAGAAATAAGGATCCAGAAGGTTTCATAGGATGAACAGAAGTTTCTCAGACCACAGATACCAGAGCCCTAAACATAGGACTGAAAATAATTTACTACTGAAATTGGTATGGTAGGCACTCTTTAATTAGCAGATTTAGGAAACGACTTAAAGCTGGCTTTGTGAGAAGAGTTTAATTACTGTCTTTGAAACTGCAACCCAAAAGTCAGTAAGAAGTAGCTCAGCAAGAATGCGGTTTAAGTTTAGGCCTAATTCACAGTTAGCTTTGTTAAGCCATTACAGTGCAGGCTCATCCTTGCATAAGTTCTAGTTTCTTATCACGTCTCTCCAGGTGAATCCCAGGAGAATGCACCTTAGGATCGCTGGCTACTTGCCTCTCCTCACTTATCAAGCCCAGCCTTCTGACTTCCAAGTGCTCAGCTTGCAAACCAAGTGAGCAGAATCAGATCCAAATGAGCAGCATCCAGCCTTTGGCAGTTCTGACCTGAAAGCATCTTAAAACATTTCCATGTGGCAGCCAGAGAAGCTAAGCTTGGAGAATGTTGGCCTTCTTATATGAATTTTGTGCATAAGAAGGAAATGGATGGCATATTCCATGTTTTCTATCTTCAGTTATATCAGTGGTATTAACTGTGGCTATTATCTGGAAAGGTATGGTTCTTTCATTTTTTTTTTTTTTAATGACAATGTTCCAGGCATAACAGAATCCAGATATTCTAGATGAGAATGGAATCTAAAGTTTCTCTTTTCATTATTATGGTTCAAAAATCAATTTTTAAAAGTTGGCTAAATGATTTTAATATCCAACAAGGGTTAATAACCACTGAATTATATAAAATTTGCTTAAGGTTCCCCTGGTTGCAAGTATAGGCGTGTACTCAAAGCAGGAAAATGATACAAACTGGGATTCTCAAAGTGTTCAAGTAGTTGACATTCATGAGTAAAGTGGATATGGCCTGGGGCTTCCAAGAAAACTGGGGAGAATATAAAACATGGGACAAGAAGCCCACAGCGGAGGGCTCAGCACTCCGTGATAGCCAGTGTCCGGAGGTAGAAATGCTTGCCCAGTGTGGACAGATCGTCTCACTTTTCAAAAGCAGGTAAAATTCTGGATGTTTGCATTACATAAAAATGTCAACAATTTAAGTATTGACAAAGAATTTTAAAATATCCTATGTAATATTCACCATTACATTAATACTTAATAAAGTCCCAACTCCAAATAGAATGTGATAGCCCACAACCTTAGCTGTGCAGAGCTAGTCTTACTGATCATGATCAACGAGTAGTGTCACATAATAAATGACTACCACCCCCGCCCTTGGAGGCCAGATGGCAAGCACTTTTTAGACTAATAGGAGAGAAATTAAATAACCATAGGGTATCCATTATAGAGTCAGAAAAAGAGAAAAGGAGAGACGCATCTGACACCTCTCCCAAATCAGAAAGCTAGAGTTCAGAGAGTGGCATACAGGAAGGGACATTTTGAATTATCAGAGTTCTCCACAAGTATGACAGCCTTCCATGTGAGGAGGTAAGTTTTAGTCATTGCAGCATTCATTTTACTCATGTACAGAATGGGGATGATAGTACTTACTGTCATGATTTGGGGCAAAGATTAAATCAGATAATACATGGAGGCATTCAATCATTAGTGCTATTATAAATTTAATTATGATTTTATCCTCAGAGCTCTAGATGTATTTGGCAGGCTGCATTCTCTCTCTTGAAACTGTGCAGCTAACTCAAATCTCATAGAATCTGGAAATCACTTTTATTAGGAAGAATTTTTGGTCATTTGCAGAGAGAGAGCCCCTCCATTCTGATCTATGATCTAGCAGACTGGCTAGGGCTTATTCTTTTCCTCCCCGTACATACTATATAAATATGTGGCCTTGAGACACGATTGTGTGATCATCAGTAGACCTGGGTTTGACCTCAAGCAGAGGTTGGGTTCCAGAAGAGAACAAAAGCTCAACAGGCCTCTTGAGATCTTGACTTAAAAATGGCATATTATTGGGCCTCCCTGGTGGTGCAGCGGTTGAGCGCTGGGTTGTGAAGCTGCCCGCAGCCTCTGCAGTGCCGGTTCGATCCCCGGCTGCTCCCCGGCCACTGGAGGAGGGTCCCACATGGCGCGCAGACCTCTCCTGCCGCCCGCTGCTCCCCTCAGCAGTGTACTTCGGTCCTTCTGCCTGTTCTGCTTCCAGCTCTGGCTCTGGTGAATTCTCACCCTCCCACGCTTCTGACTGTACCCAGTGCTTGTATAAATAAATAAATAAATCTTTAAAAAAAAAATGGCATATTATTGGGCCTCCCCGGTGGCGCAGCAGTTGAGCACTGGGCTGCGAAGCTGCCCGCAGCCTCTGTAGCACCGGTTCGATCCCCAGACGCCAGCAAGGGTCCCACATGGCACGCAGAACTCTCCTGCCACCCACTGCTCCCCTCAGCAGTGTATTTCGTCGGTCTGTCTGTTCTGTTCCCCTCTCTAGCTATGGTGAATTCTCTCATCCTCCCGTGCTTCTGACTATACCCAGTGCTTGTATAAATAAATAAATAATCTTAAAAAAAATTTAAAAAAAATGGCATATTATATTTTCACCAACATTTTATTAATTAAATAACCCAGGTCAATTTTAGGGTAATGGATTTTATCTTTTTTTTTTAAGATTTATTTATTTATTATTTATACAAGCACTGGGTACAGTCAGAAGCACGGGAGGGTGAGAGAATTCACCAGAGCCAGAGCGGGGAGCAGAGCAGGCAGAAGGACCGAAGTACACTGCTGAGGGGAGCAGTGGGTGGCAGGAGAGGTCTGCGCGCCATGTGGGACCCTCCTCCGGTGGCCCGGGAGCAGCCGGGGATCAAACCGGCACTGCAGAGGCTGCAGGCAGCCTCGCAACCCAGCGCTCAACCACTGCGCCACCGGGGAGGCCCTGGATTTTATCTTTTAATTACAGGGAATCTGTTAAAACAAATTGCAAAGGACTTTACAGGGATGGTGCCACTTATGAAATCTATTATACTGACCTGTTGATGCTTATTACAAAATTAGTAGTATAACCTTTTCCCAAATGGACCAAGACCACTGGATACCTCAGGGGCTAGTAGATTAAACTGAAAACATTTTTAATCAAGAATTTCAAAATTATATATGCAATTAAGTTTAACACTCTTGTCCCTAGTCTGTTTGTTCTTCCAAACGATATACTAAGGCACACTTTGATACCAATTTAGTACTAAAAAAACCAGTTAGTGCTAAAATCACTAAAACAATAACCTTTCTGTGAGGAGAATGGGAGAAATTCATAATGACTTCAGGTCTTTTTAAATTCTCCATTTATCAAGGAATATTTCCCTGACATAGAAAGATCAATCTATTTATTAACCTGGGAGTTGCATCCTCATTCAATTATTTAGTCACCTGGTTTGAGAAAATCAGAATGTTATTGGTTTATGAGCTCTAAAAACAAATAATGTAAAAGTATTGGTTTAGATTTATTTTGGGTCAAACACCAACCTCATGAAAACATATTCAACATAAAATAGCATTTTAATATATATAACTTCAGAACTTGAAATAATGTTCAGTTATGAAAGCTTAACAGTGAAGCAATTTAAGTCCTAGAATAGAATTTCCACATGAAAATTTTCTAAAATCTCAGTTTCCCAAGCAATAATTCATTGCTCAGCTGTAGATCAAAATCTGCCTTTAATTTACTAGGGGACATCATAAATTATTCAAACCTTTTGAAAGTTTTTCATACACCAGTATAAAGCTGAATTCTATTTAGCAAGTGTTGGAAATACATCTTAATAAGTCCTAGAGGCTCTGTAGTATGCATAGAAAAAGGTGCCATATTGAACTACAAGAAGTGAAAAGTCCTATAGATTTTAAATTTTCATAATTTATCATAGCTCTTATATCTTCATAAGCATTAGTTCATATTGTAGTCATCTTTCTCTTGGACAATTGCAAGATCTCTCTACATGATTTTTCTACCTCAGTCATGTCCTTTTACCATCCAGCTTCCACATTGCTGCCATACTGATCTCATACCACACAAATCTATGTTTCTCTAGTACACAGAAAACAACAACCTTGCATTACCCACAGATTAAATCCAAGCTTGTCTCTGTGATATACAAAGTCTTCTGTGATTTTACCCTTGTCTATCCCTAGTCTCAGTTTACCTGACTCCTGTTTCACTTCACAATCGATGGTTTTCTCAGCTTCAAACTACTGTCATTTCATGAACATATGTCTGCACCATAAATGTGACTTATGTTGACCCCTCTTCCTGTAATTCCTTCTTCTTGCTATTGCCTCCTTCCTTGCTTCTCTCCATTCATTCCCACCTAATAAACACCTCCTTCTAGCTCACTGGAGGCTCATTTTTTCAGGTGTCTCTTCTTGTCAAATATTTTGGTGACTCTCTCCTTTGTGTACCAACATCTTCTGTTTACATTTCTTTCATAGTATTTAAGTCTGACTATGTTTATTCCTATGGCTTAGTGGATTCATTCTTATGTCTCCAGCATCTGGCAGAGTACATATGGACTATGTACCCAAGGAATATTTATTCAATAGATGCATGAGTAAATGAGTGAATATATGAATACGTGTTGTAACGATGAGACATATTAGGATATTGTCATAAATTTCTTATACTTGTTCTATGTAATAAATGCCAGATGGTAAAATGGGAAAGGCTGCAGTAAAGGGAAGATGATTCTAGGTTATTGTTAGGATATCAGACCTTAACTTAGTCTCAAAAAATGGGCAGTCATAGAGAGAGAACTGAAATGAGCTTTTAGGTAGAATTGAAAGAATAAGTGCAAAGGTAGAGAAGTAGAAATGTAGAAAACATACTGAGGATGAAAATGCTCATGCTTTATTTGTGGGTTTCCTGTGAGGCACTGGTAACATACAATGGGAAAATAAATGAAAGTGAGATCTTGGAAAATGAGCTTTCATAAATTGAAAGCAATAGATATTTGCATAAATAAGCCACTCATACTCTATTTTGGTTTAATTTTACTACTTTGTTCCTTTTTATATGCTGTATCTCTTTCATATTCACTGGCATAAAAGCCAAGAAGGTCTCTAGATTACAGCCTCTGGAGCTTAATGAGAACAGAGGAAATTGATAACATTACTCCATTCTCGTTAAGATCTTTTCTTCTAGGGGAATGAATAAGGGGGGAGTCTATTTGGTATTCCTTTCAGATAGTTAGCTACCAAATGAGACATCAGGTTCCTATGGTTTTTATACTCTCCCTCAGATAGCCTGTACATCTCTGACCTTTTAAAGTTTGGTAATGTAATTGGTTGGCAATGTTTTTTCTTTCCCCCAGGGTTAGTGAAACTCTCAAAGACAAGTAAGAAAAAGGGAAAGTTAAATATTTGTCTCTAAAAGGAAGCCAATAACAAAAGATCATTCATAGATCAGAACAAGACAAATCAATCAACACTGTTAGAAAAGCAAGTATTTTTTTTTCAACTTACTGCAAGTCCATCTTGTAATTTGCAAAGGCTTGGAAACATGGTCTACATATCATTTGATGACTATCTATTAATGAATTATTCAGTAAAACATTAATGCAAGGACTGAGAGAATGGAGTATTCTTGAGTAGTAATATCATCTGATTACTGTTTCAATTCTGATTACAGAGTAATCATAGTCTCTTTTCTTTTCAATCCTTTTGAAATGTATTATAAACATCATTAATATAAGAAACACTCAATAACTCACCTGTCAAATAAGTACTATTTTTCTAATTTCTAGAGAAAATAGATCAATCCTTTTATAGTGACTGATGAGTCAGGATCTTATTAATATATTTAGGGATGCTACTATGAAGAATAAATACTATTCTCCATGATTATACATACAAAAAGAAAAGAGATGGTAGCTTAAAGAGTCTTCCTAATTTGAGATGGGGGTGAGGTGGGGTAGGGAGAGCTATGTACTCAAAACTACTAAGAACCACGAAATCCATGGTATCATTTGGAGCTAAATACATGCATTGAAGTTTTTAGGTTAGCTAATTTTCAGATACCATAGAATAAATTTCATTAAAATCATAGAGGAGAGGAGTATGATGTACATTCAATTCACCAAGCAAACCTTAGTCTCCACCTGGTGTGGCTATTACAAAAAACATTACTAAAGGTGAATGGGAGCTCTCCTGGACACTTCTTTCAGAGAGAAATGCAATCATTTCCCCTAGAGGGTATCCATTCATTCACTAACATTTAAATAGAAACTTAATTTTGTTTCAGGATCATTTTAAACCACTTAGGAATACAGATACCTACATGCAAAACCACAGTCATACATTTTGTGATGCACATATTGAAAAATTTATATTTTAAATGATCCTTTTCTAAACTATATATATCCTGATATTCAACAGGATACTGAAGTAGAAATAAGAACTCTAACTCAGACTCTTTAATCTCTCATAAAAGATTATAATCTAGGACAACTGTATCATCACATATATATCTGTGAGAGAATGTATTTACCAAGGATGGTTCCAATAACATCTCCCATCCCACAGTCTCTTCTTATAATGTGACCTTGATACTCTCATGTAGTTAGTGGAAGTACCTGTATCTTCTTCCCCTTGAACTTCAACAAACAAACCTTTACAATGCCTCAACCAAGGGACGACAACAGAATTGGAGCTATTGATATATGATCTCTGAGGCTAGAGAATAAAATACCATGAATTTTCACATTTTTCTCTTATGACTGTCGCTTATGGAAACCAATCGCCATGCTATGAAATCAACCCAAACTGAGAAACTGCAAGGAGAAAACTCATGTAGAGGCCACATTTAAGTATTCTGCTAACAGTTAATATCAGGTCCCAACCAATCCATAGCACTTGCCAGACATGTGAGTAAAGATGTCTCCTGATAATTCCAGATTCCAGCCTTTAGATCACTCTCAATTTTTGAATCATCCAAGCTGAGTTCCTACACTTCGTGGAAGATAGACAACTGGTCACTATCATACCTTACTCAAACTCCTGATGCATAGATCTGTAGGCATAACAAAAGAGCTGATTTTCTTACTAAATTGGGGATGTTATTAATTCAGCAATAGGTAACAAGAAAAATTTCAGATCTTAGCTCTCACTCTTTCACTTACTCTTTCTACAAATACATATTCAAGAACTACCATGGGCCACATACTATGTGGGCATGGAGACAAACGAGATCAAAAAGACAGATGTGATCCATGGTGTCAGCAAAGTCACATGATGACTTGATGGGTTGTGGGGATGCAAACAAGATAATTACAGGATGAATAAGTACAATAAAGTGAATAAGCAGCACAACATGTTGGTGAATAACTTAATAGAAAGTGGAACACTTAGAGGTTTTTGAGGAGGTGATATATCAGTTGTGACCTTGAATCTGCCTTTGCTTACCCTTGATTTCCAAGTATGGGATATGAGGCTCAGACTATGTGGGGGCAAGGGTAGCAGCAAGTTCTAACTCCTGTTTTCTAGAGAAACACTAGCCACTTCTAGAATTAAAGATATATTTAGAAAGATATATTTCTTCCCATGGGAAAAAAATAGAATCAATGTAGTCTACTAAAATTTGTAGCAAGGTTTCAAAAATTATTTGTGAATAATAGTAGTAATGACAGCTAACATTAGTTATTGAATAGTAATTATCCTCCTAGCATTGTGATTGCACCAGAAGCGTGTGTTGTTCAGCGCTAATCTAACAAGTACTGCAGATATAAGTCATCAGAGCCAGTGCTGAGTGAGGGGTACACAACAATGGAAATAAAAATCTGAGGGGTCTGGATGGAGAATCAACAGCAAGCACTACTGTCCACCACCTGCAGCACTCAAAGGAATTCATGTCTTGGCATGGTTTCTTCAAGATGGTAATTGGTAATAATTTCAAGAGTTGGTCATTTCAAAATGTGTTATATGCACATAGCAGGCAGAACCCTTACCTGAAATAGAGCAACTACCCAATAACTTTCATCTACCTATCTATCTATTTATCTATCTATCTATCTATCTATCTATCTATCATCTATCTATCTACCTATCTATCTAAGTATATGTCTATCTATCTATTTTATTCTTCTTCATCAACATTTCTGTATACTTTTCCAGGGAAAGACTTTTCCTTGGAAATAAAATAAATAAGCCAAATCGATATGGTATGTGCATCTCATATATATTAAATGTCTACGAGTTACTGATATGAACTACTATCTGCACTATTGAAGTTAATTCAAAGGCCTTTATTGATGTAGATCATCTTCCTCCTCTACCATTCACTTGAGATTATTTTCGTACTTGATTGACCCTTGTGTTGGTGTAGGTTGCCTGACTGGTAGTATGGCCTAGGTGGTTTACCATCTCTGATGGGTAGAAGCCTCTGATTATAATGTATTTATCAGGAGTGGCTGCAGTACTAGCCTACTCATTAAAACTGGGTAGGAAGTATAAGGAGTAAAAAAGACATGTTTCTAATATTTTCAAAATATTCTTCTTATGAAACTATTAAAATGCTAACAATAAAGTGAGGTTGGAGAAAATTTTACAAGTTACTTCTAAAATTTAAAAATTTCATTATTAAGCTTTAATGACTTACTACATACATTGTCATATGGAAGGGGATTAGAGCTGTTCTGTTTATCTGCCCAGGGCAGAACTAAAACCACAAAGTCCAAGATACAGAGAATAGATTTCAGCACAATAAATAGTAAGTACTTTCTAAAAAGTCAAGCTCATAAAACTTGAAGTAAATTGACACATGAAGATATGAATTCCTTATCCCCTTAGGTTAATGTACATTAAGAGAGATTAGTGGAAGAAAACCCCCTTAAAGCACTTCTAGCTCATGAGTCCAAGATTTTAAGAATACTTTATTCAACTTCACGAGCAAAACCAGGAAATACTAGGTAGATGGAAACAAAATGAATATGACATTTGTATCTGGGGACTAGTTTCCCCAATCAAAAAGAAACCCCAAGAGGAAAATGTCAAAAAAAAAAAAAGTTAAGGAAAAAGTTGTAAGCTTGTTAAAATTCTGACTTCAGAAGTCTGTCTATTACCAACCCAGAAACCTTGCCATCTTAACATGAATAAGTAACATAAGATGTTGTTTATAAAATAAATAGATTTATAAGGCATAAGTAAACGTTTGAAAATATTGCAAGAATCAACACAGCTACCTTAGAAAGTAGTTACCAGGGCCTCGCTGCTGGCACAAGGGGTTAAGTCTCAGCACTATGAAGCTATTGCCAGCCACTGCAGTGTGAGATCAATCCCCAGCCAGGGAACTACCCACATGGGGCAGCAGACCTCTCGTGTCTCATCCACTGTTCCCCTCAGCAGTGTATTTCAGTCAATCTGCCTGATCTGCTCCCTACTCTGTCTCTGGTGAACCCTCTCACACACACCCACACACACACCTCTGGCCTGCGCCCCAGCTCTTGTATGCATAAATGAATAAAATAAATCCTTATAAAAAGGTAGTTATCAGGCCTCCCTGGTGGCGCAGGGGGTTGAGCACAGCGCTGTGAGGCTGTCCGCAGCCTCCACAGTGTGGTTTTGATCCCGGCCGGTGGGCAAGAATCCCACATGGCACAGCAGACTTCTGTTTTGCCTGCTGCTCCCTTCAGCAGTGCTTTCGGTCCCTCTGCCTGTTCTGCTCCCCACTCTGTCTTTGGTGAATCCTCTCACCCTTCTGCACATCTGGGCTATACCCTGGTTCTTGTATAAAAATAAAAAAAAATCTTTTTAAAAAAAGGTAGTTGGGCCTCCCCTGGTGGCGCAGTGGTTGAGCGCTGGGCTGCGAAGCTGCCTGCAGCCTCTGCAGCACCAGTTCGATCTCTGGCCTCCAGCAAGGGTCCCACATGGTGCACAGACCTCTCTGCCTGTTCTGTTCCCCTCTCTGGCTCTGGTGAATTCTCTCACCCTCCCGTGCTTCTGACTGTACCTCGGTTCTTGTATAAATAAATAAATAAATCTTTAAAAAAAAAAAAGGTAGTTATCACACTGGATGTTATCACACTGGATTTTTCAGAAGCCAGATACATCTTCTGAGCACCCTCTCTGAGTTGAATAGGCCCCATGCAAAATAAACACCTCTCCTGCAACAGAGTAAAATGAAGGTTCTGGAAAAATGGACAAGACACAAAATATGCATGATGGGAATGGACTGGAAGTCAAGAATGGAATCTTGACTATACTCAGCACTGTGTAGTTTCGTGAACTCACACAAATATCTGACTTCTGGGGATTTGGACAACATGATCTCTAGCTTCTATGCAAGCTTTAATATTCTGTGCTCCTATGTACAGCTTCAGATCAATCCTGTGGAATAATTTAGTTTCAGATATCTATATCTAGGCTATCATGCTATAAAATGAACATAAATAATTATAAAATGAAGTGTTCAAAGTTTCTTAAGTAACTTATTTGCAGAATCCTGCCCTACATCTAGTGGATAAAGGGAGGAGAACCATTGCTTCTAATATTTCTCATTTATTTCTTAAGAATCCTTAAGCTACACTTCTGTCATAGTCATAAACCACATTTTATTCATCTGATGAAACCATAACTTATTCTAGTCTTGCAAGGAAATTCCAAATGTATTAATTGTTGAGGAATCATAGTAATCCCTTCTATTTACTTCATCCTATGTTCTTTTGTAAATATACTAAGTAGAAAAGACCACCTTTGAATGTGTTCTAATCCTAACCAGATTCAGATGGAGCTATTCTTACTTGAGTTCAAAAACATTAGGTAAACATTTGAATGGAGCAAACCATTAAATGACCACTTGAACTCAATAGCTGTCAGATGCATTAGAAAGTCTAATTCTTGCATTCCAACATTTTGACTTTTAGGATATTGCCTCTGGGATTCTAATACATACTTGCCCCTTTACTTGTTCTCATTACTTAGCTAACTTTTGCCCATCAAGCAGGGCTCAGTTTATACATCACTTCACATGGCTTCCCAAGCCAAGGTTTCCTTCATTAACCCAGTGATTCTCCATGGGTGCCATTTTGTTCCCCCCTCAGAGAACATTTGGCAATGTCTGGAGGTATCTTATGGTTGGCATAACCTGGGGGTGGATTACTTCTGGCATCTTGTCCATAGAAGTCAGGAATGCTGCAAAATATCTTACAATGCACAGGATAACACCCACAACCCACAATTATCTGTCCCAAATATTTGTGGCCACTATTGAGACACCCATTGCACTTATAACACTGTACTGTACTGCAGTGTTTATGCACCTGAGCAACAAGAGTGTGCCTTGATTTTCATGGCACATTTCCTGTGTGTGCCTAGTACTCAACAAGCAGATGGTGAAAAGGCAATGAATGACTGGTCAAATGAATAGATGAAAGTACTAATATATACAAGTAAAGGACTCAAAACTAATAGCATAGCATATGTATTGTTAATAAAATATTTTTTCAGATCTTCTAGTTAAAAGGCTTACAGTTTACTAAGCACCATAAAATCTTTATAATATATAATACTAGGCAATAGCTAGGCAATACAGCATAAATTACTAACCCCACTTTCACAAAGTAGGCGCCAATTCTTAGGCGAGTTAAGAGGCTTGCAAAAGTAAATGATGAAATGTTCTAACTTTGGTGGCTCCTTATAAAGCCTTTACTAATTTGTAACAAGTTTTTAGGCACTTGGAAATACTTAATAATACCAGTTAGCTGTGGAATGGATGCTACAATACCTTTAATGCTGCCAAAGATGGGGATTTTTAGCTTTGGGCAATCAGAACTGAATAAACCTTCAACTTCAGGTAACAAAAGCAAGCAAGTTCTATTAAGAAAAAAACAGTTACCAGCTCTTAGAAATGTTGCCCTAATAATACAGCACAGTTATGGGATAATGTGTCACTTAGCAATTCCCTTACAGGTAGCTCAAAGGCACCAGGAATATATTCTATGCAATCGTGAAAATTAAATGTTCCTTATTAAAACTCAAATCACTCAGATTCCCTGCATATTTTGAACATAAAAATATAGAAGTTTTGGAAGTCTTTCCAAAGAAAATAGCTGCATTTGTAACTCAATTCTGCAACTTACTAGCTGTGTTTCTTAATATCTATATACATGCCTCAGTTTCTTCAATGGTTACAGTGAGGATTAAAATAACAGCCATTTTATAGGATTAGTGGGAGGGCAAAATGTGTTATATGCACATAGCAGGCAAAACCATGTCTGAAATAGAGCAACTACCCAATAACTTTCATCTATCTATCCTTCTATCCATCTATCTATCTATCTATCTATCTATCTATCTATCTATCTACATGTCTAACTATCTACCTATATTATTCTTTTTCATGAACATTTCTGTATGATTTTCCAGGGAAAGATTTTTCCCTGGAAATAAAATAAATAAGTCAAATCAATATGGTATGTGCATCTCACATATACTAAATGTCTAAAATTTACATAACTACTTTCATTAATGTAGTGACCACTTATATTTCTTGGCTCCTCAGCATCCAATTCAACTCAATTTCTCTGGTAGCAAACTAGATTCTTTTGAAGTGATGGCCTCACTGATACTGTGCACACTTTTTATAAGGCTGGATATCAGGGTACTCTGCTCTCTTCTACAATTGGGCATTGGATCCATGTTTAGCTGTGGTCTTTCTCTCTATGAAAACACTGAATATTGAAAAGAAAGATGTAAATACCAAACATACAACAACAACAACAAAAAGTCAGGTTCTGGGGCTTCCCTTGTGACACAAGTGATTATGACACAACCTATGAAGCTATCTGCAGCCACTGCAGCACAAGTTTGATAACCACCCAGGGATCTGACACACATGGCGCAGCAGACCTCTCCTGCCTCGCCCACTGCTCCCCTCAGCAGTGTATTTCAGTCAATCTGCCTGTTCTGTTTCCCACTCTGTCTCTGGTGAATACTCTCACCCCACACCTCTGGCCTGTACCCCAGTTCTTGTATGTATAAATAAATAATTTTTTTTTAAAAAGTCAGGTTCTATTTGTTACAGTGACAACTACATGATGAGAAGGTCAAGTGGATAATTGTAGCTTCTTTTTTTTATTAAAGATTTATTTATTTATTTATTTAATTATACAAGCACTGGGTATAGTCAGAAGCGCGGGAAGTGAGAGAATTCACCAGAGCCAGAGCGGGGAACAGAACAGGCAGACTGACAAAGTACACTGCTGAGGGACGCAGCAGGCGTGGCAGGAGAGGTCTGTGCGCCATGTGGGACCCTCGCCTTTGGCCGGGGATCGAAACAGCGCTGCAGAGGCTGTGGGCAGCTTTGCAACCCAGTGCTCAACCGCTGCACCACCTGGGAGGCCCAATTGTAGCTTCTTTTGAAAGGTTTCCTACTACCTTCTACTATATGTGTTGCTACAGTGCTACTGATAAATACTACAAACTACAAATGATGGCTTAAACAATAGAACTTTATTGTCTCCTATTCTGGAGGTTCCAAGTCTGAGATCTAACTTCAAATAAAACAACGACAATAGTTAGCAATTTGGACTCTTTTTTAATCCCAAATTTACATTATCTGTCCTGAGGATTGAATTTTACTGGTGACAAACTCAACTGCGCTGTAATTTTTCATAGAGGGAATGGTCTCTAAATTCTGATGATTGCAAGCAAGCCCTGACATTCCTTTATAAATGCAACACCTCCATCTTTGCAGTTTTCTTCCTGTGGGTTTCTTCCATGGCATATTTTAATAAGGGCCCCTATCATTATAGACCAGAAGCCCACACTACTCCAGGATGGACTCATCTCAATTTAAAAAATTAATTTTCAATGACCCTATTTTCAAATACAGTTACATTCTGAGGAACTGGGATTAGAACATCAACCTACAAATTTTGAAAGGACACAATTCAACCCATTACAGTAGCCTTTTATAAAACCAGTTCTGTAGTCATCCCTACTTACTCTGTGAGCCACTCAAAATGTCTTTCTTCCAAACTGTCTTGCCTTCCTGAATTATCCAGTCTATTCCTGACACTTGCCACCAAGAAACCCACAAGTCAAAACTATTACAAATCACACTGTGCATTCATTCAGTCTCCAAAAAATTGCTCTTTGGTAGTATATTATTCAAAATCAAAATTAATACTTTCTTGTGCTACTTAGAGCGAGCTCCCATTATGAATGAAAAGGACAATATCCTGCAGCTTAAAATTATTGAGGCAAATCTAAAGAAAGACATCACCAAGGTAACAAAGTAAAAAGGAAAAGGAAAAAAAAATGTATATAAATTTTCATATTTCAGCTGAGAAAAAATTCAAGTCACGTGACTATTTAAAGAAGGCAATGATGTTGGGAAAATGAGTTATTTCACAAATGATTGATGGACATTTAAATTACTGCAATTTTTTGGAGGAAATTTAATACTATCTATAATAACCTTCAAAATGTGTACCTTTCATTCTGAACATACAATTCTAAGAATCTATCCTATAACAACCCTTGTGCAAATGGACAAAGATGTTTAAAAAAGAATGTTCTTTGCAACATTGCTTGTAATGGTCAAGCACTGAATAAATAAAAAAACACCCAGCTTGTATTAAAGTTTGAAAATAAGGGCCTCCCTGGTGGCCTAGGTGTTTAGTTTCAGCACTATCACTGCTGGGGCCTGAGTTCGATCCAGGCCAGTGAGATATCCACATGGCGCAGCAGACCTCTCCTGTCTCAACTGCTGCTCCCCTCAGCAGCATATTTCAGTAGATCTGCCTGTTCTGCTCCCCACTCTGTCTCTGGTGAATCCTCTCACCCCCGTACCTCTGGCCTATACCCCAGTTCTTCTATGCAAAAATAAAAAAAAATAATAAAACAATTGAAAATGAGGTAATTTGCATGTACTATTGTAAAAAGACATCTTAGGTTTCAAAAGGAAAACAATGAAGAATGGTTTGTGCAATAATTTTCCATTCATTTAAATAAGCAGAAAAACCATAGATATGTACATCCATGTACATTTATACATATTAGTATATATTGCATTCACATCTATCATTTATATATTTATATAGTATATATCATATATATTATACATTGTATATATACATGTGTTTTGTGTGTGTGTATATCTTTATAAATGGAGTCTGCAATAATCCCAAACTATTCAAAATGCCTCCAGCAGGGCGGGTAGAAATGGTTATAGACAGGATCAGGGAACTGTTTCTATTTCAATCCATCTACTTTTGTAACTTACTGTTTTATAGAGAACATGTACTACTTTGGCATATAAAAAATCACCAATGTTCACAATCCAATAACGTAAAGTCTTTTAAAAGAGATCCTCATTGACTCTCCAGTTTTGACCTATATTATGCTGATTTCAACATTATATAAATGTATACAAACTAAAATAAAGTTAGACATTAACTCATTAGGCTAAATAAATTAAATTTAAAACTGAAAATAAGATAACATTTTGTTTAAATTAGAGTAATAAATCGGTGGTGCGATTTCAATGTTGAGTTAATAGCATGTGGCAAATATTGAGCTGTGCCACCCAGAATGCCCTTCAAGGAAGGACATGCTGACCAGCTGTAGGCACTGCAGGCTCCAGCTGTCACCTTCTTCAAGATCTGCCTCAGTCACAACCTCCTGGCCCAAGGTCACACCCTCCCTGAAGCAGCCTGCATCTGGCAACTGCACAAGGTGAGGACATAAAGGTCCACCTTTTCTGTTTGATGAGGAAGAGCTGACAAGAATGCTCACTCAGCAGCTCCCTGCCAGGTAGGTGGAGTTCTGATGAATCTGCATCAGAGTTCAATTCCTTATTCAATCCAGCTGGTCCTGTCCTCTCCTCCTTTCTTTCACAAATATCATTCTCAGATAACTATCTTATACCCCAAGCTCTATGCTTCCAGAAAATTTGATTTGCAACACAGTAGAAAAATATCTATGCTTCTACATTTTTTAGTTTGGTAACACTCCTACCAGGTACGGGTATCTGCCGAACAGCATGAAACACCTCAAGCCTACATATGCCTGTCTTCTACAGGAACCATGTGACAAAAGAGAATGCAACCTGTGTGCTTAAGAATACAATCTTCCCCCCACTACACTCCTAATATTCAATAAACTATGCAGCTGTACTTAGTAATTAAAAGTTCTAGCATCTCATCTTCCCATTACGCAGAACAGAAAATCTTTAATGAAATATTATATGACAGAAGATTCAGGGCAACTGAAAACTCGGCAAAGCATAAACAATTGCTGGGTGAAAATATTGCACTAAACAGGCAGTTATTTCAATGAGGCATTGTACCAGCTACCAATTATTTCATAAAACATTGCACACAACAGGGACGATAATTCAGAAACACCTCACAGGATAATTATTCAAGGCTGTTCAATAAAGGTTTACTCCAAACTGGCAATTATTTCTTTAACAATGATGATATATTCAGGAGTTTGAAAAACCAGGCATAAATAGATACACTGAAAGAAACCTGTGCATGTAAAAAACTTGAAGTTTCAGAGGCTTTTAAGAGAGTAAAAACAAATGAAAAAAGTCTCTTTTGCCATATTTTAATTCATTTATTCATCAAATAAGTAACTGTCACCTATTTTCTACCTTAAGATTCTGGGATAAAGAGAAACGTTCATGTCCTCAGGTAGGAGTTTATAACCTTCAGGGGTGTATGCTCTGCACACAAACAATTCACTGTGTTTTGATGTGTGTTGTAAGGACCTGGGACATGTTTCTCTCTCCAACTCACCCCCATTTACATCTCTGGACTGTTTTCTTTTTTTCAATTCTCTATATTTGTCCCTAGTTTAGGCCACTTGCCCCTGCACATCCAGAAGGGTAGTCACTAGCCATATGTAGCTACAGAGCACTTGAAATGAAGTTACTCCAAATCGAGATGTGCTGGTTTCCTTTTGAGTTAGTGTTTTTGTGTACTTTGGGTAGATATCTTAGAGAGGAAATTCTAGGACATATGGTAGATCCATTTTTAGTTTTTTGAGGAGCTTCCACCTGCTTTCCATAGAGTTTATCTTTTTGAGAGCTGAGTAGTATTCCATTATGTAAATATAGCACATCTCCTGACTATGGTCACAAATCAGAGGAGTTCCATCCATGCTAATATCCAGCCAGCCATCCTTTCATCCATCTTCCCACCATGATTCCATTTTATCGGAAGGCATTTTTTTAGCACTTCTATACTTCATAATGCTAACTACAGAGAAATCCAGCAGTGAATAAAATTGACCAGGCTCTTGCCATTCTGTAGCTTACAATCTATAAGACACAAACAATTATTTAACTGTAGTGCTGATGAATTCTGGGGAGGGTAATGTGCCTAGGGAGTCAGAAAGGTTTACCTGGGCAAGCAATTCTTGTTCTAAGACTGGAAGGAGGAGAAGGATTTAGCTTGAGTAAACCCTAGAGAGACAAGGGAAAAAGGGAAATTCAGAGAAACCCAAAGATTTCTGTTCTTCCGAGGCATGAAGTAGGTATGTGAGTGAGAGAGAGAGTGGCCAACAAGAATTTAGGAAACTTTTTAGAGAGCATATTTATAAGTAATAAGTAATGTCAATAAATATATCTTGGTACAGAAGGAATAATTCAGCAATGATCTTAAACTTTGAAGCCAATGCCACATGACACCAGGCCCATCACAGAGGTTAGGAACACAAGATTAAAACAAACACTGTAAACAAACAAACAAACAAACAAACAAACACTGAGTGGACTCAATGGGAATTTTAGTCACTTTTAAAATCTGGTCAGGGCCTCCCCTGGTGGCACAGCAGTAGAGCAGGGCCGGTTCGTTCCCCGGCCGCCGTCGAGGGTCCCACCAAAAAAAAAAATCTGATCAAATAATCAAAGATTATTTTTAGGAGATTTGAAAATATCACTAAAAGGAAGTTAAAGTTATCCTTGATCTTACTTTCCAAAGATAAGTTCCATTAAGATTTTGGTTCACCTACCTCAACTGTTTTTCCTATATTTATATATACATTTTTATACAAAAAGGACTGAGAATAACAATGTTTATATTTTTTTTTTTATAAATTTTATTGTTATATTCCCCATACAATTGCAGCCCCCCATTCTGACCCCAATCCCTCCCCTCCCGCCCCCGCCCCCCTAAAAGTGTCTCTGGTTCATAGTTTTTTGTTGATTTTGATTTTCACTTTCTTATAGTTATTCATTTTCCTGGTCCCTTATTTAAGTTTTCTAGATTCCTGCTATGAGTGAGACCATCCGGTATTTTTCTTTTTCTTTTTGGCTTATTTCGCTGAGCATGATCCCTTCCAGCGCCATCCATGTTGCAGCAAATTGCATGTGTTTATCTTTTTTGAATGCTGAGTAATATTCCATGGTATATATGTACCACATCTTCTTGATCCAGTCATCTATTTTTGGGCATTTGGGTTGTTTCCAAAGCTTAGCTATTGTAAACAGTGCTGCTATAAACATAGGGGTGCAGGTGTTCTTTGGAATTGATGTTTCTGTGTCCTTTGGGTAAATACCTAGGAGTGGAATTGCTGGGTCATATGGAAGCTCTATGTTTAGTAGGTCCAGAAATCTCCACACAGCTTTCCACAGTGGTTGGACCAGTTTGCACTCCCACCAACAGTGCAGAAGAGTTCCTTTTTCTCCACACCCTCGCCAACATTTGTTGTTGCTAGTTTTTTTAATATGTGCCATTCTCACTGGTGTAAGATGGTATCTCATGGTAGTTTTGATTTGCATTTCCCTGATGACAAGTGATGTTGAACATTTTTTCATATGCCTGTTGGCCATTTGCATTTCCTCTTCAGAGAAGTTTCTTTTAAGCTCTTCTGCCCATTTTTTGACTGGATTATTTTCTTTGTTGTTGTTGAGACTCATCAGCTCTTTGCAGATTTTTGTGATCAGTCCTTTATCATTAGTGTTGGGTGCAAAAATGTTCTCCCAGTTGGTGGGGTTTCTCTTTGTTTTTGTTATTGTCTCTTTTGCTGTGCAAAAGCTCTTTAATTTGATATAGTCCCAGCTGTTTATCTTTGCCTTCACTATCACTGCTTTGGGTGATGTGTCTGTAAAGATGTCTTTGATGTGCAAATCACGTAGTGTTTCGCCTATATTTCCTTCTATATATTTTATGGTTTCAGGTCTTATGTCTAGTTCTTTAATCCATTTTGAGTTGATTTTTGTGTATGGTGTGAGGTGGTGGTCAAGCTTCATTCTTTTGCATGTAGCGACCCAGTTTTCCCAGCACCATTTATTGAACAAACTTTCTTTGCTCCAATGCATAGTCTTTGCTCCTTTGTCAAAGATTAGTTGACCATAAACCTGTGGGTTTATTTCTGGATTTTCTATTCGATTCCATTGGTCTGTATGTCTATTCTTGTTCCAATACCATGCGGTTTTGATGATTATGGCTTTGTAGTATAGTTTGAAGTCTGGGAGTCTGATGCCTCCATTCCCTTCTTTTTTTTTCAGGAGAGCTTTGGCTATTCGGGGTTTTTTGTGATTCCATATGAATTTCATCAATAATTGTTCTATTTCTTTGAAGAATGACATTGAAATTTTGATTGGAATAGCATTGAATCTGTATATTGCTTTTGGAAGGATGGCCATTTTAATAATGTTTATTCTTCCAATCCATGAGCAGGGGATGTCTCTCCATTTCTTTGTGTCTTCTTCTATTTCTTTTAACAGTGTTTTATAGTTTTCTTTGTATAGGTCCTTTACCTCTTTTGTTAGATTTATTCCCAAATATTTGATTTTTTTTGTTTCAATAACAAAAGGGATGGTCTTTTTGATTTCTTCTTCTTCAGATTTATTGTTTGTGTATAGGAAGGCTACTGACTTTTGCGTGTTGATTTTGTATCCTGCCACTTTACTGAACTGATTGATGAGTTGAATTAGCTTTTCTGTGGAGTTTTTGGGGTTCTCTATGTATAATATCATATCGTCTGCAAATAGTGATAGTTTGACTTCTTCTTTTCCTATTTGGATTCCTTGGATGTCTTTCTCTTGTCTTATTGCCCTGGCTAGGACTTCCAGTATTATATTGAAAAGCAATGGTGAGAGTGGACATCCTTGTCTTGTTCCAGATCTTAATGGAATTGCTTTCAGCTTTTCACCATTGAGAATGATACTGGCTGTTGGCTTGTCATAGATGGCCTTTATGATGTTGAGGTATGTTCCTTGTATCCCAAGAATTTCAAGGGCTTTTATCATGAATGGGTGTTGCACTTTGTCGAAAGCTTTCTCAGCATCTATTGATATTATCATATGGTTTTTATATTTCTTTTTGTTGATGTGTTGGATAACGTTGATTGATTTTCGGATGTTAAACCATCCTTGTGCCCCTGGAATGAATCCAAGTTGGTCGTGGTGAATTATCTTATGGATACATTGTTGGATTCTGATAGCTAAAATTTTATTCAGGATTTTTGCATCAGTGTTCATTAGGGAGATTGGCCTGTAGTTTTCCTTTTTTGTGTTGTCCTTGTTCGGTTTTGGTATTAGTGTAATGTTGGCTTCATAGAACGTGTTTGGTATTGTCCCTTCCTTCTCAATTTTTTGGAAGAGTTTGTGAAGGATAGGCACTAATTCGTCTCTGAATGTTTGGTAGAATTCATTTGTAAATCCATCAGGTCCTGGGCTTTTGTTTTTGGGGACGTTTTTGATTACCATTTCAATTTCGCTAATTGTAATTGGTCTGTTTAGGTGTTCTATTTCTTCTTTATCTAGCTTTGGGTGATTGTAGAGTTGTAGGAATTTGTCCATCTCCTCTAGATTGTTAAACTTGTTTCCATATAACTGTTCATAGTAGTTACTGATTATTCTTTTGATTTCTGCTGTGTCCGCTGTGATTTCTCCTCTTTCATTGATGATCCTGTTTATTTGTGCTTTCTCCCTTTTTTCCTTTGTGAGCCTGGCTAGGGGTTTGTCTATTTTATTGATTTTTTCAAAGAACCAGCTCTTGGTTTCATTGATCTTTTGGATTGTTTTTTTAGTTTCAATTTCATTTATTTCTGCTTTGGTTTTTATTATTTCTTTTCTTCTACTGGTTTTGGGGTTTTTTTGTTGTTCTTTTTCTAGATCTTTGAGCTTCGAGATTAGGTTGTTTCTTTGCGTTCTTTCTTGTTTCTTGATGTGAGCTTCTATTGCTATATATTTTCCTCTTATTACTGCTTTTGCTGCATCCCATACATTTAGGATATTGGTGTCCTCCTTGTCGTTCAATTCAAAAAATTTTTTAATTTCTTCTTTGATCTCCTCATTAGTCCAATGGTCTTCCAGTAGTGTGGTTTTTAATCTCCATGAGGTAGGAAAGTTCCTTGCCTTCTTTTTATGGTTTATTTCTAGTTTGATGCCTTCATGGTCAGAAAAGATGGTTGATATGATTTCAATCTTGGTGTATCTGTTGATGTTTGTCTTGTGCCCCAGTATGTGATCCATCCTGGAGAATGATCCGTGTGCGCTTGAGAAAAATGTGTACTCCGTTTTTTTGGGGTTTAGTGTTCTATAGATGTCTGTTAAGCCCAATTGCTCTAGGTCCTTATTTAGAGCTTTGGTTTCTTTACTTATTTTTTGTCTTGTTGATCTATCCATTGTTGATAGTGGTGTGTTGAAGTCTCCCACTACGTATGTGTTTTCTCTGATGTCTGTTTTCAGAGAGGACAACAGTTGTCTCATATATTTTGGTGCTCCTTCGTTTGGTGCATATATGTTAATGAGTGTTATTTCTTCTTGAAGTATTGTCCCCTTGATCATAATGTAGTGACCATTGGGGTCTCTTTTTATCTTTTTGAGTTTGAAATCTGTTTTATCTGATATAAGTATAGCTGTTCCTGCTTTCTTTTTTGGTCCATTTGCTTGTAGGATTGTTTTCCATCCTTTAACTTTGAGCCTATTTTTATCTTTTGTAGCTAAATGTGTTTCCTGGAGACAGCAAAAGGTTGGGTTTTGTTTCTTAATCCAGGCTGAAACTCTGTGTCTTTTTATTGAAGAGTTTAGTCCATTTACATTTAGAGTTAATATTGATATGTTAACATCTGTATTTGCCATTGTGTTTGTCTTTCCTTTGATTTTATTTATTTATTCTTTTAATAACTTTTTTTTTTTTTGGCCTTCTTTCATTGTTATTCGTCGCTCTGAGGTTCTGGCTTTAGGACTCCTTGTATTATTTTTTGGAGTGGGGGTTTAGTTGCAATGAAATTCCGGAGTTTCTGTTTGTCTGGGAAGGTCCATATTCTTTCTTCAAAGAGGAAGGAGAGCTTTGCGGGATAGAGTATTCTTGGTTGGCATCTGTTTTCTTGGAGTCTGTTGACTATGTCCCTCCACTCTCTCCTTGCCCGTAGTGTTTCTTCGGAGAAGTCTGATGTCAGCCTGATTGGTTTTCCTTTGAATGTTATCTGTTTCTTCCCTCTTGCCAGCTTCATTATTTTTTCCTTGTCCTGGATTCTTGGGAGCTTTACTATTATGTGTCTTGCTGTATTTTTCCTTTCGTCGTGGAAGTTTGGTGTTCTTCTTGCTTCTTGTATATCAATTTTCAGCTCCTTCTTCACATTTGGGAAGTTCTCTTCAATTATCTCTTTGAATATTTTCTCTGTTCCTACATCTCTCTCCTCTCCTTCTGGTATTCCTATAACTCTTATATTTCCTTTCCTCATGGAGTCAGATAGTTCCCGAAGTCTTTCTTCGTTCTTTTTCCTTCGTACTTCTCTTTCCTTTTCTGTTTTGGTTCTTTTTATTTCTGTGTCTTCAAGATTACTTATTCGTTCTTCCATTTCATCTATTCTGCTTTCATTGCTTTTCCCAGAATTCTTTAGTTCTTCCATTAATTCTTTGATCTCCTGCATTTCTTTTACTTCCCTCTTTAGGGACTCAATTTCTTTCTTCTGACCATTGTTTTCCCTCTCTAGGGACTCAATTGCATTCTTCTGATCGTTGATTATTTTTCCCTTATCATTGTTTTCCTTTATGACTTCTGTCAGTTTTTTAATCACGGCAATTTTAAATTCTCTTTCTGGAAGGCTCAGAAATTCTTCCAAGTTATTGTCGTTGCAATCTGGGGGCTGGCTTTCTTTTTGTGGTGTGCTTTTTCTCTGGAGAGTTGCTAGGTTGCGTGTGGTTCTTCTCCTCCCTACTGTCTGTTTTCTAATTTGCCGTATGCGTTGGGACACTGTGTTGTTGGGACTTGCCGGCATCTTGGGTGGGCTTCTCTGTTCCCCTCTGGTTCTTCCAGGAGTCATCTGTCAGTTTCAAGCAGCCTTTACTGGAGAAAGGTCCCTGTTCTAAAATGCCGATGTGGGGACACACTCCCCTGTGCGCCTGGTCTGCCCCGGCGGTGGGTTCCTGCTTCCCTCTGGGCTTGGACTGCAGGCCAGAGGGGGTCTGGCGTGGGCGAACTTCCCCCGCTCACCTCTGGCTCCTGAGGAAGCCTTCTGCAGGTAGTCTTTACTGAAGAAATGTCCCTGTTCTAAAATGGTGATGTGGGACACACTCCCTGCGCTTCTGGTCTCAGGCACACTCTTCTGCGCGCCTGGTCTGCCCCGGCTGTGGGTGCTCGCTCTCCCTGTGGGCTCAGACTACTTGTTCAGAAGGGGCCCGGTGTGGGCTAACTCCCCAGCTGGCCACTAGCTCCTTCAGTAGCCTGTGCTGGGGTCAAGTCGCTAGGTGGCACCAGAGATCTCTCCTAGAGCCCTTGGGGAGCTGATTTTCCACCCCGTGGGACAGGGAGCAGAGTGGGGATGGTAGGGTACACCTCAACAGCTTTGGGGTGCTGTGTCTGCCTTGTGCCCCACCGTCGTGGGGAACCCACGCCCCTAATTTCGTGCCCCGGGTCTCAGTTCCAAAGCCCTCAGTTCCAGGACGCGGGCTGTAGCCCAGATCAGTGGCGCGGGAATGGCGCCTTTTGAATCCCGCTCCCCTGCCTGGGCGCCTTGTTCCTGCTCACTCAGGGAGGGCCTCCGCCCGGGTCTCAGTTCCAAAGCCCTCAGTTCCAGGATGTGGGCTGTAGCCCAGATCAGTGGCGCGGGAATGGCGCCTTTTGAATCCCGCTCCCCTGCCTGGGCGCCTTGTTCCTGCTCACTCAGGGAGGGCCTCCGCCCGGGTCTCAGTTCCAAAGCCCTCAGTTCCAGGACGCGGGCTGTAGCCCAGATCAGTGGCGCGGGAATGGCGCCTTTTGAATCCCGCTCCCCTGCCTGGGCGCCTTGTTCCTGCTCACTCAGGGAGGGCCTCCGCCGTCTCCCCGCAAGCCTAGGTCGCAGGCACAGGGGCCTGGGCAGCTGCAATCCGAGCGCCGCTTTCGCGCAAGCTTACCGGGCGGCCGGGGCTGTGTGCTAGTGCTGGTCTCCTCCTGGTGGGCGGGGCTCTCTTTTTAATGGCGCCTGGAGCTCACCTCCACGGCGGATCCTGCAGGGTTCGCCTCAGCTCCCGTTCACGGGGTGTGGTGGCTGAAATAGTTCCTTTCCACTCACAGTCCCGCTTGCTGCATCCGTTTTTCTTGTTGGGCGTTTTGGTTTGTTGTTTCCCTGGTCTCTGCCGGTTGGAGAGTGCCGCCTCTGTGGGCGGGGGAGGGGAGCAGGGTTCTGCGCTTCCCTCCCTTCTCGTCCTCTTTTATGGCAACTTTCTTCTTCGGGCAGTTTGCTGGAGTCGTCCGTTTATCTTCCGTGTCCCAGTTCTCACTGGGACCTGCCGCTTTTCCTCCCTATTAACTTTTTTTAATGGGAGATCTTACTCGCAGCGTCTCCTCGCCGCCATGTTGCTCCGCCCCTCCTTATATTTTTTTATGGATACCTCTAAAAGAATAGCAGGACCAAAACAGTAGAAGCTTTTTTAACTAACTCTCAATTTTTTAGGAACATAAAGAAAATTTTAGAATCTGTTTTTAATTACTAAGCTCTCCCCTGAAATTTAAAGAGCAAAACCATAGTTTTTTACCACATTCCCACACTAGTACTGTCACAGGAAGTCTCTGATTTAAAACCAAGGAAAGATGCTGTTTCTCTTTCAAATATATAGCCAGACACTTATTAGAATATTATGAAGTCTTACTATAAATAATTAAACATAAGCTGCCAATGTCCCAGTAAAATACATGAACCAAATATATTTATGGGATGCAGTACCTAAGCTGATTATCATGTGCTTATTCCCTTACCTAATCAAGCCTGGTTTGTAATTCAAAACAAATGTCACAATCTTTTGAGCAAAGGAAAATTAATGAGCATGAATAGTCTATAACTCTAACTTTAAAAAAATTAAACCAGGCCAATCAAACCATACTAAGTCAAATCATAATCCCCTAAAAACTGAACTCTTTGGGAACCAAAATAATAAGTCTCTTGATAACTTTTCTATATTCTATTCTACGGGCATATAGAAAAGACACACTGTGACCCCAAATTTCTTTCTGTCCTAACTGTTAAAATTTCATATTCAGGTTATTATAGATGAATGGACCCCTTTTGGCCCACCCCTTTATTCATAGACTTAGGCACAAAACTTTGTGGTGCTCTCTTAGTCTGATATTTTTCCTCACCCTTTGACTCTGAACTCAGTGAAATCAATAAGCAGATATGAATCAAGTAGGGACTTAGAAAATTGCTTACATGTGGCAGTCTGTTCTGTTGGTTCTCTGCAATTGCCATAACAATCCTTCAGCTAGTTTGCTGAATAGCCCCTGTCATCACAGCCAACACTATCCTAGACTAGCCAATAGCCAGATGATGCCGTGGTGGGACAGTGAGCTTAGTCTAGACTCAGAGAACTGCCAAACTAATCCCAGACTAAATTGCCAACCTCTAGATATGTGAGGAAAAAACAGTTAAATTGTTTTAACGCCACAGAGCTTTGGGATGATTTTGTAAAACACAGCGTGATTGAGGCAATAGATAATTGACATAGTAAATACCTCATGTAACAAATCTCTTCACTGTAGCATTATTTTCACTTCTCAAAAGGAGGTAGTGTATTAGAAAAAAGCATTAAATAAATAAATAGGAATTTTCATTTTTTAAAATCGAAATTCCTACAAAGAAATGCTTTGGTCATGGATTACAATTAATCTATGGTAAGACCTTTCTAATGATTATAATTCATAGTATTTTGATAATTTTCAAGCTTCCAAGATGAGTGTGTAGAAAGAAAAAAGTTTCTTTCTCTGGTCAGACTGATAAAGTTACTTTTAGCTTTTGGTAACATTCCTCATCAACAATTTGTAGTTAAGATTGTTTAAACAGGGCCTCCCCTGGTGGTGCAGGGGGTTGAGTGCTGGGCTGTGGTAAAGCTGTCCACAGCCTCTGCAGCATGGGTTCGAGCCCACCAGCTGGCGAGGGTCCCACATGGTGTGGCAGAACTCTCCCATCTCGCCTGCTGCTCCCCTCAGCAGTGTATTTTGTCAGTCTGCCTGTTCTGCTCCCTGCTCTGGCTCTGGAGAGTCCTCTCACCCTCCTGTGCATCATATCCCTGTTCTTGTATAAATAAATAAATCTTTAAAAAAAAAAAAAAGATTGTTCAAACACATGCAACAGGGAGCTGTTTAGAACAACTCGTCAACTAATTTAAATAAGGACGTTCTATCAAGTATGACATCACTACCACACCATTAACACCTATGAAAACAGCAAAGAACTGAAGTAGAATCAGCACTATGAAAAAATCAGCACTATAAAAAGATTATGTTTATCAGGAATAAATGTCATATGTTGTGCTTGGGAATAATTAATCACTTGTGCTTATAGTCTGATGTGGGAGAGATGTAACTTAACACACCAATTACTTAAAATTCAGTTATACTTAATAACACAAAAAGCATGAGGGAGTAAATGCAATTAAACTGAATTGAATTTTCAGCATTGCATGGGAACAGGAAATAGTACTGATTTATATTTGACTACAGTAAGTCAGGATTCATACTTACAATTCATTTCTAAAGTATAACATACAGGTTTGTTTTTTTTTGGGGGGGTGGAGTATTATTGCAACACTGGTGTTGGGCCTGTTGTGAAATACACATCTGTAGATGTTAATCCCCATGACCCCCAAGTGAGATAGAGCAATGTAAACCAACTTTGCCTCAATAAACATAATTTGGGAGGAAAAATAATGCATACTATAATATAATAACTAATTGTAAGTAAGTGTATTTATGACTAATAAATGAAGAAAGGGGAAATATGGCCCTTTGGAAAAATGTCCATAAGAAATAAAAAATGGAAAGAAAAAATGTTAAGGTGGTAAAACAACTTGGAAAAAAACTAAATATTACCATAAAATCCAAATATGTCAATGGCCCCTTTACATATAAGAAAACAAAATTCTCCAATTAAAAGGCAAAGATTGGCAGAATGATGAGGAAAAAAAATGATTTTCAGTCATATCTTAAATATGAATATGTGTAGAATAATTCTCACTTCAAATGTAGAAAAGATTTAATAGGTATTGCTAACCGAAAGATAGCTCCTGCAGCAAAACTAAAAGCAAACAAAGGGGATTTTAAGGCAAGAAACATTTCTAGAGATAAAGGCAGTAGGGTGAAGAGTGGAAAAGGATATCCACAATGGTAAAAGGATCAATTCACCATGAAGGTATAATAGTAACAAGTATATGCAACAAATAGACTCAAAAGATACACATAAAAATATAGAAATAAAAGGAGAAATTGCATAAAATTGCAATTAGATTGGGAGACTTTAAGAAACCTCTTTCAATAAGTGCTAGAAAGAGCAGACAAAATTATGAATATAAAATCTTAACAATAAGGTGAAGAAATCTGACATAAATAAAATTTATAGACATCACACCAGACAATGAAAGAATACACATTCCTTTTCAGTGCATGTGGAACATTTCCTAAAGTAATACCTTAAAATGAGACTCAACAAATTTTTTAAAAGGTATATAAGCCAAAGTATGTTCTTTGAGCAAATTAGAATTTAAGCTAAAAATCCGTAACACAAAATCAGCTAGAACACTAACAATTATTTTGGAATTATGCAAAACCTCTTAAATAATCCATATGTAAAATAGAAATTACAATTTTTTTTGCAAATTGTAATTTAATGACAATCAAAACACAAAAAAGCAAACCTTGACTAGTTCAACTAAATAGTACATAGAAGAAAATAATATTCTTAAAATTTATAAACGAGAAGAAAATTTAAAAATCAATAATCTGCATATATATTTCAAAAAAGGATTATGACAAATTAATGCTAGCAATGTACACAATGACAACAAATATGAGAACATAAATACTAAAAGAAAACATATATAGCATAGAAAATCAAGAAAACCAATTGTGTTTGTATGATAAAAAGTAATAAAAATGATTAGTCTTGTTAACAAGACTAATAAAAAAGCTTAAAATATTAATATTAGGGATAAAAAAGAACTCATTTTTCAAACTTAAACAAGCTGAAAAGAAAATAATAACATAAACAACTTCATTAAAGTAGTTTATACTTTTTGCTATTTATGTATATTATACTTCAATAAAACATTTACTTTAAAAATGAAAGAAAATATTTTAATTATTATAGTGCTCAAGCAGAACATTTCTTCCCCACTATAACCTTGAAGTTCTCAAAGGCATACACTTTGCTTTATTTTTTTTTAATTAGCTATAATGTAGGGAAAATACAACCCTGTTTTTAAAAATTCTGTTTTTTCTATTTGTAGATGACATGATACTACACATAGGAAATCGTACTCTAAAGACTCCACCAGAAAATTGTTAAAATAAATAAATTCAATAACATTGTGAAGCACAAAATCAATATTCAAAAATCAAGTTGTGTTTCTATATACAACAAACAATAAGTAAGAAAACAATCCCATATACAATTGCACTGAAAAGAATAAAATACCTATGAATAAACTTAACAAAGAAAGTGAACAATCTTCATGCTGAAGGCAATTCTGTGCACATGGATTGAAAGAATAAATAATGTTAAAATGCCCATACTACTAAAAGCAATCTGTACTTCTATCAAACTTCCAATGGCATTTTTCACAAAAATACAACAAATAATCCTAAAATTTTCATGGAAACAATATTCAAGATTGCTTGAGTAGCCAAAACAGTCTTGAGAAAGAAGAACAAACATGGACACATCACACTTTCTGGTTTCAAACTGTATTATAATATCATCATAATCAAAACAGTATGGCTTTGCTATAAAAACAGGAACATAGATAAATGGGACAGAACAGAGAGTCCAGAAATAAAACCATGTATGTATGGTCAATTGGTGCAAAGAAGCCAAGTATATACAGTCAGTAAAGCATAGTCTCTTGAATAAGTGGTGTTGGGAAAACTGTACAGTAACATGCAAAAGAATGAAACTGGATCCCTATTTACACCACATACAATAATTAACTCAAAGTAGATTCCAGACTCAAGAGTAAAACCTAAAACTAAATTCTCCTAGAAGAAAACAAAGGAGCACACTCCTTAATATGGATCTTGGCAATGACATTTTGGACTTGAAACCAGAAGCAAAGGTAACAAGCCAAAAAAAAAAAACAGTAAGTGAAACTACATTAAACTAAAAATTTTCTACACAGCAAAGGAGACCATCAACAAAAAGAAAAGGAAACTTACCGAATGAGAGAAAACATTTGTAAATTATGTAACTGATAATGGCTGAATGCCCATAAAATATAAAGAATTCTTACAAATCAATAGCAAAAAAAAAAAAGTCTAATGGAAAAAAATTGGCACTGAATAGATATTTTTTTCCAAAGAAGACATTTAAAGGTGGTTTACATTACTAATCAACAGGAAAACATAAGTCAAAACTACAACATGTCATCACTTCATGCCTTTTAACAATGGCTACTATCAAAAAGAAAAGTGATGGTGAGAATGTGGGGAAAAGGAAGTACTTGTGCACTGTTGGTGGGAATGTAAATTGATGCAGTCATTATGGAAAACAATATGGAGATTTCTCAAAAAGTTAAAAATAGAGCTACTATCTGAACAACCAGTTCCACTTCTGGATATATATTCAAAGGGTGTGAAAACAAAATGTTAAAGAGCTGTCTGCACGCCCATGTTCACTGCAACATTATTCATGATAACCAAGGTATGGGAACAAGCTAAATATCCATCAATGGATAAATGGATAAAGAAGATGTGGAATATTGAATAATAGATCTTCCCAAAATATTCAGGATAGTTATCCCCAAGACATATCTCTTTGGCCTATGCATTATTTTAAGTTAAGGTTTAAGAGAGGTCGTGCAGAATCACAAGAAAGTTTCAGCACTCTATTAACTCTCTAGAAGAAGGAAAATCGGGGGATATGACTCAGAATTAGAGTTACTACCAGAAATAATCTATCAGAGAAAACTATCTATATGGCAAGGCAAACATCTAATTATAAACTATCTGTTTTTCTCACCATGCAAGTCCTTCTGCTCTCTCCTTGAAGACTCAGGTCCCTATTCCATTCCTTGACTCAGTTTATACACCCTACTTTGCCTGGTTGTTTTTGAAATCCACACATCAATGTAGATTCCCTATATGTATATAAATAAATTTTCTCCCACTAATCTGTCAGATGTTAATTTGATTACTTGAGCAGCCTGAGAAAAACTCAAAGACACAGGGGGAGAAATCCTCTCCTCCTTATCAATAAAATATGATTTAATATGTAACATATATTTCACAAAAATATGCATATATATATATACAGTATACAAATATTTGCTTTAAGTAAAGCTAATGGGTGGAAATAAATTTACAAAACAAATTAATGGTTGATGGTTGGTGTTTTAAAGATTTAATATACATTTTTTTGTTTTTTTTTTTAAAGGGGGAATCCCAAGTCACATAAATATGACTCACCTATTTCGAAATCAGCTTTCCAGAAAGTCCTCCATCACTATTAAGTGAGCAAATAAAATAGGACTGTCATCAGGGATAAGATCACTAACTGTTCTGCAGAGGTGGGAAACAGCAATTTCCCTGAGATGCTTGGATTTTATTATCATGATGTAACTCCTTAAAGGCAAATCCTGTGTCTCATTCACTTTAGAAGCTACCAAATGTTTAACACACAGTAGGGCCTTAAACGGTACCTGTAAGAACCAGCAAATCCTATGTCTGTGTGAGTCATCTGATAAATATGCTGTGAGATAATGCTTTCAAATCTGTCAAAGAGCTTTTCTTTTTTTGTACTACCTGCTATTCAGTAGAGACATCCATTGCCGCGGGAAGAATTAGGATTGTTATAGAAGGAAAGCATAGAGAAATAAAGTGTCACTATTCAGTATTTGACTTCCAAAATAGTCACTTGAAGCCTGTTTCAAAGACAATGCTCTTGAAAGCCGACACATTTAAGTGAAAACTGAAATGTTAAAGAGGTTAAAAAAAAGTTGAAAAAGAATTTTGTATCAAAAATGAGAGTCCTAAAGAAGAGAGCTTAAATTTATTCACAAGGAATAGATCAAAAGAAACACAGATGAAAAGCTAAAGAATCCCACCCATATGGAAAGATTAAGGTTATTTTGTCCAAGAGGGTAGACAGAGGGCACTTGGGGAGAACAGCTTGGAGGAGAAGAGGGATCGTGTGGAGGTGACAGCTTGAGATCACTTACCTTTCCTCTGCTCCAGCCTCAACACCCACAGATCACCATTTGTAACTCTTGGAGAGCCCATGGGTTGAGACACAATGTTAGTTTTGCATTTCTTTATTTTTTTAAGATATATTTATTTATGCATACAAAAACTGGGGTATAGGCCAGATGTGTGCGGGTGAAAGGATACACCAGAGACAGAATGGGGAACAGAACAGGCAGATTGACTGAAATACACAGCTGAGGGGAGCAGGTGGCGAGTCAGGAGAGGTCTGCTGCGCCATGTGGGTAGCTCCCCGGCCAGGGATCAAACTCGTGCTGCAGTGGCTGCAGATAGTTTCATAGGTTGCATCTTAACCCCTTGCACCACCAGGGAGGACAGTTTTGCATTTCTTACCGAAGGTAAACATCAACAGTTAATTGGATATTGCGCATTAGTTACCCAGCTGGAGTAGTGGTCAACCAGGATGCAAGACATGGTTTGCTGTACATAAAACCCTATATTTATAACATCCTTTCCATGCACCAAGGTATCCTCAGCCCCAAAATCAGGGGAAGGAAGTCTGAATTCTCAAAAGGACTACTGTGGAAGAGAAAGCACCAGGCATCTACTCCTGGTTGGGATTAATGAGAACCAGTGTGACATTTTTCCACACTCCACATCAGGACAGGGTGACAAGGGCCCTCACCACATTGTCATTTGTATACAGACATCTCCATGTCTAGAAACCTGTAATTCTGTATGATCCACAATTCTATCAAGTTTTACATGAAATTGTAATAAAGAACAGTTGGAAACATCTTTTCTCTTCAACATAACGAAAAGATTCAAACAATACCCTGGACGAAAAGGAGGGAAATTCTAAATAATGAAAATATCTCAGTAGCTACAAAAATTTATGCTAGAACTGGTCGACTTACCAGAGATTATCTCATCTCATGGACGGAACCATCTCACTTTACAAATTTGGAAACTGAAGCTCAGAAAGGCCAATCGATAGCCTTGACATCTAGTGGGAAAAGCACGACAAACAAGAAGCCACTCCTCCCTGCTGCTTGTTCAATTCTGTTTGTTTCTTTGCATCAAGCCTCAACTATGTTAAGAGTTTGATTATAGTCTTTACATGCCAAGTTAACCCCAATTAGCTACGTAAAGATAAAACCTAATGCCAGGATCTTTTGCATTTATTTGGTGAAAGTTTTGTTTTGCAAAAACTGTCTCTCTTTATCTCTGTTCTCCCTTCTGGGGTGGTGACATTTACTTTGATTCTCCATAAGCAACCTCCCTTTAACTCCAAATCCCATTTGTTTTCTATAATGGTTCCATATGATATCATCCCATTACCCCATCTGTCCGTAATTAACCTCAAGGCTGTTTTCCTAAAAATTATTCAGAATGATTTAACAACCTTAATTTCTAATAGTGGCATACTAGGATTCAACTGGTGTAAGATAATAAATTGACAGCATAACATATAAATATGGAAATGCCATTTTAGGTTATAAAGTGACTTTGCATTATATTCTTTCTTCACAAATACTAAGTGTATCATTTCTTTATTTCTTTTAAAATAGCACTTACAGCTCAGAAAATGAGTACCCTCTGAATACTAAGTTGGGCCTGAGGTCTGGAATTAAGGTCTCTCTGATTCAAAATTCCATGTTAGTTCATACTTTCTTCAGAAAAAGATGTAGGTTTAACTCTTTTTTCTCTAGTTGATGAAAGTTTACAGAAGTTGGATACATATGTGAGTAAACTGGTTTAGGGAGTGGCAAACCCAGAGTACCAGCAGACTAATTCTGGGTAGAAATACAACAGGCAGCCCTATCTGGTGGTACACATTCAAGGGTCTGTATTTTTTTTTAAAGATTTATTTATTTTTATACAAGAACCAGGTACAGGCCAGATGTGTGGGAGGGTAAAAGGATTCACCCGAGACAGAGCAGGAAACAGAACAGGCAGACCAACCAAAACACACTGCTGAGGGAAGCAGTGGGTGAGACAGGGGAGGTCTGCCCCCCCCACCCCGGGGTATCTCCGCAGCCAGCAGGGATCAAACCAGCACTGCAGTGGCTGCGGGTAGCTTCACAACGCGGCACTCAACTGCCTGTGCCACCAGGGAGGCCCAATCAAGGGTCTGTCTTTAGCAAAGACAGAGAACAATAGACATGTGACTCAGGAAAGCACTGAAGCCAGAAGAAAAGCACTGGAGAGAAATCTGCAAGGCAGGGCACTCAGTGGGAAGTTTGTGGGAGAGAAATGAAGGGGGCCGCTGTGTCCCTGAGGGTGTTCTTTATAGCAAGGCCCTGATGTACCTAATATAGACCTTCTTTCCCTAATTATTCTAAAGCTCCACCAGTCTCTATGTGATTGGTTTGTTCTCGGCTGTCTCACTTAATCTGCTACTGAGCGGGGATCTTTACATTCCTCATCTATTGAAGAAAAACAGGCTGGTGCCCACCGGTCTCAGTGCTGACTCCGACTGTGGTAAGTAGCGTGGGAGGGCTCAGGCCCTACATACCTCCTCCCTGACACCTGGAACTTGTGAATTACCCAGAGTGTGACCATCTCTCATAGGCCAGGATTCAGAGGAGCAATTCAGAAAGAGTTAAAAAGGCACTTATCTCTCCCACAATGCCTCTGTTCCTTTCCAATTTTATACGCTCGAAGGCCCACAGGAAACACAACCAGAGAGCTAAAACTGCTTTTAAAAAGATACATTCTCCTTAAGTGGTGTCTGCTACCAGCAAAGTGGATGGGTTGGTTAGAATTTCCCATAGGAACAGTCCTGAGAGAGAAACCACATATTAGCCTGTGTGATATAGTCACAATTCTCACTCTGGACCTTATGTTTCACCCAGACCAAATGATCAAAGTGACAGTATTATACACCCTCAATACATAACATATATAAGTAAGTTGAAAAGAGAAAATGTTTTCTTTTTCATCAAGAAGTTTTAAAGAAATTTAGTTAAATCTCAAAATATATTTCCTCCCAGTCTTTGAATCAATGGCTGGGCTCCCCCAACTGGAGCTTCACGGTATTGCATGTCATCCTTGATGACTGTGAAGGTATAAACCAATTCAGTTTGACTTTTCTTTATAATCTGCATAAACAAAGGACCTCATTATGGAATTTCAAGGCTTTGAATTTTTCCATTCTTCTTTTCGTCAATTGACTGCGTCATTAATCCACTCCCTCTTTGAAGTATTTTCTGAGCACCACTTTGTTCTAGGTCCTGTGCTAAACTGAGAAAGAACACATAGGGAAAATTCTGCAATTTTAAATATGCAATTATGAACAAGACATTGAGAAATTAAAGTGAGTGTCAACCAGGGACCCTTGGGACTGAACCTTGAGAACAACATTTGAACAATTACAAATGTAATTACAAACTTATTACCACATTTAAACTAATTACAAATATTGAGTCTAAACAAAAAAAGCAGAGAAATTATAACTATCTTCACACATCAGAAAGTGTCTCAGACAGAAAGAAGCTTAGATTTCTTTTATTCTGTTCTACTTTGACATTCAACCATGGCACTATTGATATCTCTGGCCTTGTAGATGGCCAGGGGCATTCAGATATTAAAAAATGTCTTCAGATTTTTACTTTCTATAATTAGTCTTTTTCCTGGTCCCTTATTTAGTTTTTCTAAATCCCTGCTATGAGTGAGATCACCCAGTATTTTTCTTTTTCTTTCTGGCTTATTTTGCTGAGCATGATCCCTTCCAGCTCCATCCATGTTGCTGCAAATTGCATGAGTTTATCTTTTTTGATTGCTGAGTAATATTCCATTGTGTATATGTACCACATATAAAGTAAAAATCAAAATCAACAAGCAACTATAAACCAGAGACACACTAGGAACAGGGCTGGGAGGAGAGATTAGAGTCAAAATGGGGCAGTGTGGGGGGGGGTTGTATGGGGAATATAACCAAGATCAAAATGCATACATTGTGCAAAAATGAAAAATAATGTAAAAAATACATAAAAGAAAATAAAAAAAGAAAACAAAGAGCCTAATAAAAAATTGCCAATTTCTTAAAAAAAAAAAAATGTCTTCTGACATTGCCAAAGGTCCTTGAGGAGGGAGAGTGGGGCAACATCATCCCCAATGAAAATCACTGTTCCAGAATCAAGAGTGGTGGTTTTCAAAGGAATTTCCAAAGGAGGTATTAAATTACCAAAGTGACTGCATGCTTACGAATTTTCATACTCAGTCAATCGAAGAAAAATATATGTGCAAAAACTAACGTTGGAGGGCCTCCCCGGTGCCGCAGCGGTTGAGCACTGGGTTGTGAGGCTGCCCACAGACTCTGCCACATGGACACGGGGCCTCGCCCCTGGACACGGGGCGAGGGTCCCACATGGAGCGCGGACCTCTCCTGCCACCCGCTCCTCCCCTCAGCAGGGTATCTCATTGGTCTGCCTGTTCTGCTCCCCGCTCTGGCTCTGGTGAATTCTCTCACCCTTCCGCACTTCTGACTGTAACCCAGTGCTTGTATAAATAAATAAAAAAATCCTTAAAAAAAAAAAAGAAAAGAAAAGAAAATCTAACGTTGGAGCAGAAGTAGAATTGTCAGATTCCTCCTGCAACAAACTCCTCTTCACTGGAGGAACTTGACAACAGTATGGTAACATCATTAGAAGATTCTGTAAGAAGATTCTATTCAATGAGTAGACCCCGAGAGGTGTCATTTGTAACATTTCTAAGGTATCCATGTGACTCCTGACTATGAGTATATTTATATAGTTTTGTAACCCAGACACAGAAATCATGACTGCACAGAATATTATTAATTAATCATCTACAAATTTGATCAGCTGTTCCCTTTAAGAATTTGAAGACATTCATGGTCATAATATAATCTGTACCATTTATTTTTTGTACTGATCATCCAAAATGCCTAATCCTTTTTAGAATCTATGATTAAAACCCATCTGCCTTCTTTTCATGTTATCCAAAATAGTGAAGACTACTTTTTTTTTTTTCTGCTAAGAATACATACTGGATTTATAGAAAGAATGAAACTGTGTTCATAGATTTCTCACTAGGGGTTTTTTGGGGTCATCAATGTATGTATGTCTTGGCAAGAGTATACTTAGTACCTTATACTGCTAATTGTAATATTATCTCAGAACATTACTCTAGATATGTTGACACGCCTCTCAGTGGAGAAATATATTTGTCCATGGGGCACCACCCCTACCTTTGGTAGAGAGAATAAATCCAGGTTTTGGAAACCACCCTAAATCTAACAGCAATTTCTAAGAAGTGAGAAGTTTCTCAACATTTCCCAGCATCTCTCCAGCTCACAGAAGAAAGAAAGACACAAAAGCACAGGCTCACCTTGGGCCATGTGTTACTAGAAGCAGGAGAAGTTATAAAGCACTTTTTCGAATAGTCTAAAAGTGAGCCATTTTAAACCGGTAATTAGGAGATTATCTACATTTCTTTCAAAATTCAATTTAAGACTCAGGACTTTTGAATGGCTGAGTAACCCTAATGTTGAGTTTGTTAATGCTTTAGTTATTAAATAATTTTTTAAATTAAAAGGACAATGAAAAGCCCCACTGATCAGATCTATATTAGTTACAAGAATTGTTTCTAAGCTTTAAAGGTTAGGCATTTAGGTTGGCTTTCCTAAAATCAAAAATGGCCTTTCCTTAGAAGGTACAAATAAAGTCTATTGACTTTGTTGAAGTCTGACAGCTGATTCCCATGCCTAAACCAAAACTATCTGTGGAAGCTATTTCCAAAAGTGTTAACCCCACTGGTCTATTTAATAAGGTCATACTCACTTCCAAGATACTACATTGAGAATTCTCAAATTAAATTTAATGTCTCACAAAATAGGTTTTGGATATAAAGAACACTGGGTTGAAATTAAAGTCATGGCACCTTTAATTTTCAATCTATCTTCTATCATCAGTGAGTTGTATGATTTTGAACAAGCCAGACCCTCTTCCTAGCACTCAGTCACTACATCTTAAGATGACCAGACAGTTCTTATTTTTAAATAAAGTTAAAGAATCCCATAGTCAATGGGCCAACAATGAAACAGATCAAATTGTGCTTTAAAAAAATTAAGTATCATAATTCTATATTTCTTCTGCTCTACTTTGACATTCAACCTTGGCACTATTGATATCTCTGGCTGGATATCTTTCTCATGGTCAGCTCATTCACTTAATTCAGGTGTTCTTCTGTTTACTCAAAATAGAGAGGAACTATCTGGAACTTTTGTAAAAATTCCAGAAAGAGAAACTTCTGCTGTGTTTTATATTCATTTATGTTTATCAACTAATAAACTAGTTTTAGATAAAGAATGTTATGGTCAATGCATGTTTCCCACTTTGGCTAGACGATATATATATATATATATATTTACATATATTTACATATGTATACATATATGTGTACATATATTAGGCTTTCCAGTAGATTTAGATAAATCTTCAAAGGCCACTCGCTCAAACTACTCACCCTCCTTTCTAAGACTTCCTCAGTGAAAGTGGTGGGTTATAGAAATTAACTTACATCTGTGCCCACTGCTACAATAAAAACAAATTTTCTTATAAAGCACAACCTATGAATTTAGCATAATTTAGAATTCTAGATATAGATGAAAAGAAGGGAAATTGACACACGCATCCCTTTCTTCTACTCCACTTCTGTATTCTTGTGAAAATGCTGTTGCTGAATGCCTCTGATAAAAATAAAGCCATCCTCTGATAGAAACAGATAGAAGTTTGAATAAATGAAGTAACAGCAAGTTCATTAAATAGATGCTGTAACTTCAGTATCACAGCTAAAGCCACCAAACGCTTACTAGTTCTGTGTCTTTTCCCTAAACTCGGCTCTGCTTCTTCATAGGCACAGGGGAAAGCTCCTGACTTATCAAGTTTTGATTAAAAATAAAAAGTAGGGAAGATGCTTCAAGATTTCTGATTTACCCTATGAGAGAGCCACTTATTCTGCAGCAAAATACACCACATCCAAAGCGGAAAGTCAGCTTCAGGCTGGCTTGAGAGGCGATGACATTCTAATTAATAGTGAGTACATACTCTGTGGTATGTCTAAACACTTTTCATGTATGATCTCATTTAATCATAACAATGACTGTGATGGTTGGCATTGGAGTCTGAGAGAGCAGGCTGAGTAAAGAAGACAGCCATCACCCCGAAGGTGACCATCTTCCAATCTGAATAGAACCAAAATGTAAAGGAGGGTAAATTCCCCCTTGATTTGAGACATCAACCATCTCTTACTCTCAAACACTGGCACTGCTATTTCTCAGGATTTTGGACTCAGATCAGGACTTATACCACAGGCCTCCCAATTCACAGTCCTTCCAAATCAGGGGAATTATATAATCAGCTTCCTAATTCTGGAAGTTTTCAGTTACTCTGTAGTTTTCAGACAGCAGATCGCAGATTTGGGGATTTCCTGGCCTCCACAGCCATATGAGCAAATAAATCTCCTCTGATATATGCTTGTAATTATCCTATTGGGTCTGTTTCTCTGGTGAACTCTGACTAATACGACAACCTTATGAAGTAAAATCAATATTTAGCTCCAATTTACAGATGAAGAAACACAGGCACAAAATGTTTCAATAACATGCATTTTATCACACAGTAAGTAACCCACAAAAAGCAAGGATTCAAATTGAGGCAGGTTTGCTCCATTTTCCTCATTTATGGCCAGTGACAATAGTAAAAAAAAAACAATAACAATCAGCACTCCTATTAACCATTATTGAATGTCCGTCACAGGGCATGGGTTATGTTATATCTTTTCTCATTTAGTCTTCCATTACAAACAAAAGTTTAATATTTCTATTATCCAAATTCCCAGAGGTTAACTAAATACCCTGATGTCACACAATTTGTGAATTAGAGATCATGGGTCTAAGCCTGTCTTTTTTTTTTTTTTTTTGCTTTTGAATAATTTTATTTGTTTACATTTATGTTGAAAAGGTGAAACAATTTTATGAGAATACTGTCTATGAGGTATCAATATACCCAAATTGACTTAGTTTGTTTTTACAACAAGAAACAATTATATATATATCAAAATAACTAAAGCCTGGTGCCACACAGGTGCACAACTGACATTTAAGTTAACCAAAATATTTCATGGCAAGTCACTTGAGAACACAAAAATTTTCTGTCAAAAATCCCTCACTCAGACCTTCAACACTTTCCTTTGCCTTTTTTTCTTTCTTTTAAAACACAAACACACCTCACTTTACTTACATT